>NC_134570.1:227921956-229174302 GCF_050947875.1 Dermacentor variabilis
GGTAGCACCTGAGGTGTTTTCCGACGCTGGCAGGGATCACAGGCAGCAACATAGCGTCGAACGGAGCGAGCGAGACCAGGCCAATAGAAGCGGCGGCGGACGCGGTCGTACGTGCGGGTTACCCCAAGATGTCCTGCAGTGGGTGCGTCATGCATCTCAAAGAGCACAGTCTGTCGTAGCTGTTTTGGCACGACAAGAAGAAGGTCAGAGCCGTCAGGGAGGAAGTTCCTTCGATACAGTATGCCGCCCTGGAGGACATATCGGCGAACGGATGCGTCGGTAGGTGTAGAGCGCAGACGTTCGATAAGTGCTCGCAGCGATAGGTCTCGGTACTGCTCATCGGCGATGTGAGCGAAGGCAGACACAGAGAAAATGCCGTTGGCGCTACTACTGTCGGCGTCGTCAGGCTCGTCGACCGGGTAGCGAGACAGGCAGTCAGCGTCCTTGTGTAGGCGGCCAGATTTATAGGTGACAGTATACGAATATTCTTGGAGGCGTAAGGCCCAGCGACCAAGTCTTCCTGTAGGATCTTTCAGTGAGCATAACCAGCAAAGCGCGTGATGGTCTGTGACAACGGAAAAGGATCGGCCATATAAGTATGGGCGGAATTTCGCAACCGCCCAAACTAGGGCCAGACACTCACGCTCAGTGATGGAATAGTTGCGCTCCGCGGGTGAGAGGAGCCTGCTGGCGTAAGCGATAACCCGGTCGTGGCCGCGCTGGCGTTGTGCCAGTACTGCGCCAATTCCGTGACCGCTGGCATCAGTACGGACTTCGGTAGGCGCAGAAGGATCGAAATGGGCCAGAACCGGAGGCGTTGTGAGAATGTCGATTAGATGTGAGAATGCAGAGGCCTCGTTATCGCCCCACTGGAAAGGGGCGTCCTTCTTCAAAAGCTCGGTTAGTGGTCGTGCTATGGCGGCGAAATTTCTCACGAAACGGCGGAAGTACGAACAAAGGCCGATGAAGCTGCGCACATCCTTGACACACTTCGGAACAGGGAAGTGCGCAACAGCATGGATCTTGCCTGGGTCCGGTTGCACTCTGTTCGCGTCAACGAGATGTCCAAGGACGGTGATCTGGCGACGGCCGAATTGGCACTGGGATGCGTTGAGTTGCAGACCGGCTCGACGAAAAACATCCAGGACTGCTGAGAGGCGCTCGAGGTGCGTAGCGAACGTGGGGGAGAACACGATAACGTCGTCCAGGTAGCACAGGCACGTGGACCATTTGAATCCGTGAAGAAGGGAGTCCATCATGCGTTCAAAAGTGGCAGGGGCGTTACATAGACCGAACGGCATCACTTTGAATTGATAAAGACCGTCGGGTGTTACTAAGGCAGTCTTCTCGCGGTCGAGATCGTCCACGGCAATCTGCCAGTAGCCGGAGCGAAGGTCAATAGAGGAGAAATAGCGAGCACCGTGGAGGCAGTCAAGGGCGTCATCAATCCGAGGGAGGGGATACACGTCCTTTTTGGTAACCCTGTTAAGGTGCCGATAATCCACGCAAAAGCGCCATGAGCCATCCTTCTTTTTGACCAGTACTACAGGTGACGCCCATGGACTATATGATGGTTCAATAATGTTCTTGGCAAGCATTTTGCGAACTTCTGCGTGAATGACTTGACGCTCAGCTGGTGACACTCGATACGGGCGGCGATGAATAGGAGGGGCATCGCCGGTATTAATGCGATGTTTGACAGCTGTAGTTTGGGCCAAAGGACGATCGTTAAATCGAAAATATCGTGGTAGGAAAACAGAACGCGGTAGAGTTCACGAGCGTGCTTGGACGGCAAGTCGGGGGCAATCATTTTCTGGAAGTCGGCGATGGTACAATTTGCCGACTGCGATGGTAGAGGAGTATCGGATGAAGTGTCGTCAACTGCAATGGATGCTACTGAGTGATCTTCGAAGGAGCAAAGGTGGGCCAGAGACATCCCACGTGGCAGCACTTGTGTCGTCAAGCCAAAGTTGACCACTGGCAGGCAGACGCAATTCTCCGTAACAGATAAAACTGTATGAGGTACTGTGATCCCGTGTGTAAGGAGGACGTCTCGCATAGGAGCCGCGATGTAGTGACCGTCGGGGACTGGTGGGGATGACACTAGGTCAACGTAGGTCAGTGCCGAAGGTGGCAAGCGAACGAAGTCGGTGGAACTGAGGCGACTGGGTTGAGGTTCAGCAGGATCGAGAACAGGCAGGTCAAGGCGGAGAGTACTGGCGGAACAATCGATGAGAGCAGAATGTGCGGAGAGGAAGTCTAAGCCGAGGATGATGTCGTGGGGACAGTGGGCGATGACTGTGAATAGCACGATTGTTGAGCGATCGGCGAAGGAGACGCGGGCGGGACACATACCAATAACGGGGGCTGTTCCGCCATCGGCGACACGGACAACAGGCGTCGTAGCGGGCGTGATAAGTTTCTGGAGCCGGTTACGAAGGTCAGCGCTCATTACGGACAAATGCGCCCCAGTGTCTATGAGTGCAGACACAAACACCGTCGACTTGCACGTCTAGAAGGTTCAGATGAGTGGGCAACGTCAGGAGAGGATTTGGCGGCGTAGGGAGCAATGCAGCGTCACCTCGAGGCGCTGCATCGTCTAGTTTTCCGGCTTGGAGCGGCGTCCGAAGGGAGTCGGCGAATAGGAGCGACGGGGCTGGGGAGAGCGAGATTGTCGTCGTTGGGGCGAAGGCGAACGAGAATAGGGGCGGTTCGTTGCAGGAGAATCAGTGGCGGCATTATCGGAGCGTGCGGCATAGGGACGAGAAGGGCCACCTGGGGAGCGAGAGTAGGCACTGTAAGTAGACCGGATCGGGGAACTCCAGCGACTGCGACAGTGCCGAGAAATGTGCCCGATTCGATGGCAGTAGAAACAAATGGGCTTGTCGTCAGCAGTGCGCCATTCAGATGGGTTGCGGAAACGTGGTGGGTAAGAAGACGCGGGACGGGGCGGAATGGAAGAAGCCGGGCGGGTATCAGGGCGATGGGCCGAGCAGATGGTGTGAAGACCCATGTTTTCGAACTCCTGGCGGACAACTGCCTGGATCAGTGAGACCGTGACTGCAGATGTGTTGGTGGGACTGGAGTCGAAGGCAGCCGGATAGGCGGCCTCGATCTCACGCCGGACGATCCTGGTAACATCAGCAGTGTTGTTGGGACGAGGAGCGTCGGCACAGGAAGATGTCGCTGGGGTGTTGGGCAGACGGGCAAACTTCTGGTCAATACGTCGGCTTTTGGCGAGTTCCAGGCGGCGGCACTCTTTTATAACAGCATCCACCGTCGCTACGTTGTTGCACACGAGCAAGTTGAAGGCGTCATCGGCAATGCCTTTGAGGATGTGGGAAACCTTGTCTGACTCAGTCATGTGGGTGTCAACTTTGCGGCACAGAGCCAAGACGTCCTGAATGTACGTGACATAGGGCTCTGTGGACGTCTGCACACGGCCGGAAAGCGCCTTCTGCGTGGCAAGTTGGTGACCGTAGGGGTTGCCGAACAAGTCTCGAAGCTGTGTCTTAAGGGAATCCCAACTGGTGAGCTCATCTTCGTGCGTGCGATACCAAACTCTAGGTGTGCCACCGAGGTAAAAGACTACGTTGGCGAGCATAATAGTAGGGTCCCACCGGTTATTGCGGCTGACGTGTTCATACAGGCTGATCCAGTCATCGACGTCTTCCCCATCTCTGCCTGAGAATACGCCAGGATCACGGGGAGCGGGGAGAGTGATGTAGGTCGTCGAAGTGGCAGCAGGTGTCGGAGCCGGCGGAGTCGGGTTGTCGTCGCCGGGAGCCATGAAGGAAGGCTCGACGTACCGTCCACTGCGAAGCTCCGTGACGAGGTACAGGGAACGTCCACCTCCACCAGATATGTTACGTAGGAAGACACCGACGAAAAGCTATTTACAAGTATATTTACAAGGCTACAAGGCAATACGCTGCGCTTGGCCAAGAGGCAACAACCCGCGCTAGCTTCTAATCGTCGTCGTCGTCTTCACACTGCTCGCCTTTCGTGATCGCACATATTGTGCCGTAGCAATATCATGTTGCAAAAGTTGTGGGAACTCGGCCTTTCCTGCTAGCGCATTTATTTCTTCCAATAAATTCTCATTGTAAGTTTGCGGAATTCCGTGGAACTCCAGGTTTATTTTACGGATTTGCCATTCCAAGTAGTCAATCTCGGCCTTAAGCTGTGTGACCTCCTCCCGTTCTTCAAGCTTTAGTAACCTTCCTTTGATATCCGCGACATCGCGTTCATTTTTTTCCGTGCGTGTTAGAAGCTGATCGTACTGCTCACTCATGAAGCGAACAGCATCTTCCAAGCTCTCAACAGATTCTTTTAGGGGTAGCAATTGGTCCAGCTTGTCATTAATAGTCTTCAACCACACGCGTACATCATCTTGCGCGTCAGGTTGTTTGACCATCTTTTCTGCTAGCTGTGAACGCGACGTAGAGCGTCGGCATGTTGTGCACCGCCATGCTCTGCGATACGCTTCACCCTTCAATTTTACTGTGGTGTCGGATACGCGTGCACACTTTCCGGTATGGTACGTGCAATCACATTCACTGCATTTCATTGATTTCTCTGAATCATCGCACTCTTCTTCACATACTTTGCACTGCCCTCCGGGAGACATATTTCACTGTGGCAGCGGCAGCAGCAGTAATATCAAAAGTAAGAGTAAAAGCTACGCAAAAATAATAATGCAGTTACTAACCTGCAAAAGTACGGAGGTTCGGGCTTAGAGCGCTGCGATGCACACTGCTGCTACTGCTGCCAATGTGATGGGCGTGCCCTCGGGGATCAGTCTTATAGCCTCCTGGTAGACGAAAGCGCCAGCAGCGGCAGATACGGCGAAAATACTCTGCAGATAGGCGATCCGTCATCTTTCTTGTTAGATACTTGGAAGATCCTAGCGTAGAACTGTCGACGTCACACCTGAGTGCAGTCTGCAAAAGTACAGAGGTTCGGGCTTAGAGCGCTGTGATTGACTGCTGCTACTGCTGCCAATGTCCTGCAAAATCCCTGCAAGCAACTTCGCCGCACGAGGCAGTGACAAAGCATGCGCTGGCCGCACCAGAATCTAAGCTATTGAGATGGCTTGAGTAGAATGGGCCGTCGTGAACGCAGAAGATTCCGGTGCATGCAGCAATCTGCCAAGCAGAGCATAAGATTTTGAAGCGAGTGCATTCCATGCTGCCGACGGACCCTCTGAACAGTAGCATACGATGCGATGCTTTTATAGGCTCCGGTGTGCTCGTAGTTGTCCTTCTACCGTGCCACGCGCAGTTTGACCACGCATTAAGAGTCCAGCAGATATGGTGGAAATCAGGTTTTTTCGTGGTATCCCTGCAAGCAACTTCGCCGCACGAGGTCTTGACAAAGCATCCGCTGACCAGACCAGAAGGTAGGCTATCAATATGGCTTGAATAGGATGGGCCGTCGTGAACGCAGGAGATTCCCGTGCATTTCAAGCGAGTGCATTCCATGCTGCCGCGGGACCGTCTGAAGAATAGCATACGATGAGATGCTTTTATATGCTCCGGTGTGCTCGTAGTTGTCCTGGCACAGTGCCACGCGCACTTTAACCACGTATTGACAGTCCAGCAGATATGGTGGAAATCGGGCTTCTTCGCAGTATCCCTGCAAGCAAATTCTCCGCACGAGGTACTGACAAAGCATCCGCTGACCAGACCAGAAGGTAGGCTATCGAGATGGCTTGAGTAGAGTGGGCCGTCGTGAACGCAGAAGATTTCGGTGCATGCAGCAATCTGCAAAGCAGAGCATAATATTTGGAAGCGAGTGCATTCGATGCAGCCGCCGGGCGCTCTCAAGAGTAGCACACGATGCGATGCTTTTATAGGCTATGTTGTGCTCATAGTTGTCCTGGTACCGTGCCACGAGCAGTTGGACCACGCATTGACAGTCCAGCAATTATGGCGGCAATCAGGTTTCTTCGCAGGATCCCTGCAAGCAACTTCGCCGCACGAGGCATTGACAAAGCATGCGCTGACCAGGACAGAAGGTAGGCTATCGAGATGGCTTGAATAGAATGGGCCGTCGTGAACGCAGAAGATTCCGGTGCATTTGAAGCGAGTGCATTCCATGCTGCCGCCGGACCCTCTGAGGAGTAGCATGCGATGCGATGCTTTTATAGGCTCCGGTGTGCTCGTAGTTGTCCTGGTACCGTTCCACGTGCAGTTCGACCAGGCATTTACAGTCCAGCACATATGGTGGAAATCATGTTTCTTCGCAGAATCCCTGCAAGCAACTTCGCCGCTCGAGGTATTGACAAAGCATCCGCTGACCAGACCAGAAGGTAGGCTATCGATACGGCTTGAATAGGGTGGGCCGTCGTGAACGCAGAAGATTCCGGTGCATGCAGCAATTTGCGAAGGAGAGCATAAGATTTGGAAGCAGGTGGATTCCATGCTGCCGTCGGTCCCTCCAAAGAGTAGCACATGATGCGATGCTTTTATAGGCTACATTGTGCTCATAGTTGTCCTGGTACCCTGGCACGCGCAGGTCGACCACGCATTGACAGTCCAGCAGATATGGTGGAAATCGGTTTTCTTCGCAATATCCCGGCAAGCAACTTCGCTGCACGAGGCATTGACAAAGCATGCGCTGGCCGCACCAGAATGTAGGCTATCGAGATGGCTTGAGTAGAATGGGCCGTCGTGAACGCAGAAGATTCCTGAGCATGCAGCAATCTGCCAAGCAGAGCATAAGATTTTGAAGCGAGTGCATTGCATGCTGCCGCCGGACCGTCTGAACAGTAGCATGTAGCATACGATGCGATGCTTTTATAGGCTCCGGTGTGCTCGTAGTTGTCCTGCTCCCGTGCCACGCGTAGTGTGACCACGCATTAACAGTCCAGCAGATATGGTGGAAATCAGGTTTTTTTTTTTGCAGTATCCCTGCAAGCAACTTCGCCGCACGAGGTCTTGACAAAGCATCCGCTAACCAGACCAGAAGGCAGGCTATCGAGATGGTTTAAATAGGATGGGCCGTCGTGAACACAGAAGATTCCAGTGCATGCAGCAATCTGCAAAGCAGAGCATAATATCTGGAAGCGAGTGCATTCCATGCTGCCGCCGTAACCTCTGAAGAGTAGCAGGCTATGCGACGCTTTTATAGGCTCCGGTGTGGTCATAGTTGTCCTGGCACAGTGCCACGCGCACTTTAACGACGTATTGACAGTCCAGCAGACATGGTGGAAATCAGGCTTCTTCGCAGTATCCCTGCAAGCAACTTCGCCACCGGAGGCATTCACAAAGCATCCGCTGACCAGGCCAGAAGGTAGGCTATTGAGATGGCTTGAATAGAATGGGCCGTCGTGAACGCAGAAGATTCCGGTGCAATTGAAGCGAGTGCATTCCATGCTGCCGCCGGACCCTCTGAGGAGTAGCATGCGATGCGATGCTTTTATAGGCTCCGGTGTGCTCGTAGTTGTCCTGGTACCGTGCCACGCGCAGTTTGACCAGGCATTGACAGTCCACCACATATGGTGGAAATCAGGTTTCTTCGCAGTATCCCTGCAAGCAACTTCGCCTCACGAGGCATTGACAAAGCATCCGTTGTCCGGCACAGAAAGTAGGCTGTCTAGATGGCTTGAATAGGATGGGCCGTCGTGACCGCAGTAGATTCCGGTGCATTTGAAGCGAGTGCATTGCATGCTGCCGCCGGACCGACTGAAGAGTAGCATACGATGCGATGCTTTTATATGCTCCGGTGTGTTCGTCGTTGTCCTGGCACCGTGCCACGCGCAGTTCAACCACGTATTGACAGTCCAGCGGGTATGGTGGTAATCAGTTTTCTTCGCAGTACACCTGCAACCAACTTCGCCGCACGAGGCATTGACAAAGCATCCGCTGACCGGCCCAGAAGGTAGGCTGTCTAGATGGCTTGAATAGGATGGGCCGTCGTGAACGCAGAAGATTCCGGTGCTTTTGAAGCGAGTGCATTCTATGCTGCCGCCGGACCGTCTGAGGAGTAGCATACGATGCTATGCTTTTATATGCTCCGGTGTGCTGGTAGTTGTGGCACCGTGCCACGCGCTGTTCAAGCACGTATTGACAGACCAGCAAATATGGTGGCAATCAGGATTCTTCGCAGTATCCCTGCAGGCAACTTTGCCGCACGAGGTATTGACAAAGCATCCGCTGAACAGACCAGAAGGTAGGCTATCGAGATGGTTTGAATAGGATGGGCCGTCGTGAACGCAGAAGTTGCTAATGCATGCAGCAATCTGTAAAGCAGAGCATAATAGGTTGCAGCGAGTACATTCCATGCTGCTGCCGTACCCTCTGAAGAGTATGTATGTATGTATGTATGCTTTATTTCCACAAAAACTAAATACAGCTTTGCGGGGGTAAAGTGGGGAAAAAAGCTGCTCGTAGCAGCTTGACTAGCCCCAAATACCCTTAAAAATACAAAAAGAAAATAAGGGAGCAGCAGCGCGGAAATACAGTTTTCCCAAGTACACACATATTCAAGCATTACAACTTATCATGCACACGCATCGCAAATCAGGCGAGGAAAAAAAATACAACAAAAGCAAGATGTGAGCAAGCAAGCAAAAACACGAAATCTCACTGCACTTCAAAAGAACACAGGCATTGTACAACTCACATATGAGAGAAAAAATCAAGAATATCAGGTGGAGAACAAGTTGCAATATCAATTTTATTAACAATAAGATCGTTTAATAACCGAGGTAGTCTGGAGCACAGCATTTGTGATCCATAGTTTGTGCGCGATTTTGGTACGTGCCAGTACTCTGGCTTTCTTGTGCTGTATGGAGTTTCGTGTAGTTTTAAGTTAGCCATAGAAGTAATGTATTTGATGTTCTTTTTAGTTCATTTTTATACGCAAGCACTAAACGATACTTTAAAAGGGCCTGTACTTTCGGTGTGTTAAGTTTATGAAATAAATAGGCTGAAGGGAAATCGTATGGTTTATCGCAAATAGCGCGAAGAGCCTTCTTTTGCAGTATGTACAGCCTGTTGATATTTGTGTCAGAAGTGGTAGCCCAGACCAAACAACAATAATTTAAATGGCTGAGAAAAAGTGAATTATATAACAAGCACTTAATAAAGCGAGGAAGATAGTTCAAGGAATAAAATATTCCAGTGATTTGTGAAAGCTTACTAGCAAGAAAATCTATATGGCTCTGCCACGTCATAGTATGATCAAAAAACACACCTAGTGATTTTACCGAGTGTACAAGTTCAATTTTAGAATTGTTCATTAGCAAATCTTCCTCTAGAGTAATTTGCGTGTTCTTAGCGCGAAATAACACCGCCTTAGTTTTTTGTGAATTGATAGTCAAACCGTTGTCAGATGACCATGTGTATAGTTTATTCAAAACTGCATTAGCTCTTCTAATCAATTCGGCAGGGCGGTTAGATGAAAAGAATAACGTAGTGTCATCAGCATAGATTACGTAACGCGTATCAACATCAATGTTTACTAAATCATTAATAAAGATATTAAAGAGGAGGGGCCCTAAAATACTGCCCTGGGGTACACCTACATTGACCGATCGAACTTCAGATTTAAAGCTATTTACTTGTACAAACTGCTTTCTATGACCAAGATACGACCTAATCAAGTCAAGTGCATTGCCGCGTATACCGTAGTGGTTTAACTTACTAAGCAAGAGATCATGATTTATAGAATCGAAGGCTTTTGAAAAATCGACAAATACTCCCAATGTTAGCAAACGTTTCTCAAAATTATTTAGAATTAGTTCTTTCTGTTCAAGCAAAGCTAGCTGTGTTTACATATTTTTCCGGAAAGCGTACTGATGCTTAGATATCAAGTTGTACTTGTCCAGAAAGTCTGATATTCTGCAAAAAATTATTTTTTCCAAGCACTTAGAAAATATATGGAGAATAGACACAGGTCTATAATTAGGTAGGGCAGTTTTGTCACCTTTCTTGAACAATGCAACTACTTTTGCCATCTGCATTCTATACGGGAACACACCGGTAGAAAGGCATATATTATAAATATGGGCTAGTACTGGAGCGGTAATATCTATTACAAATTTCACAGGCTTGATTTTAATGTTATCAGCATCGCAGGAATTGCTATTGTTTAGTGCGGAGAACAGTAAAATTACTTCTGAAGTGTTTGTGGGACGCAAAAGAATTGAATGCACACAGTTCGTTGTAATGAAACGGCAGGCGTTTTCATTCACATTGCGTTTAGGTAGATTAGTGAAATAATTATTAAAACAGTCGGCCAACTTCTCGTCAGGTATGTCCGCTCCATCAGAAATTATTCGCAGCCCTGCCGCTGAATTGGGCACTCCATTCAGCAAAGAATTAAGCCAATGCCATATCTTATTGCTGTCATGGCTGCAAGATGCGAAGGATTGCTTATAAAATGCAGTTTTCGCAGCACGTAATTCCTTAGTTAAGCCATTTCGAAATGATTTAAACACTCTTAAATCATCAGGATCCCGAGATATGATGAATTTATTGAATAACCTAGCCTTTTCTTTTATCTTTTTAAATAATTGAACAGTAACCCAGGGTTTACGTATCCTTGATGGAGCGGACACTTTAGGAACGGAAGGAAAATGTTTAACATAATAAGAAATGAACGTTTCCAGAAAAGCCCCGTAAGCACGATCAGCACTTGTAGCAGCAACAACACTGTCCCACACTACGTGACTTAAGTCATCGCGAAAACACTCTAGCCGTTCTTCAGTTATAATTTGCGAAAAGCAAACTCGTTCTGGTGATCTTTTATCTTTCCGTTTGACAGTGAGGAATACAGGCATGTGATCACTCAAGCTGTATGAAATAGTGCCACATTGAACACTGTTTGATCCGTAGTTAGTAATGAACAAGTCAAGGCATGTGGAGGTATCACAGGTAATTCTGGTAGGAGTATTGATAACATTGGAACACTCATACGTTTTTAAAAGCAATTCAAAATCACGTGTGATATTGCAGTCAACCATCATGTTTATATTGAAATCGCCACCACAAATCAATTTATACTGTAATTCAACAATGTATTTTAATAATTTCTCAAAAAAGAGATAAAAGCCTTGGAGATTACCTCGCGGTGGTCTGTAGATAACAGAATAAACAGTGCGCGCATGTAACACAGACAATACCTCGTAGTCATCGTTAACACAAGAAAACTCTTGAACACAGTTTACATTAAATGAATCGCACACGATTAGGCTAACCCCGCCACCGCGTGAGTTCATTCTTGATCTTGCAAAGCACTCGTACTTTGGCGGACACCATAGGACCGTACAATCACTGTACCACGTTTCAGAAAGCAATATGAAATGAAAACGTAAGTTTAGGCTGCTGAAAAAAATGTCAAGTTCACCCTTTTTATTTTTCACTGACTGGCAGTTAATATGTATGCATCTAATCAATCCACCATTCTGCGAGCTTGTATTATCATGAAGATGCGACGAACGCATTTTATTCGAGTGTCCCAACATCATTTTAACTGCAACTTACTTTCACTCCTGTGCTCAAAAAACGATCTTATCCAGATCAGCAGGCGACTTTATCAAGTGTGCGCGATCGCCCTCACTCTTTCTTAGGAACACTTTTCCAGCGCGGTGCCATGCAAAGCGGAAATTATTTACACGCGCCCATTCTTTCGCAGCTCTTAGGAGCATTCGATTCTGCGCAGTCAGGTTTTCCGTGATAAACATTCCATGCTGAGCACCTGACAAAACTCTCCTTTTGTGCAGCCATTGCTCCCTTGTTGACTGGTTGGAAAAGCGTACGATAATAGTATACGTATAGTACGTATAGTATACGTATAATAGTATATAATAGTCGTAGCATACGCTGCGATAATTTTATAGGTTCCGGTGCGCTCGTAGTTGTCCTGGTACCGTGCCACGCGCAGTTCGACCACGCATTGACAGTACAGGAGATATGGTGGGAATCAGGTTTCTTCGCAGTATACCTGCAAGCAACTTCGCCGCACGAGGCATTGACAAAGCATCCGCTGGCCGCACCAGAATGTAGGCTATCGAGACGGTTTGAATAGGGTGGGCCATCTTGAACGCAGAAGATTCCGGTGCATGCAGAAATTTGCAAAGGAGAGCTTAAGATTTGAAAGCAGTGGATTCCATGCTGCCGTCGGTCCCTCTGAAGAGTAGCACATGATGCGATGCTTTTATAGGCTACATTGTGCTCATAGTTGTCCTGGTACCCTGGCACGCGCAGGTCGACAACGCATTGACAGTCCAGCAGATATGGTGGAAATCGGTTTTCTTCGCAATATCCCTGCAAGCAACTTCGCTGCACGAGGCATTGACAAAGCATGCGCTGGCCGCACCAGAATGTAGGCTATCGAGATGGCTTGAGTAGAATGGGCCGTCGTGAACGCAGAAGATTCCGGTGCATGCAGCAATCTGCCTAGCAGAGCATAAGATTTTGAAGCGAGTGCATTGCATGCTGCCGCCGGACCGTCTGAACAGTAGCATACGATGCGATGCTTTCATACGCTCCGGTGTGCTCGTAGTTGTCCTGCTACCGTGCCACGCGCAGTGTGACCACGCATTAACAGTCCAGCACATATGGTGGAAATCAGGTTTCTTCGCAGTATCCCTGCAAGGAACTTCGCAGCACGAGGTATTTACAAAGCATCCGCTGACCAGACCAAAAGGTAGGCTATCGAGATGGTTTGAATAGGATGGGCCATCGTGAATCTAGAAGATTCCAGTGCACGCAGCAATCTGCAAAGAATAGCATAAGATTTGGAGCGAGTGCATTCCATGCTGCCGCCTTACCCTCTGAAGAGTAGCACGCTGTGCGACGCTTTTATAGGCTCCGGTGTGGTCATAGTTGTCCTGGTACCGCGCCAGGCGCAGTTCGACCCCGCATTGACAGTCCAGCAGATATGGTGGCAATCAGGTTTCTTCGCAGTATCCCTGCAAGCAACTTCGCCGCACGAGGCATTGAAAAAGCATCCGCGGATCGGCCCAGGAGGTGGCTATCTAGATGGCTTGAATAGGATGGGCCATTGTGAACGCAGAAGATTCCGGTGCATGCAGCAATCTGCAAAGAAGAGCAAAGGATTTGGAAGCGAGTGCATTCCATGCTGCCGCCGGGCGCTCTGAAGAGTAGCACACGATGCGGTGCTTTTAAAGGCTACGTTGTGCTCATAATTGTCCAGGTACCGTGCCACACGCAGCTCGACCACGCTCTGACACTCCAGCAGATATGGTGAAAATCGGGCTTCTTCGCAATATCCCTGCAAGCAACTTCGCCGCACGAGGCATTGACAAAGCATCCACTGACCGGCCCAGAATGTAACCTATCGAGATGGCTTGAATAGGATGGGCCGTCGTGAACGCAGAAGATTCCGGTGCATGCAGCAGTCGGCAAAGCAGAGCATCATATGTTGAAGCGAGTGCATTCCATACTGCCGCCGCGCCCTCTGAAGAGTAGCATACGATGCGATGCTTTTATAGGCTCCGTTGTGCTCATAGTTGTCCTGGTACCGTGCCACGAGCAGTTCGACCACGCATTCACAGTA
The DNA here is from genome assembly GCF_050947875.1 of Dermacentor variabilis. NCBI lineage: Eukaryota > Metazoa > Arthropoda > Arachnida > Ixodida > Ixodidae > Dermacentor > Dermacentor variabilis. Next base: position 227,935,487 of record NC_134570.1, read on the forward strand.
CAGCAGATATGGTGGGAATCAGGTTTCTTCGCAGTATACCTGCAAACAACTTCGCCACAAAGAGGCATTGACAAAGACCGCTGGCCGTGCCAGAATGTACGCTATCGAGATGGCTTGAATTGGATGGGCCGTCGTGAAGGCAAAAGATTCCGGTGCATGCAGCAATCTGCAAAGCAGAACATCAAATTTAGAAGCGAGTGCATGCATTGCATGCTGCCGCCGGACACTCTGAAGAGTAGCATACGATACGATGCTTTTATAGGCTCCGGTGTGCTCGTATTTGTCCTGGTACCGTGCCACGCGCAGTTCGACCAGTCATTGACAGTCCAGCACATATGTTGGCAATCAGTTTTCTTCGCAGTACACCTGCAACCAACTTCGCCGCACGAGGCATTGACAAAGCATACGCTGACCGGACCAGAAGGTAGGCTATCTAGATGACTTGAATAGGATGGGCCTACGTGAACGCAGATGATTCCGGTGCAGTTGAAGCGAGTGCATCCATGCGGCCGCCGGACCCTCTGAAGAGTTCTATACGATGGGATGCTTTTATATGCTCCGGTGTCCTCGTAGTTCTCCTGGTACCCTGCCACGCGCAGTTCAACCATGTATTGAGAGTCCAGCAGATAAGGTGGTAGTCAGGTTTCTTTCCAGTATCCCTGCAAGCAACTTCGCCGCACGAGGTATTGACAAAGCATCCGCTGTACAGACCAGAAGGTAGGCTATCGAGATGGTTTGATTAGGATGGGCCGTCATGAACGGAGAAGATTCCGGTGCATGCAGCAATCTGCAAGGCAGAGCATAAGATTTGGAAGCGAGTGCATTCCATGCTGCCGCCGCGCGCTCTGAAGAGTAGCACGCTGTACGACGCTTTTATAGGCTCCGGTGTGGTCACAGTTGTCCTGGTACCGTGCCACGCGCAGTTCGACCCATCATTGACAGTCCAGCAGATATGGTGGCAATCGGGTTTCTTCGCAGTATCCCTGCAAGCAACTTCGCCGCACGAGGCATTGACAAAGCATCCGGTGACCGGCCCAGAATGTTTACTATGTTTACTATAGAGATGGCTTGAATAGGATGGGCCGTCTTGAACGCAGAAGATTCCAGTGCATGCAGCAATATGCAAAGCAGAGAAAGATTTGGAAGCGAGTGCATTCGATGCTGCCGCCGGGCCGTCTGAAAAGTAGCACACGATGGCATGCTTTTATAGTATACGTTGTGCTCATAGTTGTCCTGGTAACATGCCACGCGCAGTTCCACCACGCATTGACAGTCCAGCAGATATAGTAGAAATCTATTTTCTTCGCAGTATCCCTGCAGGCAACTTCGCCGCACGAGGTATTGACAAAGCATCCGTTGACCAGAGCAAAAGGTAGGCTATCGAGATGGTTTGAATAGGATGGGTCATCATGAACGCAGAGGATTCCGGTGCATGCAGCAGTCGGCAAAGCAGAGCATCATATTTTGAAGCGAGTGCATTCCATACTGCCGCCGCGCCCTCTGAAGGGTAGCATACGATGCGATTCTTTTATAGGCTCCGTTGTGCTCATAGTTGTCGTGGTACCGTGCCACGAGCAGTTCGACTACGCATTCACAGTACAGCAGATATGGTGGGAATCAGATTTCTTCGCAGTATACCTGCAAACAACTTCGCCGCAAGAGGCATTGACAAAGACCGCTGGCCGTGCCAGAATGTACGCTATCGAGATGGCTTGAATTCGATGGGCCGTCCTGAAAGCAAAAGATTCCGGTGCATCCAGCAATCTGCAAAGCAGAACATCAAATTTAGAAGCGAGTGCATTGCATGCTGCCGCCGGACCGACTGAAGAGTAGCATACGATGCGATGCTTTTATATGCTCCGGTGTGTTCGTCGTTGTCCTGGCACCGTGCCACGCGCAGTTCAACCACGTATTGACAGTCCAGCGGGTATGGTGGCAATCAGTTTTCTTCGCAGTACACCTGCAACCAACTTCGCCGCACGAGGCATTGACAAAGCATACGCTGACCGGACCAGAAGGTAGGTTATCTAGATGACTTGAATAGGATGGGCCATCGTGACTGCAGAAGATTCCGGTGCATTTGAAGCAAGTGCATTCCATGCTGCCGCCAGACCCTCTGAAGAGTAGCATACGATGCAATGCTTTTATGTGCTCCAATGTGCTCGTAGGTGTACTGGTACCGTGGCACGCGCAATTCGACCATGCATTGACTGTCCAGCAGATATAGTGGAAATCGATTTTCTTCGCAATATCCCTGCAAGCAACTTCGCCGCACGAGGCATTGACAAAACATCCACCGACCGGCCCAGAATGTTGGCTATCGAGATGGCTTGAATAGGATGGGCCGTCGTGAACGCAGAAGATTCCGGTGCATACAGCAGTCTGCAAAGCAGAGCATCAGACTTTGAAGCGAGTGCATCCCATACTGCCGCCGCGCTCGCTGAATAGCATACGATGGGATGCCTCTATAGGCTCCGTTGTGCTCATAGTTCTCCTGGTACCGTGCCACGAGCAGTTCGACTACGCATTGACAGTACAGGAGATATGGTGGGAATCAGGTTTCTTCGCAGTATACCTGCAAGCAACTTCGCCGCACGAGGCATTGACAAAACATCCGCTGACCAGCCCAGAAGGTAGGCTGTCGAGATGGCTTGAATAGGATGGGCCGTCGTGAACGCAGAAGATTCCGGTGCATACAGCAGTCTGCAAAGCAGAGCATCAGACTTTGAAGCGAGTGCATCCCATACTGCCGCCGCGCTCGCTGAATAGCATACGATGGGATGCCTCTATAGGCTCCGTTGTGCTCATAGTTCTCCTGGTACCGTGCCACGAGCAGTTCGACCACGCATTGACAGTACAGGAGATATGGTGGGAATCAGGTTTCTTCGCAGTATACCTGCAAGCAACTTCGCCGCACGAGGCATTGACAAAACATCCGCTGACCAGCCCAGAAGGTAGGCTGTCGAGATGGCTTGAATAGGATGGGCCGTCGTGAACGCAGAAGATTCCGGTGCATTTGAAGCCAGTGCATTCTATGCTGCCGCCGGACCGTCTGAGGAGTAGCATTCGATACTATGCTTTTATATGCTCCGGTGTGCTGGTAGTTGTCGTGGCACCGTGCCACGCGCTGTTCAAACACTTATTGACAGACCAGCAAATATGGTGGCAATCAGGTTTCTTCGCAGTATCCCTGCAAGCAACTTCGCCGCACGAGAAATTGCCAAAGCATCCGCTGACCGGCCCAGAAGGTCGGCTATTGAGATGGCTTGAATCGGATGGGCCATCGTGAACGCAGAAGATTCCTGTGCATTTAAGCGAGTGCATTCCATGCTACCGCCGGACACTCTGAAGAGTAGCATACGATGCGATGCTATTATAGGCTCCGGTGTGCTCGTAGTTGTCCTGGTACCGTGCTACGGGCAGTTCGACCAGGCATTGACAGTCCAGCACATATGGTGGCAATCAGGTGTCTTCGCAGTATCCCTGCAGGCAACTTTGCCGCACGAGGTATTGACAAAGCATCCGCTGAACAGACCAGAAGGTAGGCTATCGAGATGGTTTGAATAGGATGGGCCGTCGTGAACGCAGAAGTTTCTAGTGCATGCAGCAATCTGTAAAGCAGAGCATAATAGTTTGCAGCGAGTGCATTCCATGCTGCTGCCGTACCCTCTGAAGAATATGTATGTATGTATGTATGCTTTATTTCCACAAAAACTAAATACAGCTTTGCGTGGGTAAAGTGGGGAAAAAAGCTGCTCGTAGCAGCTTGACTAGCCCCAAATACCCTTAAAAATACAAAAAGAAAATAAGGAAGCAGCAGCGCGGAAATACAGTTTTCCCAAGTACACACATATTCAAGCATTACAACTTATCATGCACACGCATCGCAAATCAGGCGAGAAAAAAAAATACAACAAAAGCAAGATGTGAGCAAGCAAGCAAAAACACGAACTCTCACTGCACTTCAAAAGCACACAGGCATTGTACAACTCACATATGAGAGAAAAAATCAAGAATATCAGGTGGAGAACAAGTTGCAATATCAATTTTATTAACAATAAGACCGTTTAATAACCGAGGTAGTCTGGAGCACAGCATTTGTGATCCATAGTTTGTGCGCGATTTTGGTACGTGCCAGTACTCTGGCTTTCTTGTGCTGTATGGAGTTTCGTGTAGTTTTAAGTTAGCCATAGAAGTAATGTAGTTGATGTTCTTTTTCTGTTCATTTTTATACGCAAGCACTAAACGATACTTTAAAAGGGCCTGTACTTTCGGTGTGTTAAGTTTATGAAATAAATAAGCTGAAGGGAAATCGTATGGTTTACTGCAAATAGCGCGAAGAGCCTTCTTTTGCAGTATGTACAGCCTGTTGATATTTGTGTCAGAAGTGGTAGCCCAGACCAAACAACAATAATTTAAATGGCTGAGAAAAAGTGAATTATATAACAAGCACTTAATAAAGCGAGGAAGATAGTTCAAGGAATAAAATATTCCAGTGATTTGTGAAAGCTTACTAGCAAGAAAATCTATATGGCTCTGCCACGTCATAGTATGATCAAAAAACACACCTAGTGATTTTACCGAGTGTACAAGTTCAATTTTAGAATTGTTCATTAGCAAATCTTCCTCTAGAGTAATTTGCGTGTTCTTAGCGCGAAATAACACCGCCTTAGTTTTTTGTGAATTGATAGTCAAACCGTTGTCAGATGACCATGTGTATAGTTTATCCAAAACTGCATTAGCTCTTCTAATCAATTCGGCAGGGCGGTTAGATGAAAAGAATAACGTAGTGTCATCAGCATAGATTACGTAACGCGTATCAACATCAATGTTTACTAAATCATTAATAAAGATATAAAAGAGGAGGGGCCCTAAAATACTGCCCTGGGGTACACCTACATTGACCGATCGAACTTCAGATTTAAAGCTATTTACTTGTACAAACTGCTTTCTATGACCAAGATATGACCTAATCAAGTCAAGTGCATTGCCGCGTATACCGTAGTGGTTTAACTTACTAAGCAAGAGATCATGATTTATAGAATCGAAGGCTTTTGAAAAATCGACAAATACTCCCAATGTTAGCAAACGTTTCTCACTGACCAGAACAAAATGTAGGCTATGGAGATGGTGTGAATAGGATGGGCCGTCGTGAATGCAGAATATTACGGTGCATTTGAAGCGAGTGCATCCCATGCTGCCGCGTGACCGTCTGAGGAGTAGCATACGATGCTATGCTTTTATATGCTCCGGTGTGCTCCTAGTTGTCCTGGTACCGTGCCACGCGCAGCTGGACCACGCACTGACAGTTCAGCAGATATGGTGGAAATCGGGCTACTTCGCAGTATCCCCGCAAGCAACTTCGCCGCACGAGCCATTGACAATGTATCCGCTGACCGGCCCAGAAGGTGGGCTATCTAGATGGGTTGAATAGAATGGGCCATCGTGAACGCAGAAGATTCCGGTGCATGCAGCAATCTGCTAAGCAGATCATAAGATTTGGAAGCAGGTGCATTCCATGCTGCCCTCGGGCCCTCTGAAGAGTAGCATACGATGCGATACTTTTATATGCTCCGTTGTACTCATAGTTGTCCTGGTACCGTGCCACGGGCAGTTCGACCAGGCATTGACAGTACAGCAGATATGGTGGAAATCATGTTTCTTCGCAGTATACCTGCAAGCAACTTCGCCGCACGAGGCACTGACAAAGCATCCGCTGGCCGCACGAGAATGTAGGCTATCGAGATGGCTTGAATTGGATGGGCCGTCGTGAACTCAGAAGATTCCAGTGCATGCAGCAATCTGCAAAGCAGAGCATAAGATTTGGAACCGAGTGCATTCCATACTGCCGCCGCGCCCTCTGAAGTGTAGCATACGATGCGATGCTTTTCTAGGCTCCGTTGTGCTCACAGTTGTCCTGGTACTGTGCCGCGAGCAGTTCGACCACACAGTGACAGTACAGCAGATATGATGGGAATCAGGTTTCTTCGCAGTATACCTGCAAGCAACTTCGCCGCACGAGGCATTGAGAAAGCATCCGCCGGCCGGACCAGAAAGTAGGCTATCGAGATGGCTTGAACAAGATGGGCCGTCGTGAACGCAGAAGATTCCGGTGCATTCGAAGCGAGTGCATTCCACGCTGCCGCCGGACCGTCTGAAGAGTAGCATACGATGCGATGCTTTTATAGTCTCCGGTATGCTCGTAGTTGTCCTGGTACCGTGCCACGCGCAGTTCGACCAGGCATTGACAGTCCAGCACACATGGTGGAAATCAGGTTACTTCGCAGTATCCCCGCAAGCAACTTCGCCGCACGAGGCATTGACAAAGCATCCGCTGACCTGCCCAGAAAGTAGGCTATCGATATGGCTTAAATAGGATGGGCCGTCGCGAACGCAGGAGATTCCGGTGCATGCAGCAATCTGCCAAGCAGAGCATAAGATTTGGAAGCGAGTGCATTTCATGCTGCCGCCGGGCCCTCTGAAGAGTAGCACACGACGCGATGCTTTTATAGGCTACGTTGTGCCCATAGTTGTCCTGGTACCCTGCCACGCCCAGTTCAACCACGCACTGGGAGTCCAGCAGATATGGTGGAAGTCGGATTTCTTCGCAGTATCCCTGCAAGCAACTTCGCCGCACGAGGCATTGAGAAAGCATCCGCTGACCGGGCCAGAAGGTAGGCTATCGAGATGGCTTGAATAGGATGGGTCATCGTGAACGCAGAAGATCCGGTTCAGTTGAAGGGAGTGCATTCCATGCTGCCGCCGGACCCTCTGAAGAGTAGCATACGATGCGATGATTTTATATGTTCCGGTGTGCTCCTAGTTGTCCTGGTACCGTGCCACGCGCAGTTCGACCGCGCATTGACAGTCCAGCAGATAAGATGGAAATCAGGTTTCTTCGCACTATTCATGCAAGCAACTTCGCCGCACGAGGCATTGACAAATCATCCGCTGACCGGGCATGAAGGTAGGCTGTTGAGGTGGCTTGAATGAGATGGGCCGTCCTGAACGCAGAAGATTCCGGTACATGCAACAATCTGCAAAGCAGAGCATAAGATTTTGAAGTGGAGTGCATTCCATGCTGCCGCCGGACCCACACCGGCCAGCAAGCGAGAATGCCTCTCCTCGGCAGCTACTGTTATAGCTCGGCTTCGAGTCGAAGTACGACGTAGCTGTTAAACAGCGCGAATGCTTCGATGTATCAAAACTACCAGATCGCCTTCTTCAGTCAGCTTTCGCCGCTTGACTGAAAACCACTGCCTTTCAAGGCTTCTCGATTCACCGTCCCAGCATCAGCATATACGTGTGGGTGCTTTCACCTACGGATGTAGCCCGCCTCACAAACTGCAAGCTCTGCCACTAACAGCTGATCTTAGAAGTGCGAGCGTACTTGGCTTCTGGTTCCGACTTGCATCGGTATGTGGTTTCTGGCGTTGGCCCGGGACAGTCACGGGAGGGACTTGTTTATGCCTCGAACTGTTCTACACACAAGGTCGTGACAGCTCATTACGTGGGCCACAAATGCACTTACCTGGTCGCTCTACAAGCTCCTAGGGCTCCACTGAACCATAGTACGTAATATGGATCCATCATACTGTTCCCTATGTATAAGCCCGGGGTGGTACACTGCTGTCAGTGTTTCCTTCCCGGCCATGTGCGAACCTCGTTTCTACATATCGCCGACGCCTCTGTGAAGTAGGCCTAGACGTCCACATACAAATGCGAACTTTGCCAAGCGGATGATCATGATATAACATCCGAAAACTGCCCAGTCACATCGAAGGCTATCAAAGCCCTCCACAGCCGCCAGCGCCGCCAGTGCTCATTGATACCGCATGGCGGGCACTGTGTCCTTCCGATGAGGAATTGGTTCGCATTGTTGTCGCCGTCCTAAAAAACACCTACATTGACGTCTCCTCACACAGCTTACTACGATGGCACATGATACAGCGACATCGTCAAGTGGGCTAAAACACGTGTAGAGCGTGATACACCTATGACTTAATCGACTAGCACAATGGCAGACGATCCCGCCAGGCGGGATCAGCAGATAACTCAGCTCGAAAAAGCAGTCACGTGCCTCGCCCCACGAAGAGTCATTCTCGCTCTACCTGCCAGGTGAAATACGACACGTGAAACAGACACGTGGCGCTCTGTGCCTGAGTCATCCTTTTCCTGTGCATCGACTCAGGTCAAGCTGACGCCAGCGAAGCTTACCGACCTTGTGGCACGACAACTCCAGGAACTATCTACCATAGCCATCTACCGCTGCTAATATGACTGCTCCTTCGAAAGGAACGCAGCACCATTGTGTCTCGCCGTAACATTGCCGAGGACTTGCCAATAAATACGGAGAGCTTCGCCATCGCCTTGCTATGGGAAGACGCAGTCGCTTCTGCGCGTCCCCAGATTTACTGTGCGTGCTTCGCCAACCATCTCTGATCGGCGCTGCACCAGGGCGCTGGGGCTCCCAGGCAAGGCTGCAGTATATGTCGCGACCTCTCATCCTCAGACGCAAGTCCCCCGGCTGCCGTGGTATAACGCGTAGGAAAAAGTGGTGGCAATGCTGTTTCGTCTCCCACGCACGGACGGAATTGTGCTGTAATGTTATGTGCGTACGTCCAGTGATAGTGCTCTTCGATTGCGTCTAGGGTAGCTAGCTCATCTTCACCGAACTCACCGTAGGTGCCCAGTGCTAGTCGGGGGAGACTTCAATGCTTCTCATCAGCGGTGGGGCTACCCTTCCACAAGTGCGAGAAGTAGTTTTGTGTTGGACACGTTCACAGACACGCGGTATGTCTTTTTGGATATCCCGTACACTTCTACTCGCCGTTGGGATCATCCTACTGATACGCCGTAGCTCTCAAAATGGCTGTGTATGTGCTGGGGCCGGAGATGGACTGTTAAGGCAGTGATCACCACTCACTTATAATCGGTTTGACCATGGTAAGCAACACCTGCCCCATCGCTGCGACGTTACCGACTGGTATTCATTCCTGCAGCAATTGAACGCATCTGTTGCAGCTGCACCATTGTGACTGATCACAGGCGTTAACCACAGCAGTGCAGGACGCCATGCAGTCTAAATGGGTGGAGGAGAATAGACGAGCTCCCAATATATAGGGTGATCATAATTAAATTTTATGGAAGCTTCAAAGATAGCCGTTTGCGGATAACATAATTCTAGTAGTCCACAAATTATCTTTTGAATTAATTACTTTATGACACATATTGAAATTTACGAGCTGTAGCCGGTGAGTTTGTGATATGTATCCACTTGGAATGAATTTCCAGAATGACGCCAGTATGGAGATATGCGCCATCGAACTTGCCGTAGGAATGCACTGCTGTTACCATTACTTTTTTAACAGAACGTTCTTTCATGCATTGAAGCACAAGAGCAACTGTAACGCCCATGTATTTTGTTACACGTTCTGGGAAATAATATCTTGAAACTTAGAACGACGGAAGGTTGAGCTAGTTGTAAGGATTCATTATGCAAAAAAAAAAGGTGAGGCGTGCAGACAGGACACAAGAGTAGAGAAGTGGACAACACGTTGTTGTCTACTTCTCTACTCTTGTGTCCTGTCTGCACGCCTCACCTCTTTCTTTTGCATAATATCTCGAAACTAGTATGATCCTGGAAATTCATTTCAAGTGAATATGTCTCGCAAGCTCGCTGGCTACTATTCGTAAATTGCAATATGTGCCATCAGGTAATTAATTAAGAGGTAAATTAGTGAATTATATTTCAGTAGTTGAACGTGTGCTTCGATTTCTCGTGCTAGTTATGTCCGCCCCTTGGAATTATCCAGCTGAAGGACAAGAATCATATCTGCCGTAGAAGATTTTTGATCATTTCAAAAAACTTGGAAATAATCATGCTGTACATCTTTTGCGTCTGTGGGCAGCACGCTGTCGTGCAGAACCAGCTTTAAACCGAGAACCTGAGCTACGTGCGAACCTAAGCAGACTGACCGCGTCAGCCCGTCGTCGCGAGAAGTGTCTTTCCAGGGAACGGTGAATGAATTGCTGCCGCTCGGCCCACCTCCTTCGTCCGCCTCGATCGGGCGCACATTCTGCAGCGTGGAGTCAGGCGCCGGGCCCAGCAGCCAGTGCACTCCTGTTTTCTGGCTGTACGCCAAACCAGTTCGCCCTAGAAGCAGTCAGGCCCAGCGTAAGATAAAGTCCAGCCACATGTCGACTGTACATACACCAGACATCGAAGGCATGGAAGCTCCGTTTACAATGGCGGAACTGAAGGCCGACGTTGACCAGGCAAAAGTATGCGAGGCGCCAGGGCCAGATGCAATCTCTTATGAAGTTTTCAAGAAGTGGCTGTTTCGACGTCCGGAGAGCTGCCTGAATCATGGAAGCATGCCGAAATTGTGCCAGTGCCGAAACCAAAAGTGAATACATTTACACCCGAAACGTCGTAAAGAGGGCGTATTCATGTATTTACGCCCTTGCTTACGTTCTTTCACACCTTTGGTCATTATATTGCAATATTCCACCCTTTCAGTTAGGTGCTTACAATGGTTAGCAAGCTCCAATTGGCACCACGGGTGTTTATTCTTAAGAAGGGTGTAAATGGCATACATGCAACATATATATGTATATAAGGTTGTGGAATCATCCCCCCTCTGCGGCATGTTTTTTCATCCACTTTCATTTCTATTAATTTATCGTTTCGTCATTTCATTTATTAAGCCCAAGTAATTTCCTTTATGTTGTCCTTAGTGTCAGTGTTTGTTGGCTTCTTACGATATATATATATGTGTGCGTGTGCGTGTGCGTGTGTGTGTGTGTGTGTGTGTGTGTGTGTGTGTGTGTGTGTGTGTGTGTGTGTGTGTGTGCGTGCGCGTGCGCATGGGTCTTGGACAAAGGCTATATATAACATAACCGTAGCAGACGTGATAATAAATGCACTTTATTCGGCAATACAGTATTCTAGGAAATTCACGTCAGGTGTATATCCCAGTATTCAACTACGTAAGTACCTAATACAATCTGTTAGCTTTCATTTTCAATTTATAGAGCCTGCTGTAATTACGAAATTCAAGTCGGCCTGCACGCGAAACGTACCCAGACACTGTAAATTCGGTAAGGGGCACAAGTTTTAAGATATTTCTTCCACAACATCGGGCACGGTATACTTCATGACGTGCCATAGCCCGGACTAAGAAGGGGGGGGGGCTCCAGGGCCCGAGTTCTGTACGGAGTTTTCGAGGGGGGGGCAGAGCCCCGACTCACGATGCCGAAGCTCCCCCCCCCCCCACACACATACACACCTAAAGTGTCGCCTTCACTATAGCTTTTTCGCCCACATCATTTGAGGTTCTTTTGACTTGCCTCGGCCTTTTCACTTGAAATTTTATTGCGGCTGATAGCTTAATACATCAGGGCTGGCGCGGACGTGCACAACGATTAATTCATACATTCGCTTTATTTCTGCAAACCTTAGCAATAGCTGGACAAGCGCATTAGAAGCACCAGCGGCTGCTGCCTCATCCACAATTACTCACTTCAACATTGTTTTAAATTTACCCTGTAAACACTATGCACATCCACAATAGATTTAAATGTGTACACAGAACAAAGCTCATTATAATGTTGAAAGGTATGGATAGCCTATGGCTAGAGAATGAAAATGTTGCTGTACGCATTGCATTCCTTTTTGACCCTGACAAAGAACTATAGATTTCAATGACCCCTTCGGCAGTCTTTTATAAACGGCGTATGAAATGCACGTGAATGATACGTGTCTCAGTATTGCTTCTCTTTCCAGTAAACAATGCTATCGACTCATGAAAAAATAACTTTTCTAATAATTTATAACATTTATTAGGGATGGAAACTCCACTGTGGATGATCTTCACACGTCGACGTTGCGGCAGTATTGGGAAGTCTGGTGAATGGGTGCCGGACGCGTCGGCTCTTGGCCTGCTTAATTGTCGGCACTCTATCATCAACCTTGATCCATCAGCTGTAGAGCAGTTTTTGTACATGAGCGGATTAAAGGCGTCGTCAGCAATTCCCTTGAGCACATTCCCTACCTTATCAGCTTCTGCCATGTCGTTATCGGCTTTACGACAAAGCGCCATCAGGTGCTGCATATACGAAACATAGGATTCTGTGGGGAATTGGGCACGAGAGGACAGTTCCTGCTTTGCGGCAATCTTATGCCCGGCCGGTTTGCCAAACAGCTCTGTTAACTTCTCTTTGCATTGGTCCGAGCTGGTTAGCTCCTCTTCGTGGTTTTCGAACGAAACCTTTGCCGTGCCTCTTAGGTAGAACAACAGGTTAGCTAGCATAAGCGTAGAGTCCCATCTGTTGATTCCACTCACACGTTCGTACATAGGCACCTACTCTTCAACGTCGGCACCCTCATTCCCGCAGAAAGTTCCGGGATCCTTGAGTTGCACAACCACAACTGAAGGGGACAGCGACGTAGCGGGCGATGGTGACGTTGGAGGCAGCAACGACGTTGATCCCGAGGGCTCACCGTCATTAATGGTGAGGTTGGTGACGCGACGTCCACTGCAGAGCTCCGTTTCCTACCATGGTTCACCGCACATCCCACCAATATGTTTCGGGGATGTTGGGAGTATAAAACTGTATTTACAGTTTCCATACAAGAAGTGTCAATGGGGATAAAATGACTGTCTAGTAACAACACGCAGCAACTTTGCTGCATGTTGTTACTAGACAGGATGAAATCTTGTTCTTCCTCTGTCTCTTCTTTCATCCTTCCGGATTAATATAATAAAGTTTGTCCTGTGTGCACATTTAAATATTGTACATGTGCATGGTATTTACAATGGACATTTGAAACAATTTTGAAGTGAGAAAATACGGATGAGGCAGCCGCCCCTGTTGCTTGTAATGCGCGCGTCCTCCTATTGTCTGGATTTGCAGAAATAAAGCAAAAGTATAAAGTAAGTAAAACCTGTGCGCGTCCGCGCCAACAATGATGCAGAAAGCTATTATCCCCAGTAAAATTACAAGTGAAAAGGTCTAGGAAAGTCAAAAGAAACCTCGAATGATGTGGGTGACAAAGCTCTAGTCATAGCGCTTTAGGTGTCTGTGTGTGGGCAGGGCTTCTTTAACGCCCGGGGTGGTGGGGGCTGAGCCCCTTCCCCCCTGGAAAACTCCGGTAATGCTCGGGTCCCGGAGCGCCCCCCCCCCCCCCGCCCTATCCTATGGTCGGCGCATATGCATGGGTCTAGGAATCGGTTTTGCTTCCACGTTAACCAATCAAGCGTCCGGCTTCGTCTCAACCGACAAGTTCTCGTTTTTCCTGCAAAAGTCACGCAAGTCTAGGCATGGATGTGTTCAACCCGTTTAATATTCGGTCCAGGGTGCCCTAGCTCAGAAGATCCCTGCGCACTACAGATATCTCTGCGATAGAACTTTCGCTGACCTTACCCCGTCCAGGTACTTGGCGTCAGAGCAGGCCATCATGAGGAACACGAGTGGGTTAGAGCTTCCTGGCTGCTGGCGCTCCGCACACTGCATCAGGAAGTTCTGCACTTTCTGCGAAATAATGGGTGTTAGTGCAAGGCGCCAACATGAACACAGTTCAATTTATTATGAGTGCGTGAAAAAACAGCCTATATGCCGTTTAATTTGGTCCACAACGATATAACATAGTCGCCAGAAAAAAATATCGCCGATGATTACCATACTGCCTAATGCGAAACTTAAGCGTAGCTGTATACACGTCTTCATCTCGCAATATATTGACTGGCACGGATAAATCTGTTCCGTTGCGCACGTCGTAAACAGAGCGAAGTGCGGCGCGGCGGCCTCGCTATCCTGGAGAGCCAGCGCGTGGGAGGCAGCAGCAGGCGGCACCGCCGACGGATCTCCCAGACGACGCGCGCTACTCTGGCACAGAACACCTTATACAAACTCTTAGAGAAGGGGAAACTGTACCTTCCACAGTGCTACGGAAATAAGCGTAGCGGTGGCGTCGTGAACTAAAGTATGTGACCACGGGGTGGCGCTGTACAACAGGAAACGGAAAACGGGGTTTTGCACAGTATGGTCGCTTTACCTACTGGGTTATCGCTGATGCGCATCGATCGAGCTCTCCGCCAGTTAGGTTGCTGTGTGGCAAACGTAGCGCCTACTTATGTATGTAGGCGCTACGTTTGCCACACAGCAACCAAACTGGGCGGGAGCACGATCAAGGCGCAGCAGAATATATGTAGCGCTGAGTCATATCGAGTTAAGGCACACTCTGAACTGACTTTTAAGGGCATCCCGAGCGGTTTTTCGTTTATTACGCCGCCGTTACCCCGAGTTGTGCCGCCGCGCTCGAGCTGTTGCATTTCGTGTAGGGCTACTGACAGAGTGCGGTTTCCAGGTGGCACGATGGCCTCGACTGGAATAAACGCACACACCAAAGATTGAGTAAGCTTGAAAATATTTTATTTGCATTTTACAAGTACAACAAAAAGCACACGTCTACGGATCCACACAAACGCGGTTACATAGTCAAGAAATGGCTCATTAATAAGGGTAGCACAGACGCACAAGAAAGAAGACCTAAGCTACAAAACGTACAGTCGGCTGCTAAACATAACTTCCCTGTCACCGCGTGTCACTTTTATACAGCATCTTTAGAGCACTACCAGGCCGGGTAATTTGGCGAAAAGAACGCAACAGCTTACGGCCGTCAGCTGCCTCTTCCTTACGGGTGTCATAATTATCCTAATCTCCGCATCAACGTCGTGCAAGTCCGCATACAGGTATCTGTATCTGAACCACATGTGCCAGCTTAATACATGTGTAGTGAAATTATGATATAACCACTGCGTCTTATCAAACGTATTGGTTTTGCAAATGCGCATTACAGCTGACGGAACGACATACTGTAAGTGAAGCACAAGAGAACAAGGACAAAAGGAGGATGCAACACTTGAAGAAGAAGTGAAGAATTAGTAGGCGTACAGCAAACAAGCGATGACGGAGAACACACAATGATGCATCGGGTGTTCTGTGACATCGGTTTGCGTACTTACGGTGTTATGGAGATCAACGGCATAAAAACGTACCTTCAAGCGTATTCCGTCAACCTCCGCCGCATTCATTATGATAATCAACGCCTAAACAAAATGAGGCACTATTTTTTGCCAAGAGTAGACCTCTTTACAGCAAGTCTGTGTAATGACTCGCAGACGAAACCAGCATGCTTTCGAAAATGTTTTGCCGCCGTAGTATTGAACGCCAACGGCCAGGAAACACATCGATACCAATAGGTTGTCGGCTGTCGGTGGTTAATCAAATACAAAAACCTTGACGCTATGACTAAAAAGCAGCTTCAAGAATCAAATTAAAAAATTAATCAACTGCCTATTTGCCTGAGGTAAAAAAACATCCTTAGACTCCTCGATTGTTCATGTCAATGGTTTGTGTAAATTAAAAAAATCAGCATGTTCAGCGCCCCTAGCAGAGAAAGCACCAAATAAAGTATTCGACCAAATTATAGTAGCTCCACTTGCGCGCTTACGCTGAAATGCGCCTCGATTGATTTTTCGCCCTCTGTGGCCATTTGTTGAACTTGAGAGTGTGCGGGGCCTGACTCTGGCGCCATCGTTGCCGCGCTACGCTTCTTTCCATATACCCTCCTCTTCCGGTTTCCGCCTCATGGTGACGCTGCACCCTCCTCTCCGCTTTCCTCCTCGCGCCCTCCTCGTCTCTTTTCACTTTTTCATCTTTCGCTGCGCTCGTTCACTCCGTTACGCCGGAGCTGACGACACCGACACTCGGCGCAGTATACGCGCCTAAGATATGCGCTCTAAAAGAAAACACAAACAAAATGTAGACAACTTCGAGTAGCAGTTTGATACTTTTCTTTAAAAACAATTCATTAATGCATGAAAATTACCATGCACGTCGTCATCGCTCACGGTAATAACAGGTTTAATACCCATATTACAAACTTTCTGTACTGTAAAGGCTGTTTCACATGGCGCTATTTTCCGTCAGCGACACAGCGAATTCCGTCGCTCAGTGACCGCCGCGACGTCGTGAGTTCTCCGCGACTGGATCCTAACTAGGTGGTCGCGCCGTCACTGAGTCGCAGCGATAGGCACGATGTGAGAGTGACAATGCGTGACGAAACAAAGCGCAGTCAGAATAGGCGCTTTCCTGTTTACCGTGCGTCGGTAGCGCTGCGGAACAATGTCGCGCGCAAGTTTTAGTTATGTTTTAATACGGCGTACCCGCCCGCGGCTTAGGAGTGTCATCATTCTTGTTTTTCTTCCACTCACACAACTCGTTCAAAAGGGGAAGCTGCACGCAATCCAGGTAGGGAGACGGACGCCGCTTCAACAGAGGGCACGTACCTACTCGACCGACACCGTCGTTAACCACTTCATCGCTACAAATTGTGCCAGTTGCTTATACATGCACACTCAATAGTAACCTGGTCTTCTGCAAAAACAAATACTCGTCCAGGAAGAAAGTTGTGGCTCCCATAGCAACAACGAAAATTGAGTAACGGAACCAGATGCCGCACAAGCTGCACGCTCATACCTTCGGTCTTGTGCACTCACCGCATCTGCGAGCTGTCGTAAACTCTCTACGCTTTTAAACGTTAAAACGTGGTGTACTTATTCTATTATCGAATAATAATACGAAAATTCTAATACTTCAGTAGTTTCCATGTTGTTCTTATTTAACGATGCAGACATGTATACTTCGTGAGCAGGGGACAACCTTGCACATCGCTGCGACGGAAATTGCGCTGCCGCAAACACATGTTAAGGCTATTTCACATGCTGCCACTTGACCGACGAAAATCGGTGCAGTCGCGCGCGTAGCAATGCGACTTTTAAGGACCCATTTCACGTGATTGTGATTTCAACAATGCGACTGGTGCGACGCCCAGGGTTGCTTACGGCCAGGTTTTGTGGCACGAGCTGCATAATTTTATGCGAAGCATATTACGAGAGCTCAACCCAGCTCCTCAGGCGCGGCGGTCTCGCCTTCAATACCACGTGACACCGTGACGTCACGACAGAGGAGAAACGGGGCTCTCACGAGCTATGCCTAAACGCAAATGCGAAATTAGCGGATGCATAGTATGAGACGTCTACACACTGATGTCACGAATACAAATGAGATGTATGATACTATAGTCGGGTACAACTTTAGAAAAAATGGGTGTTTACTCCTCCAAGGCGGATCAACTCGCGCCGTCGCTCGCGGCGTCGCGGCGGTATATAAGCAGCTGCGCTTGCCTCTGCTAGACACTCACGAGCTGAGATGCCTCCTGGTGAAAGAGCTGCTCGTTGGAATGAGAAGCGAAGGTTGCGGCGTGCTACAGAGACTGATTTTCTAGGTGGCTTTGGCTCAACTCTTGCAAGATGGGCTGGGTGGGAATCGAACCAGGGTCTCCGGAGTGCGAGACGGAGACGCTACCACTGAGCCACGAGTACGATGCTTCAAAGCGGTACAAAAGCGCCTCTAGTGAATGCGGTGTTGCCTTGTGAGAAAACTTTTATTGTCCGTAATGGGTGACACCGGAGCTCCGGTACCGCTCGTAGGCGTCCAGGGAGCCCGATGTCATCCTAAGGGGCAGGTGTTAGTAGACGAAGCGGTTTGCCGCTTCGGCTGCCAGACGGACAATGTTGGCCTGTACCGCCGGGTCTTCGCTATGAAGCGCGGTCTCCCATGCTTCTTCGTCCTTGAATAAATTATATCCTGGGGAGTAGCTGCACTCCCATAGGATATGTCTTAGGGTTCCTATTTTATCGCAGAATCTGCAGAATTGGTCCTCCGGGTTTCCCGTTTGCGTGAGATATCTCCATCTGGGAGACATGTGGTTTTTGGCTTGCAGGCGGCGCCAGGTGACTGCCTCTGCGGACGTGAGGGACCTATCCGGGAGTGGATATTTCCGACGTCCTAATCTGTAGTGCTCTGTGACCTCGTGGTAGGTCGCGAGCGTCTCGACCTTAAAGTTAGGTTGAGGCTGCCGTCCCCCCCGGATAATGAGCGCTCGGGCGAGGGCGTTGGCGGCTTCGTTTCCTGGTATGTTGGAGTGAGCGGGGGCCCAGGTTATGGTGATCCCTCTGTCTATGTGACCTTTCGACATTATGCTGTACGCGTAGTCTGATATTTTGCCTTTGCAGAAATTCCTTACTGCCGATTTGCTGTCGCTAACGATCACCCTCGCGTCCGTACTAACGCACGCTAGGGCGATGGCTGCTTCCTCCGCTGCCGTGGCGTCTACTCCGCTCGTATATATCGCGCCCTGTTCTGCGCCGGACCCGTCGACTACCACTGAGACGGAGCTTCCATCTCCGCCAAGGGCGGCGTCTGTGAAGGCAACCGTCTCGGGTGGCATTCTGCTTAGCTTTGTTGCCAAGTGTTTGGCTCTGTGCTGGCGTCTTTCCTGATCGTGTTGTGGGTGCATGTTCTTAGGTATCGGTGCGACCGTGAGGGCTTTCCTAATTTTCGACTCAATGTGGAACGTCTGGTATTTGCCGTCTGGTTTGCTTGTAGCCCTACCCAGTTTAGAATCTGCTGTCCTGTCTCGGTTAGACTCAGGCGTTCGAGTTGTGCCGTTCTCGTCGCTTCCGCTAACTCCTGCCATGTGTTATGCACTCCCATTCCCTCTAGTGCTTCAGTTGAGGTCGAGATTGGTAGTCCCAGTGCCCGTTTTGTGCATTTCCTTATTATGACGTCTAACTTGTTTCTTTCTACTTTTCTGATGTTAAGGAATGGGGTTGAGTAACAGATCCGACTGAAGATGAAGGCCTGGACTAGCCTTAACTTGTTCTTCTCCTTCAGCCCTCTGCCTCTGGCCGAGATTCTTCTAATGATGCTTACCACTTGGTTCGCGTGCGTGTCTAGCTTAGCTATAGTCGTGTGATTGTTTCCTGTTTTGCTTATGAGCATGCCCAGAATTCGGATCTCATCTACTTGTGGAATTTCTTTCCCGTCTAAGTCTATCGAGATTTTGGGAGGAGATACGTTGTTTGTCCTCGTCCTGGGCCTGATGATTAGTAGTTCCGACTTCGTCGGGGAGCAGCTCAGCCCTTTACTTTTGGCATGTAAGTCTATGATGTCGGCTGCCCGCTGGAGCCTTTCTTCGATAGACGCATCGCTGCCCTCATTGAGCCAAACGTTGACGTCGTCTGCGTAGACGCTCGTCTTTAGTCCTTCGATCCTTCCTAACTTGCCCGGGAGGTCTTTCATTACTAAATTAAATAGGAAGGGGGATAGGATGGCTCCTTGCGGGGTGCCCCTGTTCCCTAATTTGATCTCTTCTGAGCTGAGGCTCTGCATGTGCAGGGTCGCTGTTCTGTCCTTGAGAAAAGATTTTACGTAGGCGAAGGTCCTCTTCCCTACGTTAAGATCTGACAGGCTGTCGAGGATGGCCGAGTGGCTGACATTATCAAACGCTTTGGTTAAGTCTATGCCCAATATTGCTCTCGTATCTTTGGTCTTTCGTTTGTCTATAATATCGTGTTGGAGCCTTAGCATGGTATCTTGAGCGCTAAGCTGCGGTCTGAAACCTACCATCTCGTGAGGCCAGATGCTGTTTTCTTCCGCGAATCGAGTTAGTCGCGTCTGAATTACCTTCTCCATTAATTTGCCTAGACACGAGGTCAGTGAAATTGGCCTGAGATTTTCAATACCCGGAATTTTGCCCTTCTTGTGGATTAAAATGATGTTGGCGTGTTTCCAGTCTTTAGGGACTTCCCCTGATTCCCACACTTTGTTCAGATAAGCTGTCAGGTGAACTATAGAGTCGTCGTCTAAGTTCCTTAGCATACCGTAGGTGATTTTGTCTGGGCCAGGGGCTGTGTTCCTTTTTAAATCAAAGAGCGCGGCTCTGACCTCTGCAACTAGAATCGGTTCGTCCAATAGCGGATTCTCCGATCCCCGATATTCTTTATCCGCTGCCGGGCATGCGGGGCCTATATAAATTTCTTTAAGTCGGTCGATGAGCTCTTCATCAGTTCCGTCAAATTTGTATCTCGCCTTGATTTGTTCTATGTTGGCGTGGGTTTTGGTGTTGGTGGGGTCTATGAGGTGGCGCAGCATCTGCCAAGTGTTGGGACGGCTCATATTCTTCTCTAGCTCGTCGCATTTTTGATCCCACCTTTTCTCTTCTACTTTGAAGGCGTAGCTCTCTATTTCTTTATTGTGCTCGGCTATTTTCTTCCTTAGGTTCCGGTTCCATTTCTGGCGCTTTAGCTTATTCTCGAGGGTTGTTTTTCGATTCCACATATTTCTAAGCTTGTTGTCTAATCTGAATGGGAGCTCATCTCCTTCTACCGTTTCGGTGGCCTGTTTTACGTGTGAGACGATGGTTGAGGTCCACTCTGTTATGTCTCCGATAACGCCTAAGTCTGCTGTTGATCTGATAGCCCTGAATTTATCCCAGTCAGTTGCGGTGGCCTGCTTTGGCTTATGTACGGGAACCCCTAGTTTCCTATCAATCTGTATTTCGATTATAAAGTGATCGCTGCCGAGGTTTTTGCCCGTGTTCTTCCAAGATGTTTTGCCCGTCCTGTGGCCTAGTGTTAGGTCTGGTGTTGTGTCACGGCAGATGCTGTTACCCGTTCTGGTAGGCTCGTTCGGGTCCGTTAGTAGCGAGAGTCCTGTGTTCTGAATTGCTTCCCACAGCATTCTACCTTTCCTGTCGATTTTGGTGTAGCCCCATTCGTGATGCTTTGCATTAAAGTCCCCTAATACGAGTAGGGGGCACGATTTTGCTGCCCTCAGCGCTTTCTTAAATGTGGCCTCGAACTGTGCCTTGTTGTGACGAGGGGGGCTGTATGCGTTCAGGACAAATATGCTTCCCCTATTCTTTTTGCCGGTAAGGATTTCTACGAGCACGGCCTCCACTTCGTCCGTACTCGCATCGTGTTCAATTACCGCTATGTTATTCTTAACTAGGGTGGCTACTCTAGATCTTTCCCCTCTTCCGTTGTCGAATGTGCGGTACCCTGAAATTTTGACTGGAGGTTTGCCCGTTTCTTGTAACGCCACGGCAAGCGGAGGCTCTCCTTGATTTAGAATGTGCTGTTGCAGCAACGCCTTTTTCTTTTTGAAACCCCTGCAGTTTCACTGCCAAATTATAGTTCCTGTCCTGGCCATGATGAGGAAGAGAACGGGGCTTCCGGGCTCGAGGGAGGCTCGGGATCAGGATAAGCTCGTTTTTCGCCTCCTAGCACGGTCAGAAGTGCGTCCATATGATTTGATATAGCCTGTATTTTCTTATCTATGATAACGCTTAATTTGGTTAGCATGCTTTCCTCGTGTTCCTTGAGGCGCGCCTCTAGTTCATCTTCGTTAATCTTTCTGTTCATCTTTTTTCTTCTCTCGGGTGGAGGCGTCTCGTGCCCCTCTGCCTTCCTTTTTGCGGTGCCTACCGTATCTACCACCATGCTACCCTCGTCCTGCGTCTCGAGGACGGCTACTCTCTGGACTGGGGTAAGCGGCCTTGTTGGCGCCGCCTGCGTAGCTCGCACTGTTGGGTTCGTTAGCTGCCCAACTTGCTCTTTGAGTTGGTTTACTGTTTCGGTTAGGGTTTTGATTATATCTCTTAATTGGCGATTTTCCTCATCTCTCTTTTCTATTTCTTTCTTAAATAAACTGGCCTGTGCCTCTAATTCTGGTGTCCTACCTTGGGAGACCACGCTTGCGAAGCTGACAGGCATACCAGAGTGGGTCCTCTTGCCCCTGGTTTCTGGAGGCCTGGCCAGTGGGTCTGGTCGTCCCTGGGTGGCGGTCTGGATGCACTTCTGTCCCTGGACTCGGATCGTTGCTTTTTCGCCGCAGGCGGTAGCGTGACCCTCGTTGTCTGCCTGCTTCTGCCCGCGGTCGCTCCTCCCTTTTCTTGTTCGGCCTTGGCCTCGGCCCGGGCCGCGTCGCGTTGTTTAACCCAGTGGGGCTTCCTGTAGAGTTCCCTGCATGTCGGATCGCCTAACTGATGCTTCTTCCCGCAGAGGAGGCACTTCGGCTCGCAGGCGTGATCCTCCGGCTGATTTCTTAGCCCGCAGCCCCTGCAGCGGGTGGTTGTTGGATCTGGACAGACGTCTTGCCTGTGTCCAATCTTGCCGCATGCGTAGCACACGTCGTACTTTTTCTTATATAGGTGACATGGAATCCATTGACTGAAAAATTTTACGGCCCTCGGTACTTCCAGATCTTTGAAGTTAATGATGACCGACTCGGATGTTCTTCCTAGTCTTCTTACTGCCGTATACGTTGGGTTCCGTGGGTTGTCCAATGCCCTGTGTATTTGTTCTTCCGTCAGCTCTAGGTTAATTCCGTAGATGACGCCTTTGCCCCCCTCGGGCATCGCCGGATGGGCAGTCATTTCGATATCTTCTTTTCCGGCTCGGATGTTCTTGATTTTGGCGAAAGCCTCTGCCCTTTCCTTGTTCGGGGTTGATATTAAGATTGTTTGGTTGTTCTTGTTGAAGACAATGTCCTCTTCTGCCATGGGGAGTAGCCCGGCCGCCTCCAGGATGGCGTTTCCGGCGAGAACCCCCAGCTTCTTCTTTAGGCTGTCGATTCCTCCTGCTGGTCGTAGGACAATCTTCTCTGTGCCCGATGGCAGGCGAACTTGAAGTTTTTCTACCGTCCTCTCTGCCATGGCCTTGTTTTTCTTCAGGTTTAGGGGTTTTCGTTCCCTTCTTCTTGCTAATACTTCTTCCACCTTCTCCTCCGGGACGTATCTGCCGCCTATAGAGCGGCACCATCCCTCTTGGGTTTCTTCTTTATCGGCGAAAGCGCCGACGTCCATTTTCTCTCCTTCCTCCTCACCTGCGTGGAGAGGTCTTCTTTCTGCATGATTTCCATCCGAGGACGTTGGCTGGATGCCCCTTCCGGCAGTTTCCGCAGCTGTTTCGACTCCGTTTCTTCGCTCTTCTGCCGGCGTCCCCACCGACGCTGCAACCGCTACCCGTGGCTGCGTCATGCGTGGGCCGGAGCAGCAACTGTGCGAGCTGCTATGCCGTTGCGTTCCCTCAGCGTTTTTCTCTTCTGCCGGCGTCTCCGCCGACGCTGCAGCCGCTGCCCGTGGTTGCATCGTGCTTGGGCCGGCGCAGCAGCTATGCGAGTTGCTGCGCCGTTGCGTTCCCTAGGCGTTAGGCTTAGCTGGCGGCGTCGCCGCCTCGAAAATTCAAACTCTTGCAGAGAGTAGAGAAGTGCTCCTACCGTGGTGACGGCGGTAGTTCCGTGACCGCCTGGTGTTCGCAGTTCTTCTCGTTCTTGAATTTTCACTTTAGGGCTTAAACTTCCCAAGATATGGACATTTACGTCGGAGCTCCGTGTGAAGGCGACTTCTCTACATCGCGCCCCCTAGCGTCCCTCCGGTGTTGCCTTAGAAACGAGCTGTTTCTAAGGCTCAGGCGTGCGTCGCTTGCTCAGGCGCACATTTCGTTGCCGCGCCGAACGCTGCGTTGCTCGACGCTCACCGCGTCCAATGCGGGGCGCGTAGTCGCTGCGCCGTAGCCCATTGTCTTACACCCCTTGGCGGGTCGACGGGAACGCTGTCGCGTTCCACTCTTGAAGGCGAAGCAGAGTAACGCATGAGTTGTTTCTTCGTCTAGCCGAACCAAATATAGCCAAGCAACAGCAGTTCACCAGGCTAAACAGTGGTTCAACAACTAAAATAAAGGCTAGTATGCTTCGCATCCTGGGCTTAGCCTTAGCTAAGCCACAGCCATTCTTTTTTATTGTAATGAATAAGAGGTTTACATTATAATATTGTGCACTTTTCTTTATTAGGAGCAAGTAGTATGCGTGTTTTATGATTCTAAAACGTGTTGAAGTTAAGATTTGTTTTGGAGTGCGCAACGGCAGTTTCTCAAGTTCAGTGCGACATGGCGCACGTAAACAGCTGTTCGCAGGTGGTTCAGCGCAGTGTGTTGTCTCATCTGCCTTCTATGACCGTTTCGTTCTGCCTGCGCTGCGACAATCTACAAGATGACCTATCGACGACAAGTTCATATAGCTACGCTCACCGCATATATAGTATTCGGAATTCGGCTGCTACGAAGTCGTCGTGACAGCCCAACAAGATCCTCGCGCTACTCGTGCTCGGCGTCAGCTTCTGGAGAAACGATGTGTGTATATTCCTCATGATTGCGCATATGCGGTGCCTGCTCCAAGCCATATTCTTGCGCCAAACGCAGCAACAAGCACCAACCCGAAAGCCAGCGTGTGCCCCTTAACGAAGCCGCAAATGATCTCTGTGATTACTGGACGTGGAATGAAAATTGTTATGAAATTCAACCTTGGCGCTAGCCTGGTTCGTCCATCGCCGTGCGTGCGCTGTGAATATATATATGGGAGTCCTCTCTAAATATTTCTAAAGGTGCAAAAGCCGACGCATCAAATGTTTTGAGCAGTTACCGTCACTTTTGTATAGCATTCTAAAAGACACGCTTCTCATCCACTTTGTTGTCCTGTGTCTCGTGCTGGTAGTATACTCTGAACTTTTAACAAGAAGACCACATCAATACGCGCTATCCATAATGCAGGATCGTAGGCCCACGGCAGGCGCACTTGCCGTAAGGTTTTCAGCTTTCTGCTCAACCTCGCACGGCGCTCACGGTTAGCCTGTTTCGTAGAAATAAATATTATTATATTATTAATGTTATTAACTACTATAGTTTCTTCACTGTAATTTATAGCCATCATCCATATTCCGTAAGGTAATCATGCATTTAACCTGTATTAGATCAACATTGTTACGACATGCTTATGGGAGTAATTTCAAACTAGGTTGCTCCCCCCCCCCCCCAGCCAGAGAAATTACAAATCAAAGTCTCAGTGTTTATTCCAATGTGTAAACGAATTATATCGGCAGAATTTTATGCCTACTTGCATTGCCTGCAATTCAATGATCAGAGCTGGAAAAACTGATTCCTTTTCTTGTTGTCGAAAGGCTGCTTTAATGTCGATAGCAAGCTATAATTATTCATTTCTAAAGTGTCAAACAATGACTATATATCTAAGCTTATCAATGCGTTTTTGTTACGAACACAATTAAGTTTTTTTTTCTCCCTCTCATTGACAGCCATGGAATGAAACTATTCATTTTCTTAAGTATCAGCATGCAAACATTCTGTAGTTTGTCCTGAGCATTCGTCTGCATCCTATAGTGTGCATGTTTGTATTAAGTTCTGGTGTTGCAATCGCAGTGATCTACGCATATTCTTATATTGCAACAAACGAATTTATTGAAATTTGTTTTCTAATCTACGATGTGGCCATGCAGTAACGACCATATTAATAAGCAAAAGAAAGAACTGCACATTCACTGTACGTGTTGGAATCTATGCGAAGTGAAGTTTTTGTCTAGTCGTCAATTAAAGGCTATTAAAGTACCTGCGATATATACAATTTGTCTTATTTTCAACAATCCAACATGTCATCTTTTGCAAGGTTTGCTTATGCACCGCATCGGTCACAACCTTGATGTCATGTAATCTTTATGCACAACACTGTTAACAAGCTATACCGAAATGCAAACGGCAGTTAATGTAGATGCCCACTGCGAGACATCAACGCCGTGATGTTGGTTGAGCAAGGAATGGTGCGAGGTGTATGCAGATTAATTCATGACATGTGCTTATGTACTTATTTATTTATATACCTCGCAGGCTGCAAGGCTAGAGTATTATTCGAGGGGGAATAAAAATGTAGTTACAAAAGGAAGAAGGGCAGAACATTAAGAAAAAACCAGCAAGAAAAGCAGTACCAATACCATGCACCAACTAGCTCAACGTGTTTTTCTGGCAGAACATTGTACAAAACCTAACAAACAATAACAGAAAAAATTACTGCCCATGCACCCTGTACAGATGGTAAACCAGCAAAGCTGTAATGTGCGGCCCGGTGTTATCACTGGGTTAATTCCGACGGTTTATAAAAGTCTTTCTAGATTATAAGTCATGTCTGTGTTTCTTAATGAGGTTATGCACACGTTGTTGCAGATGGGTCGCAAGCCCCAAGGGTAGCGTTGGCTTGGCGGCCTGGGGCACAGCTGGAAGCATCCGAAGGTCCTGGCAAAGCGTGAGTCGACTGCTAACAGAACAACTTGTTTATTCTAGCATCGCAAAAGAGCGGCTGGTCAGGTCGACCGAAGTGGAAAGACGGGAGAGCACGTTACTCGACGGAAGAAATCGGAGCCTCTCTCGGCGTCCGGGGCAGCTGCTTTTATACTCTCGGAGTCGAGGGCAAGAAGGAACGGCTTGCGAGAGGCGCCCGTGACGGCGGGGCACGGACACGTTGAGAGACACGTTGAGACAAGAAGTGACGCATCCGCCGGGCCGGCGCCGCTCAGACCTCCTCGCTTCACAGTTGGGGAGCTCCTCTCCCCGGCTGCCGCGCTTTGACAAGCGTGGGCACCAAAATGCGCACACACTCACACACACACACACACGAAGACACGTGGCATTGAAACATGCCTGCACGTGCTTGGCAGAAAGCGTTACGGCAGCGCTGAACGGGCCAAAATGTCCGCCGCTTTGAATGAAGCCCCGGCGTCCGTTGCATCCGCGCCGGCTATACCGCGCGTCGTAGGCGAAACGTAACAGACCGCCCCGCCGGGAGAAGGAGATCCCGATGGTTAGGGGACTGCATCCGCTGTCCGGAGGGATGTCGTTCGATGATGCTCATAACCGAAGTCGGTCGTCCTTCGGCGTCTCTTGAGCGCAGCGCACAGAGAAGGCTTCGTTCTCACGTTCAAGTTCACACAGGACACTGCAAAGTGACTTCGGGAGAGTTGCCATTTTTGTTCTCGTTCCCAGCAAGCGTTAGAACTACGCCGAAACTCAACCGCTCAGAAGGCAAGCACGACACAACCCTTACTAAGCCCTGCCAGGCTCTTTCCCCTTTTATACTACTGCCTAGTTCCTTACAGTCTAGCAGCACTCAGAACGCGTCCACAAATGGGAAAATTGCACTAGAAAGCACGTCATCACTTTGAAACACTAAACAAAAGCAATATGTTAAAAATCGTGCCTTAGGAAGAAAACATCAGTAACAAACAACTTTGAGGCTGATTCCTACGTTAGGGGCCTCGACTTAAGCCATTGGCATTACCGTTGAGACTCCCCTTTT
The DNA here is from genome assembly GCF_050947875.1 of Dermacentor variabilis. Classification (NCBI taxonomy): domain Eukaryota; kingdom Metazoa; phylum Arthropoda; class Arachnida; order Ixodida; family Ixodidae; genus Dermacentor; species Dermacentor variabilis. The sequence continues at coordinate 227,962,592 of NC_134570.1, forward strand.
TGTAAAGCACCTCAAAGGAATATTGTTGCAAAGCGAGGCTCCAGCGCAGGAGGCGGCCATTTTTGGGAGAGATGGTCTGCAACCATTGGAGAGGGCAGTGATCCGTCTCAATGATAAACCTCGAGCCGGCTAGGTAGCATGACAATTTCTGAACGGCCCACACGAGACACGCACACTCTTTCTCGGTGGTGCTGTACGTCTGCTCACGACTGGTCAGCTTACGACTAGCATACAGGACGGGGTGCTCCTCTTCTCCATTTTCCCATTGGCACAGTACAACGTCCATGCCTCGCTCACTAGCATCGCACTGAACAACGAACCCTTTTGTGTGGTCTGGCGATCGTAGCACAGGCTGGCTTGTTAGGGCGCTCTTTAGGGCGCTAAAAGCTCTTTCCCTTGTCTCGTCCCAGACGACTGTTTGGGGCTCTGTTTTTCTTAGAGCATCCGTCAGGGGAGCCGCGATATCAGAGTACCTGGGGATGTACCTCTGATAGTAGCCGGCGACACCTAAGAACGACCGAATATCGGTTGCGGGAAGTCTCGCACAGCGGCCACCTTTATTTCAGAGGGGCGGCGACGACCCTGTCCAATCACGTGACCTATGTAGACAACCTCGGCCTGTGCTAACTGGCACTTTGGAGCCTTTACTGTCAAGCCCGCTTCGCGCAGGCGGGTCAGCACTGCCCGCAAGTGTGCCATATGCTCAGACGAGGATGCGGAGAATATCGCTACGTCGTCTAAATACGGTAAAGCGAATTCTTCCTGTCCCCACAACACTTTGTCCATGAGGCTTGAAAAGCAGTATGGCGCGTTCTTCAAACCAAAACTCAAAACTTTAGGACGGAATGTTCCCATTGGTGAAATGAACGTCGCATACCTACTAGCCTGTTCTGTAAGTGGAACCTGCCAATAACCCCTGACAAGATCTAGGGTGGAAATAAACTGAGCGCTACTAACTTCCTCAAGGCGCTCCTCGATGTTAGGGATCGGATAAATTTGATCCTTAGTGATGGAATTAAGCCTGCAGTAGTCGACGCAAAGACGAGGTTCCTTGCCCGGTACCTCAACTAAAATCAAAGGGGAGGTATAATCACTCTCACCCGCCTCAATAACACCGACCTGTAGCATTTTCTTTACCTCAGCCTCCATAATATCGCGCTGGCGAGGCGACACCCGGTACGCCTTGGATCGTACTGGCTCTGGGGAGGTAAGTTCTATTTCATGAGTAAGAACAGAAGTCCTACCAGGCCTCTCAGAGAACTGACCTTGAAACTCTTGTAAGAGCTGGTGTAGTTCGGTTTTCTGCTCAGGCGACAGCGGTGCTTTACTGATTAAGTCACTAATGACTTGATCGGTGTCTTCCCTGTTCGTCACTGAGCCTAGTCCCGGAAGCTCGACCGGAAGCTCTTCGGGAACGTTTACCATCATACACACCACTGCTTCCCGTTGTCTATAGGGTTTGAGCAGATTACAGTGGTAAACTTGCTGTGCTTTCCGTTTTCCTGGCAGACTCACCACGTAGTTAACGTCCGACAATTTTTGAACAATCCGTGCTGGGCCCTCCCACTGGACGTCGAGTTTGTTGTTTAGCGATGTGCGCAATATCATGACCTCATCGCCCACCTCAAAACGACGGGCCCCGGCTGTCCGATCATAATAAACCTTGGCCCTCTGCTGGGCCTTTGCCATTGCTTCACCTGACAACTCCTGTGCCCTTTTTAAGCGTTCGAGGAGCCTAAGCACGTACTCCACCACGACTGGGTCGTCGCCCCTGCCTTCCCACGAGTCTCGAAGCATGCGAAGCGGAGACCGCAGCGAGCAACCGTACACCAGCTCAGCTGGCGAAAACTCCGTAGCCGCATGCGGCGCGGTCGTTAATGCAAACATCACCCCAGGCAGACACAGCTCCCAGTCAGTTTGTTGTTCAAAACACAATGCTCTCAACATGCGCTTCATGACGGAGTGGAGCTTCTCAACGGAATTCGAATGTGGGTGGTACACTGAGCTGTGTAAAAGCTTTACCCCGCACCTTTCGAGAAAGGCTGTCGTCAAAGCGCTAGTAAACACTGTGCCCTGATCTGACTGGATTTACGTAGGAAAACCAACTCGCGCAAATATGGACAGTAGTGCATTGACTATCTCAACTGAGCTGAGTTCTTTAAGCGGCACTGCTTCAGGGAACTTTGTCGCTGGGCAGATCACAGACAAAATGTGTCTGTACCCCGTGGTTTTTACCGGCAGAGGTCCCACTGTATCAATAACGAGCCGTCTAAAAGGCTCCGTAACGATAGGTACCAACTTCAACGGCGCCCTCGATTTGTCCCCTGGTTTGCCAACCCGCTGACAGGTGTCACATGTCCTCACAAAGTGTTCTGCGTCACGAAAACACCCTGGCCAATAGTACTCTTGCAAGAGACGGTCCTTAGTCTTTTTAACTCCTAGGTGTCCGGACCACGAACCCCCATGCGACAAGCGCAACAGATCCTGACGGTAGCACTGAGGCACGATCAGCTGATCGAACTCCACTCCCCTGCGGTCTAGATACTTCCGGTACAGGTCCCACCTCTTTCCACAAAACGAGCATTTTTCCTGGCGATTCCTTCCTTGACAATGCAGCGCATGTTTTCTAGGCTGCCATCCTTTTTTTGCTCGGCTATCAAAGCCGACCGGCTGACTTTTAGCAACCTATTAAGTCCGTCTGACGTAGCCGCGATGAGCAAATCTGCAGATAGCTCTTCTAACTTTCCCGTGCCGGGCATTTCATCTCCAGTATCTGGTGCCCTCAACGCTACAGGCTCAATTTTATTCAGTTCGGACGTGCTCTGAATATCAGCTTGCTGCGCCTCCGACCCTTTCTTGTTGTTCGACAACGTCGGCCCCGCAACTACCGCCTTTGCAGCGAGCTCCCGAACTCTCGATCTGGTTAAGGCCTGAACGCTAGCCTCACCAAACAAAAGCCCCTTCTCGCGCAGGAGGTGAGCGGACCTGTTCGAAAATAGGTACGGGTACTCGGGGGGGGGGGGCAGCATACATGACACTGCGGCCTCCGTCTCAAGTGCTCCGAAAGGTCCTTCAATAAGCACTTTTGCTACGGGCAGACACACGCTATGAGCTTCCACGGCTTGCTTGATCCATGCGCACTCGCCCGTGAACATATCTGGTTTTACGTAAGAGGGGTGAACTACATCCATTGTAGCTGCGGAATCACGAAGCACTCGGCACTCTTTCCCGTTCACGAGGAGGTCTCGCATGTAAGGCTCGAGAAGCTTCATGTTCTCGTCAGTGCTGCATAATGACAAAAACACGACTTTTGTTTTTGTTTCTGGACACTGCGCCGAAAAGTGACCAGGCTTCTGGCACGTATAACGCACGCACGCTTGCCTCGTCTCTAACCGCTTTCTGCGTTCGGCTTCGGCTGCCGCCGTCTCCTTACATTCGGTCGGACTGCTTTCACTCGCATCCGCACTACCTGTGTCCCCCCCTTGCTCTCATGGGCGTGAACTTCGGCCTCTCAAACTTGGAGCCAAATTCACCCTTTTGACCGTCCTTAGCTCCGCGAGCCCGACGCGTCACAAACTCCTCGGCTAGCTCGGCGGCTTTAGCCACCGTACTAACGTCTGGCCTATCCAAGACCCAGTGCCGCACGTTCTCAGGTAACCGAGTATAGAACTGTTCCAGCCCGAAACACTGGAGAACTTTCTCGTGGTCACCAAACGCTTTCTCTTCTTTGAGGCACTCCTGTATGTTTGACATAAGCCTGTAGGCAAACTCTGTATATGACTCACTTCTGCCTTTCTCATTTTCCCGAAACTTCCGACGGAACGCCTCCGCTGACAGCCTGTACTTTTTTAGCAGACTCGATTTCACTTGGTCGAAATCCTCTGCCTCCTCTCTCTTCAAGCGAGCGACTACGTCGGCCGCCTCGCCGGGTAACAAAATGAGCAAGCGCTGTGGCCACGTTCCCGAGAGAACCCCTGCTTCTCGCACGTTCGCTCAAAGTTAACCAGGAACAAACCAATGTCCTCTCCAAGCTTAAACGGCCGCATCAGGTCAGTCATTTTGAACGATACTCGTTCTCCTGCACCGTGCGCCTGACTTCCATTACGAGCGCGTTCCATCTCTACCTCGAGACGCTTCATTTACAAAGCGTGTTGACGGTGGCGCTCCTCTTTTTCTTTCTCTTGTTGCTCTCGCTCTTTCTCTTTCTGTTCTTTACGTTCGCGCTCATCTTTCTCTTTCTGTTCTTTACGTTCGCACTCATTTTTCTCTTTCTGTTCTTTACGTTCGCGCTCCTGTCTTTCTCTTTTTGCCGTCTCCCTCTCCTCAATGGTCTCAAGGCATTCCGACAGCTCGTCATCCTCAGCTTCTAACGCAAGAATAGCCCTTAGCAGTTCTGGTTTTCTGAGTTTGTCTGAGACATCCAGACCCAACTCTCTTGCAAGCTCCAGCAATTTCGGTTTGCGCAACGACTTCCAATCCATGGCTGCTCTGAATGCTGCTTTCTCTACTGCCTACTATTGTCTTGCCGCCAACTAACCCGGCAGCAACGACAACCACAATTACCAGCTCTGTTTCTGACACTAACAAAAGCCTGGAAAAACTCAGAAGAAGAAAGTCCCGCACTCACCAAACCTCGCAGCCAAGAATTCAGCGCAGTCGTTCCGCTGCAGGCAACCAGTCATCACACAGGGCTCGTTGCACTGCTCCCGGATGGTCGATGTGCTGCTCAGCATACAGTCGACCGCATATCTTCGCTGCTGGCCTCCGTTGTCGCGATCTCACCGCTGGCAAACAGTTGTTGCAGATGGGTCGGAAGCCCCAAGGGTGGCGTTGGCCTGGCGGTCTGGGGCACAGCTGGAAGCATCCCAAGGTCCTGGCAAAGCATGAGTCGACTGCTAACAGAACAACTTGTTTATTCTAGCATCGCAAAAGAGCGGCCGGTCAGATCGACCGAAGTGGAGAGACGGGAGAGCACGTTACTCGACGGAAGAAATCGGAGCCTCTCTCGGCATCCGGGGCAGCTGCTTTTATACTCTCGGAGTCGAGGGCAAGAAGCAACGGCTTGCGAGAGGCGCCCGTGACGGCGGGGCACGGACACGTTGAGGGACACGTCGAGACAAGAAGTGACGCATCCGCCGGGCCGGCGCCGGCCAGACCTCCTCGCTTCACAGTTGGGGAGCTCCTCTCCCCGGCTGCAGCGCTTTGACAAGCGTGGGCACCAACATGCACACACACTCACACACACACACGAAGACACGTGGCATTGAAACATGCCTGGACGCGCTTGGCAGGAAGCGCTACGGCAGCGCTGAACGGGCCAAAATGTCCGCCACTTTGAATGAAGCCCCGGCGTCCGTTGCATCCGCGCCGGCTATACCGCGCGTTGTAGGCGAAACGTAACAAAGTTTGGCTTAGGTTTATCACATTGTTTATTTGGAATGCCACCCATCGCGCTTTGCAAGATCACCATCATGGAAACTACAATGAGTGGTTCATTGTGTTAATCCAGCGGGTCCATCAAAATCTTTCTGAATTATGTACACATATGTGTTTTGTAATGCGTTAATCATTGTATTTATTACTCGGTTATGCAGTGTAGTTACCAAGTGACACACCGGAGCTCCACATTTAATTTAATTAAATACAGGGACACATTTTTGATCCTATTGAGAAGTCGGAGAGAGACCGCTGCACGTGCGCTCTGCTGCTAGAGAGAATTGACGTCACTACCGGTGTAGCCAATGACCCGCTACACCTTTGCTGCGAGATAATTATGACATCATGATCTTGTCTTAACCCCGTCCTCCTGTGTGCCCCTTCCCTGCAATAATATGTAGATAAATGTATGTTTTAAATGCATAAGCATTTCTATGTCTATCCAACAAGAAATTTCTCCGTCCATCATGCAAGACGAATGCAATTGGTCAAACCCCCCTAAAGAATGGCTCATAACCCTACACTAGCGTTTTGGGATCAGAACATGAATGTATTGCCTAGGCATATACAGCTTCACTGTAAAAAGAATGAACACCTTTCTGCTAGAGACCAAGACGATCAAGGGCGAATTAACAACTGAAAGTTTATTGAACATGCCGAGTAAATGCTGGTTGACAAGCAATAAATCGAAGTTGCGCAAAAAGCAGGAAGCAATAACTGGTGTGTGTTCATACAGATCCCAAGAGAAAACGCATCCATCTCTGAAAGTGTAACATAGGTCATGCTGATAATATTCTCCCAGTGTCTTTTCATCTACAGCTTCCATAATTTCTCTAGGCAGCCGATCTCCACAGAATGTTAGCTTCTTCCTCTACAATGCACTCTCGACATCTGAGCCTGCATTGTAGACGAAGTTAGCAGTCTGTGCAGATCGGCTGCCTAGAGAAATTACGAAGCTGTAGGTCTTAAAATGCCGGGAGAATCTTGTGGGCACGGCCTCTGTTAGAAATGGATGCATTTCCTGTCAGGAAACACATTAATTTTTGCTTCACCTTTTTGTGTATGTTTGGTTTATTGCTTGCCAGCCAGCATTTACACGGTGTCTACATTAAACTTTTCGTTGTTAGATCATCTCGATTTTCTTATTCGTCCTATGTGTTCTCTGGCGCTATTTGCAATCAGGCTATTCTTTATTTCGTTAGACTGCAACAAGTCAATTCAATGGCCCTTATAATGCTTCTGTGTACCTTACAAAATCTTTTATTTCGCCAATGTAGCAGGAATGTATAGGGTGAAGCTGTAAGAACAGGGTTGGCTAACGTCTAATTAAAAGCATTATTGTGAAAATCAGGGATCGATAAAGGTTACCAGAAAGTAGTAGAGCAATAAAACCTGATAAAAACTAGTGCTTGATGAAACCAAACATAAAAGCGGAAAAATTCATATAGGGAGAAAATACATACATATATATATATACAAGACCAGGGGAAAAAAAAATTGTGATCACCAAGTGCGCATGTGGCTACCTTCCAAGAAACTCGTCTTTTTTCCAATGACATGGAACTGGAAGAATGTACTCGCATAAACAAGCTGTCAGTTTGTTCATTGGAATAAGAACAGTGTATCTGAAAGGTGCGGGCATGCGGGATTGGCAATTGTAATTATTTTTACTGCACTTGGAATTTTTCTGTATTTTCTTTCTGTAGCATCTTTATGTATGTTTGGCCGCATCAAGCACCAATTTTTATCTAGCCTTCAAAGATGTCTTTTATTTCTGGTAATTTGTATAACTTTCCACATTTTTTACCATGAACCTTAGTTGAAAGTTATTCCTCATACATATCTAGTGTCATCCTGTTGATACTGCTTCATGCTATGCACCCTTGCAACATTCGTGCGTGCGTGTGTGCGTGCGTGTGTGTGTGCGCGCGCGCATGGTTCTGGATGTGAAATCAGGCCCTTGGGCGGAGGTATCATTCTTCTCCTGTGCAGCCTCACGAATTAATTAACTATACTGCAACAGAAATAGGATTCAATTGAATTCAGTTTATTTTTCATTGATAATAATTTGTACAAAGGAACTGTTGGGCCAGTAGCCAAAGGCTAGTGTAGGCCCATAGTCATATATGTAGTAGCAGATACAATGTCATGTGCATATCTTGTTTTTAATGATACAGCCTAATACAGTTAGGTGGATACATACAATCGAAACCATTAAAAAAGAAAGCAGTGCCTATCAATCACTAGTAATAAAACAGAACTGTTCGGAGAATGCATACACGCACAAAAAGAAGAAATAGCATATTATACGTAGAAGTAACATATTTTCAAAGGTCTGTGCTGAAGTGTTTAGGCTTTCTGAATAGATCCATGAAGGAATAATCTTGCACAGCATGAAACAAGTGGAGAACTAGACCGGTGGAAAATCACGTACTTTTTGATAGGTATAGCTTTTTTACAGCAGACACGAAATGGTTAGCCATTTTTACCTCAAGAGGCACTGTGTTCCAAATTTTGGCACCATGAAACTCAAGTAAGTAGTCGTTGGCCATACGTGTTACGAGTGATTGGTAGGTTGAAATTTATATTTGTTGCACCCCTTGTATTGCGATTAGGTGTAATAAAAAGGCTTGGTGATAATGAGAGATTCCTACGTAAAATATTGATAATCAAAATGGCAACTTTCATTTCGCATGCCAGAGATAATGGTAATGTACCGAGACGACTGAACAGCATGTCAGTATTATCATGTAGGCTTGTGTATGTCATAATGCGCAAGGCCCTTTTCTGTAACCGAAATACGGGATCTACGTATGTTTTATGTGTGCTAGACCATGATTCAGAACGGTATATGATGTGACAGTGAAATATGGAAAAGTAAGCTACTTTAAGTACGCTAAGGTCAAGATATTGCCTGCTTTTTATTAATAAATAGCAAGCCGGAGCTAATTTCGAGCATATACTAGATATATGTGGTCTCCAGTTCAAGTTGCAGTCCAATAATGTCCCTAAATATTTTATGTGGTCGAGCTGTTCTATAGGTTCACCTAGAAGGTGAATTTGCATGCCTATTGTGTCACCCCTGGAATAACGGGAGTTGAATACTATGTATTTTGTCTTATCTCTGTTTAGTGTTAATTTATTACATGCAAACCAAGTTGATATGTTCGATAACTCGCTTTTTATAGTGTTCCGCAATACGCCAAGAGATTTACCTGAAAATAATAGCGTGGTATCGTCAGCGTGCGTAACACATTTTGATGACTTTAGTGTTAATGGGAGGTCATTGACATATAGCGAGAACAGTATGGTCCCCAATACTGATCCTTGCGGAACTTCTGTAACCATAGTAGTATACTGGGAAACAAAGGAGCGAAATTTTACATATTGTTTTCGACCATTTAGGTAGCATGAAAAGAGGCCCATTGTAATTTCGCTAAAACCATAAGTTCGTAATTAGTTTAGAAGTATGAATGACAGACCGCGTCAAATGCTTTCTTTAAATCTAAAAATAATCCTACGGCAATCTCGTTTTTGTGTAGAGCTGTGTATATACTCTGGGTTAGTTCTAACACTGCTGATGACGTTGATCGATTGGCTCTCAACCCATGTTGAGAATCTGTTAGAGCTTGTTTTCGTTTAGGTAGTGCTTCAGTTGAGCCGCGATGACCTTTTCAAATACAGTATTTATTATGCTATGCACAGAGATAGGCCGATAGCTTCCAGGGTCATTGACGTCGCCACTTTTATATATAGGAGAAACTTGCGATCTTTAAGGTGTCAGGATATGTGCCTCGGCTTATACAGTTGTTAATTATTTTTGTGAGTACTGGCACAAGAATATCCATATTGTCTTTCAATGCTTTTGCGCTAATGCCATCGTGGCCACTAGCTTTGTAGCAAGGCATGCCTGATATAATTGAGATTATGGTATGCTCGTCCACTTGATCCAAGAAAAAAACATGCACGGATGATGGGGCAATCGACATTGCTTTCAGTAACTGCAATACGCTCCGCTACCTTTGGGCCGATGCCAGTAAAGTACGCATTAAAAGTGTCGGCGCACTTGGCATCGACATGTTCAGGAGTGATCGGTTTTTTATTTTGTTTATCAATTACTCTTTTTATAATTTCCCACATTTTTTTGGTATTGCCTTGTGCTTGTTTTATTAAGAATGCGTTGTATTCTTTTTTCCGCCTCCGGATAAGAGCTACTACGTGGTTACGAGATAATGGAAAATATTGCAAATAATAAGTGTTATCTCTCTTTTTTCCCATTTTTGGTACCACCAGTCCTTTTCTTTTATTGTGTAAGTATGGTATTATTCATCCATGGGCACAAAGGTTCCTCGTATTTTTGCCGCAGTTTTTTGTAATTAATCCTGCGATTTGCCAAGATGGTCTTTTTTGCAATGGTATTATTTGCGCTTTGTAATAACGCAAAAATAGGGCAGTGGTCAGTGAGACTCGTATCGTATACGCCACAATGTATGTTATTACTGTTACACAATACATGGTCTATAGTTGTAGATGCACTTGGTGACAATCTAGTAGGTTCATGGATTGTATTCTTAAATTTGTATATATGACTCTAGTAGGTGCGAGTATTCACGATTCGTGTCTTTGCTGATATGAATGTTGAAGTCGCCAACAACAGTGATGGCACCATAGCTCTTACTACTTAGGGTGGAAAGGATATATTCCAACGATTGATAAAACAAGGGCCTCGTACGAGGCCTCTCCGCTAGCCGCTTGGCCGTCGACCCCAAGCGAGAGCTATCGAAGCAGCGTGCGTTGCGAACATTCTGTCCTAGCGCGAACGTGTCTGGTATTCCGGTAACCACAGGCAAGCTGGTCATTTCGGCAAATGACTGGAGGCATAAACTCAAGCTGATGAAGGAACTTTAGCGTGGACGTACGTACGCGATCGGTCTGCACGGTCCAGCCACTTGTTGGCGCAGCGCTTAACCAGCCAAACAAAGCGCTAATATTGCTCTAACCAAGAGTGAAGTATTTTAAACAATTATAAAAACAACGTGTTGGTGATTACACTCCTGCGAAAAATACACACCAGCAGCAAAGAAGAATACACTTCGTTACTGCTACTGCGTATGGTTGAGCTCTGTGACATCAGGTGGCTGCACCGTGCAGACCATTCAGATTTGCGCCTCTGCTCATCTCATGGCTCATCCCGTCAAGGCACAGTCAAGCGGCCAGACCCTGTCCCCTTGCGCTTGCATTTGCCCTAATACCGGACTCGTGAAACGCCATTGCGTTAGCAATCTTCCGGTGTAATGTGAGCAGTACAAACGCGCAAATCCTGGCCCCGTTTGGATAGTGTCAGTCCGATGCGCCGCAGCCAGTTCGCACGTATGCTGCCTTGCAGAGGGACAGGGTGTCGCAGCTTGACCTATGGCCAGTCGCTACATTTGCAGTCTGCAGGGCAACAAAGTCGAATCATAGTGCTCGCGAAAAGACTGAAACCGACTCTGACCGCGGAGCGCTCGTCAAAATGGTGTACGTTGTAACACAAGCAGACGACACTTGCTGTGTGCCGGAAGTGCTTAAGTGTACTGAAAAATTGTTCTTGTACATTCTCTTTATGGTACTTTCTTTACACAGAAACAAATGAACTAACATTCTAACTATTACGAGGATCAATTGTTTGCCATAAAGTTGGAAAAATTATCGATCACGCGCCCTGGTCAGCCAATCGAATAGGTCGCCCCAGTGACGTCATATGGGTGATTATTGTCATATGGAAAAGGGCGGCTTAAAATTCCGCCGAGCAGTGTGCTGCGATTGGCAGCGATGTGCAATTTAGAAACCTTATAATAAATTACACGCTTTACGCGGAGCACTTAGATGTGTATATTAATGATCAGAAGCACCTACTCTAACGACTCAGTACGTTTGTAGAAAATCGTCAAAATCGTTTCAGGGTCCCTTTAAGCCTTCCCCCCCGGATACGCCCCTGATGCCCAGAGACACATATCCAGAGGAGCTAGTTGTCTACCAGCAGCGAGTTGTCTGTTCGAGCTTATACCCAGCGACCAACGTTATTTGGTCGGCAATGATGATGATGATGATCCATTGGCATCCTTTTTGAAACGGGGCGAGCACAAATCGTCAGCTAGCATGATTCAGTTACTCAGGTATGCTTTATTTTAATCCATTTTCCCGAGTATTTCTTCAAAAGTAATTTTGCTCTGAACTTCTCTCCCTTCAAACAAGTCCCAACCCATGTCCCCTTGCACTCACTCATTTGTGGATTTGCCCTGGGACGCCAAAGCCAGCCGGCCCACCGATCTTTGGTTAATTTCAAACCCCAACAAGATATCCGATTTTAGGAACGAAATGGCATTTGCAACATTTGCAAGACAGCAGCCGGTAACCTACCTAGTGGACAAGTAGAGCCACTCGGTGTGTGAAAGAGGTTATACACGTAGACCGACTGCATACACCATGAATAGTGTGCCCCGCTAAGTTTGTGAAATTTTAAAAGCATGTCCCAGACCCCAAAAGTAACCATCGTCAATTCCTTCTTAAAAACGTCGGCTTGGTTTCTATTGTGGCAATGAGGTTTCGCCAAAGTATTTTTCGCGCCAGAAAATTTTTATGAGGGCGTAAGCACTCTTTGAAGTTTTCCCGAAGAAGCAAATGTGGGCGGAACAAAATTTTCTTAAACTCAAGTGAGAAACTAGGTATGGTGGCAACTCTTTCATTTATGATATTCTGCTGGCGTGGTTCCTTCAGGTGGTGTCATAGATGAACGCATTTATGAGTTTTCCGCATTTCAGTGGCTCAATAGAAATGCAAGAAAAACGTATTTTTGGAAAGGGTTCGCATAAACATCGTTACTGTTTCAGTCACAATAAAATTTTACGGGCTTTTCTTAAAGCTATACTTTCTGCTAAATATATTGTTACGCAATCAATTGAGGTTTTCCAGAAAGTTACTTCAGAAGTTACCAAAACGTTACTTTTTTACGATGTTCAGACTTAAATTAACATTAAAAATATACATAACATTTTTATTTAATTAGTTGTACATATATATGTACATATATATATATATATATATATATATATATATATATATATATATATATATATATATATATATATTCCATAGATAATTAATTGAGCCAACTTTCTGTCTTGTGATCTACAAATTTTAATACAGTAAACATTGTTTGAGGGGAAAAATTTTATTCCACGACCGGCTATGGGATCAGTTGCCCAGAATGCTGAGTCGCCAACGCCGCGGGAATCCCCAGGAAGGAATCGGAAGATGACACGACGTGTGCCAATTACAAACAGAACATTCCAATGATCAGCACATCATCGGAGGAGCGCCCCGAAATATACAGGACTATCACTCGGCTGAGGAGGGGAGACAAGGAGTTCGGAGCCAACGCGTACGAGTCGGCTCCGGAAGATACATCTAATGGCGTGATAAGAGATGTAACGCACGAGGTGTCTCCTAGAGAAATAGTGGAGATGCTAGTTACACCACAGAATCCGACGGTCCTCTTGGCCAAGAGGATGGGAAACACCACGAACATCATCCTTTTTGACGGGCATCACGTCCCAAACTACTTGAGATACGGAAGGGCACTGCTCAAGTGCTCACTACATCGGAAGCATAGACGTGTGCTACCAGTACGGATGCCTCGGCCACAAAGCCGATGTCTGCCCGAACCAGAACAGCAGGATATGCAGAGGCTGCGGGACTGAGAACCCGCCGCAGGACCACCGCAATGGCACCTCTGCAACAAAGACCACCTTACGGCGGATCGCCGACGTAATGCCAGATGCAGGGTACCGTACTTAGTAAAGCGGCGCCGCTGGGAGCGAGCCAGACGAGACGAAGAAGCTATGTACTACGAAAGAGAAGCGGAAAGAGTGTACAGGCCAGGACGGGAAGACTGGAAACAACGGTCGGATCACCGGACGAGAGACGGGTCGGGTGTTTCTATTTCCTCTCAAGCCCAGCGCTCGATCGCTGCGCTGCCATGCGCCGCCCGCACGTACTACATTTTAGGTACTTTTTCGCCGAAGCGCCATGGCACGCGCCCTAGATGTATTTGGTTTTGCGTCCCTGGCTGTGCCAGGCGCGCGGTGTGTTTGGGCCAGCCTGCATTCGCAGAGTTTAGGCGGCGTAGGTAAATTTTAATTCTGAATGCTTAAGCAATTGTATGCTTACCCAAAGAGAAAACCGTCCCTTCGTCCGTCCCGTAATAAGACGACCGCTTTCGAGATAGCGCCCGCAGTAGCGAACGAATTTGCCTTTGCACTGCCTCCCGCTTCAACGGCAACGAAGCGGCGAAAACACAGGGCTGGCGTTGCTCTCAGTTAACGCCTCATTCTACAACTTTCGCACGCCGCTTTGAAGTTAAGCGGACCCTCGTCTCTTAAAGTCTATGTAAGCGGCAAGAAAACAGCGCGCGAAGATATGAGCTGTTGGCACTGTTTTGTGGACATCACCGATCGTTTTCAAGCTGCGTCCCACGCGACATTGCCATAATCCGCCGCCTGAGTACGTTCATGGTTCAATAATAGATAATTTTAGGGCGTCCAGTATTCCGGCAAGCGCGGGCGATTTGCCGGGGGAACGGGGGCGTAAACGTCAGCGGCCAGATTGGTGGCGCCAGCTGTTGGCGCAAAGCTCAACCACACAAACACGGAGCCAATTGCTATATTCTGCTTAGCTGCTGATGTAAATTTTGGACAACGGCGTAATCGTGAGCACAATTATGCCACTGCCAAAAAAGTTTCACCGGCAGCGAAGCAGAATATAGTAGCTTACTGTAATTTTAGCTCTGTGTTTGTCTGGTTGAGCTCTATGCCACCAAGGCGGCTGCATCGCGCCGGCCGCTCAAGTTGCTTCCGCCCATCCGGCAATCCGCCCAAACCACCCCCGTTTGCCGGAATACCGGACACACTAAAAGACTCCAATGGTTTCGCGCGGATGAATAAGGCGCTGAAGAGCGATAACGGCTTATAATATGTTCAGAACGGTCATCAGCGCACCTCGGGCCTCCACCTGCAGCACTTTGCTTGCGTCATGAATGCTCGTTGCGCTGCCGTCGGCACCAGTTCGTCTCGCCACTGAGCTGTCGTTAGTAATGGCCTAATCAAGTTACATAATATTGGTGATGACACCGTGCTGTGCGGAGATGAGCTAGTGGCACAATGCTTACGCTGCTTACGCATAGTCTAACTCCCAGAGGAGTTTCTGCAAGATCTTTTTTTTTTGTTCCTGGACGTTTAATATGCGTCGTGTATGGCACCAGCGCATTGCTATTGTTTCTGCTGGACGAGAGATAGTGATGGCAATAAGGAAAGGAAGCTTGAGCGCAGCGATGATGTGGCTCGTGGTGCGAGAAACCCTCCATGCCCCACGATTAGCCCAGCTTTTGTAGATCGAAGCGCCTCTCACACCACAGTCAACTTCTTATCACATCCCTTTATCCCCTTATCCAAACTGAAAAATTTCGTCCAGTGTTGCGTCAGCTTCCGCACGCAACTCTTATTTCGAAGCAGTCTAGGCGGCTTGTTTTGAAAAACCTATTTTCTCTTAGGGACAGCTGGGTGAGCAGATTGTGCGCCCAGACGTAACATCTCCCTAGTCCCACCAAGTACCTACAAGGATCTAAGGCGCTCACCGAGAAGCTTTGGGGAAAAAAATTGCCTGAAGGCTTAGCTTGCTTAAGCCTGGAAGATTGCGAAAGCAATACCCTTGGCTTCACCTTGGTTCGGCTGATGGTGATATTGCACTCTTCTTTTAACAAGCCGCTCTAGTCTCTGTTCCAGCGTTTCTTCAGCACGGCGCTTTCTTCTGTTGAAGTTGTAGCGTTCCATACTATTCATAGATGCAGCATCGTCACCATTTGCAACATCCATGATAGTCTCTTCGGCATTAAGAGCGTCCATGAAACTTGTCTCCGAACTACTAGTTGTCTCCATAGTTTCGCTACCGTTAACACCATTCATTAAACTTGGCCCAGAACTTGTAGATGCACCCGCATCAAGCGATGTTGATCGGCGTGCTCGCCACGCTGCTGCATACGCACGTCGTTTAGCTCGCCGTTCTTCTTCTGTTTCTTCAGCACGACGCCGTCGCTTGGCCGCAGCAGATCGTTCCAGCCTCGCCTTGCACACTTCATCCGACATAGCGCAAGGCAGCGCGCTGACCACTGCGAGGAGCCGAGCTGTTGTAGCCCCATTTATCCTCCTAGCGTGACGTCACATCAGCGGCGCGCAAGGCTTCGCCTCCCCCATCGATGCCGCGAGCTGGGGCCCCGTCTCTCGCTCTGGCGTGACGTCACACCAGCGAGCGCCCTCCCTCGGTAGCGCCGCAGCAGCGGCGCGCAAGGCTTCGCCTCCACCATCGATGGCGCGAGCTGGGGCCTGTCTCTCGGTCTGGCGTGACATCACACGGTCACGTGACGCGCAGCTGTGTAAGGAGGCGCCACGACCACCGATGGGCCGAAAGTGCGAGCAGTATTGCTTTCGCAATAAAAGCACCTAGAACGTGGTACACGCGAGCGGCGCATGGCGGCGCAGCAATCGAGCGCTGGGCTTGCGCGTAAATAGAAACACGCAGACGGGTCCGGACCGGAAGACTACGCCAAGCTCCAAGGAAAGCAGAGGGGCCACTCGACGTTCAACACCAGAACCAAATCGAGATCGCGGTTCAGATCGAGTTCCAGACCCAAGATCAGTAATACCCAGTCTCCCAGAGCACACGGCGGAGGAGGATCCCAGGGCCCAAAAGGAACGAGCAGCGTCAACGGCGCCGCGGGACCCTTACATTTGAGCTGTCTGGCCGCGCCTTCTGGGGCACGGGCGGAGGAAGAGGCTGCTTTTCAAAATAGAGTGTAGACGCTTGAGGAAGAATTGACGCAGATCAGGTAGATCAATGTTGCGTTTATGGATGAAATTAGAAAACTCAGCGAAGAGAGTGACCGTGTGAAGAGCGCGAAAGTGCGACGCAACGAGAAAACCTCGCTAGTTATAACGGAGCAAGACGCAGCAATGGAAGAAGACGTAGTACTCACCCCCATTAAACGTAAAACCGAGAACGCTACAATTGAAACGGAAGTAAAGAAACGCAAGCCAGCCGCAATACTCCAAGAAAGACAGGAATCCAAAATCAGGAATAAGTGCCTCAGAAGGGCTGGCCAACGTTTGGATAGGTGGACCTATCGTCGTCAAAGGCGCCCTCTTTATTCTCAGCATGATGTAGTTTAAAAGAGTTAGTAGAGTGACGTCACGTGCCGTTGTTGTCGGTGACGGCTGGTTGTAAAGGGAGAGACTTCAAAGAGAATGAGCGTTGTCGCTTGGCGACTGTAAGCGTGCTTCCCATGACGAGGGGTCAAGAACGGGAGAGGGGGAAGGCGGGGAGAAAAGAAAAGAAACGAAAGGGAACAAAAAGAAAAAAGGACAAGAAAAGAAAAAGAAACGCATGAGGGGCGTTGAGGAAGCGAGACATTAGGAAGATTGAGGGGTATCGTTGGCAGCACGTTTATCTGGCATTAGAAGAGCCGGTTTCCTAGGATGTCAGTGCGCGAGTAACAAAAAAGACACAAAAATACAGTAGTTGAAAGAACGACTTGAGTAGCATAGAAGCAATACGTCGGGTAACTTTCAAGGACTTAAAGGGAAGCTGAAAGGTTTTCCAGGAAAATTGAGTGAACATGTGTACATAATGGTTTTCAACCCTCTGAATTCGAATATCGTATCGAAATTGAGCGAAAGAAAGCGCAAAAATATTTAATTTCGACGAAAAGTGCAGCAGCGGACACGCCCAGCTCGCGCGTCTCGTTTCCGCCTGTGATTGGTCGGGCGCTTCGTGACGTCAACTCTAGGGACCGACCGCTGCCGCTACACATGAAGCGCGGTGCCAGGTAGTTTGGTGCTGTAATGGAAAATTAAGAGGTAATGGAAAATTTAGAGAGACTGCGTTTTTTCTGAGGAGTTCGGCGTTACTCCCTACATGTACGAGCCGATTGCGAAGAGCCGGCCTCTCGAAGAAGCAAACGATGCTGGGGCGAGCAGTGCTTTCGACGCGAACGAAAGTGAAGTCTTGGGATCTCCTCGTGTTGGAAATGCTCTTTGGTGAGTATGTTTTTTGCAAAGCGATCTAGTGATCTCGCCGATCTTTCGCCGATCTAGTGAGCTCGTTTCCGGTCAAACAACTGTAGTGTTGTGTTCCTGCATGCCTCCTCGTGGAACGTAAGCGGGGATGCGATCGTCGGCATTTGTGCGCTGTCCAAAGCTGTCGGCAATCTAAAAAGACGGTTTAAACGCGTGAGAAGCTTCCCGGTTCATGCAGTACGTGTAGTGACCTTCATCTGTGCGCCATCCGCACACTACTCGTAACCGAAGGCTGCACAGAAAGCCGGCATGATCGGCCCACCATTCAGTTGATGCTGCGCACGTTGACTACCACTCTACATACTCGCAGACGCCCCAACAAAGGAATGCAGGGTCGATCGAAGCAGATCACGATGGCACGCACGCAGAAACAAGCACGGTCAGGCACGGTCGCGCAGGCTGCGAAGGAACAAAACACTAGAGTTGACGTCACAACACCGCGGTTTCCGGTCTCCGCTGGCATCGTCAGCGTCAGCAGCAGCGCGCGGCATTCGACGGGGGGCGGAGCTACAGCGCAATTTTAACCGACGATTACGTCGCTCCTAATTGAAAAAAAACCCCCAAATTTTACCTACATGGTTTATAAGGTTCCTGCATCCGTATATGAGCGTCTTATTGAATTCGAGAGACTCTTCAGCTTCCCTTTAAGATGGCGGCAAGGATTCTGGGATGCAATGCATGGCGTAGCTAGAATGAAGCGGCATGTCTTTCAAGAGACTTTAGCCCCAGAAGCTCAACGTAGGTGTCGTCATGGCGGTATACAGAAGTGGCGCTACCCTGTGTGGCTGAGGCACCGAGAAAGGCATCCTGGCGTCTGGAACTTTGGAATGTGTTGGTGAGGGTGTTTCAAGAAAACATAATAAAATACTGACAAAAAAGGGGGGACCGAAACCTGAATAACCAATAGGAGGGTGACATGAGTAAAAGCGGGCGGGGGCACGTGTACGTGGGAGAAGGGGTCGTACAGCTGATATAAACATTAAAACAGGAAAGAGTATAAGAAACTGAGCAATAGGCAGGAAAATAATTCCAAATGCTGGAATAGGTGACGTTAAGAATTACGGTTACCTGGTGGCGCAATGTATGTTGTGCCTTGGTTGATGATATCAGAATTTCAGACTTAAATTGCAGCTTTTAATGATTCTAAATTTCCACGTGCCAAACTAATTTCATCGGGTGTAGGCATCTAAACTTGTGTATGAGGTACGAGTCCGTATATTTGCTCTCGCGAGGTGAACGGAAATTTGTGTGTAGTATATGAAGCTTTTCTTTGCGGAATATATAACGATGTTCATTGAAGCGGCTGGCTACTGCTTTAGGTAAATTGTGTTTTGTATCTGCGCGGTGAATTATCTGCTGGTATGAATTTGTTGTCCAGACTTATCTATGTTTTGTTTGCTATAAGCGGCACATTCCAGACAGTATACTACGTTCCTTGATGTGCAGGTGTAACTCGAAGTTACGTTGTGTGAGTGATTGGACGCCGTACTTTTTAATGTTGTAGTAGACCGAATATGTTTGCATGTAGAGCACCTAGGGCGGCCACAGAGACCAGTTCCCAACTTCCTCTTTGTCCTTACTTTGGTATGTATAAGAATATCCTTAATTTTAGTGTTGTGTCTGTAGGCCACTCTGTGCGGGTCGGGAAATGCGTTAAGTTTCTGGTTGCTGGGGTGCGATCGGAGATGGTTGTTCGGCGCGTTCGTTCGGTTACCGGCGCGCGCGATTGGCCTACTCCGCGCCGACGTCGCCAGCCGCGGGGCGCCGCCCCGTTTTTGGTGACGTCAAAATGACGACACGCTCCTGTCAATCATCCGCCCACCGAGCATTTCGTCCGAACGCGACGGGAGTTGAGAAGTTTGGAGCGATCATACGGCTTCGCATGGCGCGTCTGGTGGATTGGATTGGATCCAACAGGCGGCCTTTTCGGCTGCGGAATGGCACGTTTGAATCCAATTCATAGTTTAATTCTAGAAAATGGCGCTTCCGTTGGAAACTTAGGTTGTTGCGCTGGCTTTTCTAGAGGAAGGAGGAGAGCGGGTGGCAGTGCGAAACGCGTTTGAAGAGATGGCAGAAAGTGAATTCCGGCGTCGTTTTTGTTTCTCGAAACAAATAATTCGTTGGTTGTACAGAGAAATCGACAAGATCATAGGTGCCAGCGAGCCACTGGGATGTTGTCGCTGCCTCTTGAAAAGTGCGCCACTCTTCCCGTCGTTTTTTTTTTCTTTTTCCTTCTAGCTGTGCGCGACACCACCTAGGGACGACGCAAAGAACCTAATAGTTATAAATTGCAGTAGTCACACGTACTACTATTTGAAAACGTGTTTGGGCTTGAGAAGAAAAAATACATTTTTCTAGATAAAGATTTCATTCAATTGGAAGACGAGAAACATTTGGCTTTGTAGTATACTGTTTGCAAGCAGACGACAAACGACGGAGATAAACTTCCGGGGAGGTCACAGCTTCCTGATTGGCTGCTCTCTCCGCCCCGCTGTCACAAATTTTGCATACTGCAACTTTGTGACGTTGCAGCAACTGAACAGAACGCGTATCGAACAAAATATCTCCGATCGCGCCCCTGGTGAGAATTGGGTAGTATTTAGTGAGGATGTTCATGTTTGGGAGTTCGGTTGAGAATTTAGTATAAGAAGAGACGTTGTTCTTGTGAGCCTAGGGTGGGGCTTGAGGACCTCGGCTCGATCAAGTTTGGTTGCATCGGTGTAGGCTTTTTGAAGGGCACTGTTTGGGTGCTTCCTGTTTGATAGGGTTGCTTTAAGGTGATCGAGTCTATCAATGTATTCTTGGTTTTCAACGCAAATGCGACGTAGTCGTGTGGCTTAGCTTTTAAAGATGCCTTGTTTGCAATGTATGGCATGGTGGCTCGTATATTCCAGGTACTGTTTATCGAAAGGCTTCCTGTGCAGAGTTGTTTTTAGTGCACCATTGTCAATGTCGTATGTTGTTGTGTCGAGAAAGTTTATGCGCTCCGCTGAAGATTCTGATGGGAATTTTATTGTTGGGCGAAAAGAATGTAGAAATGCTACCTATTTACTTAGGCTGTTTTGACCATGTCCCGACATTATGAATATGTCGTCTATGTATCGTAGGAATGTGTGGGGCTTGTCATTGCAGAGCAATAGGAAATCTGTTTATAAATATGTTCGCGTACGTACGCGTACATAAATATGTTCGCGCACGTTGGTGCGAAATGCCGACCCATACTTGTCCCATGTATTTGTAGGTAGTAGCTCTCCTCAAATTCGAAGTAGTTGATAATGAAATGTGTGATGGTCAGCCGGCGTATACCAAACTACCGGAAGAATATGTGATGTTTCCGCCCCACTCAGGTATCATATGTACGGCGCGTGTCGGCCTTCCTTCAAGTATCTGTACTGACTGTCTTCAAGGACTGCTACATGGGCAAATGATAACACGGGCACTTATCCTGTTCCGTCATCGTCAGCTGGCATGGCAATCCAAAATCAAGAAAGGGACTGACTGATGGAATAGTACGATGTGGTATAAAGGTTATAAACAGGTTATAAACAGGGATAAGTGCCTCAGAAAGGCTGGCCATGTTTCGGTAGGTGGACCTATCTTCGTCAAAGGCGACCTCGTCATCCTCAACGTGTTAGTTTTAAAGGGTTAGTAGAATGACGTCACGCTAATATCCTAGGGCGCGCGATAGAATCAAACAACAACACCCCGACAGAGAGCATCTCCACATTCCTTAAAGGGACCCTGAAACGATTTTGACGATTTTCTACAAACGTACTGAGTCGTTAGAGTAGGTCCTTCTGATCATTAATTGGCGCATCTAAGTGCTCCACGTAAAGCGTGTAATTTATTATAAGGTTTTAACTATGTACATAGCTGCCTATCGCAGCACACTGCTCGGCGGAATTTTAAGCCGCCCTTTTCCATATGACAAAAATCGCCCATTTGACGTCATGTGGGCGAGCTATCCGATTGGCTGCCCAGGGCGCGTCATAGATAATTTTTCCACCTTTATGGTGAGCAAATGATGTTCGTAATAGTTGGAATTTCAGTTAAATTTTTCTATAAAAAGAAAGTAACAGAAAGAGAATGCACAAGAACAATTTCTCAGTACAATTAAGCACTTCCGGCACACAGCAAGCGTCATCTGTTTGTGTTACAAAGTGCTTCATTTTGACAAGAGCACCGCGGTCAGAGTCGGTCTCAGTCTTTTCGCGAGCACCATGATTCGACTTTTTTGCGTTGTGGACTGCAAACGTAGCGACTGGCAATATGTCAAGCTGCGACATCGTGTCCCTCTGCAAGGCAGCAGACGAGCGGACTAGCTGCAGCGCATCGGACTGCCGCTATCCGATCCGCACCAGGACTTGCGCGTTTGCGGCCGTCACATTACACCGGAAGCTTACTAACGCAATAGCGTTTCGCCAGTCTGGTATTAGGGTAAACGCAAGCTCAAGGGGACAGGGCCTGGTCCTGTCCGCTTGCGTGTCGTTTCACGGGATGAGCAGAAGCGCAAATGTGAATGGATGGATGGATGGAAGGCAGGAACGTCCCCTTTGAAACGGGGTGATGGCAGTTGCCACCATGCTTAGCTTTCTTTTGCCTTTTATTTTTATTTACCTGTGCTGTGTGTTATTAAAATTCTCAATTTTCTTTAAATACGTCTTCCTACCCTTTTAACCTTACGTCACCTCTCTGCTTTTGAGCCACCAATCCTCCAATCGCCTTTTGCTAATATCCACCGCATATTTATTTACATGACTATTATTATCTCTGAACCCTAGGGCCTCAGGAAGCGTGACTGTGGCCGCATCGACGTCGGGATTGATACCGTCACATTTTAGTATGAGGTGTTCTATTGTTTCTACAGATTTATGATGATGGTGATGAAGCCTCAGTTAATGGCACAAACCCTCTGTGGGCGATAGGCCACGAATCGGGTGGTAATATGATTGAATAGTAAAATAAAATAAATTGGTTAATAAATAAATAACACACGAAAAAAAGGAAAACAAATAACCCAAGAAGCAAAATAAAGTGTGAATACATGAGATAAAGTATTGATCAATACTATAGTGAGCCGTGCATTGATAGGATTATTTTTAAGAAAGCAAGAAAAAAGTAAGGTAAATTATGAATAATAATAGTAAGATTTAAACTGTGAATTTGTGCTTTTACTTTTTGAATTTTCTAAACTGAAGTAAAAATAAATCATTTCTTGAAACTAAAAGCTATTAACAAGGTATTCTTTTTGTGCCACATAGAAAATTATAAATGGCTAGGCAAACGTTCCTGTGGCTATATTCCAAAACTGTTGCTCCAAGGGAGAGTACTGTACTGCTTAAAGGCAATCCTAAATTTTGAAGTGGAATTTCTAGACATAGTTTTCGGTGTGTAGAAAACCGCCGACATGATAATAAAAAAATGATCTATAATTTCCGGTTCATTGCAGAGGTAGCATACAGGGGATACCGCCTGACCACATCTGTGCAAATAAAAATTAAGTGTTGGAATACGGCAACGCAGTCTAGTAAATGAAACTTCGAATTTCCGGTTAGGACACAATTGCCGGTTCCAAGAATAATCTAGGTGTAAAAAATCTCAAAATTTTGCTAATGACAGAGCTTTTTTGTCCTCGCTCAAAGAAAATTGCTGATATCTGGTTGCAGTAATGCGCGAAGTTGCCGGCAGCACACATAGCACAGGACCTGCTAAAGAAGCTCGTGCTAAGGAATCGCCTATTTCATTAATATGAATGTCTCGGTGGCCAGGGACCCATACTATATGCACTAAACTTAAGTGACGCGGAGCTAATGAATAAAACGTGTTTCCTGTTGTCGACTTTTGTAGACGCAGTAAAGCGCGCTGCATACAGGTAGATAATGTGTGACTATATGAACTCTTGTAATATGAATGGGTAACTTCCGCAAGGCAAGAACTATTGCCAGAAGTTCGGCATGAAAGACTGATGTGTAATCTGGTAGGCGAAGTGATAAAGACCAATCGAGAGATGGTGAGTAGATACCACACCTGCCTTCTCTTCACACGAAGAAGCATCAGTCGCTATTACGTTTATTTTGAAACGGGCCAAATAATCTTCTAAACAGTCATTCAAATATGTTGTGGGCACAAATTTCGCACACAACATTTACCACACACAGTACATGTGTCTTCTTCTTCGTTAAATTTCTCGTTATAGCTCAGCGTTCTGAGACATCCTGACCTAGCTGCAAAGAGAAGGGCACTGCCTATTGAGTTATCATAAAACGCTTCCTTCCTGATCTGCTGTTTCCAGTGTCGATATAGTTGAACACTATGCTTCTCTTCAACTGAATTTATCCAATTTTTACCTTCCGCGTTTTTAACCTGTCGTTTAATGCTCTGTCTTTCTTCGTCCTCGTGTCTGGCATACTTGCTGGTTAGCTTTCTAGTTCTTTTCCGCCATTGTGAGTCAACGCTCTTTCTGTATAGGTATTTAAACACCTTAGCTGCCCACCTGTTATCGTCCAATTTCCTCAGATGTTTTTGTATAGGATTTTACTCTGAGCTTCCCGTGCTTCGAAGGATTCCCAGCCCATGTCCCCCTGTACTGCTTCGTTTGTGGTTTTCCCGTGGGCACTTAGTGCTAACCTTCCCACAGCTCTCTAATTTACTTCTAGTCTTGACTGAAACTCTGCCCTTAAACACAGGACCGCATTACCGAAAGTAAGCCCTGGCACCATTACTCCCTTCCAAATACCTCTCAGTACCTCATACCTGTTGTACCCCCACAATGCCCTATGCTTCATTATCCCGGCACCTGTTCGCCCTTTTGCTATGAGAGACTGTTCGTGCTTTTCCGTGTACATCTCCCCTTTGTTTATCCATACCCCGAGATATTTGTATTCGGCCACTTGGGGTATTTTATGACCTTGTATTGTAAGCTCCTGATCAGTTGTATCGTTGAAAAACATTCCACCGGACTTAGCTGCACTAAAACTGAAACCTAAACTGTCTCCTTCGACTCCACAGTAATTAACCAGAGTTTGCAAATATTCCTGGCTCTCTGCTAACAGCACAGTTTGAATGGTCTGCACGGTGCAGCTACCTGGTGGCACAGAGCTCAACCACACACAGTAGCTGTAACAAAATGTATTCTTTGCTGCTGGTGTAAATTTTTCGCAGGAGTGCAATCGTTAGCACGTTGTTTTTGTAAATGTTTAAAATGTTTTACACTTGGTTAGAGCAATATTACCTCTTTGTTTGGCTTCAAGCTCTGCGCCAACGGGTGGCTGGACCGTAGAGACCGATCAGGCAGCTCACGTACGTCTACGCTAAAGTTCTTTCGTCAGCTTGAGTTTATGCCTCCACCGTTCCGTTGAAACCCCCAGCAAGCCTGTGGTTACCGGAATACCAGACACGTTCGGCGCTGCGACAAAATGCTCGCAACGCACGCTGCTTCGATGGCTCTAGCTTGGGATCGACTGCCAAGCAACTGGCGGAGAGTTTGGAGAGGCTTCGCGCGCTCGCTCCTACAGAACCGGAAGTCGACGACACGATGTGCCATCATGACGCAGAGCCAGTGAAGGCGGAGCTTAGCCCCGTTCACTCGGCGAACGAGTTGAGGAGAAAATGCATGACTATGAAGGAGGGTAACTTGTAGTCGTGCGTAGCTCTCTTAATATGAGACGCTTCACACAAATTGTGGTGTGAATGATCAACTTTAGCTGTACCCTACGCGTCTACAAAATTTGTCCGAACCGTTTCAGGGGCCTTTAACCACTTCCTTTGTGACTTTCCGAAAGCACTTCCGTCATTTGTACAAGGTAGGCCCCACCTACTAAAAATTATGGAGAACACCACCCCAAAACATAATTCTCCCACACTAGACGTCACGGCCCCTGTACACCAACATTCGACTCCTCGATGGTTTATCTTCGATAAAACAAACTCTGTCTAAACACAATGCACAACACCCTATTGAAGTCTACTTGTCACTACTTGGAATATGAGGAAAGTTACTGCCTACAAATACATGGGACAAGTATGGGTAGTCCTTTTGCACCAACGTACGCGAACATATTTATGGGTATTCTTGAAACAAATTTCCTATTGCGCTGCAGTGACAATACATAGACGACATATTTCTAACATGGGGACATGGTCAAGCCAGCCCAGATAAATATGCAGCATTTCTAAATTCTTTTCACCCAACAATAAAATTCACATCAGGATCTTCAACGGGGCGCATAAACTTTCTGGACACAACAATATACATTGACAATGGTACACTAAACCCAAGGCTGTAAGGAAACCTTTCGAGAAACAACAGTACCTGGAATATACGAGCCACCATGGCAGACATTGCAAATAAGGCATCCTTAAAGGTCAAGCCACACGACTACGTCACATTTGCGTTGAAAACCAAGACTACACAGAAAGAACCGATCACCTTAAGGAAATCCTATCAAACAGGAGCCACCCAAACAGTGCCCATCAAAAAGCCTACGCTGATGCAACCAAGCTTGATCGAGCCGAGGTCCTCAAGCCCCACCCTAGGCTCACAAGGACGCCTCTTCGTACTACGAAATTCTCAAATGCACTTCCAAACGGGCGCAACGTCCTCAATAAATACTACCCAGTTCTTCCCAGTAACAAAAAACTTAGGATTTTTCCCGACCCGCCCAATTTAGCCTACAGACGCAACACTAAATTTAAGGATATTCTTGTACACGCCAAACAAAGGACAAAGACGAAGTTGGGAACTAGACCCTGTGGCTGCCCCAGGTGCTCTACATGCAAACATATTCAATCTACTGCTACAGTAAAAAGTACGGCGTCCACTTTCTCACACAAGGTAACTTCGAGTTTCACCTGTACATCAAGCAGCGTAGTACGCTGTCTAGAATGTGCCGTTTGTAGCAAAGAGTACATAGGTGAGACTGGACAACAAATTCATACCAGACTCAATGGTCACAGCACAGATAAAAAACAGTTTACGTAAACCAGTAGCCAGCCAGTTCAATAAACATGGTCATATATTCGGCAAAGCAAAGCTCTATATTCTACAAACAAATTTCCGTTTTCCTCACGAGAGGAACTATATGGAATCATACCTCACACACAAGTTTAAATGCCTACACCCGACGGGAATTAATTTGGCACGGGGAAACTTAGAATATTTAAAAGCTGTAGCTTAAATATGAAATTCTGATATCATCAACCAAGGCACAACATACATTGCGCCACCAGGTAACCTTAATTCTTAACCTCACCTATTCCTGCATTTCGAATTATTTTCCTGCGTATTGCTCAATTTCTTATACTATTTCATGTTTTAGTGTTTATATCAACTGTACGACACCTTTTCCCATGTACACGTGCCCCCGGCCGCTTTTACTCAGCCCACCCTCCTATTGGTTATTCAGGTTTCGGTCCCCCCTTTTTTGTCAGTATTTTGTTATGCTTTCTTGAAACACCCTCAACAACACATTCCAAAGTTCCAGACGCCAGGAGGCCTTTCTCGGTGGGTCAGCCACACAGGGTAGCGCCACTTCTGTATACCGCCATGACGACACCTACGTTGAGCTTCTGGGGCTAACGTCCCTTGAAAGACCATGCCGCTTCATTCTAGCTACGCCATGCATTGCATCCCAGACTCCTTGCCGCTGTCATAACTCCTTGAAGATTACCCGACGCATTGCTGCTACGCTACTCAAGTCGTTCTTTCACCTGATGTATTTTTGGGTCTTTTCTGTTACTCGCGCACTGACCGCCTGACCGGCTCTTTTAAAGGAGTACTGACACAAAAAAAATCCACTTGGTTTTTTCTGCTTTAATAAGTAGTTAATGACCCAGTAATCACGGCACGAAACCTCATTTACTTCAGAGCGCGACAGGTAATTATTTGCAGTCTTTTTTGTAGCGCCCAGTCGAAGTTTCGGTTCCAGAGAGCAACGAGATGGGACAAACGGGAGTGTAAACAAAGTGGTCACGTGTTCGCGAAAAGCCATGACGTATTGTCGTGCGACTGCCGCATCGGTCGGACGACCGCAGCCAATGACAGCGCCGGTAGCGTGAACGTCATGGCCACGTGGTAGACCCGGCGGGGCGGGGCCGGCGAGCGGGCGCCTCGCTGCTCCAATCATGTCTGTCTTTTTTTTTTCTGGTCGAAACGCGGGCCTCTTTCGCCGCTGACGACGACGCATAAATGGGCTACAATTTGTTTCTTACACGAAATAACTCCTAGAATAAAGTGACCTCGAAAGAGTGCGAGTTAAAAAACGTTGTGCGAAATAGTAAATCGTTGGCGTGATTTCTACTCGGACGCGGTAAGCGCAGACGCGCCAGCAATCGTCTGTATACGAAGCGGCTCGCCTGACTGGCCTGTTTACTCATCGCTGCTAACGGCTCCGGGAAAACTAACCGTATTTTCACTTAAGAGAAACATAAATGTTCAGGCATTGATTGTGCTGACGAATTTAGGCGCTTTATTACGAGCTGCGGACGAATCGCAAGTACCCTCGGCCCCGGATAGACGGCCGGCAAGCTAGGCCTACATCGTCTCCCAGCGATCGCAAGCTCGCTTGGCATGCTCGTTCGCTTCTGTTGGCGCCAAATAAATCAAATGTGCTGCAATTTAAGCGTGAAATAACTGTGTACACGTTGTGCCGACTAACATAGGCGCTTCGTTATACGAGCTGCAAGCGATCGTGTCACAAGCGCAAACGGTGTCGGATTCGATGACCCAGCGAGCTATGCCTGCCGGCTCTTGGCCATCGGCGGCTGTCAACGGATCCGATACTGCTAACGCGGCCTTGAGGAAACACGTCTACAGTGCTTGCATTGACGTGTTTATATTGTCATCGTTTGTTTCAAACAAGACAGCTGTGCAAATACGGTTGATTTCACTTTCTGTTCGAAGTTACGCAGGATTCCGAACTTCCCCGCAGGGGCGCCGGTTCTGGGCCGCCGCTCGCTCAGTTGTACCATGTGCCCCGAATCGCCGCATGCGGCAAGTCGCACACGACGCGCCGTACTACAAATCGCACGGAAAATCGCGCCATGTGTCTCGCGCTTTAGACGTGGCCAATCACTTAGCGACTCAGATATTGCGGCCGGCGATGGCGAGGACGAACCTCAACAAAACCCTCGCATCGGCCACAATCAATGGTAAGACACAACAAATCGGCGTTGAACGCTGTGGCAGCGCAGTCAAGCTGATAGTGTGGGAAATATCCCGATGGACACGACAAAAACTGCAGTTGCAGCGACACGGAGCGCGTCCCACTACACTCTTAGGCAAAGTTACACCCTTTGGCTTGCCCCTTCTGCCACACAACGATAATCGTTATCTGCCTTGATGCGTTTCCTTTCTTTAACGCTGCGAGCCCGGAACTTTCCAGCAACGAACGGCGCGCGCGTTATCAGAAGGGGCACTCCAAAGGGTGTAAACTGTTCTATGGTGATAACGCGCGTGCCGTTCGTTACTGGAAAGTACCGGGCTCGTAGCGTTAAAGAAAGGAAACGCATCAAGGCAGATAATGATTATTGTTGTGTGGCATAAGGGGCAAGCCAAAGGGTGTAACTTTGTCTAAGAGTGTACGAGTACAACAGCTAGAACAAGCAACAACAGAGGAAAAGAGCACATGTAAGCCGCATGGCAGCCAACGAAAATTCGTGACGTAGCCACATGACGTAGGGTTTTCTTGGCTATTTACAATCCCGGTTGATGTCAATGTCGCGAGGTGCTCTGTTTTGCGGTTGGCTGGGCGCACGTACTTTAAAATTGATTTTAAATATGTTCTAAGCGATATTCGCCGCTGATATTTTATAGACGATGTGTGTGTGACCAACTAAATCGATCTCACCAGTTATCTCGACTTGAAATTTTTGTGTCAGTGCTCCTTTAATGCCACGATAACATGCCGCCAACGCTACCCCTGAATCTTCCTAATGTCTCGCTTCCGCAACGCCCCTCATGCGTTTCTTTTTCTTGTATTGTCCTTTTTTGCCTCTTGGTGTCCTTTTTTCCTTTTTGTTCCCTTTTCTTTCTTTTCTTTTCTCCCCGCCTTCCCAATCTCCCGTTATTGTCTCCTCGTCATAAAAAGCACGCTTACAGACGTCAAGCGACAATGCTCATTCTCTCGGAAGCCCTTTAGAACCAGCCGTCATCGACAACAATGGCACGTGACGTCACCCTACTAACCCTTTTAAACTAACATGCTGAGAATAAAGAGGGCGCCTTTGACGAAGATAGGTCCACCTATTGAAACATTGGCCAGCCTTTCTAAGGCACTTATCCCTGTTTATAACCTGTTTAAAAGAAGAAAGATAGGAGAAATTTGAACAGAAAATCGAAGCCAGCATCACACAGAACGAAACCAAAATTTGAAACTTAACTCGAACAACTGGAAGCGAGATTGAGGCAAAGATAGAGGCAAAGATAGAGGCGCTAGGAAAAGCGGTACTACAGCAAGTGCAACAAATGATGGCCCACTTCGAAGCGATACCGGCAATATTTGGACCGCAAGCAAATGGAGGGGGGGGGGACCGGTTAAGACGGCCATCAAGCCGTATACTACGCCCCCGGTACCCGCCGAGGGATTGGAAAAGCTGTAACGGTGCCATGGAAAGACGAAATAGATACATGATTCGGCAATGGAATTGTGTAGGATACGGTCAAAAACGATACACTCTGCAACAACATCTTAAAAACAAAGAAAAGCAGGATATTTTAATGATGCAGGAAACGCACGAGCTAGCAAAATTGTTGGTATAGAAGTTTTTTGGTAGTGCCAAAGGGGAGATGAAGGCGCTAACGATGTTGCTAAAGCAAAATTATATGGTCATGCAGCACGACACGGAGGACAAGTCAACCCATCACATTCTTCTAGAACTCATACCCACGAGGAAAACGAAGGACAATCTCATTGTTTTAAATATTTACAGCATTCCAAAATGCAGACAGCATAAATTTCTAACACTGTTTAGAAAAACCTTTAGGAGAACCAGGCGATTTTAACGCCAAACACGCTGCATGGGGCTACAAGATCGACATTCAAAAAGGCAGGAACCCTTAGGTCGACACGCAACAGGAATACCTAACCCTCGTGACCGACCCATCGGTTCCCACGAGGATAGGTACCAGCGTTTCCAACATTCACCAAGAACCAACATTCACCAAGAACATAGGGGACACTCAGTGGACAAATCCGCAACACGACTTTGGGAGCGATCACAAAATACTAGAAATAACGGTACGGGCCGAACTGCGCAAGAAGAAGGGCAGACAATTTAAAATCGCCGACTGGGACAAATTCATAAAAATAAAGGAGTAGGCCGACGACACGACACAAGCTATTGAGGAATGGACCCAAAAACTAAAGGGAGATGTGGTGGCAGCTACGAAAACGGTCCCGCCGGAGGCGCAGTTCGTGAACGTAGACAATAAGCGTCTACATACCCAGGAATTCTGGACATGCGTTTAGTCTCTTTTTTCGCCACCACGTGGCGTATCAACCTTAAAGATTTGAAATTCGCGCCGTGACGTACGCCATGACGCAAAACTAAAGAAAACATAATAAAAAGAAGCACACCCTGAGACGGTTGCTTCACCTCGGCACTTGGCAACGAGCGCGCTTACGTATCAGTCTTATCTTGAAGGCGACCTGCTACTTGCTCGACTTTCAATGAATCGACGATTTTGCTAGACACCTTGCCAGACAGCTCACCGGCATTTCGGGTGAGGCCGAGATAACAGCTCCCGCAAAGCTTCCGTTGGGTTCCCTTCGTTTTTTCTCTTTACTTGTGTACGACAGCGGCCGCAGGCTTCCGTATAGTCAGCGTTATGTTTCGTGTGTTTTCTAAGAACCGGTGTGATTCAATAAGAGGAAGCTTTAGCTAGGGCCCTTCTTCGATGCCGGCCGCTCAAATTCACGTAAAACGCATAAATGATTCTAGGAGAAAATCACTCAACAGTTCAACCGATCTGAATGTGAATTGTTGCATTCAAGAGAGAACGTTAGATCACAGTGATCGCTGCAATAGTAATTTTGATTTAGGCCATGGCATTATTGAGAAGAAGTATCGGAAATCGGCAAATCTGAAGAAAGAAGTACGAAGTTTACAAATCCGTTGGTTCGGATAAAGACTGATATCGCCTCCCTATAAATTACATCTCTTGGAGAATCTCAATCGCGCAAATTAGATGTATGAATTTATAACTTATGTGAAGTTGTTACAATGCCTGTAAATATTCTGAGAATGCCATATTCACGAGTTAGTGGTGTATTTCAGGGTGCCATACGATATATAATTTTCGTCCGCATTAAATTAAATATTAGGTGCAGCTTACATAACTCCGATATCGTTTTAGTTGCTGAGGTACAGTGTCGTATACTTCGAGTATTGCTTCTTGAAATTTCGCATTTTTTTAGAATTTAAAGAAGTAGAAGCTAAATAAAAATTCGCTTTCTGAAATCTTATTTTAACTGTCTCTTTTAAGTTTTACATAACTCATGAATTGCGGCGCAGTGGTTGTAAGAAGAAAGGATTGCTGATTTACCATGTAGGAGCTAGAGCTTCCTGTTAAGTTAGGTTTAGAATAATATTTTTGCTGATAGAAGAAGCAAGACGGGTAGCGCATATACATTATTGCGGCCGCAGTTCGATGGGGGCGAAATGCGAAGGCACACGGGTACTTAGATTTAGGGTACGTCAAAGATGGCCAGGTGGTCGAAATTTTTCCAGATTCCCCCACTACGCCGTGCCTCAGAATCAGATCGTGGTCCTGTCACGTAAAACACCATAATTCTTTTTTTAATTCAAAGGATGTACAGTAATTTACAGTAATTGACAAAGTCAAGCCTACAGCAGGCTAGTCATTGAAGCGTTCACTTCTTCAGACCTAAGCTTGGGCTCATCTTCCTCAGCTTTGTTCAGAGCTGCGCAACATATTTCCACTTGGCGTGGGAGCGCCGTCCCGCTGCTTTGTAGGCAGGAATGGACTCGTAGCGTTTTAGGCGGCTGACCTGAACGACGTGATGGGAAGTCTGGATGGAGCGAGTAGTAGATGCGACCGGAGACATCTCGTAGGTTACGTTGGTTAACTGACCAAATGATTCGGTCGACGCCTCTACACGGGACCCAAGTCTCCTTTTCGCAGCTCGCTGACGGCCAACAGGTTTGCCGAAGAACTCGTGGAGCTTTTGCTTACACTTCTCCCAGCTTGTCAGTTCTTCCTTGTGGTTTCGAAACCAGAGCCATGGTATTCCTTTCAGGTAGAAAGTTATGTGAGCCAGCATAACACTTTTGTACCACCTGTTGTGAGCGCTGATGCTCTTGTGCATTTGAAGCCGCTCATCGACATCAAAAATGTATGCCCCGGACGGCATTTTCTCTGTGTCTGCCTTCGCTAACATCGCCGATGAGCAGTACCGAGACCTATCGCTGCGAGTACTCATCGAGCGTCTGCGCTCCACACCTACCGACGCATCCGTTCGCCGATATGTCCTCCAGGGCGGCATTCTACCGAAGGAACTTCCTCCCTGATGGCCCTGATCTTCTTCTTGTCGTGCCAAAACATCTACGACAGACTGTGCTCTTTGAGATGCATGACGCACCCACTGCAGGACATCTTGGGGTAACCCGCACGTACGACCGCGCCCGCCTCCGCTTCTATTTGGCCTAGTCTCGCTCGCTCCGTCCGACGCTATGTTCCTGCCTGTGATCCCTGCCAGCGTCGGAAAACACCTCAGGTGCTACCTGCCGGTCATCTCCAGCCCATCACCGTCCCTGTGGAACCGTTCTTTCGTGTTGGAATAGACCTTCTCGGTCCCTTTCCCACGTCATCCTCCGGGAACAAATGGGTAGCCGTCGCAACTGATTACGCCTCCCGATACCCTATCACGCAGGCTCTTCCTACCACTTGCGCCACTGACGTCGCGGACTTTCTTTTGCGTGACATTAACTTAGTGCATGGCGCCCCGCGACAGCTGCTTACTGACCGTGGTCGTAACTTCCTCTCGAGTTATCGCCGACATTGTGCGTTCCTTCTCTATTCAACACAAGCTGACTACCTCATACCATCCTCAAACCAATGGCCTCTTACCGACATGCTGTCGAAGTACGTTTCGAAGGACCACCACGTCTGGGACGTTGCCCTTCCTTACGTCACATTTGCTTATAATTCTTCCCGGCCCGACACCGCCGGGTTTTCTCCATTTTATCTACTCTACGGTCGCGAACCGACCTTGCCCCTTGACACAGTACTTCCTCCTGCTGCGATTTCAACAACCGAGTATGCGCGCGACGGCATCGCCCTCGCCGACCATGCACGCCAGCTTGCCCGTGCTCGACTGACGGACTCGCAAACCACGCAGCAGCGTCAGTGCAACGCCCGCCACCGTGACGTACAGTTTTCGCCTGGTGCACTCGTGCTCCTGTGGTCGCCCTCTCGTCATGTCGGACTTTCCGAAAAGCTCCTTTCGCGATACACAGGGCCCTACCGTGTGCTGCGCCAGGTGACGCCTGTGACTTACGAAATTGCTCCTGTGAGCTCAACCTCGTCATCTACTCTGGCATCTACTGATGTCGTGCACGTCAGTAGGCTCAAGACCTACTACACTGCTTGAGACTCCGGCCTTTAGTCGCTCCGGGACGGCGCTTTTGCCGCAGGGGGTAGTGCTACGGGATAGTATTTCCAATAACGAAGAGCCGAGCAGTAAGAAGACGACGAAGACGATTTGAAGCTAGCGCGGGCTGTTGCCTCTTGGCCAAGCGCAGCGTATTTTCTTGTAAATATACTTGTACATAGCTTTTCGTCTGCGTCTTCCTCCGTAACAATATTATCACTTTCTGAAAGCGAAACCGACGCAAAAAGAAAAAAATATTAGGAGCCATTCCACTCTGTGAAGATGGATGACCAGCTAAGCTGTAGCACATCACACAGGATTAGACAAGGGGTCTTGTACTTATTTTCACCACTTGGTAATGGTAGTCACGATAGCCTTGTGATTACTGTGATATATACGGGTTGGTCCGGTTACAACCTTAGACAGAATCTTGGCCAAAGTAGAATCTATGCACGACCGTTGTTGCTTAATTGAGTTACTTCGAGTGTTGTAGCACGCCAAACCAAGTTTTTCATGCACAAACTCAATGAAACATTTATTTTCTTGTTTTAAAATGCCCACATTGAAGTCTTCAATGATGATCACAAAGGTAGTGTCATCGCGGCTAACCAATGCTAAGTGCGTGGTTATGAACTTCTCAGTACCACATTTGGGTGTGCCTGAATATACATATATAGACAGTGCATATCATAATTTCGTCTTTTGTTTGTACGGCACAGACAACTCCACAGTCGATGCCTCTCTCCTCTTACGAGTCATGTAGTATGGTTGTACATACATTTCCTCCTATGCATATACGGCAATGCCTTCTGCGCGTGAGACCATGTGCGGTTCACAAATGATTCCAGCATGCCAATCGACGTGAAACAATGCATCGTTATTATTATTATTATTATTATTATTATTATTATTATTATTATTATTATTATTATTATTATTATTGGCGGAGCACTTGCAGCCTGCTTCGCCTCAACCGCATGACAGCCCGATACTTCGCAACCTACAGGATCGGCCAAAATTCTTGCTCCCTGACAAGACAAATGCATTTCAGGGCAGAGGTACACAGCTTCGCTGTGAAAGCGCCTGTACAGTCAGTATAGCCGCCCTGTATTTTGTCGCGATGGCACCATCACCATCGGCACGGTCCTGCGAGGAGCTACTAGCGGTTCGCGTTCGTTATCTTCCTTGCCTCTTGACGGGGATGACGCGCTAAACCTGCACCATCATTGCGTCGTGCATCCCTTTTTCGACTAAGCCAGCTTTCGGCGGCACACTTTCGCTGTTGTATTGATATTAAAGGTTTAAACTGCTTGATTTCGAAAAAAAGGCAAATGTACTACATCAAAAGCGTACTGGCCGCAAGGAACGTACTCACGGAGCGATGCTATCGATCACATTATCACAAAAGACTGGGCTCGGTCAGGTCGCCCTTAAAGACGGTGTTTTTCAGCGTCAGTTATGCTTTCAGAGTTTATCTGTAAAATATTTGCAAAATAGAAGCATGTTTATTAATTATTCGCTCAGCTAGGCAGTCTCGA
Organism: Dermacentor variabilis; assembly: GCF_050947875.1. Taxonomy (NCBI): domain Eukaryota; kingdom Metazoa; phylum Arthropoda; class Arachnida; order Ixodida; family Ixodidae; genus Dermacentor; species Dermacentor variabilis. The sequence continues at coordinate 227,998,340 of NC_134570.1, forward strand.
GGACTGGCTCCAAGCTACTCATTTCCGTTACCCGCCTAAGATCAATTATTGGCAATTTAATTATCGTACCTTCGTTTATTACGCAAACAACTGCTCAGCTTACTCCGTATCTAGAGGCTACCAATTTCAACACTCCAATGATAGCAATGATGTCAGCAAGATTTGCATTGCCCTAATAAAGTTTGGCGCCGTTAAAAAGTAACTGCCTGGATATTCATGGTGCAGTACGCTTCTGATAAAGCAGGTGCAAATGCTTCGACGGGTTTTCTTGGCGCAATTCAAGTTCATCAACTTAAGCACATGCGCCCAACAGTACCCTTCTGCTTTTACGACGGACTCTCCTACGTTATACAAGAAGCACTTCAGCGCTACGGTATATCACACAAGGTGTGCGAGAACATTTTGCGCGCTCCCGATTACATATATGAGCGTTGGTGACATCAGGCTCGGTTTCCTGGCGTCATTAAGAATAAAAACAGCTGCCTGGCGGAAACCAATGCAAAATTATTATGGTGCATTGTATCAAATGCAGTAGCGCGCGTGTGTGTGTTAGGACAAAAAAGTACTCAAGTATTGGGATGAGTGCTTTGCGGAACATATTTTAACCGGCTATTGTTAACACGTAAAGAAAAAAATACCGCGATTTTTTTTCTAGAATTATTGCTGATATACGTATGCAGTCAATGGGAACATGAGTTCGGACCTATAGTGCCCGTGGTGGAAGCAGTCCCAAACCGCAAGGGTACATTGGCAGACGAAATATTGGTTGATTAGGGCGAAAGTCTAAGGTGGCTCGTTGCAATGGCTCATACCCGAAAAAGAACAACACATTCAGGAATGGCTCATACCCTCGTAAGCAAGCAAATATGCAATGGCTGAATATGCATATACATTGTTTGACTACGCGTATGACTTGCTGTTGAATTGACACCATGTAATTATCCGTCTTTTCAATAAACATCGTAATTCCCGATTTCTCTCTGCAAAACTTAAGGCCTAGGTTTGCCGCTGCGTAGCCACAAACATTCACTCGTGTATAAATCACATTCATTCTCGCTAGTGGCAGAATGTCGTCATCACACATCATTCCGGGAACCTTCTGTTGCGCGATTTGTCAGTTACTCATGCAAGATAAATCAGACCCTAATTCACTGTCCTGATTCCTGGTGACGCCAGAAAACCAAGGCTGATGCCGCGAACGCTCAGGAATCTATTAGGGAGAACAAATATTGCTACCGCACACCTTTTGCGATGTACCGTGGTGCTGAGGCGTTTCTTGAACAATGAGGAGAATACATGGTAAAGACAGAGGTGCATGGTTGGATGCATGTCTTCTAAGTTCATCAACTTGAATTGCGCAAAGAAAACCTGTCCGAGCATTCGCACCTGCTTTATTAGATACCTCCTGCACTATCAATATACAGGTGGTCTTTTTTAACGGCACCAAATTTTAAGAAATAGATCAATGTAAATCTTCCTGACATTAGTATCATTCGAGCGTTCAGACGGTAGCCTCCGGATACGAAGCAAGTTGAGCAGTTGTGTGCGTAATTCACGAATGTATGTTGATTATGTTTTAAATAATTGATCTTGGGTGGCTAAAGCGAATGAGTAGTTTGGAGCCTGTCTTCGACATTGAGTAGTTGAGCGAATATATGCTTATTAAACATGATCCTGTAAGAGTAAGAACAAATATTTTGCAATTAAGCGCTCTCTGAAAGCCTAACTGACGCGGAAAAAGGTCGAGGGTAACATCGACCTGACCGCTTCCAGCCTTTTGAGATAATGTCATGAATGACACGGCTCCGTGGGCATGTTCCTAGCGGCCAGACGACTGTCGATTTTTATTCACATTGTTTTTTCCGAAGGCAAGCCGTTTCAAGTTGAAATGTCAATATAGCAACAAACGTGCGCTGCCGAAAGCTCGCTTGGTCACCGAAACGATACACGATTGAATGATAGTGCAGATTTTGCTCGTCATTGCCTTCAAGACATTGCGCTGCCACCGATGGAAGCAAGATAACAAAGTTGAACTGCTTGGCAGCCTCTTACAGGCCGCGCCAGCCAAGGGCGGCATTACTGACATCGCAGGCGCTTTCTTTTTTTCGATTTCGCTTTCAGACAGAGATAATGCTACAAATGCAGTGTCATTCGTTCTTGTCTGGTGGATTTAAACACGGGCTTTAAAGGGAAGCTGAAACACTTTTCGAAAAAAATGAGTTCTCTGCGGCATTCTACAGTTTTGAGTCCCCTGAACACGAATATCTGGTTCAAAAAGGGCGGAAACAAACGCAAGCGGCTGTTTTTCCAAGAAAACGCGCACCAGCGCCTCAGGGCATCGCGCGAACGCCGCTGTTGCGCGTGATTGGTCGGGGCCGCTGTGACGTCGTTGGCGGTAGTCGCCGGTCGGCGCCGCCGCATGTCTCCGTTTCAATGCGTAGCACCATTCCTTTCTCTCTGGTAGCACGCGGTTCTGCTGTTCTGGCTTCATAGCTGAGTTGCAAGATGGAACGTTCTCGCTGTCTCCGACAGCTTGTATTGTCCCCGTACATGTTTGAACCCACAGCCGATACGGAAAACGATGGCGGCAACAGAGTCAACGACGATATTGAGTGTGCCAACAGCGAAAGCGATGTGTGCACCTTCTCGCGCGCTGGAAATCTTAGCTCGTACGTATGTTTTTTTTTTCATGTAGCTGCACGTTGCAATGACGGGAAAAAATGCGCTAAAGTGTAACTGGGAACATGCTGCTGGAAGAATGCCGAAGCACTAACTTCTCATTAGATTTACACGGGTGCAATTCCGCGATGTCAAGCACCTTGCCGCTGCTTGTCTAAAGTCCCGTGGTTTTTTCAGCGTTGATACACGATCGCGAACATAAGTGCCGCGTTTCAAAGCGCGCACATGCAGTGCTGTGAGGTACAGTCATGGAAGTTGCTTATCATACACATCCAGAGATGACCAGAGGTATTATATGTGCAATATTCATACTATGGTTCGACGACTTTGCGAGTGTGGCTCGATCAAGAATCGGTATGCGTGCTCCATGCTAGTGTTGACATAAAGATATTAGGCAGTTTTAGCACCGCCGTGTGGTAAACACGATAACTGAACCGTACGTCGAATGTCACTAGGCAAGCCTACACTCCATTTGATGGAGTGTAGGTGCATCGGTGCATCGCTGTGGAAGCTACGCTCGAAGTCCGGTCACGAAAATTTATTACTGCGCGCGTTTCCGTCTATGCTTCGCAGCGTGCCAGCGGCGTTTGCTCGCGCGAGCATGCACGTGAAGCTGCCGCGACGGGCTGCAATTAAAAAATACCGAAAAGAAAATTTTTTTAAAAGAACGTGTTAGCAGCCGTATAAGTACACGGATGGTTTCTATGGGTAAATTCTTTTTTTATTTTCATTCCGAACTGAGCTTATATATGGAAAGCTTTCTGAAAAATCGGGTCAAGAAACACCGAACTTTTTCTAAGTGCGAACGCAGCCACTGCAAGAAGTATCTCAAGCCTCCACAGCGTTGCACTTGATGTATGAAACGGAGTATAGCAACGCTAGCAACAACGCGTTTTCGCATTTGTCGTAAGGCTATCCGGCTACGATAAAACTGTGTTACCAGACGTTAATGGCTGCAAATGTTCGTATTTCTCCAGTGCATCAATGTGGGCCTAATCACGCTTTCATTAAACTAGGTGCACCTGCATGTGCTGCGTATTGATGGATGATGAAGAGAACTGCTTGTGCTGCCAGGAGGTGCAAGAGATTAGGAAAAAACAGAAGCGCACGCAGTGCGTAAGAAGTTAAGACAATTCAGGACTGTGTGCCTCAGCAGGGCAGTACTGGAAGTGGCACTTGCCCAGAAAGGAGTCGAACCGGCTGGACAAGGCAAGAAGTTTACACACAGGTGCGAAAATGATATAGCCAATGGAAAAAGAGTGATGCGGAACAGCGCGGAACAACGCCGGGCTTCAGTCGCGCCGATTTAATTGGAATACCGATTGCCCGCATCGTTGTCAAGCTCCGATGATAGTCACTGTGGCGGAAATGGTCCGAGCACAGCACAGTTGATTTCGTCGGCACGAACTTATCTCTCTTCACCGCACGTACCCACTGCATGCGCTGAAAGCTTCTTTTCCTTCGGGAATTTGTGAAACACCACATCGTCTCGCCCGCCTGTGTTCGCGCAGCCGAATGCTGCACAGAACGAGGGCATGTTGGGCGCCCTTGGCTGTAGGCACTCACGCAGCACAGAAGGAAAGAACAGTTTACGAAAATCGCAAAACAAACGTGAGCGGCGGCGGCGGCAGATCTCTCGTAGCGTCGTTCAGTAAAGCGCAGGACGGAAAGAGGCATGCCAGCACATGTCAGCACGCCGGTCTGCAGCTCGGTTGGCTCGGTCTCCGCCCATGACGTCACTCTCGCCGGTTCTCTCCTCTGCCAACGTCCTCACCCGGCGCTCCGGGAAGCGATGGGGGCGTGTCCGCGCGGGTGATTTAGAAAGTGATTTCCGCCCGTTATATTAACAAAACGAAAAAAAAATTTCGGAACCGTAAATTATTAGGTCTGTTCTTCCCAATCCCAGCAATTCATAGAAATTGAAAACCGTTTCAGCTTCCCTTTAATGGTCTCCACATCGCGTTTGTTTCCAAGAGTAGGTGTAAGCAGGAAAATGTTCGCTCACACCCGCAAACACGCAAATACCCTCGCACGCACTTTCTCTCCCTCGCACGAGCACACACTCTCTTCCTCACACGCATTCACACGCTCTCTTCATCGCGCGCATCGTACGCACAGATATCCATGCACACACAAACACGCACACTTATGCCCGCAGGCATGCATGCTGAAACACGAACAAGCACGGTCGCACACGTGCACATTCACACGCCGCCATGCATGCGCCGCAAGCAGGCAAGCGCACACACACATGCAACACGCAGATGCAGGCATGCACACACGCCGCGAACGCTCACACACACATATGCGCACTCGCGTGCAAGCATATGCACATACGGGGGCGCACACACTCTCCCTTGCACGCACACACACGCACACTATCTCTCTCCCTCGCGCATACACACGCTCTTTCCCTCGCACACACACACACACACACACACTGCCTCCCTCACACGCAAACGCACTCTCCCTCACACGCACGTACTCTCTCTCCATCCGTCATATGCACACACACACACACACAATAAGCACGCACAGATATCCATGTGCACACAAACACGCACACATTTGTTCGCAATCCTGCATGCTGAAACTCGAAAAGCACACGTTGGCACGCGTACACGTTCACATACGCCCACGCATGCACCGCAAGGGCGCGCACAAGCACACACACACATACGCCGCGAACGCTCTCACGTCGCGAACGCTAACACACGCTGTTAAGAACGGCCAGCTGCAGTGCAAGTTTTGCCAACCAGTTGCGACTGTGGAGGCAACATTCCGGGAGCGTCGCCGCACACCTCTAGCCACGGCGTGACTAAGTCGACTGTGTGTGAACAACAATACGTGTGTCCTTGACTCTCCGTTGCTGGAGCCGAGTTTGAAGAAGTCGCCATTGTAAATAAACGGGCTCGGCGGACCAACTATTGTTACTGAGCCGCGGGAACGTCGACTGACACCCCTTACCACGCGCCGACCAAGACGCCAGACAGTGGGCGGCCGGCGGGCGCGCTGCAGTTCGGGGAATAAACGCCCCTACGGTATTGGGTCGTCTCCCCTACGGTGCTTCGTCTCCCCTAGGGTGCCTGGTCAACTCGCTTACGGTGCATGGATGGCCGTTTCCGTCACATGGATATCGGGAGAGGACCGAGTGTTTAAAAACCGCTGTTGTGCGGCTGCTCAGGACACTCTCTCTCAAGCAGTCATGTTAGATTGATGTACTTTCTCAAACAGTAATGTTAGACTGATATAAATACTATAAATAAACCCATATTCATCGTTCTCGATGAGAAGCAGTCCTTCCCTTCATCAACGTCCTCAGCGTGGATAAGTTGGACGACGGCATGCGCTAGCTACCTTCTAATTCATGCCCGACTCCAATCTTGACAACGGATCACGAGCGATGGGATTGAACCCCCAACCATAACAACGCATACACGCACTCGCGCGCATGCAAACGCAAATACGGAGGCACACGCCCGCACACTCATACACAGAGCGAACATGCGCATAGAACCATACCCAGGCACGCTCAAGACATGCACACGCATAACCGCTCTGTACCATCTCGGCTGCTTCTCAAAAACCTGCACGTGCCAACAGGCTGCATAACACTCCCTCTACCAATACCTTCTCAATGCCAACTGTAATAAATCGTTTATGGTTTAAATTTGGCGCTTTTTCAAGCCAATTTGCCCTCTGGCGGGAGAGTGCAAAACGATTTTCTCCTGTCGTTGGACTTTACCGCCCCTGTCTGACTTTCTTTAACTACTTTAACGTACCACCAATGTTCCGACTAAGTGCCAAAATGCATATGTTGCTAGAAGGAACTACCCTCTTGTTGTAGTCAGTTGAAACTTTTTGACCCTCGCCGTATATTCTGAAATATAATTTAGAAAAAAAAAATTCCCATTGAGTTACACTCGTGCGTTGCTGTGAAGTTCCAAAGGAGAATATCCAGAATTCCTGGACATGCACATGTGGGAAACTAAGGCTGGGTTGCAACGCAGATGTAAAATACAAAAAACACAACCGCACGCTTCGTAGAAGGATAGCCAAATTGAAGAGGGACATATAATATATATATGTCAGTGGACACGGCAACACTGCCGTGGCAATGTCACCGACTTTCCCGCTCCTTGTGCAGGCTCTGGCTGGGTGCTTTTGGATCAGCGCTGCTGCACCTTTCACGGTGGATGGACGCTGCCAGCTTGCCTCGCCTTTGACCTTGCTGGATTGCATCTTAGGCGCACCCTTCGGTGATCCCGTCACATCGCGGCTGCCACACGTGGACTATGGCTACAGCGCATCATCGACACGCACCGTGACGTCACCTGACTATCTAGGACCTGCTGCCTTTCTGGCTTTAAAAGGGATGCCCATTTCAGCAAACACCAGTGGACACGGCAACACTGCCGTGGCAATGTCACCGACTTTCCCGCTCCTTGTGCAGGCTCTGGCTGGGTGCTTTTGGATCAGCGCTGCTGCACCTTTCACGGTGGATGGACGCTGCCAGCTTGCCTCGCCTTTGACCTTGCTGGATTGCATCTTAGGCGCACCCTTCGGTGATCCCGTCACATCGCGGCTGCCACACGTGGACTATGGCTACAGCGCATCATCGACACGCACCGTGACGTCACCTGACTATCTAGGACCTGCTGCCTTTCTGGCTTTAAAAGGGATGCCCATTTCAGCAAACACCAGTGGACACGGCAACACTGCCGTGGCAATGTCACCGACTTTCCCGCTCCTTGTGCAGGCTCTGGCTGGGTGCTTTTGGATCAGCGCTGCTGCACCTTTCACGGTGGATGGACGCTGCCAGCTTGCCTCGCCTTTGACCTTGCTGGATTGCATCTTAGGCGCACCCTTCGGTGATCCCGTCACATCGCGGCTGCCACACGTGGACTATGGCTACAGCGCATCATCGACACGCACCGTGACGTCACCTGACTATCTAGGACCTGCTGCCTTTCTGGCTTTAAAAGGGATGCCCATTTCAGCAAACACCAGTGGACACGGCAACACTGCCGTGGCAATGTCACCGACTTTCCCGCTCCTTGTGCAGGTTGGTGATCGAAAATATGGCTTTCGCAGTGATTTTCTATGCTTAGTCGTGTTGCCGTGTCCACATACTCTCTTATGCTGTGTATCTGAGTGTTTTTCCGTTGCTCGTTTGCTAATGGCCCGCTCGGGAGATGTTGAGGAAAATCCCGGTCCTATCACTGAAGAAATGTTTAACGAGATGATTAAGACACAGAGGGCGGTCTTGGAAAAGGTAACTGATATTGAAAAAAATCAAGCATCTTTTGAGGCTCGTGTGGAGGGCAGGCTTTCGAAAATAGAGGAAAGATTAGAGATCTTGGGCGAAGCCCCAACCAGGCTTGCTAACCTTGAGAAGTTTGCCAATGAAACTAAAACTGCAATGACAACTCTTGGTAAAAGAGTTGACTACTTGGACCTTAAATCAAATCCTGACAGTAACGCTCTCGTCAAACGAATTGACGACCTTGAAAATCGCTCGCGGAGAAATAACCTCATTATCAGAGGGATAAGGGAAGATGTGAATGAAACTGAAGAGGCATTACGTAAGAAGGTCAATGTTGATGTTTTTCATACAGTCTTAAAGCTAAAAATTGATTCAGTCGAACGGATTCATCGCTTAGGAAAGCGACAGGATGGTAAAGATCGGGCAATCATTTTGAGACTCTCAGATTTCCGTGATAAAACCAAAATCCTGCGAAACTGCTTTATGCTCCGGGGCAAGGACATCAGCATTAACGAAGACTTTTCTAAACGAATTGCCGAGATCCGCAAACAGCTATGGAACTCTAGTTCTGAGGAGAGGAAAAGGGGGATCAAGGTGAAACTTATGTTTGACAAGATGAAAATAAATGATGTGGTGTATGGCTGGAATGAGGCTACCAATTTGAGGTACATATGTAAGGCACCTTCCGAAAGAGATGACAAGCACGGTAACAACGATTGACGACGTCACAGTGCTTCTGAACAATTAAAGATAATAAACATAAATCTAAGAAGCATTTTAAATAAAATAACGGACATTGAGGCTCTAGTACTGGAACATGAACCCGATATTCTGGCAATTACCGAAACATGGCTCAAGAAAGACATACTAGATGCCGAAGTCACACCTCCAGGATACAAAATCGTGAGAAGAGACCGCGAAACGAGAGGAGGAGGAATTGCCTTGCTAATTAAAGAATGTATATTGTTCAGTGTTCTCCCGCATGTCACTGATGTCGAAGCTCTTTGGATTAAAACCAAACTTAATAATCGTACAGTATACCTTGGTGCTATATACAGACCACCAAACTCTCCAGTGAATGTGCTCATTAAACTGAGAAGCTTTATGGACGCACACCTAAAGCATGAAGACAATATTATTTTACTAGGAGACTTCAACCTTCCTGGAATTCATTGGTCGACCTTTTGTGCAGAGGGAAATGACGTCCCTAATTGTGAACAACTACTGGAGATCGCTTTCTGTTATGACTTATCTCAGATCGTCTCAGCTTGTACGCGCGTGGGTCCAACTACTTCCTCAATCCTTGATTTAATATTCTTATCTGGTTGGTTGCTCCCATTTGTTAACATGTGTGAAATTGTTGAAGGTCTCTCTGATCATAAAATGGTTATGATGTCACTAGATGTGTGTGCCAATCTCATGCGCGAGAACGAGAAACTCCTGATTCCAAACTTCAAAGCCGCCAATGACCTGGCAATACTGGAACATCTGGAGCAGTCATATTATTCTTTTTTGGAGTTGTGCAGATCATCTGGTACTACTGAGGAACTATGGAAATTTTTCCATGATATGACAACATTTTGCATACAACATTTCATTCCTGAACGTTCTAAACGTGTAGGAAAAAGAAACCCCTGGGTAACTCGGGAAATAATACACACAAAAAGAAAACTTAAACGTATGCGAAAGGCTTGCACCCTCCGTCCTAGTATCGAACAGAAACATGACATTCATCTTTTAGGTAAAACGCTCCGGCATAACCTGAAGACGTCTAAAGATAACTTTTATAACTCAACACTGAAACGATTTCTCAAAGAAGCCCCAGATAAGTTTTGGAGGTACTTGAATCCAACGGCTAAGTCGTGTAGCATACCCACAGACAAAAGTAGCCAGGACCAAGCGGAGGCATTTAACTCCTTCTTTTCCTCAGTTTTTACCATCGATGACGGTATTTTGCCTACCATCAATGATTATGCAGACAGACTTCCTATTCAGAATATCAAGATTACAGAAGAGGGCGTTTTCAATCTCTTACTTCACGTTAATATAAAAAAAAGTCCCGGTCCTGATGAAATCCCCAATGAATTCCTTTATAGATATGCCGAATGGACATCCAAGTTTTTAACACTAAGTTTTCAATCATCCATTTCCAGTGGCTCGTTTCCCACTGCCTGGAAGCGCGCAAAAATTGTGCCCATACATAAAGGTGGCCCAACCTCTGGCACTAGCAACTACCGACCGATATCGCTCACGAGCACCTGTTCTAAAATGCTAGAACACATTGTGTCAAAGCATCTGCTCGCCTATTTAGATGAACATAAATTACTTTTTCCAGGTCAACATGGCTTTCGCAAAGGTTTGTCCACCGTCACTCAGCTTATTGAGCTTGTGCATGACCTTTCTAGCACAATTAATGCCCGCGGCCAAACTGATATAATATTCTTAGACTTTGCAAAGGCCTTCGACAAGGTGTCCCACAAAAAGCTTTTACTTAAAATTAGTGTTACTTTCAAAAATTCTTCTCTTACGCGGTGGTTCACTTCCTACCTTGAACATAGAGAACAATATGTTCAATTGGGACATCAGCAATCTAGTTTATCTCCCGTGGTATCTGGGGTACCCCAGGGTAGTGTCTTAGGGCCCCTTTTATTCTTAGTTTTTATAAATGATCTGCCAAATGACATCACTACCCAAATAAGAATGTTTGCCGACGACTGCATATTGTACAAGAGAATAGAGTCACCAGGTGATCAGGCCGACCTTAAGCTTAACTTACAGAAAACTAAGGACTGGTGTGATCGGTGGCAAATGCAGCTTAACCCAACTAAATCGGTTTTTATGTCCATCTCTAGAAAAAAGAATATCTTTAATTTCTCATACAGTATCAACGGTCATGAGCTTGCTCGAGTTAAACAACATAAATACCTAGGTCTTATATTTACACCCGACTTGCGTTGGAATCTTCATGTATATGAGCTTTGCGCAAAAGCTAACAAAGTATTGTGGGGGCTGAGACGTAACCTGCACTGTGCCTCCCCTGAAATTAAAATTATAGCTTACAAAACCTTGCTAAGGCCTATAATTGAATACGCAAAAATAGTATGGGATCCCTACACCCAAAGTAACTGTCTAAAACTAGAGAAGGTCCAGCGTCTTACTTCTAGGTTTATATTTAATAAATACCGCCGTTTTCACTCTCCGACTGAATTGTGTAAACTTGCAAAGCTTCCACCTCTGCAAAAACGTACGGAGTACGAAAGGCTTAAATTCCTGTTCTTAGTAATTCATAACCATGTCAAAATAAGATACGACGAGTACTTCCAGATCAAGACACAGGAAACATCACGGCACAGACACAGCATGTATATACCTCCTCCCACAGTGCACAATGACTGCTTCAGGTATAGTTTTTTTCCCAGGGCAATTCAGCAGTGGAACTCTTTGCCTGACTCAATTGTCCAAATAAAATCACTTAATACATTCTTGGAAGCAATACATTGTCTTATGTACCCTGATACACCCTGATGTTCTGTAGTAATACTGTGACATAATAAGTCAAAATGTGCTCTGTATTTATATTGTTAATGTGTTTCATATCAGCAGTGCTACTTCATTTTTTAAATTTTTTTTAGTGCATTGTTCAATCGCACTAATGTACTTCTGTTTATGTATGTTACATCCACTCCTGTAATAGCCCGTCATGGGCTGACAGTATCAATAAATAAATAAAAAAAAATAGATATACCCAGCAGCTATGCAGACAACAGTGGGAGGAAAAATTTAACGACATGGGCAGTCAGATAGGAATGGAAAAATCATGGAACATCCTTCGATATTTGTTAGACTCAGACGGGACCAAGTCGGCACATAGGCAAAATATAAATCGGCTAATACAAGCTTACCTAGAGACAGAGCAGGACTTCCTTAAGGCAATAGAGAAAAGATACATGTCGCAAGCTATGCCCGTTATACACCCTGACTACACAGTGCAGGCTAATGACGAATTAGACAATAAGATCGGTGAGTGAGAGGTCAGGGCAGCCCTATACGGAAACTCAATACCCGGTCGGCATCCAGTCTAGACGGGATAACGAAGAAAACGCTAAGGAATTTGGACGATGAGTCTATAGCTAAGTTAACAGAATACATTAACGAATGCTGGGAGGCAGGGCACATTCCGCAGCAATGGAAGACGGTCCAAATCGTATTAATACCTTATCCGGGCAAGCGACTGCACATTGAGAATTGATACCCATATCTCTCACTTCTTGCGTGGGGAAACTCATGCAGCATTTGGTCGTAGCAAGGATAACCACCTACTTCGAGGACTGGGACGCGCTCCCACCCAGAGCAGGACGCTATGTTGCAACAAAAATAACAGATCATAGAAGATCCGTGAAGATCGACAAAGGCAATTCTCGGGTTGGACCTAAAAAGGCCTTCGATGACGTAACACATGCAACCACTAGACAGAGTAGGAGAACTAGTACTGGGAAAACGGGAAAATATCCTAAAGGGGAGAAAGGCAAATATCTCGATAGCGGACCTGGTTCCGGAGGAGATCGAGATAGGCAGCTGGGTACGCCACAGAGCTCGGAATTATCACTGATGCTATTCAATCTGGCGTTAATCGGGCTGCCTGCCAAGCTACAAGAAATCGAGGGACTTAATCATACCTTATACGTAGACGACATCCCCCCATGGGTGAGAAACGGAAGTAACGGGCAAATAGAACAAACGCTTCAAACAGCGGTCCGAACAGTCGAACGATATCTAGAGGGGACAGGGCTAACGTGTACGGCAGAGAAATCGGAGCTGTTGCTGTACAGACCGACTCGCAGACGTCCCAGACCAGGCAACTACAGTGAATATCTCACTTATAGAGAGGAGATACAGCTAAAGACGGCCGATGGGAAACCCATATCCAAGGTCGACAGCTAGGATTAGTGCATTGGAGCTCCTCGTCGAAGCCAAGTGCAACAACGGAGAAACCCTCAGAAGACTGGAGGGAACTGTAGCGCAAATAATGAGGCTAATCAAAAGGCTAGCAAACAAACGCAGCGGGATAAGAGAGGAAAACACGATCAGGTTAATACAGGCCTTCGTCATATGTAGAATAGTATACGTCGTGCCGTACATGAAATGGCAGGTCACGGAAAAGATCTAACAAGAATGCCTCATTCGGAAATTATACGAACTAGCCATAAGGCTAGCGATCAGCACCAGTACGGACAAGTTGCTACCATTAGGCCTACACAACGCGATAGACGGGTTCATTGAAGCGCGATGTACGGCACAATACGAACGCCTCTCTCACTAGAGCAGGCAGACGCATCTTAGAGAGACTAGATGTAGGTTACCACATATAGCACAGTGTCAAGGTGGACATTCCACGAGAAATGAAGGAAACAATGGCAATCCCCCCCATACCAAAGAACATGTACCCAGACAGACGGGGAACAGAGCCAAGCAGATACAGAAGGAATTCGGCAGTCACAAGGGCGCAGTCTTCGTAGGCGGAGCTCGATACAATCGCGGACGGGGGTTTACGACAGCCTTTATCGATAGCGAGAAACAGTGTAAGGCGTGCGCCACCATACGCACCACAAGTGACGAGACAGTGGAAGAAAAAGCCATAGCGCTCGCAGTAGCTCAGACTAACGCAACCGTGATGGTCAGCGACTCTCAGAAGGCAGTAAGAAACTTTGCCAACGGCCAAATTTCCCCGGACGCACTGCGTATTCTTCATGCAGGAGGTAAACGTCGCAAAAAAAAAAGGTATGCATGACATTGGTACCCGCTCACGCCCTCGTGGAGGATGGCAACAACGAGGCGGCACAGGACGCCGCTCGAGGGCTTACCGACCGAGCGCGTCGCAAGTCGGCGCGCTCGGTCGCAAGTGACGCCTCGGCACCCTACAGACGTGACGGCAGCGTAGATGAGTGGGAGGACAGAATGACCAGATATAATAACATCACAAAACACAATAGGTTACAGAGGGGCATATTCCCGTGACCTCACCTAAAATTGACAATAAAGCAGTCTGTCGCATGGCGGCAGTTACAAACTGGGACGTGTCCGAATCCTGCGCTCTCGCACATCATATATCAGGATATATATCATACGCACAAATGCAAGAAATGTCAATCCAGAGCCACTCTGGAGCATATATTATGGGAATGCCGAGGGATATGTAACAATAACGAGAACGCGGCTTCTAACAACAGCATTCGCACGCGCTGCTCAGCCCCGCCCTCGAGGATCAAACTGTGCGCCTTGCAGCCGGCCGAAGATGCCGCCAGGACCCTCCTGGCCGTCATCCTCCCCACCAATTCGCAGGACAGACAATAAGTTGTTTCCTCCACGACCAATCTCACCGGTGGGCGCAGCTGAACTGTTTCTTCAGTGTGAAACACATGCCGGCCACAGCTGAACTCTTGCCATGCTTATGAACTTGTTATCCATAAAGTATGGGCACATGCTTTCTTCTCGCGTGGTAAATGACAGGTATCCTTTAGCACTGATTCAATGTTGATGCCCCCGCTATTACAATTCACGGTAGTCAATTTGTGCGATGAAAGTGAACCACGACTGCTTCGAGTTCGTCGTCAGGACCGGAGAGTGACCAGACACAGAAGATCGTGCACGGCGCTGATTTGTTGTTTTGTAAGTACTACAGATCAGAAGATTGCAAGCTATGCAAGAACCTGAATTATCGACACACTGCGCCAACCACGGCGTAGCAGACAAATGTCAAAAGATTTTCTGTTTGCAGGCTATATATGAGGGTGCCCGCGGGCGTTGTCAAGCGGCCTTTTCGTTCCGGTATGAAGCCGCAGAGAATAAATAACCGTTTGAGTATTCTGCCTCCGCGTGGGACGGAATGAGGCTAAGTTAGCCACTGTTTGCCCCGGCAAAGAACTCACTACTATGCCGTGTTCGCCAACCCGACCACCCCGAGCCATTAGAAGTGGTGAACTGACAAACACACGTCCTTTACGACCTATTTATGCTGATATCAAGTGACACATTACGCGTTCGCTTGACAAATAGCTACAGTGCATATGCGTGCCAAAAAGAGAAAATAGCCAGTAGTGCATGCGTCTTTTGCAGACGCGACAGTTAGGCTGTGTCTACCGGTGCAATTGGTTATCGACTTCAAATTTTCTTTCTCGCCTCAAACAAAATGTACTAAAATAAGAATTGCTAGATCACAAGCTGAAGGGCTTGTGCGTATAATGAACCATGTAGCGTAGTTTTATCTGTAATACCTAAATGCTTAATTTAGGTTTTAACATAATATACATTTCGGCCACTTCGGAAGTGATATTTTTAAATATTGGATTTCATAGTCGCCAATTATTTCTACCAGAAACTGTACCAACAGGAAAGAATAGTAAAAAATGATGAGGCTGAAATGTCAACAATGTTTATGGAAGAAATTTCTGAAAACGCAAAAACTTTGTCTTTGTTGCTGAGCCAACTAAACGCGGAAAATTCATAAATATGTTACCTATGACGTCGCATGAAAGAGACACGCCTTAAAATATTCTATGCTAAGATTTGGTATTATGCCTGGGTTTACGCTGGATTAAAAAGCATTTACCTCCAAGCAACTTTTGTTTCTTCACGAAAATTTGAAAGCGCACTTACGCCACTAAAGCTTTTTGTCGAGGAAAATAATTATGTGAAAGCTTATTCACACAATCACCAACTAGCCCAATTTTTTCGAAGAGAATCAGCGATGGTCACTTGTGGGGTCTGGGCCCTTTCGGAAGAGAGTGAGTAAGGCTTGTATTAAAGAGTACACATGCATAGGTAGTTACTCCGCTCTGCAGTCCCCTCAGTCCACAGGCCTTACCGCTCGGTTGACCAGGTTGAGCTGGTCCGTCGAGGCGGAGATGGACAGCTCCCATTCCAGTGTGGTGGGGTGTGTTGTGGGTGTGAGCACCGGTGGGCATGCGCATGTCCGTAGCATGTGGTAAAGCCTTGGCCATTGATCGCAGTGTAGGCATTGATAGGAATACAGCGCCGAGAGTATGACGTGGCAGTGATAGATAGTGATTCAAGCGTGGATATGTGTTTGTTTGGCGTTTCCGCCACATTACGGCTTCCTCTCGCTCTGTTCTTCGTGAAAGGCGCTATAGTGCTGCAGAATGTGCGTGCAGGTCAACGATACCGGCTCGGGACGGGACCACTCGCGGCTCCCGGTGTTCGGGCGTGTGCCTGTTCATTGCCGCGACTCGTGCGAGAAGCTACTCTAATCGCAATAAAACCGCATAGGCACATTCAGCGACAATGGTGATTTCGAAGGGCATGGCATGTGTTCACATTGCTCGGTCTTCACACCGCCGAAGCTGCTGCGGCAATGCAAGCGATGCCGCATGTGCTTCCACCAAGTGAGGGAGCAGAGCTTGGCGCCAAGGTTTCCCTTCAACAGCACCGATGATGCTGGCCTTCGCTCATCGCGGGCACTCTTCGATTGAGCCCGCAGTGTCGCTCAAGTTTGCCGCGTCGAGGTTACGCCTCGCCTTTCCCTCGACGGTCCGGCAAGGGCGTTGTCGTTTGCCGCCGCGTCACGTTCACTCGGTCGTGCTTACGGCGTCGGGAGCACCGATGGCGGTGCACAGCTTTGCGCGTACTGCTGTGCGCACGGCGGCGCCAGGGTATGCTCTGAAGCCGCCAAACACTCGAGCATTAAAGAGAAGCGCAGTAGTTTAAACCAGAACCATCTCACAAATTCTTTACATTGAAACGTCAAGCAGGGACGCCATAACGTAAAGCTATTCCAAAGTTTTCTATTCCAATTCTGCTATCAACCCTCCGCGATTGGTCAAAAACTTTTTTGGACCACCCCCACTTCGCCTGTCTGTCACGCGACGTTACGAGAACTGCGATGGCTCCCCATCTGATATGACGTGTACACAGGGATTATGCATGATTGGACCGAACAAAAGAAAAAGAGTCATTTTTCATTCGACGCCTCTTCGTCATTAGCCCTCGGCTATTGGTCAAAAGTTTTCGGGCTGCATCCACTTCAACTGCCTGTCGCACGACGTCACAAAACCGCGAAAACTCTCCACGTCAAAGTGACGTGTACGCGTTAAACATGCAATAATATGCCGAGCAAAACTTATTTGTTTTTCTGCATAGCAGGTTGTCCCGTTCCGAAAGGAATAAAAGATGGCTGCCGCCGATCTTTCAGGCACTGGCTACCCGCACCTGCCTGAGAGCCATGGGTTTATTTGGTATAATAAATCTTTCTGCGTGGCCGTGTAACGTTTTCGAGCACTCTCGGCACGTTTACGACCTCGCTCTGCCAACTATTCCTTGCTCAGGATCCGTTTTAGCGGCGTTCTTAGCATTCCATTGCACAGCGCTGCGATTTTAGACAAGCCACCGCAAGCTAAGAGAAAGAGCACCAATCGCAGACGCCGGCACCACCCTCTTCATATGGTTATCTATTTTCAGTGCGCTGGCGGGGCCCCATCGAAGCCCTCTCCGCTTGAGCGTGCTCCTTGCCTTCTGGCAGCCAATTACAAATGCAAAACTACTTAATATAGGCAATGTTATTCGTTTTGAAAGCAAAATGACGTCCTATAAACTAAGAGAGTGTTTGATTGGGCTGTTGAGACAACGCTGCGGGTCACCGCTTCATGCTTGCGTCGGCAGTTACGCAAAGTTGACGTCAGGAGATTGGAATAAAAACATATTGGAGTAGTTTTACATTATAGGGCCACAGGAAGCAACAACTTCACATTCCAAAGCTGTTCCGTCAGCTCAAAATAGAGATAGAAAAGGCCTAGCCCGCATCACAGCTGCAGCTTTAACATCCGCGTTGCACGCTCGTAGCCGACAGTTGAGCTCGCTTTCATTTCTAATTTTTTCTTAAATATATGTGAGCCATTGTTTTCATAGCAAGACGTTCCATCGATGCGTATTAAAGTGAAAGCACTTCTCACAAATTTGGCATATTTCTCTCGCTTTGGCAGCAATGAACTTACGTCATACTCCTCGTTCTTCACCGGCCGGCCCATCTTGGTCATACAGCCGTGGGCTTCCACGACAGCCTCTGCCACTGCATCCGCAAGAGAGAATCTTTTATGCAGCTGTGACAGCGCAGATGCCGCGACGCACTTAATTTGAGAACACTGCTATGAAAATGCCTTATAATATTAGTGCCTGAGACTTAGCGATTTGTGTGCTGTTATCACCTGCCTGTTTGCGGTGTGTGACGTCACGACAGATAGCTGGGCGACCAGTGCGAGTGCCAAGCTACTTGTAACACGTGAAGGTCAGCGAAGGTCAGCGCTATTAAGAATCTAAACGCACCGAAAAATGTCACGGAACTGAGAAGCTTGCTCGGCATGGCCAATCACCTAGGTCGCTTTTTGCCTCACCTGGCGCAAACTACCGCTCCGATGCGTGTACTTTTGCACAAAGAAGGCGGATGGGTCTGGGGGCGTGACCAAGCAAAAGCGCTCAACGAGTTGAAAGAGCTAATTTGTTCTGCGCAGTTTATGGCCATGTACGATATGTACGATGCAACGCTTCCTACAATCCTTTCAGCGGACGCATCCTCTTTCGGACTGGGAGCTGTCCTTTTTCAAACGCAGAATGACCATAGAGGAAGAAGTTCAACAAGAGGGGACACTCTTCAAAAACTGGCAACAGGAAACACGTCACGCCTAGCGTCAACACCATCCATTAGTTGACGCGAGCATCAGAAAAAAAGAATGTGAAATAAACTTCCAGACAACGTTTTATTTTTTTTGTTCCTTCCCACTAAAAGTGAAAAAGTTTTGCGTGTAAATGAACTTATACTTTCCAACTTTTTGTTGCGTTGCCTAGCAGCAAGCTAGCGGCACGCCAGACGCGCGTGCATACGTCATGCGCCAGACAAGCCGCAGGAGTGAGCGAGGTCGGCTGCGCATGTGAAGCTCGCGTGCTCGGCGACCCGTCTCTTTTGGATGTAGCCCGTTTTTGGGCTCCCGGCGTTCTCTTATGTTCCGCCTGCATTTCGACACGGCACCGCTGCACTACTGGACCACAGCAAGGTGAGGAATTTTGTTTGACAGTCTGCGACGCACTCCAAGCACATTTAGGCTTACTGCACAAAGCTGAACATATAGTGACGCAGTTATCGAAAAACAGCCCCACAGTCCAAGCCCAGTTAATATGAGTTAATTACTCGTATTGGGAGATGTTTGCGACGCTTTCTATGAGCCCAAGCATAATTATAACCTATTTCGGTAGTTTTTGGGCACGCTCGCCGCACCTGGCTTTCTGGCGAAAGGCACCTTGGCCTTGTGACGCAGTTTCGCGTGTACTGAATCTTACCGGGACAAGTTTTGGCGCTTTCTCTGACCCAAGACATTATTGTAACTAATTTCACGACTTTTTGGGGTACTTTTCAAGCACAGTGACCGCGCTCGGCGTAGTGGCGCAGTTAGCGAAAAGCAGCTCGGCTGTGTGCCGCAGTTAGTTTCGCGTGCACTGAATATTACTGGTAGAAGTTCGTGACGCATTCTCTGACCCGAAAAAGTATTGTAATTTATTTGGTAACTTTTTGGGATATCTTGATGCTTGCTCGCCGCACCTGGGGTTGTGAAGCTGTTAGCAAAAAAGCAAGCCGGCCATAGTGAGTTAGTTTTGCGTGTAGTGAATTTTAGTGGTACAAGTTTGTGACGCATTTTATAGCCCTGCAACAACATATACCTTATTTCGGTACTCACGCTTCTCGAAAACGCGACGAGTGATTGCCGAGAGTGATAACACGGGAGTGTTGCATGCGCTGGCAGGACGCGTAAACGAGAACACGGAGGAGCTCAAGATCATGACATTTATGTATTCTGAGCGACTGAAAACAGGCTTTGCACCCACGAGTCTGACTTGAGTGCGATTAGAAGGCATTCTGCGTGCGTGTAACATGGTCTGGCTGGGCCTGTGTTGTAGCCACCTTTGTGTACTTGGCGTACCATCGTGTCGAATGAGGCCAAGTTGTTTTGGAAACACGCAGTCACCCGTGTATTTGTGCACTTAAAGTGCAGGAAATAATGCCCGGTAAAGTAGGGGTGCTTGAAAATCGGATGTTCAGATTTTATGGCATTATTTGGGAGGAGTCTTTGCTGCAAAATGTACGTAAAAGTGAATTTATCTGTAATGCCGCTCATTCACCACTTACGCACGTTTCGCCTCTACACGCAATACTCCTGTTAGGTCACTATACCGAAATGATACATGCTTGTATTTTACTTTCTTTCAGCTGATGGCATCCGGTGGAGCATCGTACGGCAACGACTGCTACTTACCTGGTGCCACAACTTTGTATGAATGCAGAAGAAGCCCGGAACGAGCATTTATATAGAGCAAAATAAACATTTCATCATTTCAGAAGACGTCTTTCGTTTTCTTTATGAAATTGCACCTGACAGATTCGGCGCAGTCTTGTAAAGCTCAATCGCAATCATTTCTACTTAATAATGAAACGATTCCACGCCAAGGCCACGCGAGGTTCAGCAGAAGCGAAAAAAAAAAATGAATGCCGCGCCGAGCAGCGGAGCCGGCGCGGCGTGTACCAACTGGTGTTCAAAACGCGCGCGCCCAAAAGCGAAACCGGAAGCAGTCAACAACATCCGCTTGGTGTGCTACAGTCAATTCAGCCGGTGGGCTCTATGGGAGTGTCCGCTCTTGTTGAAATTTCTTTCTCTATGGAAAGACGGTCACTGTAGGCCAATAGCTTTCGCGTCTCGTTCTCTCACGAACACAGAACGGCGATACTCCCAGACAGAAAAAAAAGCGCTAGCGCTGACGTGGGCAGCCGAAAGATTTGACGAGTACATCCATGGCCTAAACGTTACCTTTGAAACTGATCACAAGCCTTTAGTGTCTTTACTGGGCCAGATGGCAATTGATGATATGCCCCTCGAATTCATCGCTTCCGGCTTCGCCTAATGCGCTATCTTTTCGCGGTCCAGTACGTTCCCGGCAAATCGCTAGTCACAGCCGACACCCTTTCGCGGCCTGTAGCAGGCCGCGATTCTGAAAAAGGCTTGAGTGTGTCAGATATCACAGCATACTCTAAAGCGTGTTTGCTTGGCTTGGAAACGGGGGACAATTTTTTATCAAGAGTGAAAGAATGTCAAATTAATGATCCCGTTTGAAAACAGCTGCGCAGACTGTGCAAAACCAATTGGCCAAGGAAACCGAATGTTACTTCTTTCCTCATGCCTTACTTAATAATTGATAAAGCATAATTGATAGTCTCTTGTTGAAAGGAACAAGGCTTGTAATCCCACAGTCTCTAAGAACAGAAGTGCTGTACAGACTGCATGATGGGAACCAGGGTATCGTGCGTTGTCGCAATGTTGCTAAAGGTTCTGTCTGGTGGCCAGGATTGAGCACTGAACTGGCACAGTTCATGAATCAGCGCACTGTTTGCGCACAACATGCCCAGCAACTAGCCGAGCCCATGATAGCAACAGCAACACCATCGTTTCCTTGGGAGAAAGTGCGAGTAGATCTGTGCGTAATCAATGGCCAGGCATATCTTGTCGCCGTGGATTATCTTTGACGTTACCCTGAGGTAGCCATTCTTCCTTCCACAAAGTCGGGAACGGTCATTGATAGACTGAAAAGTATTTTTTCTAGGCATGGAATCTCTGAGTGCGTGGTGACCGACAATGGTCCTCAGTTCGCGGCCACCGACTTTGAACGCTTCGCTATGTTCCATGTGTTTCGCCATGTCACCGTGAGTCCGAGGCACCCGCAGGGCAACGGAGAAGTAGAGCGAATGGTTCAGACGGTTAAGCACCTCCTTCTAAAGTCTAAAGACCCTTATCTGGCATTGTTGGCTTACAGGGCGACGCCCGGCATTCTTGGGGTCAGTCCTGCAGAAATACTTATGGGTAGGCGACTGAGGACAAGAGTCCCAATGCTACCACGTCATCAAAATCCGGGAAAAAGCAGCCCGAAAGTGGTGGCCAGCGACCAGACGGTGAGGCGGCGGCAATGCCGCTACTACAACCAATGCCATCGTGCCAGACGGCTTCCCGAGCTAGAAGCAGGTGACCTGGTCTGGGTGACAGACATGCAATCCAAGGCCACAGTCCTCGCACGAGCACCGAAACCGCGGTCATATGTAGTACGAACAGACGACGTCGTTGACCTCCGCCGAAACAGAAGAATGCTTAACCGTCTCCCAAAAGAAAGGGCGCACATGGAAACTTACGAATTTCCAGAAAACGCAGAGCAGCCGAGCGTGGCACAATTAGCTCATAGCCCAGATGGCGCGACTGCAACAGATTCAACGGTGCCTCCAACTCGCGCTGTGGGCAATAGTGACCCCACTCCCACTGTAACGCGGTTTGGTAGAGTGGTGAAGAAACCCATCCGACGGGACATTGATGAGTAGTGCTTTGGTGTTTAGTGTTTTTCTAGTACAAAATATGTTCTCTACCTTGAATTTGCGAATGTTCCTGTGTGGTGAAGAAATCCATACGACTGGACTTTGAGTGGTTTGCTGTTTTGTTTTTCTAGTATAACATATTCTCTACCATGTATGTGCGAATGTTCCTGTGCTTGAAAAAGAGGGATGTGCTGTTATCGCCTGCCTGTGTGCGGCGTGTGACGTCACGACAGATAGCTGGGTGACCACTGCGAGTGCCAAGCTACTTGTAACACGTGACCCCCGCCCTCCGTGTGTATATTATCGGCCAGCTGAATAAAGACGGGGGCCTTTCCTTTCGTCACCTGGAGCGCGGCTCGTCGACTGTTCCTTCCGACACACATACGCGTCACGCTCGTATGCCGTGTCATCACAATTTGCTGCGTCGTAACTTCAACAGCATTTAGGAGACTGCACTGTCAAAAACACCTGGATGTTTCCCTTCAGAATGCGAGCGGCAACCACCTCAACCTAACGCCCACCGTCGTGGAAGTAATACAAGTGGTAGACGTGTACCGTTCTTGCCTGACACAACATGCCAGTGTCGGACATTTAGATCACATAATCACGCAGCCAAGCCTGCAACGCCCTGGTCGTCCTTGCTTCCAGTATACAAGCTTGCAGCGCATTTAGTAATTCTTTGTTGACGAACCTATGCCAAAAAGAAAGCAAGTTGGACTCTGGCAGAATGATAGCGATGAGCAATCGTCGAAATCTTGTGCGCGCGTCAAGGGCGCCGGCTACTTTATGCATGACTGGTCGAAGTCGATATCGCTGGTGCCATGGTACATTCCAGAGTGCACACCACCATTCGCATCCCGCATATCATATGATCACACAAGGTTCCGCAACAACATAGTAAAAAAAAAAAAATAGGCGACCCTAATCTTTGACTTAGGAATCTCTGTTCCACTCGCACCTAGGCGTTGGTGTTCTTTAGTTTAACTTCAGGCGAACACAACGCACGAACAGAACTCGGAGGCAAACGTTTTCCATTAATTAGCCAGTTAAATAAATATCCTGAAACCTTCTTGTCTGTGATGTCATTGCTTCCGCCTTCTACTTATGGGTTTCCAAGAATTTCGTTAAAGTCGTGCTCACGTGGCCGGTCTTCCAAAGTCTACGATTCTGTTCGTTTGTTTGCCGTAATCAGTGATTTCTAATTAATTCTAATTACTTCTGACACTTCAGCAACTCAGCATGTAACTAAGCTTACGTTCTGATATAATGTATGTGATAAAACCCCTTAATTTTGTACTGTACTATTTTTTTCTGCTTTTTAATTTGAGATTTTGTCCCCGGTCGTCTCAGTGGTTTCTAATCAATTTTGGTTATTACAAACACTTCACTAACTCAACATGTAACCAAACTTATGCTCTGATCTCATATTGTCACGTGGTGGTGACGTTGAAGAATACAGTGGCAATACTGTGAACGACAAAACTAACTTTTACTGGGCGAACCTGTGCCCACAAAACAGGCCAGATTTATAGCACAACGATACAGGTGAACACGGTCGGCGATCGTCGAAAATCTGATCAGTGGGTCAAGCGCGTCGGCTTTTATAGATCGGTCGTCGAATGTTCCAGATTAACCGCTGGGACCCGCGTGTCTTCCACAAAGTTCTACACTATTCGCGTCGCGCATAGATGCATTCAGATTACACGAGTTGCGGTGAAAGGCAGTGGACGGAACCATCGATAACATTCCAGAAACTTCTTTTACATGCAGGCGCGTCCTGCGCTGTGCGATAACATATTTTAGGAGCGTAACGCAGTCACCCGATAAAGTACACGTGTCATTACCCCCCTCTTAAAAAGCATCGAGCCGATGCTAAAACAAACGAAAGTAATAAACAAAAGCACTCGTAGCAAAGAAAAGAACAAAAATACGGAAGTTCGTCAGCGTCCGTAAAAGGGTTTAAGGCGCACCACGTGGACCACTTCAGATCGTGCGCGGCGCCGTTGTGAATCCGAAATGCCGTCTGGCACGACCTCATAGTCCAGAGCGCCAATACGTCGGATGACCTTGTAGGGTCCGAAATAGCGTCGGAGTAGTTTCTCACTGAGTCCTCGTCGGCGAATCGAGGTCCATACCCAAACACGGTCGCCGGGCTGGTACTCGACGAAGCGTCGTCGGAGGTTGTAGTGTCGGCGGTCGGTCTTCTGCTGGTTCTTGATCCGCAGGTGGGCGAGCTGTCGGGCTTCTTCGACACGCTGGAGATAGGTAGCGACGTCAAGATTTTCCTCGTCAGTGACGTGCGGCAGCATGGCGTCAAGCGTCGTCGTCGGGTTCCTGCCGTAAACCAGCTTGAATGGCGTGATCTGTGTTGTTTCTTGCACCGCCGTGTTGTAAGCGAATGTTACGTACGGCAGGACCGCGTCCCACGTCTTGTGCTCGACTTCGACGTACATTGCTAGCATGTCGGCGAGGTTCTTGTTCAGGCGCTCCGTGAGACCATTCGTCTGCGGGTGGTAGGCAGTTGTCCTCCTGTGGCTTGTCTGGCTGCATTGCAGAATGGCTTGGGCGAGCTCTGCTGTAAAAGCCGTTCCTTCTGTCGATGATGAGGACTTCTGGGGCACCATGTCGCAGCAGGATGTTCTCGACAAAAATTTCGCCACTTCGGCTGCGCTGCCTTTTGGTAGAGCTTTAGTTTCAGCGAAGCGGGTGAGATAGTCCGTCGCTACGACGATCCAATTATTCCCGGATGTTGACGTCGCAAACGGCCCCAACAAATCCATCTCGATCTGCTGGAATGGTCGGCGCGGAGGTTCAATCGGTTGTAGTAATCCTGCTGGCCTTGTCGGTGGTGTCTTGCGTCGCTGACAGTCTCGGCATGTCTTGACGTAACGGGCGACGTCGGCGGTCAGAAGAGGCCAGTAATACCTTTCTTGTATCCTCGACAGCGTCCGGGAGAATCCAAGGTGCCCAGCGGTTGGATCGTGGTTTAGTGCGGGCATTACTTCTGGACGGAATTCTGACGGTACAACAAGAAGGTAGCTGGCGCGGACTAGTGAGAAGTTCTTCACGAGCAGGTTGTTTTGTAGCGTGAACGAAGACAATCCACGCTTAAATGCCCTAGGGACAACGCCGGTGTTCCCTTCCAAATCCTCGACGAGGCATTTTAGCTCCGGGTCTGCTCGTTGCTGTTCAGCGAAGTCTTCCGCGCTTAAAATGCCAAGGAAGGCGTCGTCAGCTTCGTCATCTTGCGGCGGCGAGTCAATGGGGGCGCGTGATAGGCAACCGGCATAAGAGTGTTTTCGTCCGGATTTATAGGTTGCATTGATATCATATTCGTGCAGTCTTACGCTCCACCGCGCCAGCCGTCCTGAAGGATCCTTTAAATTCGCTAGCCAACACAAAGCGTGATGGTCGCTGACGACTTTGAATGGCCTGACATATAGGTACGGGCGAAATTTCGCTGTAGCCCAAACGATGGCGAGGCATTCCTTTTCGGTTGTAGAATAATTGCCTTCCGGTTTTGACAACGACCGGCTAACGTAAGCTATCGCGTGTTCATGACCATCTTTTCTCTCGACTAGCACGGCACCGAAGCCTAGGCTACTGGCGTCAGTGTGGATTTCGGTATCGGCGTGCTCGTCGAAATGCGCAAGTACGGGTGGTGACTGCATGCGTCATTTGAGTTCTTGAAATGCGTCGGCCAGCGGCGTTTCGCACTTGAACTCGACGTCACATTTAGTTAGCTGTGTCAGCGGCTCAGCGATGCGCGAAAAGTGCTTGACAAAGCGCCTATAGAAGGCACACATGCCAAGGAATCTACGGACTGCCTTCTTGTCGACGGGCTGCGGGAACTGTTCGATGGCAGCTGTCTTCTGCGGGTCGGGGCGGACGCCAGACTTGCTGATGACGTGGCCTAGGAACAGAAGTTCATCGTAAGCGAAGCGGCACATTTCTGGCTTCAGAGTGAGCCCTGCTGACTTGATGGCCTCTAGTACTGTCGCTAGCCGCCTAAGGTGATCATCGAAATTTCCGGCGAAGACGACGACGTCATCCAAGTAAACAAGACAGGTCTGCCACTTCAATCCTGCTAACACCGTGTCCATAACGCGCTGGAACGTTGCAGGCGCCGAGCACTGTCCGAATGGCATGACCTTGAACTCGTAGAGGCCGTCTGGCGTGATGAAGGCGGTCTTTTCGCGATCTCTTTCGTCGACTTCTATTTGCCAGTAGCCAGACTTGAGATCCATCGACGAGAAGTATTTTGCGTTGCAGAGCTGATCTAATGCGTCGTCTATACGTAGTAGGGTATACATCCTTCTTTGTGATCTTGTTCAGTCGACGACAATCGACGCAGAAACATAAGGTTCCGTCCTTTTTCTTCACCAAGACAACAGGGGATGCCCACGGACTTTTCGACCGCTGGATGATGTCGTCGCGCAGCATTTGGTCGACTTGTTCTCTTATAACTTCACGTTCTCGCCGCGAAACTCGGTAAGGGCTCTGGCGGAGTGGTCTAGCGCCCTCCTGGGTGATTATGCGATGCTTTGCGACTGGTGTCTGACGAAGGCTTGATGACGTCGAGAAGCAGCCTTTGTATCGTCGGAGCAGACTTCTGAGCTGTTCTTGCTTAATCATGGGGAGACTTGGATTAATGTCATAGTCTGGTAGGGGAACCATGGTCGTCGGGGTAGATGCGGCGGAATCCGAGAGGACAAATTCATTATTGGTTTCCAGAATTTCCTCGACGTACGCGATCGTCGTGCCCTTGTTGATGTGCTTGAACTCCTGGCTGAAGTTTGTCAGCAACACTTCAGTTTTCCTTCCGTGCAGTCGAGCGATCCCTCTTGCGGCGCAAATTTTACGGTCGAGCAGTAGACCTTGGTCACCCTCGATGACGCCTTCTACGTCGGCAAGTGTTTTGGTGCCGACGGAAACGACAATGCTGGAGCGAGGCGGGATGCTGACTTGACTTTCGAGCACGCTTAATGCATTGTGACTACGTGAGCTCTCCGGCGGTATCGCTCCATTTCCCAACAGCGTTATCGACTTCGACTTCAGGTCGATGATTGCGCCGTGTTGGTTTAGGAAGTCCATACTGAGAATGACGTCTCGTGAACACTGTTGGAGGATAACGAATGTGGCAGGGTAAGTCCGGTGATGAACGGTAATTCTTGCCGTGCAGATTCCAGTCGGCGTGATGAGGTGTCCTCCAGGATTCCGAATTTCAGGGCCTTCCCATGCAGCTTTTACTTTCTTCAACTGTGCGGCGATGTGTCCACTCATGACGGGGTAATCAGCCCGTGTGTCCACTAAGGCGGTAACTGCTTGGCCGTCGAGAAGCACGTCGAGGTCGGGGTCCTTTGTCTTGCATTACAGTTGGGTCTTGGCGTCGGATTACGGCTGCGTCGCGTTGACCTGTGGTTGGTACGTGGCGTGGTCAGATGGTCTTTCGTCAGCGTGTTCTTTCCTGCCAGACTTCGTCGGGACGGCGGCGTGTCGTTATGTCGTCGAGGTAGTTTCTTCGGCGTCTTCGTCGGCGACGGAGGATCTTCGTCAGTTCGACGAACAGCAACCGCATCTCCATCGGTTGCTGCTTTTAGTTTTCCGGATATGGGCTCGCTGACCTGCTCCGGGCTGGGCCAGTGTATGGTCGGCGCTGCGGCGACAGGTAGCGGCCTGGTGATGGCGAACGCAACGGTCGTCGAGAGCTCCACTGAGTAGCGGCGAGGTAGTCGGCGATATCGCGAGGGCGTTCACCTTGCTGCGGGCGTGGAGCGTTGACAGCGAACCCTCGCAGTCCCAAGTCGCGGTATGGGTGGGCATCGGCGGTAAACATGGCCGGCTTCTCCGCAGTGATAGCAGAGCGGGCGGTGGTCGGGGGCTCGCCAAATGTCCGTCTTCCTCACGTAGGTGCGCTGGGTGATGGGTGGGCATGCTGGCGGCGGCGGACGACGGAATTGCGGCGTTACAGGGCCCTGGCGCGGTCGCGGAGGGGGGCCTTGACGGTGTGCGACGGCGGCGTAGGTCACCGCTTCTGGCTGGGGCTACGGTAATTGAGGTCGCACCTCAGGAACCCCAAGTGATCGCTAAACCTCATCTTTCACGATTTCGGTGATCGAGGCCACTTGAGGCTGCGACGGAGGCAGGACCTTGCGCAGTTCTTCCCGCACAATGGCCCTGATGGTCTCTTGAAAGTCTTCGGAACCCAGTCCTTGGATGGCGTACTGCGGCGTGAGCCCCTGGCGGTTATATTGCCGGGTGCGCATCTCCAGAGTTTCTGCGCCGCTAATAGTGTCTTCCACAAAGTTCTACACTATTCGCGTCGCGCATAGATGCAATTAGATTACACAAGTTGCGGTGAAAGACAGTGGACGGAACCATCGATAACATTCCAGAAACTTCTTTTAGATGCAGGCGCGTCCTGCGCTGTGCGATAACATTTGTTCGGCGGCGAAACCTGGTCGCCAGATAATGTACACGTGTCATTATCAATAATGAAACCCATGGCTTTTGCACGGCACAATTTTTCTTTATTTTTTATTATTTATATTGAATATCGTCCGGGTCGTCTCAGTGCACTTTAAATAATTCTAATTATTCAAAACACTTCAGTCATCCAAATTGTTACTAAAGTTATGCTCTGATATCATACCTATAATAAAACCCGGGACTTTTTTACTGTCCTATTTGTCTATTTCTGATTTATTTTGAATTTCTTCACCGGTCGTCTCAGGAGGCAAAGCGGTAGTGCTGCGCAAGAAAAAAAAAAGAGTGTCAGTCATGCTCGTGCCACAAAAAAGTATCAAAGCATACAGGCGCGTCTTGCGCTGAGCTATAACATTAACTTGTTAGCGGGTGAAACGCCGTCCCTGGAAAAAGAATAAGCAAGTGATGAACAGTGCACGCTTATTAACCTTTCTCCTGGTCATTTGACTTAGCCACTTATATAAACTTCATTGACGAGTGTTGCCTAGAGGCAACGCACCTGAAAAAGCATATTAAAGCATTTGCCGCTTGCTTTAGATTTTACACTGCTGATGCTGCGGCTGCTTCAGCTGTTGGGCACACAGCGTCGAAAGGGGTTGAGGAGGGCAGGGTTCAGAGTGTTTGCACCAGGACCCACTGTATAAGGGGCGACCTGCGCGTGGGGCGCTGCGCCAGCGCCGCTGATTTGCTTTTGCTTGTGTGTGTGTTTTTTTTTAGCTTTCCAAACCGCCTCCGCGAACAGGGGCGCTAGTGCTCACCCCCACCTACCCCAACCCCGTGGCCGGCCGCACGCACAGGCTGCAAGCATTTTCAGCGAGAGCACGGAAGAACGCAAACGCACGCGCGCGAAACAGTCGATTATCTGAGTGCTTGGTGATCTGTTGGTATCGCTAGATCTTGATTACCAGATTCTATTTCAGTGACACTGTGATTCTCAGCCCCGTGGGCACCGGCTTTCGCGTTTGCGGCTTCTTCATGCACGATGGTTTACTTCTGCATACCGTTGTGAAAGTCAAGCGGCCGAGCATCAAGAGGAATTTCATTTCATGAGTTCCCCGTGACCGATATTAGGAACCAATGGCTGAAACCTGAACAAAAAAAAATTCGTTGGGGCTTAGCTAAGGTTAAGCTTGGATATCTCGAAGCGAAAATGTTCGGTGATGCTTATGGTTTAGCTTATAGTTATGCTTTATGATTTAGCCTATGGTTATTCTTACGGTTTAGCTTATGGGTATGCTTTATGATTTAGCCTATGGATATGCTTATGGTTTAAGTTATGGATATGCTTACGGTTTAGCTTATGGTTATGCTTTATGATTTAGCGTATGGTTATGCTTACGGTCATATCCAGCTTTAGCGGACACGTACCAACTAGCGCCCCAAGCGGCCCCGGCACGAAGCTAGCGCGTTTTCAATGGAACGAGTGGGTTTTTTCGCGAATAACAAAAGCTGCAGGTCGATTATCGAAAAAGGCAGGTCACAGAGGTGTTCTGGAAGACAATCCACACGAGCCAAATGCAGTGATCACTCTATGGCATGTAAGAATTTTGTTCCCACAGCGGTTAAAGATTTAGCAATGGAAGCCTATGGAAACAACGAAAATTTGTACTCGATTTTCGAGGCAGGAATGGTGCCTGTTATTAAACTACTGCGTCTATCGTAAAACCCAGTGCAGCCTATGCAGTCCGGAGACTCGGCTTTCGATTGATGCCTATCTCGACTCTCCACACATGGTGTAACACTTCCCAAAAGCGTTTTTTGTAACACTCTCGTGAACATCCACGTGGTACCTATAAAAAGATGAGCCTACCGCTGCGCGAAGCCTCGGAAGCCGTGGCCGAGTGGTAGAATCGCGCACACCTTTCGTCCCACGTCGCGGTGGCCGCGGTTCAATTCCCGCTTCGCACTTTTTTTAAGCCGCATAGCACCTAGTTTCGTAGTCTCTCACTACATGGCAGAAACACAAAACCCAACATTTGCTTTCGGTTCTGGTTTTTCAGTTGCGTAGCTTTTTTTAAAGCCGCATAGGGACTTAGTTTTATAGTCTCCCACCAGATGGCAGAAACACAAAATTCATGGTTTGCTTTCGGTTCTGGCTTTCCAGTGGTTCTCCTGAAATATTATGTTTTCTATGTTTCCTTCCTAAAACATAACAGTGTCGTGTTCATTTGTTAAGTCAACGCATTTATGAAGATTTTATTCATTGGACATCATAACTAGAAGCTTGCGTATAGCTTTGTGTTATGCAAAAAAAAGTTTCGTGCTTTGTAGTGTGGAACCTGGGAGAACAAAATGGCTATTCTTATTGTGTTCTTCTCGAAGGTCTGTTTTCTTCGACTTTCGCCTGTCCTTAATGGCACATACTTCGAGCGAATCAGGTCCACCTGGGACACAATGCTACCCGGTGGCCAGTGCCATTCCTATCCAAAATTCGTGTGGAACAGAGGGTTTGCTATGCTGAGTCGCTGCCCGAACGTTAATTATTTCTAAAGATTCATCCAAATAAGAAATGCACCAACTAGGAGAAGATGCGCAGCGTTTGGATTAATAGCTACTTTTAATGTGTTCTCTACAGCCAAGTGGTATGAATCCGTAGGTGTGGCCGTAAGAAAACCATTTGAATAAATGTCCCGTGCTGTGTCTGCCCCGGTCGCTCTACAGAGAAGCTAGCTTGGCTAGCTGTCAGTATTTAGAATCAACGTATGGCACCGCTCGTTCGGTGCAGTTGCTTTTAATGCACAGCATTCTTTGGCGAGTACCCCAGCAATTTGGTAGCAAAATCGTGCAAAATCGTGCCTGTAATGCCAAAAAACTTAACGCATTTCTCATACGAATACATAGGTCTTTGTAAAAGGGTTGGGTGGCCAACTTGTAATTGGAAGTGGCATCAGCATAAATTTGGGCGTGATACAGGGATGGGCGAAGTTGAATTTGGTAGTGATATGGGAGTGGCCCAACCTAAATTTGGGGTGAAATGGTAATGAGCCAAGCTGAATTTGAGGCTGATATGGGGGTGGCCTAACCTAAATTTGAGGTGATATAGGGGTGGGTAAGCCTAAGTTTAGGGGAATATCGAGTGTGGGCCACCCTAACCATGGAGGTGATATGGGGCTGGGCGAAGCTGAATCGGGGGTGATATGGGGATGGGCTAACGTAAATGTGGGGTTGATTTGCGGTGGGCCATCCTAAATTTGAGGTGATAGAGGGGTGGGCCAGGCTAAGTTTGGGGCTGATATGGGGGTGGGCCAACCTGGATTTGGGGATGATGTAGGGGTGGGCCAACGTAAATTTGGGGGTGACATATGGGGACGGGCTAACCTAACCATGGGGGTGATGTGCGGCTGGGCCAAGCTGAATTGGGGGGTGATATATGGGTGGACTAACCTTCATTGGTGGGTGATTTTTGGTGCGCCATCCTAAATTTGAGGTGATCGAGGGGTGGGCCAGCGTTAGCTTGGGGCGGGTATGGGGGTGGGCCAACCTAAATTTGCAGGTGGTATTGGAGTGTGCCAACCTAAATTTGGTGGTGTTGTGGAGGCGGGCCAATCTGCATTTGGGGGTGATATGGGGTTGGTCCTACCGAAATGTGGGGCCGAATTCGGGGTCGGCAAATATGAGTTTGAGGGCGATATGGGGGTGGGCCAACCTAAATCTTGGGGTGCGTCGACTCGAAATTTGGAGGACGATTTATGGAAATTCGTGCGTGGACCAACTTGAAAACTAGGGGTGGCCAAATTGAAATTTGGGATTGGGCCAACTTGAAGTTTAAGGCTGGACGAAAAGAAAATCGGGCGTGGTCGACTTTAAATTTGAGGGTGGGCCAATTTAAGTTTGAGGGTGTGCCAACTTGAAATTTGGGGGTGGGCCTACTTAATGTTTGGGGTGGGCCAATTGAAATTTGGGGGCCTGTTTACGAATAGTTCGACAACACCAGTGATTTTCCTGCGTATTTATATCATCGCAAAGCACGTATATTAATAATTGTTACCCAATACCCCTCAAGGAGAGCTGCCACTCGAGCCTTCCCAGCCCACTGAGCTAATAATGTCACAGGAGTGCTCTCATCGTGACCACTGCGACGTTCAATGTGGAGATCCACAAGAACAAATCGCAGACCGAGCT
The DNA here is from genome assembly GCF_050947875.1 of Dermacentor variabilis. Taxonomy (NCBI): domain Eukaryota; kingdom Metazoa; phylum Arthropoda; class Arachnida; order Ixodida; family Ixodidae; genus Dermacentor; species Dermacentor variabilis. The sequence continues at coordinate 228,031,300 of NC_134570.1, forward strand.
GACCATTTCCACACCGATGTCATCGCTAACACTACTCGCTCCTGCTAGACGCAACACAAGCTTACAACAATCATAATTCAACTTTCAATCACACGCTAGTCGACACGTTCTCAGTGCACAATTTCGTCAACTATCTGGATAGGAACCTTGCTCGATGCTTTACTGTTATGTTGCGTCGTTTTTCACGAAAGTCTTCTCCGGCAAAGAGAATACATTTTTGAGATTGACAAGGCAAGCTAGTATATAACTCATACGAAGCAAATGCATAAAGGTTTATAGTGATTTTTCCAAAAAATATGTATAAGTAAATAAGATTTCAGATGGTGTTGTTTCGACCGGGCATGACAATAATTTCTTCCCGCCTGTCACAGTGCTTTGACCGAAAACCTAATCATTTTGCTCAAACGTGTTGCCCCAGTATTACATGTGCTGAATGTACGAAAGTGCGGTACGTGGTCGCAGCTCCAAAGCCAGCCTATTTTGTGTACTGTTCTTGATATTGTAGTAATGTGGAGTTTTCCTCTTCATAAGAGCAGAAAAATAAATAAAAGATATTAGGATAGTAGCTAAGCGCAAAGTACATTGGAAGATCTGAAACCAGCAATTATATTTAATTTGAAGTGATCGCTGTCCGATCACTTCAACGAGTTTTGTTTATGTGCAACTGCAGCAAAAACAGATACTACCATTTCATTGCCAGGACCTTTATGCCCTCCACACACACAAGAAGGACACCAGATAATGGCACTATCAGTTTTTAAACTGATATTGTTTTGCTAATTTCAGTGTAGCGTGGTGTCTGCGAACGGAGTATTTTCTTAGTATCAGTCCAGTATTAGCAGTGAGAAGCAGTTCGGTCTGCCATCCCCATGAGGGCATCCTAGCCATTGTAGCGCTTTACTCTAGGACAAGTGCTAAAAACTTGGTGTGCTTTGTCCTTTCCGCAGGTCGTCCGTCCATTCTGTTATGGTGACCATCAACGTTGTGTCCGTTAGGCCTCCTCCTCATTTTAGCTTCACCATCGTGAGAGTGGACAGAGAAAGGAAGCTTTCTTCACAATCAGCCCCAGCCGGATTCCACCACTCGTAAGTGCCGCAATTTGCATTCAGTGGCTGGGCATGCTAACTACATCCTTACTTTCACAATGGCTAGAGTGCGCAGAAAAAGTAGATCTTTGGTCGCTATCACTACCACGAACCCATGTCAGTGCAGATATATGTACGTGCAGGGGCTGGGCATGCTAACTTCTGCGCTACCACCTGCCGCCGCCACCACAGATTTTCTATGCATACCTGCTTCTTGTTTTCATCGCAGACGCATGCAGGACAAACGCGGATAAGTAAGTGGATTGGATTGGGAAAACGTTTATTGAGCCTGCAGTAAAGCGCGAAGGCGCGCTTCGGACGTGGCCTACGTCGTCATCGTGGCGGGTGCCTTGCGAGGATCCCCGCTAGCCGTTGCCGCCTCGCCAGGCTCCTGCCTAGCCAGCGCCTCGATGACTTGCTGGACGGCCTGGAGTTGTTTTTCTTGGTCGTTGCTCCGCGTTGCTTCCTCAAGCTGCGGCGGTATACGTCCTGAGTTAGTTTCACTTGGATGTTTGGAGCAATCCCATAGCATGTGCTCGAATGTGGCCGTCTCCCTGCAGCACGCTCTGCACTTGTCATGGGGGTGCGCTTCTGGGTATATCCTATGCAATAGCGCCGGGCTTGGAAGCGTTCTTGCATGTAGTTGCCTGAACAGCACGGCCTGCGACCTGCTTAGCCCTTTGCAAGGCGGCGGGAGAAGTCTGCGGGCCAGCCGAAAGCCTTGGTAAGTTCGTTATAGCTCGTCATCCGGTCTCGGGCCGCCGTTGCCTTGGGCGCGGTCGGTTAGCCCTCGCGCTCGGGCGTGTGCCGCTTCGTTGCGATTGGCAAGCTTCTGCGACGCTTGTCCTGCGTGCGCCGGGAACCACTTAATTCGAGCCCTCTTGTCGCGGTTTGCCTGTCGGAGCAGGACGCGTGCCGTCGTTGGGGCAATTCTTCCTCTGGCGTAGTTCCTCACCGCCTGTCTGGAGTCGCTGAGGATCATGTGGCATTCTCGGTCTACGATGGCCAGGGCGATGGCTATTTCTTCTGCTTCCTCCACTTGCTTGCTTGATGCGCTGGAGGTCGCCCGCACGTTGCCTCCGGAGTCGACCACCGCGATCGCGACGGCGTTGTGGCCGGCATATTCGGCTGCATCCACGTATCTGGCGCCGGTGTCTTCCGCGTGCAGGTCCATCTGTGCCTTGGCTCTAGCGCGTCTTCTGCTTTCGTTGAATTCCGGGTGCATGTTCCTCGGCAAGGGGTCAACCCGCACGTTCCGTCGTACGTGGTCGGGGACGGGGCATTTTGGTCCCTGCTGTTCGTGATAACCGAGGCCTAGACTGCACAGGATCTTTCTGCCGGCCTTTGTTGATGACAGTCTTTCCAACTGTGCGGCTCTTTGCGCTTCGGCGATCTCGTCGAGCGTGTTGTGTATGCCCAGCTGGAGCAGACGTTTCGTGTTGGTAGTTTCGGGTAGGCCGAGGGGTGTCTTGTAAGCCCTCCGGATTAGGATGTCTAGCTTGTCCTTTTCGCTTTTCACCCACTAGTGGAAGGCTGCCACGTACCCTATGTGGCAGAGTACGAAGGAGTGTATAAGTCTGATGCTTTCCTCCTTCATTACTCCCTTCTTGGTGGTAACGCACTTGAGCAGTCTGGTGGCGTTGGCCGCCTTACCCATGATGGAAATGACGGTGTCTCCGTTCCTGCCGAGCGCTTCGATCGTCATGCCCAGGACTCGGATCTTGCTGACCGTCGGTATTGTGTTACCATCCCTGGTGCGGATCTTGATCTTTTCGTGTTTCCTTTGCTTCTTGAATCTGTGCGTTTTGATCGGTTGGTAAAGCAGGCGCTCCGACTTACTTGGGGTGCTACGCAGTCCCGTACCTTCCAGGCTTTCTTCGACCGTGTCGACGGCCGTCTGTAGTGTGGATTTTACGCGGGCATCACTGCCTCCGTCCATCCACAGCGTAATGTCTTCCGTTTATATCGTGTGCTTCAGTCCTTCAAGCTGGCATAGTCTTTTGGCAACAAGGTTAAATAGCATGGGTGAGATGACGGAGCCTTGGGAAGTGCCCTGGCTCCCTAATGTCTTCTCGTCCGTCTGAGCTCAGCCGTTCTGCCGGTGAGGAACTGTTTGAAATATTCGTACGACCACTCGCCTATTTTTAGATGGGATACCTGCACGAGGATGGCAGAGTGCGTCACTTTGTCGAAGGCATTTTCTAGGTCGAGCCCGAGGACGGCTTTGGTGTCCCTGGTTTCGCCGTCAGTGACCTGTTGTTTGATAAGTAAAAAATCCCAGTGCCCTCCCACTCTGTGAAGAAAGATGACCAGCAAAGTTCTGTATGTGGGGCCCTTAATGGCGAACTGCACCTGGCAGTATGTCGGCCCCGCATTGCACTGTGTTGGGGATTGGCCCACGTATGGGGAATGCTTAATGCCTGCTTCACCTCCGCCGCAGGTCTGCCTGGCATGGCGTTACATTCGGGATTAGCCCACGTATGGGGAGAGCTGAGCGCTTGCTTCACCTCCGCTGCGGGTCTGGCCGGTATTACGCTATCTTCGGGATTTTGCTCTACACGCGGACGCGATAGTGGGGAAAGTAGCCCCTATGAACAACCTTTAGCTCGAGATCTTGTGGTCCTACATAAATACATGTAAAAGGAGAATTCGTTTTTCTCCACAAGGACTGCATCAAATTTTACAAGGTTTGTTGCACTTAAAAGAAAAACTTAAAATCTAGTGACTGTTCGTTTAGAATTTTTGATTTACGTCATGATTTGTTTATTCAATATTGGCAAAAATCGAACATATTCAGAAAACGAAACCATCAAGTTTACAACTCTGCCCTTCGGCTACGAAAACTGATATCACAATTCTGTACATTGCATCTAAGAGCACATCTAAAGCGGACAAAATTGATATATTACGCATGAATCTAAAAAAAATATTAGTAATGTGGAAATACACCTTTTCCACAACCCTTGTTCACAACGTAACGACTTCGCGTAAGATATAAATCGGCATATTGTATTTGTCCGCTTTGAATTTTCTGAAGGATGCTGTTTACAGAACCGCGATATCAGTTCTTGATGCGGAGTTATTAATTTGTAAACTTCGTACTTCTGTATTTTTCGCACTTCCGACATTTTGAAAAATTTTTACCAGAATTCAAGCCATAAATAGAAATTCCGCTTCCAATAGTCACTAGAATTTACCTTTCTCTCCCGAATTCAGCAATTTTCATTAAAATCGACCCAGGGGTTATCTCGGAAAACCGTTTCGGCGTTTTACATCTATTTGAATAGGCCGCGTCGGAGTTGGGCCCGACTCTCTTCAGTTCTAGCTGAAGAGAGTCGGTGAAAGCAAAGTTACAATAAAGCTAAGGCGACCCACAATCTGCACGCAGCCGCAAGCCTACATGCGCTCCAATGAGAACAACCTGTCAGCTGGTGGCTCAAGCCATCTTTACTTTTTTTTTCGTTTCTGCATCCGTTCTGCCTGCGTCTGCGGCAAGAAACGTGAAGTGGGAAGGCAGATAAGCGGATGTTGGTGGAGGCAGGTGGTAGCGTAATGGTTAGCGTGCCCATCTCCCAAATGCAAGATGGTGCATTTGGGCGATGGGCTCGAATCCCGGTGGTTTGTTTGTGAAGACAGCTTTCTGTGCTCTCTGGTGACTGCGAAGCTCAGAATGAGGCGGCAGCCTGACGACAACGGTCGCCGTCAACGTAACAGAATAAGCGGCCGTGCAAGGTCACACCTAAAGCCGAAAGCACATTCAGAGGAAATATACTATGCTCTTGTCGACAAAAAACACAACAAGAACGTGATGAGTAACGAGCGGTGTTGTTGAGCGAGGCTGTAGACGGATAATGTCCCCATAGACAGGACCACGCTCCAATCCCGGTGCTCAGCGGAAATATACATCGACAGCGTGTCAACTAGCGTGTAATTGGTACTTCATTAAGGTCGTTGCGTGTTTGTGTTGTGTCTAGAAGGAGCGAGTAGTGTGAGATATGACACTGGAGAGAAGGCGGTGAGCGAAGTCCTCGAAAAGTAATTGAGGATAGCCATATTGAACGTCGACGCCATGTTGAGCAACTGTGACTTCAGTTGCTCAGCCGCCAAAAAGGCTTGAGTGGTAGCATACCGCTGGGCGTATTTGGTAACCACAGCGATAAACACACACTTTGCGGAAGTAAACCAAGGAAAGGGACGCTGTGAGTAGGCCGCCCTTTTCGAGCTCTGGTATGGTTTGAAAAATGAATGTGGCGAAGTATGACGCACAAAATAGTATATGTCAACCCTAATGAATCAGCGTGGTCATACTTGCGCGACAAGCCATGGTTACCTGCCACCAGGACATCATGAAGTTGCAGCGATGAGAGTTTTCGTTGGGTACTTGAGAATAAAAACGAGCACATCAGAGGCGTCCGAGGGACATTTCTAGGATACAAGAGCACATCGCCCCCCCTCCCCCAAAAGAAAATAAATGAAAGAAATAAATCCCTTGTATAAGCTTACGAATAGGGACATCATAAGATCGAGCACTACGGCACTTGTGGATCTTGTTTAGGATGACGTCAGCATTTCATTCAGCGTTTATTTCTGAGCAAATTAGTTGAAGTTCCGTTTATTTGCATCACAATGGCAGTCGTAATCAGGCATATATTGACAGCATTTCATTAGAGAGTGCTTGTCTCCTCTATGGAGATTACGTATGACAATGACAATAGACACAGAAAGCTTTGCTTACATCGATTCGCACATACATGGTATCCGCATAATTTTTTGACTGTCAATTTAAATACTTAAGAATGGCGCTCATTAACGCAATATTTCCATTCACAGTGAGCAAAAGCGGCTGTCGTATCCACAGTAGAATTGATTTAAATGGCTTTTATCCCACGGACATTATATCGTTGCCAACTTCCGTGTGATTGGAGTCGTCAAAATAGGACACAATTGACAGGGAAATCAGGAGGTTGATGAACGGCAAGAAGGCAGAAGCTTGCACAAGACCTCAGGGATATAAAATGACTTTTTGAGCAGCTTGGTCAGGGGGCCACACAATGGTTTCCACGTCTATTAAGATATGAAAAGAAAAATATGAAATATTAAAATATGAAAAATATGAACAGAGGCCGACAAAAATGCGGGCATTTTGGGAAAGTTGAAACCGCTAGAATTTTCAGGACAGCACTAGCCTAAATATAAAAGATGACTTAAAAATAAGAAACCATACAGTTGACAGGGTGGCCAAATTTTGGCACAGATAAATTGGCTGTTGAAGCAGTTCAGCTGAAACGCAATCGTGCGAAATAAGGCGAGAATGTCGGCAGGTGTTGAACAAAGGTCAAGTAAGTCCTGTGGCCGACGCCAGCGTTTGGCAGCTGTCAAGCGACTGCACGTATTAGCGAGATGCCTGGTCGTCAATAGTTACAGTATGATTCGGGTCTGAAATATTGGACACGGACTGCATCACATTGAATACAGTGCATTATACGGTGTCATTCTTCGACAGATGGTGCCGATTCTCGCGCACTGAGGATGGGAACAAATTGCCTCACGTGCCCGCTGTCACCTTCCTCCTACTGCCAGCATTCCTTCCCCTCCGTAGTTGCTTAGCTTTTATTGGGTTCGGCTGCTAATCACGAGGTCTCGGTTTCGAATCCCAACCACGGCAGCTGTATTTCAATGGGTGTGAAATGCGAAAAACCGCGTACTTAGGGTTAGGCGCACGTTAAAAAATCCCAAATGGTCTAAATTATTCCCGGTGGTGGTGGTGGTGGTGATGTTGAAGCAGGCGGGGTTAGCCTGGCATACATAGCCGGCAATTGTTCCGCCTGATCCTCCTTCGAGTTGAGATCAGGGGTGTGTCACCAGGTGTCGATGAGCCCCGTGTCTCGCAGGAAGGCTATCAGCAGTCGTTGCGCTCTCTTCCTGAATGCCGCGGGACCTCCGGGGAAAACAACGTCTTCAAAGGTCCTGTGCGTAAGACCGCTCTTTTGTAGGTTGTCGACCATCGCTTTTCTTTCTGTGTCAAACTGCGGGCATAGCCAAATGAAGTGTTCGATGTCGCCACTGTCACCACAGAAAACACAGAGTGGGGAAGCGCGAAGCCCAGTTTTGAATAACCAAGCTGGGGTGTACGCGGAGTTGGTCCTGATGCGGTATAAAAGCGTAACTTGTTCGCGTGTAAATCCATGAGTCACGCAGGATTCGTGTGGATTCTTGCGCATTTCTTTAAAGTGAAGGCGGATTGCACCCTTAGCGTATTGAAAAGCTTTTGGAGCTTTTACTTTTGGGGCACATGTCAGCGCTAGGCGTGCAAGGGCGTCAGCTTCCTCGTTTCCATCAATTCCTACGTGTGATGGAATCCAATGAAACCTTATGTTAAATCCTTTGCTCGTTAGGTCGTCGATCGGTGCCAGAGACTGCCTTGTAAATTTCTCTAGAGGTAGGCCCCGATGTAATCTCTGTAATGCTGACTTGGAATCCGTCAGCACCACGACATCTCGTGCAGAAAAGGCCCGTAGTTTCCGCAAAGCCGCGGTGATTGCGGCGCTTTGTAGAGGAAACTAGGCGATCCAGTCGGCCAGACCATGTCACATCAAGGGATGGTATGCAGAATGCCGCTGCACAGCTATCTGTTTGTGCGCACACCGAACTGTGTACACTTGTTGATGGCTTTGAAACACAGTACTCAAGTGGTCCAGCACAATAAACTTTGCTTCGGCAGTTGCAATGGTGCGTTTCTTCGGTAGGTGGGGTACAATGAGGCTGCAGGTAACGTCCAAAAAAGACCATGGCGGGTCAAGCCGACTTCGTTTAGCCTATTCCAATCCTAAAAATCGGAAGGTGTTCAGCGCCGCATGGAAATGTGAGCGAGTTCTTGCTCTTAGCCGCCGGAGAAGCGCCATGCCTGCGCGTGACTCGCCCAGCGTTAATAGCTGCGTCAGCAAGGCCTGAGATGCCAAGAGGTGGAGTGGAAGAGACTCTGCCTCATTAGTGACTTTATTGTTTGAAGCCGCCGTTGGAACTCCCATCGCCAACCGAAGTCCCTTTCTGTGCACTGCCTCCAAGCGCTCGAATTAACTCGATGACGGTGATATCAGAGGGAGCTGATAGAGAATGCGGCTTGTTATCAGTGCAGCATTCAGTTTAAGCATGGATATAGGATTGCTTCCCCAACGTACACCTGCCAATCGACGAAGTGCGTTGACTCTTTGCACTGATGCAGCCACAACACTTTCGACCGCACCACGCCATAGTAGCTTGTTGTCGATGATGACGCCCAGGAATCGAACATGAGTTGCACGAAGAATTGAATGCCCTCTGATATTCAGCGTCGACGTGTTGACTTGCGTCTCACTGCCGGAAAAAGCATGAAGGCAGATTTTTCGGCTGATAAAGATAGGCCAAGTGTCGATAAGTGGCGATCGATAGGGGAGATTGCGGCCTGGGCTATCCGGGCCAAACGTTTGTGTTGGTACCCCGAGATCCAAATGCAGATGTCACCTGCGTAGATGGACATTTTAACTGCCGTCCGACCTACTTTCAGGGCATCTGGAAAGCTGGCCATGCCAACGTTAAAAAGCAAGGGAGATAGGACACTTCCCTGTGGGACGCCGAGGGAAATTCGTTGCTTGTCACTCATTATACTTCCGAGCTTAACTTTGACGCATCGATCACTGAGAAATTCATGGACGAATCGAAGAGCATTTCCCGAGACGCCCATGGCTCGGAGTCCGTTGATGATGCTTGTATGAAGCACACAGTCGTATGCCTTGGCAACGTCCATAGAGATGGTGAGTGTGGAAAGGCCGTCTACGCGATGGTGCTCGATATGGCTTAGTAGATAGAAGACACTGTCCTGGGCACTGAACCGTGGACGAAATCCGGTCACACATGATTGCAGTCTATTTCCTTGCTCAAGATACCATGTTAACCTCGTACATATTAGTCTTTCCATCAACTTTGATACGCATGATGTTAGCGATACTGGCCGATATGAGGTGAGGTTTGCAGGATCCTTTCCGGACTTGAGCACTGGCACCACCCATGCTGTCTTCTGCGCTTCTGGGATCTCTCCTGTGCTCCAGAAGTGATTAAATAAGTCCAGAAGGGTTCGTTTTCGTTCATATGGCAGATTTGTCACCATCTGATTGCTGATCAAATCGGGACCCACAGCACAGCGTCTTCTTAATTTGCTAAGCGCCTAATCCAACTCACGAAAGGTGAACGGCGTATCCATGGTATGGAATGCTTCAGACAACAGAGGGTTCGATACTCCTGGTTATCTGCCAGATGTGTATACGTCTGCAAAATCTTCTGCAAGGGTTTGCAAATCTTTTCCTTGCTTTAAAGCAAGTGCTTCGAATGGCATGTGTAGGCGAATCTTTCCGGATAGGCCATTCATTACTCCCCATATCTTTGTCATGGGAGTAAACGCCGATAAACTCTCACAGAAAGCAGCCCATTGAACTCGTCTTAACCTTTTTGTGTGACGACGGATGACAGCGTTTATCCTGTTGTATTCAGTTTTCGCAGATGGATTTCCCGTTTTTCTCATTAGTTTTCGCTCCGCTCTCCTACGCGCTGCGCAGAGGTTCTTTAGTTTCAAATCAGGAGTAGAGAAATGATCTAGCAGCTTCAACATTGAGGTAGCCACCCTTTTGCTCCGCAGCATATCTGCGAACAGCTCACCAGGGGATTCGTCTAACGCTTCTCAGTATGTGTCCCAGTGGGTCACAGCGCAGAATTATCGCCCAGCAGTGTGAAATACGGGGATGTTGGTGAAGATCGGAAAGTTGTCACTGCCCATCATGTCTGGCGCCGTTGTTGACGATACGACAATGTCTGCAGAATGGATCACGAGGTCTATGGGACTCCATCAATCTGGTGGTCTCAAGAAAGTTGGTTTGCCATCGTTCGCGATACATAAGTTAGCGGCATCCGCGGCTGCGACAAGTTCCTTGCCTCGGGAATCTGCAGTCTTATCTCCCCAAAGCGAATGATGTGCGTTAAAGTCGCCACAGGTTATTCTAGGAGAGAGGCAACGAATGCAAAGGTCCTTTATGAATGCCTCCAGGAGACCTTCCTGCGCGGACTTATATACACCGACACCGCACAGAGTTTTCGTTTTCCTAGGCACACTTGCACAGCGGCGATTTCTAAGAAGGTAGAACAACGGTCTTGCACTTGTAAGGTGACGTGAGGTATTTCTCGCCTGATGTGTATCATCGCACTTCCATTTGCAAATGATGGTATACTCGGATTTCCATGTCTGATGTTCCCTGGGATCGTCCTTCCATTTGGGAGACCAGCCTCCGAGAGGGCTAGAATTGGTATAGGTATGTCTCGAAGGAAACGGCTGAGTTCAGAAAGACGCTGTAGAGTACCAGCGCAGTTCCATTGCATTATTAAAGGCACTTTTCGACGACGGAATGGACCAAGTGGGCGAGAAATTGCCATTATGCTACTGAGGGTATGTGGAAGTAGAGCAGAGTATTACTGACTCAAGAGCCAGCACTGCTTCCAGCATATCCTTCGTTGAACTAGAAGGCATCTGCGCGACGTGGGAACGTAGTGCCGTGAACAAAGCGCGTATCACATGCTGGCAGTTCTCCTGCTGACTGTTTCCAAGTAGTACTTGAGGCCGGTTTACTGCGGCCGCATAGGTGCGTTTTTCGGACTCTTTTCGAACAGGCTTCATGCGGCTGTGACCGTTTGCGTTGGCTCAATAACTTCGTTTATCAGTGTGAGACGCGGGAAATGAGATGCGTACTCTGTTTCCCAACCAGTTATTTGTGGCGCTCTGGACGTCTTCTTCGTGTTCGATGGTGCGCTTGCACTCTTTGGACCCAGAACAAACAACTTATTTCTTCGCTGAGCAGCTGTCCGCGCAGGACATTGACCGTAGCTAGCAGGATGGTCACCGCCGCAATTTGCACACACAAAGTTGTCTTTACTTAAGTCATGATGTCTTAAAGTCTTAGAGTCTTAAAGTCATGATGTCGCCCACAGCGCTTGCACCTCTGTTCCCCACGACAATACTTAGCGATATGTCCGAATCGCTGACACTTAAAACAGCGTGGTGGTGTCTCCACGTAGTCGACAAGCTCGTGTCTGGTGAAACCAAGGTTGATCTTCTCCGGGCATTCAGAATTTGGAGCAAATGTGAGGACCACCGAGTTAGTGCGCCTTGACTGCCATTCAGATAACGAGGTTTGGACCCGACGGATGATTCTTCTTGCATGGAATACTCCCTGAGGTCTCAGGTAGGTGAGCAGCTCTTCATCCGAGTACCATCTAGGGACTCCTAACAATGCAGTTGTTTTTCATATAACTTTGTGGGACACGGGCAGATATGACTATGCCGCCGATATTCTTGGCCTTTAGAAGGACGTTGGCTTGTCCTTCTGTCTCTACATCTAAAAGCAATGCTCCCTGTGCTGTGAAGTGGCTCTTCACTGGTGCTCCACCGAGAATCGTTTCAAGCTCAGAATACAGGACAATGCGGTTTACTTGCCTTAAATCATCTCTTTCGGATGCTGCAGTGATTAACACTGGAATGCCCTCCGCCCTGTCTTTACGATGGCGCACAATTCGGAAACCACCTTCGTCCATGTCTAGGTCTGGAGGGTTCGCCAGGTTGTCGTCCTCGATGATAGTTGATTCGTCTTCAGATTCATCAGTGTCTTGTCGCTCGCAGTCAGGCTGGCTTGCACAAACCAGCTGGCGTTTCTGACCCGGTGTCAGCCCGTGGGAGATCACGGCGGGGTGCTCGTCGGTGCCAGCTTAGTACCTTCTAGCACCTTGTGAGGCGGCGGGTGGCGCAGCACCCGTCGGTCTCCGATGCGGAAGGTAGCTTTTCGAGTCGACAGACGTCTTGCACCGTTCTGACCAGCAATATTACCAGAAAATAACGAAAATAACGGTAAATGTAGCGATATAACCAGAAAATTACGAAAATAACGATAAATGTAACGATATTGCCAGAAAATAACGAAAATAACGATAAAAACGATAAATAACGATAAACGATGGAAGAAGACGACGAACCTGCTGCTAGCCTGTCTGAGTAGTTCTGCCTACATTTAAATTATTCCCGAATCCTCCACTACGGCGTGCCTCATAATTAAATCGTGGTTTTGGCAAGTAAAATCTCATAATGTGTTATGTAACATTCGTTAAGGATGTCCGGGGCAGTCGCACAACTCTTGAATACAACTATGCGTCAGGAGTTGTGCGCGAGTTCTTTGAGTATGTGTATATAGCCTTTATGGCGTTCGATAGCTGCTAGTCTACATTGTGGCTATATAATACAAGCGGAACGGCAACATGGTAGAGAATGTGGAGAACATACAAATCCCGCATATATTACTGCACAATAATTTTAAATAGCGTTCTTGCTTCACGCACGTGGATAACCGCCATAGGAGACTGCTTTGGAAACTAACTGCAAGTACTGTATATGTCGTACCCAAGGGTGTACCTGGCCTGCTGGCCAGTAAATGGTGACGTAATATTGCGAGCAGCTTCGGCCATAGCATGGTAACGGACGACGACACAGACTGAAGTGACTAGCGCAAGAGTGGACAGGGGACACAAGACGCTACAAGGACAAGCGCCCAGTTGGAAGTTTGCGCTTATCGTTGTCGCCTCTTTAGTGTCCCGTGTCCACTCTTGCGCTAGTCACTTTAGCATGGAATGCCAACTAGCGCGGTCTCACACCCTGCGACGACACAGGGGCAGTTTGCTCAACTCTTGTGTCGTGACTTTTGTGTCACGGTGAAAAACCAACATATCAATGTATATGTCTTGATACTTAAGCACATCTAGATGTGCAGCTGCGGCGGTAGCCGATGAGTGCGCATTGCAGAGTCGCTAGCGAAATAATTGGGGGCACCTTAATGAAAGCGATAGGTCAAAATCTAAATCCGTCCACAATGGCGTCTCTAGTAGACGCTGTGCGATGTTCGGACGTTAACAATGTGTGTCGACTGAAGAAAGGCTGCCCCGAAGTGCTTCTGACGATTAGGCTAGCTTCTTTACTCCGTAGAATGAAAAAAAAAGAAAAAGAAAAGGAAAAGGAAAAATGAAGACAAAAAAGAAGAAAAAGAAAAGAAGCGCATCAAAAGCCCAGAATGAGCCATTGCTCGTCGCAACTAAACGTTCTTAGGATGGCAAGTAATTTCCAGGCGACGAGCATTCGCTCGTCGCCGGCATTATTAAGAACACCGATAACGCCGGCGGGACAAGCATTGTGGCGAAGTTCAATGCGCAGGGATAGTTTTTATTTTTTTTATTTTTGTTTGGTTGACGTGTTCACGCGTCACCGCGGGAAGTTTGAAAAGTTTAAGGCCAGCGGTGCTATTTTGTAGGAATGCCTTTCTTTATGCCAATGCCTTTTCGCCTGACGTCACCGATTTTGGAAATGGTGGTTGCGTACGCACGACGTTTTTTGGATAGTCCAATCAGAAGCTCCCTTCATTGGCCGGATGTTTCTTTCGTGTTCTCTTCTCTTTTTCCGGGGCTGTATAGCAAATTCGTCTTGTAAAACAACACTTAAAAAAAGCGGACTTCCATGCTGCGTAAAGCAAATCCATTTTGTAACCTTACAACGTAAAAGCTGCCGCAAATGCAAACGCAAGTACTCCTATTTTTGAAACCATAGCCACATATTGGTCGGATGTGCATCCAAACCATGCCGTTGAGCGCACGCAAAATGGCGGGCTCTGTTTACCCAACAGCTGACAGCCGCTAGCGTGTCCGTAACACAGCGCAACTAATTGCGGCCCACAGCGGTATACTTGCATCTGAGAAGAATCTGCGCTGCTTGCAGGAGCCGTGAGATACAGCAGAGTGAGGTGAGTAAATATTGCTCGTGTAGTGCTTACGTTGTCGTGTGGTTTGAGGTGCATCATCATGTCTGACGTGTGATAATTTCTTCTTTACGAAGGGCCAACAAGAATTAACCGTAACACACGAGGACAAACTTTGCAACATAGTGGATCGAGAACTGTCAAGGCACTCAGCACCTTTCATTAGAGCACCGCCACGACAGAACAATAGCCTCGTCAATGTGATCGCAGCAACGGTAATATTTCCTGGGCCTGGCGCCCCTGCACTGACGGTTACGCTCCGAGAAAGAAGCTGCTACAACGGTAAATGTGAGTAGCTTCTTTACCTTTTCTATATTAGTGGTAAAAAAGGCAAAAAATAATCAATTCGTAGTGAGCACTATATGCAGGCGCTTAGCTTAGACAGAATGTTTGCCTGTAAATTTCTTACTGTGTTCCGGGCCGGCTGAAATTCCCAAGTTTGAAAATCGAAAATGGCGGCAGCAAAAGGGCCCAGAGTTTCAAAAGAACAAACGGATATTTTGGTGCAGTTCATCGAGCAGCACACATACCTGGCGAGAGCTTCTACAGAGTTCTCGCCACGTATGACTGCTGCTCGAAAGAACGAGCTATGGGAGGAGGTGGCGGCAGTGTTAAACAGACAGGGCCCAGCGGTAAAGTCAACGAGCCGTTGGCGGAACCACTGGGCCAAAATGGCTCATAAGGCCAAGAAAGAAGCGGCCAGGGCCGCGAGCGAGAAGAGGCGAGCTTTCTAATGATGCTGACAGTAACGTCGTTTCACGTAGTTGTTGTCGTTGTGTTTGCAGGGCCACTGGCGGCGGCAGAGTAGGTGGAGTGGACGGCCGCGTCCTCGACATTCTTGGGAGGACAGGCGGCCTCCTTGTTCCCCCCCCCCCAAATACTTCGCTGATAGCGAAGTGCGTACATTGGGTTTATAAAGTGTTGTTTGTGCTGCTGTAGCCTCACAAATTTTCAGCATTACATTGTAATACAATATTCCAAAATCTCTTCAGCCATATTTTTTCGTTTTTTGTGCAAGTTACAATATAGGTTATGTACTCTGAGCAGCAACTTGTGTAAGTGATGCGCATTGCACACACTGCTCGCAATGCTGAACACTACTCTGACTGCAGGACACAAGTTCGGAGGATGCTGCAGGGCCCTCCCGCAGTGCACCAGCAACAACTGCGTTTCTGGTGTCGGGTCCTGCAGCTGTTGCTGGGCCAAGTGGCCTTACACGTAAGTCAGTGACCCAGCTTTTGTTGTAGCATTGTTTGCAGTTGCTCTATGACCTTGCTATGAAGTAGCCCACTGTGCTGTTACTACCTTTGTGTCCAGCATTCAGCTCTCATTCATGGAGCAGAAATGCAAGCCTACAAATGACATGAAGTTCTAATAGAGATTCCTTGTGCTTCTTATAGGTTACTGTAACCAGCAACTTTCTGTGACATCTTTTGCTCCAACGATGCGACTGCCTTGTGTATCATAATTGTAGCTACGCAGCTACAATGACATCTCGAAGTGACTGGTTAGGACAATCAAGCTGTGTGGGTCGGATAACAGTGGATGAGCAGTGTTTGTTTTTGTCTTGCATGAAGAGCAACCGCCTACCCTCCAGCAGCCACCCTCCCAGCCGACCCCCCAGCCTACCCCACGAGAGCCGCAGGCACCCCCCCCCCCCCATAGGCAGTCGAGGCAGCAGGACCTCGAGGGCACCGTCCAGATGGCTACTGCCGAATACGTTCGGCAGGGTCAGTCGGCGGAAGCCAGGGCACAGGAGGAGGCCCGCTTCCGCAGACAAATGCTGGAGCAAAACCAGCGGGTATGTGTAAGGCCACAGACGTATATTTTTCTGCGTATGAAATTGACGAGCATATGACCGCTCCAACAATTAATCAGTGAACAAGCATAATGTATGCATACAGTGCTGTGCTGATCATATCTTGTACACATTTGCGTGGAATAATATGTGTGAATATTTACGCAATTATGTGGCAAAAAGAAAAAAGTGGCATTAGGTTCAGGGAAGCAGGAATAACCATGTAAGACATCTTAATGGAATGGGACTGCACAAATTTGATGGGCCAGAAAGATATATTCAGTGTTTCAATATACAGTGACAATAGCCTGCAAATGCGGATGAATGCAACACACCAAGGCCTTGTCACTGAGCTTATATAATTAAACTAATTACACATCTTATTCGCTAACAGCACCACGAGGCCCTTATGGACGTCCTGCGCAAGCAGCATACCGTCCATATGGAGGTCCTGCGGCAGCAACATGCTGTCCACATGGAGGGACTGCAACAGCTGAGGGAGGTGGTTGGCAGTGGAACGGCGCTCACAGGAGACAAACCAGCGTCTCCTGCAGCTGCTGCTGGCTGCACCGGCCCATGGTGGCAGCCAAGTCCCTCCCCCCTCTCAGGACCCACATATTTGAATAAGTACTAGCATAGGCAAGGAATTTTACACCATTTTTATTAGCTTAAATTTTGCTGTTGTAGTAATGATGATATGAATGCCGGATATTGCTAGTTTGCAAGAAACAATTGCTCAAGTCACCCTTTCATGCAACCATAAGTAGCATAGCCGTTGCAGCATGATTTTTTTGCTTGAAGTTGTACTTCAGCAATAAGAGCGCCCACACTATCACGCTCACCTGCAAAAGTGCCAGCAAGCCTGATGGTACATTAGTCTGACTGCGGCATTGCACTTATGAGGTGCCTAGTTGTTGTCATGTCAAGTTAAGCACGAAGCAACACTGCAAATGTTCTACAATTTAATCCTGTGTCATCAAATGGTGACAGTTTCATGCCTTAATGTAGTGTCAAACGGAACCTCTGAATATGCACAGCAAAAAGAAAAAGTTCTGAAAATTCCTTGCCTATGCGCCTTCACCTCATTTGTAATGTGTATTTTTTTGCATATTTATGTACATATTATACATGCTTTTTTTGGCATACAGGGCTGGAATGCCTTCTTTTCTTGTTTGTCGTTATAACATTTTGTTTCCATTTACCGATCTTTCATGGTCAATATTTTTTTTTGTCGTGACATACAAGGCTTAATGTCTTCTTTTCTTGTTTTTCATTATTACGTTTTGTTGCCATTCACTGACCTTTCATGGTTGATATTTCTTTTTTTTTTTGTGACATACGGGGCTTTATGTCTTCTTTTCTTCTTTTTCATTAGTACGTTTTCTTGTCGTTCAGTGTTTTTTCATGGTCTATATATTTTGTTGTCGTGACATACAGGGCTTGACGTCTTCTTTTCTTGTTTTTCATTACCACGTTTTTTGTCATTCAGTGTTCTTTCATGGTTGTGATACATTGTACGTTTACCCCTCATGTGCAATATCTATGCAGTTTCTCTTACTCAATATCAAAGCAAGATGTTATGACTTCCCTTTCCAGTATGGAACTCCACAACAGCATGTTCCTTTCACACGTAGTGATGTACCTACACATTTCGCAGTGATAAATATTCTTCTGTTGATGCGTGATTTAAGCACCTGCACCTTTCATTTTCTGGTGCAGTTTAAGCCAGTTGCTATTTCTGCATATTTGTGCAGCGAGCAACAGTTTCCTTAAACAATGCCTGCGGTTACCTGTGATATTTTATGATGCAGTTACCTGTGAATCTTTCAGATGCTAGAACAATGCGATGCAATATTTATTGCAACTTGTCTGTGATATGTTGCATATGTCTCTACTGCTGCAGTACTCACTATTGTCGCACTTATTCAATGCAGAGACTGTCGCACGTGATGCGTACATAAACAAGTGTTACCATAAAAAATGACTGTATGTTGAAGGGTGAAATAATACAGAAAGGTCCAGTTTTCCTCTGGTGCTTTTATTTGCATGGCGCTACTGTATTTGCAGTGCTAGTTTGCACTGTGGAAATGTAATTACACACTCTGAAATATTCCATTCACCGAGTTCAGCTATTTCCAATTGAGGGCACTTTGTTGAAATCTATCAACTGCTCATGCGTGCACACACTTCACGGGAGCCACAGCGTTTGACATGTCGGATGACCAGTTGGACGGCATTTTTGTCACTACAAAGGAACTTTGCGGTTGTTGCGAGACAAAATGGTGGAGGAACTAGAAGGTGCACGTGTAACAGCACGTTCAATGGAGCGGAAGGTGTGACGTACACTGTACATTTTGGCTTTTGTGAGCTTCTCTGCACGAGTAGAAAGCGAGGAGACAGACGCTTATGTCCGTCAATGCGTAAGGGGACACAGAACTCTCACCGATACGAGTAGAAATAATTATGACAACTGCAGGCTACATGCATGGCACGCCGGGCATCTGGGTGACGACAGCAGCAACAAGGAAATCATGGCAGACACTTTGAAAATACACTTATTTTTAGCTTGCTTTCAATCTTATATGTCACCACTAAATATACTGTTTCACTTAGTATAAATGCAGGCCTTACATAACGCTTCACTACACAACTTTTACATTTCTTGACAAGTCATGAATGCTTTGCATTACATCAACATCAACCACAACTTAGCCTGGGAAATCTGTCTGCAATTTCACAGCACGAAATGCACAATGCAATTATTTGGCATATGTTATGCTACAACTGTGTGCATGTACCTAGCGATGCTGACGCTGCTGTTGACGTCGCAGCTGCCGCCGAACACTCCTCAGGTAATGCATGTGCTGCGCACGGGTTGTGCCAAACATGCCGATCACAGAGTCACGGACAGCCCGGCCTCTCAAATAATTCATTCTCGACCCTGTGTTTCGGGGCAGACCTTGCGGAATGGGGTTGCAATTACCGCAGAGCTCAGTACTACTGCTGCTGCTGCTATCGTCATCGCTGTCATCATCGCCCGATTCTATGTCGCCCTCAGAAAGGCGAAGGTTGTGCAACACAGCACATGCCGCGACAATGTTGGCTGCACGTTCCGGCTCGTAGAGGAGGGTGCGATATCGCTTAAGACAGCGGAAACGGCTCTTTAAGAGCCCAATGCACCTCTCCACTACGGAACGCATGGCGCCATGTGCTGTGTTGTACTGCCCCTCGGCTGTCTGCGCTGGAGGATGGCCAGGAACTGGGGTCAGGAGCCACGGCTCCAAGGGGTAGCCACTGTCACCTGCACGAAGATGGAAATAGTACATTGAGTACTCCTCTGACGAGAAGCAAGTTGTAAACTTAGGAAATCTACAGCAGGCTTCAGAGGTGAATCGCAAGTAAAAGCATGAGTTGATCATGTCCATACCCGACACAAACGGTTAACAAATTTACAAGTGCACTACTCGGTGCCTGCCACAAGCAGAAGAAATCAACACTTGTTGGTACTATCAATGACAGTAGTAGCAGTAGCAGCACTAATGTTTGTTCATTTCTTCTGCTTCTGGCAGGCACTGGGTGCAGTAGCAGCACTAATACGTGGTGCTTTCATCTGCTCCTTGCAGGCACATAATGTGCTTGTAACCTAACACTTCGAACATTGACAATGGTGGCAGTCACAATGGTGACAATGGTGACTTCATTTTTTTTTTACTCCCGTCTTATGTGCTTGTAATTTGGTTAAAAGCTTGGGTTGGAGCGGACACGGCGTTCTGCGCTACTGAAGCGTGACTGCGCCAAAAAAGGTGTTTTGCCTCACTGAGGAGGTATTCCTCGGTATTCACGATGCGGCCCGCTTGAAACCGCCGGCGCAGCCATGTCGTCCGCCAGACGAAAGCGTCGTGGTCCGACCCCGGTCGCAGAGGGTGCACGGCCAAGATTTTCATGTCCGCATCGCGGATCTGGTAAAACGTAAACAGAGAAAGTGCCCGTTGACATGAGCAACATAACTGTCAAAAAGTATCGGCACCAGAAAGCGTGAGGTTTACTTACAAACATGCAGTTGAGGGCGTAGTATCCCTTGCGGCACATGAACGCAGCCTTGCGCTCACCCTTCTGTGCGACAATAGCTACGAGGCTGCCGTCGACGCATCCTATGACGCCGGGGATAGCACCGCGCCGAAGAAAACCTTCCGTCACGGCTGCCTTTTCCTCGGCCGCCTTAGGAAAATGCACCCACTTGTTGCGCGCCCCGGCGTCCACAACAGCCTCTGCCACCCGTCGCACGCTCTCGGTCACTGTCGACTGCGACACACGAATCGTCTCCTCGCTCCCAACGGACGCTTGGAAGCTCACAGTGGCAAAGAAGCGCAGCGCACACAACACCTTCCGCTCCACCGACAGTCCCGTCGGTCCCTCCGCTTCTAGTTCCCCCGCCAGTTCCTCACACAACAACCGCACCGTTCCCTTCGAGAGTCGAAAATGCCGTCGAAAATGGTCCTCCGGCATGTCAAGCGCGTCGTCTGGCTCTCCGTGTTCACGTCGGCGACGGCGAAGGGCCACGGCCATAGCAATCAGAGGGGCGGCCATTTTTTTATGCCTTCGGAAAAGAACCTGCCTCTGGCTGTGCCAAAAATCCGTGCCTTATGCTCCGCATAATGAGTGCGTCAACGTCACTATGACGATTACAGTTTTCGCGGGTTCCTGACGTCGCGTGATTGACAGACGAAATGGGCGCGGCCCGGTCATTTTCGACCAATGGATGCGTGGTGATGGCGGCAAAAGGCATAAAGAAAGGAATAGAAGTCCTACAAAATAGCACCCCAGTACGCCACGTGGTGGCACTCATGCGAACTAAACCCCTTGTGTCCAGAAAAGCTGGATACGTTCACTTATGGATATGCTTTGGTAAGCTTATGGTTATGCTATACACGTGCCTTGCGTACTTATGCAAATTCCTTATCAATGATATATACCATAAGTTATGCAGGATTATTAAACTTCTTTATTCATAATTGTTGGGCACATTGTCTTGCGATTTCTGTGCAGCCATAAACACAGCTCTCTGTATCGGTAGTATCACTCTCTTCTCCTTCCATGTTGAATGCGCACGCCTGTTCTCTGGGAAGCAACGGTTATATAGTCGGCCTCCGCAATAAACACGCGCTCGCGGCGAACGTCAAACGACGACGCATAGCGCGCGGCAGTGGCCACCTGCGCCTACTCCAAACACGCTTACGGAGCCAATTCCGACATACGCCGGCTCGCGCGAAGCGCGGTGTTGACTAGCGTAGTGAAGCTTTTCGTTTCAAAAGCGCAACTCCAGAAAAGTGCTTAAAGTGTAGTGACTATCTGTGTGATGGCACAATAAAGCACCCTTAGAATTTTTCAAGCTAGACTTTCGTTATCATTTGGTAAAACGGCGTAAATAAATACGTCAATAACAGCACATTTTGCGATTGTGGCATGCACTGCAATTAAATCTACTCACGTTCTGCCGCGCTCTCAACGGAACGTCACTTCAGTGAACGTGCCGAATGCAGCAAAGGAACGCGTGGGCCCTGCAAAGCGGTACGTAGTGCGTTCATCGCGTCCGGTTCGAGACTAGCGAAACCTACGGGAGAATGAAGTGCGGGCGGACTCAGGCCTCGGCTAGCACGGAAAGTGCACACCAGACCATACTGGCATCAAAGCACTCACCAACATTTTAGCAGACAGTGAGGGAAAACAAAAGCTCTAAGGGATTACGCTATTTCAATCCTAGCAGCCGCGCGGCCGCGCCTTCAAAGTAGTTTCAAATTTCATTGCACTGCACAGCGAAGATACTAAATGTCTGGAGCATGTATCGCATGTATCGACGCGCATTTTTCTAGCCGCACTCTGTCAATAATGTGAAATGCCGAGTTTACTGCAGCTCCTCTGCGAATTTTTACCGTCATCGCCGTACTCCTGAAGGCAGGGCCGGAGCGTTTCGGGCGTTGCTGTGAGGGTGAGCGCTGGGGGCCTCTACCGACACGCTTGGTCCCTACTCAATGATCACGTGATATATCTGCGGCCGCGCGCTGCCGTAGTCGACCACGGGATGTGCAGGTCGCTCTTTATACAGTAGGTCGTGGTTTGCACACATGGCAGGAGCGCGACAGAGAGGAAAGGCGATGTGAGAAACTCATTTGAGCCTTTCCATCACGTCGCCACAATGTATTATAAATTGTTGTAATTATCCCTGGCCCCCAGCAAAAGCATTGCAGGGACTGCACTTATGATAGTACAGCACAAAAGAGAGGTAGGTGGAATGGTAGAGAGGACGTAGTTAGAGCAGCCACAGGATGGGTAGAACTGACGCTGTCATGAAGCCAGTAAATAACAGCCTTGCTACTCTTCGCTCGCGCTCGCATACGTCTCAGGAAGCGCGTGCTAGCTTGATACAACTTGACCAGGCTGGAAGCAGCTAGCGCTGTGTCGAGCTATAGTTTAGACATCTTGAAAATTGCTAGCACTTGACGTCTTCAAGCCATAAGCTTCTAGTCATTGTGAAGACAATTTCGAAGGCATTTCGAGGGAGGATCCAGGACAGCCTCATCGAACTGAAGGGGAGGGGATGAGGTGGGCGGCTCGCCGAGGCATTGAGTCAAGGCGGGTGGGGGGGCGGTGCGAGACGCTCAATTTTGTAAGCGCGGAAGTTACCGAGATGCTTCGGAAAATGTGAAGGGAGAGTTGCTCTGACGGCGCATTTGAAGTCCATTGCAGCGTGCGTAATCAGTACCTGTATGTGCTCCCCCAACGGTGTGCGAAAGTCTTCATAGATTTTCTGCGCAGGTTTTGAAGGACGCACAACCAACAGTTCAAACCGGGATCCACATTATTGGCATGCAGCGAATTGCAGCCCACAGAAGAGGAGCGCAAGTTAATGTACGTAAAGGATAACACCTATGCTGTCCACAAAACGCAGCTGTGCATTAAAGTTGTTTTAAATTGTGAAATGTATAACAAACAGAAAATATTAGACAGGTCCATTCAAGAACAGCGCCGCTAGCGCACGTGATGCCACAAGCAACGAATCCGCTTCGCGCTTATTTGGCTCATTTTGAAACTTTCGGCAGCAGCACTTCTTTTGTGCTGTTTGCTCGATATGAGCTTATGAGCTATATGAGTGATAGGCGCTTTCGACTGCTGAAATTCGGATCGTGTATCCAAGAACAGTAGCAACAACATCGCTTTATTTGGGTAAGTGGTTTTATTTATGATTCAGGAGTTGCTGCTTTCTCGCAAATCACGTTGCAAGATTTGAACGGCACGAACGTCAGTTAACGTTTCGGATTGTCGCGTTCGTGCAGTTATTCACGGAGCCTGTTTCAAATTGCAAGTTTCTTTTAGGTTTATATCAGCATATTTTTTTGCCTTTTTGCAACGTGAATATGGTACTGGATTACTGGAATATGGAGCTGTGTAATTATGTTGCCGACTCGATAGGCGGTTATGCGATATGCGCATATGTGTACTAAAACGTGATCGCGTAGACGATACTCTCAGACTGTGGCTGCAGAAGAAATGTAAGCGAAAACACAAAAAATCCTCATGAAAGTCGCCACAGCACCATTCGTTGGCCTTGTGAATCGGGATCCCGGCCACGGCGGCCGCATTTCGATGGGGGCGAAATGCGAAAGCACCCGTGTACTTAGATTTACGTGCACGTTAAAGAACCCCAGGAGGTCCAAATTTCCGGAGTTCCCCACTACGGCGTGCCTCATAATCAGAAAGTGGTTTTGGCACGTAAAACCCCCTAATTTTTTTTTTCGAATCGGGAAAGAAGCTGCTAGCGACCTCACATTTAGCTCATGCCAGTGTGTCCGCTCCGCTATTAGGCATAAAGGCTATGGAAGTAATACGAATGGCTGTATCGTGCAAGGCTCACCTGCCATGCGAGCGCCGGCGCCGCTACCACCATGCGAATGAGATACAGATAAAGACTACACATGCTTATCATGCAGGGTACTATATATATACCTACCTGGTCTTGTTAATAAACGTTCCTTGTTGCTGACTTCCCATCGTGTTACATCTGATACATGGTGTCGGAAGTAGCCGCGTCGGTTCGCGACGCACACATGTAATCGATCCCGGATAGCAAGCAGCAAGTGAGAAATACGATGCGAAGTTCGCGGAGAACGGATCAATTGCTCGTCAAGGGTGCAACTATACTTAAGGCACCTGACCCCCTGCTGCTATCCGGAAACATCGCAAAGAAATGGGAGCGATTCAAACAGACGTTTGAGCAGTTCTGGGAGGCAACGGCTGCATCGAAGGAACCGAGGACTCCAGGCGCAAAGACCGCGCTTCTGCCGAGCTTTGCGGGAGATGACGCGCTCGAGGTATTCAATATTTTTTTTCCGCGGACGAAAGCAAGCAAGATCATGCGACCGTAGCAAACAAGTTTGCTGAATACTGCCAAGAGCAGCAGAATGAAGTTATTGAGAGATACTTGTTCCGCTCGAGAACACAAGCAGAAGGCGAAGCTTTCGAGCATTTGCTGCGTGACCTCAAAAGGCACGCGCAGCTGTAACTTCGAGCCCTTGACTGAATACTTAATCCGCGACCAGATTGTCTTTGGTATAAACAACACCAAGCTGCGCGAAAAGATGCTCAAAGAAAAGGACCTCACGCTCCTCAAAGCTTTACCGACATGCCGTGCAGCGGAAGTATCTGCCCTACAGAATGAAGCGTGGCTGCAGGCAGACAGCCATGTTGCTTTGGTAAAAAAATCACAAAAGTACAGTTGCACCAAATACAATGGGTCTCATGCGCAGGCAAGATGCCCGGCGTTCGAAAAGACGTGCTTTGTGTTTAAACGAAAGAATAATTTCGCTTTGTGCAGCCGTAAACGAGTAGATGAGGTACACGAAGATTGTGACGAGTTCAGTGTTATGGATGTAAAAATCCGCAACATCAGCAGCAGAGAAGACTTGACGGTTATGGCAGAAGTTGCGGGTGAAACGGTAGTGCTCAAAGTTGACACAGGTTACCAAGCCAATTTGTTGCCCTAGTCTATCTACAGAAGATGCAAGGGAGACCTGAAGCTAAAGCCAAGTAATGCAGTCCTTCGGTCATATAGTGGTGGTGTCATCGAGCACATCGGCCTAGCGACTCTGCAAGTTGCTGTGAATCATTGGTCCAGCAGCGTTTCCTTTTTCATTATGAAGAAGAGTAATCTGGCTATCTTCGGACTAATCGCAAGCGAAACGCTGGGACTGGTGTCACGCACAGTGGACACTGTCAGCAAGAACGGCACCGCTGACATCCTGAAGGAACTTCCAGATTTGTTTTGGGGAACCGGCTGCTTGCAACGAGAGTACCACATGGTCTGCGGGATGAGCTAGATCGGATGGAAAGCAGCGGCATCATCGAGAAGGTCAACGGACCGACAGACTGGGTGAGTCTTCTAGTCATCGTCAGAACAAAAACGGAAAGCTACGCGTGTGCCTCGATCCCCGAAACATCAGTTATTGTCTAAAGCGGGAGCATTATCAAATGCCGAAACCAGAAGATATAGAAGCATAGTTGGCAGGGGCCATATATTTCTCGCGCCATTGACGCAAACTCCGGCTTCCAACAAATCCCTCTAGACAATGCTACGTCAAATATCTGCACGTTTAGCATACCATATTGCCGTTACCGCTTTCTAAGGCTCCCATTCGGAATAACTTCTGCGCCAGAAGTATTCCGGAAGGCAAGGAGTGAAATCTTTGACCGAGACACTGGAGTGCACGCGTGCATAAATGACATTATGATCCAGGGAGCTACTGAAACTGAGTACGACGCGCGCCTCCGCCATGCTTTGCAGTTGGCCAGACAGGCTGGATTAACGCTCAATGCTGATAAATGCAAGTTCAGGCTGACTGAAATCGATTTACTGGCTGACGTCATATCTCAAGACGGCATAAAGCCAACCCTTCGCTGAGCACATTACTGGGCGAAATGCCTCACCCGGCAGACAACGCGGCAGTGCAACGCATGCAAGGGAAGACTCGGGATGCACGGCCAGGGAAGACTCGAAGGTAATTTGAAACCGTTCGCGTCCGAGTTAACTCTTGTCGAAGGCATTCTGTTTAAAGGATGTAAGGTAGTAATCCCAAAGTCACTGAGGACAGAAATGCTCGTACGCATTCATGAAGGGCATTTGGGTGTAAACAAGTGAAAGGCCAAAGCTCGATGTTTGGTTTCCTTGCCAGGCCTTAAGACTGGCATCGAAAGTATGCTACAAAGCTGTGCAGCTTGCCGAAAGTATGCTTACGCGCAGCAAAGTGAACCTCTAGTATTTAGGCCTCCACTATTGTATGCATGGTACAGAGTGGGAATACACATCTTCCAGCAAGGTGCAAGTTTATACCTATGTTTCTTTGACGCCTTGTCCAATTTTCCACAAGTCGAAAAACTAATCGACTCTTCCACCAATTCTGTCATCGAAAATTGAGTGCCATTTTTTCCAAATATGGTATCCCAGTAGAAGTTTGTAGCGATAATGGTCCTCAGTTTTCGTCTCATGAATTTGCACTTTTTGCTTCTAAATACGACTTTCATCGTGTGATTTCAAGCCCACGTTTCCCCCCGTCCAACGGCCTCGCCGAGAAAGGCGTTCAAGTTGTAAACGAATTATGAAAAAGACTAAGGAAACGAAACAGGACTTTTGGTTTGGGCTACTAAGCTACCGTTCGTGCCCTCTCGAAGACGGTCGCTCACCGAGTGAACTCCTACAGGGTAGACCCCTATGCACGAGACTTCCAGACTTCAGCCAACACTCAAGTATTCACGTGACTAAACACAAGTAGCCCGGAGCTCGGGGCCGATGCCTACCAGCACTCAAGAAAGGCGATGTCGTAAGGGTAAAGGACAAGTCATGGACCCGCAAGGCACAGATGCTAGGGTCAGCCGCACCAAGGTCGTATGAGGTGCCTACGGAAGATGGCAGAAGGTTACGACGCAACCAGCGACACCTGCTGACGACGCGCAAGAACTACCGTAAAGAACCATCAGAAAGTGAGCTCTCGTCGAGTGATGATAGGGATGGCGCTATCAATCCAGAATTTCTCCAGCGTGTACACAACGTGGAAAATTGAAATCGCACACCAGCTTTGGGCCAGAGTGCGCAGGCCGATAGCCAGGACCATCAAAGCCAGGGTAGTTCTCAGAATTCCATTCCTCATCCAGTCCACGCAGATCAGCGCGGCAGGCACGACCTCCTGATCGACTACGCTACGATAGGAACTTTCATAAGGTAGCTTAAACTTAAAAAGGATGTCTTGTTGGGTGAGTCGGTCAGAATTCATCTTGGGCACTAGGCGCGAACACACACAAGAAACGAGGAAGGAGACGGGACAGAGAGCCTCATATAATTCATTTTGGGTACCAGGCGCGAACACATACAAGAAACAAGGAAGGAGACGGGAAAGAGCGCCATCCACAATTCATCTTGGGCACTATGCGTGAACACACACAAGAAACAAGGAATGAGACGCTTAAACTGTTGTGTCCGTAGGGAGATGTATCGTGCAAGGCTTACCTGCCATGCGAGCGCATTCGCTGCTACCACCATGCGAATGAGCTACAGGTAAAGACTGCACGTGCTTGTCAGGCAGGCCACTATATATGTACCTACCTCGTCTTGTTATTAAACGTTCTTTGTTGCTGACTTCCCATCGTGTCATATCTGATACAATGGCGGGCAGCGAACGACTGTGATCACCGAAGGTAACGGCCGCATACAGCTGAGCCTCTTTTGTACAACGATGCCCGTAAAGAGCAGACTTTTATGACGTTCTTTCAAGGGTAGCCACAACAGAGTAAAACAAAGTCCTCAGCAGCTTGTAAGCATACATATGCAGCATTTCGTGAAAATTTACCTTTTGGTGTGGTTCGAAAATCTGAAGGGCAATGCTATTTTTGAGTGCGAAAGGGTTGTAACTTTTACACATTACCTAAATGAAACTTGTAAATTCGAGGTTAAGAAATTTAGTACTCTGCGTTTATTTTCAGTGTTCCTGTGTGAATTGTAAAAAAGCCTATTCGCAAATCAAATGTGAAATTTAAGCTAATTTTGCGTGTATTGTTTTGGCTTAATGCGTATAATTTATTTAATAGATATTGTTTAATTAAGAATCCTTAACTTTCAGTTGGCCCTCGTTCTATTTTTACTGAGTGGTTTCTGTGATGCACTAACCCATGTAACTGTAAAGACAGCTGTGTCGCTTTCAGTGTTGTCGAAGAGCAGTACGCAAGCCAATGTAGCCTGCATCCTTTTCGGTTTTCGTTCTGCCGAGCATGTCAGTAATATTTTTTTCAGAGCACTTCTCTTCAAATGGAGGTCGCGTTCGAAATTCTATCACTGCCATGACATTCCGTGCGAGGGGTAGACGCAACTTCTGCGCCATTTCTCACAGCAAGAGGAAGACCTTGGATGAAGCAATTTATAGATGTCATTAAATGCGACCTTGAAGTAATAGAAGGGTCAATTTAGCTGCAGAGAGAAAGAAATTACAATAAATTTGAGCCACAAAACAAGGCTAACACAAGGTGCACCTTGCTTGCTGAATAGTGGGCTAACACATTTGCACAGTTTCCTTGACAGAAGCCAGTGCAGCCTAAGGCTGTTAATAGCCAACGTGCTATTATTTTGCCACTCGAAGTAGTCGTTCGGGCTACCTGCATCATCTGATCAATGTTGTCTGAATTTCAGAGGCTGCTAGAAACGACCCAATGTGACCTAGTATGCTGTCACACAGCAGTAGCAGACTGGCTGACAAAACTGGGGCTTGAGCCGTCATCTACAGATATATTTATTTATTCAAACTACCTTACAGGCCCCAGAAGGGCATTGAATAAAGGGGACAAAAAACACCGTAAATATTATAGGAACAAGTATCAAATAATGACGCAAGATGCAAAACAAGTAAAAGGGAGAAACTGTACAGCGCGAATGATAACCAAAATATATACAGGTTCAAGGAACATCGTATTATGCCATGAGTAACATGAATGCGTCATATGTGGCCAATACATATCGCAAGAAAGAACAGTGTTCATACAAGAAATGTCATTGATTTAAGATGCACAAAATAACAAGGCATACCGCAATAGCAACGAGAACGGAAATGCAAACCAATTGAAGAGACCCAAGTCATGACGTCGATCCTTAGAAAAATGTTTCCGCAGCTGATCATGGAATGAGTGGTGGTCACAGATAGATGCGATAGAATCGGAAAGGTCAATCCCTAGAAAATTGACACGTGGAAGTGCCGATGAATTGAAGGCTTGGGCGCTTCCGTGAAGGCGCTTTATGCTAAATTGGTTATGTAGTCGACGCGAAATGCGTGAAGGCGCTTCCAGAGGTAATGGAGACGGCCTGGTGCTGTCATGGTATTTATCAAATGGGCATAAAATAGCAATGGAATGACGAAAATCTAATGGTTTGAGAGAGATATCAAGTTGGATCTGCGTTATGGTCGAATGGGGGATGTAGTTCTGTGTATTGGAACGAGCGGCTCTATTTGGACAGGTTCTAGCATTCCAATTAGGTAGTTTTGTTATGTGGACCAGATAGTTGATTTAAATTTTAGTTGCGGTCACAGAATTGCTAGGTAAGCCACTTTTCTTACAATAATTGTTGGGGGAATTTCGCAAGTTCCGGCGCAGATACCCGAGTCATCTGGAAGCCTTTTTTTGTAGACGTTTTTTTTTACAATACGATACAGTTTTATTCGCCCGTTTTTTCATACACATGAATCTGCTGGTCAGCCTAAGCACATAGCGCTTGTCGGCTGACCTGGCAGCTGGTGGATGCATCAGCAGTTACAAGGCTCAATGATATACAATACAAAGACCAGATTGCAGGATCCCGTCCTGCGCGACATTAAAAAAGAAAAAAGAAAATAGATATAAAGAAAGGAATCGATGAACACAAAAGCAAGTATAACTTGGAAGAAATGTTCTGAATGTGCGTGGCCCATGAAATATTATGCGTGAGGTGAACACCTAGATACTTTTATGTTGATGCCGAAGACACTACTGTGCTATCCATGAGGTACGAGAAGTTAGAATTCGTACGCTTGTGAATGAAAGAGGTCACTTTGCATTTAGTCGAGTTAAGCGTCATTTGCTATTTAATAATACGTCGCAGAGTGAAGAGGTGAAATTGTTAACCGTAGTGAACTGCTCGTGGAAAGCAAGAAACTTACGAAGCCATGACAGAATCAAGGCAAAGAGAAGATAATATTGAGAACAAACGGGAATTTTCAACGCGGTTGAAAGCTTTAGCGAAGTATAAAAAGATACCGTCAGTTTGTTGGTTAGCGTCCATGTTTAAATGTAAGTAAGTCGTAAATTCTAGCAGTTCCGCGTCGCAAGAAAAACCTTTCCGGAAGCCGTGTTGTTTAGGGAAAAGGAAGAATTACGTTCGAGGTTATTGCATATGTAAGAAGCACTTATGTATTCGAGTATTTTGCAGCCAATGCATGTTAGCGAAATGGGGTGGAAATTTTCCGGTGAATTTCTCTTTCCGTTTTTAAACACGGGGATAGCCTTTGCGACTTTCTCGTCGGTAGAGAGCAAGCCAGACGATAATGATTGCTGGAAGATGAGGCATAAAATTTCGCTAGAGATCACTGCAGTGGATAATGTGATGCGTAAATGTGATCCATTTTATAACCTTATTTATAGAGAATTCTGTGTTTTCTGACATATATCTGGACGTGAGGTATACTTGCATTTATTGGTGTTGGTGGAGAATCTTTTAGTTTAGTTTAGTTATAAACATGAGTCTGAACTTTAGCTTGCCAAATTGAAATGTCTAAATTCTGTAAGTTCAGGAAAGGTAGCTTTCTGTTGCTCTATTTGTCAGTAAAGAAAATGTCCTTTCACTATTGAAGTTTACCCTATCCAATGTGAATTTCACATCAAGACAGTGATTATGAAGGTGTATGCCATTGTTTGTGATGACGAGCAAGTAATTAGTTTTTTAGCAGTGTACCACAAAATTTTGTCTCGTTTTAATGCCGATAATGAATAGCTGTAAGTGATACAATTATGCTGTTGAGCCTCAATTCCTTGTATAATAATAGATAAATATTAATAAATAATACATTACCTTTTAGGCTCTAAGTGTGACAGTTCAAAACGTGCACCAAGTCTACTGTGGCTTCGCACGCGATACAGAAGTCTATTCATGTTCCAAAAAGGCGATGTGGCAGTCTCGTGGTACCAGACACCCTTACACGCGCACTATCATCACGCTGAAAAAATAAGAGAGAGAGAGAGAGAGAAGAAGCCGACTAGTGCGGTCGTGCAAACATCGGCTCCCGTTTCGATCAATGTTTCTGTGCCGAAATTTTTAGAACCTGGTGTCGATCGACGCGTCTTATCGCAAGGATTACGTGGATGCCCATTTTTTGCTGGTGGGTCCATTTTTCGAGTCTTTGCCAACTGTTTTCTGCGTGCCACGTAGAAAAGGTGCTAGCCCCTAACTCGCGCTGTAGGCCTAGGCCTCACGCGTACTGAATTAAGACGGCAAGCTGGGCGAGTTGGTGATTGAACATGTTCCTATGGGTGGGCAGCGCAACCCGGACGAAGGACGAGAGGAAGTCCTTCGTCCGGGTTGCGCTGCCCACCCATAGCAGCATGCTCACGCGTACGACGGAGTGTAGGTATGGCCTCCGGCTTAGCTGTTGAAGGCATGGGCATCACCTCGGAGGAGGATATCGGATGGATGACAGTCATCACTTGCCGAAGGAGACGTGCATTAGCCGCTGGCGTAAAATCCCTGGCTGTAAAGGATACCTACCATGGCCCGAAAGGTAGTAGCCGCACAGCCACCACACAGAACGGGCTTAAGCGTGTCGCTACCGCCTGTAGGATCTCGATGCTACCGAGGGACCACATCAAGATAACTGTCAGCCTACGGTGCGGCCTCGACGTTAAAAAGTTCAGCCTGGTGCATCTCTCCAGAGCGCAGGCCATGGCGGCAGCCTTAGCGCCAGAAGACACGACGGAGGACACGTACTGTCCGAACGGCTGTCAAAACATTTTGGTGGTGTCGACTCCGCGGGAAGAAAACGCGAGAGCTTACGCCAAGGTACGCAAGATCCATACGAAGGATGCACCCTTCGATGTGGTGACCTACACCGCAGCAGGAGAATATACATGGAAGGGTGTTGTTCGCGGTATCGACATTAGCGACACGGAACTGAAAATCCTTTTCGTCAATCATCGAAATCCAGGCCTCGTCGAGGTACGTCGGATCACGCAACCTACAGCGGTGGTGGTACTTCTTGAGGAACAAAGAGTGCCAAACCACGGTACTTGTGGTAACGTACTCATGCCCTGTAATCTCTACCAACAACAGATATATGTGTGCTACGGCTTTGGTGAAATCGGACATAGATCCGACGTGTGTAGCGACTGTCGAAACACTTCCCCACCTGAAGATCATCAATGTGATTCCTCGTGTGCTATTTATTTGCAGTGGTGCACACCCGACTGGGCACCGAAAGTGCAGTAGAAGGTTCCAGATGCCTTATATCGTGAGACAAAGGCGTCGAAGGCGCCAACGACAGCAAGAGCGCTATACGCAAGTGGCCGACGACATTGACGACAGCGACAATGGCCAGCGCAAAGGGATGATGCAAGAAAATGACGCCAACTTGCGCTCTAGAACGAGAGGGCGCTCCAGCTCACGAGGGCGCTCCCACTTCAGGGGGCGTTCTCGATCCAGAGGACAAGCCAGCTCCGGAGAATTTTCTGGTGCCGACTCGCAACCCCGAGGGCCTGGTGGAGGATCGAGGTTCCGGTCACAGTCGACCCCAAGAGCAACCTGGGCCGACCGCGTCAAAAACGGAGGCCCTGGAAAACCAGGACAACCCACAAGGGCAAGGTCTAGGAGTACTAACGTTAGGGCACAGCCGGAACCTGAATCAAATCCCTGAATATTGGCGTTAGAGGACGAAAATCAGAAACTGAGGCAAGAACTGTTTGAACTCAGGGAAGCTTTCAAATCCTCTAAAGAATGGTCTGAAACACACCGTAGACAGATGGAGACAACGGCTCCAAAACTCGGCCGGCAAATCCAAATGTAAAGCCCCCATCCTGTTGCCATTAGCGAAATGGAGGAGGAACATTTAGAAACCACCGAGGCAGAGGAGATAGGAAATGAGGCACCCCCCAAACCCGAAAAAGTCAGAATTGCCGTAAGGTTAGCAACAATAGACAGGACTCTGGCGAAAATGACGGAGCTCATCACTAATCTAGATGCCAGTGTGGGTCAGTTAGAAAGGCCCAAAGTTAAGGCTAAGCAAACGCAGCGGCTGCATCGGCAGTCCATGGAGGTACAAACGGTAGCACGAGCGCCGACTATAGGGGTTCGAGTAGTCAACCAATGGTGTCATAATGGCTGAAAATGGCAGCAATAACATTAAAATCTGGCAGTGGAATCGTGCGAGGTTCCGAAAGCGCAAGGCTCCCCTGCAGCAGTTCATTAGATCAGCCAAGTTAAGTCGCACGTTATTCTTTTACAAACAACACTAGCTAAGGAGGATATGTCTCTACCGGGTTAGAGCTCCGAAACCTTGATCTTTCCAGGGGGTCGGGGAACAGCGACATTGGTTAGAAAGGGTATTTCCTATGAAACTCTCGAGCTTCCCAAGTACAAGGTTTATCTAGAAGCACAAATGACCGAAATCATCCTGAAGAACAAACAAGCAGCTAACGTGTTTATAGCTAACGTTTATTGCTCTCCGGCAGATAGCAAAAGGGATTTTAAGACCCTCTTGGCCGCATTTACAATAAGGCAGATACAGCCCCACTCGTAGTGGCTGGGGACTTCAACGCACGGAACAAAGAATGAGGCGAGGCTATGGTCATCAGAGCGTCAAGGGTAGTAATTTAGCAACCTCAACCAGTGAGTTAAAATTTGCTCTTATTACAGATGCTAACTTTCCCACGAGAACTGGTACCTCCACTAGCAGAGATACAACCCTGGATCTAACATTCCTTAGGGGAATTGAAGGCTCGTGGCACAATCTGCAGGAGAATTTAGGAAGTGATCATCACATAATTGAGGTCATCTTACAGACGCAACTACCACCACTAAGGAAATATGAGTACGTGGACTGGGATCTTCATCGTAAGTTGGGTAAGGAAACCACCATAGATGGCGAATCTTATGAGGAGCTTTTAGATCAACTAGAGTCAACAATTAAGAAACCTATAAAGCAGTCTCAACACAAATTGAAGTCCCAAAAATGGACTCCAAGGTAGCTCACATGCTGGAGGCGAAGAATTCCTTTCTAACCAGATGGAAGAATCACAGACTTAACAGAATACTTAGAGCCAAGATCGCCAAAGTTAATCGTGATATTGAAACCTACGCGGCTCAAATCTCAGGTCAACAATGAGACGAAGCTTGCTCAGAAACAGACGGTAGATTGCGCAGAGGAGGCAAATGGAATCTATTGAAGAGCCTACTTAATGACAAGCTCTCCAGAGGTAGTACAAACCTCGTCATAAACAGACTCGTCAATAAGCAGGAAACTATAGGGCGGACAGCAAGAGAGGTCGCAAACGACCTCGCACACATGCACCTGCCAGTAAAAATGAATATGAGAACGAAGAAGAAATAAGCGAACCTTAGTCCGGAATATCGCAACTGGACTTGAACAGTGACTTCACTGCAGCTGAGATAAGGCACGTACTCTTTAATTTAAATGGCAGATCTGTCCGGGCTCCGGATGGCATCACAAATAAGCTTCTCCGAAACCTGCAAGATGATGCTATAGAAATGATCACGGTTAAAGTTAACAGTCGCTGGAGATCCGGCATCGTCACACCGGAATGGAGGAAGGCAAAGGTGATGTTTATACCGAAACCCGACAAACCACTAACAAAGGAGAACCTCGGCCCATATCATTTACATCATGTATTGGCAAGGTAGCCGAACATGCTATTCATATCAGCATAGTAGAACACATTAAAAACCAGGATCTTTTAAGGCACAATCTGATATGTTTTCGGAAGGCATTATCCCCACAGGACGCCATGCTCATGATCAAACATGCTATTATTGACGACCCTAGCAGGAACGTAAATGCTCTCTTGGGTCTGGATCTTATCAAAGCGCTTGATACCGTGGCACATAAACATATCCTACATGAAATCTCAACCTTGAACCTGGGAACCAATTTTTATTATTATGTGTGGTCCTTTCTAGCTAATCGGACAGCTCCGGTCAAACTCAAGATAGTCACAGGCAGTCCACACAGTTTAGGCAACAGCGGCACACCACGAGGTTCGGTATTGTCCCCACTCCTCTTTAACATTGCCATGCACAGGCTCTCGGAGGAATTGTCCAAAATGTCGAGCTTGGGGCACGTCATATACGCTGACGATATCTAAACGTGGGTCCCCAGGGGGTCACTCGCAGCACTAGAATACACACTATAGGCAGCCGTAGACACCACAGAATACTTCATTAAGCGCACCGGACTCAGGCTATCACCTAGGCTATCACCTATCACCTATCTTTAGACAGGGGAGACAGTGTTAGGAACCTTGCGCCTTTAGAAACTCTGCCAATTAAAATAACAGACAACACAAGATGGGTCATACCTAGAGTCATCATCATCATCATCATCATCAGCCTGGTTACGCCTACTGCAGGGCAAATGCCTTTCCCATACTTCTCCAACTACCCCGGTCATGTGCTAATTCTGGCTATGTTGTCCCTGCAAAGTGCCTAATCTCATCCGCCCACCTAACTTTCTGCCACCCCCTGCTACGCTTCCCTCCCCTTGAAATCCAGTCTGTAACCTTTAATTACCATCGGTTATCCTTCCTCCTCATTACATGTCCTACCCGTGCCCATTTCTTTCTCTTGATTTCGATTAAGATGTCATTACCTCGCGTTTGTTCCCTCACCCAATCTGCTCTTTTCTTATCCCTTAACGTTACATCCATCATTCTTTTTTCCATAGCTCGTTTTAATGGAAATACGCAGAGTAGACACAATTAAGATTCTGGGCTTTCTCATTGAGGCAAGGAGCTGTAATGCTGCGGTCCTAACCTGTCTCACAGGGCAGGCCAACAGTACTTCAAGGCTCCTGGGCAGGGTCTCAAATTGAAATGCAGGTCTCAAGGAGGACAAACTCATCAGAGCATATCATGCATTTTTCATCAGTCATGTCACGTACATTGCATCATACCTGAACTGGGGGAAAGGAGAGAAGGCTAAGCTAAACACACTCATACGCGCCGGACACAAAAGGGCTCTGGGACTCCCGCACGGAACGAGTACCGAACTCCTCAACAAGTTAGGACTTCATAACACTGTAGATGAGCTCATTGAGGCGCATTCGATGTCAATAATTGCAAGGCTCCCCAACACTAAGCCAGGGTGCAAAATTCTACATGAAGTCCGAATACTGCCTCGAGGAGGAGACGTCTCTAAGTTCAAGCTACCCAAGGAGGTGCAGACACAATTATTTGTGGACCCGATGCCTAGAAATATGCCCAGAAACACATACAATACCTTGAAACCATAGCAAGGGCAGAAGGGACGCCAGGGCCAAATGCATTCTTGGTAAACTGCACCTATAACAAAGCTCAGCTTTTTTTGTCGGTGCAACTAGTTATGGATCGGGCACCCGCTACGTTATTGCCGTGGTCGATGGGAACGGTAAATTAATAAGCGCGGCGTCGCTAAGAACGAGCTCAATGCATTCCGCGGAAGCATTGCAATTGCAATGAGGAGAAGCTCCACGATTTTCTCCGGTTGCCGTAGAGCTATTAGGAACTACTCAGCCGGCTTCTTCTCAATGGAAGCACACAGGTTACTTATACAAAATCTTAATACTCATAATTACGAGCAACTGCATCGCTCACACCTAGTCTGGTTTCCGGCTCATCAGGGCCACTCGGTCAGCCTCAATGGCTGCAATCCTAAAGAGCAAGCTAACTCTGCTGTGCGAGATCTCGCATGCCGCGCGTCAGATTAGGAACTGCTCCAGGATGAGTGCGGCTCCTACAAAGACCCACTTAGTACTTTTGCCGAGGTCACCTCACACTATAGCGACGCCGGAAGGTTTTTTCCTCCCCCATCAGAAGCTCAATCGAGCTCAGGCAGTCACATTAAAAATGATTGAAACTAAATCTTATCCCACACCTCTTGTGCCTAACAAAATTGACCAGGATTTTCCCGCGGAATGTAAAAGTTGTGGACACACTCCGTGTCTATCTGATCATATGTTCTGGCTGTTCCCCAACCAAAGGGCTTCGGATCTGTACAGTGAGGGGGACTGGAGTAGGCGCATATCCAGTGAAGTCCTCCAAGGTCAACTCCTGGCCGTCCGGAGAGCTCACGACATCGGGAAAGCCTTTGGCCTACTGGTGCCTACGTGGGTGGAGCCACCAACTTAGCCTGGGGGCTTTTGCCCTCGGGCCCTAGTTTCTCTGGATCAAAATAAAGTTCTTGCTATGCCATTCCAGAAAGTGAGAGAGAGAGAGAGAGTATTCAGAAGTCGACAGCGTAAAAGGGGAAGAGACTCCTCCTGCATTTCAAAAAAGAAGCGCACTATTGGAAGGGTCACTTTGACGGATTTTAGTGACAAATTTGTTATATCACCGCCAGCTAGTGCATTGAGCCAAGTGCCTCATGCTTGAGTTTGCCACAATACATGAATGCCAACTATGGCATCGGTAATGTGTATAGTATCCTGCTTCACGTCAAAAGTAGTTCTGCACTTGGAGCGTATTTTGATCTAGCTGAATGAAATGTAATGTAATAATTATTTGTGCGGTTCAAGGCGTTGAGGCTACGTGTCGTAATTGTGGAGTCGGCAACAACGTAAACAATCACAGACGTCGGATACACGATGTTTGTGTCAGCGCTCCCTAATGAATTCCTGGTAGATGCATTGATTGATTTTAAAGAGAGTAATGTCTTGTTTTAACTCGGGGCAGAATACTAGAAACAATTGAGCACGTCAATCCTTGTGTAAGCAGCTGCATCTTTCCTTGAGGTGGCAAGAAGAAAGTTCAGTACCCGCGAGATCGTCAACCGACTTTCTGATTGGGAGTACCAGTTTTCAACAGTAGATTGCAACAAAGTATTCCAGGATGAAAATCGAGCTTTTTCGATTAGCATAAATGGTAGGCGTCCTTATCAAAACATGGCCCCATGGCCTACAACGAGCTCTCCTTGGTAGGCCAAGCACAGTTCAGCTGTGGTAACTTCGGAAAGCACAACAAATAAGTTTTGTATGTGTGTGTCTTGTGACTTTGACATAGGTTTTACGGCCATGATTTAGGAAAATAAGTCTTTTAAAACATTGGTTACTGTAAAGATCCAATCACGAAAGCATTGTGAATGTACCTTTGCTGCCTTTTAAACTTACAATTCTGTTCAAAATGCAACGCTGTTTTTCGTCGGCGCTGTTTGCATATTTTTTTAAAAATCAAGTGTACTACGTTTAATGATGCTCTTAGAAAAGCTCATTGGTCCCTGTGCCCCTTTCATAAACGTTTTAATTATAATTTTAGCTAAGAAAATATTATAGGTTGTTGCATTGATATAATTAAGATTTGTAAGTTCTCTGTAAGGAAGTTGCATTTACTAAGGACCCACTGTATTGATCATATTGATAGCATCCACACTGACCCACGTTTGCATTTATCAAATAAACTGCTTTATTTGCTGCTCCCTTCCGCATCTATGAGCCATTACGGTATTCGGTAGTCTGAGTAGAGAAGAGAAACAGCCTTTCTGCATACTGTTTAACTTGTTTAAAATGCATTCTGCAAACACTTTCACTCAGTTCTGTTGCCATTAGTACAGCGCGCAGCCGGTTAGAGTGTAGTTTACCTGAGGTAGTAGTGGTATTTATTGGCCGTATTTGGTTGAGAAAATGACATATCTGGCTTTTGTACATGGATACGTGCATTTTCATGCCAGGGCAAGTCTACTGGCACATAAGATGCGTATGCGGTGCAATCAGCTCATGGCCTGTGAAACAAGGAAAATAGAATCGTACATTTGTTGCAACATTTCAAATGGACATGTTTGTAAGCACCGTGATACAGTCGGCATGCATGGTATACTATGCTAATACTGATCCATCAGTTTCGCTGAACAATGGTCCTTTTTGACTGGAAATGTAGGACAATATACAGGCGTGGTGCTCGGACGTTGAGAATGGCTGAACAAAATCAGTCAACTACACTGCATAATGTGCACTCACTGTGCGCTTAGGCTGAACTGTTACACTTGCTGAAGCTGTATCTTAATTTACGAAAAATAAAGGGGCATAATGAAACGTTACTTTGTCTGCCAAACATGCGTAGCGACAGATGTTCTTTGTACGAAAACCTCTACCAACTTTTCATTACCAACTTTTGTACACATCAAAGATGGTTGGAGGTGACACCATCTGATCACTAGAAATGCTTATACTTGCACGAGCTTAAGCGAAAACTGTTGTGTTGCAGTTTAACAGGAAGGAGTGGGAGAATATTATATACAGCGCCAATACATTTTTTGTGAACGTTGAGGTAACTATTCCACTACTGGTGTTATGTATTGACAAAAAGAATTTTGTAGCACTGTATTTATTATTTCCCTGAATGATTATCAATTGGTATTTGTGCAATATTACCGCACTAAGAGAGAGAGACAGAGAAGTGACTTTAGTTGTACCCGTCAAATAGATGACGGGTGGAGGCTTCAGCCTAAACCCACACTCATCCTCCCTAACCGTCAGCCGGCATCCCTTGGGTCGCGGCTGCAGTCAGGGCGAGAACGATGACTTGTCGTTGAGCATTTTCTTCTTCGCTGAGTAGCAAGGATTCCCAGGATTCTCTACATCTCTCTGGCTCATCAAAGCTAGGACAGGTCCAAACCATGCGGAATAAGTCCGCTATACCATCAGAATGCCTACACCGAGGGCTATACACCGAGGGATGCCATTTGCTGAACAGTTGTGGGTTCGGAATTATCCCCGTTTGCAGCTTCCTCCACATAACTTCCTTGCTTTTATTAAGGTTCTGTTCCGCTCTCGGGAAAGTCTTACGCCCCAGCTTATGATGCTTGAGAATTTCCTGAAAAATGTTCAGTTCGTCACTGGTCTGTAGGGGTTCCTCGCTTGGGCTTAGACCTCGGGCAAGCGCGTGCGCCTCCTCGTTCCCTCGCAAATCGTGATGATCCGGTGTCCAGATTAGCGAAACCTGCTCAGCCGGGGGCTTCCCGACGGCTAATATGTGTACAGCTGCGGCCCAGATCCTGCCCGCATCAAAATTTCTGTTTGCAGATTTTGAATCGCTAACAATAACTCTCACATTCTTTTGAGTCAGAGCCAGCGCAATGGCGACTTCTTCCGCCTCCGTTGCTCCTAAATGTCTCATGCTGCAGCACAAGGCAGGGCCTCCGTTTTCGCGTGTGATTACGGTTGTGTATATTTTGCCTTGGTTGTATTCGGCCGCGTCCGTATATAACACACCCTGCCTGCCTTCCAGTCTTTTCTGCAGCGCCTCAGCTGTGTACCTTCGCCTGCCCTCGTGATGTAACGGGTGCATATTCTTGGGCAACGGGAGTACTCTCAGGCTGTCCCGGATTCGCAGTGGGACTTTGCCTGTCTGCTTGGAACATGCCTGAATCTCGAACCCCAGCCGCTCCAGGATCCTTCTACCAGCCTGACAACGCAGCAGTCTCTGATATTGCGATACCGTCGCCGCTTCAATAAGCTCGTCTTGCAGTGGTTCGCCGCACAGGTTCGCCGAGTATCGGTTGTGAAGTGTTTTTGATCACTGCTAGACTTTGGTCTGACAACCGCCTGCCATCCGTCGTACGGGAGCTTCGAGAGGCGCGATGCCACAGATCGTTCAGCTATCTTCCTTCCCTCTGCTTTGTACGAGCGAACGCCGCCACAGTTTTGGCTCCAGCTACCTTGCTGCCGGCTACCTCTAACTCGCCCCCCCCCCTTCCGCTGTGTGCCGCCTTGCATGAAATCAAGGGCTTGAGAGCAGCTCGTCTGGTTGGGAATCAACTTGACACAAGAAAGACGTTGACCACAGTCAAAGTGAAATTTTTACTGAGGCCGCTGCCTTTCGTGTGTTTTTGTAGTCACATTTAAATAAGAATTCGACCTTCCACGATCGTAAACATGCTGAGTAGAGCTAACTATAGCACCTGTGAAACTCAAACAAGCCTGAACATTAAATGTCTACGTCGCAGCTCCAGCAAAGCTTCCCAAGGTTCCTACTAGCCGTAAGTAGAGGGATCATTATCTGAGCTAACAGCTGGCTTGTAGAGGCTTAGATCTAGAGTAAAACTTACAAAAGACAGGTACTAGCTGTGGCCTTAGCTAGATCAAGCTGGAAGTAGACGCCTACTAGCTAGGTGCGTGCTTCCTGGGATGGGGAGGAAAAAATGACGTTAGAAGTCAAGAAAGCGTTACTTTTAGACAAGGTATCAGTTGCACATGAACTGAATAAATTTAAATTAAAGGTAAGCTATGGTACATTCCCACTATTTCTTAAAAATTAATCCTACGCAATTTGGTTACGCGGGCAACAAACGTAAAGCATGCGGAGGCAAAGCGACATTAAAGGGGCCGTTAATGAACCACTTTTCATAGAAGTCAAGAAGTGCCTTTGAAATTAACATTGGCTTTTTCCGGCATATCTTTCCACAAGAAGTACTTGAA
This sequence comes from Dermacentor variabilis, assembly GCF_050947875.1. Taxonomy (NCBI): domain Eukaryota; kingdom Metazoa; phylum Arthropoda; class Arachnida; order Ixodida; family Ixodidae; genus Dermacentor; species Dermacentor variabilis. The sequence continues at coordinate 228,072,779 of NC_134570.1, forward strand.
GGCGTTGAGAAGAAGCGGAGTTATTGGTGATCAAACAAGCGCTGTTTCCGCTCCTTCAATGCCTTGTTCAGGGAAGGCTACCGCGGAGCGGGGCGTTGCAATAACGCTCCGCCTACTGAACGTCACCGTTGTGCGCACTTCAAGTTTGATTTTGGATGTTCACATAGACGCCACTGATTCCAATTTTGGCAGTGACGACACGCCAAACGCGATTATCCTTGCCGGGCCGCGATGAGCCCAGCCAGCGCACTCGTCGTCCCACCTCGGGGCGCCAGCGGTATCTACGCCACGTAGGCAGCTACATCCAACTGCAGTTCGTATGCGCAGTGTTTGCTTTGTCCACGATAGGGCTTGAGTGCGTGATCGCGCTCAAATAGTCTGGCTATGCTACGTGGTGAGCAGCAGCATTATTGTGCACCAGCTTGACCGACGGATAGTAGCCACATCCAACTTGTGCATTTTTACGAGCTCTCAATGGCTCAGGACGCAGCGAAGCCTACCAAGGCGTCTCGCCAGGAGCGACCAAATGTGAGCGCGACCTGGCAAGCGTCCGTCTGGGCTGAGCTTAAGTTTCGCTTGGTTCAAGGCTAGTTGAGTGTTCAAAACTAGTCGAAATTAGCGAGTCCCGACGACTACGACACCTATACGCACGATGGTCAAAGCTTAATTCTTACGTGGGGTTCCGCGGCCTAGTGTGAGCAGACGATAGTCAATTTCTTACGGAAGTACGTAATTACAGTCAAAATTCATAAGAGGTTTCTCGCTTACTTTAACCTCTTTATTAATGAGCGTCAATATATATTACAGTAACAGTAGAAAGGATTGCACTGATCCAAATACACTTCTTGATTGATGTCAGCTGTTGGCCAATAGTAGCCGCTTATGGTAGTCTGCTATATTACGGAATAAAGCACCCAGAAAAGAATGAGGAGCAGTTTTCTGTTGAAAAGACAGCATTTGAGAGAGAAAGGTGACATCGCGCTCTCCTTGCGAGCTGCAAAGCTTGTTCGCAGCAACAGCGTCGGGTGGACGGGTGGACCCCTCCGACGGGTGGACCCATTTAAAGCAGCGTAGCTGCTACACGAAACTACGCAAGTGGCCGCCCATGAAATGAGCACTTCTGTACCTGCCACGGTAGTAGCGTTATGGCTATGACGTTGCTCGAGGTCGCGAGCAACGTCACCAACTCACCACGGCAGCTGCGTGTTGACGGGGGCGAAATGCATAAATGCATGTGTGCTTCGATCTAAGTGCATGTTGAATAATCCCTGGTGGTTAAAATTAAACCGAAGTTCCCAACTACCGTGTGCCTCATAATGAGATTGTGAGTTTGGGACGTATTTTGCGGGTACAGGGGCCCGGTGCTGTGCGCCTTTTGCCCCTGCACCTTTCTTGAAGTTGTACTCGAGGTGAAATGAACTTTCATTCATTCATAAATTGTTATAAATTAAAGTTAAGCATTGCTGCCACAATGCGATGCGTCGTGTGTGACAATGATCGTGCTAATCTCGCAGGATGCACCTAATGGCGCCCAACAATGCCTCTATAAAACATGTCCTCCTGTGTGTTATGTGCTGCGACACGAGTGGAGCACGCAATGAATCAACTCGCCACTGGCGTAGTGCGCTAAACGCTGAAGAACGTAAACATTCTCTGTAAACATCACCGCCAATTATCGTCAGTAGAAGCAAATAGCACAGAAAGCGCCACAAATTCTTTTTCTACCACAATGTCGGCATTGTGGGTGAAGTTTCTGGCTAAATAAATTCAGCCAGCGCTCAATGACAGGCAGGAAGTTGGTTGGCTTAGAGCAGGAAGACAGGACGAGAAAGAAGTTTGCCACGCTACTCGCTGAAGAGCACACAGACCGGTGCAAGGTCTACGGCTAAAGCGGCGTCACACACGTTACATAAAGCAAATGAAATGTACACCTATGGTTCTCATATCATGAGCGCTGTGTGCACAAATTCCAAACGAAGACTGAAGTGGTTTGCAATGAAGCCCCCCGCTATTGCGCAGAAAGTTTCGGCAAAATATTTTTTGCCTTCCTTGTTTATTCCTACCTAAGCCTGCAAAACACATTGAGAATAAGCATAATTATTTGGGGGAGGGGTAATTATATGTGCCGTCATTAAAGTAATAAACCCTGCAAAAAAAGAAGAGGTTGTTGCCCTGGTGCTTACAGGCTGAACCTTCCTTTCTTGGCCTACTTCAGGTCCTCCGGCTAACTCTTTGTTTAGATGTGACCCTCTGCGGTGCCTACGTGGTTCTGCCATGGTGCTGCTGAGCTCGAGACCGCGGACAACATTTAGACATCAGAAAATTGCAACTAAAGCATCGTGAAGTTGTTTTACATTCATTTTAATAATTTAACATACACTGCAGTCCGAGGACCAAGCAGATGGGGCGTACAACTAGATACACAAAACACATAGGGCTGAAGAAAATTAAACTCAATTTACATACAAGCTATGAACCCCCGGTGGTCAAATGTCTTTACCGGGGCATTCCACAACGGCGGTCCTCATAATTAGATCGCGGTTTTAGCGCGTAAGACGCCAGAATTCATTGTCTCGGCTAATGCCCACACTTTGTGCATAAGAACCAAGCAATGCTCACGGGGAATGGGGATGGACGGGCAGTCCATTCCTTTCGCCAGCGACCAGGCGGTGACAAGCAGCGCCGAGAAGAGAGCAGCCCTGCACATGGTCCTGCGCGCACTACGCTGTTCCCGTTCAAATGGAGCCCGATTAGTGCCTGCATTCATATAAGGCCACAAAACAAGCGCTAATAGCCACAGCTGAGCAAACATTCCGCATAGCGAGCTGACCCATTGATCACATAAAGCGCGGCTGCTTCTGGAATAATCCTTGGCTTTCCAACGAAAGCAACCTCTTGTTTGCTTAAGTTGGCTTCACTTCTGTTGCCGTAAAGAAAGCAAGCAATCTGGTATTTTATGGCAAAGTGATAGTTATATACAGGGTGCTTTTCTTGGGCGTTACAACTGTTGTACAAAAAAGCTGTAAGCGCAGGTAAGGTGGCGTTTTGGCAGAGAACTTTCTAGGCGACGTTGACCTACATTGCCGCAATAACGGAAGCTTCGCAATGCAAATTAAGCAAAAAATATAAATTAGTTTTTTTTATTGGTCCCGTTAGAGGTAGTTGTTTAAATGTAATATATGGAGGCAGTCATTTTAGTTCACCCTCATGTTTTCAAAACATTGAAAGGCGCACCTAACTGGAGCTATTCATGGAATTTCAATGGTAAATGCAGGGCGGCCCCGCTAGACGCGCGAGCTCGAAGCCGGCCGTCTCGGCCGGCAGGTGGCGCGCTCGGCTCGCCAGAATTAAAGTCCCTCGATAATTTTAAAGTAGCGACACTCTTTGAACTCTGCCGCCGCCGCGCGACCTCCTCGCCTCCTCCTCGCCCCTTGTGCGTTCCCCCGCGGCAACCAGTTTTGCCCCCGTTTTCCTGCACGACGATTGGTCTCCCTGCCGTTGCCATTGGAAACGCGCGGAGCTTCAGTTTTGCTTGTGGTTTTCTTTTTCGTTCGCGCCATTTTCCTCCTGAGCACGGCTGTCTCGGCGCTTTAGCTCGGGGTAGCGAACGTTGTACGCTGTGTTTCCTGCTCTATGTGCTAGCGATATGCCGGGCTGTTGCGCATATAACTGCAGCAAGAAGCCCGAAGATGGTTATGCCGTTTTCATGATACCACAAGGGAAGCGTGACGGCTTGCGCAGGAAGCAGTGGCTGGTCGCGTTGTAAACTGGAAGTCCACTGAAAGGTCGCGTTGTAAACTGGAAGTATCACGTGACTGAAAGCGTGTCCACCCCTGTATAAGAGAATGATTACCCAAGTTAATTAATGAATCATCAGTTATTGACATAAGGTAAATTAGGGAGGATTAAGGTTGATTAGAGGGTATTAAAGAAGATTAAGGTGGATTACAGAGCATTAAGAAGGATCAAGATGCATGAATAAAGATTAAGATGGGTGGAGGAAGATTAAGACGGATTATGGTGGATTAAGGTGAAGGGTTGATGAAAGGGTATTAAGACCGATTAGGGTGCTTGAACAAGATTAAGGTCGATTAGTGTGGATTAAGGTGGATTAGGGTTGATAAAGGAGGATTAAGGCCGATTAGGATGGATTAGGGACCATGGAGCTGGATTAGGTTTGATAGAGGTGGATTAGGGTGTTAAGGTAGATTGGGACTATTAAGCAGGATTAAGTTGAATTAAGGTGTATGAATAAGGATTAAGGTGGATGAAGGAGGATTAGGGCGGATTATGACGGACTAGGGTTGATAAAGGAGGATTAAGACCGTATAGGATTGGCTAAGGTGCATTAGGGGCGATGTAGGTTGACTAGGTTTTATTAAGGTGGATTAGGGTGGACTAAGGTGAATTAGGCTTTATTGATTATTAAGACCGATTAGTCTACCATAATCCTCCTAATGCACATTAATCCACCGAATCCACATTCATCGACCTTAATCCTCCTTCATTCACTTTAATCCACGAAAGTCCTCCTTAATGCACCCTAGTCCTCTTTCATCGACCTTAATCTACTCCAACCCTCCTTAATCAACCGTAATTCTTGCTCATTCACTTTAATCCACCATAATCCACTATAATCGTCCTTAATTCACTTTAATCCACCCGAATCTGCATTCATCTACCTTATTCCACCCTAATCCTCCTTAATCCACCCTAATCCTCCTTCATTCACTTTAATTCACCCTAGCCCACCATAATCCTCCTTAATGCAGTTTAATCCTTCTTAATCCACCCTTATCCTTTTTCATGCACTTTAGTCCACCCTAATCCACTATAACCGTCCTTAATGCACCTCAGCGCACCTTCATCCACCCTAATTCGCCTTCATCGACCTTAATTTAACCTAGTACTCCTGTGTGCACCTTAATTCACCTTCATTCACCCTAATGCACCTTCATCGGCTTTAATCCACCTTAATCCCCCCGAATTCATCTTAATCAAATCATTAATCAATCATTACTTTGCTAATTATTAATCATCTCTTATACGCGGCTGCACATGCTTTGGTTCGCTTCCTGCCTTCCTTCGGTCACGTGAAATTTTCTGTAGCTCACAACGGGACCTAGGTCTAAGGCTTTCGCCTAATAAGTCACACACAAAGGGATGTGTCACAAGCAATACTAGATCAGACGCACGAAGTAAAGCATCCCATCATGCGGCAGAAAAATTGTCTGTAGTATAGAACTCGCCTCAAAGTTCCCTTTACATCGGTATACCCCGTTCATACGGCTTTAGGAAAAAACCAACCTCCTCATAAATGTTGCCTCTAGCATTATCGATGCTGTTATTAGCATTTCTCAAAATTTTCAACCACAATGCGGCGCGCAACTGGCCTAAAAAAACACGCCTCCATAGAATCCTGCGGCCCGTCCGCGGGAGCCCAGGAGGAATAGCGTGCCGTGCGCAGCCGGTGGGCGAGAAGAATCGAGGAGGAAAGCGCCGTGAGGAGGAGAGTGTCGCCACTTTCAAACTATCAAGGGGCTTTAGCCAGAATCTGCGGTCGGGACTCGCCGCTGCGTTCGTTCACCGCTCAAACTGCGGCCGACATTTTTTTGAGGGGCGTTTCCGCAAGACGAAGCAGCGAAATGCGCTCGGTTTCGACATTGCCTCGATCGAGCTTGGAAATTCGATTGTTAATATTTCGTATTACATGCGATTTTCGAGATTTTTGAGAAATGGGGGTGCAGTAAAATGTGAGGGCCTCCAAATTTGCCATTTCAACCCCAAAGACAGAAATATTTGTTTTACTTAAGGCCCACCCACACGCAGCCCGGGACACGCGTCTCGCTACGCGTACTCGTCTGCATGCGCGTACGCGGGTGATGAAGGGAAGGGCGTCCAGCCACACGATACGCGCACACGTGCGCGCTTCGCTGCGCGTAGCACAGGGCTTACAGACCAGTGGCCCAGCGATGGCGGAAACGGTCGTCTTTGGCTTTGAGAAAAGTTTATCTTTAATTTCATTATGGCTAGCCATATTTATTTAATTTATCAATGTTAGAGCTAGTTCATTGTTTTTAAGTTGAGAAATGCACGCTGTGCGTATCTATACATCCTTATGGCAAGAAAAGCTACATAAATTATCAAAATCACGCGCGATAGCGTCTGCTTGCTCACAACCGCAGCTGACATCTGCGCGCGACCACGCACGACGTTGCTGCCGAGCTCTTGCTTAGCCGCTTGCTTCGCCGGCATCAGCGTTCTCTCCCCGCAATGTACCACATGAGGAAGAAGCTTTTGCTGCTGCTGCTCTTGCAAAGGCGGCAGGAGCGCAGAAAGCGTCTGCAGCTACGTTGGTGGGTCCGGCCAGTCTTTCAACTGCGTAAAGAAGAAGGACTTTACGGCTGTGAGTAACTTCTTTCCTTTCGATGATCTACAGTGGTAGAACTAGGAGCCAGTGTTTGGACATGGGGACTTATCTTCGTTAGGACAGCAATTACTTATCAGCGTTTTTAAGTGCGCGCATAAGTGAAAGGGTTAAAGTAGTAATGCGGGGATCGTACTCGCAGCGCGCGAACGCCCAATTCGCAGAACAGCATCGCGTCGTCGGTGCAAGGTTCGTCCAGTTGACAGCACCGATCGAAACGATAACGCGACGTACGCGAACAGGGGGAACGACAAGAACAGGGTGTAGTTCGGAAAGCGCGAAAGCATAGGCGAAGATCTGGCTGATTAGCCGCCGGAAGCATACAGGTAGTATATATTGGATACGTGGTGACGACACCTCACGACGTTTCAACCGCCGTCTGTCTAACCCGTGTATGCCGTACGACATGCGGTCATTAACTGTTCAGTTTCAGAGGGGAAGAAGCGCTTGATTCTATTTAACAGACAATCTGTAATACTAATTTGGAGCTCCCTTCATTATTAACAGTAGACCATACTGTTTACACAGAGCCTGTGTAGCACCCTCTTTTCTTGCACAAAATTTGTAAGGATTAAGTTTTGTAATACATTTTCTGCTATTCGATATTTTATTTGATATCCAGATTTTTTTTCTTCATTTGATTCGATTCTAAATCTACTTTTCGGTATTAGCACACCCCTACAAGAAGCTAAGGACTGCTAGTTATATTGGCGCCATTAGTATAGCACATAGATTCAAGAACACCTTTTTACACATGGTTGTCTTATATGAAGCTTGTGGACGAGATACGATTTCCTATATTTTCTGTCTCTCAGAAGTGTGACTGTAGAATATGAAGTGTAATGTAATTAAATTGTGACCGGGGGGGCAGGTTAAAATTCTGTGCGACTAATTTCGGAAGTTTCTTGGCAGTGGCCGCACGATTTTAATATACCGTTGACTGGCTCTCCCGTTTTGCCGAACCACTGTTTGTATTCAAGCACATTAACAAAGCAGGGGGTAAAATTAATGATGGCTAGTGGCTATACGTGTGTGTCAGTGAAAAGTGTAGAGCTCCTGATACCTGCGCGTGTATGTGGGCAGGGCATGGTCTTGCTGCCAGGCAATGCACCATTTTTTACAGATGCAACGGATACGTCAGCATGACCACGGATTTTTCTACAAGTTCTTTCGCAAGGCGCCGCAGCTCTTGGACAAGCTATTGAGCTTTTTAGCAGAGGACCTCACACGGCAGCACCACATTCGAGAAACCCCTGGAGCCTGGAGAACGACTTGCTGTAGCATTGAGGTTGGTAAAGGTCAGTTGCCCCTAGAGTAATAATGTGCGATTGGAGGAATACAGAACACCGTTTCTTTGTCATTTAATGTATTATTTATTTTATTTTATTTACGTATTACTGCCCGCCGCCTTTTGGAAGCCAAATCAGGAAGGAGTCACAAAACATTGAAGCAAAACAAAAGAAAGAAGGAAACGACTGACAATGAGCGTGCATAAAAATACTAATACATAATAATAATAACATATTAATAATCATCTTTATTTCTCTCTTTCCACAGAATGCAGAATTATACACAACTAACTATTTATTAACTCATCAACAAATAAAAAAGATGGGACACGAAATGCTGATGCAAAACGAGAAATAGTAATGATGGTACTGACAATGCGCGTGAAAAGAAATACAAGAAAAAAATGATCGCATGATCACAGAGACTGAAATTTTCCACTTACTGCATCACCAGTGTAACAGTTACGGCTAACTCTAAAAAAAACTGCCATCGACTGGCATCGCAAAAAAGCTACCTCAGTGCTTTTGACATTGCGCAACCTGTAAAACATGCACTGAGGTATGCTTGCACATGTACTATAAAACAAAGGTGGTAGCTAACCTACACAAATGAATTTTGATCGTATGTCACCCGAAAAGGGCCCCCACAGCCATGTAGATCATTGTCAAGAAAAATCATGTCATCATAATTATTATTCAAACAATTGAGACATGCGTACTAATTTTTTTTTCAACTTACGTTCAAGCTACTTGACATCCCGGTAAGAAATAAAAGACGTTGCCTTGACTTACTGTGTGGGGATTGAGGTGGCTAGACTGTGCAGTGGTGTGTAAGTCATATAGTGGCGATCGTGCCTGCAAAGTATTAAACAACTGCAGAACAGCACGACAGCCGCAGAAATTTCTTACATTTTTTTCAGCTTAAGAAATTTTTTAAAGCTCACATGCTGTTCACGGCTCCCGTCAGGTAGCCCTGCTTCCTGCCAGAGAAGCAGGGTCATACGTATAAATGTCTCATTTACACACTGCCTTCAATGCCACTGATTACGTACAAAGACTTTGGCCAAACATCCAATGCAGAACATGCAAAACCAACTCTGGAACTGAGCCACGGAACACAAAGAAAAAAATCCAAGGAATGTGGCTTGTGGATGATAGTTGGGGGAGAGGTAGAGATTGTCTATGTTGGCAGTGAACCTGGCCTCCTGGCTATGTGGTGGCAAGACTTTTCCCTTTCTGCTACCTCTTCCAATAATAATAAAACAATTTGAAAAATGCTTGCGCTGCTAGAACGCCCCGACAGGCTTTACAACTTGTAGCATATAACCGAAATTTTCAATGGGGTCTGGTTGAAGGTTCATTACCTTTCTTTTTATTTACAGGCATGTACAGGCATCTCTACATGCATGCAGAAACTCTACATGCACAGGTGGTGAACTCAAAAAGGTTCATTGCTGCAAGACAGGCTGAATGAGTAAACACAGATGAAAGCGATAAACATCTGTATTGCAACAACAAACCTTTAGTTGCAAGTCAGTGCTTCTTTATCGTAGGTGTGTTGCTAAAACATGTTCACATATCTCTACAGCAGCAATGGCCAGCCAACCAGGCCCACAGATATCAACTTTATGAAATTCTTGAATACCGCACAAAAATATGGATACAACACAATGTAAAATGAACAAAAAGAAGAGCTGAGGGGCTTTGACATGACAATAACAGACAAGGAAACGTATATAAAGCATAAAGGAAAATAACTGTCATTTTATTTGTAATGTCAACATCACAAGGAGAAGGGAAATGAAAGTGGAGAAAATATAACTTGCCACTGGTGGGAGGTAAAACCAAAACCAATTGAGCTGGAGGCTATTCCATCATCAATTTCATAGAATCTTTATGTGTACTAGATTAGGCTCTTGGAGTGTTCTTGCATGAGTAGCACTGGCTAACACTACGAGGGTGAGATCTAGTACATGCACATACAGGCCAAAGAAAGTTTGCAGAGGGATAGCCATTGCTGCAGCTCTACTGGTAAAGCAATGCAAGCATAATTCAAAGGTTGTGGGTTCGTCTCCCATTAGTGGGAAGCTGCCTTTTCATATACTTTCGTTTTCCTCCTTATTTTTCCATTTCGATATAAAGTAATTAAATTCATCAATGATTTCCTTTTGTTTAATTGTCTCTTGGCTTTATTATACAAAAAGTATACATTAAAAACTTTAATCTTTGAATTACTCTCCTGCTTGCATCAATTTAATTTTCAAGTCGAGATGCGTATCCTCACTGACCTCTCTAATGTGTTTGAGCAGAGAGATTGCAAAAGTTCGAGGTCGTCCTGTGGTTTGCATCTTTTGATTGCACTTGAAACATTGCCTAATTCCTCCAATATTAACTGACTCTAATCTTCCTTTTTCCTTTTCCTCCTCCTTGATTTTGCTTCAGAAGCAATGCTTCCTCACGTATCCAGCCTACGACTGCTTGCTGAAGCCAGCGATGCTTCTGACTGCGGACTGCTGTGGTGTGCCTCAGAATCCTCAGGAACCAGAACTTCTTGAAACATCGGTGATTCAAGAGATTTCAAAATGTCCTGAGACTCCACAGACTCATGCGACGCCGAAGACAGAGTCGATGCTGGCGCTTGTGACTCTTCACTTGACGGTGATGGCACTTCAAGTGTTGCCAGATCGGAAAACTGGCACATGTTTTGTTAAGATGTCTGCAGCACTTCCCTCCTCACTCGATGGGGGCACTGGTGGAAGGTAGGCGGACATCCTGCATGTGAGCGTAATAAGGTTTGCACATACTGTCAATGTGTAAATAATGTGCCAGTCTGGATGCAAAAATATATGAAAGCTCAAATCCGTCCACATTTGTTTTAGTGTGTGCTTTTATTAGAGTACACTGAAGCTCTGGATCAGTTTTGTAGAGACAAAAGTGGCTTGCCTACACAACCAGAATGAACAGTTTCTGCATGCGCGTAAGTGTAGCTTTTGTATCTTTTTCTGTTTTTGCGTGTGATGCATTTAAGCAGTTGTTACGAGATCTGCATGCCTAAAGCCTAGTGATTACTTCGACTCAAAACAGTGCATGATATTTGGAATGTTTGAGTTTTGAAATAATTAGCAGGAAGCATTCCACTACATTTACTCAGAAAAACCACTTAATAAATTTCATGTTGAAAGACCTATGCTTGCACTTTCTAAACATAGAGTAGTGGTACTGTTAGGTCTTGCTTTAGCATAAGGCTCTCTCCTGTTCTAGTTTTTATACTTGAAACGTTCTTGGCTTGTAACTTTGTTTTCCTTTCACTTGTTTGTAAACTTCATCTCATTCTAAACTGTTTTTCTTAACTGAATGTACGTCTAAACACAGTGTGAAGCTGTGTACGTAGTAGTCAGTGCATTTGTTGTTTGTATTTAGGAAGTTACGTCTAATAATGTTTGTCTTCTTGCCATCTGCCTCGTAAAGGGTGTTTTGGCCCAGCAAAGCTGACCTTAGCGAGCAAACCCTTCCAGAAGGTTTCTTACAGCCAAGCTTTTTTTGCCTCTTCTCTGGACTTTCCTACCGCTGCTCCTACTGTCTTGCCAAATAGCTCGCCTCATACTGATATTAACCATTGTCATCCCAGCTGACTACTGGCTACTGTATTGCACGAGTGACCAGTACTGGACGTAATGCAAATACCAATTAAAATAATGTAACTAGATCGTGGTTTTGGCATGTAAAATTTCAATAATCATTTTTTGCACAGTGCGAATGTGTTAAACTGAATCATCTAGTCCTTCCTTGGAAATTTTGCTAAGCAGGAACAGCGTTCTCCACAAACCGTGAAAGCTTCGCTTAAACCAGTAACCACAGCACCTGGGATCTGCAGAATAACCGCAGGCTGATAATTAGGTAAGGACACTGCTGAGCAGACACAAAAAGAATTATCAATTACACAGCTGACAATGTCGTCAGTACTATGGCGCATTTATTCCTACAGCATGATGACACTGAATGAATCCCTACCCAAGCTAGGTAATATTTGAGGGTCTGTGATGAAGCACCGATTTGCACACTGCTGGCAAGCAACAAAATGCAAAATTAAAACTGTGCATTGAAGTGCCCAAGGTACACGTGAATATAGCAACATTCAATACTCAGTTAAATAGTGGCCATTGACTTGCACGCTGCCTTCTAGGATCAGTGCACAGAATAAAAAAAAACTACTTGCATGTTTTGTGTTTTGTTTTTGTGTGTGCATCATGCAAGCCCTTTTCTTTTTATTCATCCTGCTAATTTGTATGCGATATTCTCTGTACTTCTGTCTTATGCTTTATTGTTAGGTTCTTGAGTGCCATTTTACTTGTTATTTTGTACCTGTATTTCTGCTTTCTCTGCTCCCCACTGCAAAGCCAAACTGGCTTTGTGGGTACCTAAATAAATAAATATACAAAGCTATTCTTGTACTGCTTGTATGTCCCCTTACCGGATCACATTTAACGAAATATGCGATAATCGGAGCGGCGATGCAGCACAAATATTTTATCGCCAATTAGACAAAGCTGAATATAATGCATACTGTGCGTCGACTTGCTTGTGTAAGCACAATTTTGAGTCGATTCCCATAAGTGCGGTGCATTGCCAGCTATAATACAAACATACGACATCGCCGGTCAACGTGGTAAAGGGAAAGCACTAAAATCCCGTGTTTCATTTTTAACATGCCGGCTAAGATGGAAACTTCAAGATCACTTACGGTCTACACTCCATTGTGTAGCGCAGAAACATCATCTGGTCGAAAAACAGCCAGATGACATCGTCGTGAATGTCGATTGGCAGGGCGCGGCTCTTTTCTTTCTGAAACGTCTTCCCAGACGCCGAAATTTATTCCCCAGGGACTTCCATCACTTCTGCAGCGCTGTGATAACGCCATCTGCACAGATGAAACGCGTTTTCGACATCTGCGAGTCGGCTGATGAGAGAGGCAGCTTATACCAGTGCCACACAGCTAGGCTTTTGATGGCGATCGAGCGCGATCAGATTTCTCGATCACGATCGGTTCTACGCAGATTGCGCGGTACAGGCAATCGTGATCACAAAATCCGACTCCGATCGGGCTCGATCGCGATTGAAACTGCTCCGCTATGACGCCCGTATAAAATTCCGAGCACTCACCTGTTCGGCAGCGTTGGGCATGACGATCTACGACCACCTCGTCAAGTGCTTGTTCTAGTGGCGCTTGTGTTTCCCCTGCTATCAAAGCGCAGGTCGAGTCTCAACGCAGGCGATCAGCGCTTCGTTGTTGATCGCCTCCATAGCCTCTGTGCTCTATCGACACGAAACCAGCAGCGACTCCCGGCGTCTCCGCACGATTCTGAAACTTCAACAACCTTTCCGAACCGCCGGAAGTGTACATGCGGCCCACGTGACGTCGGTGCACAAGCTGCCACTTCCGTCGCGTACGCTCAAAATGACGCCCAAGATCAAGACCTCCTTGACGCGCGCGTTTCCTGCGCGTCTGCCCTCTCTAGACGCGTAGGACAGGCGCGTGAGGCCTCGCAGACGGGTGACGCGCAGCCAGGCGCGCACGATTCACCGCGTGTGGTTGGGCCTTAAACTTCAGGTGCTAGCGTTATAAGCGGCAAAGTATGACCACCTCGGCTAGGAACTACTTTGAAAAATTGCCACGTTCGCTGCGCTTATAATATTCTTACCAAAAATCTTTATGATCTAAAAACACCCTGCATATTCCGATCTCTGTCGAACGTGCTTCTGAGAAGCATGGAGCTCAAAATATCACGCATCGAATGCTGGTAAAAATTAGTAAGCCAGCCATTCCTAAATCTACATTTCAACTCAAATTGTCGTGTTTAATATGCCGAAACTGCATGTTATGTTATGGCAGACTGTAGGAAATCCCGCTTGGATTAATTTTGACCACTCATGGTTCTTTATCGGGCCCATATATCTACGTACACGGGCACTTTCGCATTTCGTCCCCATCAAAAGCAGCATTTGAAAGCTACTCATATCTCGATATAACTCTCATTTGTAGCTTGCACGGGCTGTTACTGCTATAAAATCTTGTCATGAAGGAAATAAAGAAGAAGGCCGACAGATGAAGTAGCACACTGTGGTATAAAAGTTACATAAACAAAGATAAGGCGCCTCCGAAAACGTTGGCCAACTCTTCGATAGATGGACCTGCAAAAATAGGTACACCTACAGAAACGTTGACCAGCCTTTGTGAGGCACCTCATCCTTGTTTCCGTAACCTTTATGCCATAAAGAGAGGAATTCCCGAAAAGGTCCTCTCACTTGAGTTCTTAGGCGGCCCTGCGCTTACTGAAGCGGGCGTTAGAGCGCAGCTCTCCGGCGCATGTTCCCGCGTTGAGCGTCGCCACTCCTCGTGGCCTGGCAAACGAGCACAGCGAAGGATGAGCGAGCAAACTGGCAGCGCAGCGGGAGACGAAGGACGCCACGCGAGGAGAGCGCGAGAAGCGGAGGCGGCGACCAGGCGAGCGCCGTGGGGGCTTCGGACACACTGCGCGTGCGTGTGTACGCCTCCGGAATACGCTCCACGCGTTCCCGCTTGCTGAACAACGAGCGACGCCACCGGTGGAAATGCTTGGCCTGCCGCTACACGAGCTCAGCGCCGCCATCGAGAGAACCCTGTTGTTCAGAGTGAAATTCTTTGCCACAATATATCTCGAATTCAAAACACCTAAACAGCTTAGCTCGAAATTCGCATTAGGGAGTATCGCAATAGCCAGTGATTGTTTCTTCTAGACGCGCTCGTCACTCGCCTGCAAATCGATGCAAACAAAGCTTCTCAACTCTAGAACGGCAGGATAAACGGAAATACATTATTTGCGACAGAAATACTTCCACTAATGCCGCCAGTATACCGTGTGTCCGGCGTAACTCGAGTCACACGTTGAACATATGCAAATGCCACGTAGCTGAACAAGACCCAAGTAATATTCTTGCCCGTCGCTTGGAGATATTCAGATTTTTTGTAAATATTGCCTAAATATGTTATTTGTCTTTATTAATTAATCAACTTCTCATATCTCATAATTAGATGAAAACTGTCAATGAGAAAATTGCAGAGCAACATGAAGAACTCCGGATATCTCTTTCTATTGCTCAATACGTGCTACATAAAAGTGTTTTTCCAAGCGTGAGAGAGGCCTGCGAATAAACGCAAAGCGTTTTGAGCGGCCAGTCGAGCGGCAGTTTTTCGTGTATTCGCGGGCTTCTCTCATGCTTCTTCCATACGCCAACAAGCACATCCTTTTTTGCTAACAAAGATTTTTTAGTAAAACTTTGCGCACGTATTTTTCACAATGTAGGGTGTGCAATGAAACTCACTAACTTAAATCGCGCAACAAGTTTTGATATGGCTCCCTTTTATAACGACGCGCGTCAAGTGGAAAAGCGCATATTTTGGGTAATTTAATCACCCTGCTCCGAGCATTCACACGATCGGATTAGTTTAATTTGTTGCGAGAACAGGAATCACCTAAGATACGACCTTCTTGCAAGGCTAGGCCTTTAGATTGATTTTCGTTTCTTTTTTCGAACGCAGAGCTCGCGCCCCTCTCGCCTCTTCTTCTTTATCCGGCACTGCGCGCTCTGCGGACAGATTAAGCCACAGGGGAGCACGCCTTGAGAGACGGAATCTGTCAGTGAACGCGTTTGTGACGTCCAAGGGTTGGAGAAACTGATGGCAAGGGAGTAGAAAATGGGTGAAGACGGGCCAATGTCAATACTGTGAATGGCGGTGTTGTCGAATAATCTAGTTTTGACTATCTCAACGGAAACGACTAACTGGCCACAGACGTTAACTGCGAAGTGTTTGGGCTTGTCGTCTAAAACAAGATGCGATCCCGTATATAAAGGCTGCAGCGACCGCCGAGTGGCGTCGGTCCGCAGAAAAACAAGAGATGCCGTATTTATGTCCTTGAAGGTGAAGGATGATTCTGCGGTCTTGTGGCGAGGCTGGATGGGTCGAAATGCCGTGGACGAGTATTGCAGTCGTTGGAGAAATAAAGAAGCGTCCCAGGTTGTGCAGAGGGAGAGGGTTCGGACGAATTCGGCCCGAAGACGCTGGATGTTACCATAAACGAGGTGGGCTGGGTAACTCTGCAAGTCTTCATTAAAAGCAGCACGGAGACCCAAAAGTACTACTGAAAGGACATAAACACAGTTTGCCGAGTCACCATCGTCCATGAGTGCCGCCTTAAGTTGCCTGTGTAGGCGCTCGACAAGTACGTTGCTTGCGGCTGATACGCAGTCGTTCTGACGTGACGGATACCGAGGCGGTTAGTAAGTTGTCGGAAGAGTGCACTCTCGAACTGTAACCCAGTTGTAATCTCGGATGGGACGCCAAATGTAGATATCCATGTGCTCATAAGAGCATCTGTGACAGTTTGTGCGGTGATGTCTGGAAGTGGCGTGGCTTCCGGCCATCGAGTAAAACGGTCAGGATGCGAGATTTTGTTTTCACGGAGGAAGTGGTCCGATGATATCAATGCGAACCTCCTGGAAACATTCACTGGGTGGGAGGAATGCCTGTAGGAGACTTCAGATGTGGCGATGTGCCTTAGCTTTTCGGCGAGCCAGATATGAGCGTGAGCATGGTAGCATTTCAACTTCCATCCTTACTTAACAAATTTATTGATAAAAATATAGACTTAGGAAGTATTAGCTGCTCTAACCTTCGCAACTAATTTCTTATGAACGCGTTCCTTTGATTGTCCAAAATTTAGACATCTGTGAACGTTTTTGTGTCTAATTATCTAATTGTGTTATAAGTGCATTTTTGGTTGCTGTTATTTTGCTGTTTCGTAAGCGTTTTTGTTCTCAGTTGCTGTACTTGTATTTCTTTTCAATCGGTTTATATTGTTTTTCACACACGCAGGTGATTGTGTATTTTGCATACTTGTTTTTATACTAATGCTTTGTTTGACTTTGTATTTGCTGTCGTGATAGAGGTGCCGTCGCATGCCACTGCTTACCTGCTGTACGGGGGGTGGGAACTTAGTCAAGCGTCAATCGCTTTTATTCCCATCCCCTCCATCAATGTAATGGTGATGGAAATAAATCATTATACCATGCCAGCACGTTGTCATTCATGCCTGGCCAGACGTAGCGCTCAGCGACGAGCCTTTCGGAAGCCTTGATTCCAGCGTGAGCGAAAGAATGTAATTGTTCAAAGATACGGCGTCAGAGATAATGCGGAATGAAGGGGCGATAGCCACAAGTAGACATGTCTCAAGTGAAAAGCGCGTAGCCCTTGTACGGACGATGTCGCAAGTCCAAGTTGTTTGGTGGTGATCTTCGGTGCTGAAATTTGTACTTCTGCTTCGCGATGGCCAATTCTTCTTGCGAAACACTCGCAGTTGCAATGGCTTCGACTCGGCTGAGCGCGTCTGTTGGAATATTTAATGTTCCTTTAACGTGCTGGAAATGTAACGATGACTCGGCGAAGTAAGCCAGTCGTCTTATCTTACGAGAGAGTATGTCATTCTTGCAGAGCCGAAAGCATGGCTGAGAGGCTTGTGGTCTGTAAACAGATTAAAATGGCGGCCTTCGAGGAAGTAGCGGAAGTGCTTGACGAATAGGTAATCTACCAAAAGCTCGCGGCCGAAAGCGCTGTTCCTTGGCTTTGCTTGTGATAATATTTTTTTAGAAGGAAGCGAGTGGATGCCAAACGCCAGCCATGTATTGCTGAAGCACTGCGCCGACGGCAATGCAATAAGCGTACATGAGGAAAGCGTGGGCCTCGGTTGCTAGTTGTACAAGCAAAGTCGCATTCGCCAGCAGCGTTTTAAAATATCCGTAAGGCTTTCTCTGTCGGCTCTGACCACACTAAAGGGGATGTGGGCTTGGTGCTGTTCAGGAGTTTTCGAAGGTTTGATTGTAGCAGCACAAGACGTACTAAACCTTCTCTAAAAGTTCACCAAACCGAAGAAATTTTGAAGTGGGGCGAGGAATGTTGGTGAAGGCCTCGATTTTGGATGGAAGTGGTATGATGCCTTCGCCGTTCAGGAGATGGCCGAGGAACTGAATAGATGCACCAAAGTCGCGCTTGGTGACGTTGATGACAAGACCGTGAGATTCAAAGCGGTGGAAGAGAAGTCGTAGGTGCTCTCAACGTGTGTCTCTAATGAAGTACTGGCCATGAGAATGTCAGCGACGTAGGAGAAAATGAACAGCAGAAAACGAACTACCTCATGAATGAAATGCTGAAATGCTTGCGCGGCGTTCTTCAGGCCAAAAGGCATCCGCAGCAACGCAAAAAGGCCGAACGGTGTCGTGATCGCTGTTTTCTTATGTATTTTGG
The DNA here is from genome assembly GCF_050947875.1 of Dermacentor variabilis. Taxonomy (NCBI): domain Eukaryota; kingdom Metazoa; phylum Arthropoda; class Arachnida; order Ixodida; family Ixodidae; genus Dermacentor; species Dermacentor variabilis. Next base: position 228,090,831 of record NC_134570.1, read on the forward strand.
CGTCATAGTAATTTGACTGTAGGCTTTCGCTAGGTCGATCTTGGAAAAATCTAGGCACCATGGACAACGACAGTAAAGTACTGGATGTTTGGTAGAGGGTATAGATCAGAAATCGTAGCACCGCTCAGTGTGCGATAATTTCCTCAAGGGCTTTAATCACCGCCTTTTAACGCACCATATGAGCTGGGGAGGACCAGGAGCTGCTGGAGGAATGAGCAATGCCAATTTATAACATATTCTCGAACTCGTTCCTGGCGATGCGTAGATTCTGTCGTGTGAGCCGATGTGATAATGTGTGTCATGATGGACCTTTACTGATTACATGATCCATAACACTCTGAAGCACTGCTTTAGTCCAGTCAAAGACGGATGTTCGTGAAGCAGGGTGGTAAATGGCTCTGGCAACGCGCGCTTCACCATGAATGCTAATGCAGCGACCGGAGAAGGTTTGCCAGCAATGCTGGATCTGGTAGTGCAATCTAGGACCCCTTGTTAGCCATGTGAAGGAGAAGGCCCAAATGAGAGAACTCGGCAGCTAGTGTCAATTGACTAACAGAATAAACAAGGAATTTATACGGTGGCCGAGTTTGAGGGTGAGCGATCTGCGACGGAAAGTGGGAATGCTCGAACCATGTACGGCTTGCAGTTTCAGAATGAGTGTGCGGCGTTTGTCCTCCGCTGTTGCCGGGAACACGCTCCCCGCAGCACATGTGTCATCGAGAAATTTCAGTCTATTATTGCGGCTTGAGGTGGCGTTTGGGCAAAGAATCCTCTAAGCCCATCGAAGGGTTCGTCCGACAGTAGCAATGAAGGAAAAAGGGTTTATATTACATTAGTTGCACTGGCTCCAGATACGGAAGCCCACTCCATGCAAGAGCATATTCAACATCTCAGTTCACATCAGCACACGTCAGCCACTTCCTCTTCACTGAAGGCCTCCGCTTTTAATACCATCATCTTCTCTAGGTGCCTAGACTAGAAAATATGATAACTGTATCCCGGCCAATCACAATCGCATCGTTCCGCCACACTCCAGCTCCGATGGTCGTAAATATGCCCCGCATGTGTTTAGCAAATTTAGCAAGCGCGCCGAAATCTGGGAATCCGAGGTCGGCGCCGTTCTTCGGTAGCTGTCAATTGTGTCCTTTTCATCCATTAGTACAGCTTGTCAGGTACAGGGGCACTTTGTGGACCCGTCAGCAGTCGGTGTCTACGCTGGTTTAACCCTCGTATATGCGCTGATATATATATATATATATATATATATATATATATATATATATATATATATATATATATATATATATATATTGTAAGCACTATTAACGTACTTCGTCGTTTTCATTTGTACATAGCCATGATAATCTTCCCTATTCTTCAACTTCGAGCGTGAACTGGAGCGTTGCCTTCTTTTGGAATAAACAGCGCTGGACAACTTGATCGGCCACGGTATTATAAAGTTGTGGAGGTGCTGGGTATCGATCCCAGTACCTCTCGCGTTCCCGTCCTCCCTGGTGCTCCGTTCCGGTCACCGCCTGCGCCCAGCCAGCCCTACAACAATGGACACTTCCAACCCCGGCCCTTCCGGCACCTCTAACCCTACCACACAGACGACCCCGCCTGCGGCGCCCTCTTGGAATGTAACGAGCCCTCAGCGCGATCCCCCTGTCTTTGCGGCACTCCGCGGTGATGACGTCGACGACTGGATCGCCCACTACGACTGCGTGAGTTCGTGCAATAAGTGGAACGACACCCAGAAATTGAGGCACGTCGCCTTCTACTTGACCGGTGTTGCAAAGAGGTGGTATTTCAACCACGAATCCGACATCGCGGATTGGCCCACGTTTACCTCCAAGCTGCGGCAAATCTTTGCTTCCTCGTCTGGCCGTGCAGAAGAAGAACAGAAGCTGGGAACGTGCCGCCAACTTCCACAAGAGTCTTACACATCATACATAGAGCATGTCTTGGCTCTGTGCCGCCGTGCGAATCCCAGCATGACGGAAGCCGAACGCATTCGCCACATCTTAAAAGGCATTGGGTCTGTCGCGTTCAACGCCTTAATCGTGCAAAATCCGGCTTCTGTCCAAGACATCACTTCAACGTGTCAACGCCTAGACGAGCTGCAGTCTATTCGTCTTCCACATGACAGCAGCGATCCTCAGGTTCCTCATTCTCCAGATCTACGTGCTCTTATCCGCACCATCATCCGCGAAGAGCTCCAACTACAAGACCTAAGGCGTCTACCTGCTGCCTGCGCCGCAACCCCCACCTTCGACTTGCGCGAGGTCGTAAAGCAAGAGTTGACAGCGATGACTACACCCACGACGCATCTTGCTCCGGTAGCGCGCCCCACACCTACCTACGCGGATGTTACTTCGCTAGCCACCCCTACCGTGACCTCCGTGCCTACTGACGTTTCCTATGACCATTTGGCTTCGATGGGAACCAGAGCACTTGCTGCACCATCGTACCCTCAGTGGCGTCCACCTCGTCCGGTTTGTTTTTACTGTGGTATACGCGGCCATATATCTCGCTTCTGCCGCCGTCGCCAGCAGGATGAAAGACGAGGTTATGCTGAGCACGAGAGAGACCGCACTCGTCGATTAGACGCCTACTATCCCGGATCGTACTTGTTCCCTCAACAGCGATCTCCGTCTCCTCCAGCTGCTCCCAATCTGCCTCATAGTTCCCGTTCGGCCAGACGTCGTTCTCCGTCGCCTTACCGGCGCTCTGCATCACCACTTCGCCCCACTTCCCATCTTGTCGACCAGCACTCGGAAAACTAACTGTTGCAGTTTTTGGAGGGGAAACTGCTTCTGAACTGTCTTCACAAATTCCTCCTGTTCGCCCGGCCAACATGCTTTCTGTAACTGTCGAAAATGTTCCCGCGTCAGCTCTCATCGATACCGGTGCCGCCGTTTCTGTTCTTCGTAGTGATTTGTGTTCCCGGCTCCGGAAAGTAACAATGCCTTATCTTGGACTTATCTTGCGTGGTGCTAATAATGCATTCATTTACCCCAACGGACAGTGTACTGCTCGTGTTCTCATCGACGGCATACGCCACCACATTGAGTTTATCATCCTTCCAACGGGTATCCATGAACTTATACTGGGTTGGGACTTTCTACATCCTGCTTCAGCCGTCATTTGATGTAGAGAGGAAGTTCTCCATATCACGGATACAGCGCTTGCACCTGTTACGGACTCTTCACTTTCATGTGCGAACTTGGCCATCGCTGCAGACTACGTCCTGCGTCCTGGTCACGAAGACGTTGTAGCCGTAACATCCAGTCAGATCGCCGACGGAGACGCCCTAGTCGCCCCTTCTTCCCGCTGTACTTCTCGCGGAATTCTCATTGCCACCTGTCTCGTCCGGTTTTCACGTGGCCGTGCCCTTCTGTCTGCTTGCAACACGACCCCAAATCCTGTGATGCTGCCCAAAGGGATGACTGTGGCAACCCTCGCCGACACTCAACCTATCTCTATAGTCACGCTTTGCCCTTCTTCATCGCCAGCACCAACCTCAGGTTTGGATGATTCTTTCCCTCCTCCAGCCGTTCTTGGCTCTGACCTAACAGCCGCGCAGTCCGAAGCCTTAATGGTGGTCTTGGCAAAGCACAAAGCCTGTTTCGATAGCTGTTCCCCTGTGTTGAGCCAAACTCCTGCGGCTACACACCGCATCGAAACTGACGGTTCCGCTATAATATGACGACGCCCCTATCGTGTATCACCGTCCGAACGGAAGGTCATTGAACAACAGGTTGCTGACATGCTTGCGCGGAAGATAATACGACCTTCATCTAGCCCATGGGCTTCTCCCGTGGTCCTGGTAAAGAAAAAAGATGTCTCCGTTCGCTTTTGCGTCGATTATCGAGCGCTCAATAAGATCACACGCAAGGACGTGTATCCAATACCTCGAATTGACGACGCTTTGGACACACTACAAGGGGTGGAGTATTTCTACAGCCTTGATCTTCGATCACGATATTGGCAAATTCCGATGAACGAGACTGACAAAGAAAATACCGCGTTCGCTACATCAGACGGACTTTATGAATTTAACGTGATGCCTTTTGGCCTTTGTAACGCTCCTGCCACATTTGAACGCCTGATAGACAACGTACTTCGTGGTCTAAAATGGAAGACCTGCCTCTGTTATTTGGACGATATTGTCATCTTTTCGTCTGACTTCAACCAACATATTCATCGATTAGACGAAGTTCTCAAGTGCCTTGCAGATGCTGGTCTCCATATCAATACAAAAAATTGCAAACTTGCAAGCAAGTCTATAAAAGTATTGGGTCACGTCGTCTCTAAAGATGACATCCAGCCAGACCCCGAAAAGATTAGTGCCGTTCACCAGTTTCCTCGCCCCCAGCAACAGAAAGATCTCCGTGGTTTCCTCGGCTTGGCGTCGTATTTTCGTCGATTTATACGCAACTTCGCAGCAATAGCAGCTCGTCTACACAAGCTACTGGTTAGCGGTGCCTCTTTCACATGGACTAGCGACTGCGAGTCGGCTTTTCAAGATCTTAAGCGGCATGTTACTTCCGAACCAGTGCTTCGCCACTTCGATAATCGAGCCCCCACCATACTCCATACTGACGCAAGCGCACATGGTATTGGCGCCGTACTTCTGCAACGTAATGCAGCCGCTAAAGAGCAAGTCATACCATATGCCAGCCGAACACTTTCTCCAGCTGAGCGGAACTACACCATTACAGAGCAAGTGTGTCTGGCTATCGTTTGGTCGATTCAGAAATTTCGTCCATACCTTTACGGCCGCCACTTTACCATCGTCACCGACCATCATGCTCTGTGTTGGCTGTCATCAATGAAAAACGTGTCAGGACGCTTAGGACGCTGGATACTCCTCTTGCAGGAATATGACTTCACTATAGCGTACAAGTCTCGAAAAAGTCATCATGATGCAGACGCATTGTCTCGCTGCCCACTCTCACTCTCTCCCGGTAACGCGCCATCGTCTTCTCCACCAAGTCGTTCCGATGCTACGCCGGCCTCACACCAGCTCTCGATAACGCCCCTGGACAAAGTTACGCCTTCATCACGCTCTGATTTCGCCTCGCTACAGCGGGCCGACTCCTACCATCGAGCTCTCAAGGATCGTGTTTGGATCCGACTGCTGGTACGATCTGTTGGGAACTCGGCGCTGACGCCCGTGGTTGTACCTGGGTCGCAAGCCCCAAGGGTAGCGTTGGCCTGGCGGCCTGGGGTACAATTGGAAGCATCCGAAGGTCCCGGCAAAGCAAGAGTCGACTGGTAACAACGAAACAACTTGTTTATTTTAACATTGCAAAGAGTTGGCGGTCAGGTTTGACCGAAGTAGAGAGACGGGAGAGCACTTCACTCAACAGAAGAAATCGGAGCCCCCTTTTTGGCGTCCGGGGGCAGCTGTTTTTATACTCTCGCAGTTGAGGGCAAGAAGGAACCCCTCAAAAGACGAGCACGTGAATGTACAATGGGCTAATGGTGACGCACACTGTCGTAGCGATGCCGTAGCACCATGTCGAGCACGATCTCGTAGCACCCTGTCGTGGCGCTGCGCACGATCTCGTAGCACCCTGTCGTGGCGCTGCGCACGATCTCGTAGCACCCTGTCGTGGCGCTGCCGGTCGGACACAATGACTGGAACGAGATCCCTGCTTTGGCATCGCCTGTTTCGGGCCCAATAACTGGAATGAGATCCCTGCTTTGGCATCGCCTGTTTCGGGCACAATGACTGGAACGAGATCCCTGCTTTGGCATCGCCTGTTTCGGGCCCAATAACTGGAATGAGATCCCTGCTTTGGCATCGCCTGTTTCGGGCACAATGACTGGAATGCGAGGAGGATCCCTAGGCGGTCGCATCGCCGCAGACGCGCCTGGAAACACCTGGCGATGAGTGTTGCGGCGACGACGATCGGGCCAAAATGTCTGCCGCCCCGCCGCAGTCGCGCCGGCAAAACCACGTGTCGCAGGCGAAACGCAACAGACCGCCCCGCCGGGGGAAGGAGATCCCGATGGACAGGGGACTGCATCCGCTGTCCGGAGGGATGTCGCTCGATGATGCTCATAACCGAAGTCGGGCGTCCCTTGACGTTTCTTGAGCGCAGCGCACAGAGAAGGCCTCGTTCTCTCGTTCAGGTTCGCACGGGACACTGCAAAGTGACTTCGGGAGAGTTCACATTTTTGTTCTCGTTCCCGGCAAGCGTTAGAACTACGCTGAAAACTCAACCGCTCAGTCAGCAAGCACGGCACAACCCTCACTAAGCCCTGCCAGGCTCTTTCCCCTTTTTATACCACTGCCTAGTTCCTTACAGTAGTCTAGCATCACTCAGAACGCGTCCACAAATTGAAAAATTGCACTAGAAAGCATATCATCACTTTGAAACACTAAACAAAAGCAATATGTTAAAAAAAATCCTGCCTCAGGAAGAAAAACATCAGTAACAAACAATTTTGAGGCTGATTCCTACGTTAGGGGCTTCGACTTAAGCCATCGGCGTTACCGTTGAGACTCCCCTTTTTGTAACGCACCTCAAAGGAATATTGTTGTAAAGCGAGGCTCCAGCGCAGGAGGCGGCCATTTTTGGGAGAGATGGTCTGCAGCCATTGGAGAGGGCAGTGATCCGTCTCAATGATAAACCTCGAGCCGGCTAGATAGCATGACAATTTCTGAACGGCCCACACGAGACACGCACACTCTTTCTCGGTGGCGCTATACGCCTGCTCACGACTGGTCAGCTTACGACTAGCATACAGGACGGGGTGTTCTACTTCTCCATTTTCCCGTTGGCACAGTACAACGCCCATGCCTCGCTCACTAGCATCGCACTGAACAATGAACCCTTTTGTATAGTCTGGCGATCGTAGCACAGGCTGGCTTGTTAGGGCACTCTTTAGGGCGCTAAAAGCTCTTTCCTTTGTCTCGTCCCAGACGACTGTTTGAGGCTCTGTTTTTCTTAGAGCATCCGTCAGGGGAGCCGCGATATCAGAGTACCTAGGGATGTACCTCTGATAGTAGCCGGCGACACCTAAGAACGACCGAATATCGGTCTTTGTGCGCGGTTGCGGAAAGTCTCGCACAGCGGCCACTTTTATTTCAGAGGGGCGGCGACGACCCTGACCAATCATGTGACCGAGGTAGACAACCTCGGCCTGTGCTAACTGGCACTTAGGAGCCTTGACTGTCAAGCCCGCTTCGCGCAGGCGGGTTAGCACTGCCCGCAAGTGTGTCATATGCTCAGACCAGGATGCGGAGAATATCGCTACGTCGTCTAGATACGGTAAAGCGAATTCTTGCTGTCCCCGCAACACTTTATCCATGAGGCTTGAAAAACAGTATGGCGCGTTCTTCAAACCAAAACTCAACACTTTAGGACGGAATGTTCCCATTGGTGAAATGAACGCCGCATACCTACTAGCCTCTTCTGTAAGTGGAACCTGCCAATAACCCCTGACAAGATCTAGGGTGGAAATAAACTGAGCGCTACTAACTTTCTCAAGGCGCTCCTCGATGTTAGGGATCGGATAAATTTGATCCTTAGTGATGGAATTAAGCCTGCGGTAGTCGACGCAAGGACGAGGTTCCTTGCCCGGTACCTCAACTAAAATCAAAGGGGAGGTATAATCACTCTCACCTGCCTCAATAACACCGAGCTGTAGCATTTTCTTTACCTCAGCCTCCATAATATCGCTCTGGCGGGGTGACACCCGATACGCCTTGGATCGTACTGGCTCTGGGGAGGTAAGTTCTATATCATGAGTAAGTACCGAAGTCCTACCAGGCCTCTCAGAGAACAGACCTTGAAACTCTTGTAATAGCTGGTGTAGTTCGGTTTTCTGCTCAGGCGACAGCGGTGCTTTACTGATAAGGTCACTAATGACTTGACCGGTGTCTTCCCTGTTCGTCACTGAGCCTAGTCCCGGAAGCTCGACCGGAAGCTCTTCAGGAACGTTTACCATCATGCACACCACTGCTTCCCTTTGTCTATAAGGTTTGAGCAGATTACAGTGGTAAACTTGCTGTGCTTTCCGCTTTCCTGGCAGACTTACCACGTAGTTAACGTCCGACAGTTTCTGAACAATTCGTGCTGGGCCCTCCCATTGCACGTCTAGTTTGTTGTTTAGCGATGTGCGCAATATCATGACCTCATCGCCAACCTCAAAACGACGGGCCCTGGCTGTCCGATCATAATAAACCTTGGCCCTCTGCTGGGCCTTTGTCATTGCTTCACCTGACAACTCCTGTGCCCTTCTTAAGCGTTCGAGGAGCTTAAGTACGTACTCCACCACGACTGGGTCGTCGCCCCTACCTTCCCATGATTCTCGAAGCATGCGAAGCGGAGATCGAAGCGAGCGACCGTACACCAGTTCAGCTGGCGAAAACCCCGTAGCCGCATGCGGCGCGGTCCTTAAAGCAAACATCACCCCAGGCAGACACAGCTCCCAGTCAGTTCGATGTTCAAAACACAACGCTCTCAACACGCGCTTCATGACGGAGTGGAGCTTCTCAACGGAATTCGACTGTGGGTGGTACACTGAGCTGTGTAACAGCTTTACCCCACACCTTTCGAGAAAAGTTGTCGTCAAAGCGCTAGTAAACACTGTGCCCTGATCTGATTGGATTTCCGCAGGAAAACCAACTCGCGCAAATATGGACAGTAGTGCATTAACTATCTCAACTGAGCTGAGTTCTTTAAGCGGCACTGCTTCAGGGAACTTTGTCGCTGGGCAGATCACAGTCAAAATGTGTCTGTACCCCGTGGCTGTTACCGGCAGAGGTCCCACAGTATCAATAACGAGCCGTCTAAAAGGCTCCGTAATGATAGGTACCAATTTCAACGGCGCCCTCGATTTGTCCCCTGGTTTGCCCACCCGCTGACAAGTGTCACATGTCCTCACGAAATGGTCTGCGTCCCGAAAACACCCTGGCCAATAGTACTCTTGCAAGAGACGGTCCTTAGTTTTCTTAACTCCTAGGTGTCCGGACCACGAACCCCCGTGTGACAAGCGCAACAGATCCTGACGATAGCATTGAGGCACGACCAGCTGATCGAACTCCACTCCTCTGCGGTCTAGATACTTCCGGTACAGGACTCCCCCTCTTTCCACAAAACGCGCAGTTTTCCTGGCGATACCTTCTTTGACATTGCAGCGCACGTTTTCCAGGCTGCCATCCTTTTTTTGCTCGGCTATCAAAGCCGACCGGCTGACTTTTAGCAACCTATCAAGTCCGTCTGACGTAGGCGCGATGAGCAAATCAGTAGATAGCTCTTCTAACTTTCCCGCGTCGGGCGTTTCCTCTCCAGTATCTGGCGCCTTTAACGTTACAGACTCAAGTCTATTCAGTTCGGGCGTGCTCTGAATATCAGCTTGCTGCGCCTCTGACCCTTTTTCGTTGTTTGATAACGTCGGCCCCGCAACTACCGCCTTTGCAGCGAGCTCCCGAACCTTCGATCTGGTTAAGGCCTGAACACTAGCTTCACCAAACAAAAGCCCCTTCTCGCGCAGGAGGTGATCGGACCTGTTTGAAAATAGGTACGGGTACTGGGGTGGCAGCATAGATGACACTGCGGCCTCCGTCTCAAGCGCTCCGAAAGGTCCTTCAATAAGCACTTTTGCTACCGGCAGACACACGCTATGAGCTTCCACGGCTTGCTTGATCCATGCGCACTCGCCCGTGAACATATGGGGTTCTACGTAAGATGGGTGAACTACATCCATCGTAGCTGCGGAATCGCGAAGCACTCGGCACTCTTTCCCGTTTACGAGGAGGTCTCGCATGTAAGGCTCGAGAAGCTTCATGTTCTCGTCAGTGCTGCCTATTGAAAAAAACACAACTTTTGGTGTTGTTTCCGGACACTGCGCCGAAAAGTGACCCGGCTTCTGGCACGTATAACAAACGCCCGCTCGCCTCATCTCGAACCGCTTTCTGCGTTCGGCTTCGGCTGCCGCCGTCTCCTTAGGTTCGGTCGCACTGCTTCCACTCGCATCCGCATTACGCGTGTTCCCCTTTGCTCTCATGGGTGTGAACTTCGGCCTCTCAAACTTCGAGCCAAATTCACCCTTTTGACCGTCCTTAGCTCCGCGAGCTCGACGCGTCACAAACTCCTCGGCTAGCTCAGCGGCTCTAGCCACCGTACTCACGTCTGGCCTATCCAAGACCCAGTATCGCACGTTCTCAGGTAACCGACTATAAAACTGTTCTAGCCCGAAACACTGCAGAACTTTATCGTGGTCACCAAACGCTTTCTCTTCTTTGAGCCACTCCTGCATGTTCGACATAAGCCTATACGCAAACTCTGTATATGACTCACTTCTGCCTTTCTCATTTTCCCGAAACTTCCGACGGAACGCCTCCGCAGACAGCCGGTACTTTTTTAGCAGACTCGATTTTACTTTGTCGAAATCCTCTGCTTCCTCTCTATCCAAGCGAGCGACTACGTCGGCCGCCTCGCCGGGTAACAAAGTGAGCAAGCGCTGTGGCCACGTTTCCCGAGAGAACCCCTGCTTCTCGCACGTTCGCTCAAAGTTAACCAGGAACAAACCAATGTCCTCTCCAAGCTTAAACGGCCGCATCAGGTCAGTCATTTTGAACAATACGCGTTCTCCTGCACCGTGTGCCTGACTTCCATTACGAGCGCGTTCCATCTCTACCTCAAGACGCTTCATTTCCAAAGCGTGTTGACGGTCACGCTCTTGTTGCTCTCGCTCTTTCTGTTCTTTACGTTCACGCTCTTCTTTTTCTTTTGCAGTCTCCCTCTCTTCAATAGTCTCAAGGCATTCCGACAGCTCGTCATCCTCAGCCTCTAACTCAAGAATAGCCTTTATCAGTTCTGGTTTTCTTAGTTTGTCTGAGACATCCAGACCCAACTCTCTTGCAAGCTCCAACAATTTCGGTTTGCGCAACGACTTCAAATCCATGGCTGCTCTGAATGCTGCTTTCTCTACTGCTTACTATTGTCTTGCCGCAAACTAACCCGGCAGCAACGACAACCACAATTACCAGCTCTGTTTCTAACACTAACAAAAGCCTGGCAAAGCTCAGAAGAAGAAAGTCCCGCACTCACCAAACCTCGCAGGCAGGAATTCCGCGCAGTCGTTCCGCTGCAGGCAACCAGTCGTCACACAGGGCTCGTTGCACTGCTCCCGGATCGTCGTTGAGCTGCTCAGCATACTGTCAACTGCATCTCTTTGCTGCTGGCCTCCGTTGTCGCGATCTCGCCGCTGGCAGACCGTTGTTTGAAGTCGGAGGCGATCTCACCGCTGCCAACCAGATGTTTGGATCCGACTGCTGGTACGATCTGTTGGGAACTCGGCGCTGACGCCCGTGGTTGTACCTGGGTCGCAAGCCCCAAGGGTAGCGTTGGCCTGGCGGCCTGGGGTACAATTGGAAGCATCCGAAGGTCCCGGCAAAGCAAGAGTCGACTGGTAACAACGAAACAACTTGTTTATTTTAACATTGCAAAGAGTTGGCGGTCAGGTTTGACCGAAGTAGAGAGACGGGAGAGCACTTCACTCAACAGAAGAAATCGGAGCCCCCTTTTTGGCGTCCGGGGGCAGCTGTTTTTATACTCTCGCAGTTGAGGGCAAGAAGGAACCCCTCAAAAGACGAGCACGTGAATGTACAATGGGCTAATGGTGACGCACACTGTCGTAGCGATGCCGTAGCACCATGTCGAGCACGATCTCGTAGCACCCTGTCGTGGCGCTGCGCACGATCTCGTAGCACCCTGTCGTGGCGCTGCGCACGATCTCGTAGCACCCTGTCGTGGCGCTGCCGGTCGGACACAATGACTGGAACGAGATCCCTGCTTTGGCATCGCCTGTTTCGGGCCCAATAACTGGAATGAGATCCCTGCTTTGGCATCGCCTGTTTCGGGCACAATGACTGGAACGAGATCCCTGCTTTGGCATCGCCTGTTTCGGGCCCAATAACTGGAATGAGATCCCTGCTTTGGCATCGCCTGTTTCGGGCACAATGACTGGAATGCGAGGAGGATCCCTAGGCGGTCGCATCGCCGCAGACGCGCCTGGAAACACCTGGCGATGAGTGTTGCGGCGACGACGATCGGGCCAAAATGTCTGCCGCCCCGCCGCAGTCGCGCCGGCAAAACCACGTGTCGCAGGCGAAACGCAACAATCGCCTTAGTGGGTTCGCCGAACCACCCAACAGCCGCTTGCGACGCCAACTTCGACAATCCCGCCTTCAAGGTGGCGTGCTTCACCGCTACGTTTACCACCCAACAGGTCACCGATGGGTCCCAGTTCTACCTCGCTGCCTTCACCTGCGGGTATTAGAGGCACTTCACGATGACATATCGGCTGGCCACTTAGGCTGCCACAAGACGTACGACCGCATAAAGACCCGCTGCTTCTGGCCTGGCCTATCCACAACGGTGGCCAAATACATTGCCTCTTGTGCGTCATGTCAGCACCGCAAACGCTCGACATTCCCTCCGGCCGGTTTACTACAACCACTCCCTTGCCCGGACGCACCTTTTGAATTTGTTGGTATTGATTTATATGGTCCCTTGCTGTTGACACCCTCCGGTCACCGTTGGCTTGTCACTTCGGTCGACCCTTTAACAAGATATGCCGAGACTGCCCCTCTGCGATCCGGTACCGCTTCTGAGGTCGCTGACTTTTTGTTGCGCTCCATCGTCTTGCGCCACGGGGCTCCTCGCGTTCTTCTCAGTGACCGTGGCAAGGCGTTCATTTCACAAGTTCTCGAGGACGTTCTTCGGGCCATTAATACCGTCCACAAATCTACTTCTACCTATCATCCGCAAACCAATGACCTTACTGAGCGCTTCCACCGTACGCTGTCTGACATGATTTTCATGTACATCCGTCCTGACCACACTGACTGGGATAAAATTCTTCCTTTTGTGACATTCGCACATAGTACTGCTATTCAACGGACTACCGGCTACAGCCCTTTCTTCCTTGTATATGGCCGATCTCCTTCCACCATATTCGACAGAGAACTCTTTTTCGCACCTTCTTCGCCTAACGCGTCGCTTCCAGAAGATTTTGCTGCCCGAGTTGCACATTGCCGTCGAATCACCCAGCAAAGCAGAGCAGCTACCCAAGCTGAGCGCAAGCGTCACTGCGACAACAAACGCCGTGACCTACGTTTTCACCCTGGAGACCAAGTCCTGCTTTGGACTCCACTCTGCACCCCAGGCCTCTGTGAAGTTCCTTCCACGCTACATTGGTCCATACACCGTTGTGCAGCAAACATCTGCAGTGAACTATCTGGTCCGCCCAGTACACTCCGTCACTGACCGGCGCCGCCGGAATGCCGAAATTGTTCACATCTCGCGGATGAAGCCCTTCACTCCCCGTTTAGATAATAGAGAGCTTTAGCCCAGCGGGTTTACGGCCAGCGGAGCGGAGCGGGCGAGCGGAGACACTACTGCGCATGCGCACAAGGCTGAGGCGGCCAGCGGTTTTACGGAGCAGCGTTTACGACCGCTGGAAAGCACTCCCCAGCGGAGGGTATACGCAGCGCGCGAGCGTGCGTAAGCGCGCGCGGGCGTGTATGGGAAATCCAAGATGGCAGCCGCGAACATGAACGCCGGCAGTTCTGCATCGACGACGGCGACTGCGGCGCTGACCCGTACATTAATACTCAGTATATTATTAACAAATAATGTACTGAGAACATGTAATATATCTTTATTCAACATTTCTTGCATTATAAAAGCAAGCGCAATTTAAATTCATTTCTCAGTAACTCCTATTCGGACAACTAGGTGGGGAAGCAAAGCGCCCCGCTCGAGCGGGTGAGTGATCCGCCGGGCTAAAATTCTTTTTTCGCGAGCCGCTCCGCTGGCGCAACGGTGGAAACCGCGAGCGGAGCGAAACGTAAACCCGCTGAGCTAAAAGTCTCTAATCTCTAATCTGCGGCCAGGCTGGCCGCGTCCATGACGGGGGGAAGTTAGTGTAAGCACTATTAACGTACTTCGTCGTTTTCATTTGTACACAGCCATCATCATCTTCCCTATTCTTCTTCTTCGCGCGTGAGCTGGAGCGTTGCCTTCTTTTGAAATAAACAGCGCTGGACAACTTGATCGGTCTCGGTATTATAATATATATATATATATATATATATATATATATATATATATATATATATATATCCCCTATATGGCTTTCATTGATTACGAGAAAGCGTTTGATTCAGTCGAAACCTCGGCAGTCATGGAGGCGTTACGGAATCAGGGTGTAGACGAGCCGTATGTAAATATACTGAAAAATATCTATAGCAGCTCCACAGCCCCCGTAGTCCTCCATGAAGAAAGCAACAAAATAACAATAAAGAAAGGCGTCAGGCAGGGAGATACAATCTCTCCAATGCTAGTCACAGCGTGTTTACAGGAGGTATTCAGAGACCTGGATAGGGAAGAATTGGGGATAAGAGTTAATGGAGAATACCTTAGTAACTTGCGATTCGCTGATGTTATTGCCTTACATAGTAACTCAGGGGACCAATTGCAAGGCATACTCACTGACCTGGAGAGGCAAAGCAGAAGGGTGGGTATAAAAATTATTCTACAGAAAACTAAAGTAATGTTTAACAGTCTCGGAAGAGAACAGCAGTTTACGATAGGTAGCATGGCGCTGCAAGTGGTAAGGGAATGCATCTACTTAAGGCAGGTAGTGACCGCGGATCCGGATCATGAGAATGAAATAATCAGAAGAATATGAATGGGCTGGGGTGCGTTTGGCAGGCATTCTCAGATCATGAACAGCAGGTTAACCATTATCCCTCAAGAGAAAAGTGGATGTGGCGACACACTCCGCGCGTACTTCTGCGCACCCTCCGTCTTCTTATCATCTGGCCCCGGCATAACACAGCTGCACGCTGGACTGCATAGTCGATAAAACATAGCGCCACCGCTACGTCTCCCGAGGTATGCGTCACCGACGGTGGCTATAAAAAAAAATGGCTGTGGCTTAGCTAAGGTTAAGCCCAGGATGCGAAGCATAGTACTCCTAGATACACTCGCAACTTCAGCCTTTACCTCGGACTCTGTGGAGGAACGCTGCTGTTTAGCCGCGTACTGTCCACGTCGCTCGGCAAGCCGAACTTCTCGTTCTTCGGCCGTTTCCGTGGCTCTTTGCAACTTGCGCTTTTCGGTCTGACGAGCGGCTCTTTCCTTTCCCGCTATCGCGCTATACAACTGGCCTCGACGAGAGCGCGCCGCTCTTTTATACAGCTGTTATGACGCCAGTGCCCTAGCGGGAGGAACGGGAGTTAGGTCGCAGTACCATCTGTGCGACCGCAGGCGAGCGCACGAGCTGAGACCTGGCTATGTAGCTACGCGGCCGCAAGCGAGCGCACGAGTTGAGCCTCCGCTTTTGCAGCTGTTATGACGTCATATGGTAGCTACGCGGCCGCGCGCGGCGCAGCAAGGAAGAGCGTGGTTGTGCGGCTAGTATGCTTCGCATAAAACAGGCTGCCTGGCTGAGAAAGACCGCCTTCTACCTTCCGCTACTGTGACGAACGTAGCGTTGGTATGCCCGTCCGCTGCCATCGTTAGTCGAATACAGAAGCGTTCCGTTTTTATGTTGGGATTCGTCCTTCGGCAGACACGACATCCCGCATCTGGTGACCCGGACGTGATGTGATAACAGCTGTCTCTTAGCAGTACGGGGCAGGAACGTGGAAGCTTACGAAAAGGGTTCTACTTAAATTTAGGAAGACGCAACGAGCTATTGGAAGAAGAATGATGGGTGTACGTTAAGGGATAAGAAAAGCGCAGATTGGGTGAGGGAACAAACTTGAGTTAATGACATCTTAGTTGAAATCAAGAAAAAGAATTGGGCATAAGCAGGACATGTAATGAGGAGGGAAGATAACCGAGGTTACGGACTGGATTCCAAGGGAAGGGAAGCGTAGCAGGAAGCCGCAGAAAGTTAGGTGGGCGGATGAGATTGAGAAGTTTGCAGGAACGACATGGCCACACTTTGTACATGACCGAGGTAGTTGGAGAAGTATGGGAGAGGCCTTTGCCCTGCAGTGGGCTGAACCAGGCTGATGGTGATGATGATGATGGTGATGATGATACGCTGATGGATCGGTGGGGTTGCCTCGTGGCAAACGTCTAATTAATCCCCTTCGCCGTGTATAGACCTAACAGGCACTTGGACCACCAAGAGATTCGATCTGAGGGTGACCAGCTGTCAGGTTGCCCGAAGCGTCGATGTTCGGTCGTGACTTCGGGGATTGTTCTTGAAGTGATGGCTGATGTCACACTGCAGCTCGAAGGCCCAGCCCTCGCCTCGTTGTGGCCTTCTCCCTGGGAATACCCATGCTCGCAAACACCCTGGTCGGCGTAACTGAGCGACACGTCTACTAGACGCTATGCTTACCTCATCGTTTACATTGTTCTACCCCTCTCTCTGTCTCTCACTCTCTTTTTTTGTCGTGGTCAGTTCTCGGCTAGACAGAAATAGCTTGCCTATCTCAATAACACCGATAGCGATTCGTACATAACGCGTTCCTAAAAACATACCCTGAGTTCATCCCCGGCTCAGATCGTCTGCATTCTTTTTCTGGCTCCCTTTAACCTTAACATTGACCTTGAAGTTGTATTCCTGGCATATCAGACTACCTCTGCAGTCTCCCGTTTTTTTTTTTCGACATTTGCTTTAGCCTGCGGGAGGGGTCACTTGCGAACGTGAATTTCGTGCCTTGAACATACAGCATCCTAGTTACTGAATGCGCATACATACTATGGGCAAACACACTTTCTGCGAGGTGCTACGCGACTCCCCTCGCGCTGTCAGTTTTACACTGAAGCACGGGATGAGGCACGGGATGCATTCGTAAAGTTGGGCAAGGACGGTCGCTGGCCTGACACCAGAGAATGCATTCTCAGCTAAAGTCTGGCGAGACCAGCACAGCCGGTGAAGTCAAGGCTTTCCTCGCAATAAAATCCACATATTCCGAATATGGCTCCGCAATGTTCCACTTTTGTGTGACTCGCGCACTAACCCTTTCGTTGTCTTGTCCACCAAGGACCAGCACTAAAAAATAAATGTTGCGTAACTTAGGCGCTTAAAACTACAGGAAGATTCGAGCTCATTTCTAAATACTTCTACGCACTCTCTAAGCGATACTCAAAACGCTGATGTCTTATAGATACACGTGCGAGACACGCACTAACGCTTTGCTTCGCTGCGTCCGACCAAGACACACCTTAAAGGAACAGTACAAACACTTCCTAAATTGTGCGTTTAACAACAGCTCCGCCAAATTACGCGTCTTACTTCCAGAGAAAAATCTCGCGAAGTTTTCGAAAAATGAACTTATACTCAAGCGCGCCAGCATAGTCTTCTAACAAATAACCTAGACTTGGCGGTGCAAGAGTATCTCTCTCTCACACGCACAATCGAAAAATGAAGCGTATCTGCTTAAAAGAAGGAATAAATAATTGCAAAAAATGGAGGACGCTTAAGTTTCGCCTTCAAGAGTGGAACGCAATAGCGTTATCAAACCTCGTTCGCACCGCCCACTCATTCGCTCGGCATGCTCTTGAGTCACACAAAGACGAAACGTGCACCTGAGCAAGCGGAATGAACCAAAGAACTCGGCATCTCGGAGGGAAAAACGATCTACGCTAGCCAAATATCGTGATCGGCACGGACATCCGGGCCGCGACCCGCCATGAAGGCTGATGCGATCATGGGGCTGGCGCCTCGATGGGATTGCTTTCTATCTCGCTTGGGAGCACCACGCAGACGCATGACTCCTGGCCAGCTGCACGGCACCCATCGCAGCGGACGCTTTCCCACCAGACACGCTGCGGCGCAGCAATGACGTCAGAGGCGTCTCGCATCGGACGCTGCACCTAGGAATCGCGCTGTGAGCGGAAAGAGGAGCCGCGTCGCCTAAACACGAGGGTTCGAGTGACGCACGCTGGAAGTTGGAAGGGGAAAGAGCGAGAAACCTTATTAAACACAAGGGTATTGGGGCGTCCTCGCACCAATCCCCGCACGGCCCCAATGCGCTCAAACGAGATGAAGGGGAGAAGCGGGCGAGTGGCGCGCCAGCTGTCGGGGCAGCGCCGTACATTGCGAGGAGGGAGTCTTCTGTGTTTGCCACAAGATGGCTCTGCGTGTGCGCCAAGCGCAGAAGAAATGTAGCGGAAACGTACTTTGCTCGTTTAACTGCGACTTCTGTAATTTATATGCTCATAATTACCGATATACGCCGCAGTATAACTTTCTACGGCACGTTTTTAAGGCAACACCGCATTCCGTACAGGAGCTTTCGTCGCGTTTGAAGCACTTCCTCTTCAGCCACCGAGATGAGCGGACGCGGAATGTCGGGCTCTTCACGAGCGGCTTCAGCGACCCTTTTGGGCCGCGGTATCAGGTCAGCTGAAAAACCAGGCCAGGACTACCAAACGATTTTACCAACGCTGCCAACAGGTGCGTCCATTATGCATACGGTTTTTTTACATGGCGATGTTAAGGCGCGGCCTTACAAAGTGGAACATTTTCGAGACACTCTTACACGGCTGTCTCTCAAGCCGCAAGTGGTTGCGCTGGGTGCATATCAAATGAACCATCTGTGAGCGGTGACTTTCAAGGACGAAGAGGATCGCTGCAGACGCTGTTGATGTCAAGGACCACCGCTGTGTGGTCGTCGACCCGTGTGACCGAGGCGTTCGTATCAAGCTCTACTGGCTTCTTCACGGTGTACCTGACGACGACGTTGGCACTGCTTTGTCGCCTTTGGAAAGGTGACTAAGATCACCACAAAAAGGTGACGGGTACAAGGATGGGTTGACAAAGGGTCAACCATCCGTTCTGTCACTATTAAGCTGAAGGTGGGCGTCACTGCTGAAGACTTGCCCCACCAGCTGCGAGTAGCGGAAGATGTTGCGCTCGTGCACGTCCCTGGCAGAGCTCCCCTCTGCCTCCGATGCCGCGGCATCGGGCACATACGACGCAAGTGCCGTGTAACACGCTGTGGGCTTTGTCGTCGTTTCGACCACGATGAGACCCAGTGCGTCCGAACCTATGTCACAGTGACAGGCCCGGCATTGAAGGAAGATGTCACAGATCACTTGAATGACGTGGTCGACGCTGTGGAAGCCGCAAGCGAAGGGAAAGAGAACCAGCCCTCGGTGTTAACGCCCCTGGAGAAGGCAACGACTGTTAATCAAGCCAAGTCATTGGACTGCTGGAAAGACCCATGTGATGATATGGTAGAACCAACTAATTCGATAAAGGTCGAGGTAAAGGAATCCAAAGAAATTTGCAAATCAGCAGAAGTGACGACCGGCGAACAGCATGACACTGACGACACCGTGATGCCAATGTCAAGTAGTGCACCTGCTAAGAGGATTCACGAAGAGGCGGATGACCAAGAGGAAAAGGATCAAGAGACTGGGAGTGACGAGCCTCCGTCACTCCCGTCACTCCCAAGCCCGGCGTTCCAGCCAAACGCCGTTCTACAATCCAGACGCCTCCGCTGACGCGGAGGTTTTCCTGGGATAGCAAAATTGTTGTTGGGGTCTGGGGACTGGGTTTTGTGGGCAGGATGTGCGTCGGACATCGTCATTGTGCTTTGAAGTCCAGAAAACCATAGTCCGCCTCCCTAGACCGTCGATTCATCGTAACAGATGTGAGACGGACGATGTGCGTAATTGGTTTAGATTCTCCTCCCGTTAAATGGCAGCTAATTTCTCGACTGGTCTTTGTGTCGCGACGTTGAACACAAAGTGACGCGTAGAAGGAGCTTTCAGACGGCGCCCGGGCGTAGCGGCAATACCAAGGTAATCGTATTCTTATATAAAATAATACTGACCTATATTTGCCTATATTGACTTATGATATTGCCATTCAATAAACAAAAATTGCAACTGGTGAATACACGGAGAAAATGGTTAACGTTTTTTGTACCAGATAGACCGTAAGTGTACGTCACGCGGCGGGTGGATCTGGGGGCTGCCTTATTCTTTTGCGTAGC
Organism: Dermacentor variabilis; assembly: GCF_050947875.1. NCBI lineage: Eukaryota > Metazoa > Arthropoda > Arachnida > Ixodida > Ixodidae > Dermacentor > Dermacentor variabilis. The sequence continues at coordinate 228,110,827 of NC_134570.1, forward strand.
AGGATTGCTGTAGTTGAAGCCGTCACATCATCCGAGGATGATAGAATGGTCCTCTGCGATTTTACTTTTTCAGAGATGCCTTGGAGGGCTATACTAAGTGTTTATGCTCCGAACCTAGCACGGGAGCGGGAAGTCTTTTCTGGTGATGTTCAGCAGTACTTGAATTGTGAAAGGCATGTCATATTACTGGGTGATTTTAATTGTGTTTGCTTTCCAGAAGATAAATCTAAGTTGACCAGTGTTTGTGATAAAAGTCCGTTGCTTTTGAGTTCGATTGTAAAGCAACAAGAGCTTGAAGACATTGGTTATGTGTTGTCAAGCGAAAGCCATACCATGTATACGCACTACCAAGGTCAGTGTCATAGCAGGCTAGGCAGAATTTATGCTCCGTTAAACTTTGTGCTTTTATTTTCAAGTTATCAAGTGTTACGTGTTAGCTTTAGCGATCATTGCCTCGTTATGTCAACCATAGGAAAGAAACAAAAACCACCAAAATTCAGCTGGCACTTATGGAAGCTAAATGATAAGCTTTTGCAAGACGACGTTTTTCAAAAGGCAGTTCAAGAAAAGCTCGAAAATTTGCTCAGCAAAACTACGTCAACGTTCTTCATTGCAAAATGGGAACTCTTCAAAAGAGACGTTAAACTCACCGCGATTGAAAGAGCATGCGTAGTCAATCACAAAGAAAAAGAGCGTGAGAAGGAATTACACCTTAGGTGAAAATATATGCTCAGCGCAGAAAGCTCTTCGCCTGGCGTATTTTCGAAAGAAATCAAAGAAGTTAAGTCTGAGCTTGAAGTCATGGATGAAGAAAAGTACAGGGGTGTGGTATTAAGGGCAAGGGCAGAGAGTTTAAGGATGGGAGATACGCCTACCAAACGAGCAATAAGTGACGAGAAGAAACACACGGTTTCCACAGAAATAACAAAAATAAGTTATCAAGGGGAAGTCACTTGTGATGTTGAAATGATTGAGCACGCATTTGAATCTTATTATGAAAGTTTGATGGGGAAAAGGACATGTGGTATTGAAAGGTTTGAAATGACTTCTTGCCAATAATGCCAACATTATCAGACGAGGTCTGTGAGGAGCTCGACAGACCAATAAGCCTTTCAGAAGTTGAGGATGCGATTGATGAACTTACTCCCGGCAAGTCGCCGGGGCCTGATGGTCTGGAAGGGGCTTTCTATAAGAGCTTTAAAAGTGGAATAGCTGTATCATTACACCGCGTGATAAAGGAGATGTACGAGAATAAGGAAGCACCTCCTTCTTTCCTGACATCGCACGTTATTTTAATTCCTAAAGTGAAAGATTGTGTGCGACTTTTGGCGGTTGAATCCTACAGACCAATAAGCTTGACAAATACGGACTATAAAGTGTACACTAAAGTACTGGTGCAGCGATTGCAGACAGTTATAAAAGAACTTGTGGGCCCCCATCAGACATGCGGTATCAAATACAGATCGATCTTTTCGAATGTACATACTGCAAGGGCCGCACTGAAATGTTGCGATGAAAGTGAGGACAGAGTCACTATGACACAAATAGATCTTGAAAAGGCATTTGACAGAGTCATCCGTGATGTCATATTTTTGATCTTAGAACATGTTAAAGCCGGTGGAGTGATAACAGATGAAGTAAGAATGGTGTACAAAGATTGCACTGCAAAGTTAGTAATTAATAGGAAATTAGATGCCAGTATAAAAGTGGAATCATCCGTAAAACAAGAATGCTATTTGTCGCCTCTTTTATTTGCCTTGTATCTAGAGCCTTCTTGTTTGAAAATAATTAAAAGCCAATGTATTCGTGGGTTTATCTACGCAGGAATTGAGACTAGAGTTTGGCTTATGCAGATGAAGTGGCGATTTTTTGCCGTGATACAGAAAGCGTGAATAACACTATGAAAGAGGTTGTTTTTTTTTTGCGCCGCAGCTGGAAGTGTTGTCAGCTGGGAGTTTATGGCACGGCAGCTGGCCACAGGCACCCGAGTATTTTTCAATATGAACTTGAGCGTTATCCCTGGAAAGTATCTTGGGGTGCCATTGCAACATTATCGTGACAGTGCCGCGTATTGGATCGAAGATGTAAAAAGAGTTAAAGATCAGACAGAAAAGTGGGGCGGGCATAATTTTTCGATGTTTTCAAGAGCTAGTGTTTGCAATTTGTTTTTAGCTACAAAGGTGTATTATGTACTACAAGCGTTATGCATGGCAGGAATTTCGGTGCAGAAACTTCACAGAGTGTTTGCGGTATATATATGGGGATCCACTTGGGAAAGAACTAGCCGGTGTAACTTGTTTCATTTGGTGAAGAATGGAGGACTTGGATTAACACATTTGTTTTTAAAACAGATTGTTTGTAGGTTGTTTTTTTAAGGAACCAAACTGATATATTTTTGCGTACTGTTATTCAAGTGAGATTGAGTTCTTCCTTTCCTGAGTGGGTTGTCTCATCAACCAACGAACAAACTCGAACACCAAGTGGCTTTCTGAGGGAAGTTATGTCCTTTTCTTTAATGAAAGCGCATTTTTCGAATGAATTTTTGACTTCTGTGAAGCGTAAGAAACTTTATAGTGATCTCGTTGATGTTTTCCTGCCACATCCCTTTTACCGTAGGATGTATAACTTTGTACCTGAGCGCAATGTGCTGAAACACGTTAAAAAAATTCCGGTTAGATCTTCAGCGAAAGCTTCCTTTTTTCAATTGAATTCGGGCGCTCTCCTTGTGAAGCCATGGCTGCAAAGCAAGGGCTTCTTTGTTCCATGGTCTGTTAACTGCATCATATGTATATATGATGCATCTATATGGCATAGACTTATAATCTGTATTGATTGTCCTCTCGTAATTTTTTTACTGGGACTTCGCTTCACATCCAAACGGCGTGGCGGGCATATCATTTGCTATTCTAATATATGCATGCCTTTCGCGTCGTTCGAAACCAAATCAAACAGAAAACTGGGAAAGGTACATAGATGCGTGCCATGTAAGAGATGAAATCAGTTATGCAAACAAAGCGTCATTAAAAAAAAAATAGAAAAATATAGTTCCGAGGAATAGCATTATCGCCGCGTGAGACCATACCACATGCGTATCAGGTGTGCGTTTCTTTGGGAATGTAATTAACACAGCGCATTATTTTGCAACGCAAACTTATTTTGGAAGTTTCACAGTGACATCTGCCTGTAATGAACATTTTTTCCGAGCACTTAGCTTAAATCTGAAGTGCCCGTCTCAAAATAAGAAAACTCAGCGTAAGCATCAGTTCAGATTCAGTACGCTTTTTCGCAGCCGCCACCCATTTGGAGCATGTAAATCTGTTAGCGCGTTCTCCTCAATTCGCGGCAATACAGTAGCGTCCGCTAATCACTAGCCGCTTGACGTCAAAGGTCACTGTTGCATTTTGTCGGCGCGAAAACTCCGTCGAGGACAGCTCAGCCAGACCCAGCCTGTCTTTCAGTGCAGACACTAGCAGGCGGCGTTCGACTGCACCTGCGGTAAGACGGCAAAGACGCGCAGAGTTCAAGTCAATTTTATTTCCTTTTCTAGGAAGGAGGAGCCGGAGCTAAAAGCTGAGAAATCAGCTTGACAAGGGATTAGGTTGACCACAGCACTACAGGCATCACAACGCTTACGTTGCCGAAACACAAATCATCGTGAGTGTTGCGCCTTGATCGGCTAATTCGAGGCCTGTTGTTTTTTCATGATTACAAAATCATTCATTGAAAAGGCGTAGTTCCCATTTATCTCACTATCTCTGAAAGACACAAAGTATTAACTGTCTGTCTATTTCCGCACTATTTCTATTGAACTACAGACTTCTCCAAGGAATTAGATTTGCTTCAAGTATACGTCTGTCCTCAGAGATGCTTAACACCCCTCTGTAGCTTTCTTCTGAAGTTTGACTGGAATACGGTGTCTATTTCGCATGTCGCATCCAGTCTCATCAGCAACTGCGTAGCTAGTGGCAATTGCACTGAAATGCATGCGAGAGGTGTGGACCTCATCAGAGACTCCCAGCTTTATACATACCCCTAAGCTGAGCTCCTTGGTATTGTATTCCATTTCACTGTACTGTACTGTGTTCTGTCGACCATCCCTGTCGAAGACAGCATCACGACAAGACGTCTAACTCCTTTATTGTCTAAAACACCAACCATACATTTTAATTCTTTTCGTTCTCTTATGCTGGTTAATTCTGGACGCCTCTTTAACCTAAAGGAAGGAAATAACCGGCTAGAGCGCAGAAATATCTATACCTGAAAAGTCTGTATACGGAATAGAGGAAGGGGCCATGAAAGTTGGGAACCAAGTACCGGATAATTGAAACTGTTGATACGACAACCAGAAGTCATAAAAGAAAAAATGAAAGAAACAGCGACGTTAAATTGGATGCAAAGAATGGAAATAAAAAAACCAGGAAGATTTAGAGAAACGGTAAAAAGAAATCACGAGGAAAAATTTGTACGTTAAAGCAAAGGGCAGTGCGTTGATATTTCAGGCCAGAGCTGGCTTCTGAAGAATCAAAAATACCCCAACAAATGTGCGCTACACGGTGAGGCATGTTCCAGGAACGACTCGGCAAATCGTAATGCCAAGGTATTCACCCAGCGAGACCTGTTCACCTTCCAGAAGTCATCATCATCATAAGCCTGGTTACGCCTACTGCAGGGCAAAAGCCTCTCCCATACTTCTACAACTACCACGGTCATGTACTAATTGTGGCCATGTTGTCCCTGCAAACTTCTTAATCTCATCAGCCCACCTAACTTTCTGCCGGGCCCTGCTACGCTTCCCTTCCCTTGGAATCCAGTCCGTAACCCTTAATAACCGTCGGTTATCTTCCCTCCTCGTTAAATGTCCTGGCCATGGCCATTTCTTTTTTTTATTTGCACTAAGGCGTGATTAACTCGTGTTTGTTCCCTCAACCAATCTGCTCTTTTCTTATCGCTTAACGTTACACCCATCATTATTATTTCCATAGCTCCCTGTGTCGTCCTCAATTTGAGTAGAACCTTTGTCGTAAGCTTCCGGGTTTCTACCTCGTACGTGAGTACTGGTAAGACACAGATATTGTACACTTTTCTCTTGAGGGATAATGGCAAACTGCTGCTCATGATCTGAGAATGCCTGCCAAACGCACCCTAGCCCGTTCTTATTCTTCTGAATATATCAGTTTCATGATTCGGATCCGCGGTCACTACCTGTCCTAAGTAGATGTATTCCCTTACCACTTCCAGTGCCTCGCTACCTATGGTAAACTGCTGTTCTCTTCCGAGACTGTTAAACATTACTTTAGTTTTCTGTAGATTAAATTTTAGACCCACCCTTCTGCTTTGCCTCTCCAGGTCAGTGAGCATGCATTGCAATTGGTCCTCTGAGTTACTAAGCAGGGCAATATCATCAGCGAATCGCAAGTTACTAAGGTATTCTCCATTAACTCTTATCCCCAATTCTTCCCTATCCAGGTCTCTGAATACCTCCTGTAAACACGCTGTGACTAGCATTGGAGAGATTGTATCTCCCTGCCTAACGCCTTTCTTTATTGGTATTTTGTTGCCTTCTTTATGGATGACTACGGTAGCTGTGGAGCCACTATAGATATTTTTTAGTATTTTTACATACGACTCGTCTACACCCTGATTCCGCAATGCCTCCATGATTGCTGAGGTTTGGACTGAATCAAACGCTTTCTCGTAATCAATGAAAGCTATATATAACGGTTGGTAATATTCCGCACATTTCTCTATCATCTGATTGATAGCCTGAATATGGTCTACTGTTCTATTGTTCTATATATGGTCAATATGGTCTATTGCCGTTACAGAATCCTGCCTGGTCTTTTGGTTGACAGAAGTCTAAGGTGTTCCTGATTCTATTCGCGATTACCTTGGTAAATAGTAAATAGTTTGTAAGTAGTAAATAGTAATATAGTAAATAGTTTGTAGGCAACGGACAGTAAGCTGATCGGTCTATAATTTTTCAAGTCTTTGGCGTCCCCTTTCTCATGGATTAGGATTATATTAGCGTTATTCCAAGATTGCGGTCCGTTCGAAGTCATGAGGCATTGCGTATAGAGGGTGGCCAGTTCTTCTAGAAGAATCTGCCCACCGTCCTTCAACAAATTTGCTGCTGATCCTCCCCATCTGTCTTCCCCATTGGCATAGCTCCCAAGGCTTTCTTCACTTCTTGCGGCGCTACTTGTGGGATTTCAAATTCTATTATACTATTCCCTCTTCCAATATCCTCGTGGATGCCACTGGTACTGTACAAATCTCTATAGAACTCCTCAGTCACTTGAACTATTTCATCCATATTAGTAATGATATTGCCGGCTTTGTCTCTTAACGCATACATGTGATTCTTGCCTATTCCTAGTTGCTTCTTTACAGTTTTTAGGCTTCCTCCTTTCCTGAGACCATGTTCGATTCTATCCATATTATGCTTACTTATGTCAGCTGTCTTATGCTTGTTGATTAACTTCGAAAGTTCTGCCAGTTGCATTCTAGCTGTAGGGCTAGAAGCTTTCACACATTGGCGTTTCTTGATCAGATCTTTCGTCTCCTGCGATAGTTTGCTGGTATCCTGCCTAACGGAGTTACCACCGACTTCCATCGCACACTCCTTAATGATGCCCACAAGATTGTCGTTCATTGCTTCAACACTAAGGTCCTCTTCCTGAGTTCAAGCCGAATAGGTGTTCTGTAGCTTGATGCTGAATTCCTCTATTTTCCTTCTTACCGCTGACTCATTGATCGGCTTCTTATGTACCAGTTTCTTCCGTTCCCTCCTCAAGTCTAGTCTAATTCCAGTCCTGACCATCCTATGGTCACTGCAGCTCACCTTGTCGAGCAAGTCTACATCTTGTATAATGCCAGGGTTAGCGCAGAGTATGAAGTCTATTTCATGTCTAGTCTCGCCCTTCGGGCTCCTCCACGTCTACTTTCGGCTATCCCGCTCGCGGAAGAAGGTATTCATTATGCGCATATTATTATGTTCTGCAAACTCTACTAATAACTCTCCCCTGCTATTCCTAGAATATATGCCATATTCCCCCACTTACTTATCTCCAGCCTTCTTCTTGCCTGCCCTGGCATTGAGGTCGCCCATCAGTATAGTGTATTGTGTTTTGACTTTATCCATCGCCGATACCACGCCTTCATAGAAGCTTTCGGCTTCCCGGTCATCATGACTGGATGTAAAGGCGTAGAACTGTATGACCTCCAATTCGTACCTCTTAAGTTTCACAACACGACCTGCCACCCTCTGGTTAATGCTATAGAATTGCTGTATGTCACTAGTTATAGCCGTATTATTCAGGAATCCGACTCGTAGTACTCGTCTCTCCGCTAAGCCCCGGTAGCACAGCACGTGCCCGCTTTTTAGCGCTGTATATGCTTCTTTTGTCCTCCTAACCTGACTGAGCCCTATTAAATCCCATTTATTGCCCTCTAATTCCGCACATAGCACTAGATAACGTTCTAGCGTTAAACGTTGCCAGGTTCATATTCCAATGGCGGCCTGTCCGGAGCCAGGGGTTCTTAGCACCCTCTGCTGCATCGCAGGCCTGACCGCCGCCGGGGTCAGTTGCTTCGCAGCTGCTGGGGAGTTAGTGCCGGGGTTTGATTGTTATATTCATATAGGAGGTTGTGGCTAAGTACTGCACCAGCGTGGCCAATCCTGCTCTCGTGGGGGAGTGCGTTACTGGCTCTGGTCACCCGATCAGGCCGCACTCCTGGCCTTTTTGTGCAATTTTATCAACACGCGGATTTTTTTAATCCGGTGGAGAATTGCGCGGTACCGGGATTCGAACCACGGTCCTCTTGGACGCGAGGCGGATGCTCTACCTCTACGCCACCGCTGCATGTTTACCTCCCTTGTTTGCGAAGTGTTGGAATTTAAAGAAGGCAGTAGCCTAGGCGCCGAAATTTCAATCTGCCGGTGGAGGCAGGCCAATCTTCGCCCTCTCTCATTCGTGCCCCCCACGCGTGCTCCTTGGCAAGAGTTATACACAGGTGGACAGGCAATATATGTAAATGCAAGTTCTATTTGTTCTAAAGTCGAGCGAATATTCTTTGGCAGCGGCGGCGACGGCGGATGGGCGACTGCAGAGATACTATTCCGCAATTCTTCAGGTTGTGTCCGGCGCTTGCTGGAGTCCACTGTGAGATGATTTTGCTTTCTTGCTATAGGATTACCATCTGCTTAGGGCTTTTGTGGACGACCCATTGTCCTTTTACATTTTTTCTGCATCTGGTCGCCGCCAGGACGAACTACGTCGACCGTGCCATCTACCTTTAATGCTGCAAGCTTTTCATTCTTTGGTCAACGCTAGCATCTTTCATCTCGGGGGCGGTACCTGCTGCATTATGTTTTTTACGGTTTCATGTAGGCAGTGGGGACCACGAAGATCACCTATTCTGGAATGTTGCAGGTTAGTTTGCAAACTTTATTTCTATAGAAAGTTTTTCGGCTGCCGCTGCTGCTGCTAAGAGTGCCATTTTTACCATAAATTGTGTGCTGTACTACTGACTTTTGTGCATGCGTGATCTGGTCCCTACAGGTAATTTTCCTTGTGCTGTATTTCTTTTGAAGCAGTCAACGATAACAACTCTAGTAGCTTAGACGATGTCGCTAGGGCCCTTGCGGCAAGGCAGCCCACCAGCATCAAAGAGATGTTAAACGTTTTAAATGAGCTGGTTTTGAGGCTCGAAGCATTCGCGGTTGACAAAGCTTTAGCTCGAGTGCTCCTATCTAAATACACGTAAAAGGAGAATTCGTTTTCCTCGGCAACCAATGCACCAAATTTGACGAGGTTTGTTGCATTTAAAAGACAAACCTAAAATCTAGTGACTGTTGGTTTCGAATTTTTGACTTGGGTTGTCAATCTTTTAGTAAAAATTGGCAAAAATCGAAAACTTTCAAAAAACGAAACTTTCAAGTTTCCAACTCTGCAACTCAACCACTAAAAATGATAATACAATTCTGTGAATTGCATCTAATAGTACATCTAAAGCGCACAAAATTGATATGTTACACATGAATATAAAATAATTGAATCATAGGAAAATACAACTTTTGCAAAACCGTTGTAACGAACGTAACAAATTCACGTAAGAGGTAAAATTACTTATTGAATTTTTCCGCTTTGAATGAGATAATGGATGCCGTTTACAGATCCGCGATATCAGTTCTTGATGCAGAGCTATGAATTTGTAAACTTCGTGCTTCTATTTTTTTAAAACTGTCAAATATTTGAAAATCGTTTTAAGAAAATTCAAGCCCTAAATCGAAATTTCGCTTCCAACAGTCACTAGAATTTAACTTTCTCTTTCAAATGCAACAAATTTCATCAAAATTGGTCCAGGGGTTATCTCATAAAAACGTTTTTGCGTTTTACATGTATTGGAATAGGCCGCGTCGGAGTTGGGCCCGAGCTAAAGCTTCCTCTTAAGGAAAGATGTCGCCAAGTTCGGAGCTCCAGAAACCGAAATGCACGGCGAAGTTGAAAAAATTCGCGATTTGATTACTTTCTTGAACGAAGGATTCGAAACCTTCAGAAACGATGTGAAGGTGTTCCGGCGGTAGCTGGGAGGCATGAAATCGGAGAATGGAAGCTATCGGAAGGAACATGAACAGCTGTGGAATGAACATAAAAAGTATAAGGGAGAAGTAGTGAAGCTTAAACAATACTCCAGGTGTGCGAACATTTAAACACAAGTACTTCCACACATCCAAAATTGCACGCCTGAAGAAAACAGTAACGGACATTGCTGACTCCTTGGGCACTGAAGTGAAGTCTCATGATATTGTTGTCGTACACCGAGTACCATCAGAAAGCAGGGACAAGAGAAAACCGGACGTCGTAGCAAAGTTTCTTACACGAAGTGCCCGAGAGAAGCCCTCGTCAGCTGCTAAGAAAGCAAAGTTTGGTACCAAGCAGCTAGGTTTTAGTGAGGATGAACCGTTGTACATAAATAAACATCTTTGTATTGAAAATAAAATCCTTCTGAGCAACGCACGACACGCGAGGCGAGATACGAGTTGAAAATTTGTCGTAGTGTCGCAGGGTAAAATCCTAATGACAGAAATCGGAAAAAAATCACCTGTATTATATGTGACCTCCGCTGCGGAGGAAGTTGTTTAGCCATTAACTAAGCTGTCAAATTTCGCTCGTGTTGTTCTTCAAGTGTACAAATGTAATATCCAGAAATTACTCATGTGATATGCATCTGATGGAAGACGTGTTCAACAAATCTTCTAGGTGTATTGTAACTTCTCTTTTTCTCTTTCGTTTCCAAACTGCTTACGGCTAGCGATGTTTGGACACTGCTTACTTACAACTTTTCTTGTATGTCAAAGGCGTAGTTGCCTTTTCACTTTTATGTCCATGCTAGGATGTTTCATCTTTGTACACGATATGGCGAGATCCCAGTGTTAAAAAATTAATATGCACACAGCTTGCTCTATGCATGTATGTGCGTTGTGTTATTGCATTTTCGTTCTTCAAGATGGTAAATAACTTTGACTTGAGGGAACTTATGAATATACGCGCAGCCTGCCTCCGTTTTATGTAACAATGAACACAAGCCCGACTGCGTTAAATTAAATAGAAGCACATCAAAGCAAGAGGCTCTTAACATTTCGGCACATCAGCCTGCATTCCGCGCGATCTAAGGAAGGCAACTTGATTGCTTTCATGAAAACATTTAGTTTCAAATTTTCAATTATTAGGTTTACGTAAAGATGGTATCGAGATGACGCAGATGCTATTAATATTCAGGGATACAAACTGATTAGCGTAAATACAGGAACAAGAAGAGGTGGTGGTGTCTGCATATATGCTAAAAATGGGATTACATGTGGGTATATGACTTATTGGGTGCTCTGTTCTAATGACATAAAAACATTTTCCCGAAACTGTGAAAATATTGCGTTCTCTGTAGCGCACAGGCCATCAGATGGAAACAATAACAACTTTTTTTGAGAATCTCGACAACTTCTTTACGTTTGTACACGACGAAGACTATACACTAGTCATGGGCGGCGACCTAAATATTGATATCTTATAGAACACGACAAAGCACTCAGAGTTAGTGGCTCTCCTTGATTCGAATATTGTTTCAAATAAAATTTCAATTCCTACCAGAATTACGTCAAGTGCAACTCTAATAGATTTGTTCCTAACAAACGGCCCGACCGAAAAGATACATTCCGATGTTCTTCACACGTCAGTGAGTGATAACCAATCCATGTACCTTGCTTTAGTTACACCACAAAAGAAAACAAAGCTTTCCCGCAACTAGAATTTCAAGAAATAAATTCTTACTCGCTCTTGTCTTTCCGCGACGAAATTGACTCATTCATTTGGAAGGACAACTTCTTTTCTGTTCCGAATGATATTACGTACAACTGCTTTACGGAGATCTTACGGTCGGTATATAAAAAGCACTTTCTATATAAAACTGAAAAACGTAAACGTGCGCGTAAACCATGGATAACCGCTTCTATCCTTAAAATCGTAAAAAAATCGCCTTTACAGTGCGTTCCTTACAGTACGCGACCCAGCTGCTTTGAAGGCGTTCAAAATAAATCAAAATAATTTGAGTAAACCCCAGGGACAATCGAAACGCAACTATTATTTCACTTTGTTTGATGGTGCAGTAAATGGGAGACCGATGTGGAACAAATTAGATACTGCTATATCTGCAGGGCAACCGCGAAGCAGCATTGATCAGCTTAGGGTATGTAATAGAGTGTACGAAGAAACTGAATTGCCTAACAAATTCAATGAGCCCTTCACTACACTTGTAAAAAGACCATATGATGCTGAAGCTCTAAACAATCTGCCGCATTCCACACAGTATTATTTTCCACACCAACAAATGAACATGCGGTAATTAATATATTTAGACGCTCTAGTATGAGTAAGAGTGAGGACATCAGCGGTTTGAAACTTCAAGTTAATATTTTTCGTACTGACCTTTTCAGTCCGTATTTAGCACACATATACACTCTTCCTTTAAGTGCTGGTACCTTTCCTCAACGTATGAAAACCGCCAAAGTAACTGTAATATATAAGGGGGGAGTGAAAATCTGAGTAATTACAGGCCAATTTCAATATTGCCAGTTTTCTCAAAGGGATTAGAGAAAATTACCCTTATTGGACTGTCGAGATTTTTCGACGAACATCTGATTATAACACTGAACTAAAGTGGAAAGTTGGCCGAGTTGGTATACATTCATAATGGTAACAGCGCGAACAAGACGACGACGGAGTGAAATGACACAGGATGAGCGCTGTCCTGTGTCATTTCACTTCGTCGTCGTCTTGTTCGCGCTGTTCCCATTATGATTATGACACCATAGCAGTTCGGTTTCCGACCTGGCCTCTCAACCCAATGTGTGCTGCTTCATCAAAAATAATTATTATTAAAAATATAGAAGGGAGAAGATTAACTTTAGGCGTTTTCATTACCGTTAGGCCTTCGATACCATGAATCAAATAACATTACTGCTAAAATTAGAATGCTATGATATTCGTGGTGTCGTGTTGAATTTAGTTCAGAGTTACTTGACCGTTAAGCACCAGTGTGTATCAATAAATAAAGAACTGTCCGCACTAGCAAAAATTAGACTTGGCTACGGCAGGGTAGTATATTTGAGCCACTTTTGTTTATCTTTTTCATAAACGACATCATGAAAGCAGCCATTTCAATAGAATATGTTATTTATCCAGATGACACCAGTTTGATATTTTCCGGAATGAATGATGATTATATCATAGCATTGGCTAATGACACACTAATATGACTGTACACTTGGATGGAAAAATACTCTTCACGAATAAACTGTTCTAAGACAAAAGCTGTTCTTTTCTGAGCCACATCTACAACATGCCCTATGCTCAATTTTTTGTACTTCACTAATGTCAAAACAGAATTCTCTCCCTTTGCAAAAACATTGAGAGTTGTCTTTCATGAATACATGTCCTCGGAGCACCACACCAATTACATAGGAAATAACTTTTGTAAATTAGTAGGAATCTTAAGATGGTCATCGCATATTACCAGAACAGCAATAACTCATGACATATAATGCTCTATTTACTCTACATCTGCGCTACTATCATTTAATTTGGGGTACCGGGACCAAGAAATCATTACATAACTTAATCATATTGCAAAAATTAAACGCCACAGGTTGCATTACACGTTGCATTACAATACACATACGTATGAATCATTTCCGAGATTGAAGATTTTAAAGATTTAAACTTTATGCGGATACTATATCTTAACTAAACTTAGGTGCGAACTTATCCAGAATAGCCGCCACATTGGTAGATTAGCAAACTTTAAATCTCTCTGTGCGTTCCACAAGACACACTGTTCACTGGCAACCTCCACGGCTGGCTACGAACTATGGATCACAGCTGCTACAGTATTGCCTACCCATCGAACTAAATAACTTCAAACAAATGACAGTTTACGTGGTATGTCTAAAAATCCTATTTGGAATATTGTCACAGACAAAACCACAAAAGACTTCGGTCGAGGCTACAGATCTTTTATCAAGCTGTACTGGCACCTTCGTCGTTGTCTTCTTTGGGGAGCAATCTAACATGCCTATCATGTTGCACTGAATTGCACCGAGTAGCTGCCAGTTGTGTCAAGGTCCGTGGCATTACCCCCCTCCCTAGAAGCATCGTCTCGATGCGGAACATTTATGCACTGCTGATTGCCACAGTGATAGTGTTAAGGAAGACGTAGATGGTGAGAGAGGTGTAGAGCTCTGCGGTCAGCGGGAGTAGTATAGCTTCAACCTAGAGACGTGAACGACATCGGACAGGCGTGGGCATCGGGGACGGCGAGTGGTGCCTTATCCTTCAGGAATCACTTCGTATTTGCCGTCGCCGAGTCATTAAACAGTCCTATAGGGTCCAAAGTAGCGGCGCAAAAGATTCTCCGACCGACACGCTGGCGGAGTATGACCCATACTTTGTCACCAGTTTGATAAGTGACGTCTCGAAGACGAAGATTGTATCGGTCGGCACCGTTGTGTTGTTGGTAGCGGATATGCATTCGTGCAAGCTGGCGCGTCTCTTCGGCGCGTCGAGCGAATTCGGCAGCATCAGAGACAACATTAGAACAGTGGTGGGGTAAAATCATTGCGTCCAACGTTGTTACAGGTTTCCGGCCATGCACCGAGCAAAAAGTGGTGAAGCCGGTACTTTCTTAAACGGCAGTATTATATGCAAACGTAACATATGGGAGAGCGCCGTCCAAGTTTTTGTGGTCGACGTTAACATACATGGAAGTCATATCAGCGATCGTTTTGTCGAGCCTTTCTGTGAGCCCATTCGTCTGGGGATGGTAAGCAGTGGTGTTGCGGTGAACTGTACCACTGAGAAGCATGATATCTTCTGTGAGCTGGACTGTAAATTCTGTGCCCCGGTCGGTTATAACCACTGTTGGAGCACCGTGGCGGAGCACGATGCCATGTACAAAGAAGGTCGCAATATCATTAGCAGTGCCTTCTGGGAGATCTCGGGTTTCAATATAACGTGTAAGGTAGTCTGTCGCAACAGCATTCCAACGGTTACCAGCCTTCGACGTGGGGATTGGTCCAATTAAACCTATCCCAACTTGCTGAAAAGCGATACGCGCAGGATCAACGGGATCAAGAAGTCCAGAGGGAGGCACGGGTGGTGTCTTACGTCTCTGGTAGTCGCGGCATGTCTTCACGTATTGCTTCACGTCACGGCGAAGGTTAGGCAAGAAGTACATTTGGCGTATGGGTGAAAACGTCCATGCGAATCACAAGTGACCCGAAGATGGTTCGTCGTGAGAGGCGCACAGGATGTCGTCACGTAGTGTGGATGGCACTACAAGGAGGCAGGCGGTTGCGGTTGAGTGAAAAGCCAATTTGTAGAGGACGCTATCGCGGAGAAAAAGCGATGATAACTTGCGGATGAACATACCAGGCGCATATGGTTGACGATTCTCAAGGTAGTCGATGAAAGGCCGGAGTTCTGAATCATCGCGCTGTTGCTTGCTGATGTCGGATACTGTGATAATAGAAAGAAATGCGTCCTCTTCATCAACGTCGAATGTCGACGGTTGAAGTGGAGCACGCGACAGGCAGTCGGCGTCGGTGTGCTTACGCTCGGGTTTGAACACATCGTTATATCGTATTCTTGCAAGCGAAGACTCCAGCGTGCGAGACGGCCAGATGGATCCTTCAGGTTGGCGAGCCAGCACTATGAATGGTGGTCTGTCACAACTCGACACGATCGGCCGTAGAAATATGGTCGGAACTTAGCAATTGCCCACACAACAGCCAAGCATTCCTTCTCCGTAGTGGAATAGTTCCTTTCAGCTGGAGACAAAGTGCGGCTTGCGTACATAATGACGCGCTCGGCTCCATCTTGCCACTGTGCGAGGACGGCACCATGGCCAACGTTGCGGGCAACCTTGTGCAACTGGGTGTCACCGTCTTCGTCAAAGTGTCCTAGAACTGGAGGTGTCCGCAGACGCTTCTGGAGTTCACAAAAGGCCTTTTGTTGGTCCTACTCCCAGACAAACGGAACATTATCCTTTGTTAGCTGTTGCAAAGGTTCGGCTATCCTAGAAAATTTAACCACGAAGTCTCTATAATATGCGCAAAGGCCTAGAAAACGGCGGAGTTGGTGTTTGTTTGAAGGTGTTGGAAACGAAGCAACAGCAATGGCTTTGTCGGGGTCTGGTCGAATGTCTTCGTAGCTGATGACATGGCCCAAAAATTTGAATTCGTCCTACCCGAAATGGCATTTTTCAGGCTTTAAGGACAGGCCAACAGTACGAATTGCGTCAAGAACTGCTTGTAAGCGCTAAAGGGGCTGCTCAAAAGTTTCTGAAAACACAACGATATCATCTAAATAGGCAATCCATGACTGCCAGTTGAGACCTGATAGAACCGTGTCCATCATGCATTTAAAAGTAGCAGGCGCAGAGCACAATCCAAAAAGAAGGACTTTGAATTCGTAGAGTCCGTCGTAATAAATGCGGTTTTCTCACGGTCAGGGTCATCAACCTCTATTTGCCAGTAGCTGCTGCGAAGGTCCATCGATGAGAAGTATCGGGCATGTCGAAGGTGGTCCAAAGAATCGTCGATGCGGGGAAGGGGATAAATGTCCTTCGTAACGTTGTTAAGCTTGTGATAGTCAACGCAAAAACGCGTTGTACCGTCTTTCTTTTTCACCAGAACCACAGGGGACGCCCATGGACTGGTGGAGGGCAGCATGATGTCGTCGGTAAGCATTTGTTGGACTTGATTTCGGATGGCGTCTTGCCCTTTACGAGAAACACCGTAGGCACGTTGGCGCACGGGTCCTTCATTGGGATTTGTAACAATTATTTATTCCGTAATAGGCGTTTCGTTGACCTGCGATGTTGAAGCGAAACAGTCCGCAAGTGACTGTAAAAGGCTTCGAATGCTAGCTTGTTGTTCACCTGATAATTTAGAATTCACATCAATTTTGCTGTTGGCTGCTACGTCACGGTTAGAATCTCCACTATTGGTGTCCTACAGTTAAACGAGCAGGGGAGTCACTGAATGGATCCAAATAGGCGATGGCAGTTCGTGGGACGAAGTGCTGGTATTCACGAATGAAATTGGTCACTAAAATCTGAGCAGTCCGTGACGACAGCTGCAAGATGCCGCTGGCTACGCAAATCTGTCGAGCCAACTAGGCTGACAGATTGCCTTCAGCGATTCCGAGATGGGAAGGATCATCGTCTGTTTCTACAGTGATCAACGTTGTACTCCGTGGTTGTAAAGTAGCGCAGTGACCCGAAACGCGCAACACCGACTGTAGGTGATAGTCGTCCGAATGAGTTGCGTGTTCGCTGGAAAAAGTGACAAGCAACGCACGAAGGCTTATGATTGCGCCGTACTCCCGAATAAAGTCCATGCCGAGTATGACCTGTCTAGAGCACTCTGCCAGTATAATAATTGAACCGACAAATGTGGCTTCACGAATTTGTACCCTCGCAGTGCATTAGCCGATCAGCGTGAGAACGTGACCACCGGCTATACGGAGCTTAGATCCTGGCCGCGGTTTCATCACCTTGCGAAGTGCAGTAGCCAGTTGTCCGCTCATTACAGAATAATGGGCACCAGTATCGACAAGAGCGTTTACCGGGTGGTTATCTACGGAAACGAGTATGTCGGCTGAAACAGATTCACGGTTTCCGAAGGAAGGTGCCGAAGGTACGCAGGTATCGTTGTCGTCATCATTATCGTCGTCGTCGGGGTGTCGCCCCGGAGGATCTTTCGAAGTGCATTGGGCAGCGGACCCAACCCGGGAGGTCGCTGTTCTTAGTTTCCCCGAATTGGGCTCGTAGACCGGTTGCCCACGGAAGCGGAGAACGTAGTGTAGCGGCTAGGTGACGCCGATCGTCGAGGAGGTAGTGATCGTGACTGGCGCCTTTGCGGAGACAGAGATCGGGTCGTTGGCAGGGAATCTTCAAACGATGGGAACTGCGCATACGGTGACGAATGTTGACTGGCCGGATATTGCTGGATTTCTCTCGGGCGCTCTCCCTCACGTGGTCGACGAGCGCCGGGGTGATAGCCCTGGAGTACTATTCTTCGGTAGCAGCAGGCACTGTACCTGTGGCCCGCTTCGCCACAGTGGAAGCAGAGTGGTTGATAGTCAGGCGTGCGCCACATGTGTGATTTTCACGTATTCATTCTGGGGGCTCATGGACTAGCACATATTTGTATGTGAAGCTTGGCCTTGCAAGTGGCATGGTGGTTCTCCAGAAGAAGGTAGGTTACGGTGGTTCACGAGCTGCGCAGGTAGCCTCACGGCTTCCGCATAATTAAGTACGGGGGCAGCTTCAGGTCTGGTTTGCACGAAAGGCTGTGCCGTCTGGCGGACTTCTTCGCGCACGATATCTCTGAGGATGTTACGGTGGACTGAAATTGCACTCCCTGTAGTCGACTTAGCTCCTCGCGCACGACACTACGCACAAGCTATCGAAGCGCATCGGTGTCACAGGGCAACGAGAGAGGAGATGCTGATCCCAGGCTGATTTGGCGATCGTAGCCCGAGGAGCGTTGCTGAAGGGCTCGCTCTATTGTTGTCGCCTCACGGACGAACTAAGCTACAGTAGCTGGAGGCCTTCGCATCAGTCCAGCAAACAACTGCTCTTTCACTGCACGCATCAGCAGGCGGACCTTGTTCGCTTCTGTCATGCCAGGGTCAGTACACTTGAAAATGGCGACATGTCCTCTACGAACACGGATACGCTTTCATTCATTTAGCTTTTCAACCCCACTCTGAAGGGCTTGCTCTGCACACTCTTTTCTTGCGGGACTTCTGTACGTATCGCGTATCTGCTGTTGAAATTCTTGCCAAGTGGAGACGCATGGCTTGTGGTTAGCGAACCATGTTCGGGCAGAGTCCTATAGGGCGAAGTACACGTTCCTGAACTTTTTTTGTTCACCCCAATAATTGACGTAGGCCACACGATCGAAGTCATCGAGCCAGTCTTCCATGTTCTCAGAAGGCTCACCATGGAGCGGCCACGGCCAACGTGGCGTGTGGAGAGCCAGCGACGCAGGAGGCTGTCCCGTGCCCTATGTCTCCTTTGTCTGGCTGGCGGTTGTGGTCGACATCCTCGGCAGACCTTGCAGGACGTATTCCGGAGGCAGTCTTTGAAGTCGTCGGCTTTTCCGTATGTTGTCCGCTTCCAGTTGCTGGGGGCCAGAGTACATAGATACGCACCCAGCACCTCCACCAGTTTGTCACAGACAAAATCACAAAAGACTTCAGTCGACGCTACAAATCTTTTATCAAGCTGTCCTGGCACCTTCGTCGTTGTCTTCTTTGTTGAGCAATCCAACATGCGTAGCATGTTGCACCAAATTGCACCCAGTGGCTGTCAGTTGTGTCAAGGTCGTGGCAATATGTTGTCTACGAATGCCTTTTCTTTCTGATGTAAATATGACCTCTTGTATGTGTTTATGTGATGGTTCTTGAATTGTGGCTTCAAGTTTTGCATACGGCGCAAACTCTTATGTACCGCATGTTGCTGCCTTTGTGCCAAAAGGGAAGGGAGGCTAGTCAAGCGGCAGATATGCAGTTTTCGTCCTGCATTCGTCACAGTAATTGGTATAATCTGTCGTGTTATAAATGTACTGATGTGGTAAATTAAAACTAAATCTAAAGAAAAAAAACAAATCTCGCATCTCAACAAGAATCACCGCATGCTTCTTAAGATGATATGCAATGAATAAATGAAAAAAGTGAACTCTTGGTTAACTTTCATAACGCCCTTAGTCAGGTTGAGACAAAACACTGGGCAACACGAACATTTCCTCAACAAGCTAACAATTGAAATTTTACAAACTCATTACAAACCCTTCTTGTAAGAAGCAGAGGAGAATACAAACATTTCCACGATAAGGGAATCATTCCAAAATTAAAAAGAGTTTTTAACCTCTTCGTCTCTGAGAAATACTGGGCATACGAACATTTCTACAATAAGCTAACAATTTAAAATCTAAAGACAGATCATAAACTCTTCGTCTTTCAAAAATTTAAACATGCTACGAAATTCGAAAAAAAATGACAAGTATGATACTCAAAGGGCCTATGTTGCAATAACGAAGCGTCAAAATGCACATCTTATGGGAGGGGATAAATTAAAGTCAGGGGCTATGACAGCTTGAAAAAGGCTCGCGCATTAGGCTGTGATGAAGTTCGCTGTCATTTCAAACAAAGGCTACCACACAATGGAGCACGTGTTCCTACACACATTTTATCACTGACAAACTTGTCCACGATGTCAGTGAGACTTATTTTTCCGGCGAACTCTCGGTGCCCATGGAGAACTGCTATGTGACTTAGCCGCGCTTGTCCCACTGTTCACCTCAAGTAGGTTTTCGCGCGACGGAGGCACGAAAACGATCTCTCAGATGTGCCTTACGTGACTGGGATCGTCAAAGCAATTTTGACAAGCTTAGTCACCACGGGCAAAAGATCTCGCAGCTGCTCACGGTTATCACCCGAAAGCACCTCTACAGCATCCTGAAACGTTTTCAAGGGTGTATTGCGCTGCCTTGCATATATATAAGCATAATACGGTGAACGTTAAGCCGTTTAGGCTGAAGATCGTAGAACTTAAACAGGGCACGCCGAAAACATCCGGCGTTACCCATAGCGGACTGAAAGTTTGCTTCAAGCGATAACATGGCATGCCTTTCAGTGAGCAGAGCAGGAGTGACGTCAATCATTCACGGAATATGCAGCCATCGCTTGTCGAGTTTGCAGTTTTAATGGCCACGTTGATTCCGCATGCCGATGATGCACTCGATGTTTGTCCCGCGGTGGTTGCGATTCTTACTGTTGGCGGTAGCTTTCAATTCCCTTTCAATTACTCTGGTTGGCATATATTCTCCAAAACCGCAGTGGAAGAAGAATACGCGCCGGAACTGCTGCGTAAGAGGCTGCCACGCAACACTGGCCAAGGAGACCCGGGTCCAAATAAGGGCTTCCCGCAGATACCGTGGGATAAACGCGCAGGAATGTATCGATGATGAGCTGTCCGAGCACTCATCACAGACCGCTGGGTCCCGCTTTTTTAAGAGCTGGCTGTGTGTGCGGCAAATTCCCGGACGGCCCAAGACCAACTCGTAGAACCATTCCGTGTCTGGAAATCCACAAGTTCGCTCAAGTAGGTTTAACGTTGTCGACTTTATTGTGGAGCTCAAAGCCTCATTCGTTATGCCATAAACATTTTATTTATATTGCTACACGCGTGTGGTACTTGATTGGTTGAACGAGGCGCGTAGGCGCCATCAATCGAGAAAAGGAGAGGAAGAACGAAGTGGGCTCGCGCTGTGAATCTAACCGGTCAACGCTGCAACCGCTGTTGTAAATATAACCTGGAAATAGTTGCTCGTCTTACTGACTCGTCTTTTGCGTAAAAATATTTGCAAGGTTCATGTGTAGACACTGTAGTGCTTACGTTTAAAGGTAAGTTCATAGTTCATATTTCGAGTAAAAAATTGATTTAGATGTTCGGGAAAGGTTGGAAGTCTTAGAAGAGAATGCGCAAGAAGAAAGGTCCTGAGGGGACACTTATGAAATGGCCGTTTATTTGATTCCGCACAGACACTTGGAACAGAAGACGACCCACCATGGTTGCTCAGTGGTTATGGTGCTGGGCTGCTGAGCACTAGGTCGCGGGATCGAATTCCGGTCACGGCGGTCGCATTTCGATGAGGGTGAAATGCGAAACACCCGTGTACTTAGGTTTAGATGCAGGTGGTCCAAATTTCCGGAGTCCTCCACTACAGCGTGCCTCATAATCAGAAAGTGGTTTTGGCACGTAAAAACCCATAATTTAATTTTTTCACAGAAGACGTTCGGAGAGCTGCCGTTGCCAGTCGTAATCCTTTATGGTGAACTGGATCTACAACTTTTGCAATCATCCTTCTCCTTTGTCGGTCCGAGACAAATCTATGTAGCCGGGGCAGTTTGAGGCATCGTTGTTCTTTCAACGTTTCGGCAGCTGTAGTTCTTCAGTCGATTTGTCCAAAACCGTATAAAAGGAGATGTGATGCGCCTGACCCCATCGCTAATCTACGGAGGGAAAGCAGACGACGCGAAGCTACCCTGGTTTGCCGAATATGGCTAGGAGGGGCCTTTACGCATCCTTTGGTTTCCGATTCGGATGGGCCGACGACGCCTCGTGTGGTCACTGCGGTAGCTATGAGACTCATTAACACCTTCTCTGTAACTGCCCTCGCTACCGTTTGCATGGGCGATCGCTCGCAATCGCGATAGCGCGCTTGGACCAAAGGCCATAACAGAGAACACCATTTTAGAAGGCTGACATCACAAGTTATCGCATCTGAGTGCGACGAGGGCTCTGTTGCAGTATTTAAAGAAAGGAGAATTGGACAAGCTGCTGTAGCCTGAACTGATGTTTACAGTGCTGCAAGCACTGCTTTGCTATGCGGTGATTGTATGTAGTGACAATGACTGACTGTATGACTGCATCTATGCTCCACTTTCTTTCTCTATATCTTCTTTCTTGTCACTTTACCTCCCACTCTCTCCCAAGCGTAGGGTAGCATACCGGATCTTCTCTCCTGGTTAACCTCCCTGCCTTTTCCCTTTCTTCTGTCTCTCTCCGTGAGGGCGGAAAAATTGACGGGGGTGCTCGAGCCCCCCAGCGCTCCCCCCCCCCCCCGTCGTTATGCGGCGGGTATGGATAAAAGGATAACATCGTCAACAGTCAAGATAAGTAAGAGACTATCGGAGTAGTGGTGGAAAAAAAGCGGGGAAGATATTGACATAACCGGAGTCCTTGCAAGCATAGGTAGTGGTACAGGATACTGACGGATACGAAAGTGAAGATGGAGATCAGATAGGCAAAAGGCTAGATTCTGATAAATGTAGTGAAACCAAGCAGTCTAGCTAGCTAGGGGATGCCAATAGCCGTCATCGTCATCTTCACGTGATGCTTTTGTTCCAGTTGTGCGCTTCATTACGGACTCTGCCAGCAAGATTACGCCTCGTGGGATATCGCTCATATGCCAGTAGACACCTCGGCAAATCGAGATCACTCGAAATAAGAAGGCTCGTCAGCTTGCTTCCACTTGTGCTCACAACGGCTGTGACCGCCCGGAATATTGTGCACGCATGCTGAAGCTTGTCTGCTGATCAGTCTCTACCTCCTTAAGCATTAAGCAGACAAGCATCCCGCAAATGGAATCTTTCCGCCCATTGCACGGGGTCGAGGCTTGCCTGGTAACGCTGGACCATTCTATTCAAGCTAAACGATGGGCGTGTCCTGGCGTGTGAAGATTTAAACCGACGACGTTGTATGAGGAGTCCTTCGTGTGCTTATTATGATTGCTACTAGACACTTGAGCACCTCGTATTGAATTGTCCCGAATTTATAGCGCAGCACACGTCGCTAGTGAGGGACTACCATCTTCCTGGTCTTCGATGCATGCCCGTAACTTTGTTCTTGGGAGTGTCGAAATGCCAGGCTCATGGCATCCTGTTTACATTTATGATAGACGGTCACTTTCCTTCGCGTTTGTTGATTTTTTCTCGTTTGCGAGTGACCGGACCTGAGACAGCACTTAATATATGTTTACCATTCTTTGATCAGCGCGACCTGCAGTGCCTTTTTTGGTTCGCACTGCCGCATTCTATTCCTTGTCACTGTTTAACACCATAGGGTTGAGGGCCCTGTGTTGCAAGAAATCCCGCGCCTGCGCCCGGCGACGGACGTCGCTTCGATAAAATGAATTTCGGACCACGCATATCGAACCACTTAGGCCATCCAAGTGACACAACAAAGTTACCTAATTGAATTTCTCAAGCTAAAATAGGTAGAAAAATCGTAAAGTACGGCTTACACATGATAGACAGGCATGATAGGGTGGGATTGTAATTTGAATATACGCAAAACAAAATTCCGTTACGAGAAAACTCGAACTCCTTTTTCAGCGTTTCTACCATTCATTAACCGGCCACGGCGTCGGCTATCGGCACGCGCCGGCGTGGGCAAATATTGTAGGCCACGGAGTGGTGCACTCAGTTCTTTGCAATATTCCAGATGGCGCTCGTCTCCCCCTCATCGTAAAACCCCTCGATCTCCAAAAGTAGCGCCAACCACTTCCCTCCTCCTCCGCTCCACTCCCGCGCTCGGCGTGGCGTCGACAGTGGTGCCGCCTAGGCTGGTCCTGCCGTTGCAGACGACGGCTAACGCGCGACAGGATGAAGTCCGCGGAAAAAGTTTGTTCGAGCACGGCGGAGCAGTTTTTGAGGCGAGGTTTTTCTTCGTCAGTCGGCAACTGGCCTTAATAATGTCGTGTTGCGATTGCGCTAAAAATAAAGAAAATGACCATTATTTAAAGCGTACAGCGTCCGCGCGTTTGGAGTTCGAGTTGCTGAGGCACGACGCATGCACACGGTGTTCTCAAATGCCCGCATAATTACCTCAGTTCCAGGTTTTCACTGCGTGAAAGTATGTGTACTTGGTTTGGCAGGTTCATTTACGAACCTGCAGGATAATTTTGTTCGGCCGGCGCGTCAGATAGTCCAACTGTCTAGGCAGCAATGCCTAGCTTCAGGGCCACTTCTGCTCCGCGCGTTTTACAGATGTGTGTAGTTCATACACGGGTTGTGGCGGCCATGATCAACGTTTTCACACGTAGACAGTATTGATAATTTGAACAACGTATACCAGAACATGGAATAATTTTTGTTTATTTATTACAGTGCAAGTGATTGGAATTTGATAGCAAGAATGAATTATTAATAATAATAATATTTGGGGTTTTACGTGCCAAAACCACTTTCTGATTATGAGGCACGCCGTAGTGGAGGACTCCGGAAATTTTGACCACCTGGGGTTCTTTAACGTGCACCTCAATCTAAGCACACGGATGTTTTCGCATTTCGCCCCCATCGAAATGCGGCCGTCGTGGCCGGGATTCGATCCCGCGACCTCGTGCTCAGCAGCCCAACACCATAGCCACTGAGCAACCACGGCGGGTCAAGAATGAATTGGATGGGCAATTGAACAGATGTTCCAAAAGTAGTTATCCCCACCACTCACTAGAACCAGTAACATTTCTATAGAAGTGCTCATTTTATATTTGTATACTACATGCGTCTGTATTCTTTTGCGTTGTAAGTTTTCGCACCGAAGCAGTGTTGCTCGAACTGCAACACTGAAGGCACACAAGGCAGAGAAAAAATTGATTCTAGGGTTTTACGTGCCGAAATAATGATATTGACACGTGTGCTTGTTTGTCTTTTTCGTGTGACCGCTTTGCACTGTCTATCACATGATATCACTACTACGTGACATCGGCTGCAGGTTCTAGTGCATTCGTGTACCGAACGCCCCCGCAAAGCCGCGATCCAAGCCCGAAGCCCGAGGAAAACACCAACGTCGCCCAAGACTAGCCAGCTAGACGCATACTGCAAGGACTGCCCACGGAGCACGGACTTCTGCCTGATACGACCAGGAAGACGGTGGCCAGCTCAACAACCACAACGGCAGCCCCAGCGTCACCCATCGTGCTTCAACAACCGAGAGAGCCCCCTACCTGTCGTGGAGCTACGTTGGAGGATCCGGAAACCTGACTCGAAACATTCGAAAGGATCTCGACCTTCAGCAACTGGAATTCTGAGGATAAGCTGCGCCATGCATACTTCTCCTTGTAAGATGCGGCGAGTACTTGGTTTGAGAATCGGGAGTCCATCCCTACAACGTGGGACCTGTTCTGCAGTAACTTCCTGAGGACCTTCACGAGCTTTGTTCGAAACAAAAGGGCCAAAGCTCTGCTAGAAACGCGAGAGTAACTATCGAATGACACCATCGGCATGTTCACGGAAGAGATGACCCGTCTTTTCCAGCATGCCAAACCGGAAATATTCAAAAACAAAAACTCCGCTTCTTGATGCGAGGCGTAAGGCAGGATTATTTCGCCGGACTAATCTGCAACCGATTGAAGAGCGTAGCTGAGTTCTTGACAGAGGCAATGACGATTGACAAAACTGGAAACGCGCACTAGGCAATATAACCGCTATGTGCTCGCGCCGCAGTGTGCAATCCGAACACTGGGCTCCGGTAGCATCCAGGAGACCATCAGGGCCATTGTGCGCGAAGAGCTGCGCAATATGTTACTGTCGTCGCTACATCATGTGTTCTCGGTCACCGACATGGTCATGGACGTACTTCGAGGGTCACTGGCCATTTCCAAAGTGCCGCCACCGCCAGCACGCCCACCCGTCGCCCAGCGCAGCTACACGAGAAAGATAGACATTGGCGAGCCCCCGACCACCGCCCGCTCTGCTATCACTGCGCAGAAGCCGGCCATGTGTACCGCCGATGCCCATACCGCGACTTGGGACTGGGAGGGTTCACCGTCAACGCGCCGCGTCCACAGCTTGGTGAGCACCAGGCTGCGACCTGTCGCCGCAACGTCGTCCATGCACTTGCCCAGCCCGGGGCCGGTCTGCGAGCCCATAATCGGAAAACTAAAAGCAGCAGGTGAGGTTACTGTTTGTGGAACTGACGAAGATCCTCTGCCGCCGATGAAGGAACCAAAAATCTTGTCTCGGCGATATATAAACGTGACGCCGCCATACCAACAAAGTGTGGAAGCAAAGAATACGCCAACGAAAGACGACCTGTCGACACCACGTACCAGCCACACGTCAACGCGGTGCAGCGGTGATCCGTCGTAAAGGCCCAACTGCGACGCAAGGCAAAGAACCACTGACCTCGACGTTCTTCTGGACGGCCACGCAGTCCCCGCCTTAGTGGACACAGGAGACTACTCTATCATGAGTGGAGCCATCGCCGCCCAGTTGAAGAAAGTTAAGACAGCATGGGAAGACCCTCAAATTCGCACCGCTGGAGGACACCGCATAATGCCGACTGTAATCTGCACGCCCAGAATTACCGTTCATGACCGGACTTCCCTGCCACCTTCGTTATCATCCAACAGTGTACACGAGACGTCATTCTCGGCATGGACTTCCTGAACCAAACCGGCGCAATCATAGACCGGAAGTCGAAGTCGATAGCACTGTCGGAAGATAAAGCGATACCGTCGGAAAGCTCTCGTAGTCACCACACCTTGAGCGTGCCCGAAGATCAAGTAAGCATTATGCCTCGTTCCAGTATTGTTATTTCCGTCGGCACCAAAATACCCGAAGACGTAGACGGCTTCATCGAGGGCGGCCAACGTCTATGGCTCAAACGTGAAATTCGCGTCGCAAGAGGGATCGCTCGACTACACGGAGGGGAAACCTGAAGTGATGATAGCCAGGAGTTCAAGCACATCAGCAAGGGAACGACGATGGCGTACATTGACGAAATTGTGGAAACCAGTAATACGTTTGTCCTCTCGGATTCTGCCGCATATACCTCGACGACCATACTTCCCGAACCAGACTTCGACATAAATCCAAGTCCCCCAATAATTAAGCAGCAACAGCTCAGAAGTCTGCTCCGACGACACAAAGACTAGTCCACAGCACGGTGTAAAAATATTATAGGATAGACGGACTTGAACGGGTGACAACTTACGCTAGCCGGTCGCTGTCAAATACGGAAGGTTATTATTCTACGACTGAAAAGGAATGCCTCATCATCATTTGGGCCACAGCAAAATTCCGCCCTTGCCTATATGGCAGGCCATTCAAAATCGTCAGCGACCATCACGCGTTGTGTTGGCTAGCGAACTTAAAGAACACTTAAGGACGGCTGGCGCGGTGGATCCTCAGACTGCAAGAATATAACATCACTGCAACCTGCAAGTTCGGACGAAAACACTCTGATGCCGACTGCCTATCACGCACCCCCATTGACCCGCCGCCGCAAAAAGACGAAGATGACGACGCCTTCCTCGGAATAGTAAGCGCGGAAGACTACAGGAAACAGCAACGAGCAGACACGGAGCTAAAAGGCCTGGTCAAGTATTTGGAAGAGAAAATTGGTGTTTCCCCTTGGGCATTTAAGCCAGGATTGTCTTGGTTTTCACTTCAAAACAACCTACTATAGTAAAGATCTTTTCACTAGTCCACGCCAACTACTTTCTTGTTGTTCCCTCAACACTCCGTCCAGAAGTACTGCACGCCTTACATGGCAAACCGACCACTGGGTACCTCGGATCCTCCCGGACGCTATCGAGGATACAAGAAAAGCATTACTGGCCGAGCCTCACCGCCGATGTCGCCTGCCACGTCAAGACATGCTGAGACTGTCAGCGACGCAAGACATCACCGGCAAGGCCAGTGGCATTACTAAAACCGAACGAGCCTCCTTGCAGAACATTTCAGCAGATCGGGATGGACTTGTTGTGACCCTTTCCGACGTCAACATACGGAAATAAGCGGATTGTCATGCGACAGACTACCTGACCCGCTTCCTGAAACGAAAGTTCTGCGGAAAGGTAGCGTAGCCGAAGCTGCGACATGGCACCCCAGAAGCCCTCATCACCGGCAGAGGTACGACCTTCACAGCGGAGCTCACCCAAACCATTCTGCAATACAGCCAGACAAGCCACAGGAGTACAACTATCTACCACCCCCAGACAAATGGTTTACGGATCGCCTAGATAAGAAGACCCCCGCCGACATGCTAGCTATGTACGTCGACGTCGAACACAAAACCTGGGATGACGTCCTGCCGTACGTTCAAGCTAGTTTACGGCAGGAACCCGCCGACGACTCTCGACGCCATGCTGCCGCACGTCACCGACGAAGAGAATCGACGTCGCCACCTTGCTCCAGCGCGCCGAAGGAGTCCGACAGCTCGCCCGCCTGCGGTTCAAGAACCAGCAGAGGACCGACAGCCGAAACGACAACCTTCGACGACGCTAAGTCGAGTACCAGCCCGGCGACCATGTTGAGGTTTGGACCGCGATACGCCGTCGAGGACCCAGTGAGAAACTACTACGCCACTATTTCAGACCCTACAACATCATCCGGCGCATTGGCGTACTTAACTATGAGGTCGTGCCAGACGGCATTTCTCTATCACAGCGGCGCCACTCAAGACCTGAAATAGTCCATGTTTTGCGGCTTAAGCCGTTCTTCCAGCGCTAACGAACTTTGGGACATAGCTGAATTTCAATCTTTTTTTTGGACGGTGTTACTTTGGACTTTGCTTCTTTGTTTCTTTTATTTAATAATTGTCCTTTTGTTTGTAGCTTTCCTGTTTGCTTTGCAGCATCGGGACGATGCTTCTTGAGAGGGGAGCATTGACACGTGTACTAGTTTGCCTTTTCCGTGTGACCGTTTTCACCGTTTAACAAATCATATCGCTGAGCTAGGTACGCGCCCTAACGTATCGGAGGTTTCTCGAATGTTATCGATGGTTCTTCTTGCTGTCTATTGGCACCGAACTTTGTATTCTGATTTCATGCATGCGAGACGCGAATGGTGTAGAACTTTCTAGAAGACACGCGGACACTAGGGATTACTCTGGAACCTTCGATGACTGACGTATAAAAGGCAAAGCGCTTGACCTGCTGATCAGATTTTCAACGATCGCCCCGACTGTGTTCGCCGCTGTCGCCGTTCTTCGAGTATAGCCTGTTTTTGAGGACACAATTTCGCCCAATAAAACGCTAGTTTCGTCATTCCCAGTTTTGCTGCTTACTTCACCGTCACTGCTGCGTGACAATGTGATTATAGGCGTGCCGTAATGGTGGACTCCGAATTAATTTTGACCAGCTGGGGTTCTTTAACGAGCCCCCAATGGATGGGACACGGGCGTCTTTGCATATCGCTCCCATCATCATGCGGCCGCCGCGGCTGCGATTTGATGCCGCGACCTCCCGCGCTAAATCCGTCTGCGCATACTTTCGTCGTGCTGGGCCAGCAATGGTGGTCGGAGCGTGTTGGAAAAAAGAGATATGCAAAAGCGTGACGCGTGCTTCCACGTGACACAGTGGCCAATAGAGGAGCGGAGGAGGCGGGAGGAGGCAACGCCGGGGAGAGCGGGGTGGCGGAAAGATGTAAGAATGGCGCCACTTTTGGAAAACTGAGGGGTTTTACGGCATCGCGGCCCACGCAAGAGGCCGCCATTCTGCCATAAAGTCTGCCTTTGTGCATAACGTTCGCCGCTAACGTTTTCTGGTAAACATGACGGTTACAATAGCTGCGGTGACCAGAAAGCGTGAGAAGCAGTCAGAGATCTTTTAATGCTATCGTGTTCCACTCATAAATGCGAAGCTTAAGCGTCCTTCAAAATTTTAATCCAGTCTTTCGTATCTGCCAAATTGTTCATTTTTTATCTCTCTTTCCTTGCCTTCTTTCTTCCCCCTCTTTCCTGAAGAGCAGGTAGGCTCCTTCTGGTGTCAACTGCTAACTTGCTCCTTGATCTTTTTTTGTTTCTTTGAAGTGTATACATGCTTTTAAACCTAATACTTTTGGAATTATTAAAAAAGATAATAATAATTATTATAATAGTAATGATAACCTATTTGTTGCTCTTTTTGGTGACATTTCTATATTTCTATGCTGTACAGAGAAGTCATAAAAGAAAGGCCAGGAGGTTATTTCCGTGTATGCACTGCATGTAATAGTACCTTGGCATTGTTGTCCTAAATTTATTTTCTAGATACCTTTTTACAACCTGTATTTGTGCGTTACACCTTTATGTTCTTCTTTAATAATTATTGGTGTTGCCTTGTAAGCACTGCTTCCGTTGGTCCACACAGACGCGCCAGTGTGCTTGAGTGGACAGGAAGTGCAATTAAACTTAGTGGACAAGACGGTATTATTATTGTTACTGTCTTATTACTTGGTGAGCAAGTGGTGAGCGGTGCTTTTACGTAACCGGACAGCTTTAAACACGATAAGTAACCCCTTGAATTGGCATCGTTACTGCGTAGTTCAGGGCACACAGTTTAAGAATCAATGACAAAGCCACAATCGCCGTCATTTATTCCAAGCTCGGTGTTGGCAGCCACGGCATGCGATGCCCGGCCCACTGGTTTCCCGACGCGGGCGCCAGCTCACAGGGGCTCGCGCTTCACTTGAGCGATTCTTCGTAGCACTTCTGCAAACGAGAAGAAGAAGAAGTGTAAGAGTGCGGCGTGCTCGTTAGCGTCATGACAGCACTGGTGCGCTATGCTGCTCCAGAAGTGGCCGCATCCGACTTTGTCTGATTAGCCACGATTTATTTTCGGGATTGCATATCTGGTTTGGAACTGGAAAATTTCTTGCCCTAGATTATTGAAAGCATTTTGAGGCGTCTACTACTCTTCCTGAACGACACCGATTCATGCCGCGTGCACGAAATAAGTTGATCTTGTTATTTTAGCCACCTTATCTTTTCCGATGCAGTATTAGGATAATCGCCACAGTTGCTCACTTTTCTACGCACATTACTAAACTAAACGCAGAATAGAATATTTGCGTGAGAAAGTATTTATTTATTTGTTCACTAATACTACAACCATGTTTGCAAGTTCTTTGCAGGATGCACATACACCCACATAGAATATAGGATATATATATATTCTGATCTGTAGAAAAACACATACAAGCACAAAGAACTAAATACAGGCACTAAAATACTTACAAAAATTTTGACATAATCAACTGCGAAAACAAACATGAGTAACATAAATAATAAAAATTAAGGAACAACAAACAGGCTAATTTAAGCGTGATTCAGTTAATGACAGTGATTCTCGTGTTAAAATATCGCCAGTAAGGTTTTGTTCCATTCAGAAAAAGTTCCAGGGGAAAAGGAATAACTAAAGCTATTACTTCTCTGGGAAAATGTTATTTTGAACTAATAGTCAGTCTTGTTTTCTTGTGTCTCAATGCTGTAGTGACAATTTACTGTCCGAAACAATAAGTTCAGGCTACAGTTACTATTTGGAATGCATCATGTAACCGCACAAAAACAAGGGACAAAGAAGGAACACACAAGACAGGCGCGGAACTTCAACTAAGATTTACTCCGGGAAATCCCACATTTATACAAGTATCATAATCACACTTGCTAATCATCAGGCAGCCATCACTCGACGTTGGCATGCGGGCGTGAGTGCCACAGATTTGCTTGTAAATATTTGAACTCTTTATCGCTCAATGACACTGAAGAGCTGCTTACGCAGCTGCCAGATTGCATTTTTATACAGTAAGCTTCACAGATTTCTCAGTTCAGTTGTGACGCAAACATCTTCAAGACTTTAGTGTCGCGGAACCTAGGCGTGCAATTACGACAGTATCGACAATGGTCAGCCAGTTTGCCACCCCCCGCCAATCCTTCGACTCCTGCGCGGTGCTCCTGCAGTCTGACGTTTAGGCACCGTCCCATCTGCCCTATGTAGCTATTGCCACAAGAGAGAGTTATCTGGTACACTACCCCTATTCTGCATGGGTCGAACCTGTCGACGTGCTTGATACCACATTCATTTCTTTTGTTCTTACCCTGCACCATGTTGCACATACCCGCCAGTATTTTGGGCGCCGTGAAAACCACCGGTACTTCACATTTTTCAGCCACCTTTTTGAGGCGGTAGGATATTTGGTGGTAGTACGGGATGGCAACATGTCAACGACGTTGCGGCTCTACGCTTGGGCGGAGCTCTCATGGGCCCCGCGCTTCCTTGGCAAGGGTTTCTAGAACCGAGGTGACCACATCATACTGAAATCCTGCGCTGTGCAGTCTTTGCAACTGTAAGAACACGCAATGTTGCATTTAATGCTGGCAGGACTTATCAAGAGCAGCACGCAGGCAGTTTTTTGCAATTCCCCTTCTTACAAGCTTCGAATGAGCAGACTGGTAGTTTAAAATACCTTTTTTTGATCGAGGCTGATACCTCCAGCACGCATGGGTTCCAGCAATAACAATCAAAATGTCCAGGAACTGCAGGCATCCATGTGAAGGAAACTCAAAGGTGAAACTCAAACCAAACGCACTTTCTCGGAAAATTTCAAGAACACGCTCTACTGCAGTTGAACCGCCTCCCTCCCCAACCCCTTTCAAAAAGATGGCATAATCGTCAACATATCTAAAAATCTTAGCCGAGTAGGCTGTGTCAATGCGTTCAGCAATTCGCTTGTCACAATATGATAAAAATGTCACTTAATAAAGGGGCAATACAGGAACCAATGCACACTCCGCGCTTCTGGACGAAGTTCTTTCCATCGAAATTAACAATGGTCGCTGCCGGATAAACATGAAGAATTTCTAAAAAGTCGTCCACACTTACACCACATGCGTTCTGAAAGGCCACAGGGCCGTAGTCATCAATGGAATCTCTAATGGCGCATAGCAATATATCTTGTGGAATGGAATAAAATAGGTCAATGACAACAATGGAAAACGAAAACAACGGTTCCCTCGAGCCTTCATGATCACGAAGAAATGCGATAAGCTCCTCGGAATTCCTAATCATGAACGGGTCCTCAAATCTGAGCAAGCGCAAGTGTTTCTGCAGAAACTTAGAGACCGTCCCCTGCCACGTGTCACGTTCCGATACGATGGCTCGGAAGGGAATGCCTTCTTTATGCGTTTTCGCGGAGAAGAAAATGCTAAGCGCTCCGCTCTTTGCACCCTTGATGCCCAAACCAAGATTTTTCAAGTTACACCTATCACACAGACCCAACGCTAGCTTTTTTAGCTTAGCGGCAGTGCACGTCTTGATGGAAAAATTTTTTGCGACAGCTTCCCTCCCCTTCTGACGAAATAACGAATTTGGTAGAACCGTAAAACTACCTTCTTTATCAGAAATCATTAAAGCCAGATCATTCTGCTTGAGGTACTCGACAGTTCGCTTAACATCGCGCTGCTGGTTCTGCTTGGACCACTTCGCTGCTCCAGATCAAGCCAGATCAAGCAGAACGATGAAGCAAGTGTTCCTTCTTTGTCCCTTGTTTTTGTGCGGTTACATGATGCATTCCAATAACGACCACCAACTAGCCCGCTTATCCCTGTTAAATAAGTTACTATTTCTTGGAACAATAAGGGGACCCGCTTTACTTGCGTTATTAAAAGACAACTCCAAAAAGTTCTGGAGTGTTGTTAAAGGTTCTCGCGAAAACAACAGTGGCGTTGCCGTTTCTCGTTCGCCATGTTGTTACGTGTTCGACGAAGCATCTTCAAAAACATATTTAGAATAGAGTGCTGAGCGCCTGCCACAATATTGTGACACGAACTTTCCTACAATGTATCCTGTAGTAATTGATTGTTATGGTATCGTTGGCCTTATTAACAATTTAAAGGTTTCGTCATCGTGCGCTGTCAATGGTGTAAACGCAAAGTTTTTGAAAAGTACGGTTGCTTACTCCTCCATTTTTTTGTATGAACTTTTCGCTCAGTCTCTAATTTCTGGTGTGTTGCCTTGTGATGGCATTAAGGTGGGCAAAGTGGTACCATTGTTTAAATCTGGTGACACTCATTCTGCGCTAAATTATAGGCGAATATCATTGACCAGTGTTCCTTGTATGATTTTTGAACGTGTCATTTATTCTTACCTGGTTAACTTTCTTGAAGCTAATTCTTTTTTCACATCTCATCAGCACGATTTCAGGAAGGCATTCTCCTGTGAAACGCAATTAATTTCATTTACTAATGACCCATTAGTAGCTCCACACTGGGGACGTTATATTGATTGTGTATTCTTAGATTTCTCTAAGGCTTTTGACCTTGTCTGCCATGAACTACTTTACCTTAAGCTCAGTAAACTAAATCTTGGCTCTAACATTCTCGCTTGGATAAAGAACTTTTTGTTAAACCGACAGCAATTTGTAACTGCCAATAGCTACGATTCTTCTCTCTGTCCTGTCCCTTCAGGGGTAC
Organism: Dermacentor variabilis; assembly: GCF_050947875.1. Taxonomy (NCBI): domain Eukaryota; kingdom Metazoa; phylum Arthropoda; class Arachnida; order Ixodida; family Ixodidae; genus Dermacentor; species Dermacentor variabilis. Next base: position 228,145,186 of record NC_134570.1, read on the forward strand.
CTCAAGGTTCTGTCCTTGCGCCCCTTCTTTTTCTAATTGACTCAAACGATTTACCTGATTGTGTTAATTCCTCTTTTAGGCTTTTTTTGCAGAAGCCTGTATTGTATGTCGCATGATTTCCTCTGATAAGGACACATCGCTACTAGAGACTGACCCTAACAATATTTTTGATTGGTGTAACACGTGGGAAATGAAACTCAGCGCAACGAAGTGCAAAATAACGAAAATTTTTCGTAAGCTTTCCACTAACGCTTGTGAGTATAACATAAATGGTTCCCCTCTCGAAGAAACGAGTACTTACAAATACTTAGAGGTCCACATTTATTCTAACCTGTCTTGGCAACCACACATTCATTATATTGTCAGTAATGCTAACCGCACGCTTGGGTACCTGCGCCGTAATTTTCCAGTGGCCCCTTTTTTTCTTAAACTCCTTCTTTATAAAATTTTGTCCGTTCCAAACTAGAATATGCATCAGCCGTGTGGGATCCATTTACTGAAAGTCTCATTAATCACCTTAAAGCTGTGCAGAATCGTAGCTTACGCTTCATTTTTTCCAACTACTCCCGTCTTTCCTGTGTTTCATCTATGAAAACAGCGTTACAGCTTCCATCCCTTTCCTTACGCAGGAAAATAGCACGTATCTCCTTATTTCACAAGATTTACTACAATTGCTCTCGTCTTAAGCAGGAATTAGTTTCCCACCCTTCATTCATATCACCTCGTATTGGCTATTGTTATAAAGTGCTTGTTCCTAGTTGTCACACTAACCAGCACTTTCATTCTTTCATCCCTGAAACTTGCAATGAGTGGAACCACTTGCCCCCTCCACTGTATCTATTACAGACCCCAGTGACTTTAAGAATGCGCTTGAATATGTTACCTAACATTTGCTTTGTGTTTATTTCCTATTTATTGTTCCCACGCCCTTCTGTAACGCCCTATGGGCACTGAATGTATTCAAATAAATAAATAAATAAATACGTAGCCTCCTAGGACTTCCGCGATCGAGGTGCGCCCGTAAGAAAAAAGAATTTCATGGCCTTTTTTGTACATTTTCAAGTTTCATGATGTTGCTTTTAGAAGCATCAAAGATCAAATTATAAGTTGTAGTTTCACGTAATACGTGCTCACGGCAACACTGCCCACACCAAAAGCTGCCTTTATTCTAAACAACTCGCTTTTATACATTTGCACTGGTGGAGCCATCTCTTGGGGGAAACGTAATACATAACACACTGAAGAGACAGCTGCCGTCGGTGTTCGAAATAACATTAATTCCCCTTTCATGAAAAAAATAAGAAGAGCTTGTCAACAAACCTTAAACATATCAAGAAAACACGATGAATCTATATTAGGCGCACTTCAAGAAGACTAGAATTTAGTATTAAAAAAAACAACAAACAAACGAAAATTCATTCAGTTTCCAACATAGTTTCCAAATCTGACTTGGGGCTTTCTGTCGCGGGAAGACCTACGAAGCACGATTCAATTGTCCGGCTCGTCACTTCTAGGCATTGACTCCTGCCGCTCGTCTCGGACAGAAGGGTGGCTAGGCTGTAGAGGCTGAGAATTTGGTGATTCTATGCTGCCGTCAGAAACTAGCTGAACTGCACTGGTGGAAAGTCTGGTTGCACGACTGGTTGCTGCCAGACCAACTTGATTGTCCTGTCTCACTTGGGACAGCAGAGAGTTCTGAGGCATTCCAGGTTCGCCCATCCTCCAAGCAAAATAACCAGCGCCCTATTCGTTTGGGATATTCAGTGGCACCCCAAATCTAGGTGTACCCTTTGGACCTAGAATAGATTTAGCCACTCTTACGTAATGCCCCAATCGAAATTTTGGCTCCTTGGATGCCCTGCCGCGGTCGGCATGCAACTTCCTCTTTTCCTGGCTCTCTTGTACGTGACGCCTGAGCCGCTGCATTTTCGTCACGAGATCCCTGCGCAACTCGAGTTTTGGCAGGCCAACAACATCAAGTGTTGTCGCCATCCGCCGGCCATGAAGCAGCGGGCGACAACCCCGTCGAGCTATCAGGTGTGGCTCTGTTGATGTCGAGGTACTCCATTGCAGCAACCTTAACGGGACGCTATTGCAGCAGTGCTAGCTGGATGTATATCTTCCGCACACGGTAAACTTTTTCTCAGATTGTTGACCTGTGGGTGAAATATCGCAGAAAAAACATGGTTGATACCTCTAGCTTCCAGAAATGTCTCAAACTCAACTGACGTGAACGGTCCACTATGTTACGGCACCAACTGGATAGCCTTCTCGTGCAAAAACTGCCATGAAAAAATTTACGCCTGTTTTTGATGTACTCGTAGTGTAGCTGCAGAACACTTCTGGCAATTTATAGACATAGCCCACCGCGGTGGTTGCATACCTGCAGTGTGCTTGTGCATGTTCAAATGGTCTATGTCAATCCAAATGGATGCTTGCGGAAGCTGAATCAGATTTAGCGACGTTGCCGAAACTTCAGTGCTTTTCTCGGCCGACTGGCAGACTGTACAGTGGTTGACCATGCTTTCCATTTGTTTGTAAAGTCGTGGCCACCAATACTTTTCTCGGAGACGTCGCCTCGGCTTTGCAATCCCAGGGTGCGATTCACGAGCGAGTTCTATAAACCGAGGTACCAGCTTTCCTGGTATAATGATGCGCTCTGCGCACATGAGCAACCCCTCAGCGGTAGTCAACACATCTCGAACTTCATAGTATGGAATAAAGCCAGGCGACAGCTTAGTTTGGGCTGGCCATGCTTCCTGGACGTACTTGAGAACATTCTGAACCATGCTGTCTACAGCGGTTGCCAGTTCGAGGTTATTTAGGTCCGCTGATAACGCCGCCAAGGACGCAAGTTTTTCGTCAAACTGCAGTCCACCCTCTACATCTGGTGCAGGCAACCGAGACAAGGCATCTGCTACCTTTCCTCGGTTATACATACTCGGCGACACATACTGTGAAGTTGTAGTACACCAGACGTGCTATCCACCTTTGGATATGCAGATCACGGTGACCGGAACTGTGAGAAAAGAGTAGTGTCACTAGGGCCTGGTAGTCTGTTTGCAGCGTGGAGTACCTGTGCCACAAATGCACGTGCCATTTTTCATACCCCCAAAGGCATGCCAACGCCTCACGTTCGCCAGCCGAATACTTCCACTCAGCTGCGGTTAATGTTCGCGACGCAAATGCAACTTGTGTTCGTGCTATATCCCTCTACTTCCTGCAGCGATGCCCCAAGGCCATGAGCGGACGCGTCGGTGGCTACGAGGACCGGAAAGTTGGGGTCAGACATGTGCCGGACTTGGTGGGAGGCGAGACGTTTTTTCACTGGGGCAAAGCTAGAGTCAGTAGGTGCATTCCAAGCGAGTGTCCTTGCGAAGAAGGCGACGCATTGGTTCTACTTCCTCGGCTATGCGTAGAACGAACCTTGAATAATACTCGAGGAAACTCAAAAAGGAGCGCAACATAGTGGAATCTGAAGTTGTAGTTGGATGCAGGGTTGGATGAAGGGTTGCTATACCTTCAGCACTAACGCGATGCCCAAGGAATGAGACCTCAGTGACATTGAATGTGCATTTCTCATTCCGCTAGGGCCCCGCTCCCCCGATATGACGAAGGAGCTACTTGAGGTTCTCTGTGTGCTCCTGCTCGGTATTCACACTTGTTTCAATCTATGGAGGCCCTTGTGCGCGATGAATGCTGTAATGGCCCTGCTCTCCGGATGAACTTGGTGGTATGCTGATGCTAAGTTTAAATGCTGCCGTCTTTTTTGCGTATACAGGGGTCGAAACAAGTATGACGCATCGATTCTTTCAATGACATCCACCGCATCCAAACGCTTCAGATCGTCGACCACTGGGGTAGCCGCCTTAGCTTCAGTGTGACCGGAGATACTACCGACTTTATTTTGATCTTGTGTTGAATTCGCCTTACTAGTCCGAGTTCTGGCGCGAATAAATGGAAAAGTATGGCGTTCAGTAGTGCTGACAGACCAATTCGGGAGGTATCCCAAGGAAAATTCACATCACTTACTTCACTCACATCACATCACTTTATTTTCCTTAAAGACCCCTTTTGGGGTGTTACATAAGGGGTGGGGTTTACAAAATGCAGCCGTTAAGAGAGGTCGAAAATGTTGATGACTGACTACAAATTCGTGAACAACACGTCATGGAAGTAGACGCGAGTTGATTTGCATCAGTGGACGGAGGCAGGCCGCGAAGTTCTTCACCCCTATCTGCAGCCGGTGAGATCGCATAGCGTTCAACCCAAGCCGTGTCGTGTCTTACGGTGTAGCATACAGGTAACCTCGGCTTGCCCTGAGCTGTGAATCACGCGAGCACGGAATGAGCCAAAAACTGGAATCTTCTGCGTTGAATAGTCAAACAGCGTGACGATGGCAATGCTGAGCCACACTTTCTCTTGAAAAATGTTTCGGAGGTGTTGTTCTGCAATAATTTACACGGCAGAACCCGTATCGACGAGAAGCATTGCGCTACGTGTTAATTCAGGGCCGCTCGAAGTCGGATGAGCAACTTACACATTAATTAGACCCCTGGGCGCGGAGCAGGTGGGCGGAGTACGTGGTCAGCCAGAGGCACCGTAACTTCAGCTTGCATCGTCTAACGCGTCCCTCACGCCGCGCAGAGAGACAGACATGCCCCTGTGTGTTCTCAGAACTCCAGCCGAGAAGCTCCAGCGGAATGGTAATCGCATTGAAGCAAGGTGCGCCCGCACACGCGCAAGTATACGACACCGTTAGTTCAGATGCAGAAGCAATTGGGTGCGTGCGGCACACGCTGCAGCACAGCGGCGCAGGCGCCCAGACGTGATGCTGCGGGAACAGAAGGCCGACACTAAGCAACGTCGACAAAACCCTGCAGTTAAAAAGCGCCAAGCGGATCACGCCAGCCATGAGCATGTCGCATTAAGGGAACGCCAGGTCAACACAAGGCGACGAGGCCAACAACACCCTGAAGTTCTAACTGACGCTGCTCGCGGTCATCAATTTTTTACTGTTCATGTGTCCACACAGGCCACACCAGGCGTGTTTATTTATTTTATTTATTTATTCACAATACCTTACAGGGCCCAGAGGCCAGTGAGTAAGGGGGACGAACAAGGATATTATAAGAAATACAAAATATACAGGTCAAGAAAGCGAAAGGCAAAGCATTGCACAGGGCTTGTACAAAAAAAGCAGCAACAAACATAAGAGCAAAGTACTAATAATAATTGAAGTATACAAATACAGCACAAATGTCTGACACATGACTCAAGAAAAAATAATAATAAAGCAGGGGTTTACAAAAACAAAATAGCCAAGAAGTGCGATATTTTATACAAGACAAGGTTTAACGTCACAATGTCACTTGAATATATTCGCGCAGCTGATTATGGAATGATTGATGGTTGCATATGGATGAAATATTACCGGGAAGATCATTCCAAAGAACAATGGCACGTGGAAGGGCTGATGAATTGAAGGCTTGTGTTCTTCCATATATGCGCTTGATGCTGCACTGATTATGTAAACGGCTCGAAATGCGTGACGGCGCATCTAGAGGTAACGCAGATTGCCTGGTGCAGTGGCGATATTTATGAAATACGCATACAAGAGCGATTGAATGACGAATAAGTAATGGCTCAAGAGAGATATCAAGTTCTATCTGTGTTACGCTCGAAAGGGGACTGTTGTTACGTGTAATGAAGCGAGCGGCTGTATTTTGTATGGATTCTAGTAAGTTTATTAGATAGTTTTGATGTGGGGGGACCAAATGGATGCTGCATATTCTAGCTGTGGCCGCGCAAGTGTTAGATACGCCAGTTTTCGAACATTGTTAGAATTCCGCAGGTTCTTGCGCAGATATCCCAGTGTCCTTGAAGCTTTCGCACAAATCGTGTTGACATGAGTGGCCCATGAAAGATTATGCGTGAGGTGAATACCTAAATACTTTTATGGTGATGCCTGAGACAATACCGTGCTATCTATGAGATACGAGAAGTTAGAATTGGTACGCTTGCAGCTAAAAGAGATAACCTTGCATTTATTTGAGTGAAGTGTCATTTGCCATTTATTACACCAACTGGAAATTAGGTTAAGGTGACTTTGGAAGACGAGATGATCATCCATGGAATTAATGGAGCGGTAAATGATGCAGTCATCAGCAAAGAGTCGTAGACGAGAAGATATGTTAGCGGGCAGGTCGTTAATGTATATGAGAAACAATAAAGGGCCAAGAACACTGCATTGAGGTACACGTGAAGTTACGTCACAGAGTGATGAAGTAAAATTGCTAACTGTTTTAAACTGTTGGCGGAAAGAAAGAAAGTAACGAATCCATGACAGTGTAAAAGAATCTAGGCAAATAGCAGATAATATTGAAAACAAACGGGTATGTGAAACGCGGTCGAAAGCTTTAGCAAAATTTAAAAAGATGCAGTCAGTTTGTAGCTTAGCGTCCATGTTAAAATGCGAATCAGTCGTTAATTCTAGCAGTCGGGTATCAGAAGAAAATCCTTTTCGGAAGCCGTGCTGTTCAGGAAAAAGGAAGGAATTATGTTCGAGGTGACTGTAAATGTGAGAAGCGATAATGTGTTCGAATAATTTACAGCAAATGCATGTCAGTGAAATTGGACGGTAGTTTCCGGGTGAATTTCTGTTTCCTCTTTTACCTAGTCCTAGTTTGCCTAGTCAGCTTACATTTACTGCAATTCACACGGCTACTACAGCTTCGATCCTCGCACATCGCATTCATTGCTTCGCTGTTATGGTGAAACTGTGATTTTATTATTAAGTGCGAAATTGTCAGGTGACGCAAGGACCAAGGAACGCGCGGCAAAGGAACACTTTTCTAACACGTCCCTGTGCTTTGCCGTGCGTCCTTTCTTGTCCCCCAGATTTTCGTTTACCACACTGCATAAGCATGTGGGAGGCGGCGCGAAGAGGTAGCCGCCGTAGCCACGGTTTATTTAGGCCGGTCAGCCATGGTGCAGCGTGATCTAGGGAGCGACCGACACCGCGGCCGCTCAGGTCGAGCGCGCTAGCGTGTTCTATTCTCGCACTCCCTGCACGTGAACTCATTTTTAACGCGATAGCGTTAAGGAGCTCGTGTCGCAGAAAAGCCGGTGTCGTCGGCGTCGGCGTCGGGTGTCGGCGTCGGCGTCCGCGGCGTTGGCCGTGAGCGATAAATCATGGCAGGCACTTCATAAATAAAAAGCAACTTCCAAGATGGGCTGGGTGGGAATCGAACCAGGGTCTCCGGAGTGTGAGACGGAGACGCTACCACTCAGCCACGAGTTCGATGCTTGAAAGCGGTACAAAAGCGCGTCTAGTGAATGCGGTGTTGCCTTAGAAACGAGCCGTAGAAAGTTATACTGCGGTGTATATCGGTAATTATGAGCATGTAACTTACAGAAGTCGCATTTACACGAATAGCGAAGTACGTTTCCGCTACATTTCTTCTGCGCTTACCACACACGCAGAGCCATCTTGCGGCAAACAATAGACCCCCTCCTCTCAATGTACGGCGCTGCCCCGACAGGTGGCGCGCCGTGCGCGCATTGGGGCTGTGCGCGGACCGGTGCCAGGCGCCTCGCGTCCCCGACCCCTCTCCCCTGACGACGCTTCGCCGTGCTCCCACACGGGTTGCAGAATCAAGCGCCGTTCCTTTCTTTAGATTACTATCTATCTATCTCTCTGCCCGTGCCGATCACGACGTTTGGCTGGCGTAGATCGTTTCCCCCTCCGAGACACCGAGTTCTTTGCTTCGTTCCGTTTGTTCAGGCGCGCGTGTCGTTGCCGCGCCGAACGCTGCGTTGCTTGACGCTCACCGCGTGATAGGTGGGCGCAGAGTCCGATGCGGGGCGCCTCGTAAGTGATCACTGTCTGAGCGCATTGTCTTACACCCCTTGGCGGGTCGACGGCAACGCTGTCGCGTTCCACTCTTGAAGGCGAAGCTTAAGCGTCCTCCAATTTTCTTCGCCTCCTTTGGAGGCGATACTCACGCCGCTACAGGGCCTCCCTCCTAGTGCGAAGCGCGATTGAAAGAAACTGCAATGGTAAAGTCCAGGTAAGGTGTGCAGATTGTTTCGTCGTTGGTAGTGTCAGGTTCAGGCATTCTGGGAGAGATGTACCAGGTAGCACCGGCAGCGTAGGTTGTGAGCGAGGCGCAGCCACAGTGGTGTTGTAGTGAGAAATGCCGACCTGCCGCAGGTTCTCGTTGGTCTCCGGGCCTGTTGAAGCAGGAGCTACAAAAATAGACCATCTGGCAGCTTGGGACTTGCGTGAAGATAGCGCAAGTGTTGATCGCTCACGATGTAAACGTAGAAGTGACGCTCGAGCCGATGAAACCAGATGGCATAGCTGCTCCTGTAAAGCTTCGGTAGGCCATGTATCCGCGGAAATTGTGAGCACAGAACATGGGAAGGCTCGTCTGCTGCTACTCGCGGTGAAATTTCGAATACGGATAGCATAACGGATGCGGTAGTCGCTGAAGACATCGCGAAGGCTGTGCTTGTGGCGTCGTCGTGCTTGCGAGAGAGAAATATGCGCCTAGTGAATTCGGAGCCTCTGAATCGGTCATGAGTGAGGTGTCATGAGTGAGGCAAAGCGGACAGCTTGCGGGAACGTCCAAGAAAGGAAGGCGGCGGGCCTTAGAGTAGCTGGAAGCGCGTGCGTTCGGCCCAGTGAATTCTTTGGAGAGAGTCGTCGCGCAGCTGCCTTTGAGCTGGGGAGAAGGCGATGGAGTGAAGCTTTGATCTTTAGACTCGCGCGTGCTGACGATCCGCACGGGAGAACGCAGGCGATGCGGGATGGCGACACACAGGTTACAGGATGTTTCAGATGGCGAGAGCGGTTTTGATTGAGCATTCGAGGTGATCTAGTGAGCAAGGACGACTGCCCGCAAGTCGTCGTTAAGTCCGGGCCGGGGGTTTGCAACCGGAGCCTGGGACGCAGCCGGAGCCTGGAATCTTGTTGATACGGAAGTAGCTGTCCAGATGGATGAATAAGATATCCGGCATGTCGAAGTAGAACTCCCGGACATAGAAATACCGCCGGACGTCTGCCGGACCGCGTAAGGACACGTCACTCGCCTTTGTAGAGTCGGTGAGCTGACGCTGGCATGGCTGGGCTCGTTCGTCCGGGTCACCAATTTGTGCGTTGACACTGGCGCGATTGGGCTCGGTCGCCCGGATCTCCAATTTGTGGGAGCCGGCGCGAAGAGATGTCCGCCGTAGACACGGTTTATTTAGGCCGGCCAACTATGGTGCAGCGTGATCTCGGTAATGGACGACACCGCGGCCGCTCAGGTCCAGTGCGCCAGCGCGTTCTACTCTCGCGCTACCTGCACGTGAGCCAAATGTTCTTCTTCGACTGCTTTGGAGGCGATAGTCGCGTCGCTACAATCACATAAACCGGTATGGGGCGATAAAGAAAACTAGCGCCGTGCCTTTCGTGTATCTCTGTGTGAATACCGTAAAACGACTGCCGTATTACTGAAATGAACTTTTTCTTTTTTCCTCAATTCAAAAGGTGTTTTTATTTTTTGGGGAGAGAGAGGGAGAGAGGGAAAGAACCTTATTTCTTAGAGCATTGCTTCGCTGATTCCAGTTAGCGCGCATTCAGGCTAACACCTGTGCTATATACATTGCAAATCTTCGGCTGAGGTTATGCTTCACAAAGTGGTGGCACAATATTCTTTTTTCGCCTGCTTCCTCACATAACTATTTGTATGACTCCTAATGTACTTGGAATTTTCTGAGTCAAAGCCTAACATTTCCTTCTCTCCCATCGATTTGTAGAATCAACACGTGCGTTCTTCTTCACCTCTGTTTCCATATATAAAAACGTAATCTCGACTGTTCTGGTGTCTCGCACGTAAGCTCTACACCTATGTGTGCGCTCTAGAAAGTGTTGAAGATAGCCTCACTGCTAGCACCTACTTGGCATGTGCGTTTCAGACAGAGCTGGCAATCATCTACATATCTAAATACTGCCAGCATACCCGACGCGTTAAACTGTTGCACTAGCTTGCGGTCACCCGCCATGGTGGCTATGGCGTTGCGCTGCGAAGCCCGAAGGCGAATACCCACCGCGGCGGCCCCATTTTACGGCAGCGAAATGGGAAAAAGCCCGTGCATTTGGTGCACGTTAAAGAACCCCAACCGGTCGAAATCAGTCAGGAGTACCCCACTACAGCGTGCATTAAAATCATATTTTGGCACGTAAAAGCCTAGAATTTTATAAATTTATAATGCGGTCACCTACCGCCAAAGACACGTCAGAAAATAACGGCGCAGTAGACAAGCCTATCGAGATGCCTTTCTCGTGAGATAAACATATTGCCTTCTAATTCTATTAACTGCGAACTTAGACAAATCTTCAACAGGTCAAGAAATACTTTTACATAAAACCCGCACTCATTCTGAAATTTCAACTTATTGATACAAGTCACAAACCATCTTTAAACAACGCGTGCAGTTTCGTGCGCCCTCCAAGAGGAGAAAGGCGTATTGGTGAAAAATACAAAGGTATTATGGCACGTGCATTCGCCGCACGCACTCGCATCGTAAGTGACCGTTGTCGGGGAATGCAAGAAGAGGTAAAGTGACGCTCGAGAGAGAAAGAGAAGAAGGCATTCCCAACTCCTGTTCGGAACGCGCCAGTCGTCTTTTTATTTATTCCCCGGGCACCAGTTAGCTCACCATAAATAGTTGCGTCAGAACCCCTTGAACTGTTGGTTACAATATCAAATATGTCAATCGCCGACTCCGCAACACCGACAAATACTTCCTGTCGTACGTTAAGAAAATGGCTTCACAAAGCAAAAAGTTGGCCTTACGCTTACTTGTGCTTATTTCACAGACTTCCGCAGTATCAAGCACGCGACAATTGCGAGAGTCATCGGCAAATTGACTAACGTGGCTGCCCTAACAAACGGTGTGGACTGCCCACAAGGAACCATGTCTGCCCCTGTGACTTGAAAAGGACAACGCACCCATGGTCGCAGCTACATGGCAGCGGAGGCGACGAGCAGAGTGGGCGCTTACTTCTGCTTAATTCACAGGCTTCCGCATTCAAGCACGCGACCATTACGGCAGTCATCGGCAAATTGACTAACGTAGCTGCACTGACAAGCTGTATGAACCGCCCAAAAGGAACCACGTCTGCCCTGGCGACTTGAAAATGACAACGTACCCATGGTCGCAGCTACATTGCAGCGGAGGCGGCGAAAAGAATGGGCGCTTACTTCTGCTTATTTCACAGGCTTCCGCATTCAAGCACGCGACCATTACGGCAGTCATCGGCAAATTGACTAACGTGGCTGCACTGACAAGCCGTGTGGAACGCCCACAAAGAACCACGCCTGCCCCGGTGACTTGAAAAGGTCAATGCACCCATGGTCGCCGCTACTTGGCAGCGGAGGCAGCGAGCAGAATGGGGGCTTACTTCTGCTTATTTCACAGGCTTCCGCATTTGAGCACGTGGCCATTACGGCAGTCATCGGCAAATTGACTAACGGGGCAGCACTGACAAGCTGTGTGGACCGCCCACAAGGAACCACGTCTGCCCCGGTGACTTCAAAATGACAACGTACCCATGGTCGCAGCTACTTGGCAGCGGAGGCGGCGAGCAGAGTGGGCGCTTACTTCTGCTTATTTTACAGGCTTCCGCATTGAAGCACGAGGCCATTACGGCAGTCATCGGCAAATTGACTAACGGGACAGCACTAACTAGCGGTGTGGAACGCCCACAAGCAACAACGTCTGCCCCGGTGACTTGAATAGGACAACGCACGCATGGTCGCAGCTACTTGGCAGCGGAGGCAGCGAGCAGAATGGGGGCTTACTTCTGCTTATTTCACTGGCTTCCGCAATCAAGCACGCGGCCATTACGGCAGTCATCGGCAAATTGACTAACGGAGCCGCACTCACAAGCTGTGTGGAACACCCACAAGGAACCACGCCTGCCCCGGTGACTTGAAAAGGTCAACGCACCCATGGTCGCAGATACTTGGCAACGGAGGCGTCGAGCAGAGTGGGCGCTTACTTCTGTTTATTTCACACGCTTCCGCATTCAAGCACGCGGCCATTACGGCAGTCATCGGCAAATAGACTAACGTGGCTGCACTGACAAGCTGTGTGGCCCGCCCGCAAAGAACCACGTCTGCCCCGGTGACTTGGAAAGGACAACGCACGCATGGTCGCCGCTACTTGGCAGCCGAGGCGGCGAGCCAAATGGGCGCTTACTTCTGCTTATTTCACAGGCTTCCGCATTTAAGAACGTGGCCATTACGGCAGTCATCGGCAAATTGACTAACGTGGCAGCACAGACAAGCGGTGTGGACCGCCCACAAGAAACCACGTCTGCCCCGGTGTCTTGAAAATGACAACGTACCCATGGTCGCAGCTGCTTGGCAGCGGAGGTGGCTAGCAGAATGGGTGCTTACTTCTGCTTATTTCACAGGCTTGCGCATTCAAGCACGCTGCCATTACGGCAGTCGTCGTCAAATTGACTAACGTGGCTACACTGACAAGCGCTGTGGACCGCCCACAAGGAACCACGTCTGCCCCGGTGACTTCAAAAGGTCAATGCACCCATGGTCGCAGCTACTTCGCAGCGGAGGCGTCGAGCAGAATGGGCGCTTACTTCTGCTTATTTCGAAGGCTTCCACACTTTCAAGCACGCCGCCATTGCGACAGTCATCGGCTAATTGACTAACGTGGCAGCAGTGACAAGCCGTGAGGAACGCCCACAAGGAACCACGTCTGCCCCGGTGGCTTGAAAAGGAAAACGCACCAATGGTCGCAACTACTTAGCAGCGGAGGCGGCTAGCAGAATGGGCGCTTACTTCTGCTTATTTCACGGGCTTCCGCAGTTTCAAGCACCCGGTCATTGCGACATTCATCTGCAAATGACTAACGGGGCAGCACTAACTAGCGGTGTGGAACGCCCACAAGGAACAACGTCTGCTCCGGCGACTTCAAAATGACAACGTACCCATGGTCGCAGCTACTTGGCAGCGGAGGCGGCGAGCAGAATGGGCGCTTACTTCTGCTTATTTCGCAGTCTTCCGCATTTAAGCACGTGGCCATTACGGCAGTCATCGGCAAATTGACTAACGTGGCAGCACTGACAAGCGGTGTGGAACACCCACAAAGAACCACGTCTCCTCCAGTGACTTGAATAAAACACGCACCCATGCTCGCAGCTACTTGGCAGCAGAGGCGGCGAGCAGAGTGGGCACTTACTTCAGCTTATTTCACAGGCTTCCGCATTTGGGCACGCGGCCATTACGGCAGTCATCGGCAAATTGACTAATGTAGCTGCACTGACAAGCGGCGCGGACCGCCCACAAGGAACCACGTGTGCCCCGGTGACTTGAAAAGGACAACGCACCCATGGTCGCAGCTTAGCAGCGGAGGCGGCGAGCAGAGTGGGCGCTTACTTCTGCTTATTTCATAGGCTTCCGCAATCAAGCACGCGGCCATTACGGCAGTCATCGGCAAATTGACTAACGTTGCTGCACTCACAAGCTGTGTGGACCACCCACAAGGAACCACGTCTGCCCCGGTGACTTGAAAAGGACAACGCACCCATGGTCGCAGCTACTTGGCAGCGGAGGCGGCTAGCAGAGTGGGCGCTTACTTCTGCTTATTGCACAGGCTTCTGCATTTGAGCACGTGGCCATTACGGCAGTCATCGGCAAATTGACTAACGGGGCAGCACTAACAAGCTGTGTGGACCGCCCACAAGGAACCACGTCTGCCCCGGTGACTTCAAAATGACAACGTACCCATGGTCGCAGCTACTTGGCAGCGGAGGCGGCGAACAGAACGGGCGCTTACTTCTGCTTATTTCATAGGCTTCCGCAATCAAGCACGCGGCCATTACGGCAGTCATCGGCAAATTGACTAACGTTGCTGCACTCACAAGCTGTGTGGACCACCCACAAGGAACCACGTCTGCCCCGGTGACTTGAATATGACAACGTACCCATGGTCGCAGCTACTTGGCAGCGGAGGCAGCGAGCAGAATGGGGGCTTACTTTAGCTTATTTCTCAGGCTTCCGCAATCAAGCACGCGGCCATTACGGCAGTCATCGGCAAATTGACTAACGGAGCCGCACTCACAAGCTGTGTGGAACACCCACAAGGAACCACGCCTGCCCCGGTGACTTGAAAAGGTCAACGCACCCATGGTCGCAGATACTTGGCAACGGAGGCGTCGAGCAGAGTGGGCGCTTACTTCTGTTTATTTCACACGCTTCCGCATTCAAGCACGCGGCCATTGCGACACTCATCGGCAAATAGACTAACGTGGCTGCACTGACAAGCCGTGTGGAACGCCCCAAAAGAACCACGTCTGCCCCGGTGACTTGAAAAGGACAACGCACCCATGGTCGCAGCTGCTTGGCAGCGGAGGCGGCGAGCCAAATGGGCGCTTACTTCTGCTTATTTCACAGGCTTCCGCATTTAAGAACGTGGCCATTACGGCAGTCATCGGCAAATTGACTAACGTGGCAGCACAGACAAGCGGTGTGGACCGCCCACAAGAAACCACGTCTGCCCCGGTGTCTTGAAAATGACAACGTACCCATGGTCGCAGCTGCTTGGCAGCGGAGGTGGCTAGCAGAATGGGTGCTTACTTCTGCTTATTTCACAGGCTTGCGCATTCAAGCACGCTGCCATTACGGCAGTCGTCGTCAAATTGACTAACGTGGCTACACTGACAAGCGCTGTGGACCGCCCACAAGGAACCACGTCTGCCCCGGTGACTTCAAAAGGTCAATGCACCCATGGTCGCAGCTACTTCGCAGCGGAGGCGTCGAGCAGAATGGGCGCTTACTTCTGCTTATTTCGAAGGCTTCCACACTTTCAAGCACGCCGCCATTGCGACAGTCATCGGCTAATTGACTAACGTGGCAGCAGTGACAAGCCGTGAGGAACGCCCACAAGGAACCACGTCTGCCCCGGTGGCTTGAAAAGGAAAACGCACCAATGGTCGCAACTACTTAGCAGCGGAGGCGGCTAGCAGAATGGGCGCTTACTTCTGCTTATTTCACGGGCTTCCGCAGTTTCAAGCACCCGGTCATTGCGACATTCATCTGCAAATGACTAACGGGGCAGCACTAACTAGCGGTGTGGAACGCCCACAAGGAACAACGTCTGCTCCGGCGACTTCAAAATGACAACGTACCCATGGTCGCAGCTACTTGGCAGCGGAGGCGGCGAGCAGAATGGGCGCTTACTTCTGCTTATTTCGCAGTCTTCCGCATTTAAGCACGTGGCCATTACGGCAGTCATCGGCAAATTGACTAACGTGGCAGCACTGACAAGCGGTGTGGAACACCCACAAAGAACCACGTCTCCTCCAGTGACTTGAATAAAACACGCACCCATGCTCGCAGCTACTTGGCAGCAGAGGCGGCGAGCAGAGTGGGCACTTACTTCAGCTTATTTCACAGGCTTCCGCATTTGGGCACGCGGCCATTACGGCAGTCATCGGCAAATTGACTAATGTAGCTGCACTGACAAGCGGCGCGGACCGCCCACAAGGAACCACGTGTGCCCCGGTGACTTGAAAAGGACAACGCACCCATGGTCGCAGCTTAGCAGCGGAGGCGGCGAGCAGAGTGGGCGCTTACTTCTGCTTATTTTACAGGCTTCGGCAGTTTCAAGCACGCGGCCATTGCGACAGTCATCGGCAAATTGACTAACGTTGCTGCACTGACAAGCGGCGTGGACCGCCCGCAAGGAATCACGTCTGCCACGGTGACTTGAAAAGGACAACGTACCCATGGTCGCAGCTTAGCAGCGGAGGCGGCGAGCAGAGTGGGCGCTTACTTCTGCTTATTGCACAGGCTTCGGCAGTTTCAAGCACGCGGCCATTGCGACAGTCATCGGCAAATTGACTAACGTGGCTGAACTGACATGCCGTGTGCACCGCCCACAAGGAACTACGTCTGTCCCGGTGACTTGAAAAGGACAACGTACCCATGGTCGCAGCGGCTTGGCAGCGGAGGCGGCGAGCAGAATGGGCGCCTACTTCTGCTTATTTCACAGGCTTCCGCAGTTTCAAGCACGCGGCCATTGCGACAGTCATCGGCAAATTGACTAACGTTGCTGCACTGACAAGCGGCGTGGACCGCCCGCAAGGAATCACGTCTGCCACGGTGACTTGAAAAGGACAACGTACCCATGGTCGCAGCTTAGCAGCGGAGGCGGCGAGCAGAGTGGGCGCTTACTTCTGCTTATTGCACAGGCTTCGGCAGTTTCAAGCACGCGGCCATTGCGACAGTCATCGGCAAATTGACTAACGTGGCTGAACTGACATGCCGTGTGCACCGCCCACAAGGAACTACGTCTGTCCCGGTGACTTGAAAAGGACAACGTACCCATGGTCGCAGCGGCTTGGCAGCGGAGGCGGCGAGCAGAATGGGCGCCTACTTCTGCTTATTTCACAGGCTTCCGCAGTTTCAAGCACGCGGCCATTGCGACAGTCATCGGCAAATTGACTAACGTGGCTGAACTGACATGCAGTGTGGACCGCCCGCAAGGAACCGCGTCTGCCCTGGTGACTTGAAAAGGACAACGTACCCATGGTCGCAGCTACATGGCAGCGGAGGCGGCGAGCAGAATGGGCGCCTACTTCTGCTTATTTCACAGGCTTCCCCAGTTTCAAGCTCACGGCCATTGCGACAGTCACCCGTAAATTGACTACCGTGGCTGCACTGACAAGCGGCGTGCACCGCCCACAAGGAACTACGTCTGTCCCGGTGACTTGAAAAGGTCAACGTACCCATGGTCGCAGCGGCTTGGCAGCGGAGGCGGCGAGCAGAATGGGCGCCTACTTCTGCTTATTTCACAGGCTTCCGCAGTTTCAAGCACGCGGCCATTGCGACAGTCATCGGCAAATTGTCTATGTGATAATATAAGGTATGCGGAGTGGGAAGCATAAACATATGGAAGGTAGTGCGCCGTGCGGTTGCGAAGGGGACGCCGACTCTTTGCAAATACACGCGAGAGAGGCATAATCATCATCGACACCGATTTGGGAGCGTCGACAGTGGCGCCTCGAAAAGCGTGGCGCGAGAGAGTGTGGCCCGTGGCGTGAGCAGTGCGCGAGGTTCGGTGTTCGAGGGAAAAGAGCTTCCTGGCTGGGCGTCCGGCCCATAGAAGCTGTTGCCGCCCGCGTGACTTAGCCCACCCGAATAAACGCTGTCACCCGCTGAGAGGCTTGCTCGCCAAGCTCTTCCGCTGGGCAACTGGTCCCGGAGGGCTGGTAGTTCTGAACCTGGGCGAACTAGCGTTCGGGTGAGCGACCTCAGGGCCACCCCGCCAGGTTTGGACGTGACCCGGTGGCTGCTGCTGTGGGCTCCTGTGTGCAAACCCCGCCGGAGGGAAACCGGGCACGCGGAGGCTCCGGTATATCGACTGTGGCGCAGGGCCACCTGAGCCCCGCGAGGCGGTCCGACTCTGCTGTCCGACCCTTCGGCCCGACATCGGTTCCGCGACGTCTCCCACACGGCGACACGTGCTTCCGCCTGAACTGTAGGTCGATTACATTTGACCAATACATATATATGGCTGCATGTCGTCTAGAAGGTATTTTTGAGAACATTCCCGTTTGTGTGCCGTTTTCAATGTGTTAAGTTCGTCAGTACAAGTCTGATGTGTCTTTGGGCTTTTGCGTGCTGCTTCTGCCTCTTTCTGGAGCGATCCTGCACCAAGTAACATCCCAATCTGCCGAGGCTGCCAGGATTCACTGGTACATACAGTGAAAGAGGGCAGTTTTGCTTGAGCGCAGACACACATTAGTGGATTCGGAGAAAGTCACGGCTATAGAACTTGAACTAGGATTCTCAGATGCGGAAATTCGCAGATGGATTGAGGCCTAACAGGCAAAACAAAGGGATGAGAGAGCTGCGGAGCGAGAGGCAATCAATGAAGCTGCTGAATTAGCGCGCTTAGCTAACAAGAGGCAGCGTGAGATCCTCCAGCTAAAGCTGCAGCTTCAGGAAGGAGCTCGGAATGTGCCGACAGCGGCTTCTGAAATTTTGACTGCGCCCAGCACTTCCTCGTCATCCCTCAATCCACAGAAGTTATTTCCTTTATTTGACGAGAAACACGATGACTTGCACGAGTATTTACAGCGATTTTAGCGTGTAGAGACAGGTAAGGTCTTATGTTGTTTCGAAAGTTTATAAGCAGAAATTATGAAATTTCTCAGGGATATGTTTTTGCCTCCCTTCGTCTTCGGTGGTTTGATATATGTAAAAAAAGGAGAAGGCATTTCATGTATACAAGTGCTTTAAGTGCGCTCTTAAAATTGGCAGAGTGAAAAATACAGAAAGAAAACACGAGGGCAAGCAGATGCAAGTATATCAACAAGCTGTAGTCGATCCCTCACACGGGTGCTGTGTGCGACCTACGCAGCTGTATTCCGCGACAGATGTGCGTGTGTTCCGTATTCTTGCAAGCTCTCACTAGGACTACAGAAGCTGCGCCATCGCGCCGAACACGTGCATTTCGGGCGAATCACTTCCACCGATACTATCGTTTTCACGTGACGTAGAACGCGGCAGGGTGGATGATTCGAGGGGTCTTGCTCAACCAGCGAAGGCAGCGCGCACTGATAAGGATCGCTCGTGAATACGTCCCATGCTGCGACGCGATGCCATTGCAATAAATTTTTAAAAGACAGCGCAAATAAAATGACTGTTCAGTACTTCAAACAAGAATGATGGCACCAATGCGACATACGCGCCTGCAAAACATAATGGGCGCGTTAAGTTAAGGCACTCGATCGCGCACTAGCCAGCAGAGTCCGCTCTTTTAAACTTAGCGGCTAAAAAGCGACTTCCGGTGCGTGATTGCGGAGCACGCTCTGCGCGCCCCATCCTGGAAACGGTGCACGAGAGCGCGCGCCTGCTACGGCTTCCGGAAGAATGACGTGTTCCTACTCTTTCCACTGATCCAAGTCCGTTCTCCTTGCCCACTCGTTCCTCCCGCCGCCGCGCAGCCGGGCGTCTGTGCTCTCAGGCGAGGTCGGGAACGTGTTGGGGGGGGGGGGGGGCGCTTTGAGCTTGGCGCGAACGTTGAGCTTGCATCGTATACGTATGCTGCTGCTGCCTCTGTCGCCGGGCGTCAAGTTCTTCTACCTCTTCATCGTCTAACAATAACTGCAGGAGTACGGTCGGCGGGGCCACTTTCGGAAAGCGCGCGAAGTGCGACAGCGGATGCGGAAGCAACATAACATTCGCCAGACGGCGCGTTCGTGCACCCGAAAACAGTCGGCGAAAACGGCCGTTAAGCTCCGAAGGCGTCGCACTCGAGCGCACTCGAGCGTGCTCCTTTGGAGTTCGGAGCGCGCTAACTTAACGCGCCCATTGTGACAGCCTAGAGTCGCATTTTTACCATGATGCGGAAAATTAAAATCACATCTGCAAAAGTATGCCAGAACGGCTGCAGGTTATGAGCGATCCCTTTGAACGGGGACGTAGAATGTGCCACGAAGCTCTTGCAATTATATTGACTAATGTAAGGGATGTCTGAGGCCTAAGATAGTTGCCAACCTTGAACACCTTTGCTCCGCCGAATGGTTTCCAATTGTCAACAGACCGCGTCTTCCAGTGCGCGTGCGATCCGCTCATACGGACTGACCGTGGACCGAATCTTCCGACAGGATACGCCTTTTGGGCGGCACAACCCGGTCCGCACGCGGGCGGACGAGGGCGGAACGGACGGGCGTATTGACCATGTTTCGTCCCTTAGATAATCATCGAGGATGGTTTCTTCTAAAATTTTGTCTTTGAAATATTGCTGGTTATTCATATCCTTTTTCCCCTTCTGCAGTACGTGCTCTTCTTTCGCATGCTTCACCACCGGGCCTTACACTTAGTGTTCCTGCCATTACTCCTTTACACGCTGTATATGCAGATACCTAGCGCTGCTTGGCTTGCGGTAGCGTTTTACACGCCATATTGATTGTTAGCCTCTTACCAGTATTTCCCTGCCTTTCGACCGAATTTGGTGGTTGAATATGGTGTTTTCCTGAAAGTAAACAAACACACAGTCAAATTTAGTCACACGGGTGTAATAAATAAAATCAGTCAATAATCCGTGTATAAACTCGAAAGACAAGTTCCCTTAATTACCTAATACAAAATGAATCACGACAGTGCTAGAACGTTAAGCGGTTGATGGATACAAAGACCTTCCCATCATCTACAGGCAATCATCACAGCTCCTCCATTTCAGAGTACCTGTACTGCTTAACTGCATGCATGTTCATTAAAAAATTATATTTCTCACATGTACCATCGTACTACACATTTTAAAGCTTCCACCGACACGTGCACAAGGTGTCCAGCATTCCTGTGAGTAGGTCTTCTCACCTCTGGCGAGCGTTTGGAAATTACCCACACGCTAACAGCTATACTCATTAAATATTTGTAGATCGTTACTAACTGCTGGCGCTGCCAAGTGCAGATGCTTGTATTTCTTTGTAAAAAAAAAACATTCATTGAGCGCAAGAAAGTGCCGAGAATAGGGGCTCTGTTCATGACACACCTGCTAGTTTCACAGTCGCCATTATCCGCCATGTTGCCTTATTGGCTGTCGAGATATCGCATGTTCTAATATTTTTGTCGGAAAGTCGAAGTTTCGCAAAAAACAATCTTTTTTTATCAAGATGACTGAACGTTACGTCGAACTCCTTAGTGCCTTTTTTTCTGGTATGAGGCAGCAATAATGTTAGCAGTTGGAAAAAACTGAGTAGTAGTGTTGAGAAGACCCTGTGCATTGCATGTGCAGCTTTGCAAATATGTGGCTGTGGTCTGAGATAGCAATCATGACAGCTTGTTAACTGGCAGAATAAATATCACGCGAAGAATCGTCAAAGAAATGGCCATTTTGAAAACGTTAATTCGACGTTGCGTAACGTTTTGCTGGGCCTCTGTTGCAGAGTTCTTCCAAGGCCTGAATGTGTGATGCGACGAGGCGGGCATGATAAGCTGATGAGCCGCCATATATTATGGCAGCGGATGAGTTTATATTTATTTATTTCAATGCCCTCAAGCGTCTTAGCGCTATATAATGGGGGACAGTATTATACAATCGTTAGGTACAAGGATACAAATACTAAGGAATAGAACAACATAGTTACAATAGAAATGGAGCGTTTAGAAATGAAATCAGGAGAGTGCTTGACAAATGATCGCTCACAACTAAAACATTATGTGTGGATGTGCTATCGTAAACACCAGAGACCAGTGAAGCTGGGGAACGCCACTAAAGTAGTGACAAACCACACACAAGACACACGAGCGCCGGCAAAAAGACCCTACGGCATCCGCCAAAGGCATCTACTACGACGTCCGCGATTGGCGTGGCCAACGCCGTAGCACACACCGCCGTTGTCTCCACTCTGTACGGAGCGGCGGGCGAGGCGAGACATCGAGGCACCCTAGCAGGTGTCGGAGAAGAACACCCCTCTTCCGCAGATTGACCGCCCCCCCCCCCCTGCTTCGCGCGCTGCAGGAGAGGGCACGCATCTGGGCCACACCACCTAGACAAGAGAAGGCCTGAGCGCTCGGCGAGTGACGTCACGGAGAAGAGGCCGGTGGCATGCTCGGGAAGACGGGTTGAAGGAAGTATCGCGCCCTTATATCCAACGTTAACCAGAGCTCAGTTATTGTTTCTTTAGGCATAGTAGAGCAGATGGTCCGCAGAGAACAGATGGTGTTCCAAGTTTATTTTATCTATGCATAACTATTTACGTGCTGCATTATTAAAAAGGCCGTCCACAAAAAATGATATGCTTCAACCTTAGGATTGAGAAAGAATTTCAGGTAAAAGATGAGAGGGAGCATCGCTTATTGAAAAGTCACACTGCTGCCCTCTTCTTCAGAGTAGCTTTATTGCCTTGATTTATCGTCGGGGTGAAAGAGTTTGCCGCTCATGTGACCAAAAAAGTTCTTCAACAAAATGTTAGCACTGCACCGTAACATATATCACATGACAACTTCACTGGTGTGCCCTTCTTCACATTCGGGACACATGTATTTATACCCGTCTAGATGAGGCTCTCAACGAATAATTTCGGTTTCGAGGCATTGTTACATACAGTACCGCAGTCCACATATTTACAACTCAAATGAGTTTACCAATGCAGATACAAAAGATTCGTGCAACTATTTAAAAAGAAACACCTGCCTTATTCCGCAGAATTCCAGCTTTTCTCTTCTTTGCCTTATCATTGGCACCCAATATCCTGTCATAGATCATGCGGAAACATGAACGCACGATTTTTCGGCCCCGATTTGTAATTGCTCCAGCAACTGGGCACGCAGCACTTATTAGGCATACCTTGGCATGAACGTAATCCACATTCCGCGGCAATGAAGGCTTGCCGGACACACAACCACAATCGCAGCACAAGCGTAGATACTACATGCATGGTTCACGTCCAGAAAAAAAAAAAGTGCGCTCGGAAGCATGTCAAAGCATGCCAGGACTTTTCTAATCCCGAAGCTATCCAAGCAGCGCAGGGTTCCCGGAACTAATCGAATAGTTATCGCCGTCGTCGCCCACTCGATCTCCCGCCTCTCATTTTGAGCACAGGTGCGCCGCTCGTAGCTTCGTAGCACGCTGCACGGAACTTCTATGTGGGCCTCTTTTGCGTGACATAGCTCAAGGGGAAAGGGTACAGCCAGAAGTCCTTAAGTTCTCTAGAGGGCGCACGTCAATCCGGGCCGTGTTGCTCGTGCGAGCCGCTTCTTCTCCCCCGCTAGGCTCCACCCACCCTCGCCCCGTCGCTATGCTCCGCAAGGCTGTGTTTATACTCTGCTTTCATTTTCGCTCAGCTTTCCCTCCACCAGCTCGGCGGAGCTGCGCACGTCAAGAGAAACCCAGCGAGGTTCTAACAGCTCTATTGTAAGAGAGAGGTATACTATATGAATTATCTATTTTCTGCAGAAAGATGAGAATAAGGTTGGTGAATGTCGGCTCTAGCCAGATGCACCAGTAATTATGCATTAAAAGACGATACAGCAGTAAGGGTATTCATTTATTCCTGTAAATCATTATACTCTTTTAATGACAACACCATTGGTGAGTTCTCACATTTCAATGTTCTTGCAAAAATTGGTTATACTTTCAGACATTGACCTTTGCCCCAAGAGAGGCGCCTGAGGATATTCCTAGGGGCAAAAACTGTATGGCTGTAATGCATCGAATGAAGGAATGTCATGTGTCAAGGTTCTAGAGGTTAAAAATTCGCTTCAACACCGATACGCTTTCATAGTAAAAAATGTATGTGTTCATAGGCCGCCTTGAAGTGTACAGGCTATTTAGGTGTCATATTAATGAATTGTATTCTAATGCTGATATAATTATTGTTGTGTAAGCATGTAACATCCTTTCCGAATTCGCAGCTAACAAATTGCGTGTTAGGACCTAATTTTTATAAGCCTTATTTCCATTATACTAAATATGAATATGCCACGTTATATGAAGTGCACACCCAGATATTTAAATGATTGTATTGTTGCGATTATGCTGTCATTTATTAAATGGAGGTTCCCAGCAGTATTAGCGAGCATAGAAAACGTAAGCAGCTTCGTTTTGTCAATGTTGATCTCCATTTTACACCATATGCCCCACTCATGTGAACATATTATATGGCCCTATAGAAGCAGTACGTCAAGCGGCTTAGTTATTTGTCTGTATATCACACAGCCATTGGCGAAATGTCGTATATTAGAATTAATGTTACTGGCTATGTCGTCAGTGCAAGTTGTGAAGAGGAGCGACCCTAATACTGATCCCTGTACGTGGAAGGCCCAATATTACGGCAGTGTAGCTTCATATGTGCTCCCAAATCTGGAGTTGTTCAACGTGGCTGGGGAAGAATTTTTTAATCCAAAGCTTGGTATTACAATGAAGGCGCAGCTTACAAATTTCGTGCTTCTTACGAAGTTTCTTATTGCCTCATTCCCCCCCCCCCAGCCGTCGTTTGGGCCTATGATTATCTTTTTCACATTTCGGTTCAGAGCGTTTCCATCGCTTTAGGGTGCTGTTTGCATTTGAGTTTCAGGACTTGATTTCCTTAAAACAATCGTTTAGGTAACCTTGGTTTAACATTACAAGCGCTCAACGACTTTTCGTGCTTTTTATTGCTGCATCCGTATTGCAATCGACATTAAGTACTTTTCACCTTATCAGAAGCTATGACAACCGCGTTCTTTTTTTCAGTAATGAAAAAAAACGCACGCAACGCGGCACCTCAAAGTTTCATTACATACCATCACGTGGTGTGACTAAGCAACGGAGTGAACGATCGATGGGAGTACAGACGCTTGCGTCGTGCAAGCGACCACCTTTGGCAAGCGCATCGCTCCTGGCAACCAAGTACAGGGCAATTGAAAGTGTAATTAGACAACCAGGTGTAATCAGAAAGAAAGTGAGAAAAGCATAAACAGCGAAGTGGATTCTCAGAATTGAAACGAAAAATACCGTGAAGATTAAGAAGAATGAGAAAAAAATAAATTAGAAGGGAATATCTGTACGATAGCACGAAGGGAAGTGCCATTGCTATTTGAGGATCGAGTTGGTTGCCTAAGGACGGAAACATACCGGAGCTAACGTTCGCAATTAAATGAGACATGTGTACGCTGCATCAAAAATCCGGACACCACTGAGTATATCTTAATGGAATGCCAAGGGATTCACGCAGAGAGACCGATGCCTATCGTACAACTTCGAGTGCTTCGATTTCAAGCAGACGGAAGTATCAACCGCCGGTCAGCAGTCCATATAAGCAAGAGACGTTTAAAGTACTGGTGGAAGAAAAGCTGGGAGTAGACTGATATGACCCGAACCAATGTAGGTACAGACAGCAGTACAAGGTGGATAGGGAAGACCAAAGAGACGTATACAAGGATGCTAGAAGGAAGAGCATTCATAGCATACCTGAGTAATTGAAATGGCTAGACGATTTGTCATAAGTCATTATGATCGGAATATTTAACCGCTTCTCATGCAGCCGAGTCGGGCTAAGTAGTTTGCGGTTCACCATATAGTGATAACGCGGCCTGGAATGTGCACTCTTCACCATATGTCGGTCGCTATGCTGTCTGAAGGTAGAAAACAAGCAAAGAAAGCGCATTGTCGCCTATATACAAATACACCATTTCGTTTCTCAGAAACAGCAATCTTGGCTAATGTAGCAGATGACGGCTTGCACACGGCAGACGGCGGAAGTGAGAAGCGTTTTCCACTGAAGAATTTTACGTTCTGAGCTTGCTGCTTTGTTTTATTGCGATAAGAGAACAACACCGTCGCCGCGCTCCGTATGCTGTGCGTACCACTGAAAGTACGTAAGGGGAGCTGACGATCGCGGCCGAATCTGGTGCACGCGAAGGAGGAAAGCGGAGAGCAAGCGTGCCGTCTTCCCTCACGCGAAAGGTCGTGTGGGAATGGATGGGCGGGAGGGGGGCCGCGGCGTGGGGCTCCGGCAACAACCGCGTATTTGGCGACCGGGCGGAAGAGGAACTGACGATCGCGGCTCCATCTCACGCATGAGAGGGAGAAATGCGGGGAGGCAGCGCCGGACTGAGGTGAGAGTGGTTTCTACTCCACCAGCAGCTGTGTACTTTGCGCAGAGGCGTGCGGCCGCACGCGCCGCATCTTGAAAGCTGTGCTGTGCTCTCGCCACTCAGTTTGCATTGAATCGATACGCAGGCCTAATGTAACTTCGCTCGCTGCTGCTGCCGTGCTTCTCACGCAAGCGTTTTGACAGCGAGTGTCTGCGTATTTGTATTAAACAGTGGTGCTCGGATCCATCAGCGATAAAATATATGCGTTGTACCTGTTGAAATTAATGGTCAAGACTGCTAGCCGTCCTTCAGCATCGTTATAGCCTGTAAGGATTTTGTACGTGCCGAAGTCGTGCGTAGCGTGTACGCACAAAGCGTTCCACGCCACATCCGGCGCGTGGACTATGATTTTGATTGGCAGCGGAACTTGGGCAAAACTTGTGAATAGTGAAAGCCTCCCGAATTGAATTCGGAATTGTCATGGTGACGGCATCAGCAGCTTGGGCAATCGCTTCCAGAGGCGGCAAACTTCAATATGCCCGAGGAAGAGCTCCAGTGTCACTTCTGCCTGTAGAAAATGTCGGGCCACTGGCTGTCCGACGATCTATAAGGGGCAAGCCACGTCTGCGGGGACTGCTTGGCGAGCCTCATTCGCTCACAGTCAAACAGCAAATCATCTGCGCCCTCCGATCCTACGGGACTGGGAGTTACCAGAGAAGCGTCGGTTCAGACTGTTACATTGGTCGTCACTAAACGTCTGTAAGCCGCTCCATAAGGGAAGTCTTCGATTTCATCGATGCAGTTGTACAAAAGCGGTGGTTCCCTTTCCCGAAGACTGTAGCCGAGCGTGCGTAATTTCGGTATCTGTTCTGCAGTCGGAAGGATTTTTATTGTGATGGAATTATATGGACACTCCAGATGCACTTCTCGCGTAGGCGTCAGCGTAATGTTTCGTATAAAGGGCGAAAACGCGATCCCCGCGCGTCCTCGCTGTCTGTGTGTGTGAAAGCGTGCGAGCGGAGCCGACGATTGCGGCTCTATCACACCCGCGCGAAAAGGAGGAGAGCGAAAAGGAACTGCGCCGTCTTCTGTCGCGCGCGAAGCACCCACTGTTGTGAACACCGGGGGAGGGGAGGCAGAGGGCGGCGTACTAGTCCGGCTGCGGCAGTGTATGTGATGGCTGTATGTTGATAGCGATCTGCGATGGGGGCAGTCTAGGTGCGTCGACGGCTGGCAGCTTTGTGCGTGCTGTATGTATTCGGCGCGCAGTTTGCGTTGAAGCAATAGACAGCACGAAGGTCACTTCGCTCGCTGCTGCTGCCGCGCTTCCTAACGCCAGCGTTATGACAGCGAGTGTCCGCAGTGATCCTGTGTGATGTGTTCATGTTTGCTGCGTGCGCTAACACCATGCTTGTTAACTTAGCTCGAACGGCGAGACTAGAAATGAAATAGACTTCATACTCTGCGCTAACCCTGGCATCATACAAGATGTGGACGTGCTCGGCAAGGTGCGCGGCAGTGACCACAGGATGGTAAGAACTCGAATTAGCCTAGACCTGAGGAGGGAACGGAAGAAACTGGTACATAAGAAGCCGAATAATGAGTTAGCGGTAAGAGGGAAAATAGAGGAATTCCAGATCAAGCTACAGAACAGGTATTCGGCTTTAACTCCGGAAGAGGACCTTAGTGTTGAAGCAATGAACGACAATCTTGTGGGCATCATTAAGGAGTGTGCAATGGAAGTCGGTGGTAACTCCGTTAGGCAGGATACCAGCAAACTATCGCAGGAGACGAAAGATCTGATCAAGAAACGCTAATGTATGAAAGCATGTAACCCTACAGCTAGAATAGAACTGGCAGAACTTTCGAAGTTAATCAACAAGCGTAAGATAGCTGACATAAGGAAGTATAATATGTATAGAATTGAACATGCTCTCAGGAACGGAGGAAGCCAAAAACAGTGAAGAAGAAACTAGGAATTGGCAAGAATCAGATGTATGCGTTAAGAGACAAAGCCGGCAATATCATTACTAATATGGATGAGACAGTACCAGTTGCACCATCGACGATAATGGAAGAGAAATTAGTCCAGAGGAATTCGAAATCCCAAAGGTAACGCTGGAAGAAGTAAAGAAAGCCTTGGGAGATATGCAAAGGGGGAAGGCAGCTGGGGAAGATCAGGTAACAGCAGATTTGTTGAAGGATGGTGGACAGATTGTTCTAGAGAAACTGGCCACCCTGTATACGCAATGCCTCATGACCTCGAGCGTACCGGAATCTTGGGAGAACGCTAACATAATCCTAATCCATAAGAAAGGGGACGCCAAAGACTTGAAAAATTATAGACCGATCAGCTTACTGTCCGTTGCCTACAAACTATTAACTAAGGTGATCGCAAATAGAATCAGGAACACCTTAGACTTCTGTCAAGCATAGGACCAGGCAGGATTCCTTAAAGGCTACTCAACAATAGACCATATTCACACTATCAATCAGGTGATAGAGAAATGTGCGGAACATAACCAACCCTTATATATAGCTTTCATTGATTACGAGAAAGCGTTTTATTCTGTCGAAACCTCAGCAGTCATAGAGGCATTACGGAATCAGGGTGTAGACGAGCCGTATGTAAAAATACTGAAAGATATCTATAGCGGCTACACAGCCACCGTAGTCCTCCATAAAGCAAGCAACAAAATCCCAATAAAGAAAGGCGTCAGGCAGGGAGATACGATATCTCCAATGCTATTCACAGCGTGTTTACAGGAGGTATTCAGAGACCTGGATTGGGAAGAATTGGGGATAAAAGTTACTGGAGAATACCTTAGTAACTTGCGATTCGCTGATGATATTGCCTTGCTTAGTAACTAAGGGGACCAATTGCAATGCATGCTCACTGACCTGGAGAGGCAAAGCAGAAGAGTGGGTCTAAAAATTAATCTGCAGAAAACTAAAGTAATGCTTAACAGTCTCGGAAGAGAACATCAATTTAGAATAGGCAGCAAGGCACTGGAAGTCGTAGGGGAATACATCTACTTAGTGCAGGTAGTGACGGCGGATCCGGATCATGAGACGGAAATAATCAGAAGAATAAGAATGGGCTGGGGTGCGTTTGGCAGGCATTCTCAGATCATGAACAGCAGGCTGCCATTATCCCTCAAGAGAAAAGTATGTAATAGCTGTGTCTTACCAGTACTCACCTACGGGGCAGAAACCTGGAGGCTTACGAAAAGGGTTCTACTCAAATTGAGGACGACGCAACGAGCTATGGAAAGAAGAATGATAGGCGTAACGTTAAGGGATACGAAAAGAGCAGATTGGGTGAGGGAACAAACGCGAGTTAATGACATCTTAGTTGAAATCAAGAAAAGGAAATGGGCATGGGCAGGACATGTAATGAGGAGGCAAGATAACCGACGGTCATTAAGGGTTACGGACTGGATCCCAAGGGAAGGGAAGCGTAGCAGGGGGCGGCAGAAAGTTAGGTGGGCGGATGAGATTAAGAAGTTTGCAGGCATGGCATGGCCACAATTAGTACATGACCGGGGTTGTTGGAGAAGTATGGGAGAGGCCTTTGCCCTGCAGTGGGCGTAACCAGGCTGATGATGATGGTGATGATGAATGTTTGCAAGCTCATATGACCAACAAAAGTACTTTTCATACCTTGTATGACTGTCTGCTAATTTGCTATCGCAATCGATGCTTCGCCTCTTGGGCAAAACTCCAACTATTTTTCATAATTGTTCACCAATACGAACTATTTATTATAAAGGAGGTTTATTACAACGACGGGCCGAGGACGGATAAAGCGCTTGACCGAGCACAGCCTCTGAGCTCGAACATCTACGGCACGATGCGATGCTTTTGGCAATCCTGCCTACGTCCAAGCGGTCTTCGTTACAATGTCCCCATTGTAAGATGGAGCCAAACTAAATAATAGGGTTTTATGTGCCAAAACCAAGATCTGATTATGAGGCACGCCGTAGTGGGGGATTGCGGAAACTTGAACCACGTAGAGTTCTTTAACGTGCGCCTAAATCTAAGTACACAGGTGTTTTCGCATTTCGCCCCCATCTAAATGCGGCCGCAGTGACCGGAATTCGATCCCGCGACCTCGTGCTTAGCAGCCCAAAACGATAGCCACTAAGTAACCACGGCGGGTAAAAGAAAGGAGCCATCCTTGTGACTTGGTCTCAAGATTAGGCCGCAGCCGCTGCACGTAGATAACTTCGCGGTTACGACGACGCATGTCAGACGGCGTTGTCAGTGGCTCTGTGAGGTAGTTGACGGGAGAAATTCGCTGCAAAACACGGTATGGTCCATCGTACTTAGGAAGAATTTTTTAAGCGAGTCCTGGTGTGCCGGTCGGTACGGACAGCCAAACGAGGGTTCCCGGTAGAAAAGTTGGAGTGGAGTTGCGAGCACTGGGGGGGGGGGGGGGGGGGTTCTGATTTTTGGTGTTTCTGATCGTCTGCATTGAAACGGCGAGCCAACTGACGATATTTATCTTCTCTTGCGGCGTCCAAGATTGGCAGGCATTCTGATAGGTCTAGGCAGTAGGGCGGAATTGTATCGATTGTATGAGAAGTATCACTGCCATAACGAAGATAGAAGGGGTAGAAACCGACAGTGGCTTGCGTTGCAGTATCGTAGGCGTAGGTGACGAACGGGGAAGAACTAGGTCCGAATCGCAGTAGTG
The DNA here is from genome assembly GCF_050947875.1 of Dermacentor variabilis. Classification (NCBI taxonomy): domain Eukaryota; kingdom Metazoa; phylum Arthropoda; class Arachnida; order Ixodida; family Ixodidae; genus Dermacentor; species Dermacentor variabilis. Next base: position 228,175,489 of record NC_134570.1, read on the forward strand.
GGAAGCATTGTACATAGCGAGAATACCACCAAAGATGCGATTCCGTGGCCCCATTGGTGTGCGGGTGATAGACGGTACATGTGCGATGAACAATAGCACATTTATCAAGCAATTTTTCAACGAGTTCAGACAGGAAGGCGCGGCCTCGATCGCTGAGGGGTTCACGAGAGCCTCTATGACGAAGCACAAACGGCGTATTATAAAAGTGGCTATTTCCTGCGCTGTAGCAACTTGGAGGGCAGCGTTCTCTGCATAGCGTGGTAAGTGGTTTACGGCTACTGTAATCCACCGGTTTCCGGACGTAGTCAAAGTAAGTAGACCATATAGATCGACACCGACACAATCAAGAGGTTGTTATGGGCATGGTAGGAGTTGGAGTTCACCGGCTGGGAGGTGCGGCGGAGATTTGCGTTGCTGACATTCACGGCAAGAGCGGATGAAGTTCCGAAAGAAGGTAACGAAGGTACACGTCCCCCGCCAGTAGTAGCGATGCCGAAGTCGCTAATATGTCTTAAAAATCCCGGAGTGGACACACTGGAGTACCGAGTGGAACCAGGATCTCCAGACTCTCTAGATGACGAGAAACCACGTACGTCCCTCTATTGCATAGTTGCGTCGGTACAGGAGCTGATCACGGATCAGAAAATGAGAAACTTGGTGCCGAAGTGTTCGAGAGGCCAGAACTGTTTAGGTATCTGAGATAAGGTAGAAAATGGGACAATCCAGGGGTAATTGTGTTGTTCGGCAGCAGTTGTGTCAAAGTCAAGAGACGACAACGTGCGCTCGCAGAAGGGCTCACCAGTGGTCTCTAGCGAGAGTGGTGTGCGGGAAAGAGCGTCAGCGTCTGAATGTTTACGCTCGGAACGATACACCACGCGTATGTCGTACTCCTGGATCCGCAGGGGCCATTGAGCGAGGTTGCCAACACAGCGGATGGTGGTGGGTCACTACGTCAAAAGCGCGCCCATATAAATAAGGGCGAAACATTCCCAGCGCCCAGACGATGATCAAGCATTCCCTTTCCGTTACGCTGTAATTACCCTCCGCCTTGGTCCACGTGCGGCTAGCATAAGCCACGACGTATTATGCCTGACCAGGATGACACTGTGCGAGAACAGCAACCAGGCCTGCACCACTTGCGTCGGTGTGCTTCAGTGGGAGCTTGAGGGTCAAAATGATGAAAAATAGGCGGCGTCTTGAAAAGACGCCGCAAGGTGGTGAACGCATGGTCACAGGCAGCGGACCACGATGAGAGGTCTTTGGCGCCACTAAGCAAATGCCTGAGGGGTGATAGCATACCGATACGAAATTTTGAACGATGCGAAATAAGAGTGCAAGCCGATGAAACTGCAAAGTTCTTCCATTGTAGTGGGCTTAGGAAAAGCAGAAACGGCCCCCAATTTCTCAGGATCCGGAAGAATGCCATCCTTGGACACAACAAGGCCGACAATTGTGAACTTGCGTGCGGCAAAGTGACATTTCTTGGGATTAAGCTACAGACCGGCGTTGATCAAGGAACTCAGCACGTGCGGAAAGCGACGCAGGTGTGTTGCAAAGTCAGGGGCGAACACCGCGATGTCGTCAAGGTAACTTCGACATATCTTCCATTTAAGGCCGCGCAAAACGCTGTCCACCATCCTTTCGAACGTAGCAACCGCGTTACGAAGTCTGAAAGGCATGACGGTGAACTCATATAGGCCATCTGGTGTAACAAAAGCAGTTTTTGGGTGATCGGCCTTCGCCATCGGGACCTGCCAGTAGCCTGACCGCAAGACCAATGAAGAGAAGAACTCGGCACCTTGTAAGCAGTCCAGAGCATCATGAATGCGCGGCAATGGGTAAACACCTTTAAGGGTGACCTTGTTTAGGAGCCGAAAATCTACACAGAAGCGTATAGAACCGTATTTCTTTGTCACAAATGCCACAGGAGAAGCCCATGGGCCCTGAAAAGGTTTAATCGCACCTCGTCCGAGCATGTCGTCAACCTGATGGGAAATCACGCGGCGTTCCGCAGCGGATACGCGATAAGGAAGTTCGCGCACCGGTGGGTGGGAGCCAGTGTCGATGTCGTCCTCGACTGTTGATGTGCTGCCTAAGAAGGCGTGTGCGACGTCGAAAGAAGTTCGGAAGTGCTGTAGAATGGTAAGAAGCTGGCATCGCTGCGAGGGTCTCAGATGCTCGGCGATGAATGGGCAGAAGACAACCGTAGATGTTGGATCAGGATCAGAGAGGGTGCTCAGGTCATGGACGGCCTTATAGGGCGCCTCGTCGAAGACGGATGCGATCTGCATAGAATCGATGGTCTCGACGTGGCCAAGGCATTCGTGACGAAGCAATGTGAGCGGGCATGAAAGCGTGTTATAAAAGGGCATTGTGCTGAAACCGGCGGTGAGGTCTAGAATAGCAAAAGGCAGAGGAGGGGCTTTTCGAGCAACGAAAAGGTCGGATGGCGTGAACAAGACTGTTCCATCGTAGATAGCACCATTTCAGGCTGGTACAAGTAATGACGAGCACGGTGGTATATTGGTGTCTCCCTTGACGACAAGTTTAGCAAAAGAATGAGGATCAATGAAGGCGAGGACACTGAGCGGGGTCAATCCTACCTCAGCGTGAGCGCAATCGATTACAGTGATGTGGCAAGAGAGGAAATTCCATCCTAGAATATTTGCGGGGGAGTGCGATGGAGAGCCCCATAATTTCTATAGTGTATATGACGTATTCAATCAGGACACGGGCTGTACACGCTGCGATTGGTTTGACAGGTTCAGCGATTACAGTCGGAAGTTATAATCCAAGAAGAGGCTACGTTGCCTTACGAAGTGATTGGCAAAAGCTGGCATCTCAGTATAACAGAAACAGCTGCGCCGGTATCAACAAGAGCGACTGCAGCGACACCTTCGACAAAGACGTCAATAACATTAGCAGGTAAGGAACGAGGACTTCGGCATTTAGAAACTTCCGCAGTTGTTGCCTCGGGAGCTGCGTCGTCTAGTACCCCTCGTCGTTAGTGACGGGCCGCCGACGCATCGGTGAAAGCGACATACAACGTAAGGTTGGCGAGTGACGATGGTTGAAGAAAGGACGATCAGTCAGAGTACTAGTTACGGTGGGTCGGAGGGAGTGTAGTGTGCATTGTAGTCGACCAGATAAAGAGGCACCCGGACATCGTTGTCGAGTGTTTGCGCCCGGCGGGAGAACCTTGCGACGTGTTCGGGATACCTACATGCAAAGCGTATAGGCCGACTGTCGTGCGTGTACCACAGGTTGGCAACAGGAGGGCTGGCCCAGGGGATGGGTGGAGAAGGGGGGCGCACGACCTCCTTAATGGGTCGTATCGGCACTTGGCGTGGCCTGCCAGCTACTGTAGCATAAGTGAGCGGAGCGGCCGCAAGTGGCTGCTGGGGAGCAACCGGCAGTGCGTCAGCGACTTCCCCTTGAATGACGTTGCGCAGAGCGGATGGCAAAGGACTGAGTGAAGGGTACCAGGGACATGTGTCGTGCGAATTCTTCGCAGACAAAGACCTTGATCTACGTAATCGCTGTTAGCGTAGCTCGTTGTAGCTTTGACAGATGGTGATAACGTCGGCAACAATGTTCGTGTTCTTGGCCGGTAGCATTTGGAAGACATCACCATCAATTCCTTTCATAATGTGATTTATTCGGTCCGCTTGCGACATAGTGGCATATATTCGTTTACATAGATCGACAAGAGAGAGAGAAATTTATTTACAGAAAGGCAGAGAGGTCGGCCTGAGCTATAACTTGCTCTGGCCTGCTACTCTACACTGGGGAAGAGGGACGGGGAGGGAAAGGGCTGATGAATGATGATAAGGAAGAGATTCGTATATACAAATTCACAGAGCTGTTGCCTCTCTAAAGCCGTGCGTCCAGCCCAGTGGCTTGGAGAAAAGCTATAGCGGCTCTTGTTACCAGGGCTGCGCTGTTTCATTAGGCTAAGGACCTAAAAGAAACTCGTCCGATAGCGGTCTCTCATGGATCTTTGCAATGGCAGAGACAAGTTGCTGTCATTCTTGCTCGTAGGCGGGACACACACAAAATATATGTTCAAGTGTTTCTGGCGCCTCACAGCATTCACAGTTTCGGCTAGTATCACTGGCACCTATCATATGTCTATAACGGTTGGTGAATGCGACACCAAGGCGAATCCGGTGCACCATGCTCGTGTGGCTTCTTTTGAGCTTGTGAGGCATACGAAATTTCATTTCTTGGTCCCATTTGTGTAATCGCTTGTGTCGTCGATCTGGGTGGGTCCAGTGTTCTAACGTAGAGTTGCGGTCTACGCGACGAAGTAGGGCGTTTGTGTCTGTACGTGAGAATGGAATGCGTACTTCACAAGCATTATCTAAAGCAGATTTCGCTTCACCGTCTGCCTGCTCGTTCCCGATCAGGCCACAATGTGAGAGTATCCACTGAAAGGTGACATTGTGGCCATTTCTAGTTGCGTGGTCGAGGCGTTCTGTAATTTCTATAGCCATGGAATAATACGGGCCCCGTCTGAAGACACAGTCAATCATTTGAAGAGCTGGCTTGCAATCGCAGAATATCGTCCATGCGTGAGGAGGCTCCTCGGAGAGAAATCGAAGTGCCTCCCGGATAGCAACAAGTTCTGCGGCAGTTGATGTTGATCCATGATCCATATGTGGAATGACGAAGGCTACAGTGGAAGCATTATGGTGTGACAGAGCCATCGGTGTACACGTGTGCAGTATTTCCGTACTCTGCAGAAATGTGCAACAGAATAAGTTGCTTGAGGCCAATAAATGCAATGGATGACTTTTTAGCAATTCCAGGGATCTGCAGTGTAACGAAAGGTTTAGGCAGAACCCATGGTAGTATTCTCGATGTACAGGCGGGGGAAAATCTTGACGGCACAACACTCTGATGGCACGATATAGTCCTTGAAAAGCTGTAACCTGGGTGGGTGGCAGGGAGCGATGACAGAGGATGGTGCCTGTGTCGGGTCAACACGCGAAGGTACATTCAAAGAGGCTCGCAGAGGAAGTATATCTCTATAGGACAAGCACGAGCTTCCGCTATTGTTCCATTGGTTGACGTGCATCGTGGGAGGCCTAAACATGTGCGCAATGCTTGAGCTTGAATGCTCTCCAGCGCGCACGCACAGCTAAGTCCCATGCTTGAGAGCGCCGGAATGCTGTACCGTATATACCCTATGGATGGTGCTTGGTACAATTGGAGTAATGACGACTCCGAGGGGTCCCGTCTTGCTCCTGCAACGACGCGAAGGACGTGAACAAAACTCTTCAGCTTTCACTTCAGTGCGGCGACGTGTTTTGACCAAGGTAATCTCCGGTCTATGACTAAGCCAAAGAATCTGTGGTGTGTAACCGTAGGTATCGCTACTCTATTAACGATTATAGGATACCTGGTCATTTCTTTTCGCGTGAATGTAATCACGGAACATTTTTCTGTTGAGAATTGGAGGCCTTGACGCCGCAGATACTTAGCTGTGATTGTCACTGCACGTTGAAGCCTAGCACGTATTTGGTGACGGGTGGCTCCAGATGTCCATTTGCATATGTCGTCCGCATATGCGCTAATCTTCACCGCGCTAGGAAGTTCTGATGCAAGGCCAATCAATGCAACATTGAAAAGAGTTGGACTGAGAACTCCTCCTTGTGGAACACCTCGATGTATATGGTACTGTCTGGTGTCGCCATCACTTGTCGACATATACACCGCGAGGCCACTGAGCCAGCTAACAATCGATGCATATAGTCGGCCACCGACGTCTAAATCTTCTAATGCATCAAGGATTGCACAATGGAGTACATTGTCGTATGCACCCTTAATATCCAGAAAAACAGCTTCAACTAACCGACGGCGACTTCTTTCTTGTTCAGTGGAGACCAAGTCGATAACACCGTCGATGGAAGAACTGCCTCTTCTAAATCCATGCATAAAATCAGGAAAGCAATTATTTCTCTCTAGAAACCATTCAAGCCTTGACAAGACCATGCTTTCCATTACTTTGCCGACGCAACTGGCTAAGGCGATCAGTCTGTAGGAGGAAAGCTCGTTAGGGTATTTCCCCAGTTTAAGCAGCGCTACAACGCGACTGCATTTCCAACAATCTGGTACATTTGCTGTCTCCCACGTCGTATTATAATAAGATAGAAGAAGACGTCGTGATTCAGTGCCGAGATGGCAGAGTGCAGCGTATGTGATTCCCTCTCGTCCTGGTGCCGGTGAGCGTCGAGAAATCGAAATCGCAGCGTCAAGCTCTTGCATCGTAAATGGTACTTTCAGTCGCTCATCAGATCGACAATGTCTTTTATGTAACTGGTGAATGTTTCACCCGTGTCTTGTGCGCGTGTGCGCAAGCGCTGCTCGGCTCGGAGTTTGCGGATGGCGGGGCGGGCTTTTATATGTCTCTATAAAAGCCGCCTTGAACGTGGACCACGAAATACGCCTCATGGTTCTTGAACTAGAGATTTGCCAAGCCCGCAATATAAAAGACGACGTTGCTTAGCTTGGTCGAGTCATCCTACTCGTTATAAGCGCTCACTCGCTCGTAGGACCCAATCCAATCTTAAACGTCGTTGTCGTCTGTCCCTAAAGACAGACGACAAAGACAAAACAAAGACAAAAGACTAAGACGCTCTAAAGCAGTCTTGATACCGAAGCCAGGCAAGCCGTCCAGCCTCGATCACTTGCGGCCCATTTCCCTCACATCCTGCGTTGGCAAGGTGATGGAGCATGCGTTCCTCTCCCACATCAACCACCACCTCGAGGACACTGGAGCCTACCCTCCCACAATGGTGGGCTTCCGGTCACACTTCTCCACTCAAGACGTCATGCTCCTGCTCTACCACCAGATTATCAATGACCCAACTAGTGGCAACCGGGCCATCCTCGGCCTAGATCTGGAAAAGGCATTTGACAATGTAGCGCATGCAGCGATCCTGAGCCGCATAAACAAGCTCAACTTGGGTGAGCGAAGCTACAACTACGTCAGAGACTTCCTGTCGCGCCGCACAGTCACCCTCGCGGTCGGCAGCATGACATCCGACGAACATACACTAGGAAGCACCGGCACTCCTCAAGGATCGGTCATACCCCGCTCCTTTTCAACCTCGTGATGCTGGGTCTTCCGGCCTACCTCGACGAGATCGATGGCCTCCATCACGCCTTGTACGCAGATGACATCACCCTGTGGGTCAACAAGGGCAGTGACGGTCAGATAGAATGCACTTGACAAGCAGCGGTCTCTGCAGTCGAAACCTACCTTCAAGACACAGGTCTCCGACTATCTCCTCTGAAATCGGAGCTGCTCGTCTACCGCCTGCGCCGCCGGCCCAAGCCTACAGCCTAATCGCGCCAATGTGACGACGTAATCCTCTATACGCAAGACGGCTCCTGCATTCCCCGAGTCCCCAAGATACGCATCCTAGGCATGCATATAACAGCCAACGGGTCAAACATAGAAGCTATTCGCAAAATCGAAGGCAAGGTTACAGCGGCTACCCGCCTGATAAAACGCATTACAAACAAGCACACGGGCATGAAGGAGGACAGTGTCATGCGCCTCATACACTCTTTCGCAATCAGTCACATCACTTATGTGGCTGCCTTCCACAACTGGAATGTCACTGAAAGGGAGAAAATCAACACCCTTATACGCAAGACTTACAAGATTGCCCTTGGCCTACCGGAGTCCAAAAGCACTGCTCGTCTGCTACAGCTGGGGGTATACAACACGCTTGAGGAAATCGTGGATGCGCAAAGAACCTCTCAACTCGAACGCATGTCTCTGACAGCCACGGGCCGGTACATCCTGCAGAAACTCGGCTTCACCTACCACGTCCGACACGGTCAGAAACAGGTCTTTCCACCCGACCTCAGCGACACGCTGATTGTCGCCCCTGTACCTCGAAACCTGCACCCCGAATTTAATCGGGGCCGATGCCAGGCCCGTGCCAAGACACTGCTGCGCTCCTTGGGTGGAAAGAGGACTGCGCGCTTTGTAGACGCCGCAGAATACGCACGAGAACACCGATTCACGGCGGTAGTCGTAGACGTTAGCTCCCGGCTTACGCACGCGTGTAGTGTCGCAACGGAATACCCCGAAACAGCGGAAGAGGTAGCGATTGTGCTTGCGCTTACCGACCCCCCCTCTGCGAGGTAGTTTTTAGCGACTCACAATCAGCAGTTCGCAACCACGCGCGGGGGCGCATTTCCTCCGAAGCTCTCCAGATACTAAGGAAAGCTGGTCGACAGCACTTCGATAACACCGCGATCATATGGTTTCCAGCGCACGTCGCCACCCCCACCAATGAGGGCCTCATTAACTTGAACGAGGTAGCACACCGCTCTGCGCGAGAACTGACCCGCCGCGCAGAATCGGAGACCGCCTCTTCGAGTTCGGAACTCCTGGTTCAAAACACGCGAGAACGCCTGGTCAGGTACAATGACATCACCAAGCACTACCAGCTAGGCAGGCGGTTGCTGCCCCCACCTCACCCTATGCTGAAACGTCGCCAAGCAGTCATCTGGCGACAATTGCAAACACAAACATTCCCCAGTGCGGTGCGATTGCAGCACATTTTCCCCGCGCAATACCCGACTGCTCTTTGCAAATTATGTCAGGAAAATAGAGCGACGCTGTCACACATGTTGTGGGAGTGTCGAGTTACATCAGCTACAGTGGCAGTAGCTCCGGAGGCTCTTGCGTCGAAGTGGGCCGCCGCTCTGCGCAGCTCCAACCTCAAGACACAAGAGTGGGCTGTCCAGCAAGCCCGAGAGGTGGCGACGAGGCAAGGCCTCGAAGTCCCCTCATGGGAGACCTGAGCCCGGGTCGTCAAATTTGCCGGATTCAAAATAAAGTTGTTTCCATCCATCCATCCCGCTGTAGATGGCAGGATACCGCTGATGAATAGAGCCAGCGCAGGTAACAGGCAGTGACGGGAGCGTCTGCTCGTCGGCGTCTGGCGTGGCGGAAGATAGCATCCGAGTGCGGAGTTCCAGGATGGTAGAGCTGAAAGAGACCCAGCACATCGACCAATTATAAAGAAAGTTTACTAAACGACGGGCTGAAAATGGTTAGAGCGCTCCACTGAGCACATTCTCTAAGCTCGACCATCTGTGGCACGCGATGCTGTCGGCAATCCTGCTGCCTACGTGCAGTCGTTCTTTTTCATTACAATATTTATTTCGTTGATTGTTCGTGTTGTTGTGTCTTTAACACGAAAGTGTTAAAGACATAACACACGTTAACATAGCACCCGCCTAAACTTGTCTGATGTACCTCCGTCATGAAAAGGTCATCGACATACAAAGGAAGCATCTATATTTTGTGGTGTACGGTAGCGCGATTAAAAGGCGGGACAAAAGAAGACACACAGGGACACACACAGCGCTGTGTGTCCCTGTGTCTTCTTTTGTCCCGTCTTTCAATTGCGCTACCGTACAGCCTTTGAAGATGCATTACCAACGAGCCCATATTGCAGCCCTCATGATGTATATTTGACTCAAACCTCATTATTGATCATTAAACGATAAAAATGGTTTTAAGCCATAAAAACAGATATCCAAGATCTTTCACGCGTGTTTTTGTTCAGCCGGTAATGTGTAATCTTTCTTTTTCACGCCCTGTTTTGGAGGCCAGCTTGTACGGGGCGACGAAAGCGGCTCGGGTCGTCCGGCAACGCCAGCTGCGCAGCGGCCTCGACGCGGCTGTGTGACCAGGTGGCGTCGGCGAGGAATAATCAAAGGACCTCCTCAATTATCCAGCCCTCCTGGACTACCCCCATGTTTTCTGCCAATGAGCGTTTCATGTACAGCTTATCAGGCAGTGCTGGACAGTTCGGGACGACCGCTCGAATAAGCCTACTAATAACGGCCGTAAATCAGACGCAGTTTTGCCAAATGCGTACTCGCCGTCTTGCCGGTACTCGCTACCAGGGGGCTGAGCAGAGCGGGTGCGCCTAAAACCCCTTAAACTTCGTAAAGTAGTGCCACGCTTTGAAGAACGCCGCCTCCTCCTCCAGCGCTCTGGCCGAAGCCGACGCCGCGTCGCTATTCGCCTAATGGCATCACGTGGCCCCTTGCGCCGGCTTCGTTTGTTTACAGTCGCGCTTCAGTGCCATCTTTGCTCGAGAAGCGGCGCTTGTTGGCGGCATTCCTTCCGTTCCTATTCTGTGTTGTTTTGATGTTGTGAACGCCTTAAAGGATGTTTTGTTGCAAGTGCGACGTCGCTTCACGTCATTTTCTGTTACCATGACCTGCTGCGCGTTTGGATGCCAATAAAGTTTTAGCAAAGGCAAGCATATGTTCGCGATACCGTCCGGTAAGCGCAACGCGTTAAGAAGAAAGACATGGCTTCACCGAATCGGGAGGGAGAACTTCCGACCAACTTCCTCCGCGCGACTATGTGATGTAAGTTGTGGCTCTCTCAGAGTATTGTATGTGCCAGGCTTGCGTATTGTGCTGCGGGCAATAACGTAGAAGATATTGCACAGTTCACTGTGCATGTTGTCATTTGTACGCACGCTTTAACATGATTTTTACGCAACGTCTGCTTTGCTTATATGCACACTACGTGGTCGTGTTAGTCATATTCGGTGCGCTTAATCGTTTTGAACGCCAACTGGCTTGAGTTCGCGGGCACGCGAGGTTGCGTACGATAACGTGATTACGAAATTTTGAAGATTCAGCGCAGTCCTTTTGATAAAATTTCAGTCTCGATCATGAAAGCGCCTCAGGGGAGCAACTCTCTGCCTTTTGTGGTTACTTACTAGCCTTCTTTAGATAGACGAGCTTTGTTTGCCACATTTGTTCGTGTTCCTCGTTGGCGGTCGCCCGGTGGATTTGCGATACAGAGGCACCGATGAAAAGCGTGCGTGCTCTCCCGAAACCGTGTTACGCGGTGCGTTCGTCGTCGAGCGACCGCATCATAGGTAATTGAGACATATGTGCTAATTCGCGTGAGCTTTAAGTGTGCGAAGCTTAAGATGCGGCGGTGGGGCACTCGCAAAGAAAACGTGCAGTCGCCCGCCCGTTCCCTGGCTGGTTTAGTCGTCGTTCGTGCTTGTCGTTTGCTCGTTCGTTCGCACGCTCGTTTAGTCGTTTGCTCGCTCGTTTAGTTCGCGCGCTCATATACTAGTTAGCTTGCTCGTCTATGCCACTATTAGTTTCTACAGTCATTATGCCTTATTGAGGCGCGCTTGCTGTGGGACTCTTAGGCTGGTGCGTTTATTTACGCAATGAGACAATAAATGGTGCACACGGACTTGTGACTGCAAAGGCAAATCTGTAATGTATCTATGTGAAAATAAACTGTTAACTTGCAACTCGAATGCCGTTTCATATAATTTTAACCTATGGATAAAACTTCATTTCACTTGCCGCAATTTCGGCCGCGTCATGGCGGGAGGATTCTTTGCGCGATCATGACTTCACTAATAAAGTCATGTCTCGCAAATGTTACTTCGAAGGGAGTGCAACCGTCCTGAATGCATGCACCTCAGTGCAACTCGGTTCGCGACAAGTACGTCACTTAGTAAACGGACGAACCAACGCACGATGAAGTGTTATTCGTGATAAGTCATTAACCTGAAAAAATTACTGAAGGCCACAGTGGTCTTGTTTGAGATTGAGTCAAGCATTGTTATCGCGCTCCCGCTTCGCGCACGAATGTTAAAAACTCGTTTTATTTTCTTGTGTACGCACAGTCCCGACTCGATGATCGGCCGCGGTATTTCTGTCGGCGTTGAGACACGAGAAACATAATAGCACCAGCGCCCACCTCTGAGGCTTTGCGCGCGCTTAGATTGGCAAGCACGCACGTTGGCGGCAATGTAGCTTGTAATACACTTTCGAACCTCCAGAGCAATGATCTCCGTCAGCCTTTGTACGTCATAGCTCATACGCGCCGCGAATTCACATGTTAAGGGCGGCGCGGATTCTTTAGGCTGAGGGCTTGCTGGAAGCCAAGAGGTTGTCATTCGATGGTAAACGTGTTATTTATAACCATTCGCAACAAGATCTTGCGACACGCCCTTGACAAATGTTGCGTACTTAATTGTAGGGCACGCGGTACATTCGCAGTCGTCAACGCACAGCGTTAACACTCCTTCAGATACTTTTTTACGAAATAGTTATCAAAAAATGAAACGAAAGCTGCCGTTACCGAAGTTGTACAAGCATCCGACTAGAAATTCTGTGCTGTACACGAAGTTACGCGGTGCTGGAAAGCCAACGTGAACGCCTAAAGAGCACTGCCTTGCTATGCGTGCATTCACTCTGCGAAAGGTCGTCTGCTGCGCTCGAGCATCGTAGGCGGCGCCATGGTCGAGGAGGGAGCGTGAGAGAGAGGAGAAACGAGGAGGAGTGAAGGCGGAGGAGGAGAGTGGCACTACTTTACGAAGTTTTAGGGGCTTTACGTGCGCCCCACTTGGGCTCCTGTTTCGACGGCCACGCTTACTGTAAATCTCAATTTCTGTGAAACCACAAACATACAACTCATGGTTTCCTTCGCAAGTGTGTGAGTCAAACTTCTCCTTCCTGTGCAACTTTAATACATCAACTGGCGGCCGCACCGCTAAGCTACAGCAGGAATGCTACCGTGGTCGTGCTCGTCTTCGAAGCTAGGCATGACCAGGCTTAACTGACCCGCACTCTGGCCGCCTCCCACGACCCTCCGCCGGCCTCACCTGGCCAATGACCTCCCCACTTTTCCACCATCCCGTAACGGAGTGCGAATAAGTAGTGAACCCCGCCCTCTCTGAAGACAAGGCCGAAGGCGGCGACTGTTCACCGCTCGTCGCAAGCGCATGTCAGTAGCCATCCACACCACTTCATCAACCTCTTCGGACTCACGCAACACGCCACGCCACTACCGCGAACCATTCCAGCCTTAGAAGAATTTGAATGTCGTCATCCGTCCCAGAAAAGGCTTCAACTTTGTACGTTGGACAACCCCCCAGGTGCAACACAGCCGTGTCACTGCATGTGGCCGTACCATCTAAGAATACATCCACATGATCACTGTGCACATCATGTTATCTCAGAAGCACTGCAGTTCTGAGCGCACCAATAGAGGATTTTGCGGCCCACTTCCCTGAAGAACATTAAGGTGAGAGTCCGCAACTATGCTGTTATAGCATACCTTGCCATTACTGCCGATTCCGCTAAGAATGTCATCTACGAAATCACCCTTGGACTCCCGGACAAAAATCTATTCACCAAGCACTCGGCCGGAAGCCGCACCATCCACCATGTTCATATGCTTGGCCTATCACCCTCTGCCGTTATCACCTTCACGGGTCGCAAGTTGCCCTTTCACGTGAGTTACGGAGGGGTGATCTGCTCTGCACCTTGCTTCCTCACACGATAACAGTCCATATGGCATCTCCCAGCATCTCGGACAGCGCACCGACATCTGCCCTACCCCACAAATCTGTACCTACCCTACTTATGGCACACGAAACTCCCGCAAGGACCATCTGTACATTGCTAAATGCTCCATTTGCAGTCCCGCGAAGGACCGTCCCAAGCCTCTACTCACGCTACCACTGTCGTCTCATCGCTCCAGCCGCTGGGATCAACCTCGTCCGCGCTCCCACTCCCGCTCAAAATCGGTTTGGCATGCGGTCCTCCCGATCCCGCTCCAAGACCAGGCCCCGGCATTCAATTAATGCGAAACGTCCTACCCCGTGACAAAAACAGAAGAGAATGAAGTTGGAAGAGCAGCACCGATGGGACATACGCCTCAGGCACGAACTTTTGTGCCAAAGACTAAGGTCATCACCATCATCAACATCTTCGTATTCGGGTTTTTTGACGCTTGGAACGTTGAGTAAGTGGATCCATCTCTAACCGTTTCTATTCTTGGTCTTCAACAACTCCAATGCAGCAGCCTACCCTCACGGAACAAATCAACAGGTGAGGCTGTTCGTTAAACCCTCTCATGAGCCAGTCCTCCAGTCAAACGCAAAAATGGCGCCACAAATATCCCCCCACCGTAACAAGATGTAACGCCTACAGAAGCGGTACTTTTGCAAATCGTGCATGAGCTCCGCATTTAGATCCGAGGCCTCCATGCCCAATTAGCTATGCATAATTCACCCCCTCAAGCAGGAATGTCCCCGTCGCACCCCCCCTCCCTCCCCCCCAAAGGCTGTACCTTGTTACAATCCATGTTACTACCTATACGCTGGAACTGCATGCAGCGATTTCAGGCGCGATTGACGCGCAGCAGAGGGGCATCGTTGTCGTTTCGACGAATGTGCCCACAGAAATCGCGTCGCCGCGTGGTTTTGTGTGAGAAGTAGAAAAAGGTGCGCCGGTGTTGTAAGGGTAGCGTTCCGTTGCCCTGCGCCACGAGCACATCATAATTGCATTTATCCGTTCTTTCTGCGCATGCGCGAGTTGCAGTAGCCGCGAGAGAAAAATGTGGGGACTTTTGCTCCTTTAGATTTCTCTTCACCTAGGTACCACGGAAAAGAAAGTTGTTAGCTCCGTTCATCCCTAGCCGAGCTGGCAATCATTTGGACAGAATCCGTGGCCGGCAAGGCGAAGAAGCCGTGTCCATAGTGAGTTTGTTGATATTTTGTTGCGACGGTAGCATATTAAATTTTTATAGTCGCAGGGGGATATGTTTGCAAGTGAGGTGTCTTCTCGGATGACTTTAGTGGCAAAGCATTACATCGCGCCGATGCATTGTTCATTAGTGTCGTTGAGCAAGGTCAGCATACCGCACACTTCAGGAAATTCGCGGAAACGGAAACATTTTATGAAAAACTGCCGTGCCGGTGCGAATTTGTTGCTTTTTTTGCGGCAGTTTCATATTAAATTCTGATAGTCGCAGAGGGATACGATTGGACGTGAGGCGTTTTCTCGGATGACTTTAATGGCAAAGCATTACGTCATGCCGATGCATTGTTCATTATAGTGTCGCTGAGCATACCACACACTTCAGGGGGATCGCGGGAACGGAAACAGTTTATGAATTCAACTGCCGCGCCGATGCATTAGTTCTTAATGTAACTGAGCATACAACACACTTGGAGATTCGTGGGAATGGAACATTTTGTACTATGTATGTGAAAGTACTAAAACTTGCGTCGCTATGCAATCTGAGCCGTAGATCGTTGTTAGAGCTGTAAGCCACACTGGCAAAACACTACGCCCTGCGGATGAATACGAAACAAATGTATCCTAAAGAAAAATTGTCGTCATGCCATTTCATAACAGTAGACCCTTGTGAAAGCTGTACAGTAACACTTATATTGGCTACGTAGTTTGTGCAATCAGCCAGCTCTTTGAGATTCAGAAAATACTTAACACCGGAGGAAGACTTCTCAAACTACAAGACGGCAACCCGATTTGATAACTCATAGTTTGAATGTTTCCCGTAGAAGCACCTGCACCAATGGAAACTAAGTTGCAGTAAAAGTTGGACTTCAGAAAGTAAATGCGTCAACATTACACCAACGATAAACGCAATTCCACGACATGGATCACTTGCCTTCTATGAAAACATTGTTTTCACCTTTTGCTCTCCTGTTCGCCACATAAGCATTGCGGATTAAGGCGAAATCTCACTGTTTAGTGCAATGCGTTTGTCACTGGCTGACCACACATGAATCGCTGTCAATGTCGTATAATGAGCATTAAAAATTCTTTTCAGCACCTACTTTGCAACCGATGAGCCGGCTGTGCTTACATAGGTGCGGATTCACCTCCAGAAGGTCATCACTGAATTGCATTATTATTTTTTTTTTTTTACAGGAGCGTGGACACCTGCACAAATAGTGTTTTTTTGACTGACTCCACGTAGGTTACCAGGCTTTTTATCAATCTTTTAGGTCACCTACACAGGCGTACGTTATCCTCTTCATTTAGAAAAAAGGGGTAAACATCGACAAAATGATTCAGCTCAAATAGCTTGAACGTGTATGCGTTTTCTATCCGCAGTGACGGATTAAGCGTTGCACAATGCCGTTCGCCTAAAGTCAGCTTTGCCGTAAGGCACCAGTGTCGCGCGATAAAGCATGCGCAGCGTATTGCGGAGAAATATACCAACCGTGGAAAGCGGCCACTGTCAGAGGATATAGTGTGCGCACCTGCCGTCACGTCTCCTGTCGCACTACAAGCACGGAGACGCCGAACAGGTGTACTGGCAGGCCTTCAGAGCTATTTCGCACGCGTTTGTAGCGATCTGAGCCCTTGTTTCGCCTACATAGAGCTCCCCGTATATGAGCTAGACATCGTAACAGCCGGGATTATAGTAATACGCGCTTCTTCATTAATTACCCTCGCGCACAAGCACCTCAGGATCGCTACGAATCTGCACCACGTAGCCAATATCAGTGTTACTGTACAGCTTTCCAAGGGGCTACTGCTATGAAATTGCATGACGACCATTTTTGTGTAGCACACATTTGTACCGTATTCACCCGCAGGGCATTGTGTTTTGCCAGTGTGGCTGCAGCATGCATGTACAGCCTTCACAACGATTTACGACTCAGATTGCATGGCGACGCAAGTATTAGTACTTTCACATACAGAGTACAATATGTTCCATTCCCACGAACCTCCAAGTGTCTTGTATGCTCAGTTACATTAAGAACTAATTCATCGGCACGGCAGTTGAATTGACAAACTGTTTCCTTTTCCGCGATTCGCCTGAAGTGTGTGGTATGCCCAACGACACTAATGAACAATGCATCAGTACGACGTAATGCTTTGTTATTAAAGTCATCCGAGAAAACGCCTCCCGTCCAAACGTATCCCCCTGCGACTATCAGAATTTAATATGAAACCGCCGCAAAAAAAAACAAAAAATCAACAAACTCGCATCGGCACGGCACTCGAATTCATAAACTGTTTCCGTTCCCGCGAATCTCTTAAGTGTGCGGTATGCTGACCTTGCTCAACGACACTAATGAACAACGCATCGGCACGATGTAATGCTGTGCCACTAAAGTCATCCGAGAAGACACCTCACTTCCAAACGTATCCCCCTGCGACTATAACAATTTAATATGCTACCGTCGCAACAAAATAGCAACAACCTCACCTTGGACACGGCTTCTTCGCCTTGCCGGCCACGCATTCTGTCGATTGTGTTGCCAGCTCGGCTAGCGATGAACGGAGCTAACAAGTTTCTTCTCCGTAGTACCTAGGCGAGGAGAAATCTCAAGGGCCGAATGTCCCCACATTTCCCTCTCGCGACCACACGAGCACATCATAATTGGATTTCTCCGCTCTCTCTGCTCATGCGCGAGAAGCAGTAGTCGCGAGAGAGAAATGCGGAGACTTTCGGCCCTTCAGATTACTCTTCGCCTAGGTACTATGGAGAAGAAAGTTGTTAGCTCCGTTCTTCCCTAGCCCCCTACTACTATGAAGGGTCTACTGCTATGAAGTTGCATGACGACAATTTTTCTTTAGAATACATTTGTTCCGTATTCATCCGCAGGGCATATTGTTTTGCCAGTGTGGCTTACAGCTCTAACAACGATCGACGGCTCAGATTGCATGGCGACGCAAGTTTTAGTACTTTCACTTACAAAGTACAAAATGTTCCATTCCCACGAATCTCCAAGTGTGTTGTATGCCCAGTTACATTAAGAACTAATGCATCGGCACGGCAGTTGAATGAATAAACTGTTTCCGTTCCCGCGATTCGCCTGAAGTGTGTGGTATGCTCAACGACACATGTTACAAGTTATATATCGGCGCGACGTAATGCTTTGCCATTAATGTGATCCAAAACAACGCCTCACGTCCAACCGTATCCGCCTGCGACTATCAGAATTTAACATGAAACCGCCGCAAAAGAAAGCAACCAACTCGCATCGGCACGGCAGTCGAATTCATATACTGTTTCCGTTCCCGCGAATCTCCTGAAGTTTGCGGTATGCTGACCTTGCTCAATGACACTAGTGAACAATGCATCGGCACGATGTAATGCTTTGCCACTAAAGCCATCCGAGAAGACACCTCACTTCAAAGATATCCCCCTGCGACTCTAAAAATTTAATATGCTACCGTCGCAACAAAACAGCAACAAACTCACTTAGGAGACGGCCTCTTCGCCTTGACGGCCACGCATTCTGTCAAATGTTTTGTCAGCTCGGCTAAGGACGAACGGAGCTAATAACGTTCTTTTCCGTAGTACCTAGGCGAAGAGAAATCTCAAGGACCGAAAGTCCCCACATTTCTCTCTCGCGACCATTGCTCCTCGCGCGTGCGCAGCAAGAGCGGAGAAATCCAAATATGATGTGCTCGTCCCCGCGCCCGCGTCCACCGATGAGAGTTCAGCGCGAATGGCAAGTCACGCTATAGGTCACGCTTTAGTTCCCTCAACGCCACCAGATGGTGTTGCCATCCGCGCATCTTGACGGAGCATCTCCAGGCCCCGCACACTCTCAAGTTCAACAAATGGCCACAGAGGGCGAAAAATCAATCGAGGCGCGTTTCAGCGTAAGCGCGCAAGTGGAGCTGCTGTAATTTGGTCGCATACTTTAATTTCGGCTTTCTCTGCTAGGGGCGCTGAACATGCTGATCTTTTTACTTTATACAAATCATTTACATAAACAATCGAGGTGTCTAAGGATGTTTTTTACCTCAGGCAAATAGGCAGTTGATTTCTTAAAAATTTCGTTGTTGAAGCTGCTTTTTAGTCATAGCGTCAAGGTTTTTGTACTTGATTAACCAACGACAGCCCATTGGTATACAGGTGTTTCCTGGCCGTTGGCGCTCGAATACCACGGCGGTAAAACATTTTCGAAAAGCATGCTGGTTTCATCTGCGAGTCATTACATAGACTTGCTATAAAGAGGTCTACTCTTGGCAAAGGATAGTGCCTCATTTTGTTTAGGCGTTGATTATCATAATGAATGCGGCGGAGGTTGAGGGAGTACGCTTGAAGGTACGTTTTTATGTTGTTGATCTCCATAACACCGTAAGTACGCAAACCGACGTCACAGAACACCCGATGCATCATTGTGTGTTCTCCGTCATCGCTTGTTTGCTGTACGCCTACTAATTCTTAATTTCTTCTTCAAGTGTTGTATCCTCCTTTTGACCTTGTTCTCTTGTGCTTCACTTACAGTATGTCGTTCCGTCAGCTGTAATGCGCATTTGCAAAGCTAATACATGTTTGATAAGACGCAGTGGTTATCATAATTTCACTACACATGTATTAAGCTGGCACATATAGGTTCAGATACAGATACCTGTATGCGGACTTGCACGACGTTGATACGGAGATTAGGATAATTATAAGTGCAGACGCACATGGTAGCACAGTTTGCACAAAGGAGCCACCACGGCCGAGAAATTCGATCCGGATCGGGCTCGATCGCGATCAAAAGTGCGCCGTATGGCACCCGTAAACAAGAGGCAGCTGACGGCCGTAAGCTGTTGCGTTCTTTCCGCCAAACTACCCGGCCTGGTAGTGCTGTAAAGACGCTGTATAAAAGTGACACGTGGTGACAGGGAAATTATTATACTTAGCAGCCGACCGTACGTTTTGTAGCTTAGGTCTTCTTTCTTGTAAGTTTGTGCTACCCTTATTAATGTGCCATTTCTTGACTATGTTCTTGACTTTGTAACCGCGTTTGTTTGTGTGAATGCGTTTACGTGTGCTTTTTGTTGTACTTGTAAAATGCAAATAAAATATTTTCAAGCTCACTCAATCTTTGATGTCGTGTGCGCTTATTCCAGTCGAGGCCATCGTGCCACCTGGAAACCGCATACCCTACACGAAATGCAACAGCTGGAGCGCCGCGGCACAACTCGGGTTAACGACAGCGTAATACACGAAAAACCGCTCGGGATGCCCTTAAAAGTCAGTTCAGAGTGTGCCTTAACTCGATATGACTCAGCGCTACATCTATCTATATATGTAGGCGCTACGTTTGCCATACAGCAATTATAGCGCCTAGAATATACTTGCTAGTTTGCCGAGGGCGCACGCTCGCGTGGCCGCCGAGGCGATGCCTTCCCGCAGCCACCGCGTGGTGGCGCTGCCAATCGCTAAGGTGCCACCACGCCTCGTTCGCTGCCGAGGCAGCGCAGGTGCGGCAACTCTGACGTTGGTGCGCTGCGCTTTTCACTGCGAAAGCCTGTCTCTGAAGGCTTTGAGAGCAGTTTTTGCTTAAAAACTCTACTGGCTGGAGACAATCTTACCGGCCTGGCATTATCCGGAAAAAATCCTGGACTGAAACAGCGCTCACCGAACCGTTTGACACGTACAACCAGGTCCAGTTTGCTAAATTTCTATTCGTTTATTCTTTGTGGTGAACCGCGAGAGGACTTAAGCAGCAGTCATAGTGACCGGCTAATGTTCAGCGAGGTACCCAACTTGAAATAAGCAACGAAATTTGATGCGTTGGCCGCATTACGTTGTTGTGATAGAACGATCGAGTATGGTCCGGACTCATTGTTGCTACATGGAAACTTAATTCTGATCGAGATTTTATTCGACTAGGGGCCAGTCGATTGCGATCATGCATCGCGATCGCGGGTGAAAGATATCGTATACACCTTCATGCTGAGTGAGCGCTCAGCCAGCTCTGTGCAGGTGGAAAGACCGAGCAGCGGCCCCCATTGTCAATGGCGAGCAGAACATCTAACCCGGAATGGCGTTGCATATAGGTAAAAGACAAAAGCAGGGCACTATCGCTCTTTCCCACCACGGCTTCTGTCTTCAAAGATCCCATGTGACGATCAACACAAGCAGTTGGAATAGGACACACTATTGATGTATTTTATTTGCAAGTCACAGCTAGCTTGCTTAATACATAAATACTTACGCAGGTGTGTATGAGCTTGCGCTTCCCTTTGTAACGGAACAAAAGAAAATGGTGATTGTACAATTGATTCTTATTTACAAATATGGAACACTCTAAAAACAGTTTGCACCCTTTGGGGGGTATATTTGTCCCATAACCATAATCGTCATCTGCCTTGCTTACGTTTCCTTTCTTGAAAACTCGGCGCTCGCTACTTTCCTGTCGAGAATGCTGCGTCACACTGATAACGCGCATGCCGTTCGTTACTGGGAAGTACCGGGCTCGCAGCGTTAAAGAAAGGAAACGCGGGCAAGACAGATGACGATTATCGTTGTGGGACAAATATACACCCCAAAGGGTGCGACTCTTTTTAGAGTGAATACAGTAACAACAGATAAAAAATACACAGCAACAAAAACAAGCGAAATTTTGACATTATTTAGCTAAAACTTTTCATCAAATGAGACATTACACTGGAATCATTGTTGATTAAGTGAAAATAAATCATTTGCGGCTGGTTGATAAAGATTTACCTGGTCTACAATTTTATTATCAAACAAAACGAAAGGTCATGGAACGAAGCACACGCAAACCCCACTCAGAATTGGACACAAGTGGCGCCACAGGGCCGCTCTGACACACGTCTAAACAAGTTGCTCATCAATGCGAATTCAGAAAAATGCACCCGCACACAAAAACGGCTCATGGCGATGAAATTACACCATACTCATAATATGTGGAAAAACTGCACTGCTTTCATGCTTCAAGAAATTTGCGAATATGGCCATGTGCAGTGACAGTAACAAGAATGGTTTATAAAAATGGTTAAACCAGTGCCCTGACCACACTTTTAAGGCAATACACTTTCAATATTCAGGAAGGGAAAACATACTGTCCTTGATGATAGCGACCTAGTTGCAGTGTCTTAACTTCAGCAGTTTTTTTCCGTTGCCTTTGTGCCTCCCTGTCCTTATTTAGCCCTTTAGCATAGAATCGTATCCTTAATAAAACATAAAACTTCACAATTGAAAGCCTAGTTGCTGCCTCGTGCTTTGGGCAGCCAAGTTTTGGCAAGGTGATCGAGCGGAGCTCACTGCTAAAATCGGCCAAGCTCTCTTCGTGCAGAGCGTGTTTACTGAAGAAAGTAGTAAATGCGTCCTCCATGCACATTATTGGTTCTGAAAGAGCATGGCTTGGGTACACAAGACCGCCGTTGTCAAAATGTGCCGTGTACCAGTGGTTAACATCCATGGTTGCCTCGTTTTGTGTTGTACAGAGACAAGCTGCGCAACTAGGCAGAAGGTATTCCGGATAGTTGTAGAATACCGTTGGCATTGCGTCGGGCATGAGACGTGGTCTGTCTCGGGCGAGCTCGTTGACAACAGCGTTCACCGTTACTTTGAACGTTCTTTCGATATAGCGGTCTTCAAAATGTTTTTCGCACACAACACACGCTGGAGTCAACTTGCGGTCCTGTCTTCTGATCAGCCGCTCCCACTCCGCAAGCCGTGTTGGGTCCGAGGGCACACCGAACATGGAAGCTTTGTCCGGATTCGACCGGTAGCCACTCCGATAGAGCGGCACGAAACACGTTTTTTCCCGGCCTTGATGCTTCGAGTTTAGCATCATTAGTCGCTGTGGTCTTTCCTCACACGGAACAGCTCGGAGAAAAACGCAGGAAAAAGCGCAGATCCGATTAAAATACTATAATACACACCGCACACGACCAATGCAACTGCAGCGACTGCGGCATGCCCGGCAGCGACGGCACCTTTACGACGAGCAGCGCCTCTCGCGGCCAAAGTTGGAAGGCATCGCGCGCGCTGCCACCCCCTCCCATTGGGAGAGCGCTCCGTACGACACACTAGCAGTATATTCTAGGCACTATTGGCGGCGAGGAGTTACGGAGTCGCCATCTATCGGAAGCGCCTCGCTGGCGTAGTACGAGGGATCACGCGGCGCGACCCTCATAGGTTTTGCTGTCAGCGCTCACTGAAAGCACCACGCGGGATCTCTACCGGACATTTCTGCAAATACTTTCGAAACGAGAGAAGTTTTTTACTGTCTAAATATTAATCTTAAAAGGTAGGCAAACGCTGAGAGCAAACTATGTGAAATATGTTCTTATAGTGTTTCTATAACTAAATGGAGCGTAATAGAATGAAGCCTCAATGCAGCGATCGCACAGGTTCGCAGCGACCGACAGCGCGTCTGCATGCTTGTCCGCGCACTGTTTCGCTTTCGCCGCGTGCGCGTTTTCGCACCGTGCCATGAGCTTTAGGCCGTAGAATATGAGCATTCGACAGTATACAAGCAATCACCTTTGCGTGGGAGCTATCAGACCTGTTCAAAAATAATTTCGTTGTAGAGACTTCGACGCCTACGGGGACTATGATGTGCCCTCGCGACAATTGAATCTTTTTTTTCTTCTAAATTCTTGGACGTTTCAATATTATTTCTCGAGTTGCGTCGCATTGTATGTTTATCGGTGTTCTCAAAGTGCCATTTCCCGCTGCTTCTTTTTTGTAATCCGGTGCATTAATACATAACACAAACATGACCATATGCCATGCTTTTTTAAAAATGTGCTTCTTACCGCTCCCTTTCCACTCCACTGAACTTGCCAGTAGCATCGAGACGTTCATAGACTAAACCGTCATCACATTAGTCGGCCAGCGGACTCGGGCGAGCGTCTCAGTGCGCGTTTTCCGAACATCGCAGACCCAGCGCAGTAGCAGAAATGTTCCTCGCGTCTGTGCTTGCTGCATACCCGATTTGTAGCCGATGACTGTTTGCCGGTTTTATGTTTCGTGAGCCAAGCTTCACGTAGCTTCTTGCCCTGCGGCTACGTGTGAATCAGGCTGACACCGGGCTTCGTTGCGTACGTCCGGCAATGCGGCACCGAGCAGTAGTCTTCCATGTTGCGCGCCTTCAAAGGCAGCCACTACCTATTGCAGTGCTTTCAAGCGTTGTAAAGGAGACACTCTAAACGGGAAAATCTCGCCACTAAATGAGGACCGCAGCGTACGAGAGAATTTGAACTCTCGTTTTAACCTCGCTTCGGCGCTCCTGAAGCAGCCGACGCGGCCGCTATGTCCACGTGGTCCCCCATAGCACTTCAAGCCGACGGTGGCGCCAGCTTTTCTAGTGATGGAGCTCGAGGCCAATACAGCAACCAAAATGGCGGGAGCACGATCGAGGCGCAGCAGCCAGAAACCCAGTAAAGCGGCCATATGCCATAGTGTGCAAAACCCCGTTTCCGGATGGATGGATGGAAGGTAGGAGCGTCCCCTTTGAAACGGGGTGATGGCATTTGCCACCATGCTCAGATTTTTATTTTGCCTTTTATTTTTATCTCTGTTGTGTGTTATTTAATTTCTCGATTTTCTTTAAATACGTCTTCCTACCCTCTTAACCTTATGTCACCTCTCTGCTGTTGTGCCACCAATCCTCCAATCGCCTTTTGCTAATTCCCACCGCATATTTATTTACATGACTATTATTATCTCTGAACCCTAGGGCCTCAGGAAGGGTGACTGTGGCCGCATCGACATCGGGCTTGATACCATCATATTTTAGGATGAGGTGTTCCATTGTTTCTACATATTTACCACACACAGTACATGTGTCTTCTTCTTCGTTAAATTTCTTTTTATAGCTCCGCGTTCTAAGACATCCTGATCTAGCTTCAAAGACTAGGGCACTGCCTCTTGAGTTATCATAAAACGCTTCCTCCCTGATCTGCTGTTTCCAGTATCGACATAGTTCCACACTATGCTTCTTTTCCATTGAACTTATCCAATTTTTACCTTCCGCGTTTTTAACCTTTCGTTTAATGCTCTGTCTTTCTTCGTCCTCGTGTCTGGCATACTTACTGGTTAGCTTCCTAGTTCTTTTCCGCCATTGTGAGTCAACGCTCTTTCTGTATAGGTATTTAAACACCTTAGCTGCCCACCTGTTATCGTCCAATTTCCTCAGATGTTTTTGTATAGGATTTTACTCTGAGCTTCCCGTGCTTCGAAGGATTCCCAGCCCATGTCCCCCTGTACTGCTTCGTTTGTGGTTTTCCCGTGGGCACTTAGTGCTAACCTTCCCACAGCTCTCTGATTTACTTCTAGTCTTGACTGAAACTCTGCCCTTAAACACAGGACCGCATTACCGAAAGTAAGCCCTGGCAACCATTACTCCCTTCCAAATACCTCTCAGTACCTCATACCTGTTGTACCCCCACAATGCCCTATGTTTCACTATCCCGGCATCTCTTCGCCCTTTTGCTATGAGAGACTGTTCGTGCTTTTCCGTGTACATCTGCCCTTTGTTTATCCATATCCCGAGATATTTGTATTCGGCCACTCGGGGTATTTCAAGGCATTGTATTGTAAGCTCCTTATCAGTGGTATCGTTGAAAAACATCCCACCGGACTTAGCTGCATTAAAACTGAAACCTAAACTGTCTCCTTCGTCTCCACAGTAATTAACCAGAGTTTGCAAATCTTCCTGGCTATCTGCTAACAGTACAATATCGTCCGCATACATTAAACCCGGTAGTCGTTGCTCAACAACCTTTTCGCCTAATCATTACGACAGATTATACCCTAGATTGCTTCGTTGTAACCTTCTTTCCACGCTTATCATATAAAGCATTAACAGCAGCGGTGATAGAGGACAACCTTGCCTTAATCCTTTGTGAACCTGAACAGTTGTTGTACTCTTAATTCATTCCCATGTTATCTCAACATTATTTTCTCGATATAGTTCCTGTAGAAAATCAATTAGCTCATGACCGATACCTTCATCCTTTAATATGTTCTAGATGAGTTTCCTGTTCACGTTGTCGTATGCACCACTTATGTCCAGAAACGCTAATACAGAGGTCTATTTTCCGCCTTAGCTATTTCTATGCACTGGGCAAGCACGAACAGGCTATCATCTAAGCGCCTACCACTTCTGAAACCGTTCTGAAGTTCTCCGAGTATTCTATTACTTTCTACCCATGACTGCACTTTTAACTTCACCGCCTGCATCGCCAGCCTATACATAACTGATGTTATCGTAATTGGTCGGAATGATTTTATGTTCTTCTTATCACCCTTTCCTTTATAAATCATATTCATTTTACTCTGTTTCCAGCTGTGCCGAATTTGCTTATTTGTTATGACTGCCTCCAATGCTTTTATCAGCGTTTCCTTGCTTCTTGGGCCAAGTTCATTAATTAACTTGATTGGAATTTCGTCTATACCCGCGGACGTGCATTTTGGAACATTTGCTTCCGCCTTTTTCCAGTTAAGATTGGTCAGTTCTAAGCTGTTTTCTAATATGTTATTCTGTGTTGCTCCCTCATTTGGTGCGATTACCCTATCGTCTTTACTAAATGACTCTGCTATAACTGAACCAATGTAGTTCACAGCGTCATCTCCCTCTAAACAATTTCCTTCGGCATCGTAAATCTCTTCCTGTTTGTGATTAACTTTACACAGCCAGTCTATATGGTTCGAGAATTTTCTTGACCCCCCTTTAATTGCATCGCGAACTTCAGCTAGCCAGCGGTCAGAGGACAGCTTTATTTTAGCCTGGACGAGGACCTGCATTTGTTGTTTCTTTTGTCGATAATATTCCCATTTTTGGCCTACTTCCTCTTCAGATAACTGCGCCCTCTTTGCTTCTCTGTGTTCCCGAGATGCCCACCATCGTTGTTCGATGGCCTCTCTAATTTCCTTATTCCACCAACTTCGTGGCTTCCTCTTTCCTCTCCAGCGGTTTACTCCTTTTACTTGTTTTTTGTACTAATGAGTAGTTCTAACTGATTATAATCCCATCTTTCCATGGGATGTTTCTCTATTGCTTCCTCTATGCCAGCCGCTATTTGCGCTATTTTTCGTCATTTAATTTTGCGTACTCTTTTTGACTTCCCTGCATTTCTCTTTTGAGTAGGGCTCCCAAATGTAGACTAATACGCTTATGATCACTTCCCGAGGCTGTACTTCCCCTCTTCGTCTATTTCCATTATTGCGAGCTTGCTATACAACCCCTGCGACATTAAGCAGTAGTCAATGGTCGTTTGTCTGTTACGGGACTCCCACGTGATTTGTCCCTCACACTTATTTTCTCTATTTACTATAACTAGGTTGTGTCGCTCACAGAATTCTAGCATCAACTTCTCATTACAATCTGTGTATCCATCCAGATCCTCGATGTGGCCATTCATGTCACCCAGCAGACAAATATCGGCACCTTCTCCAAACTACTTTATATCGTCATCGAGACACCTCACTAGATCTTTGTTGTCTTGTCTGCATTTGACCGCTGTCCCTAAATAAACTACTCCTAGCCATGCCATTTTACCGACAATTGTACCTGACACCCAGACATGTTCTTTGCAAGCTAACTTTATTCTTTGCCAATTTGTTCCTTGGTGTATGGGCATACCTACTCCTCCTCCCTTCCTCTCGGTAGTTGTTCTATTGCTCCCTTCCCATACGTAGCCTTCAATAAACGGTGGATCTTCTAGATCCCTGATATGTGTTTCGCATAGCGCGTATACACCTACTTCTTCGTCCTTTAACTGCTGTTCTATTTCTAACCACCTCGCTCTCTTTCTACCGCCTTGCATGTTTATGTACCTGATCCTGGTGTTAAATTTCTTAGTAGTTTTCTTCCTGGACCTCCTAGTGGCCATATTATTGGCGTCAGCCTCTATTGTTGCACTTCCTACACTGTTTCTACCTACCCCTACACCCAGAGGCGCAGTGGACCCCCTAAAGAAGCTACTGCCCGACCTGCCAGGCGCCAGCCGATCTCGGCTCCTAGCCTTCCATTAAAGTGGCTGCCATCTCGTGTAAAGCCTCCGCCAAAGCCTGCTCTATGCACTTCTCTGTTTATGTCTGCCACTTCAAATCCTTTCTCCTGGCTTGGCTTTCTTATCTCACGATTAACAGCCACAACGTCCTTGGCGATTGCTCTGTTCCTTCCTTGCACCTCCGGCACTGTGCATACCACGATCTGGACTTGCTGTGCTATCGCCCTTAAATCGTCAGCTCCCTCCGCTAATCTTTCCACTACTTTTGCGGCTTCACCACTCAAGACATCGTTTAGCCCCACCGCTACCACTACCAAATTGCACTCTGCAACATTCTCA
The DNA here is from genome assembly GCF_050947875.1 of Dermacentor variabilis. NCBI lineage: Eukaryota > Metazoa > Arthropoda > Arachnida > Ixodida > Ixodidae > Dermacentor > Dermacentor variabilis. The sequence continues at coordinate 228,203,407 of NC_134570.1, forward strand.
GAAAGCTCGCTTTTTGTTTCTCTCAGTACTGCGTCCATTGTCCTGCCTGGGAACGTGCCGTCTGCTACCCGCTTATCACCCTTTGCACACTCCATCATAGCTCTTTTGCACCTCCTCATATTTGAATCACCACCGATAAGTACTAGGGCATTCTTTCCCTCCCTCCTAACTTCCAGGTTATGCTTATCATTGGCTATGAGCTCATTCTTTGGGGTTAGCTTGTTCCCCTCCTCTCCTCGCGCTCGCTGGCGCCCCTGTGGCTGCAGCGTCGCCTTACTCGGAGCGTGTTGCGCTACTTCGCTATAACTACGCCGATTCACCGGCGGCGAGCCGACTCCCGCTTGCTCTCGCGCCCTTCCTCCCACTTCGCCTGTAGGGTCTGCCCTACTTTCTGTGCTTTTGCCACCGGCTTGGTGTCCGGACCCATCATTCCCCGCTGCCCGCGTCTCAAGCGCATCGAGCCGCCTATGCAGTTCTGCTCTCCTTTCCCTCTCTTCTCCAAGCTCGGCCACGGTTCTTACTAATTGCGCGGCCTGGACCGCTTCCACCTTGACCAACTCGTCGACTTTCGCCTGCAAAGCTACCCGCTTCTTCCGCTCCTCCCTCAGGTCTGCTTTCAGCTCTTGGAACCTGGCTGTCCAATTTCCTTCCAGTTTTTGGACTGCTTCCCTGACCCCTTCGCACAGCCTGCACGTAAAGCTAGACCCCTCCGCGTCTGCTAAGCTCTGGAAACTGGTCTCGTCGAGGGAGCACCAGCGCAGGCACTCGTCGCACTGGACTTGCTCCGCGTCCCCCGCAGCCTTCCCTTTCTTTGGTTTCATCGCTAGGCCTACGTCCTTAGTCTCAACGAGCAAGCCCGCCAAATCACTTCGAAGAGCTAGCTGAGATAGTTAAACCCTATCAAATAGGTCCCGCCTAACACCTAGGCCTAACGAGGGAAACCGCCGGACCTAGACAAAGCCGGTACGTTTACCGCGCTTACCGCGAATTCAAAATTTGCGCTCCTGCTCCATGCAAAAGAAAACACTTCAAAAACATCAGCTAATAAAAGGAAACAAGAGTACTTAGCCACTAACGAAGTCGCTGAAGCCTCGACACAGGAGCGTCCGCGGCATCCACCCAACTAGGGTGGCTAGAAGGCTAGCCACCCTACACCCAACACCAAGCCTGTTTCCTGTTGTGCAGCGCCATCTGTGGTCGCATACTTTAGTTCACGACGCCACCGCTACGCTTATTTCCGTTGCACTGTGGAAGGTACAGTTTCCCTTCTCTAAGTTTGTATAGGTGTTCTGTGGCATCTCGGCCACACCGTGATATCGGCGGAACACCCAGTAAACGCGGCGGTGCATTCCGGATAGCTGCCAACGAACTCATGCGGCTGCTGACGCGTTGGCGCGGGCGTTCGCCGGGCTTCGCGTTTTCGCCAGCGAAAAACGCGCCATGCGGTTCCAGCTTTAGGCACCCGTTGCTACGGCGAGCGCCGGTCAAGGTAAATATATAACTTGTAGCAAAGCTTCCATACAAGCCTTGTATGGCGGTTCGTCGGCGGTGCATGGAACTTAGCGCCATCTATGTGAGCAGGGAAAACTTCCGACAGAAGAAAAATAATGCGAGGCCTTCTTATTCTTTAAAAAGAGAAGCGACGACGTTTTGTTCTAAAAGGCGCAAAATTTGTTTTGGTGGCCGGCCGTTGTAGCTGTGTATTCTAATGACCCGCCATTCAACTTGATGGGCATCCCGAGCTTACGGTGCGGAAAGCGATGCAGTAAAAGGTCAGCCATCTGCTTGCCGAAATCGTACTTCTGCACAGAACATACTATCTTTGGAGGTCGACGAAAGATTTGGGCGTGGAGGGCTAGTTCCATCATTGGACGCCAAGCCCGTCGGCCAGAGCAGTCGCACGAAAACAGCTAAAGTAAACAATTATGTGGTGGCCGTAGCTCACTACTTTTCACTGAGCAGGTTAGAAAACGGTGAAGCTACACGTGCCATCAAATTCACATGGACCAAAATAGCACAACGTGTGAGGGGGCGTATCGTAACAGATGAACTTTACGAGTGTGCTTCTCTGCACGCTTCAAGAGATGCATTCCATTACGAGTGATAGCAGTGTATGGTGGTCGCTGAAAAAAAGGTATTTATTGCTAATCATAAAGTAAAAGGCAGCTGTATTTTCTCGTAACGCACATGATAAATTGAATAGGAATATTATTTTACTTGAATTATTCGTCTCATTTCAATCAAAAACGCCTTTTTTCTTTCCCAGTGTTTGTTCCGTCCTCGCATAGTCGCGCTTCAATCGTTGCTCCCATAACCACCTTTGCTGATATTAGTGACAATTTGTTCTGAACCGCTCACAGCCCGAAGCTTCGCGACCTATTTGGATCGACCTCGCGTCAGCGAATGAGCAAAGCGAAAGGCGCAAGCCGCAAACTGCGGAGTCCCACGAAAGCGACCCTTCAGTGACGTGCGCGCAGGGACCGGCGCGGTGCGCGCCCACCTGACGCGTATCTGGTCTCAGCCGGACCAATCATTTCGTACTATCGTCTGCTCGCGCTTGTTTGGTTTGCGATTTTGTAATCTGATTGTACGCGTGGCGCGAATTGTGTATTACATTTTGGGAGCCACACGGCACCAGCGATTGCACTAAAAGCCGACACGCTTGACCCGAAGGTCAGATTTTCGAGGATTGCTGACTCTGCTACAGTACTCTCTCAAATTCTTAAATGAAGACACGTATAGAGCTGCGCTCAAATTTCTCATTAGGGAATATCGTAATTGTCCGTGAAAATTTTTCGTGCAGACTTGCATATCACGGTGATGTATAATTTGCGCGATCGGAGTCTCAACCCGGCTAGGCGTCCTGAAAGGTCCTTTAAATTTTTAAATTGGCTAGCCAAAGCAGTGCGCGATGGTCGCTAACAACTTGGAACGGCCTGCCATAAAGGGCGAAATTTCGTGGTAGCACAAAGTGTGGCAAAGAATGCGACCGGCATTCAACGACGCTTTTTGTGTCGTTGAATAATTGACTTCCGCTTTCGACAGTGACAAGCTAGCGTAAGATCAGCCTTCCAAAACGGTGTTCCTTCTGGACTAAAACAATGCCGAGACCTACGCTGCTGACGTCGGTGTGAATTTCGGTATGGGAGTCTTCGTCAAAGTGAACGAGTACTGGCGGTGACTGCTGGAGTCGTTTTAATTCTTCAAATGCTTCACCTTGCAGTGTTTGCCACCTCAACTCGACGTCACATTTCGTGAGAAAAGCCAGATGTGCAGTGATGTGAGAGAAGTACTTGACAAAGCGCCTGTAATAGACACACAGACCAAGAAACCTGCCACTGTCTTCTTCTCGACGGGCTGCGGAAAGTTGGGAATTTCAGCCGTTTTCTGCGGATCAGAAAGGAATGATGGCATGTTGATTACGTGGCCCATATGTTCTTCGTAAGCGATAATGCATTTCTCCGGCTTCAAAGTCATTGCAGATGACTTGATGGCCTCTGATATAGTCACAAGGCGCTTAAGGTGACCGTCCAAGTTTGTTGCAAGGGCGACCACGTCATCAAGGTAGACACACAGAAGCCGTATTCTGTAACGATTCGGTTTTCGAAGAATTTGCCTCCCAAGCAGCGATTGGTTGCCGCCTGGGTGACACCATCGCCTCGGATGGCGCACGCATATTATGATGACATCACGCACGTGTCGATCATGCGGAAACCGAATCCATCGTCTGCGACGAAGCAAAGTGGCGCGACGTCCTGCGGTGTGATCCGAAGGCACAGTGTGCCGTGTGCAGAGCATGTGCGGTGTGCGCCGAGTGCACACAGGCGAGATCGGCGTTCAGAGAAAAATGGCGGAGACGGTGAGCCCTGCGGCGCCCGTGTTAGTGCTTAGCGCGAAAAGTGAAATGCCTTGCATTTGCACAAAAATGCGTTATTTGAGAAGTTCAGTCATTTAATCGCTCTAATAGTGTAAATGTAGATTATTGGTACCTTCAGAAACGATAAGAGAGAATTTAAATAAAAAATCGCTATAATAGTGTATTCTTTGTGATGAAAATAAATTTCATCACAAAGAATACCCATAGGGATACATAAGGCTTCATAGAAAATGCATGGGGAAGCTTATAGCAGAGGTCGGCCAAATTGAAATTTGGGGGTCGACGAAGTTGAAATCTGATCGTGGGCCAATTTAAATTGGGGGGTAGGCCAACTAGAAATTTTGGGGTGTACGAACCTAAATTCGGACGTGGGCCAAATTGAATTGGGGGTGGGCCACCTGAAATTTGGAGATGGGCTTTCTTGAAATTTCGGGGTGGGCCAACTTTGAATTTGGACGTGAGCAAACTTAAATTTGGGGGTGGGTGAACCTGGAATTTGGGGATGGGCCAATTTAAGTATGGGGGTATGCTTACGCATACTTAGAAAACTCCCATGGAGGAAAGAAACTGAGGAGAGGCCCCCTCCGCTCGCTAGGGGAAAAGTGTGGAGGAAATGACGTAGTAGGTTCTCTTTTGTTTTGCTGTATTTTTAATTTTTTTAATTTTTTTATTTTTTGCTGTAGTGGCCCCGCCTTTTGGGCCGCAATGGCGTTTTTTTTTTATTGTTCTGTGCACTCACACGTGTTGCTCCGTAGGTTTCGTACCGTGGCAAAGGCACCGTTCGGGCAGGTTTGCGTTGGTCTCCGTGTTTTGTTGCGCTGCGTTATCTGGACCGTGCTCTACCAGATGTTGCTGTGGCCAGGTGGGACAGGAGGAACTTAAGTTCGTGAAATGAACGCGCATGGAACGCTGTACGCAATTCACCGCGTCATGGCAATGGCAACGGACGAAGAAATATCCGCGGGAAATTTCGCCCTCTTTGGCGGAATCATGCTAACTTGCTAACGATTGCTTAGTATTGCTGCGGAGCGCGCGGGTCCGAGCAGCACGGTTGCGCGCAGGGCGGCGTGGTTTCGCGAGAAATGTAAACAAGAGAGGAGAGCTGGCCCAATAGGCGGAGCAACGCTATGAGCAACGCCAACTTCCGGCTTCACTTTCGCTTCACAAAGAGTGACGTCAGGACCTCTCCTGAGTTTCCTTCCTCCGTGGAAAACTCCAGTGTGCTTTCTACACGCCATGTTAACGTACGACGTACCACCTAGCGGCATAAATAGGTCAACCGCCTCCTCAAAGCGCCTCCTCAAAAGCGCGCGCATTTGGACGAAGCTTCGGGCCACCACACTGCCACAATGGTTCGGCGCTCACCAACTGCTTTTCTACAGATGCTGCTGCTGCCGGTCCCGGGACAGTTGCTGTCGCTGCCTGCAGTACAGCTGACGGATACCTGTGCCGACGAACAGCGCATGAGTACTGTGCATTGCATGGTCAACCCGCCAATCTGCCGCGACTTATCCAGTCTGCTGCATCACCCGCCGCCGATCTTGGACGATTTCATGCTGCTCGTCGGACAACATGGGACCTCAATATCTACACCGCCTCCTCAAAAGCGCGCGCATTTGGACGAAGCTTTGGGCCACGACACTGCCACAATGGTTCGGCGCTCACCAACTGCTTTTCTACAGCTCTGTTACTGTCAAACTCGCTGTTACCGTAGCAATAATGTTTGCTTTCTGGCGGTGTCGTGGCCACCCAACCATTTCAAACGGTCTTGCACTGCTCTTGTTTATGTTTTGCGACTGTTGCTTTTGAGTGGGGATGTTGAGGGAAACCCTGGACCATGACAAAGGCTCAGGAAGAGAAGTTAGATGGTGTGGCCGAGGCTGTAAAGCGTCTTGAAGCCAGCAACGCAAGTCTTCTCGAATCAATAACGAAAGTTCTAAATATGCACGCAGAAGTCAAAACAGACCTCGAAAGACTAACCAAACGCGTGCAGGAACTGGAAAACAAATTAGAATCTGCTTCATCTGTTCATGCCCCAACAGCTCTCGATACTGGCTTTTCTAGCATCATTAACAAAGTTGATAACCTAGAAAACCAGTCGCGTAGATCAAATGTTTTGTTTTATGGTGTTACCGATACTAAGGAATCCGAAAGCTCGGAAAGTTCAGAGCGACTTGTGCATGAGTTCTGCCGTGATAAGCTTGGTGTGACTGTAAATTCAATTGCTAGGGCACACCGTGTGGGCCGTTTTTCGACTGTGAAAAAACGCCCCATTACAGGTAAGTTCTTCAACGATAAAGAACTTGAGGCTATCTTAAGTAAAGGCAGCAAGCTGAGGGACACAGGTTTCAGCATAGGACGCGACTATTCCCAAGCCGTTCGTGATAAACGCCGGAAACTTCTGCAGTTCTCTCGATAAATTAAAAAACAAGGTGAGCGTGTGCGCCTAACGTTCGACAAGCTCCACATCAGTAATGATACCCGTGTGTGGGATGTCGCGGGCAGCCGTGCTGTGCCAGTTCGACCTCCCACCACAGTATGACAAGTGCCGACTGATAAGTCATCTTCAGAGACTACGTCATTTTTGCCTAAAGTATGTCCTAATTTAAAGAATAATACCAGTTTCCTTCAAAAACATTAGAAGTGTTCTTTCCAAAACTGTCGCCCTTTCTTCGCTCGTAGATTCTACGTGCGCTTCACGTCTAGTATTGACTGAAACTTGACTGGACGATACCGTTCCGGATGATTGCTTTCTTCTGAGTGAATCTAAATTCCTTTTTCCGGTGTGACAGAATAAGTAGAAAAGGGGAGGTGTCCTTATAGCCACAAAGAAACAATTATCAGCTGTTGATACTTCCCTCGAATGTGTATTGATATGGTGTAAATTCGGAGTTACTGATGTTATTATTGGTGCTTTCTACCGGCCACCCGATATGTCTGATGGATTCGCGGGTGAATTCCATATGCGTTTACATGTGCGTTTTCCTAACTCTATTTTCCTCGTATTTGGCGATTTTAATTTTCCAAGCATTGAATGGTCCACTCTGTGTGTTAATTCCAGTGATAAAGAAGCCGAGACCTCTTTTCATTCCTGGTTAGATTTTCTCTTGCTCAACTTATTACTAGTCCTAGCCGTCGCTCCGCTACCACGGCAAATATCCTTGATCTTGTCCTAACAAATAACCCAGACGTTCTTTCTTATATACTGCATTTAAATGGTTTATCTGATCACGACATTATCACCGGTTGCATCAAGCATCCATTTACTGAAAAGAAAACTACCATTAAGCCAATTCATTGCTACAGTCGCGCGAATTTTGAGATGATTAACTCGGAACTACACACCTTCTCTGAGAACTTCCTGGCTCAGTATTTATCACGCTCAATCGAACTAAACTAGCTGTTGTTCAAAACCACCTTGTCCCACCTTGTTAATAAGTATGTGCCAATCATCACCATCCGACATCATAAAAATTCACCTTGGTTCACACATCGTCTTCGTCGTCTTAACAATAAGAAAAAAAAACGTTTGTACCGCCAAGCAATGACCACACGTCTCCTGTCATCATGGAACAAGTACAAGAATTGCGATAAAGAGTATCAGTCCCTGCTTAGAACAACCCGTCGTAGTTTCTTTAGTCACGACCTGTCTACTATGTTAACCAATAATTCTCAGATTCTGGCACATTATCAATCCGAGTTCCTATCCTGATATAGTACTAATTAATGCTGACGGACAACCAGTCACTCAAACTGAGTGTTCGCAGCTTCTGAACGATGCATTTTCATCAGTGTTCACCAATAAAGATATAACTTCTTCGCCTATATTAAAGCCATTGCCTAACATTTCCATGCCAGAAATTGTCATCAGTGAATCTGGTATTCTTGCCCTGTTAAATAACCTCAGAACTACTACTAGCTCTGATCACCTTGGTTTCAATAATAAGGTACTTAAAAACGCTTCTTTAAACATTTTTCAAGTGTTATCAGCCCTGTTTCACAATCATTATCAACTGGCATTATTCCTCATGACTGGCGAATAGCTAAAGTAGTACCACTACTTAAATCAGGTGATCGCTCTGTCCCAGTTAACTATCGTCCTATCTCATTAACTAGCAACATATGTAAACTTCTCGAGCACGTCATACATACACAAGTCATCAACTACCTAGAAGACCATGATATCATTCTCAAGTACCAGCACGGTTTTCGCAGGGGTTACATTCATGCGACACTCAGCTCGCCGGATTTACTAACGATATATTTTCCGCATTTAACGAAGGATTCCAAGTGGACGCAGTGCTTCTTGACTTCTCTAAAGCTTTTGATCGCGTTCCTCATCACAGGCTTCTAATCAAATTAACACACTTAAATATTCACCCAAACGTTCTTGCATGGATTAAATATTTTCTCTCCAAGAGACAATAATTTATCTGTGCTAATGGTTGCAACTCTTCTGTTCCTTTAAAATCTGGAGTCCCCCAGGGCAGCGCCCTCGGTCCCCTATTTTCTTAATTTTTATTAATGATCTACCCAAATGTGTCTCATCTCGAATTCGATTATTCGCAGATGATTGTGTTAGATATCGTAATATTAGTAACGACGCTGACCGACTTTCCTTACAAACTGATCTTGATGCGGTGACCGCTTGGTGCTCCTCGTGGTTGATGTCCTTCTTCATCATCATCATCATCAGCCTGGTTACGCCCACTGCAGGGCAAAGGCCTCTCCCATACTTCTCTAACAACCCCGGTCATGTACTAATTGTGGCCATGCCATGCCTGCAAACTTCTTAATCTCATCCGCCCACCTAACTTTCTGCCACCCCCTGCTACGCTTCCCTTCCCTTGGGATCCAGTCCGTAACCCTTAATGACCATCGGTTATCTTCCCTCCTACATGTCCTGCCCATGCCCATTTCTTTTTCTTGATTTCAACTAAGATGTCATTAACTCGCGTTTGTTCCCTCACCCAATCTGCTCTTTTCTTATCCCTTAACGTTAAACCTATCATTCTTCTTTCCATAGCTCGTTGCGTCGTCCTCAATTTGAGTAGAACCCTTTTCGTAAGCCTCCAGGTTTCTGCCCCGTAGGTGAGTACTGGTAAGACACAGCTATTATATACTTTTCTCTTGAGGGATAATGGCAACCTGCTGTTCATGATCTGAGAATGCCTGCCAAACGCGCCTCAGCCCATTCTAATTCTTCTGATTATTTCAGTGTCGTGATCCGGATCCGCAGTCACTACCTGTCCTAAGTAGATGTATTCCCTTACCACTTCTAGTGCCTCACTACCAATCGTAAACTGCTGTTCTCTTCAGAGACTGTTAAACATTACTTTAGTTTTCTGCAGATTAATTTTTAGATCCACCTTTCTGCTTTGCCTCTCCAGGTCAGTGAGCATGCGTTGCAGCTGGTCCCCTGAGTTACTAAGCAAGGTAATATCATCAGCGAATCGCAAGTTACTAAGGTATTCTCCATTAACTTTTATCCCCAATTTTTCCCAATCCAGGTCTCTGAATACCTCCTGTAAACACGCTGTGAATAGCATTGGAGATATCGTATCTCCCTGCCTGATGCCTTTCTTTATTGGGATTTTGTTGCTTGCTTTATGGAGGACTACGGTGGCTGTGGAGCCGCTATAGATATCTTTCAGTATTTTTACATACGGCTCGTCTACACCCTGATTCCGTAATGCCTCTATGACTGCTGAGGTTTCGACAGAATCAAACGCTTTCTCGTAATCAATGAAAGCTATATATAAGGGTTGGTGATGGTTGGTATAAGGGCTGGTGATGTCCTTAAATACGTCTAAAACCAAGCTGTCATTTACCAACTATTGCACTCGACTTCCTACCACCTACTTTCTCAATAATGTTAGAGTAGAACTTGCGCCAACTTACGAGTATCTTGGCCTTCATCTTCAGTCTGACTTAACTTGGCATTGCCATATTAACACCGTCTTACCATCAGCTAACCGAGCACTCGGTCTTCTTAAGCGTAGCCTCAGGCACGCACCTTCACACTTAAAAAAAACTTGCTTATATCACGCTGATCCACCCAAAAATTGAATATGCTTCTGCCATATGGGATCCCGATCAAGCATACATAATCAACAACATTGAATCTCTGCAAAACCATGCTGTTCGCTTCATCTTTTCCGATTATTCACGCTTCACCAGCGTCACATCGTTAAAACAACGTGCCGAGTTGGAATCACTATCACGTCGACGCCAGTTTGCTCGCCTAACCTTAGTTCATAAGCTTTATCACCATTTCACGCTTCACGATGACATCTTTTCACCAGCCCTGCAGTTTTTCCGCGCCGTCACCACGCTAACAAAGTAAAACGCATAATTTGCCGCATATCGCTCTACGCAAAATCATTTATTCTTCGCACAATAATAGAATGGAATAACCTACCATCACGCATAGCTACTGAAGTTAACTTACCATCTTTCCAAACTTTGTTGCAAGAAAACGGTTAGTGGTAGCAGAGTAGATATTACTTATTGTTATATGCACTTATTAACATATTATGTAAAATGTTCTTGTGTTTTCATGACTAAGTGCATATACCCCTTGTTCATATCTATTTATTTTATGTTCCTTGTGTGTATGTTAATATGATGTAATTTTATTTCTTGTGTATATTTCATGTCTGTGCCTCCCCCATGTAATACCCTCGCGTGAGGGCCCTTAGGGGTAATGTAAATAAATAGAATAAATAAATAAATAAAACCGAAGTAAACAAGATATGCTAAATCACTCTCCGCTAGCGTGTCACACATATGTTTCATAATGAAAAAATAAGAAATTATATTTTATTTATTAAGAATCATTCCTAATTTCCTATAATTTCGCTTGCTTTGTGACGTACACTTTAAGAAAATACCTGCGCCGTTGGCTTCTGGCCTTTCTCTAATTGTCATTATATAAGCGAATCGCTCAAATGTAAGGCCGCCGCCTAAGCGAATTCTTCGGAAATCAAATCATTGTAAAATGCCGCTATAGGTCTGCTATTTGAAGCCAACCAGTATGGTATCCATTACACGCTGTAAATTTGAAGGGGCTTACCAATGACCAAATTGCATGACCTTGAATTCTTACCATCTGGCGTCATAAAGGTGGTCGTCTCTCGATCCCTCTCGTCGGTTTCAATTTGTAAGTAGGCCGCCTTCACATTCATTGACGAAAAATACTTTGTATTGCAGAGGCGGTCTAACGCGTCGTCTATCCGTGGGAGGGCATATGTCCCTTTTGGTTAGTTGGTTCGAGCGATGGTAATCGACGTAGAAATGCAAAGGTCCATCCTTTTTCTTTTCCAAGACTACAGGAGATAGCCACTGGCGTTTCGGCAGCTGGATGTTGTGGTCGCGCAGCATTTCGTCAACGTGTTGCCTTATAGTTTCACGATATCGCATGGAAACTCGCTAAGGGCTCTGCCAGATTGGCCGAGCGCATTCTTTTGTGATAATGCGACGCTTAGGAACTGGTGTTTGTCAAATTCTTGATGACGCCAAGAAGCAGTCCTTGTATTGCTGGAGGAGGTCTTTGAGGTGTGCTAGCTTATGCCTGGGAAGACTCGAATTAACATCGAAGGTTGGCTCATTAACACGCATCGTCATTGTAGGTTCGACTGAATCCGAGAGTACCAACGTGTCGCTGACTGCTATAACTTCTTCCCTGCATGCAATTCGTGTTCCCTTGTTCAGGTTTGTAAACTCTTGACTGAAGTCTGTGTCACTGTATGCCCTCCCTCTTTTGGCGCTGCCCCCACCCCGCCTGCGGAAACTGGAGCTGCAGCATCGGTCAGCAATACGGCTCTGTCTTGGCATTCCCCGAACCTCAAAAGTGGCCGCCACTTTGGCTGAGGCAGGTGCCTTGCCCCTGTCATTACTCTTCCTACAACAGGGGTTAGGACACATTGATCGCCTACACCATGCCGCAGATGGTCAAGCACTCCTGACCCGCCTACGCTCCCGGCCAGCATCACACATGGGACGGCTGTGTGGCCTCTATAACGAGGTCATAGGGGACACGCCTGCAAACGCTGTACAGACTTGCCCACCACATCGACCACCAATCCTTATCTCGACGGAGCTGCCAGGTGTCTCGAAGAACCTTTCCCCAAGATGTGCCCTACAGCAGACGGCAGCCTCTCTCCTCCAAGAGAGACTTGGCGACCACCTTCACATCTTCGTCGATGGGTCCGTGATACCGGAGACTGGCTCATCTACAGCAGCCTGCGTTGCACCGGCCCTACGAAAGAGCAAGCTGTGCCGTCTCCCGGGGCACGCAAGTTCTATCGCAGCAGAGTTAGCAGGACTACACCTTGCTGTGGACCTACTTGCAGAGGAGCTACCAGCGACCCCGGCAGCCATCTTCTGCTACTCCAAGGCGGCGATGTTCTGCCTGCAAAACCCTGACAGGGCTAGCCTTGGGGTAGCGCTGCTCTCTTCAAGACTGACGGCCCTTCAGGACGCAGGATGCTCAGTATCCCTGCATTGGCTACCGGCACACGTGGGGATCCCGGGCAATGAAGAGGCGGACACTCTGGCAAAAAGTGCCCACCACTCAAGCGTCCCCCTCAGCCCTGCTGTAACGGCCGCAGACTTCTCGAGACACAGGCTGCGCCGGCACATCATCGCCTGCCACCCGGACAAACGGGTATGCCTGGGCCGGCCTCCACGGCCTCTTTCACAGCACGGCCTCCTACGAAGGGATGCCTCGTTGCTGCTCCGACTGCGAGTTGGCTGCTACTGGACGGCAGCCCGCCGGCACCGCCTTGGGAAAGCCACCTCGCCAGCCTGTGCCTCCTGTGGTGAACCAGAAACTCTGGAGCACCTCCTGCTGGCCTGCCCTGCTCACCCGCAGCACCGCGGTCGACTTCTGCAAGAGTTCCACCGCCTAGGGCTCCCATGTTCGCGACAGGAAGATATCCTCTTCCCCTGTCGTAATCAGCTACCAGCCTTCCTAAGTGTCGTCGAGTACCTCGACTCGTCGGGGCTCTCGGCGAGACTATAGGACATTTTTACAAAGACGGAGGGCCTAACGGCCATCCCACCACCTCGGCCTTCCTGATCGGCCACTACTTCGCTTCCATCTCTACGACCCTCTACCTTTCTCCCTCCTAGCCTCTCTCTCTTCTAACCCCATCCCCTCCACCCTGCTGGTGCTGAGCCGTGCTCCCGCATGGGTAGCAGCAAATAGCGCGAGCCTTTTCTCCTTCCCCACAAGAACCACTTCTCTCTCCAGTAGAACGAGTTTTCATTATAGCAGAATATAAACATGGCCGTCTACCACAGTGTCGTCGAGCGTAAATGAACTCCGAATGCTTGAATTTAATCAATAGTCCATCACTACTGCGACTCCTACGGTTCGGGCGTACTTTCGCGAAACAATGCCATTCCTGTTCATTCTACAGTCTTCACATATGGTTTCACGGCATAGAGGTTGAATTTGAAAATAAACTGTAAATATCACGACAGTGATTTTAAATTTAGCTTGTGTGTAGTCAGTTAAAATAAATATAACTATTCTGACTACACTCAAGAAGTAGTGCACCCGGATTGCTGTGGGAATACCATTCAGTGCTTTTTACTAACGTGACGCTGCTTTTCTTTCTCTGCATATTTAGCTCGGTCTGTGTCGCGCTCACATCGATCGCAGTCGGAGCCAGTATCCCATTCTGTGCGGGCAGTACAGCAGCCACTTCAACATTTAACCCGTCACGTTCAGGATGGTGCCATACGTGAAAGTAAAAGTGAGGTCATGTTGGTTGAATCTCGAGTTTTGCCGTAACAAAAACGTGGACTAAGCTGCATTTCTCCAGCTCTTTTTATTGGGCGGACCTGTGCCCACGAATGCAAGTGATACTTGAAGCACAGCGTTATTAGTGAGCGCAGTCGGCGATCATAGAAATATGGGTCAAGCGCGTCGTCTTTCATACATGACATGCCGAAATGCCCAGCGTAATCACTGGTGCCTAGGTGCTTTCCATAAAGTACTGCACAATTCGTGTCACTCATACGATAAGATTTATCCGTTGTGGTTGCATAATGGCTATGGTGTTAGGTTGCTAAGCACGAGGTCGTAGGATGAAATCCCGGTCACGGCGGTCGCATTTCGTTGATGGCGAAATGAAAAAAGAACATCGGTGTACTTAGATTTATGTGCATGCTATCGAACCCCAGGTGGTCCGATTAATTCGGAGTATCCTACTACGGCGTTCCGCGTGATCAGGTAGTGGTTTTGGCACGTAAAACTGAAACTGCCGTCGTTCGCAACGCGTCCACAACCGCGGCCTTCGCCAGAGTACGGGAAGCCTCGAGCTCGCACCTTCCCGACGCCGTGCGGCTGCGGGGGCCACCAGGAACCGTCGCCGCCGCTAAGAGGCGGCTCTCGAAATTCGGAGCTGGAAGACTAGCTCGGGCACGTCAAACATGCCGCCAGAGTCCAAGGACTTCGAGCCACCAGTTGAGGCAACCACAACTGCCGGACCATTTTAATAAAGTTTATTTTCCTCTTCAGATGACACACGGTTCGGTGACGACCGACAACGGGTAGGACCAGCGATAACGTTCACGAAACCTGAGATACAGAAAGGCGCGTCTTCTGCTGCGATTGGCTAGTAAGAAACGTTTACCGAAAATATAAACAATTTATAGGCCTGTCAGTAAGCTCTATACACGTGTACAGTTCAGGTGGAAATAATAACAATAATGTTGATTTCTCACCATTACAAAAAATTATGGCGGAGGGGGTGGGAATAAAATGGTGAATAAAAAGTGGATTGCCATTTACCAGAAACGGTGTGGTGCAAGGTGAATTACGCCAACATCACGTATCTTATTGAAGCCGTCTACAGACCGCCTAGCCCTTCGCCCGAGTTTCTAGAGGGCTTAAATATGTTTTTGTTTGATCATGTAAATGGAAACACGAGACTAATAATGGCTGGATACCTCAACCCACCAGATATTAACTGGGAAACCTTTTCAACTGGTCATGTGGAAACCTGTTGCGCTGATAGGCTATTATAGCTAATGTTTTCTCATAATCACACAAATTGTAAGAGGCTGCAGAGGAATCACCCCTACGTCACAGTCATTGTTAGACTTGCTTTTCATATCAAGAGGGCGATTACGCCGTATCAGTTGAGGACGGTATATAAGACCACAGAATGGTTGTGGTTAACGTGTTCTGTGACACCAGCATTTGAGCAAAGCGTCATGCTTATGCACATGTTAAAGACTACGGTTGTGCTGATGATACGACTATCGTTGACTTTTTAGAAACGTCGCTTGGCGAATTTCAGATTATATCAAGGCTTCAATCGGTTGAACAGCTTTGGAAACGTGTTAAGAAAATTGTGCAGTACTGTTTAGATAACTACGTACCTACTCGCACTAAAAAAACAGAACGAAGAAACCCATGGATAATCCGAAACATTCATTCATCATTCAGATGAAGCGCAGAATAAAAAGATTGCTCAAAAAAATAAAAGGTTCCCGATGGAAATATCTCGTGCAAAAGAAAACTTGAAGGCAGATATGGCGCAGACTAAAAAACAATTTTTTAATATCACCCTCACTAACTTTCTGAAGAGCTCACCACGAAAGTTCTGGCTGTTCTTTAAGGAAACGAATGGAGGAATTGAACAGATTGTAGAAGGAACAGAAGTAATTACGGAAAAGCCTGCTATCGCTGACAGATTCAATCGATATTTCCAGTCAGTGTTCTGTACGGACCAGAATGACAATAAATAATATGAATCGGCTCCTACATTGCCACTTCAAGGAGATAATATTAACCGAGAAGGCATATTTGATCAGCTGCTCCTTCTGGACACGAAAAAGTCATGTGGGCCTGACAGTATACCGAATTAATTTCTTCGACGACTAGCGGAGTGGTTGTCGTATTACCTAGTAATTATATTTCAGAAGTCTTTAAAATGCCACTCGCTACCTCAAGATTGGCGTACAGCAATTGTGGTCCCAATTTTCCAAGGCGGCAATAGAACAATGTTGACCAATTATAAGCCTGTGTCTCTCACGTCGGTGTGGTGTAAAATATTTGAGCATATTGACACGTGTACTTTATTTATCGGGCGACCACGTTTCGCCGCCTAACAAATTTAATCGCACAGCGCGAGACGCGCCTGCATGTATCCGAAGTTTCTGGAAAGTCATCGATGCTTTTACCCGGCTGTCTGTTGTCGCCGAACCTTGTGTTATCTGATTTCATCGCGTGACGCGAATGGTGTAGAACTTTGTGGAAGGCACGCGGGTCCCAACGATTAGTCTGGAACGTTCGATGACTGCTGTATAAAAGCCGACGCGCCAGACCCGCTGCCCAGATTTTCCACGATCGCCGACCATGTTCGCCGCTATCGTTGCGCTATAAGTGTAGCCTTTTTTTGTGGGCACAGGTTCGCCCAATAAAAGTTAGTTTTGTCCGTCACAGTATTGCTACTATGTTCTTCAACGTCACCACCACGTGACAATATAGTGGCAAAATACGCCAGATAATTTCTGGAACAATATGACTTATGTCCGTTTCAGCATGGATTCCGCAGTGGCCTTTCAACTGTAATGCAGTTGATCGAAACGATTCATGATTTCTGTGTTGCTTTAGATGCCTGTGTGCAACTCGATGTTATATGCATGGATTTTGAAAAGGCATTTGACAAAGTTTCACACCGTAAACTGCTTTTCAAGCTTCGCAATGTCGCTCTTAGTGCGGATGTTCTCCATTGGATAGGAGCGTATTTAAATGATCGCCAACAAGCAGTCAGAGTGGCAGATATTATGTCGGGAAATCGTGAGGTGTATTCGGGCGTGCCGCAGGGTTCCGTACTAGGGCCACTACTTTTTCTATTGTACATTGATGATATCTCAGCGGTTGTCCAATCACCTGTAAAAATTAAGCTTTTCGCAGATGATTGCCTAATTTATTGTCAGGTAACATGCAAGGAAGATCAATTTAAAATCAACCAGTGCTTCAAAACCTAAGCTCGTGGTGTCAAAAATGGGGTATGGAAATTAATTTTTAAAAAACCACTTACACATCCATAACAAAAGAGAGGAAGTGATCTCGTTCACATATAATATTGCTGATAATATACTGGTAAAAGTATGTAGTTTCAAATATTTCGGTATAACCATAACAGATAAATTGAACTGGCGTCCTCATGTCGAAAATACTTGTCAATCAACATACAGGAAGTTGTGCTTCCTGCAAAGGAAATTGCGCCAGGCGACGAAAAAAGTCAAGTTCAGTGCGTACAAGACATATCCATCCGAGCCTAGAATACGCTGGTGCTGTGTGGAGCCCCCGTCAAAAGGTTTTAAAACATAAACTAGAACGAATTCAATGAATGTCAGTTCTCTTTATTTGCTCTAAATATCGACGACGTGACTCGGTAACTGAAATGGTAAAAATACGTAAGTTGGAACCACTGCAATCAGGAAGGCAGAAGCAGCGATTGAAATTTATTTTTCAAATATTACACGCAGATTTGAATATAAACAAGGATGATTATCTAACGCTCTTTCACAAAAGGGTACCACAAACAACACGCAGTACATTCGTGCAAGCAATAATAGCTCGAACAGACTTATTCCGCTTTTCTTTCTTTCCTGACGCTATTAAACTGTGGAATGAATTACCGAATGATGTGGTACAAAAAATGCTATGAGTGATTTTGAGGTTGGTTTTGATAAGTACTTCGCTCAAACTGTATAGCTCATTATTTGTTCCTTGCATGTAGCTGTGTTTTTTTACAAATGTTCTATGTGTTACAAATGTTCTACAAATGATCTTAAATGTTTGTTCTATGTACAATTCCATTACTGACCCTCACTGTAACGACCCTCAAGTGAGGGTTAACAGTATGACTAAATAAAAACAATAAAAACCGGCCATCGGCTTCACGAAGTTTTCACACCAATAACAACACGAAGCAGCAGTGGGGCACACAGTACAGAAACAGTTCGGTGCACAGAGGTAATAGTGCTGCTTCTGCAGCTAAACCAACAAAAAAAGAAACACACAGAACAGACGCATCTGTTCTTTGCAAATATGAGGGGGAAAAATAAGAAAACATATGCCATACGCATATGCGAACCCCGTATACAAGGTCATCATTATTAGGTTGTACGGAATTTTTAAAGATGGCCTGTGGAAGATAGTATAATTCTAATCCTTTACTCGGAATATTCAAACAGGCGGACTACCGGACTACTCGGAATGTCTCTAGGGAGATATGGTTGACGTTGTCTTTCCACTGTAAGTTTTCTGAAAAATGTACCCCAAACAATTTAAAAGATGCTACTATCAATAGCACTTTACTGATATTGTTACGGCGCAACCAAGATTGGCGCCAGTCAGAAGAAGGCGTTTTAATGTGTAGAGTTTGAATCGGTCGCACCAACCATCTTGTTTATGAATCGTTCTTTCTTGTAATTATTGTAAATACATCTTTATATGGGACTTCTGCAACGTAACACTATAAAATATTTGGAAAGACTATAACAGGCTTACTTTTAGGTTGAAAAACGATAGTTTTTGACTTCGACACATTCACACAAAGCAAGTTTTCTTTCGAACATTTTTCTAGTTTCAACAGCAAATTATTCTCTTGAGTTAATACGTCATTATAGTTCTCACTGGAGATTAACATACTGGTGCCTTGGGCGTATATCATAAATTGCGCGACCATATCAATGGTTACAGTGCCATTAATGTAGATATCGAAAAGTAGTGGGCCCGAGGATACTGCCTTGAGGTATACCACAGGGAACACTAGATAAAGACGACTTACACTGATTAACTTGAACGTATTGTGTCCGTAACGACAAGTAAGACTTGCTGAGGAGAAAGCCATGACATCCCGTACAGTTCTAACCTTTGAAAGAGTACATCGTGATTTATTCGATCGAATGCTTTCGTGTAATCTACAAAAATCTACAAGTTTCCTTGGTTTAAAGACTTCACTATATATTCTTTTCAGTGAAGGAGGGCTAGGTTAGTCGAACGATTGTTTCTAAAACCATATTGGAAATCTGCGATTACATATTGGGCCTGTTAAAATTTCCCTACACGTCAAAGAATCCCTTTCTCGAGACCCTTAGAAAAAAATTCGTGCAGAACTCATCTGGGAGTTGTCTAAATGTGCGCAAGCATTGTGCCTCTTGCTCAAATCCAGGCAGCCCAGTGTTGTTATCAATCTTGTGAAATTTGATCGCATCAGCACAAGCTGCAACGCTGCGGCGACACGAACTGGTTCAGACGGCGGCGCAAGGTGCACTGATAATGCAACCAAAGTTCTGCATGTGGCGGCGCCCGGTGGGCGCTGATGACGTTCCGATCATTATAAGCCATTAGGGCCTTATCCATCCACGTCGAACCAACGTGAGCCATGATCAAATTCACACCCGTGGCGGCTGCGTATACGGCATGGCCGCGCGGGCCCTGATCTTGAAAACGATCTGCAATGCGGGCAGCAAATGCCAACTGCTAAGGGCTCCGCACGCTATGTTTTCGCCGCTTCGCGTTGAAGTGAGACGCGCGGGCCCGCATCTTGAAAGCAATCTTCAATGCGGACAGCAAGTGCCGACCGGTAATAGCTCCGCGCGCTATGTTTGCGCCGCTTCGCCTTGAAGTGAGACGCGCGAGCCCACATCTTGAAAGCGATCTGCACTGCGGATAGCAAGTGTCGATTGCAAATAGCTCCGCGTGTTATGTTTTCGCCCCTTCGCGTTAATGTGAGACGTGCGGGTCCAAATCTTAAAAGCGATCTGCGATGCGGACAACAAGTGCCGACTGCTAATAGCGGCACGCGCTATGTTTTCGCCGGTACCCGTTGAAGTGAGACGCTCGGGCCCGCATCTTAACACACTCCGGAGACCCTTGTTCGATTCCCACCAAGCCCATTTTGCAAGTTGTTTTTATTTATGAATTTCCTTCCGCCATTTTTCGCTCACGACCAACGCTGCCGACGCCGACGACATCGGTTTTTCTGCGACCCGCGCTCCTTAACGCTATCGCGTCAGAAGCGGTCTGCTATGCGGTCAGCAAGTGCCGACTGCTAATAGCTCCACGCGTTATGTTTTCGCAGCTTCGCGCTGAAGTAAGACGCGCGGGCCCGCACCTTGAAAGCGATCTGCGATGTGGACAGCAATTGCCGACTGCTAATAGCTCCACGCGATATGTTCTATGCGTTGAAGTGAGACGGTGGGTTGACATCTTGAAAGCGATATGCGATGCGGACAGCAAATTCCGATTGCTAATAGCTCCGCGCGCTCTGTTTTGCCGCTTCGCGTTGCAGTGAGACGCACGGGCCCATATCTTGAAAGCGATTTGCGAAAAGGGCAGAGGGCGGGTTGTGCTCAGAACTTCATGAGCGCTCTGTTCTCGTCACCTCGTTCGCGTTGAAGCGACAGGACGCGTGAAGGTACCGTCGCCCCTTGCTGCGGGCTTTATCTTGAAAGCAGTCGTCTTACTGGAAGCGGATGGAGGGGCCGTTTTCTCGCCGGATAAGCATAGAAATCCTTACCTATAATTTAAAAAGTCACTTACGTCACCTTTTTTGTGCACCATGGTTAGTCTGGTGATTCACCTGCCTGGAGCGAATTGCGCAGATTTCAAGCATAAATCATATAAATCTGCTAGCTGATCAGATATCAGATCGATTACGTATTTCAGGAAGACGTAGGTGAACGTTATTAACATCACAGGATAGACTGTTGTTCATTTCGGAAAATATGCCTATTATTTCGTTTCCATCGACTGGATCTAAAAACATGGTAGGGTAATGCCTACCACGCTTTTGAATTGCGTGGTCCCTCAATAACGCAGCGTCTTGTTACTTGGAGTGTCAACTCCGGAAACCCTTGCGTTTACGAATGTCAAGGCTAAGCTAGCGTTGCATTCGCTCACCCAGTCAATGAAATTTATGAAAGCTGCCGATGTCATCGCCAAATACAACAGCAAGGGGAGTCAGTCGATGAATTTTTTTACGATACTTCGTAATCTTGTCACGCTTTGTGAGTGCGAAATCCCTGTAGTGAAAGAACACCTCATTCGTGACAAGTTCATGTGGGATTGTGGGACGAAATGCTATTTCACCAGTTTTGCTTATATACAAAAATTTCGGCGGAAGAGGCGTTGTGCCAAGCGCAGGTGCACGAGGAAGCCGAGAAAGAGCGTCTCTTCCGAGCCAGGTTCTGCGAGATTGCAGCTTTCGACAGCTTAAACGTCAACGCGGCGCGACGCAAGAAGATAGCGCCAAGTGCATTGTGACGCTGTAGCAAACCGGCGCTGCAAACTCAGTCAACTTTTTGTAACTGTGGCTGCTGTCTCCAGTCTCGGTACGAATGCCGCGCTCGTAAGGCTAGATGCAACTTCTTTATGAAGCAAGGTCGCTTCGCTGACCTTTGCAAGGCCACAAAGCGGAAAGAGCTGTTGGTTTCTGTCGAACTTTACGCGTTCAGTAAGCATCGGGCAAGATACAATGACGTACGCGTGAATGGCCGCCTTGCACAGTTCAAAATAGACTCGCGAGTTGAAGTAAAGGTAGCATCTCCTTCTTTCCCAAGATCGCCAGCCGTGTGGCATGAAGTGGAAGCTGAGGTATCCGGTCCTGTAAATCCAAGGTTGCACGTGCTGGGAACGTTTACTGCAACTTTGCAGTGGCGGAAAACAGTGACTGTGTGAACAATGAATGTTGTCGAGACGACTTAGGCGTTGTTCACTTCTTGAACTCGATCGAGAGCTTTCTGTGAAACCACGCCAAAATATTTCGTGGACAGAGGTAAGTGCATGAGGAATACCACATCCGCTTTTCTCGGATGCTGCTCCCTTTTTTCTGAGTTTTCAAAGAAAATGCGCCTCGCTCTGCTCGAGCACTTGAAGAAGGAACTGGATGACATGGAAGCCCAACGGGTCCTACGAAAAGTCGACATGCCAATCACGTGGTGCCCGGGACTTTAGTAGTGCCGAAGCCACTGGGCGGGTACAGGCTCTGTGTCGACTTGAAGCTTAACAAGGTCATCCTACGGGAATGCTACATTATGCC
The DNA here is from genome assembly GCF_050947875.1 of Dermacentor variabilis. Taxonomy (NCBI): domain Eukaryota; kingdom Metazoa; phylum Arthropoda; class Arachnida; order Ixodida; family Ixodidae; genus Dermacentor; species Dermacentor variabilis. The sequence continues at coordinate 228,225,361 of NC_134570.1, forward strand.
AATAATTGAAGAAATCTTAGGCCAGCTTGGTGCGGCACAATTCCTCTCCAAGCTCGATGCAAGATCCAGCTTCTACCAAATCAAACTAAGTCGTAATTGCGAAGAATTGACAATGTCCACTACTCCTTTTGAACACTATTGCTACACACGTCTTCCCTTCGGCATCGCGACAGCACCCGAATATTTTCGATGCTTCATGAAACGACTACTAAAAGGCACTACGGGAGCCGTCACTATCGCGGTCGTGGCCTAGTTGTAGAGCAGCGCCTCGACTGCAGGAGGCTGTGGGTTTGAATCCCACCGCTGATGGGCACCCACTAGTTCTAAGGTTGGCATAGGTGTACCCCGGCCTGGCGTTTGGCTTTCTTCAGGAGTCATGCGTTTGGGAAATGAGCCTGCGCCCTAGATTACCGTCGAAACCCTCGTGAGCACAACAAGGTGCTGTTTGGACCGCTCCCATGGCGGCCATATCTCATGTGGCGTCGCAAATGCAGCTATTGAGGTGGGGACGCCTTCGGGTTGAAGACAAACGTTCCTTTCCAAGCGCTGAGTTCTCATGATGGCCGAGCGCTTATAGTAGTCTTCGGTAGGCACCACCAAGAGCATGGACATTTTCTTTGGTCTGCTGATCAAAATTACATTTTAACGCATTAAGCTGAGACTACAAAAATATATAGGTAAGAAAAGTGGCCAGCAGCATAACTAACTTCAATTTTCGAATCATTAATTTCTCGAACATCATTTTTTCTTCAGAGTTAGAGTAAGAAAACAAGCTACTTCGCGGTTTCTTTCTTAACTGCGGAAAGAGTTCTGCTCAACTGGAACACTATGTTCACTACATGGCGTTTATGACGAGCTAACCATTTTCTCTACGTCTTCATCATTGCGAATCGAAATCCTGGGTGTGCCATCAGCTTGTCGTGCAAAGATTTTGCGATCACGAACCCAGATATACTCCCAGTCCACTTCCTGCTTGAGCTAACTGTTCATCGGTAGGGCAGCGCTAGTGCACAACAGCGCATCGTCTCCTCATCTGTCGCTGATGCCTAGGAGCAGAGTGCGAAGAATAGAGAACTACGGTGCATACGGGTGAAGATTCCTCGGACAAAGATGTGATCGAGCACACCGCCTGTCCTTGCCGTCGGTGCCATGTCGAGGGAGGCTTGCTTGGCGCCAAATGCATCCCTCATTTACTCCGGAAGCTACGCGTATTGGTGCTTCGAGAGGTCGATGTTGAAGTCTCCGCACATGAAGACCGGCATCTTTCGCTTCCGATCGTTGTCATAGCAAGCTGTGAACACAGTCTTGATATTCCGTGCTTTCACATGAATCGCTGCACCATATCTTTCGTCGCCCCGGGGCTAACGTAGACGGCGGTGACGGTGCTGTTTTGGCCACTGTAGGTTACGTGACCCATGCAAGCATCTCCGACACGGTTTTGCAGTTTTGCACCAGCGTATCGTCAAAGCGGGGTGACAGACATAGCGTGATGGATTCAATACTGAAATGACGTTTGAGAGCGTAATTGTACGGCGCACCTTGACCTGAGCCGCTTGCAGTGCCCGACGAGTTCCAGCGCCCGCTTGCAGCAATGGCCAGTTGCCAGTGAAACGATTGTTCGTTTCGAACCTTGTTCCTTCAGCACAGCAGCCCGATGAATGAACCATTCGACCGTGGAATACACAGTGACCCATGTGGGAGGAAATAAGGTTACAGACAGACGGACACAAGGACGGACGGACGGACGGACGGAACAACCGACATACAGACGGACGGCTGGGGCCGAAACAAGATCAATTCCTCGTATCCCAGCGTGCGGATGGCTGTCCGCTCGCCTGGGCCACAGACAGACTAGCGGTCACAACTTTGCCGTCCGTACGCCTGCTCGTCTCTTGGCTAGTCCGAGGCGGACGGCGTCGGGCTTTTTCATGGCAAATTTGGCTCTTGCTCGAAGCGAAGCGAAGAGGGGACGCGAGGCCTATGAAAGAGCAGTGTCAGAAATGGCATTTTTTTTAAATCTTGCGATTTTCACTGCAGTTATCTAGCACCTACGGAGATAGTCATCGAAAGCAGCAAGCCGGTGTACTCTTCCAGGCCTCATCAGTGCGGGCGATCGCCGACAGAAACAGACGGAGCGCAGGAAGTGTGTGTTGTGTTTACGAGAACATCGGAAGAAATATTTGAAGCCGTCCAGTCCGGGATTTTTTCTGCCGTGCTTCGCGTGTGCGTCCCAAACGAGAAGTACATCGCATACACGTACACTCTGAGCAGGACACATGTTCAGGGCGTGCCGAAATGAAAAGTGTCCGATCGCCCCACCCAGCGTACGCTACTCGTATGTATTTTGTGTATGCGGTTCGTTGCCGCGAAGTGGTCAACGCCAGTCCTTTGCAGCTATCAAAAGTGATGAAACGATCAGTAGCGATATGTTTTATTGCCTCGTTATCGCTGTCATTTCGCGTGGCCTATGCTGCGGGGGAGCGGTTTTGCCGGCATTGATGTGCCGTGCTGACCACGACGTTCGAGCTGTGTTTTTGCTGTTATGAAGTGTGTTCACAAGATGCAAACAGTGACATATATGTGCGATTTTTCACAGCTTTACTGTGTGTAAAAGTGCAAAAATCATTGCGTAATTAATAGCAATTGCTGCGGTACAAAAATTATTTTTCTATATATCTTCATAGTATTAGTACTGGCGTACATGTTATGCACACAGCAACACGTCAACACAAACTGTACGCGTATTTTACGTTTACATGCATGTGTGCGTGAATAAAGCAACACAACTTCTAATATTTAGACATGTATCACGAACTATACCCCATCAAAGACATTCTATACGTTATTTAGCAAATGTTGTTTAAGTTTTATCACGTGGTGCAGTTACATTTCACACCTATATGTAAAGCAATTTATGAACTGTATCTGCTGCATGCGAGAATGCATATTTTAGGCCATTGCCACTACTTGAGGCAGCAGCTGTTTATTTAGCCTTTGTCCCCGCTTATTGGGGGGTTCTTGTTCATTACGCCATCTAAACAACTCATGTAAAACTTTGTGTTTAGTATACCAGCACTGAAATACTGCACACAGCTACACTTATTTGTACACTAGTGAGATGAATTCCATTGCTCATCGTTCTGTCACGTGTTCTTCTGTCATACATGTTGACTGAATTTAGTGTCATAAGTGCTAGGCTCATTTTCACTTGGGCCTTGCGACGAAGCGAAATCTGCCTCTTCATCAGTCAATTTAGTAGTAAGTTACCACTGATGCAATAGCTCCAAGACAAATTCGTGCATGCTTTTGGCAAATCAAATTGAGTGCGCACACTATGTATGCTACACCACTTCAGCTACGCCGATAATCACACATCTGAACTTGCTACATGTAGTTAAGTCATTGATATAAGCAGAGAAAGATGTTGCACGTATGCAATCGTCACTCAACCCTTGAAATTTGAATTACCCAAACCGTCGTGGGCATATGCGTCACAACCGTGCCAGACAGCACAAAGGGGAATACTTGTGCTCTCACAAGCAAGAACAAGTAGAATAGTGCCACCACCTCAGCTAGTTTGTCATGATGCCCTTGTCTCCAGGTTTCTTGTTTATATTGGATAGGCTTTCTATTTTATGAATCCACAGATTTCATAACATTTACTGCGTTAATGAAGGCACTGCATAGATACCACTACTAAAGGGGGTATCTGAACAAGAAGAGCATAGAGAACTTATGGGTAAGTTGAAAAATATACAGGTAAAACTGCCTAACAAAGTATTTTAACACTCGAAGGTATACCACTGGCAATGAATGCTCATTCAGAACATAGAGTAAGTGCCATGTGTAGGAGATGGAGACGTGTAGTGCCAGAAACCTACTTGCCTTTTGAATACTGACGTAAAGAAAAATTACAGTCTCTGCTTCTATCTTCTGTGTCAGAGGTTAGAATATCAAAGGAGAGGAGCACAAGGGATATTGTATGTTGTAGTCTATTATGAATGTGCTACTCAAGTAGCGCTAAACGTAGCTGTCAGTCTGCAAAGCATTGGACAAGGTACTATATGTACGTTAAACATATTTTGGACTGATCATTCTCAGCTCTAAATGCGAAATGCATGCTCTTTTCAGCTACAAATAATCCGTATGTATATATTTGACATGATGTGAGAGCTTATGTGACAAAAATTGTTTACATCTGAGTGTTGATTTCTATGGTGTCTCACTCTACTTAAAACAGTTTTCAATTTACAGATTACAAAACCACAGAAAACTGCCTGCAGGGTGATTGGGAGTTCACAAGGCGAATATTTGTGTGGTGTCCTTACTTTCCATCGGTGGTCTTGCGCAATAAACGTAAAATGCCATACCTGCAAAGCTGAGCATCCACCCTCACATTTCAAACGCTTTTATGAATACCAGGCAGTTAAGCAAATAAGCACAATCTGACAGCAACTCTGCACCACCTTAATTTAAGCCCGATGTAAATTGATGTTTGTGCATAGCCAAGCTGCTCTAGCATGCCTGTAGGAATACAGCAGTGCCCGGTGGCACCGTATAGTCCAGGCGTAACAATGAACAACTAGTAAATAAAGTGGCTCATACTACTAAGCTGACCCAAATGTAGGAGCATTATATTATCCAAGCCACACGCAAAGCTGCTTTCAATGTACTGAATTACCACGGCTTTGATTTGTCAAGTTATATTACTGCACACACACAGCGCTGCAATGAAATCTGTACAATGGGGAGCAATGCGGCAAGGAATGGCAAATTACTTGTGATGTGGCGATTTGAATAGCACATGTGAATGCATTCCAAATTCACCAGCATGCATGTTTTCTTCTGGCGCAATTTTACGTTTGGCACGCAGGCTGAGCTACTCTGGCCCCTTTGACTGCAAATTTGTGTGCCCTCTTTCACAGTGCTCATGGGAGTATCATTCATTTGGCTACCCCAATAGTGAATAGATAATGGAGCACACCAATATTGCAGTTTTTACACAGACCACCTTGTGAATTATTGACAAAACCTAAGGAACTATCCGCTGGTTTAGTATGAAAATAAAAAAAAGTCATCGAATATTTTCGCACTTTCTGTGCGGCCCTGTCTTCCGCCATATGAGCCTTCATTTCGTTCCCGTGTCCATGTAAAAGCAGCTACTTGTTAGGACAGCCAAACACAAAACCACTTACTACATCAACCTTTTCACACGACGAGAGCTCACAACTTGTTGCTAATTCACTTGATAATCTTGATTAGCTTCAAATACAATAGTTACTGGCCAGATGTTTATGTTGAGCTCTGCATTCTTTTTTTTCATTTTGCTAATATATGGCTGTGGATCAGCCAGCTAAGTTCTTCCTACATAAATACATAAACAACAAGCAACCCATGCGTAACGAACTCAAATAACCTGAGTAGAGCTTACAATTTTTCGCTTATCACGTGCATCCTGTGTGAGCAAACATGTAAGATGCTGGCAGTATCAAACAATCTCAAGTCGATTTCCTTGTTTCATCCAAGTCTCAAGTCGATCATGCCTGAGAGAGGGAGCCCGCCTGTCATGCTACTGCCTAACTTTGTGCACTCTAGTAATGTTTTGCAGGTTAAATGCTAAATTACGTATGTCTGAGTAGTAAGAGTGCAACAGATTGGCCACCTAGGCGAGCGAGAAACAATGTATTTTTTTTATTTCACTCGAAATTAGTTGTATTATAAGCAACACAAATTATTTGTTTTCAAGTATATATAAATAAATAAATAAATAAAATATGGACACGGCGACACCGCCGTGGCTATGTCGCCTGACACTCCGCTTTTTGTGCAGGTGCTTTTTGGGATCCTTTCTTTTGCTGCGGCCTGTGGGAGCAACGCTTACCATCGTCGCGGGCCTGCGTACAATGTGCCTACAGTGGTAGTTTCTGCAGACGTTTGCGATCATTCAACATTGATCAAGACTGTGTATCCACTGCAAGTGGATACATCGTACAGCGCAGCTAGTTCGAGCACATTGACGTCAACTGGAGACCACGTGACAGTCTGGCTGGCAGCTTTAAAGGACGGTTTTGGCTGGTCGCTCTTCAGTGGACACGGCAACACCGCCGTGGCTATCTCGCCTGACACTCCGCTTTTTGTGCAGGTTGGTGACCGAAAATACGCCTTTCATAGTAATTATCCTTACATAGTGATGTTGCCGCATCCACACGTGCTTGTAAATTGCGTGAGTGAATGTTTCTCAATAGCATGTGTACTTCTAAAGCTATCAGGAGATGTCGAAGAGAATGCTGGGCCTCTTGAGGATATGCTGAAAGAGATGCTAAACACGCAGAAAGGAATCCCTGCTAAAATTAAAAAGTAAAATTAAAAGTAAAGCAGTTAACCTCAGACACAGTCATTTCGGTTATCCAGAAACGACTGGAAACAATCGAATCTAAACTACAGTGCGTAGAAGAACCAATACCTGACTTGTTACTGTTGAAGGTTGTGTGAGAAATCTTGATGATCAATTCCTTTAAATGTCAGAACGAATCGACGATGTCGAAAATCGTTCAAAGTGCAATAACATTATTGTTAGACGAATAGAAGAGGCCAGACTTGAAACTGAGAAAATACTCCTACGAAAGGTTAATGACGATGTGTTTGGAAACATATCAAAACAAAAAACTTCACTCTATCGAAAGAATTCATCGGTTGGGCAAGAAGGTCCCTGGAACATGTCGACCAGTGATACTCCGAGTAGGGGACTTCAGGGAAAAATCTAAAATATTTAAGAACTGCTCAAAATTAAAGGGAACCCCGTTCAGCGTGCAAGAAGATTTTTCTAAAAGAGTTGCTACTGCTCGGAAAACTTCTGGAAGTCGACAACTGAGGAGACGAAAACCGGAGCCAAGGTGACATGGCCTTTTGACAAGATAAAAGTTAAGAATGTGCTCTACGCCTGGGATGAGGTTAACAGCCGCCGATACGCGCACCAGGCTCCTGCGGCCGCGCTTCGTTCGGCTTCGGGCGCCGACTGACTCGACCAAAATCAATCTGCATGCTTTAAGATCATCAACCTGAATAGAAGGAGCGTACTTAACAAACAAGATAGCCTAGAAAGCATTTTAATAGATCACGATCCAGATGCAATGGTAATAACAGAAACATGGCTGAACCCGGATGTGACTGATGTCAAGGTAACGCCCCTTGGATATTCCATAAAAAGAAAGGATCAGCGCACTTGAGGGGGTGGGGTAGCTATACTTCTGAAAGGCGACATTCCTTTTACGGTACTTAATGATCCAAGCAATCTCGAAACAGTCTGCAATAAAACTACCTTGAATTGCCGTAATTTGCTAATCGGTGGTGTGTACCGGCCTCCCAACTCCCCTGTAGAAGTATTAGAAAACGCAGAAGCCTTTATGAACTTGCACGTGCATCCAGATGACAACATATGCCTTGCGGGCGATTTTAATTTGGCTGCAATTGATTGGGCGTCAAATTCTTGAGGAGGAACCGAAGTACGGAGTTCTGAGCAGTTATTAAATATTGCATTTAATTATAACCTGACTCAAGTTGTGTCTGGCTTCACAAGAGTAGGCGCGGAAACTTCAACGCTTTTAGATCTTGTTTTCGTTTCAAATCGCCTATGTTCTTTTATTGTGAGCTGTGACATCGAGGACGGTATTCCGGACCATATATTGGTAGTGACGTCTCTAAATTTGTCTGTGCGCAAAGTCTTCCATGCATCAAAAATACCGATCTTGAATTTTACATTAGCCGATGATGTATCTATTTTAGATTACCTAGAAGTCTCGTCAGCTAAGTTCCTAGGTCTTGTCCACTCTGGCGCAAGCGTGGTCGAGCTATGGAATTTCTTTTCAAACATGGTCGAGCACTGTGTGGAAAGCTTTGTCCGAAAACCCTTAAAAACAACTAAACGAAAAAAATCCCTGGATAACCAGAGAGATAATACATGCAAAAAGAAAGCTAAAACGGAAGCGAAAGGCGACGTCAAAGAATTGCCGGCCAACTGACAAAGGTGCATTTCTAGTATGAGTCGCGAATTAAAAGGGCTAATCAAAGAATCTAAAAATAGATACGATAATGTCACATTACAATCTTTTCTGAAAAACGCCCCCGGAAAATTTTGGCGATATATTAACCCCCCAGCTGCGTCTCGTTCCCATGAAACTGGAGATAAGCCGAAGGCACAGGACTCTTTCTTCTCGTTAGTCACGCGATAGCGGCTTCCTGCCCGATTTTAGAGATGAATATGAAAGACCTCCTTTTCAAGATATAAAAATTGACGAACAGGATGTATTTAACCTCTTACTCCACATGAACACTAAAAAATGTACGGGGCCTGACGGAATTCCTAATGAATATTTACTAAGGTACACAGAGTGGGTTTCTAAATTTCTCTCATTTTTCAGGCATCTATTAACCAATATTCCTTTCCCAGCGCATGGAAGCATGCTAAAGTTATCCCAATTCATAAAAGTGGCCGCAAATCAGACGTTAAAAATTATAGGCCGATCTCCCTCACTAGCACTTGTTCGAAACTACTTGAACATATCATATCTAAGCAACTATTGGTCTACCTTGACAACTACCATATCCTAAACAAATGCGAACACGGGTTCCGTCAGGGACTCTCTACAGTGACTCAACTAATAGAGACTGTTCACAATCTCATATATACAATAAATAACCGAGGCCAAACAGACATAATATTCTTTGATCTGGCCAAAGCTTTCGATAAGGTGTCGCACCCAAAGTTCCTATTAAAAATTAAAACTATATTCAAAAACCGTCGCTTATCTGAATGATTTTCGTCCTACCTAAGCCATAGAGACCAATTTGCCGCATGTGAGGGGTACCGGTCTTCCTTTTCGCTTGTAGAGTCTGGAGAACCCCAGGGAAGTGTTTGGGCCCCCTGTTATTTTTATTATTTATCAATGACATGCCCCACGACATTACAGTTCCCATCAGACTCTTCGCAGATGATTGCGTATTATATAACCGTATCGAATCACCTGCCGATCAGACGGATTTAAATTCCTATTTGCAAAAGGTAAAAAACTGGTGTGACAGCTGGCAAATGGTTTTGAACTCTGACAAAACGGTTTACATGTCTATCACTAGAAAACGAAGTATTATTGATTACGCTTATTCCATTGAAGGTGTCGCGTTACAAGGAGTGTCAACATTTAAATACTTGGGTTTAAAGCTTACCTCGGATTTGCGTTGGAATGAACACGTTGATTACGTATCTACCAAGGCATAGAAAACCTTGTGGTCGCTTAGAGAAATCTGTATAATGCTACCGCTGAAGTAAAATGCCTGGCATATAAAACTTTGATTCGACCAGTTATGGAGTAGGCAAAAATTGTGTGGGACCCATACACTTCATCTAATCAGTCTAAGCTGCATAAAATTCAGCGGCTTGCTGCACGGTTTATTTTTAACAAATATCGTCGTTCCCACTCGCCTACCCATTTATGTAAACTTGCTGAACTTCCTTCTCTGGAGTCTGTAACTGAGTATGACCGTTTGAAATTTATTTTTAAATATTTAAAATCGATAAAGATGACTATTTTCACTTCTCTCCTAGTAACTATTTTCGTCATCGCCACAGTATGTATATCCCTCCTCCAATTACTCGCAACGATTGTTCTAAATACAGCTTCTTTCCGAGAGCAATAAAACAATGCAATCTATTATCAGACTCAATAGTAAGGACGTCATCTTTACGTGACTTTCTTGAAAATGTCAAAAGCACATGTGTACGCATACCATAACTCGTCCAAATGGTTATACTGTACACCTGGTATTACATGCTGTATTTGCCATGGTGCTACTATCAGTACATTACCCAAAATGTACTTTATTTTCTTTATCGTGTAAATGTAATTTTGCTTGTATTGTGACCTACCACTCCTGTAATAGCGCAAAGTTGGGCTGACAGTATCAATAAATGTAATGAAATGAAATTCTCCTTGAAAAATCTCCTGTGTATATGCTTTTATGCCAGTCATAATGAACTGTACACTCTCTCCTTAACCTTCAATTTCTTGCTGCATCTAATTAACCGTTTATAAACAATATTTTTCCACATGGTAGGAACTTCATTCATGGCTGAGCACCTCTCATTTTTCTCCTTCAATTAAGGTTTTATTTTGTTTGGAACGTTTATATGCAGCAAGTATTAAACTTCTAAGAGGCATGTTTTATGCCTCATTTCGTATTTACTGGTCTTATGTAAAAAGAAAGGAACAAGCATTTCATTGATCTCAATGATTTAAGCGCACTCTTAAAATTGGCAGAGGGGAAAAACGCATGCGCAAGCAAATTCAAGCATATCAGCAAGCTGTACTCGGAGCCTCACACGCGTGCTCAGTGGCGACCTGCGCAGCCGTATTCCTCGACAGATGTGCTCGCGTCCCGTATCCTTGCAAGCTGTCACCGCAGAAACTATGCCATCGAGCCGAACACGCGCGTTTCGGGCGAATCACTTTCGGCGATGCTATACGCGGTACGTTGGATGATTCGAGAGGCTTTGTTCAACTAGCCAAGGCAGCGCGCGCTGGTAGGGATCGTCCGGAAATAAGTGCCATGTTGCGACCTGATGCGATTTCAATACATTTTTAAAAGGTGGCGCACACGAAATGACGGTGCAATGTTTCCGACAAGGATAACGGTGCCAATGTGTATCACATGCGGCTGCAGAACAGCATGTGACAGCCTAGCCTCGCAACTTCACCATGGCGCGGAATCTTGAAATCACATCTGCAAAAATATGCCAATGTCGTCTGCTGCAGCATTTCCCCTACGTAAAGGAGGCAATGTCTGCGGCCTAAGGTAGCTGCCAACACCTTTGCTCCGCCGAATGGTTGTCACCTGTCAACAGACCGCGTCGTGCAATAGGAGTGCGCGTGCGATCCGCTCGTGTGGGCTGAGCTTGCACCGAATTTTAGGACCCAATCCGCCTTGTGGGCGCCCGCCCCAGTCCGCATGCGGGCGGACGAGGGAGGAACGGACGGGCGGATTGACCATGTTTCGGTGCTTAGTCCCCGGAAGGTCGGTTAAGCACATTAGGAATGCGAATAACATTAAAATGTGCAGTCAAAAGCGCACAATTACGCATGCCAGTAATCTTGGTCCCATCAGTGTTATCCTTCATCTGCCGAGTGGCATATTCATTCAATTAATAACAATGCTCTGGATTTGAAAATATAAGTCCTCGAAGATATCGGAAAGTACAGATTTATCGACCGGATTATGAGCTCTAAGTATGCAAAAAAGACCATAGAAGCTTACCACCAGAGCGCCAGCGAGGTCATTCTTGAAGCAATCCAGGAACTGAAAGTAACAGTAGAAATTGTTAATAAGAAAACTTGCTTTGTGAATATTGTTTAGGTATCGCTCACTATAAAATTATTTCCTTCTTTTACTTTTGGCAGATTACCGTTTTATTTCGAGGCTACGGGGGTTCTAGCTCAATTTATTCTCCAGCTTATTCAGTCCAAGCGCCGATGAAAGTAATAAATAAGCGGCTTACGCTTAATCTTTCTGGTGTGGAAATGTGTTTGCGCGGCAAGCATCTTAATCCTGAAACCATGGCGTATCTAATCAGTATAAATGAGTTTGAGTTTATTTCACCACACTCATTCATATTGTTTAGACAAGCACATAGAAAAATAAACTAAACTGCCCTGTTAAAGGTGGAAGAAAGACTGTGATTTAAGCCCAGCTCAACCGGTTCCACCTACCAGCAAGACCATTCGGTAGTGTATCAGCATTCAAAATGTCCTACCTGTTACATTACAATTAGTTTTCCGTGTTTTTGGTTTAAACCAGAAGGAGCCCAACGACACCCACCGGGTAAAATGCTTTGACAATTCGTTTTTAGCCTAAAATTGCCAATTTTTTTTCTCTTTTTTTACCGCGACTATCCGAAAATAATACCCGTATCGACTTTTTCTAGCGGAAAAGGAGCACCAGCCCAATTTTAAAAGTTGCAAGACGCAAGTTCAAGGGTGGCCTGCTTTGACGGTCACCGGCCTCTCAGTATCCCCACCACCGTCAGCACAGAATATTTTTATCGGCAACGACTTCCGATGCCATGATGTGTCAGCGCCATGCAAATGACGTCATGTAAACGACGTCACTACTGACTTTACCAGTTTTAAGCGCCAATGTGGAAATGACAATTTTTATTGTAAGAGTGATTATTAGAAAAGAACATGCGGCAATCAGTCACATAATCTCGTTGAGTATTCCTGTATCTACTGCAACAATCTGTAAGGCGCGGTGTACGATCATGCTTGCATTGACCTACGGTAATTGTAAGTATTTCACCTGACTTCCAGCACCCTGGATGCGTATTTTTGTGGTTGGTGTTGCTGCCTATAACGTGCGACCATTCAAAACACCAAAAATATGAGCTCCTAATTACACCAAGTTGAACGCATCAGAGGGGCAGGCTTCCCCGATACCTTGTTTGGAAGCGTAGTTCAGGGACTCTCGTTGAATTAGGAAAAGAACGAAGTGTACGGGGATGATCCACCGGCGAACCGCGCCTGTCCTGTGTGTTTCCTTCTTCGTCCGTTGTCGTTTGCGTGGTCACATGATGCGTGCCAGTAACACAAGAACCGTCGTCATATCTTAGGTTCTTAAAGTCTCTCATCGCCTCGGCAGATTTGTAGGAAAAGCCGCCCTGAAGCTACTTTTCTCAACACGGAACAAGCTCCGGTCGTTGTGTCGGCGTGTAAATAATGAAAAAGCATTCATCGCTAACGGCGAGAAAAAGAACCACGTAGTTAAGGATATCCCAGGTGGTCAAAATAATTCCGGAGTCTCCCACTACGGCATGCCTCATAATCAGACCTGGGTTTGGCAAGTGAAAAACGCATATATTTTCTTACTTGAAAAGAAGAACACGCAAAAAAGTTAGCAGGCTGCACAGGTAAAGTGGTATATCTCATACCACTTTCATGCGGTGGATTCTACATCGGCCAAACAGAGCTATGTATAAAGGACCGGTTGCGTGAAAATGCCAGTTTGAGGCGCCGGTCTGTCCGCAGTGAACTGGCGAGCACACATCTTTGTTACAAAAGTGCGTGACTGTGTCAAAATGTAAGGGAGCTCGGCATATTCATGGGGCTTTCCACAAGCGTGTGATTCTGTGCGCTAACTTTCCATCAGTTTCGTTATTACGTGTATCCCAAATGCGTACTCTTCTGCAGTAAAGCATGTATCACGCTTGGTTGGTTGTGGTTGTGTGGGCAACATACCTTCAAGATTATCGATGACTAAACAAGGTGTCCCAGCTATGCAACAAAAATAACATTTAAAAAACACAGTGCAAGATACAATCGTAAGACCTACGCTGTTAGGTCGTCACACTTCTGATAACCAAACACCGCAATTTTTACTGTTGTACCTTGCTCCGTGTTGTTTTCATTGTGTTTTTTTCTTTTGTTATCAAATAGCTTGGCTAACGTTAACTGCGACACACGTGTATTGCAATGCAAACTAGAAAGCTGCAATATGGTTAATAGCGTCGTGTAACCTTCTTTTCTGCTTGGAAAACTGCGCACGAAATAGCTTTTCTTTTTCTGGATGAAAAGATGTTTTACCAAACAGTCCAATCAAGTGCTGTTACTTAAGGAAGTAAAAAAATTAAAGTATCGAGTTTTACGTGCCAAAACCACTTTCTGATTATGAGGCACGCCGTTGTGGAGGACTCCGGAAATTTCGACCACTTGAGGTTCTTCAACGTGCACCTAAATCTAAGTATAAGGGTGTTTTCGCTTTTGTCCCCCACAGAAAAAGCAGCCTCCACCGCCGGGATACAATCTCGCGACCTCGTGCTCAGCAGCCCAACACCATGGCCAACATAAGAGAGATACGTCAAGTGCTCATGAAATTCTCCCTAATGCCAAATTTGAGTACAGCTACATACGTGTTTTCATTTCGCGATATATTTAGGCAAAAACTTGAGACCCAATTCAATGCACCGATTGGCAGTGGGCCAGTGCCGTCAGCGTCTTCGAAGAGGGAGGGGCAGAATGGCAACGCTGGCACGATGACCGGCATCGGAGCCAGATGTGGAAGAAGACGGCGGTGAACACGCGAGCAGTCGCACGAGCGCGAGGGGCAGTATGGCTATGCTGGGATGATGACCGGCATCGGAGCCATATGTGGAAGAAGATGGCGGTGAACGCGCGAGCAGTGGCACGAGCGCGAGGGGCAGTATGGCAACGCTGGCACGATGACCGGCATCGGAGCCATATGTGGAAGAAGACGGCGGTGAACACGCGAGCAGTCGCACGAGCGCGAGGGGCAGTATGGCTATGCTGGGATGATGACCGGCATCGGAGCCAGATGTGGAAGAAGATGGCGGTGAACACGCGAGCAGTCGCACGAGCGCGAGGGGCAGTATGGCTATGCTGGGATGATGACCGGCATCGGAGCCATATGTGGAAGAAGATGGCGGTGAACGCGCGAGCAGTGGCACGAGCGCGAGGGGCAGTATGGCTATGCTGGGATGATGACCGGCATCGGAGCCATATGTGGAAGAAGATGGCGGTGAACGCGCGAGCAGTGGCACGAGCGCGAGGGGCAGTATGGCAACGCTGGCACGATGACCGGCATCGGAGCCATATGTGGAAGAAGACGGCGGTGAACACGCGAGCAGTCGCACGAGCGCGAGGGGCAGTATGGCTATGCTGGGATGATGACCGGCATCGGAGCCATATGTGGAAGAAGATGGCGGTGAACGCGCGAGCAGTGGCACGAGCGCGAGGGGCAGTATGGCTATGCTGGGATGATGACCGGCATCGGAGCCATATGTGGAAGAAGATGGCGGTGAACGCGCGAGCAGTGGCACGAGCGCGAGGGGCAGTATGGCAACGCTGGGATGATGACCGGCATCGGAGCCAGATGTGGAAGATGGCGGTGAACGCGCGAGCAGTGGCACGAGCGCGAGGGGCAGTATGGCAACGCTGGCACGATGACCGGCATCGGAGCCAGATGTGGAAGAAGACGGCGGTGAACACGCGAGCAGTCGCACGAGCGCGAGGGGCAGTATGGCTATGCTGGGATGATGACCGGCATCGGAGCCAGATGTGGAAGAAGACGGCGGTGAACACGCGAGCAGTCGCACGAGCGCGAGGGGCAGTATGGCAACGCTGGCACGATGACCGGCATCGGAGCCATATGTGGAAGAAGACGGCGGTGAACACGCGAGCAGTCGCACGAGCGCGAGGGGCAGTATGGCTATGCTGGGATGATGACCGGCATCGGAGCCATATGTGGAAGAAGATGGCGGTGAACGCGCGAGCAGTGGCACGAGCGCGAGGGGCAGTATGGCAACGCTGGGATGATGACCGGCATCGGAGCCAGATGTGGAAGAAGATGGCGGTGAACGCGCGAGCAGTGGCACGAGCGCGAGGGGCAGTATGGCAACGCTGGCACGATGACCGGCATCGGAGCCATATGTGGAAGAAGACGGCGGTGAACACGCGAGCAGTCGCACGAGCGCGAGGGGCAGTATGGCTATGCTGGGATGATGACCGGCATCGGAGCCATATGTGGAAGAAGACGGCGGTGAACACGCGAGCAGTCGCACGAGCGCGAGGGGCAGTATGGCTATGCTGGGATGATGACCGGCATCGGAGCCAGATGTGGAAGAAGACGGCGGTGAACACGCGAGCAGTCGCACGAGCGCGAGGGGCAGTATGGCAACGCTGGCACGATGACCGGCATCGGAGCCATATGTGGAAGAAGACGGCGGTGAACACGCGAGCAGTCGCACGAGCGCGAGGGGCAGTATGGCTATGCTGGGATGATGACCGGCATCGGAGCCATATGTGGAAGAAGATGGCGGTGAACGCGCGAGCAGTGGCACGAGCGCGAGGGGCAGTATGGCAACGCTGGGATGATGACCGGCATCGGAGCCAGATGTGGAAGAAGATGGCGGTGAACGCGCGAGCAGTGGCACGAGCGCGAGGGGCAGTATGGCAACGCTGGCACGATGACCGGCATCGGAGCCAGATGTGGAAGAAGACGGCGGTGAACACGCGAGCAGTCGCACGAGCGCGAGGGGCAGTATGGCAACGCTGGCACGATGACCGGCATCGGAGCCATATGTGGAAGAAGATGGCGGTGAACACGCGAGCAGTCGCACGAGCGCGAGGGGCAGTATGGCTATGCTGGGATGATGACCGGCATCGGAGCCATATGTGGAAGAAGATGGCGGTGAACACGCGAGCAGTCGCACGAGCGCGAGGGGCAGTATGGCTATGCTGGGATGATGACCGGCATCGGAGCCAGATGTGGAAGAAGACGGCGGTGAACACGCGAGCAGTCGCACGAGCGCGAGGGGCAGTATGGCTATGCTGGGATGATGACCGGCATCGGAGCCATATGTGGAAGAAGATGGCGGTGAACACGCGAGCAGTCGCACGAGCGCGAGGGGCAGCACGGCAACGCTGGGATGATGACCGGCATCGGAGCCAGATGTGGAAGAAGACGGCGGTGAACACGCGAGCAGTCGCACGAGCGCGAGGGGCAGTATGGCTATGCTGGGATGATGACCGGCATCGGAGCCAGATGTGGAAGAAGACGGCGGTGAACACGCGAGCAGTCGCACGAGCGCGAGGGGCAGTATGGCTATGCTGGGATGATGACCGGCATCGGAGCCAGATGTGGAAGAAGACGGCGGTGAACACGCGAGCAGTCGCACGAGCGCGAGGGGCAGTATGGCTATGCTGGGATGATGACCGGCATCGGAGCCATATGTGGAAGAAGATGGCGGTGAACACGCGAGCAGTCGCACGAGCGCGAGGGGCAGTATGGCTATGCTGGGATGATGACCGGCATCGGAGCCAGATGTGGAAGAAGACGGCGGTGAACACGCGAGCAGTCGCACGAGCGCGAGGGGCAGTATGGCTATGCTGGGATGATGACCGGCATCGGAGCCAGATGTGGAAGAAGACGGCGGTGAACACGCGAGCAGTCGCACGAGCGCGAGGGGCAGTATGGCTATGCTGGGATGATGACCGGCATCGGAGCCAGATGTGGAAGAAGACGGCGGTGAACACGCGAGCAGTCGCACGAGCGCGAGGGGCAGTATGGCTATGCTGGGATGATGACCGGCATCGGAGCCATATGTGGAAGAAGATGGCGGTGAACGCGCGAGCAGTGGCACGAGCGCGAGGGGCAGTATGGCAACGCTGGGATGATGACCGGCATGGGAGCCAGATGTGGAAGATGGCGGTGAACGCGCGAGCAGTAGTACGAGCGCGAGGGGCAGCACGGCAACGCTGGGATGATGACCGGCATCGGAGCCATATGTGGAAGAAGATGGCGGTGAACGCGCGAGCAGTCGCACGAGCGCGAGGGGCAGTATGGCTATGCTGGGATGATGACCGGCGTCGGAGCCATATGTGGAAGAAGATGGCGGTGAACGCGCGAGCAGTGGCACGAGCGCGAGGGGCAGTATGGCAACGCTGGGATGATGACCGGCATCGGAGCCAGATGTGGAAGATGGCGGTGAACGCGCGAGCAGTGGCACGAGCGCGAGGGGCAGTATGGCAACGCTGGCACGATGACCGGCATCGGAGCCAGATGTGGAAGAAGACGGCGGTGAACACGCGAGCAGTCGCACGAGCGCGAGGGGCAGTATGGCTATGCTGGGATGATGACCGGCATCGGAGCCAGATGTGGAAGAAGACGGCGGTGAACACGCGAGCAGTCGCACGAGCGCGAGGGGCAGTATGGCAACGCTGGGATGATGACCGGCATCGGAGCCATATGTGGAAGAAGATGGCGGTGAACGCGCGAGCAGTGGCACGAGCGCGAGGGGCAGCACGGCAACGCTGGGATGATGACCGGCATCGAAGCCACATGTGGAAGAAGATCCGGTGAACGCGCGAGCAGTGGCACGAGCGCGACGGGCAGAATGGCAACGCTGGGTTGATGACAGGCATCGAGGCCACATGTGGAAGAAGATCCTGTGAACGCGCGAGCAGTAGTACGAGCGCGAGGGGCAGCACGGCAACGCTGGGATGATGACCGGCATCGGAGCCATATGTGGAAGAAGATGGCGGTGAACGCGCGAGCAGTCGCACGAGCGCGAGGGGCAGTATGGCTATGCTGGGATGATGACCGGCGTCGGAGCCATATGTGGAAGAAGATGGCGGTGAACGCGCGAGCAGTGGCACGAGCGCGAGGGGCAGTATGGCAACGCTGGGATGATGACCGGCATCGGAGCCAGATGTGGAAGATGGCGGTGAACGCGCGAGCAGTGGCACGAGCGCGAGGGGCAGTATGGCAACGCTGGCACGATGACCGGCATCGGAGCCAGATGTGGAAGAAGACGGCGGTGAACACGCGAGCAGTCGCACGAGCGCGAGGGGCAGTATGGCTATGCTGGGATGATGACCGGCATCGGAGCCAGATGTGGAAGAAGACGGCGGTGAACACGCGAGCAGTCGCACGAGCGCGAGGGGCAGTATGGCAACGCTGGGATGATGACCGGCATCGGAGCCATATGTGGAAGAAGATGGCGGTGAACGCGCGAGCAGTGGCACGAGCGCGAGGGGCAGCACGGCAACGCTGGGATGATGACCGGCATCGAAGCCACATGTGGAAGAAGATCCGGTGAACGCGCGAGCAGTGGCACGAGCGCGACGGGCAGAATGGCAACGCTGGGTTGATGACAGGCATCGAGGCCACATGTGGAAGAAGATCCTGTGAACGCGCGAGCAGTGGCACGAGCGCGAGGGGCAGAACGGTAACGCTGGGTTGATGACCGGCATCGGAGCCATATGTGGAAAAAGATCCGGTGAACGCGCGAGCAGTGGCACGAGCGCGACGGGCAGAATGGCAACGCTGGGTTGATGACCGGCATCGGAGCCACATGTGGAAGAAGATCCGGTGAACGCGCGAGCAGTGGCACGAGCGCGACGGGCAGAATGGCAACGCTGGGTTGATGACCGGCATCGGAGCCATATGTGGAAGAAGATCCGGTGAACGCGCGAGCAGTGGCACGAGCGCGAGGGGCAGAACGGTAACGCTGGGTTGATGACCGGCATCGGAGCCATATGTGGAAGAAGATCCGGTGAACGCGCGAGCAGTGGCACGAGCGCGAGGGGCAGAACGGTAACGCTGGGTTGATGACCGGCATCGGAGCCACATGTGGAAGAAGATCCGGTGAACGCGCGAGCAGTGGCACGAGCGCGACGGGCAGAATGGCAACGCTGGGTTGATGACCGGCATCGGAGCCATATGTGGAAGAAGATCCGGTGAACGCGCGAGCAGTGGCACGAGCGCGACGGGCAGAATGGCAACGCTGGGTTGATGACCGGCATCGGAGCCATATGTGGAAGAAGATCCGGTGAACGCGCGAGCAGTGGCACGAGCGCGAGGGGCAGAACGGTAACGCTGGGTTGATGACCGGCATCGGAGCCATATGTGGAAGAAGATCCGGTGAACGCGCGAGCAGTGGCACGAGCGCGATGGGCAGAACGGTAACGCTGGGTTGATGACCGGCATCGGAGCCATATGTGGAAGAAGATCCGGTGAACGCGCGAGCAGTGGCACGAGCGCGACGGGCAGAATGGCAACGCTGGGTTGATGACCGGCATCGGAGCCATATGTGGAAGAAGATCCGGTGAACGCGCGAGCAGTGGTACGAGCGCGAGGGGCAGAACGGTAACGCTGGGTTGATGACCGGCATCGGAGCCATATGTGGAAGAAGATCCGGTGAACGCGCGAGCAGTGGCACGAGCGCGAGGGGCAGAACGGTAACGCTGGGTTGATGACCGGCATCGGAGCCACATGTGGAAGAAGATCCGGTGAACGCGCGAGCAGTGGCACGAGCGCGAGGGGCAGAACGGTAACGCTGGGATGATGACCGGCATCGGAGCCACATGTGGAAGAAGATCCGGTGAACGCGCGAGCAGTGGCACGAGCGCGACGGGCAGAATGGCAACGCTGGGTTGATGACCGGCATCGAGGCCACATGTGGAAGAAGATCCGGTGAACGCGCAAGCAGTGGCACGAGCGCGAGGGGCAGAACGGTAACGCTGGGTTGATGACCGGCATCGGAGCCATATGTGGAAGAAGATCCGGTGAACGCGCGAGCAGTGGCACGAGCGCGAGGGGCAGAACGGTAACGCTGGGTTGATGACCGGCATCGAGGCCACATGTGGAAGAAGATCCGGTGAACGCGCGAGCAGTGGCACGAGCGCGACGGGCAGAATGGCAACGCTGGGATGATGACCGGCATCGGAGCCACATGTGGAAGAAGATCCGGTGAACGCGCGAGCAGTGGCACGAGCGCGAGGGGCAGAACGGTAACGCTGGGATGATGACCGGCATCGGAGCCACATGTGGAAGAAGATCCGGTGAACGCGCGAGCAGTGGCACGAGCGCGAGGGGCAGAACGGTAACGCTGGGTTGATGACCGGCATCGAGGCCACATGTGGAAGAAGTTCCGGTGAACGCGCGAGCAGTGGCACGAGCGCGACGGGCAGAATGGCAACGCTGGGTTGATGACCGGCATCGAGGCCACATGTGGAAGAAGATCCGGTGAACGCGCGAGCAGTGGCACGAGCGCGAGGGGCAGAACGGTAACGCTGGGTTGATGACCGGCATCGAGGCCACATGTGGAAGAAGATCCGGTGAACGCGCGAGCAGTGGCACGAGCGCGAGGGGCAGTATGGCAACGCTGGCACGATGACCGGCATCGGAGCCAGATGTGGAAGAAGACGGCGGTGAACACGCGAGCAGTCGCACGAGCGCGAGGGGCAGTATGGCAACGCTGGCACGATGACCGGCATCGGAGCCATATGTGGAAGAAGATGGCGGTGAACACGCGAGCAGTCGCACGAGCGCGAGGGGCAGTATGGCTATGCTGGGATGATGACCGGCATCGGAGCCATATGTGGAAGAAGATGGCGGTGAACACGCGAGCAGTCGCACGAGCGCGAGGGGCAGTATGGCT
Source organism: Dermacentor variabilis (assembly GCF_050947875.1). NCBI lineage: Eukaryota > Metazoa > Arthropoda > Arachnida > Ixodida > Ixodidae > Dermacentor > Dermacentor variabilis. The sequence goes on from NC_134570.1 coordinate 228,246,362, forward strand.
ATGCTGGGATGATGACCGGCATCGGAGCCAGATGTGGAAGAAGACGGCGGTGAACACGCGAGCAGTCGCACGAGCGCGAGGGGCAGTATGGCTATGCTGGGATGATGACCGGCATCGGAGCCATATGTGGAAGAAGATGGCGGTGAACACGCGAGCAGTCGCACGAGCGCGAGGGGCAGCACGGCAACGCTGGGATGATGACCGGCATCGGAGCCAGATGTGGAAGAAGACGGCGGTGAACACGCGAGCAGTCGCACGAGCGCGAGGGGCAGTATGGCTATGCTGGGATGATGACCGGCATCGGAGCCAGATGTGGAAGAAGACGGCGGTGAACACGCGAGCAGTCGCACGAGCGCGAGGGGCAGTATGGCTATGCTGGGATGATGACCGGCATCGGAGCCAGATGTGGAAGAAGACGGCGGTGAACACGCGAGCAGTCGCACGAGCGCGAGGGGCAGTATGGCTATGCTGGGATGATGACCGGCATCGGAGCCATATGTGGAAGAAGATGGCGGTGAACACGCGAGCAGTCGCACGAGCGCGAGGGGCAGTATGGCTATGCTGGGATGATGACCGGCATCGGAGCCAGATGTGGAAGAAGACGGCGGTGAACACGCGAGCAGTCGCACGAGCGCGAGGGGCAGTATGGCTATGCTGGGATGATGACCGGCATCGGAGCCAGATGTGGAAGAAGACGGCGGTGAACACGCGAGCAGTCGCACGAGCGCGAGGGGCAGTATGGCTATGCTGGGATGATGACCGGCATCGGAGCCAGATGTGGAAGAAGACGGCGGTGAACACGCGAGCAGTCGCACGAGCGCGAGGGGCAGTATGGCTATGCTGGGATGATGACCGGCATCGGAGCCATATGTGGAAGAAGATGGCGGTGAACGCGCGAGCAGTGGCACGAGCGCGAGGGGCAGTATGGCAACGCTGGGATGATGACCGGCATGGGAGCCAGATGTGGAAGATGGCGGTGAACGCGCGAGCAGTAGTACGAGCGCGAGGGGCAGCACGGCAACGCTGGGATGATGACCGGCATCGGAGCCATATGTGGAAGAAGATGGCGGTGAACGCGCGAGCAGTCGCACGAGCGCGAGGGGCAGTATGGCTATGCTGGGATGATGACCGGCGTCGGAGCCATATGTGGAAGAAGATGGCGGTGAACGCGCGAGCAGTGGCACGAGCGCGAGGGGCAGTATGGCAACGCTGGGATGATGACCGGCATCGGAGCCAGATGTGGAAGATGGCGGTGAACGCGCGAGCAGTGGCACGAGCGCGAGGGGCAGTATGGCAACGCTGGCACGATGACCGGCATCGGAGCCAGATGTGGAAGAAGACGGCGGTGAACACGCGAGCAGTCACACGAGCGCGAGGGGCAGTATGGCTATGCTGGGATGATGACCGGCATCGGAGCCAGATGTGGAAGAAGACGGCGGTGAACACGCGAGCAGTCGCACGAGCGCGAGGGGCAGTATGGCAACGCTGGGATGATGACCGGCATCGGAGCCATATGTGGAAGAAGATGGCGGTGAACGCGCGAGCAGTGGCACGAGCGCGAGGGGCAGCACGGCAACGCTGGGATGATGACCGGCATCGAAGCCACATGTGGAAGAAGATCCGGTGAACGCGCGAGCAGTGGCACGAGCGCGACGGGCAGAATGGCAACGCTGGGTTGATGACAGGCATCGAGGCCACATGTGGAAGAAGATCCTGTGAACGCGCGAGCAGTAGTACGAGCGCGAGGGGCAGCACGGCAACGCTGGGATGATGACCGGCATCGGAGCCATATGTGGAAGAAGATGGCGGTGAACGCGCGAGCAGTCGCACGAGCGCGAGGGGCAGTATGGCTATGCTGGGATGATGACCGGCGTCGGAGCCATATGTGGAAGAAGATGGCGGTGAACGCGCGAGCAGTGGCACGAGCGCGAGGGGCAGTATGGCAACGCTGGGATGATGACCGGCATCGGAGCCAGATGTGGAAGATGGCGGTGAACGCGCGAGCAGTGGCACGAGCGCGAGGGGCAGTATGGCAACGCTGGCACGATGACCGGCATCGGAGCCAGATGTGGAAGAAGACGGCGGTGAACACGCGAGCAGTCGCACGAGCGCGAGGGGCAGTATGGCTATGCTGGGATGATGACCGGCATCGGAGCCAGATGTGGAAGAAGACGGCGGTGAACACGCGAGCAGTCGCACGAGCGCGAGGGGCAGTATGGCAACGCTGGGATGATGACCGGCATCGGAGCCATATGTGGAAGAAGATGGCGGTGAACGCGCGAGCAGTGGCACGAGCGCGAGGGGCAGCACGGCAACGCTGGGATGATGACCGGCATCGAAGCCACATGTGGAAGAAGATCCGGTGAACGCGCGAGCAGTGGCACGAGCGCGACGGGCAGAATGGCAACGCTGGGTTGATGACAGGCATCGAGGCCACATGTGGAAGAAGATCCTGTGAACGCGCGAGCAGTGGCACGAGCGCGAGGGGCAGAACGGTAACGCTGGGTTGATGACCGGCATCGGAGCCATATGTGGAAAAAGATCCGGTGAACGCGCGAGCAGTGGCACGAGCGCGACGGGCAGAATGGCAACGCTGGGTTGATGACCGGCATCGGAGCCACATGTGGAAGAAGATCCGGTGAACGCGCGAGCAGTGGCACGAGCGCGACGGGCAGAATGGCAACGCTGGGTTGATGACCGGCATCGGAGCCATATGTGGAAGAAGATCCGGTGAACGCGCGAGCAGTGGCACGAGCGCGAGGGGCAGAACGGTAACGCTGGGTTGATGACCGGCATCGGAGCCATATGTGGAAGAAGATCCGGTGAACGCGCGAGCAGTGGCACGAGCGCGAGGGGCAGAACGGTAACGCTGGGTTGATGACCGGCATCGGAGCCACATGTGGAAGAAGATCCGGTGAACGCGCGAGCAGTGGCACGAGCGCGACGGGCAGAATGGCAACGCTGGGTTGATGACCGGCATCGGAGCCATATGTGGAAGAAGATCCGGTGAACGCGCGAGCAGTGGCACGAGCGCGACGGGCAGAATGGCAACGCTGGGTTGATGACCGGCATCGGAGCCATATGTGGAAGAAGATCCGGTGAACGCGCGAGCAGTGGCACGAGCGCGAGGGGCAGAACGGTAACGCTGGGTTGATGACCGGCATCGGAGCCATATGTGGAAGAAGTCCGGTGAACGCGCGAGCAGTGGCACGAGCGCGATGGGCAGAACGGTAACGCTGGGTTGATGACCGGCATCGGAGCCATATGTGGAAGAAGATCCGGTGAACGCGCGAGCAGTGGCACGAGCGCGACGGGCAGAATGGCAACGCTGGGTTGATGACCGGCATCGGAGCCATATGTGGAAGAAGATCCGGTGAACGCGCGAGCAGTGGTACGAGCGCGAGGGGCAGAACGGTAACGCTGGGTTGATGACCGGCATCGGAGCCATATGTGGAAGAAGATCCGGTGAACGCGCGAGCAGTGGCACGAGCGCGAGGGGCAGAACGGTAACGCTGGGTTGATGACCGGCATCGGAGCCACATGTGGAAGAAGATCCGGTGAACGCGCGAGCAGTGGCACGAGCGCGAGGGGCAGAACGGTAACGCTGGGATGATGACCGGCATCGGAGCCACATGTGGAAGAAGATCCGGTGAACGCGCGAGCAGTGGCACGAGCGCGACGGGCAGAATGGCAACGCTGGGTTGATGACCGGCATCGAGGCCACATGTGGAAGAAGATCCGGTGAACGCGCAAGCAGTGGCACGAGCGCGAGGGGCAGAACGGTAACGCTGGGTTGATGACCGGCATCGGAGCCATATGTGGAAGAAGATCCGGTGAACGCGCGAGCAGTGGCACGAGCGCGAGGGGCAGAACGGTAACGCTGGGTTGATGACCGGCATCGAGGCCACATGTGGAAGAAGATCCGGTGAACGCGCGAGCAGTGGCACGAGCGCGACGGGCAGAATGGCAACGCTGGGATGATGACCGGCATCGGAGCCACATGTGGAAGAAGATCCGGTGAACGCGCGAGCAGTGGCACGAGCGCGAGGGGCAGAACGGTAACGCTGGGATGATGACCGGCATCGGAGCCACATGTGGAAGAAGATCCGGTGAACGCGCGAGCAGTGGCACGAGCGCGAGGGGCAGAACGGTAACGCTGGGTTGATGACCGGCATCGAGGCCACATGTGGAAGAAGTTCCGGTGAACGCGCGAGCAGTGGCACGAGCGCGACGGGCAGAATGGCAACGCTGGGTTGATGACCGGCATCGAGGCCACATGTGGAAGAAGATCCGGTGAACGCGCGAGCAGTGGCACGAGCGCGAGGGGCAGAACGGTAACGCTGGGTTGATGACCGGCATCGAGGCCACATGTGGAAGAAGATCCGGTGAACGCGCGAGCAGTGGCACGAGCGCGACGGGCAGAATGGCAACGCTGGGATGATCACCGGCATCGGAGCCACATGTGGAAGAAGATCCGGTGAACGCGCGAGCAGTGGCACGAGCGCGACGGGCAGAATGGCAACGCTGGGTTGATCACCGGCATCGGAGCCACATGTGGAAGAAGATCCGGTGAACGCGCGAGCAGTGGCACGAGCGCGAGGGGCAGAATGGCAACGCTGGGATGATGACCGGCATCGGAGCCAGATGTGGAAGAAGACGGCGATGAACGCGCGAGCAGTGGCACGAGCGCGAGGGGCAGTATGGCTATGCTGGGATGATGACCGGCATCGAAGCCACATGTGGAAGAAGACGGCGGTGAACGCGCGAGCAGTGGCACGAGCGCGACGGGCAGAATGGCAACGCTGGGATGATGACCGGCATCGAGGCCACATGTGGAAGAAGGTCCGGTGAACGCGCGAGCAGTGGCACGAGCGCGACGGGCAGAATGGCAACGCTGGGTTGATCACCGGCATCGGAGCCACATGTGGAAGAAGATCCGGTGAACGCGCGAGCAGTGGCACGAGCGCGACGGGCAGAATGGCAACGCTAGGTTGATGACCGGCATCGGAGCCAGATGTGGAAGAAGACGGCGATGAACGCGCGAGCAGTGGCACGAGCGCGAGGGGCAGTATGGCTATGCTGGGATGATGACCGGCATCGAAGCCACATGTGGAAGAAGACGGCGGTGAACGCGCGAGCAGTGGCACGAGCGCGACGGGCAGAATGGCAACGCTGGGATGATGACCGGCATCGAGGCCACATGTGGAAGAAGGTCCGGTGAACGCGCGAGCAGTGGCACGAGCGCGACGGGCAGAATGGCAACGCTGGGTTGATGACCGGCATCGAAGCCACATGTGGAAGAAGACGGCGGTGAACGCGCGAGCAGTGGCACGAGCGCGACGGGCAGAATGGCAACGCTGGGATGATGACCGGCATCCAGGCCACATGTGGAAGAAGATCCGGTGAACGCGCGAGCAGTGGCACGAGCGCGACGGGCAGAATGGCAACGCTAGGTTGATGACCGGCATCGGAGCCAGATGTGGAAGAAGACGGCGATGAACGCGCGAGCAGTGGCACGAGCGCGAGGGGCAGTATGGCTATGCTGGGATGATGTCCGGCATGGGAGCCAGATGTGGAAGAAGACGGCGGAGAACGCGCGACCAGTGGCACGAGCGCGAGGGGCTGTATCGCAACACTGGGACGATGACCGGCTTCTGAGCCAGATGTGGAACAAGACGGCGGAGAACGCGCGAGCAGTGGCACGAGCGTGAGGGGCAGAACGGCAACGCTGGGATGATGACCGGCATCGGAGCCATATGTGGAAGAAGATGGCGGTGAACGCGCGAGCAGTGGCACGAGTGCGAGGGGCAGTATGGAAACGCTGGGATGATGACCGGCATCGGAGCCAGATGTGGAAGAAGACGGCGGTGAACGCGCGAGCAGTGGCACGAGCGCGAGGGCAGTATGGCAACGCTGGGATGATGACCGGCATCGGAGCCAGATGTGGAAGAAGACGGCGGTGAACGCGCGAGCAGTGGCACGAGCGCGAGGGGCACAATGGTAATGCTGGGATGATGACCGGCATCGGAGCCAGATGTGGAAGAAGACGGCGGTGAACGCGCGAGCAGTGGCACGAGCGCGAGGGGCAGTATGGCTATGCTGGGATGATGACCCGCATCGAAGCCACATGTGGAAGAAGACGGCGGTGAACGCGCGAGCAGTGGCACGAGCGCGACGGGCAGAATGGCAACGCTGGGTTGATGACCGGCATCGGAGCCAGATGTGGAAGAAGACGGCGATGAACGCGCGAGCAGTCGCACGAGCTCGAGGGGCAGTATGGCTATGCTGGGATGATGACCGGCATCGGAGCCAGATGTGGAAGAAGACGGCGGAGAACGCGCGATCAGTGGCACGAGCGTGAGGGGCAGAACGGCAACGCTGGGATGATGACCAGCATCGGAGCCGTATGTGGAAGAAGATGGCGGTGAACGCGCGAGCAGTGGCACGAGTGCGAGGGGCAGTATGGCAACGCTGGGATGATGACCGGCATCGGAGCCAGATGTGGAAGAAGACGGCGGTGAACGCGCGAGCAGTGGCACGAGCGCGAGGGGCAGCATACCAATGCTGGGATGATGACCAGCATCGGAGCCATATATGGAAGAAGATGGCGGAGAACGCGCGAGCAGTGGCACGAGCGTGAGGGGCAGAACGGCAACGCTGGGATTATGACCAGCATCGGAGCCAGATGTGGAAGAAGACGGCGGTAAACGCGCGAGCAGTGGCACGAGCGCGAGGCGCAGCATACCAATGCTGGGTTGATGACCGGCATCGGAGCCAGATGTGGAAGAAGACGGCGATGAACGCGCGAGCAGTGGCACGAGCGCGAGGGGCAGTATGGCTATGCTGGGATGATGTCCGGCATGGGAGCCAGATGTGGAAGAAGACGGCGGAGAACGCGCGACCAGTGGCACGAGCGCGAGGGGCTCTATCGCAACACTGGGATGATGACCGGCTTCTGAGCCAGATGTGGAAGAAGATGGCGGTGAAGGCGCAAACAGTCGCACGAGCGCGAGGGGCAGTATGGCAACGCTGAGATGATGACCGGCATCAGAGCCATATGTGGAAGAAGATGGCGGTGAACGCGCGAGCAGTGGCACGAGTGCGAGGGGCAGTATGGCAACGCTGGGATGATGACCGGCTTCAGAGCCATATGTGGAAGAAGATGGCGGTGAACGCGCGAGCAGTGGTACGAGCGCGAGGGGCAGCACGGCAACGCTGGGATGATGACCGGCATCGGAGCCAGATGTGGAAGAAGACGGCGATGAACGCGCGAGCAGTGGCACGAGCGCGAGGCGCAGCATACCAATGCTGGGTTGATGACCGGCATCGGAGCCAGATGTGGAAGAAGATGGCGGTGAACGCGCGAGCAGTGGCACGAGTGCGAGGGGCAGTATGGAAACGCTGGGATGATGACCGGCATCGGAGCCAGATGTGGAAGAAGACGGCGATGAACGCGCGAGCAGTGGCACGAGCGCGAGGGGCAGTATGGCTATGCTGGGATGATGTCCGGCATGGGAGCCAGATGTGGAAGAAGACGGCGGAGAACGCGCGACCAGTGGCACGAGCGCGAGGGGCTGTATCGCAACACTGGGATGATGACCGGCTTCTGAGCCAGATGTGGAAGAAGACGGCGGAGAACGCGCGAGCAGTGGCACGAGCGTGAGGGGCAGAACGGCAACGCTGGGATGATGACCGGCATCGGAGCCATATGTGGAAGAAGATGGCGGTGAACGCGCGAGCAGTGGCACGAGTGCGAGGGGCAGTATGGAAACGCTGGGATGATGACCGGCATCGAGGCCACATGTGGAAGAAGATCCGGTGAACGCGCGAGCAGTGGCACGAGCGCGACGGGCAGAATGGCAACGCTAGGTTGATGACCGGCATCGGAGCCAGATGTGGAAGAAGACGGCGGTGAACGCGCGAGCAGTGGCACGAGCGCGAGGGGCAGCATACCAATGCTGGGATGATGACCGGCATCGGAGCCAGATGTGGAAGAAGACGGCGGTGAACGCGCGAGCAGTGGCACGAGTACGAGGGGCTGTATCGCAACACTGGGACGATGACCGGCTTCTGAGCCAGATGTGGAACAAGACGGCGGAGAACGCGCGAGCAGTGGCACGAGCGTGAGGGGCAGAACGGCAACGCTGGGATGATGACCGGCATCGAAGCCACATGTGGAAGAAGACGGCGGTGAACGCGCGAGCAGTGGCACGAGCGCGACGGGCAGAATGGCAACGCTGGGTTGATGACCGGCATCGGAGCCAGATGTGGAAGAAGACCGCGATGAACGCGCGAGCAGTGGCACGAGCGCGAGGGGCAGTATGGCTATGCTGGGATGATGTCCGGCATGGGAGCCAGATGTGGAAGAAGACGGCGGAGAACGCGCGACCAGTGGCACGAGCGCGAGGGGCTGTATCGCAACATTGGGACGATGACCGGCTTCTGAGCCAGATGTGGAAGAAGACGGCGGAGAACGCGCGAGCAGTGGCACGAGCGTGAGGGGCAGAACGGCAACGCTGGGATGATGACCGGCATCGGAGCCATATGTGGAAGAAGATGGCGGTGAACGCGCGAGCAGTGGCACGAGTGCGAGGGGCAGTATGGAAACGCTGGGATGATGACCGGCATCGGAGCCAGATGTGGAAGAAGACGGCGGTGAACGCGCGAGCAGTGGCACGAGCGCGACGGGCAGAATGGCAACGCTAGGTTGATGACCGGCATCGGAGCCAGATGTGGAAGAAGACGGCGATGAACGCGCGAGCAGTGGCACGAGCGCGAGGCGCAGCATACCAATGCTGGGATGATGACCGGCATCGAAGCCACATGTGGAAGAAGACGGCGGTGAACGCGCGAGCAGTGGCACGAGCGCGACGGGCAGAATGGCAACGCTGGGATGATGACCGGCATCGAGGCCACATGTGGAAGAAGGTCCGGTGAACGCGCGAGCAGTGGCACGAGCGCGACGGGCAGAATGGCAACGCTGGGTTGATGACCGGCATCGAAGCCACATGTGGAAGAAGACGGCGGTGAACGCGCGAGCAGTGGCACGAGCGCGACGGGCAGAATGGCAACGCTGGGTTGATGACCGGCATCGGAGCCAGATGTGGAAGAAGACCGCGATGAACGCGCGAGCAGTGGCACGAGCGCGAGGGGCAGTATGGCTATGCTGGGATGATGTCCGGCATGGGAGCCAGATGTGGAAGAAGACGGCGGAGAACGCGCGACCAGTGGCACGAGCGCGAGGGGCTGTATCGCAACACTGGGACGATGACCGGCTTCTGAGCCAGATGTGGAAGAAGACGGCGGAGAACGCGCGAGCAGTGGCACGAGCGTGAGGGGCAGAACGGCAACGCTGGGATGATGACCGGCATCGGAGCCATATGTGGAAGAAGATGGCGGTGAACGCGCGAGCAGTGGCACGAGTGCGAGGGGCAGTATGGAAACGCTGGGATGATGACCGGCATCGGAGCCAGATGTGGAAGAAGACGGCGGTGAACGCGCGAGCAGTGGCACGAGCGCGAGGGCAGTATGGCAACGCTGGGATGATGACCGGCATCGGAGCCAGATGTGGAAGAAGACGGCGGTGAACGCGCGAGCAGTGGCACGAGCGCGAGGGGCAGCATACCAATGCTGGGTTGATGACCGGCAACGGAGCCAGATGTGGAAGAAGACGGCGGTGAACGCGCGAGCAGTGGCACGCGCGCGAGGGGCACAATGGTAATGCTGGGATGATGACCGGCATCGGAGCCAGATGTGGAAGAAGACGGCGGTGAACGCGCGAGCAGTGGCACGAGCGCGAGGGGCAGTATGGCTATGCTGGGATGATGACCGGCATCGAAGCCACATGTGGAAGAAGACGGCGGTGAACGCGCGAGCAGTGGCACGAGCGTGAGGGGCAGAACGGCAACGCTGGGATGATGACCAGCATCGGAGCCGTATGTGGAAGAAGATGGCGGTGAACGCGCGAGCAGTGGCACGAGTGCGAGGGGCAGTATGGCAACGCTGGGATGATGACCGGCATCGGAGCCAGATGTGGAAGAAGACGGCGGTGAACGCGCGAGCAGTGGCACGAGCGCGAGGGGCAGCATACCAATGCTGGGATGATGACCAGCATCGGAGCCATATGTGGAAGAAGATGGCGGAGAACGCGCGAGCAGTGGCACGAGCGTGAGGGGCAGAACGGCAACGCTGGGATTATGACCAGCATCGGAGCCAGATGTGGAAGAAGACGGCGGTAAACGCGCGAGCAGTGGCACGAGCGCGAGGCGCAGCATACCAATGCTGGGTTGATGACCGGCATCGGAGCCAGATGTGGAAGAAGACGGCGATGAACGCGCGAGCAGTGGCACGAGCGCGAGGGGCAGTATGGCTATGCTGGGATGATGTCCGGCATGGGAGCCAGATGTGGAAGAAGACGGCGGAGAACGCGCGACCAGTGGCACGAGCGCGAGGGGCTCTATCGCAACACTGGGATGATGACCGGCTTCTGAGCCAGATGTGGAAGAAGATGGCGGTGAACGCGCAAACAGTCGCACGAGCGCGAGGGGCAGTATGGCAACGCTGAGATGATGACCGGCATCAGAGCCATATGTGGAAGAAGATGGCGGTGAACGCGCGAGCAGTGGCACGAGTGCGAGGGGCAGTATGGCAACGCTGGGATGATGACCGGCTTCAGAGCCATATGTGGAAAAAGATGGCGGTGAACGCGCGAGCAGTGGCACGAGTGCGAGGGGCAGTATGGCAACGCTAGGATGATGACCGGCATCGGAGCCAGATGTGGAAGAAGACGGCGGTGAACGCGCGAGCAGTGGCACGAGCGCGAGGGGCAGCATACCAATGCTGGGTTGATGACCGGCATTGGAGCCAGATGTGGAAGAAGACGGCGGTGAACGCGCGAGCAGTGGCATGAGCGCGAGGGGCAGAATGGTAACGCTGGGATGATGACCGGCATCGGAGCTAGATGTGGAAGATGGCGGTGAACGCGCGAGCAGTGGTACGAGCGCGAGGGGCAGCACGGCAACGCTGGGATGATGACCGGCATCGAAGCCACATGTGGAAGAAGATCCGGTGAACGCGCGAGCAGTGGCACGAGCGCGACGGGCAGAATGGCAACGCTGGGTTGATGACAGGCATCGGAGCCAGATGTGGAAGAAGACGGCGGAGAACGCGCGAGCAGTGGCACGAGCGCGAGGGGCAGAACGGTAACGCTGGGATGATGACCGGCATCGGAGCCATATGTGGAAGAAGACGGCGGTGAACGCGCGAGCAGTGGCACGAGCGCGACGGGCAGAATGGCAACGCTGGGATGATGACCGGCATAGGAGCCATATGTGGAAGAAGATGGCGGAGAACGCGCGAGCAGTGGCACGAGCGTGAGGGGCAGAACGGCAACGCTGGGATGATGACCGGCATCGGAGCCATATGTGGAAAAAGATGGCGGTGAACGCGCGAGCAGTGGCACGAGCGCGAGGGCCAGAATGGCAACGGTGGCACGATGACCGGCATCGGAGCCAGATGTGGAAGAAGACGGCGGTGAACGCGCTAGCAGTGGCACGAGCGCGAGGGGCAGCATACCAATGCTGGGTTGATGACCGGCAACGGAGCCAGATGTGGAAGAAGACGGCGGTGAACGCGCGAGCAGTGGCACGCGCGCGAGGGGCACAATGGTAATGCTGGGATGATGACCGGCATCGGAGCCAGATGTGGAAGAAGACGGCGGTGAACGCGCGAGCAGTGGCACGAGCGCGAGGGGCAGTATGGCAACGCTGGGATGATGACCGGCATCGAGGCCACATGTGGAAGAAGATCCGGTGAACGCGCGAGCAGTGGCACGAGCGCGACGGGCAGAATGGCAACGCTGGGTTGATGACCGGCATCGGAGCCAGATGTGGAAGAAGACGGCGGTGAACGCGCGAGCAGTGGCACGAGCGCGAGGCGCAGCATACCAATGCTGGGTTGATGACCGGCATCGGAGCCAGATGTGGAAGAAGACGGCGATGAACGCGCGAGCAGTGGCACGAGCGCGAGGGGCAGTATGGCTATGCTGGGATGATGTCCGGCATGGGAGCCAGATGTGGAAGAAGACGGCGGAGAACGCGCGACCAGTGGCACGAGCGCGAGGGGCTGTGTCGCAACACTGGGATGATGACCGGCTTCTGAGCCAGATGTGGAAGGAGACGGCGGAGAACGCGCGAGCAGTGGCACGAGCGTGAGGGGCAGAACGGCAACGCTGGGATGATGACCGGCATCGGAGCCATATGTGGAAGAAGATGGCGGTGAACGCGCGAGCAGTGGCACGGGCACGAGGGGCAGCATGGCTATGCTGGGATGATGACCGGCAACGGAGCCAGATGTGGAAGAAGACGGCGGTGAACGTGCGAGCAGTGGCACGCGCGCGAGGGGCACAATGGTAATGCTGGGATGATGACCGGCATCGGAGCCAGATGTGGAAGAAGACGGCGGTGAACGCGCGAGCAGTGGCACGAGCGCGAGGGGCAGTATGGCTATGCTGGGATGATGACCGGCATCGAAGCCACATGTGGAAGAAGACGGCGGTGAACGCGCGAGCAGTGGCACGAGCGCGACGGGCAGAATGGCAACGCTGGGATAATGACCGGCATCGAGGCCACATGTGGAATAAGATCCGGTGAACGCGCGAGCAGTGGCACGAGCGCGACGGGCAGAATGGCAACGCTGGGTTGATGACCGGCATCGGAGCCAGATGTGGAAGAAGACGGCGGTGAACGCGCGAGCAGTGGCACGAGCGCGAGGGGCAGAACGGTAACGCTGGGATGATGACCGGCATCGGAGCCAGATGTGGAAGAAGACGGCGATGAACGCGCGAGCAGTCGCACGAGCTCGAGGGGCAGTATGGCTATGCTGGGATGATGACCGGCATCGGAGCCAGATGTGGAAGAAGACGGCGGAGAACGCGCGAGCTGTGGCACGAGCGTGAGGGGCAGAACGGCAACGCTGGGATGATGACCAGCATCGGAGCCGTATGTGGAAGAAGATGGCGGTGAACGCGCGAGCAGTGGCACGAGCGCGAGGGGCAGCATACCAATGCTGGGTTGATGACCGGCATCGGAGCCAGATGTGGAAGAAGACGGCGGAGAACGCGCGAGCAGTGGCACGAGCGTGAGGGGCAGAACGGCAACGCTGGGATGATGACCAGCATCGGAGCCGTATGTGGAAGAAGATGGCGGTGAACGCGCGAGCAGTGGCACGAGCGCGAGGGGCAGCATACCAATGCTGGGTTGATGACCGGCATCGGAGCCAGATGTGGAAGAAGACGGCGATGAACGCGCGAGCAGTGGCACGAGCGCGAGGGGCAGCATACCAATGCTGGGTTGATGACCGGCATCGGAGCCAGATGTGGAAGAAGAGCGCAGTGAACGCGCGAGCAGTGGCACGAGCGCGAGGGGCAGAACGGTAACGCTGGGATGATGACCGGCATCGGAGCCAGATGTGGAAGAAGACTGCGGAGAACGCGCGAGCAGTGGCACGAGCGTGAGGGGCAGCATACCAATGCTGGGTTGATGACCGGCATCGGAGCCAGATGTGGAAGAAGACGGCGATGAACGCGCGAGCAGTGGCACGAGCGCGAGGGGCAGCATACCAATGCTGGGTTGATGACCGGCATCGGAGCCAGATGTGGAAGAAGAGCGCGGTGAACGCGCGAGCAGTGGCACGAGCGCGAGGGGCAGAACGGTAACGCTGGGATTATGACCAGCATCGGAGCCAGATGTGGAAGAAGACGGCGATGAACGCGCGAGCAGTGGCACGAGCGCGAGGGGCAGTATGGCTATGCTGGGATGATGTCCGGCATGGGAGCCAGATGTGGAAGAAGACGGCGGAGAACGCGCGACCAGTGGCACGAGCGCGAGGGGCTGTATCGCAACACTGGGATGATGACAGGCTTCTGAGCCAGATGTGGAAGAAGATGGCGGTGAACGCGCAAACAGTCGCACGAGCGCGAGGGGCAGTATGGCAACGCTGAGATGATGACCGGCATCAGAGCCAGATGCGGAAGACGGCGGTGAACGCGCTAGCAGTGGCATGAGCGCAAGGGCCAGAATGGCAACGCTGGGATGATTACCGGCATCTGAGCCAGATGTGGAAGAAGACGGCGGTGAACGCGCGAGCAGTGGCACGGGCGCCAGGGGCAGTATGGTAACGCTGGGATTATGACCAGCATCGGAGCCAGATGTGGAAGAAGACGGCGGTGTACGGGCGAGCAGTGGCACGGGCGCCAGGGGCAGTATGGCAACGCTGGGATTATGACCAGCATCGGAGCCAGATGTGGAAGAAGACGGCGGTGAACGCGCGAGCAGTGGCACGGGCGCCAGGGGCAGTATGGTAACGCTGGGATTATGACCAGCATCGGAGGCAGATGTGGAAGAAGACGGCGGTGAACGCGCGAGCAGTGGCACGGGCGCCAGGGGCAGTATGGTAACGCTGGGATTATGACCAGCATCGGAGCCAGATGTGGAAGAAGACGGCGGTGAACGCGCGAGCAGTGGCACGGGCGCCAGGGGCAGTATGGTAACGCTGGGATTATGACCAGCATCGGAGCCAGATGTGGAAGAAGACGGCGGTGAACGCGCGAGCAGTGGCACGGGCGCGAGGGGCAGTACGGCAACGCTGGGATGAGTAAAGTCGTACTTTACAATATTTCTACGTTTTATTAATTTGAGAAATTCCATTAGTTCAGTAGCTTCCTTGCGCCACATGGTGGGCCTACGTATGGGTGGTTCGAAAATCTCAGAAAATCGGCCGACACTGGATATTCTGAGACACGGGGCCCTTTATAACCCTATCCCGTTAATACGGGCGCCAGCAGAACACGAAGAAAAAGACGGAGGTTGTGGTTGGTACTGGCGCTCGCTCCGCTCGGCCATTGCCTGTTTCCGAGCGTTCATAAAAAACACCGAGACCATCTAACCTTTGACGGATACTATCAGTGTGAATTTCCCTGTTTGTATGAAAACCACAGTGACAATTTTTTATCACAAGCTTGTCTGTTTTCGAGATATGCTGGTTATGTCTTGAATTCTTTGATGTGTCAACAAAGTTCAGCCAGTGTTCGTTCTATGTGACTGTTAAACAGTTTCTGAAATGTATACTTTGCCTATATGCGAGTGTTTGCTTGTATTTTACACAGATGGTTGAGCTGCCTGCCTTCCGACGCGTTTGCTACAAACATATGGAAGTGTTTGCGGAAGCGCCCTGTGAACCGCGCCGTTCGTTTCGAAAGGTGCAGGGATGGTTCACGATTTTTCTCCACTCTCTCTGCTATCGGTGCCGACTTGGTGCAAACGTACAGGTGCGAAACAGCAGCGCAGTAGACGAGAGAGCACGCATGCGTAAGCGCCGTTAAAACCGCGCTGACGTGCGTCTCCTCTGTCTACGTAAGCGCGTGTGTATTTATGCCTAAGAGGCCCATCGTACCAGTAGTTCAGGACTGTGCATACTTAGGCACTCCGTGCACATTAGTCGAAAAAAACAAAACGATTGCACTGCGTCTGCAGCTTGTGCCTGCACCAAAAAAAAATCGACCAGAACTGTTTCTGAATTTCTCGTGAACCACCCTGAACTAGTTTATAGTGGTGTACGCGAATCGAACATGTGCATGCCTGAAGTGTCAGCGCGGTGCAAAACACCACTGGCTGGCTCTGTCATAGCTGCAGCACAAAACAACAGCACATCGAGCATTCCCACCACCTTCATAAAGACGTCCGAAAACACGAATGCGAGATAAGTGGTGGCATCGACGCAGGGAAAGAAAAACTGTAGACACCACATAGCATCTCATCACAACCGAAGTGATAGAGTCGTCGCAAATTACGGCGCCCTCATGTCGACTTGATCTCAAACAGAAAGCAAAAACTGCGGCAAGAGTGATCACGTGACCTCAATGGTCACCTGGGAGAATCTTACAGACCTGCAAAAATAAAAAACGTCCCCGCTCAGGCGGACGCCCGGCGAAGTATCAGCTTTGTACGGGTGTTCGTGCGCGAAGCGGGGACAGGTTTTGCCCAGGTTTTGATTCTGTAGTTTCTTTTGTATCTTTCTTTCTTATTTTTTTCTGATCTCCACCCTCATCCGTGCTTACACCACTAAGCCATTCACTTCATCAAAAGTTCAATTTCTGTCTGAGAGCTTACCCCACTTGAAGAAAGGTACATCTTAAAACTTTTTGTGCGTAAACAAACAGGGACGAAGAATAGAAGAAACACAAGGACGAGCGATTTCTAACAACTGATTTTATTTTTGAAGAACCACCTGCTTACACACGGGCAGCGGCAGCGGTGGCGGTGGCACGTTGCTGCACAAGAGTGCTCAAACAACTGTTTTGAATTTTGCAGTTCCTTCGCTGCTGTCCGTCTGCAAGAATTTCCGTATCAAGCGCGATCTGCATTCTGCTGGCTTCATTGACGCACCGTGTGTGGCTGCCTACGTGCTGTCATCACGCGAAGATACGCCCCTTCCTTCTGGCTATAAAGCTGCGCAAGTCGTCGAGAGCCTTCACACATCGGGCAGCGGTGGCGGTGGCGGTGGCACGTTGCTGCACAAGAGTGCTCAAACAACTGTTTTGAATTTTGCAGGTTAGTTGTCTTTTCTTACTGTTGTTAAGCTGCCAGTGCATACTGCCGCCACTGCTGCCACTGCTGCCCATGGTTTAGTGTCTTGCTTGCAATGTCATTTGAAAATTTTGATCCTTGTTCTGCATGCTACGAAGACATTATAGATGGTGAAAAATTTGACTTGTGCAGATTGCTGTCAAAGGTGTCATATAGGGAAGTGTGCAGGGGTTGGGGAGCGGAGTTTCAAAGCAAAAAATGCTGAATTAAGAAAAGCCTTGAAATGCTTGACATGTCGATCTTCGGTGTCTCGCAGTCAGGATAGCAACAGTGATGCATCTTCTGCTGTCCTATGCAAACGGCTTGCTGAGATTAGTAAGTCATTGGCAAATCTCACGGCCAAAGTGGATGATCTGACATCTTTGAAGGAAACCGTTTCAAGCATTGAAAAGTCTGTACAACATATGTCTGACACGTATGACAAATTGCTCGAAGTATCTAATAGGCATGACAAGGAAGTTGAGCTCCTGCGTAAGAGAGTTGACGACATTGAGGCAAACCAGGACGGGCAGCAAATTCGAAAACTGCGTCAGGAATTGAACGACCTGAGCCAGTACAGTAGGCGGCAAAACATGGAAATACATGGAATGCCTATGACAGATGGTGAAGATTTAGTGAGCAAAGTAAACAGCCTTGCTGTGAAGCTTGACTTGCCCACACTTGTAGCAAATGATTTTGAAGGGCTACACCGCCTTCCATCTAAACCAGACAAGGTGCCTGTGGTTTTGATCCGTTTTGCCAACCGATCCACAAAAACAGACTGGATTTCAAAGCGCAAAGAATGCGAAGATGACATTCGATTCTTTGATAACCTGACGGCTTCTAGCAGGAATTTACTGTGGCTCGCTAAAATGAAGGCTAAGGAAATGAAGTACGCTTTCGTCTGGTCAAAGGAAGGAAAGATCTACGCTCGAAAGCAACCTGGTGCACGAGCCATCAGGATCGCTTGTGAGGAGGACATTGATAAGATGGTTTAATCACTGTTGCTGCGAGACTGCGCAGTACACCTGCTCAACAATGGCTTATTTTACTGCCGAGTCATTCACCGACTTTCTAAAGGATGGTGCTTACAATCCTCGCAACACACTATCTCTTTACCACTTGAACTGTCAAAGCCTAAAAAATAAATCAGAAGAGGTAGAAGCTGAATTAACTAAACTGAACTTTAATTTTGACCTTATTGCCTTCACTGAAACTTGGTTTACCTCAAATGCAGATGTCAGCGAGTTTCCTGGTTACAAACCCATTTCAGCATTTCGAGATGGAATGCGTGGTGGTGGTGTATTTTTATATGTGCAAAATTATTTGTGCTTTGAGGTCTTGTCGGATTATTCAATTGTTTGTACTGATTTTGAAACTGTCTGCATTGCTTTTCATAGAGTTGCTATTATGGTTGTGTATCGCCCCCCTCAAGGAAATTCTGACCATTTTTTTCGCTTCATTGATTGTTTTCTGCAGTTTGCTAACCAAAACAACTGGCGTATCATTGTGCTAGGTGACTTCAATATTAACTTTTTGGAGGATAACGCTCTGAAGATTAACTTAAATGAAATAATGCTGTCTAATGGTTGTGACAATACTATTAAATTGCCTACTCGCATATCCTTGCACTCTGAAACATTAATTGATCTGTGCTTCACTAATTTCCCACCTCAGAGTTGCATATCCGGTGTTTTTTCTTCTGGAATTAGTGATCACTTGCCTTTCTTTTCACTTTTTCCTGATACGACCAAATTGAATAAACGCGTTCACGCTCGTAGAGTTAATGATGAAAAGAGCATCTCCAGATTTTGTCACCTGTTGTCTACAATTAATTGGGTTGATGTATATGGTGAAAATGACTCGTCCCGTGCTTATGATATATTTATTCAGAAGCTGCTTGAATGCTATTACGCTGCGTTCCCAACTCAAACTATAAAAAAACATAGAAAGGCTAGAAAAGAATGGATGACAGGAGCACTTTTGAAACAAATTAAAGAAAAGAACAAAATGTTCTCTCGTTTTTTGGAAACGCGATGCCCGGCTGATTTAGTTAAGTTTAAGAAGTTTCGAAATAAATTAAACTCAGATCTAAAGAAAGCTAAATCTTTTTTCTATATTAATAAGTTTTCGTCAATCTTACACAATCCTAAATTACTTTGGCAAGGTATTAACATTATTATAGGAAACAGGAAGAACTGTCTTCCCTCTGAGCTGAAAGTCAATGGGGTGAATTATGCTGGAATTTCACTTGCCAATATGCTGAATGAACACTCTTTAGTTGCCGGAGCATACCGACCCTCTGCTAGCTGTCATTCAACTCGGTCTGTTGACTCATACTTACCCTCTTGCAGTACTGAATCTATATTTTTGTCCCCTACTTCAGTGGATGAAGTTATTTCTATCATTAATTCATTCAGGAACACCTGCTCACCTGGAGATGACGAAGTTGCTGCTTTTCCTATCAAATGTGCTGTAAATATTATTGCTGGCCCTCTTACGCATATTTGTAACAGAATGCTTCTTTCCGGTGTATTCCCTAGCAAATTAAAAATCGCTCGCGTTACCGTTTTATTCAAAGGAGGCAACAAAAATGACCCAAATAATTACCGTCCTATTTCGGTATTGCCTCTGTTTCCGAAGTTAGCTGAGCGTATACTCTATAGGCGACTAAACAATTTCTTACAAGCTAAACATCTTATCTGCCCCCAACAGTATGGCTTTCAAGCCGGTAAATCAACAGAATCTGCTCTGTTAGATATTAAAAACACTATAATTAAAAATTTTGAAACTAAGCTTCTTTCTGTTGGAATTTTTCTCGACCTGCGCAAAGCTTTCGATTCTGTGCAACATACAATACTGCTCCACAAATTAAAGACTTACGGGATCCGTGGAGGGGCAAATTCACTTTTGGAAAGTTATCTAACTGCACGGATACAGTACACTCAGATTCATGATGTAAAATCCAGTTTTGGTATGATAAAATTCGGTGTCCCTCAGGGTTCAATTCTGGGACCACTTTTATTTATTCTCTATATTAATGACATTGTAAATATTCCATTAACTCCTAACATCATGATGTATGCTGACGATACTAATGTCTTTTTTTCCGGCTCCAGTCTCCAAGTAATTGAACACCAATGTAATACCTGGCTTGAGGAGTTAGCGGTTTGGCTCTATATAAATCAACTTCAATTAAACGTAAACAAAACAAAGTTTATGCTCTTCCATCCAAAAACAAACCATTAGATCATCACATCAAACTATTTTTTAATGACTTTAACATCGAGCAAGTTCATAGTTGCCGGTTCCTTGGTGTGTTTTTTCGTAGCGATTTGGGTTGGAGTGATCATATAAACTACATTAGACTAAAAATGGCCAGATCTATTTATGTTATTTATCGTGTTAGACATCTCCTCCCACTACAAGTTAAAAAACAGTTATATTTTGCCCTTGTTCAGTCTCACCTGGTGTATTGCAACCTAGTGTGGGGTACATGCAACAAAACTGATTCACACAAATTGTTTTCTCTCCAGAAAAGAGCTCTACGTTTATTAAGTTCAAGTTCATCTGTTGAAGCAAATCTTTTCGAAACATTTCATGTTCGCAATTTATTTCATTTATACAATTTTAGTTTGGCTCTTCACATTTTTTATAAAATCAAGCATGACTTTAACTCTTTTTCTAATACTTATAATTCAAGAAACGTTGCGTATGGTCTACGTTCCGTTCCCCTATCTACTGCAAGACCCAGAACAAATTATGGTAAACAAACAACCGATTATCAAATTATAACATTGTGTAATGCCTACCAGTCTCTTACTCAGATTGCTGTGGAAAGTTATAGTGTGTCTGTATTTAAGAAAAAACTGACGATTCTTTCCCCCCCCCCGGTTAAATTTCAGCTAATTCTGTATACTTGTTTTGTTCTGTATAATTCTGTATAATGTTTTGTTTATTGTTAATTGATATTTATAATTGATATTTATTATTGTCTATCATTAACTATTTTTCTATTGTGATCATGTTTGCTCATTGTTTTTTTCTTTTTTTTCTTTTGTCCATTCGGCCCCCGTTTCCATGATGTGTGATCGGGGTGTAGGCCTTGTCAGGAGGTATGCTTGGTCTACCTCCTTTAGCCTCACCTCGAGGGCATATTGTATATAATATGGCCAAATAAACATACTACTACTACTACTAAATACCCGCAGATCTGCGCGATCTAGTCAACAAAGCACGCCTATAGCGCATAAAATACACACAGATCTGCTCTGTCAAGAGAGCACGTCTATAGTACATATAACACTTGTGATAAAAAGACGTGGACCAAAGCCACCCGGTCAACATAAAAACAGCAAGGTGCATGAAACAACCACTGACGATAAAGTGCGTTAAAGATGTGATGATAGAAGTGAATTTTCTTTGTCCAACAATCAAACAGAAGGATGGCTGATGCATTTTTCTTTTTGTTTTGCAATCCAGTGTGCTTCCACAATTTCCCTCGCGGTTTGATTCCTATGCCTATGTCGGCGCTACTAAGACGCTACAAAATGTCGGCGCTACTATGACAAGGTGAGCAATCATGTTCTTGGCAATGCATTGCCAAATGCGTATACTAGGGCGACCTTTCAGACTGGACAAGTGCTCCCTTAACCTCGTGTTAATGCATCTCGCAGTCTGCCCTACGTACACATGGCGGCACGTCATAGTGATCTAATAAACAACGTTCTTCGCGCAATCAACAAATTGGCTCTTGCGCGGATGTTTAACACTACATCCTTTCTTTCGAACTTATTTTTAACCTTAGAGAACATACTATCTATATTGTTTTTTTGCCGAAAATACCAATTTTACTGCGTAACTACCAGCCACCTTTTTCAGGCAGTTCCGAAGATGATGATTTTTATTTGCGTCCCCTTCGAAACGTGGCGGCAAGAAATCGTCACCCTGATATTTTCTCGAAAAAGAGAACCTCTACCTCTACACCATGCAGTTACGACCTCAGCTCTATCGCTCTCTTCCCTGATTTGTTTCTTCACCAATATTTTACACTTCTCTTGTTTCATACCATTCCGTCCACTTCGAGACCGAGCGATTTCGGAAGGTGGACGATCGTATGGCTGGGTGACCATCTTGGTATTCTATATTGATATGCGCAGTAATCGGCGGACTTTACTGGAGCAGAGATGCGCCTCATCCTGCTGCGATTATTTCCTCCAATATATTTTATCCACAAGCAGCCAGCTCAGGCACAAAATAGCAGGTCAGTGGCCTTTTTATTAGTGTACAGATGTTCTCTCCTGATGTTGCCAGACCTTGCAAAAGGCACCGCCGAATTCTTGCCTTCTGCGAGGACCTCACTGTTCTGCGCTCCCTTCAGGTACCACCTGCACGTAAAACAATGGAACGTGACGCGAAGACCGGCCCCATGGCGACAGACATCATCCGGTGTTGTAGCAGCTTTTGTCGTAGGGAAAGTGATGCAACGTTTCGAGAGGTCGATGATGGCAGCATCTTCTTGGAGATAATCCATACCAAGTATTAAATCACGGGAACATCCACGCAGAACACTAGAGCTAGCAAGAAACGTGGAATTTCTAATTGTGTTCCTAGCAGCGCTCACGCCACCAGGTGCGACATGTCCGCCAGCTGTGTGAACTTGCGTACTAGCCGAAGGCATAATACGTTTCATGAGAAGCCTCGCCAATTTTCCGCTAATAATTGAGTAATCAGCCGCAGTGTCTTCTAGTGTAGTGACATATTGAGCGTCGATGCGCAGAGCTATGTTCATTGAGAGCTTGTCTCCAGGCCGAGGTACAGGCGTCGTCGAATCTCTGTCGCGTCGAGGTAGCGTCGATTGGAGGTCTTCAGCACGCCGAGAGTCAGCAGCCTCACCTCAAAAGGTCGCTGAGGTCAGTTTTCCTGTCTAGGGCTCGGAGACCATCCCTGCGTCATCCTCGATGTACCGGCATGACTTCGATAGGAGCGCCGTGGTGATGGCGATCGCTACTGGCGCCTTTTTTACTGTGGCGCGCGCTGCTGGGCGATCAAGTCCTGAATTTCTGGTGGCCTTTGTACGAGTCGGAGTCGAGACTAATTGGCAGCAAAACGCTGCAGTTCAAGTTGGTGGTACTGGCACCGTCGGTATACGGTGACTCGCCTCACCCCAACGATAACAAAGTGGTCGGTCTGTCGTGTGCCAAATGTCCGATTTACGTGTGACAGGGTGAGTGTCTTGAAAGTAAGGAACCGCCTGCGCCGACTGTGGCGCAGCATGGGGGTTGACGGGAGCTAGCGGCGCTGATGGGAGGATAGAGCGCATGAATGTGTCGGCATAAGCTGCGCGTTGGAAATCACCTGCCGCAGATAGTATTACTGATGTACGGAAGCTGTGCCTCAAAGTGTCAGCGTAAGTCGCCTGCCAAAATTCACTCGCCTGCGTTCACTTTGGGGTGTTTTTTTCGGAGCGAGGTAGGGGTACCCCTAGCGTATGCTGCACTTCGTCATGCACGATGTCGGCGATGTAGTTAATGCTCCCAGCGCAGCTGTTGCAGCTTGTCGAGAACTACCGAACAAATAATCTCGCGGAGAACTTCACTGTCGGTCACGAAAACTCCCAAACCAACCGTCGTCAAGACAGCATTTGCTTGCTGGTCGTAGTAGTTAGACCACTGCTGCAGAGCCTTCTTCATGGCGTCGGCTTCAGTGAGGAGCTCGGCAGCCGTCTTCGGCGGACTACAAACAAGCCCACCGAAAGGCTGCTCTTTGACATTTCGCATCAAATGAACGCAGCTTCTTCCGACATGCTAGGATGGGCTCGTTTGAAAAAATGTGTCAATATCTTTCTTGCCGTATTTAGCGCTCCATGGGCCCTTTCGTTTCCACCCTTTGCATCTAATTCTCGGATTCGCTCGCTATCTTGTTGATGACACCCATTTGTCTATTTACCCTTACAATTCTCGTTCTTCTTCCTTAGTGAAATGGCGCAACCGACTTTGGTGAATGGGCAATGAATCGGGCCCTCTACTTAGTTGCAAACTTTGTCGATCTCTTGCCAACGCTACTGAGGCGCACACATTTGCGCACTTAGCACGACATTTCTTTTCATCCATGTTCTGAAGTCAATCTTCAAAACAAATTTTGCTCTGCGCTTCTCTGACAGTTAAAGACAGCCAAACCATTTCACCGAGCACTAGCAAGCACCGTGAGCTCGGAATGCCAGAAAGCCCACCGTGGTTAAAAGGTCTTACAACCAATGTTATATATATATATATATATATATATATATATATATATATATATATATATATATATATATATATATATATATATATATGTGTGTGTATATATATATATATATATATATATATATATGTATATATATTGTCACGGCTCACTGGAGACAAGAGTGGAGAGCGGTATTTAATTGAGAGAGAGAGAGAAAACATTTATTTATGAGTTTGGGCGACTTCCTCGCAGGGTAGAGCCCTTAGTTCAGGGCCCCATTGGCTCGCGCCACTCCGCGTGCCCGCCGGATCAGCCGTCGCTGCTCTTGCAGGTCTGAGCTGGTCAGCGCAGTCTCCCAGGAGGAAGGGGAAGGTGAAGGAATAGGGGAGTAGCCCGGAGGGTGTGTGCACTCCCAGGTGCAATGATATACTGTGGGCTTTGCTCCACTATAGGGACAGTATGAGGGATATTGCGTGGCGTGGAAGAGGTGAAGATAAAAGAGGCAGGGAAATGAATTAGCTTGAAGCTGTCGCCACACGACGGCATCTTCTCGATTAAGGGAATTATGTGGTGGAGGGAAGTGTCTCCTGATATCTCTCTAATATTGTAGAGTTTCAGTGTAATTCAGTGGTTCTGTCCGTGCGTCGTCTGGGTTGGACAGCTCTTCCAATGGAGCCCGGTTAGCGAGCTCTCGGGCTACCGCATTAGCGCGTTCATTACCATGGAGAGAGGCGTGTCCAGGTGTCTAGACGATATGCACCCTGTGTAACGCTGTGGGGTGTAATGATGTAAGGATGCGGTGTGTGTAGGGGGTCACCCTCCCTTGTGCCAAAGTCCTGCAGGCGGTCTGAAAATCAGTGACCACTGTGATAGGTCCATCCGGCGCCGGCATGGTTGAAGCGTGTACGATGGCTAGGGCAATAGCAGAATCTTCCGCCGTGCCACTGTCCACAGTGTTGAGCGTGGCCGAAGCTCTCAGAATGTCTGCACTATCTAGTACGACTAGACATAGGGCACGTTTCTGTGGGTAGCGAGCCACGCCGGTGTATAGGACTGGACTGTTTGATTTGTCATCGCCAAATAGGCGAGCCAGGGCTTGTGCTCTTGCCTTTCGTCAACCTTTATGACGGTCAGGGTGCATATTACGGGGAATTGGGGCCACGTGAATTTTGTTGCGAATGCTAAGTGGAAGAAGTGTGCGGTTTTCCTGTTGTGGTTTTCTTGGTATTTGGCATCCTAGCCGGGATAGAATGTGGCACTCTTTCATTGTTCGTTGTAGACGTTGCAATTGGCTCTTAAGATGACCTTCAACTAGTTCGCGGATGGTGTTGTGCACCCCCAGTCGTAGTAGGAGCTGCGTAGACGCATGTTGGGGTAGTCAAAGTGCTTCCTTTAGTGCCGTACAGAGGAGGCTGTCCATCTGGCGCATCTCAGTCTGAGTCAGATTATGATAGGGGAGGTGGTAGGTTAATCGGCTAATTATGAGGGCTTGCACGATTCGGAGTACGTCTTTTTCTTTCAGTCCTTGTCGGCGATTTGTAATGCGCTTTATCACGTGCTTTATTTGAGTAAGTTGTTGGCGGAGCACGTGTAGGGTATGTGTGGCCTTCCCATTTTGTTATATGTGAAGTCCTAGTACACGTAGTCTGTCTACCCTTGGAATAACGTTGTCATTGAGATGCAATGTGATGGCTGGTGGAATATCGGCCTTGTTCCTTTTTTTTGAAAACAAGCAGGAGCTCCGACTTCTCAGCTGCGCATGTGAGTCCTCCGGCTGTTGCATACTCTTGAACTATATTTACAGCTTCCTGTAGTGCGTCTTGAATGGCGCCGTCTGACCCTGTGGTCACCCAGATTGTAATATCACCGGCGTACAGGGCGTGCTGCACGTTCGGAAGTTTGTCGAGGAGTGGTAGTAGCTTTGTCATCTCCACGTTGAACAGTGTGGGTGAGAGAACCGAACCCTGGGGAGTCCCTCTTCCGGAAAGGTTTATGATATCCGACCGAATATCGCCTAGGCCGATGGTGGCTGTTCGGTCAGATAAAAAGGCTCGGACATAATCATAGATGCGCTTTCCGCATCGGGAGCATGCAAAGTTGTTTAGAATGAGGTCATGTGAGACGTTATCGAAGGCTCCTTTGAGGTCCGACGCCAGAATGGCTCTTGTTTGAGCTTTACTTGGACCATCCACAACATCCTCCTTAAGTTGTAGGAGTATGTCCTGCGCCGACAGACCTGGTCGATAGCCGAATAAGGTATTGGGAAAGAATTGGTTCGCTTCGAGGTAAGGCTGGAGGCGATTTAGAACTACATGCTCGAAGAGTTTGCCAATACACGAAGTCAAGGAGATGGGTCTGAGATTTTGGAGGGACAGCGGTTTCCCGGGCTTCGGAATTAAGGTGATATCGGCGTGTCGCCATTCCTGTGGAAGCGTTCCGTTTCGCCAATTGTTGTTGTAGTATGCAGTGAGTTGCCGTATGGCCTAGTAGTCGAGGTTGCGTAGCAGTGCATAGTGAATGCCGTCTGCTCCGGGCGCCGTCTTTCGTGTTATGCCGTGTAGGGCTGCCCTCACTTGTCTCTGTAATATCGCCGTCCAAATGTGTTTCTTCCTCGCGTGGATAGTCTTTGTACTCCGGTCGGTGGCCTGTAGCAATGTTGCAGTGTTTGGAGGAGCGCGTCATCATTCATTTGTTCTTTGTGGATGATAGTGCGCACTGTGTTCGTTGTGTGCGTTTTTGTGTGCGTTGGGTGGAGTAGTGCTCTGAGGAGGGACCACGTTTTGGAACTACTTAGTGTGCCATTAAGGCGGTCGCAGAGGTTGTGCAAATTGCTAATTGTGAGGCTGGTGGCGTATTCTTCAACTTCTGCTGTGATCCGGGCTATTCTTCGTTTCAGCCTACGGTTGTGCCTCTGCCTCTTCCATCGTTTGGTCAGGCCTCTTCGAGCATCCCAGAGATGGAGGAGATGTCTGTCCACATCCGGTGTCTCCGTTGTTGCAGCAATTTGCTTAGTGGCTGCTTTAAAATCTGCTTGTAGCTGTTGTGTCCACTCGCGTAGAGATGGTGGGTCGTGTTGTTCAGATTTGGTTCTGTTGCGCCGGAAAGTTTCCCAGTTCGTTATTTTAATTGAACGTTCTCGGGTGCGTATGGCCACCAGTTGAACGTCTGTGGCTAGAATGCTGTGGTCAGTGCCCAGATTCTCCATTAGGTTGTTCCAGGAGCGCTTAGTCCAGGCTTCTTCTGTAGCGCCTCGCTTGCACACACTAAGACGTCGTCTTCATCGTCAACGTGGTTGAGCACAGATGGCGTCGCGGCATTTGCCCCCCTCCAGAAGGAGCATCGCCCCGATGCTCGGCGGGTAGCATCCGGTGTCTAGCAAACCAGTGTATGTCCATCTCACTCAGAAAAATAAGGTTTCTAAATGATGGAGTTTTACGTGCCAAAACCACTTTCTGATTATGAGGCACGCCGTAGTGTGGGACTCCGGAAATTTTGACCACCTGTGGTTCCTTAACGTGCACCTAAATCTAAGTACACGGGTGTTTTCGCATTTCGCCCCCATCGAAATGCGGCCGCCGTGGCCGGGATTCCATCCCGCGACCTCGTGCTCAGCAGCCAACACCATAGCCACTGATAAGAAAAAAGGTTTCATGCGCACCACGTGCAGTCTCAGGCAGGTCCTGACGGCACCTCGAGCAGGATGGGCTGTCAGGAACGACTTCATAGTTGGCGTCGCTAAGGCGCCGTAGAACCTTGTACAGTCTGAAGTATCGGCGCATAAGTTTGTCCGCGAGGCCTCGGCGGCGTAATGGAGCCCAAACCCAGACTTTTTGGCCGGGCTGGTAGACGACGCATCGATGGTGTTGATTGTAACGTCGGGCATCACGGTCTTGCTGGCTAGCTATGCGAACGCTCGCGAGCTCTCTTGCTTCTTCGGCGCGCTCTCAAAAATATGCGGCGTCAGTCTCGGAATCGCTGGAATCATGAGGAAGCATAGCATCCAGCATTGCAGTCACTTCTCGACCGTGGAGGAGACTGAATGGCGCCATTCTTGTTGTTTCTTGCCGAGCCGTATTATAAGCAAACGTTACGTAGGGTAATATTTGTTCCCAGTTCGTGTGTTCCACATCGACATACATGCACAGCATGTTTGCGAGAGTCTTGTTCAGGCGCTCTGTAAGTCCATTGCTTTGCGGGTGATGGGCTCTCGTCCTTCTGTGTGCCGTGCCACTGAGGATGAGTACAGTGCGCAAAAGTTCAGCCGTAAACGCGGTTCCCCTGTCGGTTAACATGACCGCTGGAGCACCGTGCCTCAGGACGACGTTTTCGATGAAGAACTGTGCGGCCTCGGCTGCTATCCTACTAGGAAGCAGGCACGTACCCAGGGGGGCCCGCCCCCCCCCCTTGAAATCAAGTGGCATACCCCCCCCCTCCCCACCCACGCCACCACTCCTCACACATTCCTGAAGCGCCGCCAGATCAATGTTGAGACTTGGCAGCTGTTCATCGGTCAGCATTATGCTGCCGTTTTCACTCCTTTTAGATGGCGGTAGTTATCGGCATCTCTTGTAATGTGAAGGATAGTTTTCTCATAGATTCCGCACCCGCGCGAGCAACTCGAGATGCGTGCAGTTATCACCATCTATTCAACCGTCACGCGCATAGCTGTTGCTTTTGTTAGTTCAACCTTCTTTGTTTAGGCTGATCCTGGGACCAGGAGAGGGATGCGGCTGTTACTCAGCTGGTCTGTGCTCTCATGGAACGAGTTGCGGCCAGAGAAAACGCCAATTGCGTTTAACTTTTCCCTTTGCTTCATTATTTCCTTGAGTTACGGCTCGCCGCGACGCTGGCAGATGCCCGGAACCATATACACGTGATATGGGTTAGATAAGGTGGGAAATAAAATAATGTGAAAGAACGTCCATCATGAAACCCTGCAATAACCCTTAAGCCCATAAGCATGATGACTGTCGCCCGTTACCTCGTCTGTTTTTCCCTAATTCTGTAGCACTTTTCGTGCCAAATTTGAAACTGGAAACAAAAATCGCAAGGAATTGAGAAATTAAGCGATCTACTAAGGGAGAGAGCCAAGGCAACAACCAAACTGCAAGCAAAAGCGAATTATAAAAAAGTTAACCGTTATTTATGAGAATATTTATGGATCAACATCTTTTTATTTAGAAAGGAAGTAGAGAAAACGCCGCCGGAAGTGGAGAACAATTACTTGTTTTCAATGACGCTTCTACAGTTATCGGTCGAACCGCCTCACGTAGCCACTTCTCTGCTGTGCTTATGTGGGTGTTTTTTAACCTTTCGCGGTGAGCGCAGTACGTCTAGAATCGCAGAGTCCTGCGCTCTACGCGGTTGTATGGGACTGGCGGCCGCACAGCATTACGCGATTCGCGGAACTGTCAAAACTGATCAACAAGGCGCGAAATAACTGATATTCGAAACTATAACATGAGAAAGACTGAAGAAGCCGTAAAAGATGAACACAGCCTGAAATCAGTAGAAAAGAAACCTGGCATAGGACAAACCATGATGTATGCACTAAAAGATAAGAAGGATAATATCATCAGCAATCTCGAAGATATAGTAAAAGCAGCGGAAAAATTCTAAGCTGACCTGTATATAGTACCTAGAGGAGCCACGATACCTCACTTAGAAACAGTAATGAAAAGGATACAGAAACTTTCCTATAACTAGTGATGAGGTCCGAAGGGCCCTGCAAGACATGAAACGATGAAGAGCGGGAGTAGAAGGTGGAATAACTATCGATTTAATCAAAGATGGAGGCGACATAATGTTCGGAAAACTGGCGGCTCTTTATACGAAGTGTCTATCGACTGCAAAAGTCCCAGAAAACTGGAAGAATGCAGACATTATACTAATCCACAAAAAAGGAAACGTTAAAGAATTGAAAAATTATAGGACCCTTAGCTTGCTCCCAGTATTATATAAAATATTTACCAAGATAATCTCCAATAGAATAAGGGCAACACTCGATTTTGTCAACCAAGGGAACAGGCTGGCTTCCGGAAGAGATACTTTACAATGGATCACATCCAGGTCATCAATCAGATTATCGCCAAATTTGCAGAGTACAATAAGCCTCTCTATGTGGCTTATATAGATTAAGAAAATGCATTTCATTCAGTAGAGATACCAGCAGTCATAGAGGCACTACGTAATCAAGGAGTACAGAACGCTTACGTAAAAAGCTTGGAAAATATTGCTACATGCGTGTGGTATTTGTTTGTTTGAACGAGGCGCGTGGGCTCCACGCGCCTCGTCAGAAAAGAGGAGGAAGAACGAACTGGGCTCGCGCTGTGAATTTGACCGGTCTTCGCTGCAACCGTTGTTGTAAATATAATATGTAAATAGTTTCTCGTCTTACTGATTCGTCCTTCGCGTAAGAATATCTACAGAGGTTCTACAGCTACCTTAATTCTACACAAGAAAAGCAGAGAGATACCTATAGAGAAAGGGGTCATACAGGGAGACACAATTTCTCCAAAGCTATTCACTGCATGCTTAGAATAATTCAAGCCAATAAACTGGGAAGGCTTAGGAGTAAATATCGACGGCAAAACTCTCAGCAACCTTCGGTTTGATGATGACAGTGTTCTATTCAAGAACAATGCAGACGAGTTACAACAAATGATTGGAGACCTTAACGGAGAGAGTGTAAGAGTGAGGTTGAATATTAATATGCAGAAGATGAAGATAATGATAAATAGCCGGGCAAAGGAACAAGAGATCAGGATCTTCAGTCGGCCACTAGAGACTGTGAAGGAGTACGTTTACCTAGGTCAATTAATCACAGGGAACGCTGATCATGAGAAGGAAATTCACAGAAGAATAAAAATAAGTTGGATCGCATACGGCAGGCATTGCCAGCTCCTGACTGGAAGCTTACCAATATTATTAAAAAAGTAAGGTGTGCATGCAGTCAGTGCATTTTGCCAGAGCTGACATATGGGGCAGAGACTTGAGAGCAAGTTAAGGACCGCGCAAAGAGCAATTGAACGAATATTGCTAGGCATAACGTTAAGAGAGAGAAATAGAGCAGTTTGGATCAGAGAGCGAACTGGTA
Source organism: Dermacentor variabilis (assembly GCF_050947875.1). NCBI lineage: Eukaryota > Metazoa > Arthropoda > Arachnida > Ixodida > Ixodidae > Dermacentor > Dermacentor variabilis. The sequence goes on from NC_134570.1 coordinate 228,277,307, forward strand.
TATACGATATTCTAATTGACATGAAGAGGAAAAAATGTAGCTGGGCAGGTCATGTAATGCGCCGGTTAGATAACTGTTGGACCATTAGGGTTACAGAATGGGTACCAAGAGAAGGAAAACGCAATCGAGGACGACAAAACATTAGGTGGAGCGATGAAATTAGGAAATTCGCGGGCGCTAGTTGGAATCGGTTGGCGCAGGACAGGGGTAATCGGAGATCGCAGGGAGAGGCCTTCGTCCTGCAGTGGACATAAAACGTGATAATGATGATGATGATGATGATGATGATTATGATGATGCCCCCCCCCCGAAAAAAAATCCTGGGTACGTGCCTGCTAGGAAGTGTCTTGGTTTCAGCATATCGCGTGAGGTAATGTGTCGCGACTATGATCTACTTATTTCCGGCAGCAGATATTGGGAATGGGCTAAAAAGGTCCATCCCAATTCGTGAAAACGGTGTTTCCGGCACAGGAACGGGATGTAATAGTCCGGCAGGTTTCGTAGGTGGCACTTTTCGTCGCTGACAGCCAAGGCACGTTCGAACGTAGTGCTTCACCTGTGCTGCGTGCCTTGGCCAGTAATACTTCTCTTTGATCCGTGCTAATGTTCTTGTGTAGCCTAAGTGACCTGAGGTAGACCTGAAATGCCCCGACGCCATCTGTGATCAACCACGATGACGATGAAGACGTGTGCAAGCGAGGCGCTACAGAAGAAGAAGCCTGGACTGAGCGCTTGCCCTAATTCTCTCAATTAAATACCGCTCTTGTCTCCAGTGAGCCGTGACACTGGTGGACGTGCTGGGTATCGCATCATCACCTAATGATCGGGACGACTCCTGCGAGTAGCCCTGCATCCAGCCCTTCAAGACATCATCCACGCGTGGAGACACCTGTACACCGCGCAAGCAGCCGCCTGCAAGGTGTGTGCCCGGAATTCGGCCTCTTCCAAGGAACTTTGTCAGCGACCTCACCGACTCAGGAAGTGGCGCTTGCAAGTCCAAGACAGGTGACTGTTCAAAACAATCTAGACCCCACTAGCTTCCACGGTGACACGTATGAAGACGCCGAAGACTGGCTGGACCAGTACGAACGCGTAGCTAAAGTCAATCAGTGGCGTCCGGACCAGAAGCTGTCCAATGTGTACTTCGCTCTTGAAGGTAGCGCAAGGACGTGGTTCCAAAATCGCGAGGCACATTTGACAACGTGGGACGAATTTTGTCGTCGGCTACTTGACACCTTCGGAAGCACTGATCGCCAAGATAATGCACAACGCCTTCTCGAGTTGCGCATTCAAAAGCCAAACGAAAGTGTTTCAATGTTTGCCGAGGACATGTCTCGTTTCTTGCACCGCGCGGATCACAACATGCCTGATTCGAAGAAGCTGAGCCATCTAATGCACGGCGTCAAAGAACAGCTATTCGCTGGTCTCGTGCCTAACCCGCCTACAACAGTGGAAGAGTTCATTAAGGAAGCGACAGCAGTCGAGCGGGCGCTGCAGCAGCGTTGCCGGAAATAGGAACGCCTAACGATGCGCCTGCAGGAACCGCAGTACTGACAGTGACAAATGAGACCTCGCTGCGTCAACTAATAAGAGACATTGTGCGCGAGGAGACTGCGAAGCAAACTGCGACAACGAAGGAGTTCACTGTTACTTCGGTCGCTGAAGTTGTCCGCCAAGAAATCCGGCCAGCATTTGTATCACCTGAGCCACTCCCTGAACTGTGCCCCGAGCCACGCTTCGAGCCACGCGCATACAGCTACGCCGACGCTGTTCGTCGCCCGCTTTCTACCGGACCAGTACAGAAGTACCACCAGCGGCCACCTATTGCTGCCTGGATACAGCGGGAGCATTTCAGGCGACCCCAGCTTCGCAGGACCGACGTATGGACGATCAGGACACTGCTGATCGTCGACCATTGTGTATTCAATGGGGCGAACCAGGGCACATTTATCGTTTTTGCCCTCATCGCCAGGGTGGCATCCAGGAAATGTCACCTGCCACTCCCCGCCAGTTTCCAGAGAGACATAGACGCTTCGACGACAGTGTCACTCGGGAACAAGGTAGCCCAGCTAATCTCCGGTCGCGCTCGCCGTCTTCGTTGCGTTATTCTTCGCCGAACCGTCGCAGTTTCGCCGACGTGGTGAGAGGCCGCTCTCAAAGCCCACGGCGCAGAAACTGAAATCGGCGACCTCCGGGGCGAAGGTTGCAAGTCGTCGAACCGCCGAAAGTCCCCCAACATTACAGAGAAACGAGCAGAGCAACCCGGAGAAACGGAACGCCGACGAATTTGCGAGTGCCGACCTACTCTTAACGATTGATGTGCACGACGTGACATCCTTAGTTGATACTGGCGCAGACTTTTCGATCATGAGTGAGCACATGGCGTCGCGGCAATATATATATATATATATATATATATATATATATGTATATATATATATATATATATATATATATATATATATATATATATATATATATATATATATATATATATATATATATATATATATTATATATATATATATATATATATATATAATATATATATATATATATATATATATATATATATATATATATATATATATATATATATATATATATATAATTCTGCAATGGAAAACGCACTGGTCAGGGTGTCCAATCATAGTGTGGTAACGCGGAAAACGCCGTAGAACATTTTTTATCAAAATTGTTCGACATGCAGTAAGGATGTAGTCGTCCACTGGAAGCATGCTGAAAACAATGACAATGATAGGTGGTCGTGATAGCCATTATGCACATAGTGCGCTGTCTTTAGAGGCGTCACTGATAACACGTAGCGGGCGCTTCCAACAACTTGTTCGGGCGCTTCCAACCTACCGCTTGTTCGAGTTTGCAGGACGCAGTGTTCGCATGGCCAGTGGCAAGGCAAGCAGGGCCAGTGCTCGGGTACATAGCGGATACCGCATGACCCGGCCGTATACGGATCTCAAATTCTGAAAGCAGGAACGAGCGCTGTTTGCAGCTGCTGCTGCTTTTCTTGGGGGCGGATAAATTGACAACGCACCGCGTTTCACGAGAAAACAGCATAGCACTGACACGTGTACTTATCTTTATCGGGCGACCACGTTTCGCCGCTTAACAACTGTAATCGCAAAGCGAGGGACGCGCCTGCATGTATCCGACGTTTCTGGAAAGTTATCGATGCTTCTACCCGGCTGTCTGCTGTCGCCGAACCTTGTGTTATCTGATTTCATCGCGTAACGCGAATGGTCTAGAACTTTGTGCAAGGCACGCGGGTCCGAACGATTAGTCTGGAACATTCGACGACTGCTCTATAAAAGCCGACGCGCTTGACCCGCTGATCAGATTTACGACGATCGCCGACTGTGTTCGCCGCTCTCGTTGTGCTTTAAGTGTAGCCTGTTTTGTGGGCACAGGTTCGCCCAATAAAAGCTAGTTTTTGCCTTTCACAGTATTGCTACTGTGTTCTTTGACGTCACGACCACGTGACATCTAGTGGAGGTGCTTGTGCGTTCATGTACCGAACGCCCCCGCAAAGCCGCGATCCAAGCCCGAAGCCCGAGAACAAAACCAACGTCGTCCAAGACCAGCGTGCTAGCCGCCGACTGCAAGGACTGCCCCCAGAGCACGGACTTCTACCAGAGACGAGCAGGAAGATTGCCACCAAGTCCACCCCAATGGCAGCCCCAGCATCCCCCGTCGTGCTGCAGCAGCCCAGGGAGCCCCCCACGTTCCGCGGTTAAACATTCGAGGACCCGGAAACCTGGCTTGAGACGTACGAGAGAGTCGCTACATTTAACAACTGGAACAGCGACGACAAACTGCGATATGTCTTCTTCGCTTTGGAAGACGCAGCCAGGACGTGGTTCGAGAACCGAGAAGCCACTTTAACGACCTGGGAACTTTTCCGAAGCGGCTTCCTGCAGACATTCGCAAGCGTCGTACGCCGAGAACGAGCCCAAGCGCTATTAGAAACCCGGGTGCAGCTACCTAATGAGACGACCGCGATCTACACGGAAGAAATGAGCCGTCTCTTCCGCCACGCCGACCCTGAAATGCCCGAGGAGAAGAAAGTCCGCCTGCTGATGCGTGGTGTGAAGGAAGAACTTTTTGCAGGAATGGTACGAAGCCCACCGAAGACCGTCGACGAGTTTCTTCGCGAAGCCACCAGCATCGAGAAGACACTCGAGATGCGAAACCGGCAATTCGACCGCCGCACGAACTCGACAAACAACGCCGGAGTTCAATCACTGGCCGCCGACGACCTGCGCGAGACTATCCGAGCGGTCGTGCAGGAGGAGCTACAAAAGCTGTTCGCACCATCACAGCCTCAATTGGCTTCGATTGCCGACGCCGTGCGTGAGGAGCTCCAACAACAACTTGGAGTAGCCCCTGAATCGCCCCAGCCTGTGCCGCAAGCGATGACCTACGCCGCCGTCGCACGCCGTCAAGGTCCCCCTCCGCGACCGCGCCAGGGCCCTGTCACGCCGCAGTTCCGTCGTCCGCCGCCGCCACCGCCAGCACGACCACCCGTCGTCCAGCGCACCTACGCGAGTAAGACGGACATTTGGCACGCTCCTGACCAACGCCCGCTCTGCTACCACTGCGGAGAAGCGGGTCACGTTTACCGACGATGTCCATACCGGGAGATGGGAATGCGAGGTTTCGCCGTGAACGCTCCACGCCCGCAGCAAGTTGAACGCCCCCGCGATATCGCCGATTACCTCGCCGCTTCTCAGTGGAGCTCTCGACGACCGTCGCGTTCGCCATCACCAGGCCGCTACCTGTCGCCGCAGCGCCGACCATACACTGGCCCAGCCCGAGGCCGGTCAGCGAGCCCATATCCGGAAAACTAAAAGCAGCAACCGATGGAGGTGCGGTTGCTGTTCGTCGAACTGACGAAGATCCTCCGCCGCCGACGAAGACACCGAAGAAACTACCTCGACGACATAACGACACGCCGCCGTCCCGACGAAATCGGGAAGCCAAGACTACACCGATGAAAGACGACTTGACGACGCGACGTTCCAGCTTCAGTTCAACGCGACGCAGCCGTGATCCGACGCCAAGACCCCACTGCAACGCCAGACAAAGAACCACCGACCTCGACGTACTTCTCGACGGCCACGCAGTCACTGCCTTAGTCGACACAGGGGCCGATTACTCCATAATGAGTGGACACATCGCCGCCCAGCTGAAGAGGGTTAAGACTGCATGGGAGGGCCCCCAAATTCGGACCGCTGGAGGACACCTCATTACGCCGACTGGAATCTGCATGGCAAGAATTACCGTTCATAACCGGACTTACCCTGCCACCTTCGTTGTCCTCCAACAGTGTTCACAGGACGTCATTCTCGGCATGGACTTCCTGAATCAACATGGCGCAATCATCGACCTGAAGTCGAAATCGATAACGCTGTCACAAGATCAAGCGATACCGCCGGAGAGCTGTCGTAGTCACCACGCCTTGAGTGTTCTCGAAGATCAAGTGAGCATCCCGCCTCGCTCGAGCATTGTTATTTCGGTCGGCACCGAAACACCCGCTGACGTAGAAGGCGTCATCGAGGGCGACCAACATCTACTGCTCGACCGTGAAATTTGCGTCGCAAGAGGGATCGCTCGACTCCACGGAGGGCAAGTGGAAGTTATGCTAACCAACTTCAGCCAAGAGTTCAAGCACATTAACAAGGGCACGACAATCGCATACATCGAGGAAATTTTGGAAACCAGCAATGCCTTTGTCCTCTCGGATTCAGCCGCATCTACCCCGATGAGAATTGTCCCCGAACCAGACTTCGACGTGAATCCAAGTCTTCCTATGAGTAAGCAGCAACAGATCAGAAGTCTTCTCCGACGATACAAAGACTGCTTTTCGACGTCATCGAGGATTCGTCAAACACCAGTTGCAAAGCATCGCATAATAACCGAAGAGAGCACTCGACCACTCCGCCAGAGCCCTTACCGAGTTTCGACGCGAGAACGTGAAGCTATTAGGCAACAAGTCGACGAAATGCTGCGCGACGACATCATCCAGCCGTCGAAAAGTCCGTGGGCCTCTCCTGTAGTCCTGGTAAAGAAAAAGGACGGAACCCTACGCTTCTGCGTCGATTATCGTCGACTGAACAAGATCACGAAGAAGGATGTGTACCCCCTTCCACGGATAGACGACGCATTGGATCGGCTCTGCAACGCTAAATACTTCTCGTCGATGGACCTCAAGTCTGGCTACTGGCAAATAGAGGTCGACGAGAGAGATCGCGAAAAGACTGCCTTCATCACGCCAGACGGCCTCTACGAGTTCAAGGTCATGCCATTCGGACTTTGCTCGGCGCCTGCAACGTTCCAGCGCGTCATGGACACTGTGTTAGCCGGACTGAACTGGCAGACGTGCCTTGTTTACCTGGATGACGTCGTTGTGTTCGCCGGAAATTTCGACGAGCACCTTCGGCGGCTTGCGACAGTGTTAGAAGCCATCAAGTCATCAGGGCTCACTCTGAAGCCGGAAAAGTGCCGTTTCGCTTACGGTAAGCTTTTGTTCCTAGGCCACGTGATCAGCAAATCAGGAGTACGCCCCGACCCACAGAAGACAGCTGCCATCGCAAAGTTCCCGCAGCCAACCGACTAAAAGGCAGTGCGCAGATTCCTTGGCATGTGTGCCTACTATAGGCGCTTTGTCAAGGACTTTTCACGCATCGCGGAGCCGCTAACACATCTAACCAAATGTGATCTCGCGTTCAAGTGGGAAACGCCGCAGGCCAAGGCATTTCAAGAACTCAAACAACGCATGCAGTCGCCGCCGGTACTTGCACACTTCGACAAGGACGCCGATACCGAAATCCACACTGACGCCAGTAGCCTAGGCCTCGGTGCCGTCCTAGTCCAGAGGAAAGAGGGACTTGAAAGGGTGATATCGTATGCTAGCCGGTCGCTGTCAAAAGCGGAAAGCAACTATTCTACGACTGAAAAGGAATGCCTTGCCATCATTTGGGCTACAGCTAAATTCCGCCCTTACCTCTATGGCAGGCCATTCAAAGTCGTCAGTGACCATCACGCATTGTGTTGGCTAGCTAACTTAAAGGACCCTTCAGGACGGCTGGCGCGATGGAGCCTCAGACTACAAGAATATGACGTCACGGTAATATACAAGTCCGGAAAAAAACACTCCGACGCCGACTGCTTATCGCGCGCCCCCATCGATCCCCCGCCGCAAGACGACGAGGACGACGACGCCTTCCTTGGGATAATAAGCGCGGAAGACTTCACTAAACAGCAACGAGCCGACCCGGAGCTAAAAGGCCTCGTCGAGTATTTGGAAGGGAACACCAACGTTGTCCCTAGGGCATTTAAGCGCACGTTCTCTTCGTTCACGCTACAAAACAACCTGCTCGTGAAGAACTTCTCACCAATCCGCGCCAGCTACCTTCTTGTTGTACCGTCAGCGCTGCGTCCAGAAATACTCCACGCCCTACACGACGATCCAACCGCTGGGCACCTCGGATTCTCCCGGACGCTGTCGAGAATACAGGAAAGGTATTACTGGCCGCGTCTGACCGCCGACGTCGCCCGTTACGTCAAGACATGCCGAGACTGTCAACGACGCAAGACACCACCGACAAGGCCAGCAGGATTGCTACAGCCGATCGAACCCCCTCGCCGACCATTCCAGCAGATTGGGATGGATTTGTTGGGGCCGTTTCCGATATCAACATCCGGGAATAAGTGGATCGTTGTGGCGACGGACTATGTCACCCGTTTTGCTGAAACTAAAGCTCTACCAAAAGGCAGCGCAGCCGAAGTGGCGAAATTTTTCGTGGAGAACATCCTGCTGCGACATGGTGCCCCAGAAGTCCTCATCACCGACAGAGGAACGGCTTTTACAGCAGAGCTCACCCAAGCCATTCTGCAGTACAGCCACACAAGCCACAGGAGGACAACTGCCTACCATGCGCAGACGAATGGTCTCACGGAGCGCCTGAACAAGACCCTCGCCGACATGCTAGCAATGTACGTCGACGTCGAACACAAGACGTGGGACGCTGTCCTGCCGTACGTAACCTTTGCGTACAACACGGTGGTGCAAGAAACAACACAGATCACACCGTTCAAGCTGGTCTACGGTAGGAACCAGACGACGACGCTCGACGCCATGCTGCCGCAGGTCACTGACGAAGAGAATGTTGACGTCGCTAGCTATCTCCAGCGCGCCGAAGAAGCCCGACAGCTCGCCCGCCTGCGAATCAAGAGCCAGCAGAGGACCGACAGCCGACACTACAACCTCCGACGACGCTTCGTCGAGTACCAACCTGGCGACCGTGTTTGGGTGTGGACCCCGATGCGCCGACGAGGACTCAGTGAGAAACTACTCCGACGCTATTTCGGACCCTACAAGGTCATCCGACGTATTGGCGCTCTGGACTATGAGGTCGTGCCAGACGGCATTTCGCATTCACAGCGGCGCCGCGCACGATCTGAAGTGGTCCACGTGGTGCGCCTTGAATCCTTTTACGGACGCTGACGAACTTCGCCATTTTTGTTATTTTCTTTGCTACGAGTGCTTTTGTTTATTACCTTCGTTTGTTTGCAACATCGGGTCGATGCTCTTTAAGAGGGGGGTATTGACACGTGTACTTATCTTTATCGGTCGACCACGTTTCGCCGCTTAACAACTGTAATCGCAAAGCGAGGGACGCGCCTGCATGTATCCGACGTTTCTGGAAAGTTATCGATGCTTCTACCCGGCTGTCTGCTGTCGCCGAACCTTGTGTTATCTGATTTCATCGCGTAACGCGAATGGTGTAGAACTTTGTGGAAGGCACGCGGGTCCGAACGATTAGTCTGGAACATTCGACGACTGCTCTATAAAAGCCGACGCGCTTGACCCGCTGATCAGATTTACGACGATCGCCGACTGTGTTCACCGTTCTCGTTGTGCTTTAAGTGTAGCCTGTTTTGTGGGCACAGGTTCGCCCAATAAAAGCTAGTTTTTGCCTTTCACAGTATTGCTACTGTGTTCTTTGACGTCACGACCACGTGACGTACGTAGCAAATACAACTAACCGTTTCTTGCGGGAGTCAGCGTCATCTGAGGCACTGAGCTCCACCGCATTTCGTCTGCAAGGATGGCTGCGCTTCCGCCATGCGATCAATCGCATGCATGCAAACCGTCGCGTGTAAGATGCCACTGATCAAGCGACAACACAAATTAATAAAGTTCGCATAACAGAGCAAAGTACACCCGGGTAAGACCTGGGTCAAAAATGTGGTAAATACATATCGCTTTTTATCGCTCTCAACGGTTTCTTTGCCTCGGCCGTAGTATACCCGGAGCCTATGCGCACTGACGTTGGAATGTGAACCTCTCGCAACTCGCGCAAAGTCCGGAACACATGCATTGCAGGAAACGACCGAAGCGTAACAAGCTTCCAGAGAAAAATGGGACCAGAGATACAGGCAGAGCAGTTGAGCAGCAGCAGAGACCTCCATCCGAGCAGCTCGCAGCTGCCGGCCGAGCGCGCACCGAACAAAAACTACCGGTAACCCAATATCTCGGCAGATCTCGAATTTCTTCCGTGACCTCGACGCGAGAGGTGACGTTTTGGGCCGCCACTGTGGCTTCACAGATCGTTGGCTTGCCAACGCTGCCTGACGTAACGCTCCCTCCTATCTTTCTCTTCCTCCATGCGTCCCGCAGACAAACGCTATGAACCCCATTTACACGAAGTGCGGCTCATGTTAACTAGCCGCTATACTTTGTTGGGTAATGCGATGGATCGATCGTTTTTTTTTTTAATTCTACCGTGCCGTAACGCTTGCCTTAAGGGAGACCTGGTTGTGCCCTGAAATACCATCTGTTTCATACTTACCGCCCACTTATCAAATTTTCGACGAGACCGCTATCCTTCTTCACCGAAATCAAAGGGTGGTGGGGCCCTGATTGCGATCAATCAATCATTCAGACCCGTTCGGCGTCCTGATTTACAATGTGCAACGAAATATGTCTGGTCAGAGCTTTTTAGGGCTCGTAGGAATGGTCTCTTAGTCGGGAATTTCTATTATTCGCGTGATATGAATATTGAGATGTACAGTACATGACTCTTCTAGCCACCATCAAAATGTTATATCGGCCCCATGCTAACCATAAAATACTCATAATCGGTGATCTTATTACTCCTGGCATTTCCTAGCAAAGTGGTAAAATTTCAACCCCTTCTTTTTACTTATTTGCCAAGTGCGACTCGTTACTTGATCTTATATCTTTTACATCTCTGCGCCAATTTAACAATATTCTGAACTCTTGTGGCAATGTACCACGACCTATGCCTTTGTAACGCAGAAGCTGTGGCTGTGTGTTGTGGCGGCGTTCCCCTTGTTATGCCAGATAAATATGGCCGCGACAAACTTGGTGACATTCAAGTTGCGCGCCCTTTGTATTGGACACTGTGCGCGCCGTACCGTGGTGTTGTTCAGCAACAACAGGCAGCGATCTTCGTGGCACGGGAAGACGGTTGGACTCGGCTCGCATGCGCCACGAGGTGTCACGCGAGAAGAAAGAGGAAGATGGTTCGAAGCCAGTTTTGAGAACGCGACTGCCAGGGATTTCTTCACGACCGCAGTGACTTCTGCTTGTGGGCACAAGTTCGCCCTGAATAAATATCATTGTTTTATTAACATCGTTACATTTCTGGTGGAGGTGCGGGGTATGAGTCGAAGCCCCACGAACGAAAGTCATCGTAGTCCCGACAACCAGCGAGTCCATCCCGTGGAATTGACACCCACCAGCGAACCAGCCACCGTCATCGAGGTGACTCGCCCGAATTCGGCCCTCTTCTCTTCATGCCAAGAGAAACTCAGACAACGGACGCCGCCACAACGACTAGCCAGGTAACGCCGGCACAGCTGGTCGTAAGCCAACCTCGCAAGCCGCCAACATTCCATGGTGACTCGTTCGAAGACGTGGAAGACTGGTTGAAACAGTTCGGGAGAGTGGCGAGCTTTAATTAATGGAATGAGAGACAGAAGCTCCGTAACGCATATTTCGCTTTGGAGGACTTCGCAAAAATGTGGTATGAGAACCACGAACCCTCTTTGTCCTCTTGGGAGGAATTTCGACAACTGCTAGCAACGTACGCCAGCAAGGATCGTAAAGAAAAGGCGGAACTTGCACTTCAAGCCAGGAACCTGCACATACACGAGAACGTGGCGATGTATATCAAGGACATGTCCCGCCTGTTCAAGCCTGCTGATCCAACCATGAGTGAAGATAAGGAGCAGCGCCATGCGTGGAGTAAAGCAGGAACTCTTCGCAGTTCTCGTCCGCAACCCACCGCGCACGGTCGCCGAGTTCAGATACGAAGCAACGACCATGGAAAAGACGCTGAAACAGCGGACTCGGCAATACAACCGTGAGGCAAGCTGTGCACCTGCCCATTTCTTGCTTGGAGGCGTGCCAAACGACCTTGAAGCCCTGCGGGAGCTCGTCCGGTCAGTGATCAGGGAAGAGCTCAACAAGCGGCAGACACCTCAGGCTCCAACTGCACTATCTATCGTCGACGTTGTCCGGGACGAACTCAGGAACGTAATACGGGATTCAGAGCGTGAGCCACAGCCGATGCGGCGCACCCCAACGTACACCGACGTACTCAGGCAACCCGCGGTACACAGTAGTGGAGCAGTTGCGACAACCGTTCCCTACCCGCCCACAGTACGCAGTGCACCTCGTCTGATGGAACCACCGGCTGCCTATCCGCCTTCAGCACGTAGTGCACCTCGTTTTGTCAAACAAAGGCCCCGTAAAAGGGACTTCCGGAGTGACTACGAGCGCAGGCCCGTGTTTTCACTGCGGAGAAGCGGGTCACCTGTATAGGTTCTGCCCGTACCGTCAAGCTGGATTAAGGGGTTTTCCCTTAAGTGCACCATGCCTCCGAAATGGTCAACAGCCAGCAGGGATCGAAGAATATTTGTCCACGCGCCAAAGCCCCACTACTCCTCGCCAACATCAACCACGGTCACCGTCGCCCACGCGCTACCGATCGCCCAGCCCGCGCGCGTCTTCAAGATTGCCTAGGCGTCGTTCACCAAGCCCACACCAGGAAAACTGAAGCAAGCGACCTGTGGAGGTGAGGCCGCTGATAACCAGAGTTACGAAGATCCTCCAACGCGGTTCCAGTGCGATGACGAGATAATTCCAGTAAACAGGTGGAGGAACGAAACGATTACATCAGATTTGCGGTTGACAATAGATCGATGCGAGCTGAATGCCCTAGTCGACACTGGCGCTGATTATTTGGTAATAAGTTTCAATATGGCGAAGCACCTGAAAAAAGTTCTGACGCAGTGGACTGGACCGCAGATACGCACGGCAGGCGGTCATCTTATTACGCCCCTTGGCCGATGCACCGCAAGACTTAGGATAAAAGGCTTCACTTACGTTTCCGACTTTATTGTACTGCCAGAACGTTCACGGGAACTTATATTGGGAATGGATTTTCTACAAGCTAACGGCGCCATAATTAACCTACGTAGGTCCAGTGTGTCTTTCTCGACAAAACAAGGTATACCTGTGGAAGCATCGGAGGAGCGACGTCTTGCTGCACTGCGCGTCGTTGATGATGATGTAACTGTGCCGCCACGCTGCAGTATAATGGTTCTTGTGGAGAATGAAACATTTTACAACCGCGAAGGCAAAGCGGATGGAACCATAGAGCTCCTTTTCAACAAAGGTATTTGCGTGGCTGGGAGTCTTGTTCACTTAAGTGATGGCCGTGCAAATGTCGCACTTACGAATTTCGGAATTGAATTCCAACACATCGCACAAGGAACAGCAATCGCCTATTTCCACGAGTTCTGCGTAGCGACCTAATTATGCAGCCTAACGACAACGTCAACTGCCCTGCCAGGAACCTGCAGTGTCGACAGATCAATTATCGTCAACCCGAGACTCCCGGAAGCCCAAACGAAACAGATATATGGATCAAGGATTTTTCCGACTGCTTCTCCACCTCCTCGAAGGTACGGCGCACGTCTGTTGCAAAGCATAGAATCACAACAGAGGACGCCACAAGACCGGTATGCCAACACCCGTATCGAGTCTCACCGAAAGAAAGGGAGATCATCAAGAAGCAAGTCGAGGAGATGCTTTCAGATGACGTTACTCAGCCTTCCAGCAGTCCATGGGCGTCTCCCGTAGTGCTCGTTAAGAAAAAAGAACACTTCGATTCTGCGTCGACTACCGTAAATTGAATAGCGTAACTAAGCGGGATGTATACCCCCTTCCGCGTATCGACGATGCGTTAGATCGGCTGCTATGCGCAAAGAAATTTCTCCTCCCTGGATCTCAAGAGTGGATATTGGCAAATAGAGGTGGATGAGCGGGACCGTGAAAAGACAGCATTCGTAACCCCTGATGGCCTCTACGAATTTAAAGCTCTTCCATTCGGCCTCTGTTCCGCGCCCGCAACGTTCCAGCGAATGATCGACTCGGTGCTCACTGGATTGAAATGTATTTGGATGATGTGGTCGTATTTTCCACCACATTTGACCAACATCTAGAGCGCCTGCGACTAGTATTAGAAGCTATTCACGCAGCAGACTCGACAATTAAGCCGGAAAAATGTCAATTCGGCTTCGATGAACTTCGGTTTCTCGGACACATCATCGGTGCTGAAGGCGTTCGGCCAGATCCCGAAAAGACAGCAGCTGTTGCGAGGTTCCCGATACCCACCGACAAAAAGTCTGTGCGACGTTTCTTGGGCTTATGCGCATACTACAGAAGATTTGTGGGAAATTTTTCAAAGATTGCTGAGCGCCTTACAATGCTAACAAGAGAAGATGAACCTTTCATGTGGAAAAGCGAACAACAAGACGCCTTTGACGAGTTAAAGAAACGCCTGCAAGCTTCTCCAATCCTTGCCCATTTTGATGACAGCCGACACTGAAGTTCATAGCGATGCGAGTAACGTCGGCCTCAGTGCCATACTAGTGCAGTGGCACAACGGCCAGGAGAGCTTAATAGCTTACGCCAGCCGTAAGCTCTCGAAAGCACAGGCAGACTACTCAGCAACCGAGAAAGAGTGTCTCGCAGTCATTTGGGCAATATGTAAATTTCGGCCCTACCTATATGGTAGACCATTCAGAGCAGTCAGTGATCACCATTCGCTTTGCTGGCTGGCGAATCTCAAGGATCCGTCCGGACGACTAGCAAGATGGAGCCTTAGGCTTCAAGAGTATGACATTACTGTCGTATACTGTTCCGGGAGGAAACACAGCGATGCCGACTGCTTGTCTCGCGCACCCGTCAAGACAACTGTGTCAGAAGAGGAGGATTTCCCGTTCCTTTGCATTTTTGACGCGTCACAAATTGCTCAACAACAACGAGATGACCCGGAATTGCTTCCACTTATACAGTGCCTGGAAGTACTAGACGTTCAACTCCCACGTCTTTTCTCTAGAAGGCTATCCTCGTTCTGTCTGCGAGGAAATGTCCTCTACAAGAGAAACTTCGATAACAGCGAGACAAAGTTTTGCTGGTCGTACCCATATCTATGCGAGAAGAAATTTTGCATGCATGTCAGGATGAACCCACATCTGGACACATGGGCGTGAGCCGTACATTCGCCAGGATTCGTCTGAAATACTACTGGCCCAAGTTATTAGCATCAGTGCAGCACTATGTCAAGACTTGTCGCGAGTGTCAAAGGCGCAAGACTCCATCCGTAAAACCCACAGGCCTCCTCCAGCCAATAGAGCCACCAAAAGCCCCATTCCAACAAGTCGGTATGGACCTCCATCATCTTTAGGAAAAACGTGGATAGCTGTGGCCACGTACTATCTGAACCGTTACGCAGAAACTGATTCCCTGTACAGTGCAACGGTTGTCGATTCTTTGTCCACAATATCGTGCTCAGGCATGGCGCTCCCACAGTTGTTATTACCGATCGTCGAACGGCCTTTACTGCGGACATAATAAAATGCTTGTTGCAAATGACGCATACTGATCATAGGAGAACTACGGCGTACCACCCTCAGACAAACGGTTTAACTGAACGCCTCAGCAGAACACTGACTGACATGTTTTCGATGTATGTCGACGTTGAACATAGGCTGTGGGACGAAATTTCACCGTACATCACCTTCGCATATAATACGGCCGTTCAAGAAACAACACGAGTCGCCCCGTTTGAACTTGTATTCGGCCGAGCAGTAACCACAACTTTGGATGCTATGTTGCCCTATGATGAAGAAAACAATATTTCATCTGACCTAGAAGATTTCTTGCAAAGAGCCAAAGAGGCACGACAGATGACAAGGTGCCGAATACGCCGCCAACAACGCATCTACTCCAGCCGGTACAACCAGCGCCGTAGTGAAGCTCATTACCAGCCCGGTGACAATGTGTGGGTATGGACTCCAGTGCGACTCCGTGGACAGTCTGAAAAGCTTCTGTGCCGATACTTCGGCCCTTACGAAATACTTCGTCGTATAAGCGACGTAACTTACGATGCGAAATCCGCTGGACACGAGAGCCCAATAAGGCGCAACACCACGGAAGTTGTGCATGTTGTCCGCATGGAAGCCTACCAGGAGAGCTCATGAACAAAAATAAAGTGAGAGCACGCAGGAACCCTTACTTCCTCTCACGCATCGGGCCGATGTGGTAAGGAGGGGGATAATGCCGTGACAAACTTGGTGACATTCAAGTTGCGCGCCCTTTGTATGGACACTTTGCGCGCCGTACCGTGGTGTTGTTGAGCAACAACAGGCAGCGATCTTCGTGGCACGGGCAGCCGGTTGGACCGCGCACGAGGTGTCACGCGAGAAGAAAGAGGAAGACGGTTAGAGGCCAGTTTTGAGAACGCGACTGCCAGGGATTTCTTCACGACCACAGTGACTTTTGCTTGTGGGCACAAGTTCGCCCTGAATAAATATCATTGTTTTATTAACATCGTTACAATATCATCCCCCGCTTCATATTTCATTACAATTCGCGATACCTAGTAGCAGGAGACGAAAGGATACAGCAACACCTCGGTTTTTTTCATTTCTCAACCGGAGATTCCGTGGGTCTTTACCACTATCTTAATAATATGGGCTAGTCTTCAGTAGTAGAACTAAAAGATGTTAGCGACCAAGCTTCACGATTGAATGAAGAATTCTAAACCACTAAAAGGTGCTAAACGCTCTAAATTTCCCCGCTGATTTTTTGTTGAAGTGAGAGCAACTTTAAAGCTTACAGACCGTGTTCGCAGGAAGGCACAGCGTACAAATCTGGAACACTGGCATATAGGTTTCGAAATGTACAGGGCGTTCTCGAAACGTCTTTACAAGCGTGATCATTCCATCTATGTAGCACGTGTGGAAGCTAGTACTTCTAAAAATTCAATATCTTTCTGGAGACACTGTCGTGAACCGTCATCCAACAATACGAAACAAGATACTTCTCTACTTAGCGGCGACGGCCAACCTGTCCCAAATGTCGCGGGCGCCTTCACTCTACCCTTCGGGTCTACGGTGAACGGTACAGCAACGGAGTTAGTGAGCTTTCCAATCACCCTTCCCTAGACTAAAGTCTATCGGTCTCAGAGGAACTTGTTTTTAAGAGCATCAAAGGCTTAAAACCGTCTTTTCCGTGTGGTCCTAACGACATTCAAGCTGCTTTGATTAAGACGTACGGGGCCTTACTTGTTTCAGGATCTACTTGTATTCTTAATTCTGCTTAAGACGAACACATGACCAAAGGCTTGGAAAAAAGCGGTGGTCGTTCCAATGTTTAAGTCAGGAGTAAAAACTGCTGCGAGTAACTACAGGGCTATTTCTCTCCTATAGTTGGCGCGGACTGGTGAGAACTTCTTCACGAGCAGGTTGTTTTGTAGCGTGAACGAAGACAATCCGCGCTTGAATGCCTTTGGGACCACGTCAGTGTTCCCTTCCAAATACTCGACGAGGCTTTTCAGCTCCGGGTCTGCCCGTTGCTCTTTAACGAAATCTTCCGCGCTTATTATTGCAAGGAAGGCGTCGTCGTCCTCGTCGTCTTGCGGCTGGGGATCAATTGGGACGCTTGATAGGCAGTCGGCGTCAGAGTGTTTTCGTCCGGACTTGTAGATTACCGTGACGTCATATTCTTGCAGTCTGCGGCTCCACCGTACCAGCCGTCCTGAAGGGTCCTTTAACTTTGCTAGCCAACAAAACGCGTGATGGTCGCTGACGACTTTGAATGGCCTGCCACATAGGTAAGGGCGCACTTCTGCGGTAGCCCAAATGATGACAAGGCATTGCTTTTCAATCGTAGAATAATTGCCCTCCACTTTTGACAGTGACCGGCTAGCATAAGATATCACCCGTTCAAGTCCGTCTTTCCTCTGGACTAGGACCGCACCGAGGCCTAGGCTACTGGCGTCAGTGTGGATTTCGGTATCGGCGTCCTCGTCGAAGTGTGCAAGTACCGGCGGCGACTGCATGCGTCGTTTGAATTCTTGAAATGCATTGGCCTGCGGCGTTTCCCAGTTGAACTCGACATCCCATTTGGTTAGATGTGTCAGCAGCTCCGCGATGCGTGAAAAGTCCTTGACAAAGCGTCTATAGTAGGCACACATGCAAAGGAATCTACGCACTGCCTTCTTGTCGATGAGTTGCAGGAAATAGAAATAGAAACTTTATTGAAATGGAAAGGATTTGAAGGAGTGGTGGTCGGAGCCTCTCAGTCCAGGGCCCCACTGGCCTCTGCCGCCTGCCTGACCTGGCTAATTAAGGACTTTTGTCCTGCCAGGTCGGAGCGGGCGAGCTGGGCCTCCCACTGCTCCATTCTTTTGCTGGTATTCGGCCTATGAGCGTGCTTAATGCACTCCCAGGTTATATGTAATAGGGAAGGTATGCCACCGCACCAAGGACAGTTGGCCCTATAACGAGTGGGATACATGGCGTTTAGCAATTTTAAATGGGGGAATACCCCTGTCTGTATTTTACGCCAATCGGCGGCCTCTTCCCTGCTAGATTGTGAGTGATGCGGCGGATATTTTCTGCGGACTCCGCGCTGATGAGCAAGGATGCCTTTGGCATTTAAATTGGTGGAATTTTGTGAGAGATGGTGCGGGTGGTTGGGATTAAAAGAGGACACCGCTGTTCGGTTAGTGAACCCTCGAGCTAACGCGTTAGCCTTTTCGTTCCCCTGTACCCCCGAGCGGCCCGGGCACCAGAGTAGGCGATGATGGTGGTTGAAGGATTTGGGGATTATCGCGAGGCTAGCCGCAGTCGCGTGCCCCTTGAGAAACATGCTACATGTCTCCTGGGAGTCTGTGACCACAACCGAGTCCTTTTGCGAACGCTCCGCGTGAGCGAGTGCGATCACCACTGCTAATATTTCAGCGAAGGTGGGGGATCCCGCCGTGGCCGACGCGGCAATTTGCTGTTGGCTGAGCGCGTTCACGACTGCCAGGGCGTACCTCCTTTGGTAGCGCTGCCCGGCCGCCTCTGCATACACAGCTGCGTCCGTGTAGTACGTGTTGTACCTGTGGTTATTAGAGTACGCTGATTGAATGTGTTGTGCGCGTGTTTGCGCCTTTCTTTGTTGTACTCGGGATGCATATTCTTTGGAATTGGGGCTCCTGTAATTTTGGATCTCATCGAAGGAAGGAAAGGTACGGCCTGCTCTGTGAGATAAATGGGGTATGCGGGGATATTGAGTCTAGCCAATATTGCCCTACCAGTTTTTGTGAAGCTGAGGCGCTCCCTCTGTCGCATCAGGGTGGCCTGCCTCAGTTCGTCGAAATTATTGTGCACTCCCAAAGCTAACATGCGCTCCGTTGAAGTACACTTAGGCAGGCCCAGAGCAGCTTTGAAAGCGGTTCGGATTATTGTGTTAGCCTGCTTTTCCTCCTCCCTGTTCAGGATTTGGTACGGTAAGCCATGCGTGATTCAACTAACCACTAAGGCCTGTACGAGCCTTAGGGTATCGTCTTCTCGAATTTCCACCTTTCGATACGTCACGCGACGTATCATTTGGGCTATGTTGTGGGCTGTGGATTTGAGGGTCGTGAGTGTCTGTACTGTTCTCCTGTCGCTCTGAAGCCTCAAACCCAGGACTCGCATCGTGGGTACCTCTCGCACTGATTAGCCCTCAACCACGATGTTAATCGATCTTCTGGATTTGTAGCCTTTCGCGTGTATCCGGATGACCTCAGATTTTTCGGGTGCGCACTTCAGGCCACACCATGTAGAAAATTTCTCCACCGGTAATACTGCGCTTTGGAGCGTATATTCCTTATCCCCTAGTGAACCTCTGCTCGTCCACACCGTGATGTCGTCCGCGTAGAGCGTGTAACCTAGGTCGGGTATCCGATCCAGATCGCGCGCGAGGTGACACATCGCCATGTTGAGGAGAAGAGGAGATAATATAGCTCCTTGAGGTGTTCCTTTGTCAGGCATTTTAAACAAATTCGGAGTGATTTGGCCAATACTGATGCTCGCCTCGCGATTGGAAAGAAACGCTCCTAAGTAATTGTATGTGCGCTCACCACAACCCGCGAGTTCGAGTTCCTCCAATATTGCGGCGTGAGAGACGTTGTCGAAGGCTCCTTTGAGGTCTAGTGCTAGGACTAGTCTCTCGTAGCCGTACGGTACATTAGTTAGAATGTCGTCTCTAAGTAGGAGCAACGCGTCCTGGCAAGATAAACCAGTGCGAAATCCTATCATGGAGTCCGGGAACCAGCTCCGCTCTTCCAGGTATCGCTGCAATCTGCTATGGATAACCCTTTCATAGAGCTTACCCAGGCAGGACGTGAGCGACACCGGCCGTAGTGTATCAATCGAGGGATTCTTTTTTGGTTCGGGGATCATGATTATTTTAGCCAATTTGCACTCTTGAGGCAAGTCTCCCTTGGCCCAGCACTCGCTATTGAAAATCTTTGTTATTTTCGCTAGGGCTACCGAATCCATGTTTCGAATTATTGCATTTGTGATCGAGTCTGGGCCCGGTGCCGAGTTTTTAACTGCGGATTGTGTCGCCTCATACACTTCCGCGTACGTTATTTCTTCGTCTAATTTAGGGTTCGCCTCCCCCGCGTATTGTCTCTTCGCGTACGACGATCCCGTGTCAGGTGAGGGTCCTATGTACTTTTTCTGAAGAGCATGGACTATATCTTGGTCTGTACCCTCGAAGTTGTCTGCTATAATTTGGAGCTTCTGGTTATTCTCAGTACGTGTGCTCATCGGGTCTAGCATGCTTCGTAGTATTCGCCACGTACTGGTCGTTCCCAGAGTTCCTGATAGGGTTCCACAGAACGTCGCCCATTCGTTTTTAGCGAGCTCGTTGGCGTGGCCTTGGGCTTGCTCTGCCAAGAGAGCAATGCGTTGTCTCAGGTGTTTGTTTAGACGTTGTCTTTTCCACCTCTTGCCCAGTTTCGGCCTTTCTTCCCACAGGCTGACCATGTGAGCGTCTATCACCGGCACCTCCGCTGTACGCTCAATGGCTTTAGTGGTGTCCCCGCGTGCTCGTCGAAGGAATTCAGTCCGTCCTCGCATGTTGGTCGGGGCTGTATCCGACTCCTCCAGCGCTCTCTGGAGTTCTCTATAACGGGGCCAGTCAGTTAATTTAGTCATTCCTATTGTTCTTCGTATGTTGGGCGTGGAGAGTGCTACTCGGATTATGTCGTGATCGCTTCCCAGGTTTTCCTCAAAGGAAACCCATTCTGCGTCTCTGATGTTAATTGTAAAGGCACGGTCGAGCGTCGTGTCTCTGCTGACGCTGTTACCCGTGCGCGTCGGTTTGCCGATCTCACTGATTGCCCTTAAGCCCAAGGCCGTTGCGGTGCGCTCGAGTAGGAGCCCTTTCGGCGACGTTTTCGCGTATCCCCATAGTATGTGGGGTGAATTAATGTCACCCGCTATCACCGCCTTATCCCTGGTGCTCGCTAAATCTTTTGTTGCTGAGAGAATGTGGGGTAGGTCGTCCCCTTTGCTTTTGGGAGGACTGTACAGATTTGTGATTAGTGTGTGCGCCTTACTTCGTTTCTTTGGCATCACACTGATAACTATGGAATTAGTCTCTCCCTCAGTTTGCGGAAGTGTTAATAATTGAGCGTTTATCGACTTGCTCACCAGCGTGGCGACCTTCGAATTTTGAGGATCGCTCAGAGTGTAGTATCCCTGCAGTTTGGCCGGCTTGGCCCCGACCTCCTGCAGACATATCACGTCCGGAGCGATTCCGGAGTTTTTGATAAACTGTTGGAACACTGCCGCTTTCCTGGAGAAGGAGCGGCAGTTGCATTGCCGTATCTCTAATTGTTCTGAATTTTGTATTCGTTGTGATTTCTTAGCGTGATTAGCCATGTGGCCCACTCTTATTTTAAGCCCGTGACGTTTCCGTGTCCGAGCCGTCGGATTCTGTTACGCAGTGGCTTATTTTAGTTTTTGCCGAACCCGCTCCTATCCCAATTGCGCGTTTTTTGGTGGGAACAACCTTCGAGATTGACTTAAGCTGTTCCGCAACGAATACCTTCTGTTTCTCGACGTTGTTCGTGGATAGTTGTTGAAATTCCGTTAACCTTTGAGTAACTAACGTCATCATTTCATGCATAAATATTTTCAAGTTCTCCGCGATCATTGTCTGGATCTGTGCTGCCGTTATCTGTGCGTTATTTGAGATTTGGGTTGTCGGAGACTGCGCGGAGACGGAATTTATACATGCCGCCGTTTTCGTTTTGGCTATTTCTTCAGACTGACGTGGCGTTTCCAGTTGTGTTGTGCTATTGAAGCGCGCCTCTAACTCTGACATTTGTTTCTCAAGTAATTGTCGGTTTTTTTTTGTATTGCGACAGCATGCCTTCTGGCATAAAGAAATATTTAAACATGTAGATACACTCCGGATTCGCGGAGGAAGTCCAGCAATGTCCGGTGGTGGGGCCCCAAGATCCAACTTTCTACAACTGGCGGCCGACCTGGGGGTGGTCCACATCGAAGCAGGTGTTTCTGGCGGAGGACATGTAGAGAAGGGCAAGTCCAGAGGAGGTGCCCAGTGTCCACCTCGCAGACAGGAGCGGGACAGAAGGGGCAGGAATCGCTGATGCAGGCACGGTAGTGTGCCGACCACGACCAGGTTACCGCAGGGTTAACTGGTCGCGCGTTTTTGCTCTTCTCCTGAGAGCTGTTCTCTTAGTCGCGCATTTTCCTTTTCTAGTTTCTGAATACGTTTATCATTTTCACCATTATTCTGTTTTGGAGCAGTGGGAGAAACAACCCCCGCCCAGCTCACCTGCTGTTTTTTAGGAAGTGGCGAATTCGACCGCTGCGAAGCCCTGGAGCAGGAGGGGTCCCTCAAGGGGGTATTGCTCTTCGCTCTGCTTCCGCGTGGAGATCTGAATCTCGATCGGTGCCGGTAGAAGTCCTCCTCTTCCGTCGACTCGAACCAGCGCCCCGGTGCCTTTTTGGTGTTCTGTCCCAACCGCTCCCGCGATTGAGACTGGCGAGTCGTCGTCACGCGCTTGGCGGCAATCACTTCGTTTGGGCACCGACGCGTCTCGTGCCCCGCCGCCCTGCACACGGCGCACTTCACTTCACATTCGTGTCCTTGTGGGGGTGGATTCGCGAGTCCGCATCCACGGCATATGTTCTTGGGGTTCGCACAAACGTCCGAGCGGTGTCCTTCTTGCATGCACTCCAGGCACATTTGGATTGTTGGCCTGTACTCCGTACAGCGCATCTCTACTCCCATGTAGTACACGCATTTGGAGCGCGTGCCTCCCGAGAAGGTGAGGAGAGCGGTATTTGAGCTTCCTAGCACTCGGGCCCTTTCAATGGTGACTCCTTGGGTCCTGACTCGCAGGTGTTGCTGGAGATCTGCTGATTCGGTATGTGCTGGGAATCCGTGCACCACCCCTTTGTAGCTATCATCTGGATCCGCTACGTACACGTTGAAGGGGTGTCGCTTGCCTCGCCACTCCATGCACGTGATTCTACGAATGACGTCCGCCACTTTCAGTGAAGGTGTGGAGACGATGATGATATTCGTTCCCTCTCGGATTCGCAGTATCAAATCCTCTCGGTGATTTTTGCTGGTTTGGTCCACTTCCTGTGATTATCGTCCCGGTAGCCTGAATAATCGCTTGTGGTATTTTTGTTCTCAGATATTCCTTGAGCATTAGTCCCTTGTGGGGCTTCAGTATTATCTTGATGTCTTTCTACGATTATGGTGGCAGAGGCTTCCCCTTCCTCGGGCGCATGTTGCGACGACCGATTTGCCCGTCTCCTTTCGCGCCGCCTGCTGATGGCTGTCCGTTTATGTTATTCTTGTTGTTGGAAGCCTTTTCCCTGTCGTTGTGCTTGGCATCCTCCCGCTGTCGCCGCTGCCAGACGTCCGTCGCCTGGTTGTGGGCAGCGATCTCTTGGCTTGTGCTAGTCCCCGCTACGGAAATTATTCGTGTGTGCCCGTTTTCGTCCGCTTTGTTAACTGGATGCGGGGGGGTTATTTGATAGTCCATCCCTTCTGATGTAGCCATCTCCTACGCTCGGCAGAAGCGATCCGGTTATTAAGTGGTGAGGCGGTCGCTCACGCGCTAAGCCTACCGAGGCCTAACGGGGCTCCCGCCGCTTCGAATTTTCAAAGTCCCGTGGAATGACGAAAAATTCACTCACGGACTTGAACTTGGTCTTGAAACTGAGCGTTTGTCGAGTGGAACTCGATCGGGTAGTCGAGGCTGGTCCAGTTGACGAGTTTTCAGCTAAAACGCCGGTAGTCAGCGTAGCCCATGTGAAGAGCGTGTTCTGCCGGAACTTCGTCGTCTTCTTTGCGATGGCAGCTGTCTTCTGCGGGTCTGGACGGACACCAGATTTGCTGGTGACGTGGCCTAGAAACAGAAGTTCATCGTAAGCGAAGCGACACTTTCCTGGCTTCAGAATGAGCCCTGATGACTTGATGGCCTCTAGTACTGTCGCAAGCCGCTTAAGGTGATCGTCGAAATTTCCGGCGAAGACGACGACGTCATCCAAGTAAACAAGACAAGTCTGCCGCTTCAATCCTGCTAAAACCGTGTGCATCACGCGCTGGAACGTTGCAGGCATAACCTTGAACTCATAGAGGCTGTCTGGCGTGATGAAGGCGGTCTTTTCGCGGTCCCTTTCGTCGACTTCTATTTGGCAGTTGCCAGACTTGAGGTCCATCGATGAGAACTATTTAGCGCCCAATAAAAGCTAGTTTTGTCCTTCACAGTATTGCTACCGTGTTCTTTAACGTCACTACCCCGCACCTCCACTAGATGCCACCTGGTAGTGACGTTAAAGAACACAGTAGCAATACTGTGAAGGACAAAACTAGCTTTTATTGGGAGAACCTGTGCCCACAAAGACAGGCTACGCTTAAAGGGACACTAAAGGTTACTATTAAGTCAACGTGGACTGTTGAAATACCATCCCAGAAACCTCGAAACGCTTGTTTCGTGCCAAGGAGAGACTTATTTTAAGAGAAAATGCGTTCTGAAGCGTCCGCGTACCTCTAGCGCAGTTCAAATCGCCCGCCCTCCGATCGAGGAGTACTGACATCATGGTCTCATAGTGACGTTGCGCCATCGGTGAGTAGAACGGCGTCCGCAGACGGCGCTACGGCTTTTCTGCGCAAAACGCAAACGCGCGGCCAGAAACAGAGCCAAGACAGAGCCGACAGGAGAGCGAAAGCGGGAGTATGGTGGCTAGCGGAAGGAGAAACGCGCGACCATAAGCTGGTACTTCATTCTATGAAGCAAACTTCGAAGCTCGTCTCAATGGACCCTGACAACGACAGATTGGCTCCCGATGGTGGGCTCAACTCCAGCGATTTGAGCACTGACGAGCGCGACCTGCTGCTGAGAGCTCGCACTGCCGGCGTCGTTGCGTACTACGACGGCGGCCTCGACACCGGCTCTCCGGAGCGGGAAAGCAACGAGGGCTTCCCACGACATCACATGGAAGTGGCATTCTCGCTGCTTCTTCCAAATGAAAGTTTCGCGAGCCAGCAGAACCCTCACAGCAGGACGCGATAACGAAACTACTGAAACTCCAAAGCGTGCCCGGCGCAGAGTCGAGCGCGCACAGTCGAGCGAAAACGAAACCCTTCGACCACCCATATTACTGAAGGGTAACGTCAAAATGTTATTTTTTCTTAGAATCGAATAGACGTAGACAAGTAGCATTTTTTTCCGTCTTATAATCGAATGAAATGATATTTTTAATACGAGTAGTTGAGCATTAGTAACACAAATTATGAGGAGTGCTTTCGTCATCGGGCTAGTACCGGAATGTCGCTGGGAGGTCTCAAATCGTGTCATGTATTTACCTCAATTTCTCGGTTACTGAAGCTCTGTTCGCGATTATATTGACGCCTTAGACGTTCTAGAACATTGCTCTACCACTTTAACTTGAGTTTCTGGTAACATTTAGTGTCCCTTTAAAGCACAAAGATAGCGGCGAACACAGCCGGCGATCGTCGAAAATCTGATCAGCGGGTCAAGCGCGTCGGCTTTTATACAGCAGTCATCGAATGTTCCAGACTAATCGTTGGGACCCGCATGCCTTCTACAAAGTTCTATACCATTCGCGTCAAGCCATGAAACCAGATAACACAAGGTTCGGCGACAACAGACAGCAGATCGAAGCATCGATAACTTTCCAGAAACTTCGGATACATGCAGGCGCGTCCCGCGCTGTGCGATAACATTTGTTAGGCGACAAAACGTGTCGCCCGATAAAGACAAGTACACGTGTCAATACCCCCCTCTTAAAAAAGCATCGACTCGATGCTGCAAACAAACAAAAGTAATAAATAAGCACTCGTAGCAAAGAAAACAACAAAATAACGGAAGTTCGTTAGCGTCCGTAAAAGGGCTTAATACACACCACGTGGACCACTTCCGGTCGTGCGCGGCGCCGCTGTGAATGCGAAATCCCGCCTGGCACGACTTCATAGTCCAGTGCGCCAATACGTCGGATGACCTTATAGGGTCCGAAATAGCGTAGCAATAGTTTCTCACTCAGCCCTCGTCGGCGTATCGGGGTCCATACCCAAACACGGTTGCCGGGCTGCTACTCGACGAAGCGTCGTCGGAGGTTGTAGTGTCGGCTGTCGGTACGCTGCTGGTTTTTGATCCGTAGGCGGGCGAGCTGTCGGGCTTTTTGGGCGCGCTGGAGAAAGGTAGCGACGTCAAGATTCTCTTCGTCAGTTACGTGCGGCAGCATGGCGTCGAGCGTCGTCGTCGGGTTCCTGCCGTAGACCAGCTTGAACGGCGTGATCTGTGTTGTTTCTTGCACCGCCGTGTTGTAAGCGAATGTTACGTACGGCAGGACGGCATCCGAGGTCTTGTGTTCGACGTCGACGTACGTTGCTAGCATGTCGGCGAGGGTCTTATTCAGCCGCGCCGTAAGACCATTCGTCTGTGGGTGGTAGGTAGTTGTCCTCCTGTGCCTTGTCTGAATGTATTGCAGAATGGCCTGGGTGAGCTCCGCTGTAAAGGCCGTTCCTCTGTCGGTGATGAGGACTTCTGGGGCGCCATGTCGCAGCAGGATGTTTTCGACAAAGAATTTCGCCACTTCGGCGGCGCTACCTTTCAGCAGTGCTTTAGTTTCAGCGAAGCGGGTGAGATAGTCCATCGCCACGACGATCCACTTATTTCCGGTTATTGACGTTGGAAAGGGTCCCAGCAAGTCCATCCCGATCTGCTGGAATGGTCGGCAAGGAGGCTCGATTGGCTGTAGTAATCCGGCTGGCCTTGTCGATGGTGTCTTGCGTCGCTTACAGTCTCGGCATGTTCTGACATAACGGGCGACGTCGGCGGTCAGGCGCGGCCAATAATACCTTTCCTGTATCCTCGATAGTGTCCGGGAAAATCCGAAGTGTCCAGCGGTCGGATCGTAATGTAGGGCGTGCAATACTTCTGGACGCAGTCCTGACGGGACAACAACAAGGTAGTTGGCACGCACTGGTGAGAAGTTCTTCTCTACGAGTAGGTTGTTTTGAAGTAAGAACGAAGATAATACTCGCTTAAATGCCCTAGGGACAACGTCGGTGTGCCCTTCCAGATACTCGATGAGGTTTTTTAACTCCGGGTCTGCTCGCTGCTTTTCAGCGAAGTCTTCTGCGCTTAAAATGCCAAGGAAGGGGTCGTCATCTTCGTCACCTTGCGGCGACGAGTCAATGGGGGCGCGTGATAGGCAATCGGCATCAGAGTGTTTTCGTCCGGACTTACAGGTTACAGTGATATCATATTCTTGCAGTCTTACGCTCCACCGCGCCAGCCGTCCTGAAGGATCCTTTAAATTCGCTAGCCAACACAAAGCGTGATGGTCGCTGACGACTTTGAATGGCCTGACATATAGGTACGGGCGAAATTTTCCTGTAGCCCAAACGATGGCGAGGCATTCGTTTTCGGTTGTAGAATAATTGCCTTCCGCTTAAGAAAATGACCGGCTAGCGTAAGCTATCGCGTGTTCATGACCATCTTTTCTCTGGACTAGCACGGCACCGAAGCCTAGGCTATTGGTGTCAGTGTGGATTTCGGTATCGGCGTGCTCGTCGAAATGCGCAATTACGGGTGGCGACTGCATGCGTCGTTTGAGTTCTTGAAATGCGTCGGCCTACGGCGTTTCCCACTTGAACTCGACGTCACATTTAGTTAGCTGTGTCAGCTGCTCAGCAATACGTGAAAAGTCCTTGACAAATCATCTGTAGTAGGCACACATGCCAAGAAATCTACGCACTGCCTTCTTGTCGATGGGCTGCTGGAACGTTGCGATGGCAGCTGTCTTCTGCGGGTCGGGGCGGACTCCAGACTTGCTGATGACGTGGCCTAGGAATAGAAGCTCATCGTAAGCGAAGCGGCACTTTTCTGGCTTCAGAGTGAGCCCTGATGACTTGATGGCCTCTAGTACTGTCGTAAGCCGCCTAAGGTGATCGTCGAAATTTCGGCAAGACGACGACGTCATCCAAGTAAACAAGACAGGTCTGCCACTTAAATCCTGCTAACACCGTGTCCATGACGCGCTGGAACGTTGCAGGCGCCGAGCAGAGTCCGAATGGCATGACCTTGAACTCGTAGAGGCCGTCTGGCGTGATGAAGGTGGTCTTTTCGCGATCTCTCTCGTCGACTTCTATTTGCCAATAGCCAGACTTGAGATCCATCGACGAGATGTATTTTGCGTTGCAGAGCCGATCTAATGCGCCGTCTATCCGTGGTAGGGGGTATACATCCTTCTTTGTGATTTTGTTCAGTCGACGATAATGGACGCAGAAACGTAAGGTGCCGTCCTTTTTCTTCACCAAGACAACAGGGGATGCCCACGGGCTTTTCGACGGCTGTATGATGTCGTTGCGCAGCATTTCGTCGATTTGTTGTCTTATAGCTTCACGTTCTCGCGGCGAAACTCGGTAAGGGCTCTGGCGGAGTGGTCGAGCGCACTCCTCGGTGATTATGCGATGCTTGGCGACTGGTGTTTGTCGAATCCTCGATGACGTCGAAAAGCAGCCTTTGTATCGTTGGAGCAGACCTCTGAGCTGCTGTTGCTTAATCACGGGGAGACTTGGATTAATGTCGTTGCAGGACTCTGGCGTGGTCGCGCAAGGGGGCCTTGACGGCGGGCGACGGCTGCGGCGTAGGTCGTTGCTTCCGTCTGCGGTGATTCTGGTTGCACCTCAGGAACTCCAAGGGATCGCTGAACCTCATCTTTGACGATTTCGGCGATTGAGGCCCCTTGAGGGTGCGACCTCGGATACAACTTCTGCAGCTCTTCCCGTACGACAGCTCTGGTAGTCTCGCGTAGATCGTCGGTGGCCAGTGATTGAATTTCTGCATTATTTGCAGAGTTCGTGCGGCGGTTGAATTGCCGGTTCCGCATTTCGAGTGTCTTCTCAATGCCGGTGGCCTCGCGAAGGAACTTTGCTACGGTCGTCGGTGGGCTTCGTACCATTGCGCCAAAAAGTTCTTCCTTCACACCACGCATGAGCAGGCGAACTTTCTTTTCCTCGGCCATATCCGGGTCGGCGTGGCGGAACAGACGGCTCATTTCTTCCGTAAAGATGGCAACGTTCTCATTTGGTAGCTGCACTCGGGCGTCCAGCATAGCTTCGGCCCTTTCCTTGCGCACGACACTTGTAAAGGTGCCCAGAAAGCCGCTACGGAACAGGTCCCACGTTGTCGAGGTCGACTCCCTGTTCTCAAATCACGTTCTGGTGGCGTCTTCTAAAACGAAGTAGACATGCCGCAGCTTGTCATCGGAGTCCCAGTTGTTGAATGTCGCTATTCGTTCGTAGGTCCCCAGGCAGGATTCCGGGTCTTCAGTCGCTGCTCCATGGAAGGTCGGTGGGTCCCGAGGTTGTTGTAGGATAATGGGGGACGCTGGGGCAGCCATTGTGGTTGTCTTGACCACGATCTTCTTTGTCGTCTCAGGTAGGAGTCCGTGATCTGGGGGCAGTCCTTGCAGTCTGCGGCTAGCACGCTGGTCTTGGGCGATGTCGGTTTTGTCCTCGGGCTTCGGGCTTGGATCGCGGCTTTGCGGGGGCGTTCTGTACATGAACGCACAAGCACCTCAACAGATGTCACGTGGTGGTGACGTTGAAGAACACAGTAGCAATACTGTGAAAGACAAAACTAGCTTTTATTGGGCGCACCTGTGCCCACAAAAACAGGCTACACTTATAGCTCAACGAAAGCGGCGAACACGGTCGGCGATCGTCGAAAATCTGATCAGCGGGTCAAGCGCGTCGGCTTTTATACAGCAGTCATCGAATGTTCCAGACTAATCGTTGGGACCCGCATGCCTTGTACAAAGTTCTATACCATTCGCGTCAAGCGATGAAACCAGATAACACAAGGTTCGGCGACAACAGACAGCAGACAGAAGCATCGATAACTTTCCAGAAACTTCGGATACATGCAGGCGCGTCCCGCGCTGTGCGATAACATTTGTTAGGTGGCAAAACGTGTCGCCCGATAAAGACAACTACACGTGTCAATACGAAGCCTCTTGCAACACCGGCCAACACAAGCCTCGCAGACACATATACCGTCATTCCCATGACGGCACAGCGCCCCTTAGGAAACTCCCATAGACGGTGGTGCCAGATTTCCCTCTAGGTGATATGGTGAGAAACTCTGTCTTTATACCTAATTTTACTATTTTCCTGAAAGGAGCTGCAGAGGAATTTAAATAACTAAACAAGAACTCATATCTGCTGTGTGTTCCGTCATTCAGTAATCCTTTTCCGTTTCTCTACGTTTGCTGTGTATTCTCTTCGTGTACACATTTCGAGCTCTGTTGAAATCTGTATTCGAGAAATTTTTTTTATGTGTGCGCACGTGTGCGTGTGGGCGTGTGCTGTCCTTCAAGCGCGTTGCATTGCCGAGTGCGACAGCACCAAGACCCTCGAGGTTGTTCCTGGGCACATTAATAAACACCTTCGATTGATTTACTGATTGACAACTTTATTATTTATTATGTTATATTGTTGTAATGTTTACTTATTGATTAATTACTCGCCATTATCGTTGAATGGACGGGATTATTTGACGGGTCGTTCCCAGATTAATGTCGATTAAGATCGTTCCCAGTAATTAATGGCTCACAATCTCCCAAGGCCGCAGTCACATCATGTGTGCCCCAGTGGTGTCTACTGGGGTCTTTGCTGTTTTATAATATATTACTGGCATAGGCCAGAACGTAGCATCAAAAATCAGATAATATGCAGATGATTGTGTGTTATACCGAAAAATAAATTCCTTATACGACTGCCCCAAAAAATGTTTATGGTGCCAAAAATGTGACATGTAATTAAACACATCTAAATGTAGTTTCGTTCACTTCAGTCGAAAATGAAATGTAGTAACATTCATTTACTCTCTTAGTGCAGACTACATTACGGTTCTCTATAGTGCTGAGTATCCGTGGGTAATCATTTCTTGTGACCTAAAATGAAACAGACATGTTGAAACCATAATTTTGAACACAAGCTGGGTTCTCAATTTTATTTTAAAAAATCGAGCATGCAGCTCGGAATGGAAAAGCGCGCTGTACGCAGCGAACGCGCGGGAACTGCCTCTCATCCGGTCAGTAATGCACTAAGCCAGTTAGAATCGTCCCGCTCGTTTTGGAACCCAGCCGTGACGTCGTAACGTCAGCGTAACGGCCCTTGAGGGTTTCTTATTTTGGGAGCCCCTAGTTTATTATTGAGGCGAAAGCCTTCCTAGGCTAGTTTGTGTCAGCAGACACAAGTGTCAGCAGACACGCCGAAGCGTAATCACGCCAAACGAATACAGATAAAAGACAGATTCAAGAATGAGAAATGACTGATAGTGACAATGAGTGAATGATAAGGTTATAATTGAGATTGGTAGAGGTTTATAAGGACTACTAGTGACTAATAATGACTACTAATGACTTGTAATGATTACTAATGACTCCAAAATGACAAATATGTCGAAGGACGGCTTGTAATGACCAAATACATTACAAATGACTACAAATGCCTACTAGTGAACAGTAATGACTAACATGTGAAATGACTTCTAATGACTAGTAATGACTATGTAATGACCAATAAGTCTAACCACAACTTGTAACGACTACAATTGATTAGAAATGAATAAATATGCTTACTAGTGAGCAGTAATGAATAATGACTGAAATGACGTGTAATGACTATGATATAACCAACATGTCTAACGACGGTTTGTAATGACCACAATTGATTACAAATGGCTAAAAGTGCTTAGTAGTGAGCAGTAATGACTAATAATGACTGAAATGACTTGTAATGACTAGGAAATGACCAATATGTCTAACAACAACTTGTAACGGCTAAAATTCATTACAAATAACTAAAAATGCTTAGTAATGACCAGGAATGACTAATAATGACTGAAATTACTAATTGTAAAAAGACAAAGAGGCAAAGAGAAAGAGGCGAATGATAAGAGGAGGAAGAGTAGGCTTTCGCCGTTTACCTGTTAAGAGACCTTGTATTTTTAAATTCTGGGGTTTTACGTGCCAAAACTACTATCAGATTATAAGGCACGCTGTGGTGGAGAACTTCGGAAGAATTTCGACCACCTTGGTTTCTTCACGTGCACCCAATGCACGACACACGGGCGTTTCTGCATTTCGCCCTCATAGAAATGTGCTTGCCGTGGCCGAGACTTTATCCCGCGACCTTGCACATAGCAGCGCAACGCCAAAGCCACTAAGCAACCACGGCGGGTATCCCCTAGTAATTCGCAGCTCCTGTGCCAGCGTTTGCTTCCTTGACCAGTTTTAACGTCTGCCTTCACTTGGGAACATTCCTTAAAACTCTTCACGTGGCAATTCCTACGGAGCAGCAACAGCAGGAAAATTCCAGATAAACCCTGTTGCACCTCGGTTTTCATCTTTTTTTTTCCCGCGCACAATAACTGAGTGGAATAACTTGGCCGACGCCGTAGTAACCCCATCCGATACCTCGTTCCTCACGCTACTTAAATATCGCATCAATCCTTAATTGATTCACAAACAAGGCGTGGAAAGTGTGATCAAGAGCAACGTGCCCTGCGCTTTTATTTTTTACTCATCTATGACAGGCGTGCCTGGTGTACTTTTACGCAGTTCCAATTTAGGTATCTCGTTTTGGTTTCACCCTTTTCCCCCTCTTTTGTCATCGTACTTGTGCTGTCGAAATTTACCCCCACTACAGTAATGTGCTTTCGGAACATACAGTTTTCAGAATAACTAAATAAGAGCACTTAGCTATATCCCAACGTGGATGAATGCGAAAGCATTGCGACGTCTAATCAATGAAAGCTGGTTTACGAAACGTAATCGAGTGGTAATGGGACGGTTTTCGCGTTGCCTTGTATCATTTCTCACATCACGTGCACCGTTCGCGTACTTGCGTGGACGTCCAAAGGAGCCGGGCACAGCTACTGACTGAGAAATTCGAATTCGGAGGTTTGACAATCGGAGCGCACAGAAATCACCACACCAGCTGGCAGTGGGCCAGTGCCATTAGCGCCTTCGCAGAGGGAGGGGCAGTATGGCAACGCTGGTATGGTGAGCGACATTTGAGCCAGCTGTGGAAGAAGACGACGAACGTGCGAGCAGGGGCACGAGTGCGTCTCTGTGAACACGCGACCTTTCATGCGATCCCCGGCCACGCCACCGGATTTTCCGCTTCATGAGCCCCCATATAATGATTTCGTATAATAAAATAAATAAAAAGTGAACGCCCTTCCACTACTGTGAAGAGGAGTGCAAGCGAAGCTCGGGGTCCGCGGCTCTTCGTTGTCATAACGCCGTGGCTTCGCACTTGCTCACAGCGAGGTTGGCGCGTCGACGACGAGCCCTTTCTCGAGCGAGTTCCCAGCGCCGTTCATGAAACGCCGCCTGTTGTTCGGCCGAACTCACAACGCGCCGCTCGCTCCCTCTGCCGTTCCTTCAACGCAGCCTGCTCTTCGGCAGAACGGATCAAACGCGTCGCCCCATCTGACTGCCGAGACTGAACTGGCGGGAAACGGCCGGCGCGAGAGGAGAGAACATGTGATCACATCTTTTCCCCCTCCTCCTCCTTCAAAGTATGGGGGTGCCTTTGGTTGGCTCGCGCCTTGCGCTACGTCTGCTTCTTCATGCAGATAAAACCCTACTTTAAGGGACGCATACGATTAACCGACGTGTTGTACTACTCGTTTAATTATTAATGGCCAACTCTCTGAACCCGTTTCCATTTGCTCTTCAGTAAAACAAGGGTGCCCGTTGTCCCCATTACTATTCGCCCTTTATCTGGAACCGCTATGCTTAAGCGTAATTCAGTCGAGTCACATCCATGGCTTCAATATACTGGGTAACGAAGTAAAAGTCTTAGCTTATGCAGATGATTCAGCGTTCGTCTGCACGGATAAGTCCAGTGTTGCAAACGTAGTATCAACAACAGAAGAATTTCGCAGCGTGTCAGGAGCACGAATGAACTCCTCAAAAAGCTTAGGCTTATGCTTTGGCTCATGGTGCTATACACTAGAAGAGTTTGCAGGCGTTAAATGGACCGGTGTCCCGCCAAAGTATCTTGGCGTGCCGCTAGACGCATATAAATTAAGCGCACACTATTGGAAAGAATGGGCTTCGGCGCTGCGAAGCTACGCCCAGACATTTGTTCCACACCGACTTTCTATGTTTGGGAAAGCCGAAGCCCGCAATAAGTTCTTGGCAACAAAAATTTACTATGCATTGCAAGTTATTCATTGTGCCAGGGTCTACATCCAACTCTTTCACCGAATCTTTGCAACCTTCGTATGCTCTTCAACTTTTGAGCCCACGAGGCGAGACAATATTTTCAGGCCCGTTAGTGAAGGTGGACTGGGTTTAGTACATCTTTATGCGCGGAAAATAGTGTCTCGTTTCTTCTTTTATCGCGATACATCGCATCCTATAATTCGGTCATTCATGCAAATCACACTTGTTAATGCGTTACCTGATTTAATTGTTTCTTCCAATTTTTCTTCGCGCTTATGCTTGTGGGCATTCATGCAAGAAGTTTACTTGGCGGTTCGTTTCCTGACAGTTCGGTTTTCCACTGAATACTTGTACTCCGTGTCGCGCAAAACGTTGTATAAAAATTTACTGTCCATGCTATTTCCGCCTCCATTTTACCGATCACTATACATTAAATGGCCAGGCCACGATGTACTAAAGCGAGTTCGCAAAATGTATTTATCCCCTTGCTGCAAAACATTCTTTTATAAAGTTCATAGTGAAACCATACCGGTAAAAACATGGCTACAGAAAAAGGGTATCTTTGTCTCCTCTGTTAACTGTCGCCTTTGTGACGTGCCAGAGACGATTGAGCATTGTTTTATTAGCTGCACCGACGCCATACAATTTTGGGATGTCCTCCAACAGACTTTAAAAAAAGACTTTGAGATTAACGCTAATACTGTGCGATAGCTGCTGCCGACCTCTGATAATAGTGCATCTTTCGATACGTTTTTTCTCATCGGAATGCACAGTTTGTGGAAAACGCGAATGATGGACCGAAGCGCCGAAACTGTTGTACCTACAAGGGTACGTTTCATCCAAATGACACCACACCTAAAGCAGGTTTATGATGGACTTGATATACAGCCGGACTGGTACCTCATTTTGGTGAAGTGCCTATCCTTACCACCCTTCTAAAGTTAAACCAACATTTCTACCCACAGTATGAACGATGTCTTTTCTCTGTGTGACTTTCATTGTACTCTCCATTCACAGACTATGCACAACTGGTGAATGTCAGGTTGTTGCTACTGTAATAAATAACATGGAAGAAAGAAAAAAAAAAGCGACCGCGGATGAATCGGTTAGCGTTGTGGTCTCGCAACACCGGAGGTCGGTGGTTCGAATCCGCAGTCCGACAAGCAATCTTTATTTTCGCATGGCTTGAGTTTTTTTCGTACGGCACCACCAACACCGACGCCGATATGAGTGAGGCAATATAAGCTTAGCTTGAAAAATGATATCGACCTCGTTTGTCGGCCGTCAGCGCGACACAAAAACCGCTGCGAAACTGCCCGTTCACGCCGCTTGTCCTGCGTCCACTCCCCTCTCCGTTGGCTGTAATCATGTCGAGCATACAATCCCCCCTCCCAACGTGTCCCTCCAACACGCCTGACCAGATCCGCTGTGAAATGGAAGAGCGGCAACGACGTCGGTGCTCAATGCTATGCTGCAAATCTTCGCTGCGGACACGACACACGCGCTCTATCCGCAACCACGCTGAATAACCGCGTGTGTGTTGATTTTCCGTCTTTTGACATTTAAACATGTAACCGCGTGGTGTTTTTTCGGTATCGCCAACCAGCTGGCTAGCGGATCTGCAGCGGCGCGCTTGCAGAGTTGTTCATGTTATTGTGCTGTGCTTGCAGCCTCTGTGAAATATACATTTCTTACCTTACAGACACAAAAGCAGCGCAAGAATTGAGCAGTACATAAAACGCGAGTGACGGAAAACGCGCGCCCTCTGCTACGAAAAACCATGAAGGAAGGAAAAATATAGGAGAGAGCATCACGTCCCGCAGCTAGCCTTGGCAAGCGAACGCTCCGTGAAGCCACAGTGGTGGGCCAACACGTCACCTATTGCGTCGAGATCATGCAACAATATCGAGCTTTGCCGAGGCGCTTCGTTACCGGTAGTTCTTACTCGGAGCGCGCTCAAGCTGCTGTGCCTGTCCCGGGTGGAGGCTGCGCGTGCTCCTCTGCCTGTGCCGCGTTTTTCTCTGGGTGCTTCGGTCGTTTCCTTCACGGCATGTGTCCCGCACTTTGGGCGAGTTGTGAGGGGTTCACAATCCAACGTCAGCGCATTTAGGCTGCAGGTATAGTTCGGCCGAGGTAAAGAAACCGTTGAGAGCGGTAATAAGCGACATAATACTCCGACCTAATAATCAGCGGCCGTTCAGACGAAGCACATCTTTATTTATTTATTTATTTATTTATTTATTTATTTATTTATTTATTTATTTATTTATTTCAAAGTACCTTACAGGCCCCAAGGGAAGCATTGAGTAAGGGGGGCATCGTTGAACAAATGACAAGAGAAAACAGATATATGAGCGCTAAAAAATGTGAGAGCTAAAAATGTTTATAATGATCACGTGCTTGAAAAATAGTGTAACAAATAAAAACGCTAAATCCATACAAAGAGTTATCGGGAAAGGAATGAAAAGTACAGTTCACGGTAACATAAAAAGCGATGTAACACTCGCGCAAAATAACGCACATAGCGCGAGCACATAAAGCCAGCAAAATTGAAAAAACAATAAGAACAATAAAAAGAAAGTCGTGACCCATATGTGACACGTATTATATGACATGAAATATGTGCAGATGAATATATTTGTTATGATGAAGACTGTAGGTTCAGTAGTTGTCTGAATTTATCATTGCTCATTTGAGCGACAGTGCTGTTAGCAAGCGAATTCCATAACCGAATCACTCGTGGTAGAGCCGAGAAGTTAAATGCGTTTGTGTTGCCATGAATGCGAGTGAGGCTTAAACCATTATAAAGTCGTCGTGATGTGCAAGACGCGCGTTCCGGTGGCAAGTTTGATGGCTTCATTTGGTGAACATATCTATGGAGCAGGGACAGGAGCGCTATGTCATGCTATGTCACTCAGTGATTGAAGGGAAAGTTCGAGATTTATTTGAGTAATGCTGGACTGGTAGCTGTAATTTCGGGAAATAAATCGACTAGCTCGGTTTTGGATGGCTTCTAACATGCGGATTAAGTATTCCTGGTAGGGAGACCATCTAGGGGATGCGACCTCAAGCTGAGAGCGTACAAATGATACGAATGCTAATTTACGAAAGTTAGACGGGTAATCACGCAAGTTGCGACGAATATACCCAAAAGATTTGGAAGCGTTTGCGCATATGGTTGCAATATGAAAGGCCCAAGAAAGGCTCTGTGTAGAGACAGAGACATCGGCGACTATTCATTCCTTCTTGCGAACATCAGAAATATAATAAAAAAGCGGGATATCATATCATGTTTAATGGACACGTGCATAGCCGATATGGATGTTTTAACCGAGACTTGGTCGTCAAATAAAGTCAAGAATTGCGATCTCTTTTCTCGTGAAAAGAAATATGCAGTGTACAGACATGACCGAAGTGACCGATCAGGAGTCGATGTTTTGTCGGTGTCGGTGATCAGGAGTCGGTGTTTTGCAGGCATAAATTCTTACGTTGTCCCGATCCAATCAGAGCTTAAATTTCTCTGCACATACTTTACCTTAAACCATCACGGTGTCATTGTTTGTGCATGTTATCGGCCTCCGCTTTCTGCCACCATGCTCTGTGATGAATTGTAGGATAGTCTGAATAAAGTTGTGTCTCGATACCCGAAAGCGCCGATTTTTCTTATGGGTGACTTCAATTTTCCAGGTATTCAGTCGAACGATTCCC
Source organism: Dermacentor variabilis (assembly GCF_050947875.1). NCBI lineage: Eukaryota > Metazoa > Arthropoda > Arachnida > Ixodida > Ixodidae > Dermacentor > Dermacentor variabilis. The sequence continues at coordinate 228,315,221 of NC_134570.1, forward strand.
ACCCCCTTGTAACTACTAATTCATCCGCGTGTGTACCCTTCATTGAACTCTGTTCCACATTTAATCTTTCCCAGCCGTTCAAGAACCAACTCGCGTCACCCCTTCGCGTGCAAACGTACTCGACCTTGTGCTCACCAGCCATCCCGGTTCGGTCTCTTCCCTAACCCTACTGCCAGGTGATCACCTTACAATCCATTTTACTACGCCATCGCGCTCGCGCCGCACATCGAAACATTCGAAAATAATCCGCGATTACGGGAGAGCAGACTTTCAAGCCATTAATACTGCTTTGGAAAAGTTCGTTGACGAGTTCTTTCCCCAGTTCTGGGAACGCACAGTGCAAGAGAACTGGCAGTTATTTCAAACGCAAGTCAAAGCGCTCATCGATAAAGATATTCCGCTGCGAAGCATATCTAGCATGAGACGTTCGCCGTGGTTCAACCTATCGTAAAGACGCTTGCTAAACAAGAAAAAGCGCATGTTCCGCCGCTGCAAGAAACTTACGACAGACAGAGCAAGGCTGGCTTATCAATCTACCGCTGCGGAATATAAACGAGCTCTCAATGGTGCTAAACACAATTATTTTCGTTCAACCCTTCCTTCTTTACTTACTTCAAATCCACGTAAATTTTGGAACGTTATCGGCATGCGCGAATCTGATGAAGCTCGCTTGAAGAACGATCGAGGATTCTTTGTCTCAAATAAATAGTGCTGTATCTTACTCAATGACACATTTTCACCATCTTTTTCACATTTGCACCAAAAACCGTTCCTATTATTTCTGCACCTGACTTCTTTCAAATGGACCCTATCCTTATCGACTGGGTAGGCATTTCTAAACTCATTCAAGCTGCGAAACTTTCATCGTCAGATGGTACCGATGGTATTAACTACAAGTTTTTTTTTAAAAAAACACCCATACTTATTCAACCATTATACTACCGTATGTCTCTTTTCTCAGTCATTGCAGAGCGCCACGTTGCCGGACGACTGGAAGGTGGGAAAGGTGGTTCCGGTGCATAAATCTGCTGATGTTCATAGCCCCCACAACTACAGGCCTATCTCATTAACATCAATTCCATGCAAGCAGCTTGAACATATAATATATTCTACCCTAATGTCGCATCTCTAATCGAACTGTTTCTTCACACCTAATCAGCATGGTTTTCGCAAACACCACTGCTGCGAAACTCAACTGGTCGCGTTTACAAATAACTTGTTTTCCATTTTGGATTGTTCATCATTTCTGGATTGCATTTTCTTTCGATTTTGCGAAAGCATTTGATACTGCGTCACATCAAGTACTACTTTTCAAGGTTAGTAAACTAAATCTTGATACTAATCTGATGAAGTGGATCGAGTGCTTTTTGCAGGGCCGTACCCAGTACATTTCAATTAATGATTGTGACTCACTTTGTATGCCCTGTAACATCTGGAGTTCCCCAAGGCTCCGTAATAGTTCCTCTGCTTTTCTTGATTTCTATTAATGGCCTTTCTGATTCGATTGACTCACAAATTAGACTACGCTAATGACTGCGTATTATATAGACAAATATCTAAACCTTCTGATGCAGCCACTCTTCAATCTGATCTGGATAACATCTCCACTTGGTGTCACCCCTGGTCTATGAAACTAAATATTGGTAAGTGCAAAGCAATGAGAATAACGCGAACGTCTAACCAGTCTTCATGCACGTACTTCCTTAATAACTCTTCTTTAACTGCAGTCTTTGATTATAAGTATCGTGGCGTATACATTACCGCCAACCTGTCATGGAAAACGCACGAAGCACATATCACTAATAATGCTAGCCGCACATTTGGTTTCCTTCGCCGTAATTTTTCCCTGGCTCCTGTGTCCCTAAAACTACTTGTGTATAATACTTTTGTGCGCCCGAGACTAGGGTACGCTTCTTCCGTTTGGGATCTCCGCACCAAATCACTCCTACAAGTCCTCGAATCCATCCTAAATCGTTCTGTTCGTTTTATACTTTCTCATTATTCTCGTTCAGCCAGTGTAACGCTTATGAATAAAACATTACATCTCCCTGACCTTTCTCTACGCCGTCGTATTTCTCGCTTATGCCTCTTTCACAAAATATATTTCACCAATGACACTCTAAAGCAATCACTCTTTATTACTCCCACTTATTTTTCATCCCGCATAGACCACCGGTTCAAAGTTCGCGTGCCAAGCTGCAGGACTAATCTTTATTTTGATTCGTTTGTTCCGAAGACGGACTGGAACTACCTTCCTGCCTCCGTCGTGTCTATCGCAGCACCCGAAGCCTTCAATTATACTGTATACGATCATGTCCATTAACATGCCTACTACAAATGTATTGCTGTACACCCAGTTGCATTCTTGTATTCTTGTATAGCCACTCCTCTCTGTAACGCCGAACGGCCCTGAGAGTAAATAAATGAAATGAAACGTATTCGCCGCATTTTTCACCGAGTCCTTTCCCGTGTGTGCTTTGCCTTGTTATGCGAGCTTTATTGATTTGCATTGTCGCTGGATCAGTGGCATCTTACGCGTGACGGTTTGCATGCATGCAATTGATCGCATTGCGGGAGCGCAGCCATCCTTGCAGGCGAAATGCGTTGGAGCTCATTGCCTCAGATGACGCTGACTCCCGCAAGAAACGGTTAGTTGTATTTGCTACGTACGTGCTATGGCTGTTTTCTCGTGGAACGCGGTGCGTTGTCAATTTATCCGCCCCCAAGAAAAGCAGCAGCAGCTGCAAACAGCGCTCGTTCCTGCTTTCAGAATTTGAGACCCGTATACGGCCGGGTCATGCGGTATCCGCTATGTACCCAAGCACTGGCCCAGCTTGCCTTGCCACTGGCCATGCGAACACTGCGTCCTGCGAACTCGAACAAGCGGTAGGTCATCGGACGCATACGATCTTATTCCATATAATTGTGGGGTTTTGCGTGCCAAAACCACGATCTCATTATGAGGCATGCCGTAGTGGACCCCGGAATGATTTGGGCCACCCGGAGTTCTTTAACGTGCACCTAAATCTAAGTACACGGGAGCTTTCGCATTTCTCCCCCGTCGAAATGCGCCCGTCGTGGTCCGAATTCGAACTCGGCGATCTCTTGCTTACCAGCCCAGCACCATTGCCACTAAGCAACCACGACGGGTAAAACGAAGCATGTGTCGGCGAACGAAGGAGAAAGGTGCACTCCAACACAGAGAACGGACCAGTCACTGGAGAACGGACCAGTTTATAAAACAGTTTTTAGTCTCCCTGTATAAATGAGGGATGTGCGTGCTTCTGAAATGACAACAGGCATTACTATGCAATTTTGCCGCAACACGAACCGCAGCGCACAATTGCCGCGACAGCCGTGCAGCAACGCCGAGCAACATTCGCCTTCAACTTCCGACATGCTTGACACGCTTTCTCTCTGATCCGGCTCGCCAAACGGGCAGGCATAGCGCAACACTGCGATTCGATGCCACAATGCAGAAATTTGAGCGCGGCACTAAGCGAAAGTGCCCCGGTGGTAGCCATGTTTTGTTCATTTGAAGAGTTTCAAATGGCTTCGAATAGGTATTAAAGAAAAGGAAATCAACCGGGAGTACTAAAACGTGCCGCGAGCCCTTGCGTTTTTGCCGCGTGTTGGGCCGCCACGTCCGCTTCAATCGCGTTGGGGCGTGCTCCCTCCTATGTTTCTTTGCTGCACGCGAAAAATCTTAATACGTGCTGCGGCGAAGGGAAAAAAGGAGAGCAGGAAACCAAGTCATGACCGTCGTGACATTCAACTTACGTGATCGCACTTACCCAACGTTTTCCCATGGCATGCATGTGCGACCAGACTTCCACAATTTCAGTTCGCATACTCGAAGGGAGAATCCAACGCGAATACAGCAAACACAGTGCTCATTATTTGCGTGCATGGCGCTGTATTATCAGTTTCAATAAACTTTACTGTAAGTACCGAAGCTTCAATTATTCCTCATCACATGCGACGCGTTTCCCTACACGTGCAATCTGTGGCATTGTATCGCAATGCGAATTCGCTTTCGATGCGTTACGCGGTAACTGAGGAACGAATGAGCAATTTTGCAGGCAACTTATAGCTCACGTTCGAAGCGGCCGTCACACCAAAAAAAGGCTTGGAGTAGGCATCGGTGTTAAAGCAGTACGGCCCCTGTGAATGACGTGTGGACAGATACCCGAGCTTGCCAGATCCCGCTGTTTGGCTTCGCTCATTTGTCGCAGCGCAGTGACATCGTAGTTAGTGAATGGTAAGGCGATTGCTGCATTCTAAAATGGCCACACGGCGACGATCGCCAAGCCTCACAAGAACCGCCTCGCAACTGCGCCGTAACAAAGATAGCAAACGCGGCCAGTGTTGTCTGATCATTATGCCCCTAGAATAGCGCCGATTTGCTCAAAAAAGCTCTAAGCAGTGAAGTTAGCTGTGCTAGGTCAGTCTTGTATCGGTTGTATAGCGGCACGGCAGTCACGAGTTGCATAAGGCGCATGCATTTCATGACCACAGGTGAGCGCAAACAGCGAGGCGCAGCTGGGTAGCCCGCCCATGCACCCACCTTTCGTTTGAGCACTGGGGTGGAGCAGACGGTTTGCTTCAACTGGTTCACGTCCTGCGTGTCGCCCTTGACCTCCTTGAGGCACGACACCATTGTTGACTCGAATGCCTGCTTGGCCTTGGAAGCCGTAAAGAGAAAGAGAGGGGTTTATCGTGAGGCAAAGCTAAAAGAAACCATAGTCGGGGTTTTACGTGTGACGTAATCGGAGCGAGGCCCAACCCAATGAACTACCGCGGCGGGTAGGGAAAGACGTGAGGCCGCTCAGGAGAGGGGGAAGTCTATTACAAGACATGCATAGAAAGCAGAGACAAAACACGATAAGCACTAAAGCATTAAATCCTTTGTTCATTCTCTATAACCCACCCCTTATGTAACACCCCCCTTTTCGGTAGTCTTTAAGGTGATTAAATCAAGTGAAATAATATGAAACCTCCTCTGAGCTTCTTCTCATGTGAGCCTCTTCACATAAAAGTAGCTCATGTGAGCTATTTCCATGTGTTTTTAAAGATTTACATGGCTTTCCCCACCTGACAGCAGAGTATTTTTTGCCACGGACCCAAAATATCTTTTTTTTTTCATGAATGGAGAGTATAAATAGTCAATACGCGCCGAAGAGATGGTCACTGATAGCGCAGCGATAACCGGCGATAAACGGAAATTATTGTACGGGTATGTGTTGTGGGCTGGCGATATATTATTGGCATCTCCTTTGTAACGAGGCGGTGACCAATAAGCCTGTTTCAGTTAATCAGTTATGCTATACATGCGTTTTATTCTAACATTGTCGTATACATCCTAATATTTTCTAATCACAGGCGAAAGCATACCACCGCGCCGCCTGCCGTCAGCGCCTCAATGACATGTGAAGTGAATGTCAAGTGAGATCACGTGCCGAACCATCTGATTGAGGGCCATCGCGGAATTTCGGTTGATTGAAAAAGTTTTACGCGACAGGCGCTCGTTCTTTGTTTTGATTTTATGGTTTTACACGAAGGCCTACATCAGCGTATGCAATGTTTCTCTCGCCCGATGTGAGTTAGATTTTACTCTACATACTATCGCAGAAATGGAGAGCCTGGTCATCAGCATCATCGCCAGGTAATTTTATGTCCGCTGCAGGACGAAGGCCTCTCCCTGCGGTCTCCAATTACCCCTTTCCTGCGGCAACTGATTCCAACTAGCGCCTGCGAATTTCGTAATTTCATTGCCCCACCTAGTTTTCTGCCGTCCTCGACTGCGCTTCCCTTCTCTTGGCACCCATGCTGTAACTCTAATGGCGCACTGCTTAGCTGCCCTACGCATTACATGACCTGCCCAACTCCAGTTTTTCTCTGGATGTCAATAACAATGTAAGCTATCCCTGTTTACTGTCTGATCCCCACAGCTCTCTTCTTACCTCTTAACGTTATGCCTAACCTTTTTAACTCTTTAAGTCCTTAACTTGTTCTCAAGCTTCTTTTTCAGCCTCCAAGTTTCTGTCCGCTATGTTAGCGCCGATAGAATGCAGTGATTGTGCACCTTTTTTTTCGATGATTATGGTAAGCTCCCACTCAGGATCTGGCAATGCCTGCCGTAAGCACTCCATTCCCAATTTTATTTTTGTGTAAATTCATGATCTGTAAATTCTGTAAATTTTATTTTTCTGTAAATTCATGATCAGGGACCTTGTGAGTAATTGACGTGGATAGACGTACTCCTTCACAGTCTCTGACTCAGAGGCTGACTCAGTCTCAGAGGCTGACTGGCGATCCTGAATTCTTGTTCCCTCGCCAGGCTAAGGATCATCACCGTTCTCTTTTGCGTATTAATCTTCAACTCCACTCTCACGCTTTCTTTGTTAAGGTGCTCAATCATATGTTGTAATTTCTCCCAGTGTTTCTGAACAGGACAATGTTATCTGAAAACCGAAGGCTACTAAGATATTTGCCGTTGATCCTGACTGCTAAGCATTCCCACTTTAATAGCTTAAATACTTCTACCAAGCACGCAGGGAATAGCATTGGAGAGATTGTGCCTCCTTGTCTGACCCATTTCCTTATAGCTATCTTTCTACTTGTGTAGAATTAAGGTAGCTGTAGAACCTGATATTTTTGAAGGTATTTACGTAATTGTTCTGTACTCCTCGATTATGTAATGCATCTATGGCTGCTGGTATTTCTACTGAATCAAATGGCTTTTCGTAATCTATGAAAGCCATATAGAGAGGTTGAATGTGTTCTTCAGATTTCTCGATTACTTGATTGATGACACGGATGCGATCCATTGTAGAATATCCCTTCCTGAATCCAGCCTGTTCTCTTGGTTTACTGAAGTCAAGTGTTGCATTTATTGTATAGGAAATTACCTTGGTGTATACTTTATACAATACTGAACACAAGCTAATAAGTCTATAATTTTTCAACTCTTTAGCGTCTCTTTTAGTGTGGAATGGTATAACGTTGGCATTCTTCATTGGCTTTGCCTGTGAATGACCGCAAGATTTTCAAGCATATCTCTTCCATTTTTGATTAAATCGACTGTTATTCTATCTTCCCCTGCCGCTTTTCCCCGGGTCATACCTTGCAAGGTTCTTCTAACTTCATCGCTAGTTATAGAAGCCTGTTCATTGCTGCTTCGAATGAAGATAGCGTCGCTGCTCTGGGCACTGCACAGATCCGTATAAAATTCTTCCGCTGCTTTTACTATATCTTCGAAATTGTTAATGATATTACCCTGCTTATCTTTCAGTGCATACGACATGGCTTGTCCTTTGCCAAGTTTTTTTCTCACTGATTTCATGATGCGTCGATTTTTTACTGCTTCTCAGTCTTCCCTTAGTTGTAATTTCGAATATCCTTTTCTCCTTGTTGATCAGTTTTGATAGTTCCGCGAATTATAACCAATTTCTTGAATTAAACACTATCATGCTTTGCCATTTCTTTATTAGGTCCTTGGTTAGTCGGGAGTGCTTACGTACTGGTTGCCTTTGTGCCTTACCTCCCACTTCAATTGCTGCTTCTGAAACCTCCCTAGCCATTACTTCTATGTGATCTTCATGTCTCTATTGTAAAGAGAGCTTACGTACTGGTTGCCTTGGTGCCTTACCTCCCACTTCAATTGCTGCTTCTGAAACCTCCCTAGCCATTACCTCTATGTGATCTTCATGTCTATATTGTAAAGCTGTGTATTTATTTGCAAGCACCAGCCTGAAGTGATCTACATTTAGCCTTACTGCGTCTAGGTTGGCCTGTTTCTTCTTGACTAATTTTACTCTTTCTCTCTTCAGCTTGAGGGAAATGCTAAACCTCACTAAGCTATGATCCGTGCACTTTACCCTACTTAACACTTTCACATTCTATACTATGCTGGAATCGATAGAGAGTATGAAATCTATTTCTTTTCTTGTTTCTCCATTAGAGCTTTTCCAGGTCCACTTTCTGTTGCTACGCTTCCTGAAAAAGGTGTTCGTTATTCTCAGCTTATTCCTTTCTGCGAATTCTACCAGCACCTCTAATATAGCGTTTCTAGAATAGACGCCGTAGATGCCAATTTACTGTTCAGCCGCCTGCTTTTCTCGCACTTTTGCATTGAAGTCCCCCATTACTACTGTATACCGAGTTTACACTTTTATCATCACGAATTCAACTTCTTCAGAAAACTGATCTACTTCCTCATCGTCGTGACTGGATGTTGGAGCGTAGGCTTGTACTACCTTAAATCTATACCTCCTATTCAGCTTTCTTATGACTACTGCTACCTCCTCATTAATGCTGTAGAATACGTCGATGTTGCCCGCTATGTCTTTATGGATTAGGAATCCTACTCCGCATTGTCTCTTATGTGGAAGTTCTCTGTAGCGGAGGACGTGGCCGTTAGTGAGCACTGTATAAACCTCACCAGATCTTGTAGCGAGCCTCACCTGCTCTTCTAACCTCACTAAGGCCAATATCACACGCAATGCTTGACAATTTCTCAAAGAATCCTGCTAAGCCAGCTCCACTCTAAAGTATACCAAAGGACCTTAGCGCCCTCTGCCGCTTCGCAGGTCTGACAGCCGCTGTGGCCAGGTGCTCTGCAGCTGCCAAGGACCGAGGGCCATGGCTCAGTTGTAGAGGTCTTGAGGGAGGTAGCACGGTATCGTGTACAAAAGCCCGACTCGTTAAATCCCAGCAGCAAATTTTGAAGCGCATACAAAATCACAAGTTCCACTCTAAAGTGTAATGCTGTCGAATACGTAAAAGCGAGATGTACTCGCCTAATGCAGCCGCATGGCAAGACGGCATATCCCATACATTGACAGCGTTTAGTTTGTTTGAACATGTGGAGAGATCTTGGTCGTTGATGTTCGGATTTATTTTTATTTTTTTTACAGTGAGCTCCCTAGTAGCAATCGTATGCGTGCCCTGAATGCTTTTCCAGGAGGGGGGCCTGGGCGGCTTACGTCCGTATCGCCGACAATGGACAGAAATGAAAACGGGTAGGGGCGAGGAGTGCAATAGTATGGCGACGGTGCTTTTGCAATGAAGACGGGTAGGAGGAAAGAGGGAAAATGTGGCGCCTGTGCCTCTGTGGTTATGACGGCACGCTCGCCGGAGGCACCGTTCATAGTAAGGTTTCTTACAGCACAACACAAGGACAAAAAAGGTATAAAACGACGACACGGCGCTGATTCTCAGCTGGTTGAGAGTCAACAGTTGAGAGTCGGCGCCATGTCTTCGTTTTATACCTTCTTTTGTCCTTGTCTTGTGTTCCGCTGTAACAAACCTTACTATGAATTCCAACCAACTGGCGCAACTTGCCGTTTTTATGGCGGTACTGTCGTCGCCGCCGCAGCAGATGCACGGGAGCAGGGGTGACCACGGCGGCGTTTGTGTCGGCGTAGTGTGGTGGCACACGCCGGAGAAACGAGTTCAGGGACGTCTACAGCAGAAGCGCAAATACAACAAGCGGCAGCAGGACCGTGCAAATTCGGAGAATTGTGCGCGCCCTAAACAGTTTCTCTGGTAATCCGTCCCCATATGAGTGTTGTGGCCCTACGTATATTTATTTATTTATTTTACTTTCTCGCAAGCAACGTGCGCGCAGGCCTGTACTCATCGTTCGGTTCAGTCAGATCGTTATCTTTGGTCATCTACGTCCAGAAAATGGGGCTTCGTGATCTGTATACCGGGATGTTGCAAGCATCTTCTTCACTAGACTTCCCAGCAACCACGCTGCTTGATAACTCTCTGTAGCAGCTTACGATTTACCGCCCTCGAACTTCGGAATCAGCGCGTACGTTTATTAGCCTGCATAAGAAGCTTATCGTACCGAGCAGTCGTGCCGCGTTCCCATACGCCGCAGTGCACATTAACACGGAGGATATCTTGCTGCAATTATCTATTTTTAGCGTAGAAAATGCCCGAAAATGACAAAACAACACAAAAATCACCACCCCTTCCAGTTCGTGAAGATCGGCGAACAGTGAAGCTGTGTTAGTTACACCGAGTGTCACACCCTGCAAGTCAAACTTCGCAAGCACTCTATATTGTAAATCTTCCTCAAGAGTACGCACTACTCGTGGTCTTCCCATACACTCTAAAAACTAGGAAGGGTATCGCAGGAGTGAAGCGGCCGATTTAAGGCTCATTGACACCGGCTACTTTAGAAGGTCGCGCGACTATTTGCGACTCGCGTCCAAAAAGCGACCGAAGGCGACTGATGTTCACACCGGCAAGCCCGGCTGAACGCGACCCGCAAGTCGCAATCCCGGAGATAATCATTCTCAGCGAGAACTGTCGGAATCTATGGTGGCGTGCGCTTTGTATTTGCCGCGACGCGAGAGGAGGCCGGATGTAGACACATGAAAGATCACTTACGGTGGGCCGCTGATTGGTTTATGTTTTGCGACCACGGTCGCGCGACTTGAAAATCGAGCAGCGAGTGTTTGGCCCAAACTGGTCGCTTTTCGAGAAAAGCGACCACTTGCGACCATTTGCGACTAACTTGGTCGCCCGACCACTGTCGGTCGCCGGTGTGAATGAGCATCTTCAAAGCGTTGTTTTACGCTGGCAAAATGTCGAGTGGAGTGAAATGCGTTGTTCACTCCGTCACAAAGGAGAGAGTGAAACGTGCTTTTCACTCTGCCCTTCTCAGAGAGAGTAGAATTCCCGTTCTACACTTGCCGCAATAGAAAGCAAAACGTAGCGTAATCTTTTGCTTCAACTGTAGGAGGCTGGCCCCGAACATGACAATGTATCACTCACGCACGCTGAGCAAAGAACACACCGTCCTGCTTCTAACAGGCAGCCACAGTTCAAAGGAACGAGGAGCGAGCGCTCTACTTTTTCACTCGGAGTTGCTCCACCGCGCGCGCGCGCGCTCACGATCGCGGAACAACACAGCACCGGAGAAAGGTGATCCGTCCAGCGAGCAGCAACGAAGGCCATCCAACGGAGATCGCGTGTCAGCCATCTCGCGTCGCCGCGAAAACACGACAGTCGTTCGCCATTCATTGAATATAGCAACAAATCCCCCACGGTAAGTTAATTCTAACTTAGGTGCGCATTCTGTGTATGTGACATGCTATCACCAGGAAGTTGTCGCGGCGCTTAGCCGACGCGACTGACAACGGACTACGCAAGGGCGCTGTGTCTCTCGATGTCAATCAAGAAAACCAGTCGTCGCGATGACTGCATGTGATTTTATCACTTGCCGCTGTCCGTAAGAGCTTTGAAAATCGCGAACGCTGCCAGAACCGTGGTATGTTGAATAAGAGGTTAGGCGAGAGGACGCTTAAAATGGTTTGTTGACCAGCCCGTGATTCCGAGCCTATGCGGTGCGTGCTTAGCGTGCATTTTGTTTCTTTGAATTTATTCAGCTTGGCAGTCTACTGTGTACGGAACGCTGTTGAATTAAGGAGTCGCATAACAGAAGCCGTCATTTTGCTGGCGGCATGCTTTCGTTATAAATAAGCCGCGTGCTTGACGGTGTCTCGCCCATGGGTAATCTGCGACCACTGAAGTTGCGTGCAGCAGCAGTGCTAGTTAGAAACTTTGCCTCAGGCATTCAGCTGCATGCTGCAAGAGGTCAATTGGGCGCGTTATCTTGAGTTTGCTGAAAACGCATCAGGAATCCATGCTTTATGCTGAAGAAAGCATAAACCCCATATAAGCGATCTTGCGCGCGACAGCTACAGGCGATGCGATTGAGATGGCTGTCGCATTCACTCATCGCCTACAAGTTGTACTCCGTGCGGGCGACGATATTGAGCGACGTCTCCCCGGTGTTGCCGGTATGAGCGCTGCAAATACGCGTCGAAACTAGCATCACGCGTGCTTTACTAACTTAAGTTTATGTAGTTTACTGTACAAAGTAGCATAAAATATTTCTGAAGGCTTTGTAGTAGGTTCTTATTCTACTTTTCATACCTTTGCTCGTTCCGCGCGACAATCGGTAGTATTTGAGTGATGTACATCCAGCTCAGGCTTCGCGCTATTGTCTAGTCGCTCAGAGCACTTCCGGGTGTCGATCGACTAATTCTACATTTCTAGAGCCGAGCGATCTGTGCAAGCGACGGCCCGTTGTGTCGCTCGAATCCGTCGGTCGTCGCCGTCGCGCACTAAATCGCCCTATTTATTTATTTATTTATTTATTCATACTCTGATCTTTAAAAGATCTTATCCGGGTGGGAACATACAAGCTCATTCATGCAAACATGCAGTTCAAGAAATCATGCCGACGCTTGAATTCAACATGGCAAAAGCACAGAACGCATGAAAACAAAGGAGGAAATGAACCATGTGCGGTTGAGTCGTGAATGCAGGTGCGCCTGAAAAACGGGACAAAGAATATTGTTGAACGGCAGCATCAGCAAGTTTATTCCAATCAACTATCGTTCTTGTAAAAATAAGAGCATTTGAAGCAATCGTTATGCGGCATTAACGGGGTTACTGCTAGGCGAGTGTTTATGACGAGCAGCATAACCAGTTAAAGGTGTTAAGATGTGCGACGTATCAATATGGTAGTGGCCATTCATTAGCTGAATAAAAAAGTTTAATCGGGAAACACGATTTTGTTCCGTAATCGAAGAGAAGCCACTACGTTTCAGGAGATCTGTTATATTAAAAGTTCGACCGTAAGAATTATAGATAAATCGGACAGCTTTCCTTTGAATTCTTTCTAATTTTTCAATATTTGTTTTTGTGTAGGGGTCCCGAATGATTATTGCATTTGCTAGGGTGGGACTAACTATTGTATTATATGCCTGGAGGCGGACAGTTGGTGTGGAGAATTTTAGCGACCGCCTGAGGATGAACAATTTGCGAAGACAATTAGCCATTACAGTGTCAGTATGTTTTGACCAGGAAAGATTGTGAGATATGTGTATACCGAGATATTTATAGTGAGATACTTTGGAGATGTAAGTGTTCTGGGCAAAATGGTGGAAGAGAAGGGGCTTTTTCCTTGGTGTTATTCTCAGAAAGACGGTTTTTTCATAGTTAATAACCATTTGCCATTGATGGCACCATGCAACTATTTTGCCAAAGTCACTATTTAGCCTGATTTGATCTTGGGGTGAGTCAATTTCGTCATATAGTATACAGTCATCCGCGTAAAGTTAAATTTTTACAGATAGATTTTTGTTGCGTCTTTGTCAATACGCAATGCTCATCAAGGAAACCAATTACATGCTTATAGATTATATGTGTTCGAAAATTTTGCATGTTGCCGAAGTCAGAGAAATTGGTAGATAGTTCTTGATGCAATTGTTTCCCGACTTATGTGAGGTTTTGATTTTTGCTGTTTTCCACTCATCCGGAAGCATGCCATCCTGAAGCGATTTACTAAACAAAATTTCCAAGTATTTAGCACACCTCTCGCCATAATGTTTTAAGAAAGAATTTATATGCCATCTGGACCGAGGGATTTTTTTCATAAATTTTAACAGTAAGTGACGTATACCATTCTCAGAAATAACAATGTCGGGAATGGAAGGCAAATCCATGTAAAAGGAAAGCAGGCAACGATCGTCCGTTGTGAATGGACTACTGAAATGATTGTTAGAAGCAGAACATACAACCTGCTCATCGTGCACATTACGGTCTATTGTAGACATATCGGACAGGGAAGAAGAATGACTCATCATCCTCCATAATCTCCCTGGAGACGTTTTCATAAAACTTGGAAGCTGTACATTAAAGTCATTCTCTTTGTCATTTATGATCATTTGTTTTCATTTTCTTATGCTTCCTCAATGACCCTTTCGGAATTTGAACTAGCTTTCAATTTTGCAGAATTTTTAAGCCGTTTAAGCCTGCGTTGCCGGCGCAACGTCTCCTGGGAAATCCAGGGATTCCGACGCGTAGGCTTACTCGCAATCTTTGGAACAAACTGTTGCATACGGTTGAGTATAATGCCTTTAAATAAAAACCACAGATCATTCATGCTAGCAGTGTTATCTTTAAAGTCGTCCAGATGAAATGCTAGTGTATCAATTGCAGACGCGTCATCTGCACGAGAAAAATTCGGGTAATACTGAATCTTGTCATTTTTACTAACAGGTGCACATTGCAACGACAATACTACTGGTTGATGGTCTGAAATGCCGTCTGTGACGGCATTTCAGACCATCTGTGACCATACCATACCAGACCATATGTGACCATACATGAGGCATCACGTTCTATATTTCCACTTACAAAAAATAGATCGAGAACTGCATTTGAATCTTTGTGGGTTCAGGAGAAATCCTTAACTACCTGTAGTAAGTCAAAATTAAAAACAATATCAATCATTTGTAAATTTTATTTTATTTATTTGTGTGAAAGTGTAACGGATCAATCCCAACAGCACCAGAAAGCTACGTTCCGGAGGAGGCCAACCGAATAGGAAATATAATACGCCTCTGTACCGCTTTGAGACCGGGCAGGATATTGCTGCAGAACCACAACAAGCCACACTTTGAAACAATGGGGTGCAGCCCATACATGAATAACTTCATGTGAAACATAAGCAAAGCTAGCTAGACATCCGGCCTCACATAAGAATGTACAACAGATTTCTAGATGCAGTGTATTTCTAAATGCAGTCAGGGACATCCACATGCTGTACAGGACATTATCAAATGAGCTGCTGTCTTAGAATACGGCACACAAAAAAAAGGTTCTTGCACAATTTGTCTACATTACCAGCCCTATGCTTAGCAGGTCATCTGGTAGCCCCTGTCATATAAGTGCACGTGTTTTGTGCCAGTAATGTGGCGCATATATCTCTTCGATCATAGTGCCCATACTATGTGAGTTTGCACACGTTTGTTCTTTGTTTAACTTTCCATTGTATACTTTATTTTTGAAAATAAGCAGCCAATTGAAAGCAAAGGATATTTCTACAATAATACTGATGAAATCTTAGATAATGTACGTATGTTTTATTACAAGATGTGCTCTAAAGTTCATGGGCATCATTGTAATCTGATTTTATGTGTTTGTCAGTATGTTCCTCAAGTTACTATTCGTTTTGTCTTGTGACTGATCAATAAAGGTTTTGAGCTTTTAAGAGAAAATATTTCATTTGAATAACTCGGCGACTACCGATTACATCCCATTCACCAAGCATAAGTGCAGGAGCTGCTTATGAAGGAATCAAATATTCCCCACATCTAAGTATTGCGAATCCTTTCTAACGTGATCATTGATCTACATCGTGCTTTCACACTATTGGGAAAAGTACTAGCACTCTAGTCTAAAGGAGTGCAATCACTCTGTTCGGGGGAGTAGAAACACTCGGCTTGGAGGAGTAGAAGTACTCGGTTTGAAGGAGTAGAAGCACTCGGTCTGGGGGAGTACTATTACCCCTGTGGGGAGAGTATTAGCACTCCGGAAGAGTACTGGCACTCGCTTGCGATGGAGTAACCAAACTTTGTCAGGAGGAGTTGTCCTATTCTCTCTCAAAGAGGGTCGGTCTACTCTCGAAAAGAGAATAAAATATAGGACAAGCAGATACTCCCTCAAAGAGGGTCCAGAACTATCTTTGTTTTTAGAGCTTTAGTAGCTGGGGCGGAATGTGCGGAACCACTCATCCAAAGCTCCGTATATGGGGCGCAAGGCCCGGCACTGGAGATGCGAGGGCTGCAATTGTTTTAACGATCGATTTATTTGACGATTGATGTGTTTGTGTTCCTTAATAAGCATAAACACACGTTCGGCTGTGACGGAGAGAACGACGTCAGTGACGGAATGCCCGCAACCCACCGTTGTCGCTTGCATTCCATGTCTCGAGTTTGCTCGGTGGCGTGGTTAGCAGCATCCGCCCGCCATTGCCGCTTGTGATTCTCCAAAATTAAATTGCTTCAAAATTAAATCTGTCCGTCACGCAAAACAATGGATTTCTCATACGCCCTTAAGCAATGACTCGTACCTCCGCAAACGCGGCCTCACCATTACGACGGCAGAAGTGAAATTCTACGCTGGAATGCCGAGCGGCAAGGGAGCCAGCTGTGCAAGAAAGCGACAACGCACGAGCCATTGCTGATGATCCTAGTCTTTGCGAACTCCGTCAATGTCGGCACAGGCTCCACCGCCCATAAACAGCTTCGCTGTAAAAACGCAAAACTACGGAGTGAGCTGGGGTCATATTGAAACAAACATTTCTCAGCGAACCCTTCCGGACTTTCTTGAGCGTGGCTGCCGAATACCGCACACTTTACCACCCGGGGAGTTTTGTTGTTGTTGTTGTTGTTGTTGTTGTTGTTGTTGTTGTTTGCAGCTTACGATGGCTGTAAAGGGACGAAGCGGTTTCAGCTTGCCTTGATCCGTATCCTGGGGCTTGCGCTGCTCCCATTATAGCTTTTCTGAAACTGTTGTGCGACGCGTCTCAGCTTCAGAAAAGCCAGTATTACGGGCGACCGAAGCCTCAGAGGATGTCCAATGCGAAAAAAGAGTGTAGGCGCCACATGTATATATTTTTTATTTTTTTAATGCTACGTAGTCAACAGGCTACGATAATTGTCGGAAGCAACCCGCAGCAGCTTTTCTTCTGACAGAACACATTATTAGCGTCCGAACGTCGCACAGCGTCTACGAAAGACGCCGTCTTGGACAGCTATTGATCTTGACCTATCGGTTTCGTTAAGGTGCTCCAATTATTTCCCTGGAAATTTTGTTATCCGCATTCATGGGCTGCCACACATCTGCGAATCGAAAAAAGACGCACCTATAGATTCAGATAAAGAAATAAACACGTTTGTTTTGCACCTTGAGGCAAGGCGCACCACACAAGAATTGTGCAAACTGTCTCTGTTTCGTCGTCCGTTAGCACGCTATGGCCGAAGCTGCTTGCAACACTGCGTCACGTTTACTCGCCACAGGGCTGGGTACACCTATCGGTATGACATATACTGTATTTGCGATTAGTTGCCAAAGTACTGTCCGGCCACAGTTATCCACGTGCGTGAAGGAAGACCGCTACTTTAAATTATTGTGCAGTTATACACGCGGGATTTGTCTGTTCTCCATATTGTCAACCATGTTGTCGTTCCGCATTTATAATGTAGCCGCAATGTAGACAAGAATATATCGAACGCCAGAAAGGCTGCCCACTTACTCAAAGGCCTCGCGGGCAACTGCTTACACTTATCTGTATTCATGCGTTGTGCGACTGTCAAAGACATCATTAAGGAATGTTGGCAGTTCGAGGAAGGTGACAATGGGCACATGAGACAATTTCTTTGCATCCTCATTGCGCGAGAATCGGCAACAGCTATCCAAGAAGGACACCGTAGAGTGCATTGTAATTATTGTGGTGGAGTCCGCGTCCTATATGTCACACCCATGCCTCACCATGTAATGACTGGCGACCAAGCATCTCGCTTACACGTGCCCGACAGTAGCGGGACGCGGGCGTCAGCCACGAGGCCTACTGGACCTCTCTTCAGCGCTTGCAGACATTCTTGCCTCATTTCGCGCCATCGAGTTGCATGCAGCTCAACTCTTTCGACAGCCAGTGTATCTGTCCCAAAATTTGGCCACCCTGTCAACGATTCTTATCTTTAAGTTATCTTTTATATTTCAGTTAGTGCTGGTCCTGAGATTTCCAGCCGTCTCACCTCACCCAAGCTGCCCGCATTTTAATGCGTAAGAATTCTTTGGCGAGTACCGCAACAAAGCCTAGCAATCTTCGTTCCATAGCTCTTTGCGCGGTCTTTAACTTGTTCTCAAGCTTCTTTGTCAGTCTCCAAGTCTCTGCCCCATATGTCAGCACTGGTAAAATTCACTGATTGTACACCTTCCTTTTCAATGATAACGGTAAGCTTCCAGTCAGGAGCTGGCAATGTCTGCCGTATGCGATCCAACCTATTTTTATTCTTCTGTGAATTTCCTTCTCATGATCATGGTTCCCTGTGATTAATTGACCTAGGCAAACGTACTCCTTCACAGACTCTAGAGGCCAACTGGCGATCCTGAACTCTTCTTCCTTTGCCCGGCTATTTATCATTATCTTTGTCTTATATTAATCTTCAACCCCACTCTTACACTCTCTCTGTTAATGTCATCAATCATTTGTTCTAACTCGTCTTAAATGAGATGGGTCAACCTAACTTGAGGATGGGCAAACTTGAAATTTGGGATGGGTCAACTTAAAATTTGAAGGTGGGGGAACTTGCAATTTGGGAGTGGGTCGACTTATATTTGGGAGTGGGCCAACTTGAAATTTGGGGGTGGGCCAACCTAAATTTCAGCATGAGTCAAATTAAATTTGGGTGTGAGCCAACTTAAAATTTTGGGGCGGGCCAAGTTAAATTTGGGGGCGGCCAAACTTGAAATTTGGGAATGGGCGAACTGAAGTTTGGCAGTCGGCGAACTTGATATTTGGGGGTGGGCCAACACAAAGTTGGGGGTAGGACAACTTGAAATTTGGGGATGGGACAATTTCAAATTTGGGGGTGGCTGAACTTGAAATTAGGGGTGGGCCAACTTGAAATTTACGGGTGGCTTTACTGAAATTTGGGGTTGGGCCAAATTGAAATGTGGGGGTGGGCCAGGTGGAATTTGGGGGTATGCTTACGCCTTCTTAGACGACTCCAGTGGAGTTTCTGCATACTTTTTGTCAGCCTGTGTTCATATTAGGGAATTTTTTATAGACATCGCAACCATAGCACGCCGCTAAATAAAAATTTTATTTTCCTGAAGCCTCTGCAAGCTTCTGCCTTCTTGCCATTCAGCAACCTACTGAATTCACTATCAATTGTAGCCAATTTTGACGACTACGATCCCACGGAAGTCCGCAATGATGCAATGGTCATATGATTGAAGCCATTTAAATCAACTTTACAGTGGACGCGACAGCCGCTTTTCGCCATTTCAAATGACACTATTCCATTATGGAGCACGTTTCTTAAGCATATAAATTGGCGTACGGTCGTCCTGGCGTCATTTGCGGGATTTCATCACTGTGAGCGCCAAGCGGCCGACTGGACCACTATGTTTTCTGCCATCAGGAGTCACTCTTTCGCAAAAACGCCGACTTAATTTACTACAGACGTACAAGAGTGTCTGTCTTTTCTTTAAGCCTGCTCATTATTTGCGACATCCACAGCTGTATGCCGTGAAGGTTCTTCCTTTTTGCTACATTGTACTAATAAGTGAACTTGTTTTCGAAATCTACTCGTTTAGTAATGATGTATTGCTGCTACCATTGTCGCACGTAATGTACACAGAATATTCGGGCACCCTCAAATGTAATGCGTCTTGCCTGAGCACGTCCGCCATTGTGTTGCAAATAAACATAACTTGAACTTATTTCTTCCGCACTAAAAGTTGAATCACACGCTTACGGAATCCTGAAACAAGGTCCAATAAGGGTCGCAGTACTCAATCTTCTGATGCCTCTTTTCGCAAGGTTTCTTTTTTTTTTCAGGATGTCACTGTACCGCAGGAACGTTCCCCTGATATATACGATGTGTGAGTTGCTATTCTCAAGCACACAATTTAAACTGCAATCGCGCAACTCAATAATGCCCTGCTGGCAGGTCACCATCGCGTGCCCCGCAAGTATGGCCACGCAGATTCGTTTAGATTCGCATATACCATTTTGGGCGTCGTTACGCCGCCACATATGAACTCTGTCAGCTTGAAAAAGCCGTCCATCTCACGTGACTGTCTTCTTCAGGCTCTTGATGTACCATACGAGTTCTTTCATTAAGCTATTTTTCAAATCACTCGGCATTTCCCTTCTGTTTATTTTCGTAAAGTGTGTCTATCGCCGTGGTTACCAAAACACCCAATGGTAACCTGCCACTCAAGCCTTTCCGGCCGACTGCGCAACTGGTATCGCAGGATTTCTTCAACAGGGCGTTGATGTCCAATGTGACGATGCTCTAGTACTCTTCGCTGACTCAGCTAACCGCTTTTTCTCCAATGACATCGCTAACGCTACTCGATCGTGCTAGACACAACACAAACCGGCAACGACTATAATGTAGTACCAATTACACGCTAGCTTATATGACGTTGTTGTACGCATTTCCGTTCATCACAGGGATAGGAACGTGGCCTTGTCTTTGGTAACATTCGCGTGTAACTCCTCACTCTACAACACCGCTTGTTATTCATCGCCTCAACTCGAGGAAGTCATGTGCTGTATTGGTTAGATGTAGGAGTGCAGTACTTATATTGGGTCCCCAGGCTCTCAACACGAACCTAGGTACAGGCCGCGACTAAGTCAACAGACAAGCACAACCGGCTCTGGTGATGAGCGGGCAATCCAGGTGTGGCTTCCACATAAATCATTGGTCTTGCTCTTAAGCGGATTCACCATCACCACGATCATCTAAAATCTTCTCAGAGGTCGTATCTACAAAACTATTTCCTACAACATGGCCCCTATTTTAGAAACAGTCAATCTTGCTGCAACATTAGGATCTTCCAGGGCATGAAACAGTCATGCATATTGTCACGTGGTGGTGACGTAGAAGAACACAGTAGCAATACTGTGAACGACAAAACTAACTTTTATTGGGCGAACCTGTGCCCACAAGACAGGCTACACTTATAGCACAACGATAGCGGCGAACACGGTCAGCGATCGTCGAAAATCTGATCAGCGGATCAAGCGCGTCGGCTTTTATAGAGCAGTCGTCGAATGTTCCAGACGAATCGTTCGGACCCGCGTGCCTTCCACAGAGTTCTATACCATTCGCGTCAGGTGATGAAATCAGATAACAAAGGTTCGGCGACAACAGACAGCGGATAGAAGCATCGATAACCTTCCAGAAACTTCGTATACATGCAGGCGCGTCCCACGCTGTGCGATTACATTTGTTAGGCGGCGAAACGTGGTTGCCCGATAAAGATACGTGTCAATATCCCCCTCTTAAGAAGCATCGTCCCGATGCTACAAATATAAGAGAGCGAAACACAAAAGTACACTTATTAAACATGACTAACAAAACAACGAAAAGAAACAAAGTCCAAAAGTTATTTACGCGAAGCCCCAAAGTTCATTAACGCTGGTAGTATGGCTTGAGTCGCACAACGTGGACTACTTCAGGTCGTGAGCGGCGCCGCTGTGATGGCGAAATGCCGTCTGGCACGACCTCATAGTCCAGTGCGCCAATACGTCGCAGGATCTTGTACGGTCCGAAATAGCGACGCAAAAGCTCCTCGCTCAGTCCTCGTCGGCCTATAGGGGTCCAAACCGAAACACGGTCGCCGGGCTGGTACTCGACGAAGCGTCGTCGGAGGTTGTAGTGTCGGCTGTCGGTCCTCTGCTGCTTCTTGATTCGCAGGCGGGCGAGCTGTCGGGCTTCTTCGGCGCGCTGGAGATAGGTAGCGACGTCAAAATTTTCCTCGTCAGTGACCTGCGGCAGCATGGCGTCGAGCGTCGTCGTCGGGTTCCTGCCGTAAACCAGCTTAAATGGCGTGATCTGTGTTGTTTCTTGCACCGCCGTGTTGTAAGCGAATGTTACGTACGGCAGGACCGCATCCCACGTCTTGTGCTCGACGTCGACGTACATTGCTAGCATGTCGGCGAAGGTCTTGTTCAGGCGCTCCGTGAGACCATTCGTCTGCGGATGGTAGGCAGTTGTCCTCCTTTGACTTGTCTGGCTGTATTGCAGAATGGCTTGCGTGAGCTCTGCTGTAAAAGCCGTTCCTCTGTCGGTGATGACGACTTCTGGAGTACCGTGTCGCAGCAGGCTGTTCTCGACGAAAAATTTCG
Organism: Dermacentor variabilis; assembly: GCF_050947875.1. NCBI lineage: Eukaryota > Metazoa > Arthropoda > Arachnida > Ixodida > Ixodidae > Dermacentor > Dermacentor variabilis. The sequence continues at coordinate 228,336,963 of NC_134570.1, forward strand.
CCACTTCTGCTGCGCTGTCTTTCAGTAGAGCTTTGGTTTCAGCGAAGCGGGTGAGATAGTCCGTCGCCACGACGATCCACTTATTTCCAGATGTTGATGTCGGAAACGGCCCTAACAAGTCCGTCCCGATCTGCTGAAAAGGTCGGTAAGGAGGCTTGATCGGCTGTAGTAATCCCGCTGGCCTTGTCGGTGGTGTCTTGCGTCGCTGACAGTCTCGGCATGTCTTGACGTAACGGGCGACATCGGCGGTTAGGTGCGGCCAGTAATACTTTTCTTGCATCGTGGATAGCGTCCGGGAGAAACCGAGGTGCCCAGCGGTCGGATCGTCCTGTAGGGCGGGCAGTACTTCTGGACGCAGCGCCGACGGAACAACAAGAAGGTAGTTGGCGCGGACTGGTGCGAAGTTCTTCTTCACAAGTAGGTTGTTTTGAAGCGTGAACGAAGATAATCCACGCTTAAATGCTCTAGGGACAACGTCGGTGTGCCCTTCCAAATACTCGACTAGCGCTTTTAGCTCCGGGTCCCCTCGTTGTTGTTCGGCGAAGTCTTCCGCGCTTATTATGCCAAGGAAGGCGTCGTCATCCTCGTCATCTAGCGGTGGCGGGTCAACGGGGGCGCGTGATAGGCAATCGGCATCTGAGTGTTTTCGTCCAGACTAGTATGTTACAGTGATGTCGTATTTTTGTAGTCTGAGGCTCCACCTTGCCAGAAGTTCTGAAGGGTCCTTTAAGTTAGCTAGCCAACACAACGCGTGATGGTCGCTGACCACATTGAATGGCCTGCCATAGAGGTAAGGGCGAAATTTCGCTGTAGCCCAAAGATGGCGAGGCATTCCTTTTCGGTTGTAGAATACTTGCCTTCCGTTTTTGACAACGACCGGCTAGCGTAAGCTATCACGTGTTCATGTCCATCTTTTCTCTGGACTAGGACGGCACCGAGGCCTAGGCTACTGGCGTCAGTTTGTATTTCGGTATCGGCGTGCTCGTCGAAGTGCGCAAGTGCGGGCGGCGACTGCATGCGTCGTTTGAGTTCTTGAAATGCGTCGGCCTGCGGCGTTTCCCACTTGAACTCGACGTCACATTTAGTTAGCTTTCTCAGCGGCGCAGCGATGCGTGACAAGTCCTTCACAAATCGTCACAAATCGCCTGTAGTAGGCACACATGCCAAGAAATCTACGCATTGCCTTCTTGTCGATGGGCTGCGGGAACTTTGCAATGGCAACTGTCTTCGCCGAAGGGAGCGAACGCACTTCACGTCGGCTCCGTTTTCCAAGAATTTCGCTGTGCTTATCGCTCATTCACCTCATGAATGTAACACCAGCGTATTCACCAGCGTAGGTGGGAAACGACTTCCTTCCCAATCACAGACCAGCTCCACGCTAACCCTCGCCGGAGCCCGCTTCGCCGGAGCAGTGATGGAAGTTCAAGTGAACGGGGAGGACATCTCCCCTGAAGAGTTTCTCCAAGGCAACGGTTGGTGCACCATTCGATACAAGACCCAATTCAACCGCGAGGCCGCGCAAAGCAACACCCAGAACGGAACCCACTCCCGCACCGGCGAGGGAGCGAACGGCGACCGACAGCGTTCGCGCCAAAGACAGCGTAACGTCAAGCAGCAAGTCATCAGGAACAGTAAAATGCCACTACTCCCACGAAGTGATTTCAAGGTCGTGATACGACCAAGAGGAGGCCTCGACGTTGCCGCCACCAGAACCGTGATCCTCGCATCGGCCATTTACCGGGCGGCCAACGTACCGGGGCAAGAAGCAGGGGAGGACACGGTGTGCACCAACAACCGCCAAAACATCATAGTCGCGAGTACACCTCACGCTACTCATGCCGCTAAGTACAGACAATTAGAAGCCATCACCATCGGTGATCGCCGCCACGAGGTCAGTGCCTATGAGACGGCCCCCGACTACACGGTGAAGGGAATCATCAGGGGAATCCCGTTGGAGGAGGACGCCAAGTCCATTCACACCAACATCGTTCACGCCCGCAACCCCCACGCCCTGGCAGCCAAACGGCTCGGTAATACCAAGACGGTCATAGTGGCCTTTCAAGGACCGCGAGTGCCCTCCTACGTCAGGTACGGCGGCGCCCTCCTTCGCTGCGCCCTGTATCGCAAGCAAATCGACATGTGTCGCGGCTGCGGGAGACTCGGTCACCGAATGGACGTGTGCCCCTATCCTCAGGACAAAGTGTGCCGTGGTTGTGACGCCCTCAACCCAGGCCCCGACCACCAGTGCTCCCCACGTTGCAAGCTGTGCGGAGGAACACACATGACGGCGGATCGCAACTGCCGCGCAAGGTACAAGACCCTGTCGTGACAAAGAGGCAATGGGAACGCCACAGGGCCGCCGAGGAAGCGGAGGCGGCCGCCAAAGCCACCAGTCCCGCCGGCAAGCCGCGCTCGAGATCCAGGACCCGCAGCCGAGGCCGCTCCCGGTCCCGGAGCCGCACCCCAAACCCACGGCAGCAGCAGCAACGCCGGTCTCGCAGCCGCACCCCCAGATGGACCTCAACAAGAGACACCGAAACCACCGAGAAGGTGAGCTGGGCAGATGCGGTCACCGGAAAACGAGCACCAACCGCGAAGGCTGGCGACAAAGCACCTGCTAAAACAGAGAGGGAGGTAACTAAATTAACACAGACGATACAAGCGCTGCAGAAGCAAATAGACCTCATGCAGAAACAGATTCGCGCAAAAGACGACCTCATACAACAACTCCAGCATGCCGTGAAGAGCGGTACCGATACAGAGGCCATGCATGAAACTCACGAACAACCCATAGAGGACGACGAAGTCGTATACCCCGACACTAAACGCAGACCCACTCCCTCACATACCACTCAGGCCACGCAGGGAGCAGAAGAGGAACCCATAGAGGACGACGAGGTCGAGTACCCCGATACCAAACGAAGACCCACTCCCGCCCTTACAGAGGCAACACGACCCAAGGGCACGCGCGCAGCGATACGCGACGCGCCAATAGATACACTCGAGGCTCGCTTAAGCACTCTCGAGGAAACTATCATCGCGTCCATCACGCGTACCATCCAGCGGAGCCTGGAGAGCGTTCACCTCAGACTGTCGAGATTAGAAGCCGCAAACAGCACGATCGTACCGTCGCATATGCGTACCATCCAGCGGAGCCTGGAGAGCGTTCACCTCAGACTGTCGAGATTAGAAGCCGCAAACAGCACGATCGTACCGTCGCATAGGGAAGCGGCGCAACACATGTAACAAGATATAAACATGGCCCGACACTCATCGAAACAAAAACACACAATATGGCAGTGGAACTGCAGAAGTTACCAAAACAAACGAGCGCACTTACAACAATACCTGAAAACGATCCCAGACCGCCCAGACGTCATCATACTCCAGGAAACGAATGGTCCTGCCAAACTCGCGGGGTACCAGTCTATAACAGGCAAGGCGGAGAAACCAAACGTCACCACACTGGTCAAGCGAGCGCACACAGCTATCGAACACGACACCAAAATCAGAGACATCGAAAACGTTCTCGTAGAATTAATTCCACCACGCAAGACCCGCAACAGCATCTTCGTACTCAACGTCTACAGCAGTCCCAGATGCCGCCAGCACCGCTTCCATGTCCTCTTCAAACGGGCAATCGACCTCGCCAAGGGGCAACAGCTGTTCATTGGGGGGGACTTTAACGCGGCGCACACGGCGTGGGGTTACAAGCACGATCACCCCAAAGGCACCCATCTATGGGCAACGGCGCAATACGCCGGACTCGAGCTAGTCACCGACCCCGCGGCACCAACAAGGCAGGGCAACAGCGCAAGCACTGACACGACGCCTGACCTTACTTTCAGGTGCAACACACGCAAAGTCACTTGGACAAACACCATGCAAGACTTGGGGAGCGATCACTACATTATTTCCATAGAAGCAGAAGACGGTCCACAGGAACACAATACCGCTCGTCAAATGAAGATCACCAAGTGGAATCGGCTACGCAAGCATCGTGATGAGCAACAGATGGAAGACATCAAAGATATAGAACAATGGACCAACCAGCTGCGGTGGGATATCGAGCGCATGACGCAAACGATCACGTCGACAGCTGGGCTCGAGACAATAGACTCCCGGTTGCTGCACATGTGGGAAGCCAAAACTCACCTGCAGCACCGATGGAAACAACAGAGACACAATAGGAGACTGCGTAAACGGATAGCACAGCTCAACAAAGAAATAGAACAGCACGCGCTTAACCTGCAACATCAACAATGGGAAGAGAAATGCGCGGAGATGGATGGTCAACTCACCACGCGTTGCACGTGGCAGATACTGCGGTACCTGCTCGATCCGGCAATGGCAAGAAGCAACTATCACACTGATACCGAAACCCGGCAAGAAATTACAGCTGGAGAACCTGCGCCCCATCTCCCTCACGTCCTGCGTGGGCAAGTTAATGGAGCACGCGTTTCTCAATAGACTCACGGATTACCTCGAGGACAATGACTTATTTCCACACACCATGATTGGGTTCAGAAGACATCTCTCCACGCAAGACGCCCTTCTGCAACTAAAACACCAAATCATAGACAATCCGGGGCGTTCGACGAGAGCCATCCTCGGGCTGGACCTGAAGAGGGCCTTCGATAACGTTCGCCACGATGCCATATTGCGACAAATAGACAAGCTAAATCTCGGCCTGCGCACGCACAACTACGTCTGAGACTTCCTCACGGGAAGAACCGCTCGCATGCGAGTGGGGCAACTACAGTCAGAGCAAATCAACATCGGCAGCTCGGGCACCCCGCAGGGCTCGGTGATTTCGCCGATGGTCTTCAACATCGTCCTGCTGGGGTTGCCCGACCGATTTCTTCAAATCGAAGGACTGCATCACACGCTATACGCGGATGATATTACGATCTGGACGAAAACGGGCAGCGACGGAGCGATCGAGCAACGTTTACAACAGGCCATCCAGTGCGTAGAAAACTACCTCGTGGGTACGGGACTCGCCTGCTCGGCCGAAAAATCCGAACTGCTGCTATATAGACCGGTCAGAAAGGGGCGCCCACCTATATGCTACACCTCCCCCCCCCCGGAAAAGCAAGAGATCCAATTAACGGCATCAAACGGCCTACCCATCCCGATAGTAGAAAACATCCGAGTACTAGTAATGATGATAGAACACAAGGATGGCAGTGGCGAAGCACTTGGCATGATAACGGCAAAGGCCACCAGCACGATGCAGCTCATTCGACGCATCACCAACAAACACGCTGTGAAACAGTTGTGAAACGCTGCCGCGTACCATTTCTCAAATAAGGTACGCGGCAGCGTTTCACAACTGGACGGTTGCGGAAAGAAACAAGCTCAAAGCGCTCATACGCAAGGCGTACAAATGTGCGTTGGGACTTGCGCCTGGAGTTAGCACCACCAAGCTCTTAAAACTAGGCCTACACAATACGCTCGAAGAACTCGTGGAGGCGCAACAAGTGTCCCAACTTGAACGCCTATCCAAGACCCGCCCGGGCAGACACGTACTTGAAAATCTCGGCATCACATACCACTCGCTACACGGCGTCAAAGTAGACATTCCAAGACCCATACGCGAGCAACTATGCGTACCCCCATTGCCTCGCAACATGCACCCCCAACACCACACGGAGAGGCGTAAAGCCAGGGCACAACAAATGAACAAAAGTTACTCTAACGACAAGGAGGCGGTCTTCACCGACGCAGCCCGCTATCGAGACAGGAAGAGTTTCGTGGCGGCAGTTACTAGCCACCGAGGCAACCACCTCACGAGCGTCACCGTGAACACGGCACATGCCGAAGCGGCAGAGGAAGCGGCCATAGCACTGGCCCTCACACAAACCACAGCTACTTACGTGATCTGCGACTCGCAAACGGCAATTCGCAATTTTGCAAATGGGCGCATCTCGCAAGAGGCATATCAGATACTCCAGCGACATCCCATACACCAGGGAGAGGCCGACGTTGATAACCGAAGGCATTTGCTATGGATCCCGGCACACACTGGAATGAGGACCCCCAACGAAGCGGCTCACGGCGTTGCTTGAGGCCTGACTCACCGAGCAGCATCGGAGGACGAGCGCCCGCGGGGTACTGCAAATGTCTGGGCATGGGAGGATCGTATGACCACTTTTCACGACATCATGGCACACTACCAATTACAAAGACGCATATACCCATTCCCTCACGCTAGGTTAGACAGGATGCAAGCAGTACACTTCAGACAATTACAAACAGACTCTTACAGAAACCCCAGACTCATGCACGCCATGTATCCAGACATGTACACTACAAACAGATTCACATCGTGTGGCGAGGTTGCCACACTAGAGCACATGTTGTGGGAGTGTCGGGACTTAACAAACAAGTCGGGCAGTGCCGACCACTCCGTCTCTTCCACCGCCAGCCTCCAGTCACGCTGGATGACCGCACTGCTCATCTCTGACCTGACAGCACAAATCTGGGCCGTCCAGCGAGCCAAGGAAGCCGCTTCGAGACAAGGTCTCGGAACCACGTCCGCGGCGGGTGCCCAGACCCACTAAAAAGACGCCGGACTCAAATCTTGTTGATTTGAAATAAAAGTTTACGCGCTCTCTGCGGGTCGGGGCGGACTCCAGACTTGCTGATGACGTGGCCTAGGAACAGAAGCTCATCGTAAGCGAAGCGGCACTTTTCTGGCTTCAGAGTACGCCCTCATGACTTGATGGCCTCTAGTACTGTTGCAAGCCGCCTAAGGTGATCCTCGAAATTTCCGGCGAAGACAACGACGTCATCCAAGTAAACGAGACCGGTCTGCCACTTCCATCCTGCTATAACCGTGTCATCACGGGTTGGAACGTTGCAGGCGCTGAGCACAGTCCAAATGGCATAACCTTGAACTCGTAGAGGCCGTCTGGGATGATGAAGGCGGTCTTTTCGCGATCTCTTTCATCGACTTCTATATGCCAATAGCCAGACTTCAGGTCCATCGACGAGAAGTATTTAGCGTTGCAGAGCCGATCCAATGCGTCGTCTCTCCGTGGGAGGGGGTATACGTCCTTCTTAGAGATCTTGTTCAGACGACGATAATCGACGCAGAAACGTAGAGTTCCGTCCTTTTTCTTCACCAGGCCAACAAGGGATGCCCACGGGCTTTTCGACGGCTGGATGATGTCATCGCGCAGCATTTCGTCGACTTGCTTTCTTATAGCTTCACGTTCTCGCGGCGAAACTCAGTAAGGGCTCTGGAGGAGTGGTCGAGCGCACTCCTCGGTGATTATGCGATGCTTGGCGACTGGTGTTTGTCGAATCCTCGATGACGTCGAAAAGCAGCCTTTGTATCGTCGGAGCAGACTCCTCAGCTGTAGTTGCTTAATTAAGGGGAGACTTGGATTAATGTCGTAGTCTGGTTCGGGAACCATGGTCGTCGGGGTAGATGCGGCGGAATCCGAGAGGACAAACGCGCTACTGGTTTCCAGAATTTCCTCGATGTACACGATAGTCGTGCCCTTGTTGATGTGCTTGAACTCCCGGCTGAAGTTTGTCAGCAACACTTCGGTTTTCCCTCCATGCAGTCGGGCGATCCCTCTTGCGACGCAAATTTCACGGTCTAGCAGTAGACGTTGATCGCCTTCGACGACGCCTTCTACGACAGCGGGTGTTTCGGTGCCGACCAAAATAACAATGCTGGAGCGAGGCGGGATGCTCACTTGATCTTGGAGCACACTCAAGGCGTTGTGACTACGAGGGCTCTTCGACGGCATCGCTTTATCTTCCGACATCGTTATTGACTTCGACTTCAGGTCGATGATTGCGCCGTGTTGGTTCAGGAAGTCCATACCGAGAATGACGTCTCGTGAACACTGTTGGAGGATAACGAAGGTGGCAGGGTAAGTCCGGTCATGAATGGTTATTCTTGCCGTGCAGATTCCAGTCGGCGTGATGAGGTGTCCTCCAGCGGTGCGAATTTGAGGGCCTTCCCATGCAGTTTTAACTTTCTTCAACTGCGCGGCGATGGGTTTACTCATGACGGAGTAATCGGCTCCTGTGTCCACTAAAGCGGTGACTGCGTGGCCGTCGAGAAGCACGTCGAGGTCGGTGGTTCTTTGTGTTGCGTTACAGTTAGGTCTTGGCGTCGGATCACGGCTGCGTCGTGTTGAACTGAAGTTGGAACGTCGCGTCGTCATGTCGTCTTTCGTCGGTGTAGTCTTGGCTTCCTGATTTCGTCGGGACGGCGGCGTGTCGTTATTATGTCGTCGAGATGGTCTCTTCGTCGTCTTCGTCGGCGGCGGAGGATCTTCGTCAGTTCGACGAACAGCAACCGGACCTCCATCGGTTGCTGTTTTTAGTTTTCCGGATATGGGCTTGCTGACCGGCCCCGGGCTGGCCCAGTGTATGGTCGGCGCTGCGGCGACAGGTAGCGGCCTGGTGACTGCGAACGGCACGGTCGTCGAGGGCTCCACTGAGTAACGGCGAGGCAGTCGGCGATGTCACGAGGGCGTTCACCTTCCCGAGGGCACGGTGCATCGACGGCGAACCCTCGCAATCCCAGGTCGCGATATGGGCATCGGCGATACACATGGCCGGCTTCCCCGCAGTGGTAGCAGAGCGGGCGGTGGTCAGGAGCGCGCCAAACGTCTTTCTCGGGTAGCTGCGCTGGGCGACGGGTGGGCGTGCTGGCGGCGGCGGCAGTGGTCGACGGAATTGTGGCGTTACAGGGCCCTGGCGCGGTCGTGGAGGGGCACCTTGACGGCGGGCGACGGCGGCGTAGGTCATCGCTTCTGGCTGGGGCTGCGATGATTGTGATTGTACCTGGGAACTCTGAGCGATCGCTGGACTTCTTCTTTGACAACTTCGGCGATTGAGGCCACTTGAGGTTGCGATGAAGGGAAGATCTTCTGTACCTCCTCTCGTACTACTGCCCGGATGGTCTCGCGCAGGTCGTCGGTGGCCACTGATTGAACGCCGGCGTAGCTTGTTGGCTTGGTGCGTCGGTCGAAGTGCCGGTTCCGCAATTCCAGTGTCTTCTCGATGTTCGTCGCCTCACGAAGAAACTCGTCGACAGTCTTCTGTGGGCTTCTTACCATTCCGGCGAAAAGTTCCTCCTTTACACCACGCATCAGTAGGCGGACTTTCTTCTCTGACATTTCCGGGTCGGCATGGCGGAACAGACGGGTCATTTCCTCAGTGAAGATCGCGATCGTCTCATTCGGCAGCTGCGCTCTCGTCTCTAGTAGAGCTTGGGCTCACTCTTTTCGCACTACGCTTGTAAATGTTTGCAGGAAGCCGCTTCGGAACAGGTTCCACGTCGTCAAGGTGGCTTCTCGATTCTCGAACCACGTCCTGGCGGCGTCCTCCAATGCGAAATAGACATGTCGCAGCTTGTCGTCGCTTGCCCAGCTGTTAAACGTAGCGACCCTCTCGCACGTTTCCAGTCAGCTTTCTGGGTCCTCAAATGTGGAACCGCGGAACGTCGGTGGTTACCTGGGCTGCTGCAGCACGATGGGGGAAGCTGGGGTTGCCATTGGGGTTACCTTGGCCACAATCTTCTTGGTCTTTTGAGGTAGAAGTCCGTGCTCCGGGGGCAGCTGTTGAAGACGGCGGCTTGCTCGATGGTGCGGGACTACGTTGGTGTTCTCTTTGCGGTCCGGCCTTGAATTACGGCTTGTCGTCCGGTACATGAACGTAAAGCACCTCCACCAGATGTCACGTGGTGGTGACGTATAAGAACACAGTAGCAATACTGTGAACGACAAAACTAACTTTTATTGGGCGAACCTGTGCCCACAAGACAGGCTACACTTATAGCACAACGATAGCGGCGAACACGGTCGGCAATCGTCGAAAATCTGATCAGCGGATGAAGCGCGTCGGCTTTTATAGAGCAGTCGTCGAATGTTCCAGACTAATCGTTCGGACCCGCGTGCCTTCCACAAAGTTTTACACCATTCGCGTCAGGTGATGAAATCAGATAACATAAGGTTCGGCGACAACAGACAGCGGATAGTAGCATCGATAACTTTCCAGAAACTTCGGGTACATGCAGGCGCGTCCCACACTGTGCGATTACATTTGTTAGGCGGCGAAACGTGGTTGCCCGATAAAGATAAGTACACGTGTCAATATATCGTTTTGAAGCGCTTGTACGAAGCTTTACAGTATAGAACAACTATCCGCAGCGAGGCGGGACCGCTGTTCAGAACTGATGCTGGAAGCTTGAGTTACATGTTTTGTTCGCATATATTCAGGGAAAAGGCGTTCTTGCCGCTTAAGCGAAACGTTCCATTTTTTTTTCTATATACATAAATGCGGTGTTTTCAACCTGTCAGACACTATTCGGACATGCTTTAAGTTAGTCTTCATTGCTTCACACTTAACGGGAATTTAACGGCCAATACATGATATCAGTTCCGGCCCGTATTCGATTTAACACAAATACATTTTCCTTCTGGAAAACACCCAACGTCATTCAGCGCAGTTGTCCCGCTTTTCCTACCATTGTTTCCTTTCTTCGGGATGATGGTGTATGGGGCGGCCGACATCAGAGGTAGCATAAAGCGTGATATTTATGGGACTAATAAATTGAAGTCAACGCCCTCTGGGCCGCACTTTTCGGCGACAAGGTAGCTTAGCCATCTGCGGGATTATCTTGCTGAGCTATGTATGATGCTAGGTTGTGGTAGTCGGCAGTTCAAATCCTCCCCCCCCCCTCCATTTTTTTAATTATTATCTACGATGGTGTACCTGAATATGACATTCTCCAGTGCACAACATCTGCAGGCTTGGAGAGGCGCCTGACACCGGCAAAAGATGCCGATAGTGAGTGCGGCCACAACCTCCTTAATGATATCTTCAGTTAAGCAATGGCCTTCAGTCCCCAGCGGCTGCTGAGCACCTGACCAAGGCGGCGGTCAGAATTGCAACGCAGCAGAGGGTGCTAAGAATCTCTGGGTCCGGTCAGGCCGCCAATGGAAACTGACCCTTGCAACGTTTAACACCCGAACCCTCTCGAGTGAGGCTAGCTTAGCAGGACTCTTCGAAGAACTATCAGACATTGTTTGAGATATTATCAGCCTTAGTGAGACTAGAAGAACTGGTGAGGCTTACACATTGCTGAATGACGGCCACGTCCTCTGCTATAGAGTTCTTCCGGATAAGAAGCAATATGGGGGAGGATTCCTAATCCATAAGGACATAGCGGTCAACATTGACGAATTCTAGATCATCAAGGAGAGGGTAGCAGTAGTCGTAATCAAACTTAATAAGAGGTATAGATTAAAGGTAGTGCAAGCCTACGCTCCAACATCCAGTCACGACGATGAGGAGTTTTATGAAGATGTTGAATTAGCGATGAGAAAAGTGCAAGCTCGTTGTACTGTAGTAATGGGTGGCTTCAATGCAAAAGTGGGGAAAATGCAGGCCGGTGAACAGGCAATTGACAACTACGGCGTCGATTCTAGAAACGATAGAGGAGAGGTGCTGGTAGAATTCGCAGAAAGGAATAAGCTGAGAATAATGAAAACCTTTTTCAGGAAGTGTAGCAACAGAAAGTGGACCTGGAAATGCCCTAATGGTGAAACAAGGAATGAAATTGATTTCGTACCTTCTTCCGACTCAAGCATAGTGCAGGATGTAGAAGTGACAGGTAGGGTAAAGTGCAGTGATCATAAGTTAGTGAGGGCTAGGATTCATCTCAATTTGAAGAGAGAAATAGTAAAATTGGTCAAGAAGAAACAGGTCAACTTAGAGGCAGTAAGGTTAAAAGCTGACAAATTTAGGCTGGTACTTGCAAACAAATTTGCAGCCTTAGAACAGAGAGATGATGACTATGGCATAGAGGTCATTAATGAAACCGTAACGGGGCTGGCTTCATAGGCAGCAACTGAAGTAGGAGGCAAGGCACCAAAGCAACCAGTAGGCAAGCTCTCTCAAATAACAAAGGACCTAATAAAGAAACGACAAAGAATGAAAGTTTCCAACTCAAGAAATAAGATAGAATTCGCGGAACTGTGAGAACTGATCAACAAGTAGAAAATAAGGGATGTTCGACATTATAACGTGAGAAAGACTGAGGAAGCCGTAAAAAATGCACGCAGCCTAAATCAGTGAGAAGGAAACATGGCATAGGGCAAACCAAGATGTATGCACTGAAAGATAAGCAGGGTAATATCATCAGCAATCTGGAAGGTATAATAAATGCAGCGGAATAATTCTATACTGACCTGTACAGTACCCAGACGACTCAGAACTCCGTTCGAAACGATAATGAACAGGATACAGAAACTCCTCCTATAACTAGAGATGAGGTGAGAAGGGACTTGCAAGACATGAAACGGGGAAAGGCGGCAAGCAAAGAAGGCGCAGTTGCCGCAGGATGAAGTAGCCAGTAAATGGCAAATGTACTGGGAGAAAAATCAATGGTTCAAATACTGCTTCAAGCAAAAAGGTGAAAGTTAATGTTGGTTGTCAGAAATACGTGAGAAAATGAACGCCGCATACAAAATATTTTGGAACCACATAAAATTATTAGACAGGAAGTCAACAACAATACAACATATCCTAGACGAAGATGGAAACAAACTGGAAGGGGAAGCGGCATTAAATTACATCCGAAAAATAACAGCTGAATCTTTCCAAGGAAATGACGAGGTTTTATTTGAAGAAAAAAAGAACATGAAAGAGAACCAGATGGAAAAGGAGCTGGTGCTGACCAATTTCAACTGGAAGAAAACCGAAGAGAAAATTCCTTAGCGTACAGCCACAAGGCTCGACGAGGTTTCAGTTAGGATGATTAAAGAACTAGGGCCAAAAAGTAAGGAAGCTCTGGTGAAACCACTGGAAAAAAACATTAAAAGATTGACAAATACCAGACAGTTGGCGACAAAGTAGAATGAATTTAATTTATAAAGGTAAGGGGGAGAAAGATAGAATTCACTGGTATAGACTGTTGACCATTACATCGGTAATATCATCATCATCATCAGCCTGGTTACGCCCACTGCAGGGCAAAGGCCTCTCCCATACTTCTCCAACAGCCCCGGCCATGTACTAATTGTGGCCATGCCATGCCTGCAAACTTCTTAATCTCATCCGCCCACCTAACTTTCTGCCGCCCCCTGCTACGCTTCCCTTCCCTTGGGATCCAGTCCGTAACCCTTAATGACCATCGGTTATCTTCCCTCCTCATTACATGTCCTGCCTATGCCCATTTCTTTTTCTTGATTTCAACTAAGATGTCATTAACTCGCGTTTGTTCCCTTACCCAATCTGCTCTTTTCTTATCCCTTAACGTTACACCTATCATTCTTCTTTCCATAGCTCGTTGCGTCGTCCTCAATTTGAGTAGAACCCTTTTCGTAAGCCTCCAGGTTTCTGCCCCGTAGGTGAGTACTGGTAAGACACAGCTATTATATACTTTTCTCTTGAGGGATAATGGCAACCTGCTGTTCATGATCTGAGAATACCTGCCAAACGCAGCCCAGCCCATTCTTATTCTTCTGATTATTTCCGTCTCATGATCCGGATCCGCCGTCACTACCTGCCCTAAGTAGATGTATTCCCTTACGACTTCCAGTGCCTCGTTGCCTATTGTAAATTGCTGTTCTCTTCCGAGACTATGGAGCATTACTTTAGTTTTCTGCAGACTAATTTTTAGACCCACTCTTCTGCTTTGCCTCTCCAGGTCAGTGAGCATGCATTGCAATTGGTCCCCTGAGTTACTAAGCAAGGCAATATCATCAGCGAATCGCAAGTTACTAAGGTATTCTCCACTAACTTTTATCCCCCATCGGTAATATACGGTTTACCAATGGAGGCAATCAAATTAAAGCTGCAAGCATGGGCAGAAAATAATGGCATTTTGGGAGTACTTCAGAATGGCTTCGGAATAGGTAGGCGTTTGGATGACAACTTATTTGTTCTTACTCAGTGTATTGAAATATCAAGAGTAAAAAGCAGACCGTTATATGTGGCCTTTTTAGACGTTACAGGAGCGTATGACGGCGTAGATCGCAACATTTTGTGGGATATTCTGGAAGGGGAAGGCTTAGGTAACGATTGTCTACAGCTTTTGAGAGAGATTTACCTAGAAAATACCGTTTGCGTTGAATGGGAAGGGATGAGGACCGAGGAGAAAGTTCATATCAACAAGGGACTGAGGCAGGCGTTCCCTTTATCCCCGCTGCTGTTTATGATGTACATGGTGAGGATGGAGAGGGCGCTAGAAGGAAGTAATCTCGGGTTTAATCTCTCATACAAACAGGCGGGTACAGTAATAGAGCAGCAACTCCCAGGTTTATTTTATGCGGACGTCATTGTGTTGCTCGCTAACAAGCAAAGTTATTTGCAACGTCTGGCTAATATCTGTGGACAGGAAGGCAACAATTTAGGTTTGAAATTTAGTGCTAGAAAAGCCGGTGTTATGGTATTCTATGAAAACAGTGAACAGACAGTGGAGATACAGGGCCAAGAAATACCTCGGGTAACAGAATATAAATACCTTGGTATATGGATAAACGAAGGTAATGGATATATGGAAACACAGGAAAAAACCATAACAGTCAAGGGGAAGAGAAATGCAGTCATAATGAAGCACAGAGCGCTATGGCGATACAATAGGTACGAGGTCCTCCGAGGTATGTGGAAAGGGGTAATGGTTCCAGGACTTACTTTTGGAAATGCGGTTGTTTGCTTTAAATCAGGGGTACAATCAGGGCTCGACGGGAACCAAAGGTCAGTGGGTCGCCTCGCATTGGGCGCTCACGGGAAGACTACAAATGAAGCTGTGCAGGGTGATAGTTTTGAAGTGAGGGAAGCTAGCAGTAAAATTCATTATGAAGAACGACTGAGGAATATGGAAGAAAGTACATTTGGCAAGGGAGAGTGCTGATGTATCAGTACAGGAAAAACATTGATTCACAGTGGAGGAAAAGAACTAGGAAGCTTGCCAGCAAGTATGCGGCCTGTAGGGTGAGCAACACAGCAAAAAAGAACGTCAAGCGGAAAGTCAGAGAGGCTGAAAAAAATTCATGGGTGGTGGCAATGGAAAAGAAACCTGCCATGAGTAACTACTTAAAAGGAAAAAAACGAAATCAGGAAGGAAACAATATAACTCAAAGGGAAACTCATTACGTTTCGAAGTGAGATCGGGATGCCTTAGAACACGCACCTATAAAGCGAGATATAAGAAGGAAGAAAAAGCATGTACTTGCTGCGGTAAAGCTAGGGAAACGATGGAGCATGTTTTATTACAAAGTGAAGACATCTGCCCAGCAGTCGATTTAGGCACCACTGGCCTCCTTGAAGCCCTCGGATTCAGCGAAAGCAGGGGAAAAGTAAACATGTCCGCAATAGAGATTAGTAAGGGGCGATTGGAAGATTGGTGGAAGAAAAGTAGGGAAACGACAAAAATCGTAGATGTAGAAAAGCAAAGTTCACAATAGGGGGTCAGGAAATTTGGTTGTGGGGGTTCATCGTGTTTTTGTTTTCTTTTTTAACCTAGATAGGACATTAGGTAGTATAATATCAAGAGCTTGGTAGCGCAACCCACCACCCCGTTCTAAAGGGGACGCTCACAACATCCGTCGATTCATCCGTGAATATATCTGGGTGCAGTGATGCGCGCAGTTTCCGGCGGCACAGATATCACCCGATCTGTGAAAGAAGCTCGCGCTAAGGAATCGACGGTTTCATGATTCCATTATCATGTCGCCGCCGCCTTGTTCTTTTTCGATGTGGCGCGTGTCCGCGTTCCACAAGAATGGTTTTTCAGCGTCGTTGAAAGCGCAGTGACGCGGCGTTGTCAAATCAAAGGCCTGCACATAATCCTTGCGCAACGTCGCACAGGCGTCTGTCGAAGCATTTCAAGTTGTTTCCTCAGATGCACCGCCATGCAAGTGCCGCGTGCTCCTATCGCCAAAAGGAGCGCCAACTAAAATCCCTTGATAGTTTGAAAGTAGCGACACGCTTAGAACTCTGCCGCCGCGCGACCTCCTCGCCTCCTCCTCGCCCCTTGTGCGTTCCCCCGGCGGCAACCAGTTTTGCCCCCGTTTTTCTGCACGACGATTGGTCTCCCTGCCGTTGCCCTTGGAAACGCGCGGATCTTGAGTTTTGCTTGTGTTTTTCTTTTTCGTTCGCGCCATTTTCCTCCTGAGCACGGCTGGCTCGGCGCTTTAGCTCGGCGTAGCGAACGTTGTACCCTGTGTTTCCTGCTCTATGTGCTAGCGCTATGTCGTGCTTTTGCACATATAACTGCAGCAAAAAGCCTCAAGATGGTTATGCCGTTTTTATGACTCCACAAGGAAAGCGTGACGGCTTGTGCAGGAAGCAGTGGCTGCATGCCATTGGCCGAAAGAACTTTGTTCCAACAAAGAACAGCGTTGTTTGCGATCTGAGGCTTCTTTCTTATAGCTCGTAGCAAAGCATCCCGTAATGCTGCATTTTTTTTCATTCTTCCGGCCTGCTCACCAGCGTTTTTGTTGCGGTTCTCCGAAGTATGCTTAATATTCTGGGGCGGCTCCATCACCTTGCACGTCGCTAACTGTTGTTATTTAGTTGGAAGTCCAGCATTATAGATTCTGCTTAGCGCCCTGAAAAAATTAATGGCAAGTATACCCGTGGTATTGCAGGTGATGAGCGTTAGCTTGTCAACATTGAGTTTTTTTTTTAAGTTTTAAGGCGAAAGCCTTTAGACCTCTGTGTGTCAAGGTCGCGTTGTAAACTGGAAGTTTCACGTGAACCAAGGAAGGCCAGAGGAGACCCAAAGCATGTCCACCCCTGTATAAGAGAATGATTACCCAAGTTAATTAATGAATCATTAGTGATTGACATAAGGTGGATTAGGGTTGACTAGAGTGCATTAAGAAGGATTAAGATGCATTAATAAAGATTAAGGTGGGTGGAGGAGGACTAAGGCGGATTATGGTGGATTAAGGTGAAGGGTTAATGAAAGGGTATTAAAACCGATTAGGGTGGATTAGGGTGCATGAACGAGGATTGGGGAGGATTAAGGTGGGTAAAGGAAGATTAAGGCCGATTAATGTGGATTAAGGTGAATTAGGGTTGATAAAGAAGGATTAAGATCGATTAGGATGCATTAGGGTATATTAGGGTGTAATAGGGACCATGGAGCTGAATTATGTTTGACAGAGGTGGATTAGGGTGTATTAAGGTAGATTGGGACTATTAAGCAGGATTAAGTTGGATTAAGGTGCATGAATAAGCATTAAGGTCGATGAAGGAGGATTAAGGCGGATTATGATGGATTAGTATTGATAAAGGAGGATTAAGACCGTATAGGATAGGCTAAGGTCCATTAGGGGCGATGTAGGTTGATTAGGTTGTATTAAGGTGGATTAGGGCTCACTGAGGATTAAGGCTGATTAGTCTACCATAATACTCCTAATGCACGTTAATCCACTGAATCCACATTCATCGACCTTAATCCTCCTTCATTCACTTTGATCCACCATAATCCGCGAAACTACTCCTTAATGCACCCTCATCCACCTTCATCGACCTTAATCTACTCTAAGCATCCTTAATGCACTTTAATCCTCCTTAATCAACCCTAATGCTCCCTCATTCACTTTAATCCACCCTAATCCACTATACTCGTCCTTAATTCACCTTAATCCACCCGAATCCGCATTCATCTACCATAGCCCACCCTAATCCTCCTAATCCACCCTAATGCTCCTTCATTCACTTTAATTCACCCTACCCCGCCATAATCCTCCTTAATGCACCTTAATCCAGCATTATCCTTCATGCACATTAATCCATCCTAATTCACTATAATTGGCCTTAATCCACCTCAACGCACCTTCATCCACCCTAATACACCTTCATCGACCTTAACCCAACCTAGTCCTCCTTTATGCACCTTAATCACTTCATTCACCCTAATGCGCCTTCATCGACTTTAATCCACCTTAAACCTCCCTAATACACCCGAACTCATCTTAATCCAATCACTAATCAATCAATACTTTGCTAATCATTAATCATCTCTTATACACAGCTGCACATGCTTTGGTTCGCTTCCCGCCTTCCTTCGGTCACGTGATATTTTCTGTAGCTCACAACGGGACCTTGAAACAGAGGTCTAAGGCTTTCGCTTAATAAGCCACACACAAAGGGATGTGTCACAAGCAATACTAGATCAGACGCATGAAGTAAAGCATCTGATCATGTGGCTGAAAAATTGTCTGGAGGATAGAACTCGCCTCAAAGCTCCCTTTACCTCGGTATATCCCGTTCATACGGCTTTAAGAAAAAAACAACCTCCTCATAAACGTTGCCTCCAGCATTATCGATGCTGTTATTCATCATCATCATCATCACCTGGTTACGCCCACTGCAGGGCAAAGGCCTCTCCCATACTTCTCCAACAACCCCGGTCATGTACTAATTGTGGCCATGCCTTGCTTGCAAACTTCTTAATCTCATCCGCCCACCTAACTTTCTGCCGCCCCCTGCTACGCTTCCCTTCCCTTGGAATCCATTCCCTAACTCTTAATGACCATCGGTTATCTTCCCTCCTCATTACGTGTCCTGCCCAAGCCCATTTCTTTTTCTTGATTTCGACTAAGATATCATTAACTCGCGTTTGTTCCCTCACCCAATCAGCTCTTTTCTTATCCCTTAACGTTACACCTATCATTCTTCTTTCCATAGCTCGTTGCGTCGTCCTCAATTTAAGAAGAACCCTTTTCGTAAGCCTCCAGGTTTCTGCCCCGTACGTGAGTACTGGTAAGACACAGCTGTTATACACTTTCCTTATGAGGGATAATGGCAACCTGCTGTTCATGATCTGAGAATACCTGCCAAACGCAGCCCAGCCCATTCTTATTCTTCTGATTATTTCCGTCTCATGATCCGGATCCGCAGTCACTACCTGTCCTAAGTAGATGTATTCCCTTACCACTTCTAGTGCCTCACTACCTATCGTAAACTGCTGTTCTCTTCCGAGACTGTTAAACATTACTTTAGTTTTCTGCAAATTAATTTTTAGACCCACCCTTCGGCTTTGCCTCTCCAGGTCAGTGAGCATGCATTGAAGCTGGTCCCCTGAGTTACTAAGCAAGGCAATATCATCAGCGAATCGCAAGTTACTAAGGTATTCTCCGTTAACTCTTATCCCCAATTCTTCCCAATCCAGGTCTCTGAATACCTCCTGTAAACACGCTGTGAATAGCATTGGAGAGATCGTATCTCCCTGCCTGACGCCTTTCTTTATTGGGATTTTGTTGCTTTCTTTATGGAGGACTACGGTGGCTGTGGAGCCGCTATAGATATCTTTCAGTATTTTTACATACGGCTCGTCTATACCCTGATTCCGCAATGCCTCCATGATTGCTGAGGTTTCGACTGAATCAAACGCTTTCTCGTAATCAATGAAAGCTATATTAAAGGTTGGCTATATTCCGCAGATTTTTCTATCACCTGACTAATAGTGTGAATATGGTCTATTGTTGAGTAGCCTTTACGGAATCCTGCCTGGTCCTTTGGTTGACTGAAGTCTAAGGTGTTCCTGATTTTGTTTGCAATTACCTTAGTAAATAATTTGTAGGCAACGGACAGTAAGCTGATCGGTCTATAATTTTTCAAGTCTTTGGCGTCCCCTTTCTTATGGATTACAATTATGTTAGCGTTTTTCCAAGATTCCGGTACGCTCGAAGTCATGAGGCATTGCATATACAGGGTGGCCAGTTTCTCTAGAACAATCTGCCCACCATCCTTCAACAAGTCTGCTGTTATCTGATCCTCCCCAGCTGCCTGTCCCCTTTGCATAGCTCCCACGGCTTTCTTTACTTCTTCCGGCGTTACCTGTGGGATTTCGAATTCCTCTAGACTATTTTCTCTTCCATTATCGTCGTGGGTGCCACTGGTACTCTATATATCTCTAAAGAACTCCTCAGCCACTTGAACTATCTCATCCATATTAGTAATGATATTGCCGGCTTTCTCTCTTAACGCATACATCTGATTCTTGCCAATTCCTAGTATCTTCTTCACTGCTTTTAGGCTTCCTCCATTCCTGAGAGCATGTTCAATTCTATCCATATTATACTTCCTTATGTCAGCTGTCTTACGCTTGTTGATTACCTTCGAAAGTTCTGCCAGTTCTATTCTAGCTGTAGGGTTAGAGGCTTTCATATATTGTTGTTTCTTGATCAGATCTTTCGTCTCCTGCGATAGTTTACTGGTATCATGTCTAACGGAGTTACCAACGACTTCTATTGCACACTCCTTAATGAGGCCCACAAGATTGTCGTTCATTGCTTCAACACTAAGGTCCTCTTCCTGAGTTAAAGCCAAATACCTGTTCTGTAGCTTGATCTGGAATTCCTCTATTTTCCCTCTTACCGCTAACTCATTGATCGGCTTCTTATGTGCCAGTTTCTTCCGTTCCCTCCTCAGATCTAGGCTAATTCGAGTTCGTACCATCCTATGGTCACTGCAGCGCACCTTGCTGAGCACGTCCACATCTTGTATGATGCCAGGGTTAGCGCAGAGTATGAAGTCTATTTCATTTCTAGTCTCGCCGTTCGGGCTCCTCCACGTCCACTTTCGGCTATCCCGCTTGCGGAAGAAGGTATTCATTATCCGCATATTATTCTGTTCCGCAAACTCTACTAATAACTCTCCCCTGCTATTCCTAGTGTCTATGCCATATTCCCCCACTGCCTTGTCTCCAGCCTGCTTCTGGCCTACCTTGGCATTGAAGTCGCCCATCAGTATAGTGTACTTTGTTTTGACTTTACCCATCGCCGATTCCACGTCTTCATAGAAGCTTTCGACTTCCTGGTCATCATGACTGGATGTAGGGGCGTAGACCTGTACAACCGTCATTTTGTACCTCTTATTAAGTTTCACAACAAGACCTGCCACCCTCTCGTTAATGCTATAGAATTCCTGTATGTTACCAGCTATATTCTTATTAATCAGGAATCCGACTCCTAGTTCTCGCCTCTCCGCTAAGCCCCGGTAGCACAGGACGTGCCCGCTTTTTAGCACTGTACATGCTGCTTCTGGCCTCCTAACTTCACTGAGCCCTATTATATCCCATTTACTGCCCTCTAATTCCTCCAATAGCACTGCTAGACTCGCCTCACTAGATAACGTTCCAGCGTTAAACGTTCCCAGGTTCATGTTCCAATGGCGGCCTGTCCGGAGCCAGGGATTCTTAGCACCCTCTGCTGCGTCGCAGGTCTGACCGCCGCCGTGGTCAGTTGCTTCGCAGCTGCTGGGGACTGAGGGCCGGGGTGTGATTGTTGTGTTCATATAGGAGGTTGTGGCTAAGTACTGCACCAGGGTGGCCAATCCTGCTCTGGTGAAGGAGTGCGTTACCGGTTCTGGTCACCGGGATCAGGACGCACTCCAGGCTTCTTTATGCAATTTTATCAACACGCGGATTTCTTTTTTTTTTAATCCGGTGGAAAATTGCGCGACACCGGGTTTCGAACCACGGACCTCTTGCACGCGAGGCGGGTGTTCTACCTCTACGCCACCGCTGCACCTTCTCATCTAAGCGCGAGTGCTTTAATAACGCTTGTACACTGCAGCCAAAAAACGAAGTAACTGTCATTCATCCATTTATTCACCAACACATTTGAATGTCTTTCTATACAAGGGACGTTCAGAAAGTTAGTTTCGTGATTTCCTTTTTATTTTGAAAGAGAAGATGGTACACCAGGTGAAACAAATAATCGCCATAAGAATTCACGCCGGGTGCTAGTTGAACGTAGAAAGGAGCGTCAGCAGAGGAGGAAACACGCATGCGCAGAGTGCCGAAGGAGAGAGCGTAGCGGCGGGCGGACGAAAACACGGCCGAGGTGGAGCAGGCTGTGCGACAATTCCTTGCAGCGCACCGAGCTTTACCGGAGTGTTTTCTTCAGACGGGTTTCTTCAAAATGTCCCAATGTCGATGGCGACTATGTGGAATAATAGTGCGGGGCACATGATGTTCGTGATTCACTATTCATGATGAACTATTCATGAACAGTTCGTGATATCGTGGTGTATTTTTTTTTTTGCAATCAATCTTCCCCTTTATATAGAAAATTAATGACGAAACTTACTTTCGGAACGTCCCTTGTTGCGCATATTATACGATATATTGCCGCTAACACTCCCCTTATTCCCTCTAAATATAGCTTAGTTGTATAGACAGAGCATTTGAAAAAGAACGGACACCAAAAAAAAAAAAGATAAGCGCTGAAAAGTTCAGCGCTTCTTGAGTGTCCATCTGGTTTTTCAAGCTAGCCCTTATATCTAAGTCACGAATTACCAACTAGCTTATCAGGACGTCTTAAGCGCTAAAAATAAACTCCGTGAATGGTCCAGTTCTCCCAGGATACCATTAAAACAAGCATATACCTTTTTCGAGCATCGTACCAGTTCTTTCACTGTAAAGCCTTGCAGACCAGTATAGGAAGCAATTCGAACGTTTACCAAGATATTTATTGTCTAGGTAGGAACTGCCCATGGAACATTGGAAATTAAGATTAATTTGCTTAATTCCTTTGTAAGACCCTTTCTCGCAATTATCAGGACTCGCAGAAATTAAGCGAATATATTATTTAATAAAGAGCGGAGTAAGCCCAAACGGATAATAATGTAACAAGCTTGTAGTCAATTGAAAAAATAAAGGAAAAAGTTAGGAACAACTTAAAAGAACCCCCAGATGCGGTTGGCACCTGTGACTTGTACCATATATCAAACGCACAATTGTATCATTAGCGAATGTTCACCAGTCAACCATCTAATTACTGCACCGCCCTTATTGCAATTTGCCAATTGAAGCCATTCAGTTTTTAAGAAGCATTCATTTGGAACAAACTTTTAATGTAGCACTAGTTTTGAATAAGCACCATGAAAATTGCACCATTTTCTTGCACTGCGTTTATTTATGCAATGAAGTCCCCCAAAAAGATTTGTTTCTAATTTCTCGGTGATGCATTTCGATTGTTTGTGCAACAAAAGTACGCCTTTTAGGCCAATACAGCGCAACGAAGAGTGCGCGCCGCATTCCGCGGTCAATTTCGAAAAATAAACGCCCTATACGTCCACAGCAGAACACGTATATATATATATATATATATATATATATATATATATATATATATATATATATATAATACACATATTATGTGTGTGTGTGTGTGTGTGTGTGTGTGCTTTTTGAAAAAGCGGGAAATGTAATTTTTCATTCAGATCTCAGTCAAAACTTAATTTGGCAAGGAAGAAAGCTCAATTTCCCTGCTGCAGTGAAGGCTATATCCTTCGTCGTCTAAAAAAACTTTCGCAGAGAGCAGACATTTATTCAAAAAAAGACATTAAAATAAACTCACGTCTTCTTCCAATTCGTGGACCTTGGTGTTACAGTCAGACCCTGAACCTACAACGACCGCACAAAGAAAAGCATTATTAGAAATTGTGATGAAATTGATCATAATTATTATTAAACTCTCACTGCCTCAGTATAATAACGCGAACTACTAAGCGTAAATTTTATAGTAATGTTCGGCCTTCTTGTTTCTTCACGCATAGGGAAATAATAACTTCAGCACTTACATGTTAGCAGATCTGTATGATGTGCGCATTATCTTTATTATTTATATTCGTCCAGAACACAGACATAATTCGAACATGAAGAAACGGTTCCACGCTTGTAGCAAGGAATTAATTGCAAGTAATCTTGACAGCGCTCCAGGCTCAAGATCTAAGTAGGTAATTGAAAGGTTTATTTTTCATATCTAACCATGTTGCTGAAGCGTATTGAATTGGACCGCTTTGGTACATCCTGAAAGTTGAAGTAATCAGTACGAAACAGGAAGACGACGAGAATTCAAAGAAGGGTGAGAAAATTTAGGAAACGTTGTATTGCGACGTGATATACTTTTTCAGATATATCTCATCCATCAACACAAATAGCTGCGCAAATAATTCGCACCAAGATTGGAAAGATGATTTGAGTTTCTCCTCCCGGCAGACGAATGTTCAAGGAATGATCGCGGCCATCCGGCGACACTTAGAGATAGGTCTCACGAAGAGAAAGTGGCGCATATCGACCAACGGCGGCATCAGCTCGCTCGCTTCTCCCCTCTCTTCTAAATGCCCTCACGAAATGGGGCGGTGCCCTTATTTTAGATTATCAACAATGCACGCTGTGAGCTTTATACTAGTCCGGTTTTTGGACACCGATCCACATGACCCGGCGTCCACACGCCTCGGTGCAGCCGGCCCGGCTCGCGCTCCCAGAGTGGCGCCGTCCTCGACCACCACCGGCTGCGGAACCCGCGCCAGTGTGGCTGCCGGGTTACAACGCGGTTGCGTTCAGTGAACACAAGGCTGTCAGCCAACTCAACTGTTGGTCTGTCTCAGCTTGCATTGGCGCGAGCAGGCGATAGCCGTTTTAATACCCTTTAATGCGTACCGTGTGTCCCGTTGTATGCACTTCTCCATTTACGATGTGTGGAGGGTCTCTTCTCGACTATACTAGAGGAGAGCGCATAACTCGGAAGAACATAAGCAAGCATTAAACGTGGCGTTTCACATTCAGCAGGGTCAAGTACCGTAATTTAATCATAGCGCGAGAGGTGCCCAACTTCATAGAGTCTGCATGCGGCGATCCCCGCAGCTACTCATCGTATAATAGCCTCGTGGTTCCTACCCTTGACGAGTCCTGTATTGACACTTTCAAACACTCTTGACATTATGGAAGCCTTGTAGGAGTTATCGTTCTTTTTGTTTCAGTAGTAAGCCTACGCTTTCATTCTCTTTAGCATGAGCTTATCGGCACTCAGACACAAACTTACGGTAAATATTTTCGCCAGGTGCTCCCCCTCTGAAAGAACCTAAGTGCCCGAAGAAAGCGCACCTTAGTATTGCCGCGCAGGTATTGCTGACAGAGTCGATTTATTCGCTTTCGCTGCACAGCTTTGTTATCACGTGCAGCGCGAGATTGCGCACTGCATTTCATAGGATGTTGTTGTAGCCTGTGACACGTATGGCTCCTACCCAGGATGGGGGATTTGACCGCGAATTCCTCAGCGTCGTCGTCGTCGTCGTCGCTCTTCAGTTTCGAGGGGCATGAATTGCAAGGCAGGAACTATGTTTCGAGGAAACATCAACGTTAAAATAAGAGCACCTTCGTGAATAGTTTTGAATAAGTGTTTTTTTTTCTTATAATAAAATACTCAATCGTTAGTTCATTACATCTTTTGCTTATGTACGTTTTCTTTTTTTTTTCATTGGTTTTTCCCGTTTAATCATGTACCGAATGACCCAGCTTCCGACTTTGTTTCTTCACATTTCTTATGCCATGGACAACGTTCTTCTTGTTCTGTTTCCCTTAGTTTATTAGTCGACTTGCGCGAGTACCATCGCTGTAACCACTTGCCATTACTGTTCGATGTCCTACAACTCAGTGTGTGACGGCCTGATTCAGGACTTCGTTTCATTCGTTGGACTGTTTGAGCCCTTACTGGGCACTAAAAGCGGATTTGGAGAAACTTAAGATGGGAATACTGGAGGCAAGTCAGATTACTGTAAGATTGGCTTTGGTAGGATGCATCCGGGCAACAAGATGGGTGGATCAGAATATGACATTTGCGTGAGCATCGTTGCCTAGCTGCATAGGCAACTGACTCCTACTAGAACCAGGTACGAAACCAGCTATGCAAGACACCATGGTGACGTACCTCCTTTGCACGTCGCTACCATCAGTCCAGGATGGCGCCCTGAAGAAGAGACTGCTTATCACCTTGTGTAAAAGGTCTTATGGCGCGGGCAACTATCCCAGGCAAGGTGTCACCTCAAGAGAAGACGATGGGCTGCGCGAAAGCTGCGGATTACCTGATGCGATACCAGCCCAAGTCGCGTAATGGTAACAAAGATGAGTCACGGCCTGTAGTGGCATATAGTTCGCGAAAAAACAACTGAGCCTGCTCCTGGCCTTTTAAAGAAGGCAAGTTCGCAGTGCTCCCATAATATATCTTAAGAAGAAAGATATGGCTGCTATAGACAGGAGCCTTTGGAAGTGAACAATGAAGCAAACAAGGCATCCGTGGATTACGGCCGGCACCTTGTAGGCTCTCTGTCAAGCCGAACGCTTTTGGCCTGCTGATCATGGACATCTGTAACACGATATAAAAACAAAGGTGGATTTATATCTAGTTTCGCAAGAGACCAGACCTGGAGTGGCTGACAAAGATACATAGCATGTAAAAGTGACAGGTTGCGTGTATTCTTTATACGAGTATCTGTGACGCCCGAGCCAAAGTGCTCGTTACGAGGTATTCTCCCAAACTATGGATCCTGGCAGAAATTAGTGATCATGTGCTTCAGTCCAAGTTAGCAGTTATGCAGTTATACATGTATTAATTATACATACATTAGTTATGCAGTTATACATGTATTCTGTCCAATCAGCAAGTTACCAGCGCTTGTCTGTGGTATTTGTTTCCTCGTGTCCTTGTTTCATTCGCACTGTTTAACCTCAGTTCTAAATATGAACCAACTAGCCCTCATCAAGATCCTACTGAAGCTTCACGGCCTGTTTGCTGTCAAGGGCTCAACTGATGTGTCTGACGTCTTGAGAGTGGGGCTTCCGGGTGAGACTTCACGATTTTCGGTTAGTATCGTAGAGCTGGGGCCCTATAGCGTAAAGCTATTCCAATATGTTTTTATTCGAATCTCCTGACGTCAAATTTGCGTAACCGCCGACGCAAGCAACGGGCGGTGACCCGCAGGGTTGTCTGAACAGACCAATCAAACGCTCTCCTCGATCATAGACGGTCACATTTTTTGCTTGAAAAACGAATAACATTGCCTACATTGAGCGGCTTGTCTTACCTAATTGCCTGACAAGAGGCGAGGAGAACAGCCAAGTGGAGAGGGATTCGACGGGGCCGAGCCAGCGCACTGAAAATCGATAACCGCATGAAGAGGGTGGCGCCGGCGTCTGCCATTGGTCCGCTTTCCCTTACTTAGCTTGCGGTGGCCGGTCGAAAATCGCGGTGGCATGCAACGGAAGCTTAAGAATGACAATAAAACGGATCCTCAGCAAAGAAGAGTTGGTAGAACAAGGTCGTAAACGCACCGAAAGTGCTGGAAAAGGTTACACGGCCACGCAGAAAGCATTATTATACGCAAATAAACCCATGTTCTGCGGCAGGTGCGAGTAGCCAGTGCCTGAGTGATCGGCGGCAGCCATCTTTTGTTCCTTTCGGAATGGGGCAGCCTGCGGCTTTTCAGAAGGAAATTCAGTTTTGTTCGGCATACATTGACGCGTGCAGTACACGTCACTTTGAGGCGGTGAGTTCTCGCGGTTTTGTGACGTCGCGTGACCGGCAGGTGAAGTGAGTGCAGCCCGAAAACTCTTGACCAGTAGCCGAGGGCTAATGGCGAAATTTATCGAATCAGAAATACCTATTTTTCTTTTGCTCAGTAAGATGATGCATAATCAGTGTGTACACGTCGTATCACATGGGGAGCTATCGCGGTTTTCGTGACGTCGCGTGACAGACAGGCGAAGTGAGGGTGGTCCAAAAAAGATTTTGACCAATCGCGGAGGGCTGATTGCAGAGTTGGAATAGAAAAGTTTGGAATAGCTGTACGTTATATTCTCCCTGTCGACAGAGGTTAAATTTGGTGATAGTGTTCATGTAAAAAGCCATAGTATTTGTATAGGGTGGATTCTAGTTGTCATATAAGCAACCGTTTACCTGGCAAGCTTTGATCAAGCGCTAAAGAAAGTCGCAGTTTCGCCCGAAAAGGGACGCATCGATTGCGATGCAAATTAGTAGATAGCTATACCAAGTAAGGATAGCAGCCTTATCGGCGGCATAAACTTGGAAACATTCGCTTACTAACGCGTAAGCGCACACAAGCGAACACGAAAACGTCACACCCGCTGAGCGCGGACACGCTGCCAAAACGCTGGTGTAAGCGCGGCAGCAGCAGCGAGCGGAGCGACCTACGTCGATCGCTTCAACGCGAGAGCGGCGAGAACACAGCGCGCACGAGCCGTCTGCCCTTCACGGCTTGCGCGACCACTGTGCAAAGTGCGCACTCGCCTGCGGGGTCGAGGCCCCCGCGCTTCCTCCCCGCTTTCTCCCTTTTCACGCGCGTAGGTGTACCTGATATGATATGGTGATTGATATGCAGGGTACATGTTCTAAGGCACACGTTTTATTACAATCGCTTTCCGGACCCTCTTGGGTAACTATACGCCTTAACGTCCTGCGCTGTGATTTCGGTTCCTATCCCCAGACGTTCATGCATGACCCTTCCAGCACACGTGCGCTTAAGTCTACACAGCTGCATCGTTATACGTGCTTCTTTCAGCTCTTCCAGCTCTTCCCCGGTCGACACCCTCAAACGCAGGAGCCTTTCCGCGGAAGTGCAATTTGGTAATCCTAGAGCGGCCTTGTACGCGTAATGATTGCTTCAGCTTTATTCTTTTCCGCGGAATCTAGTTTTAGATATGGGAGTGAGTAAAGCATTCTACTCAGGACAAGTAACTGTACCAATCTACAAAGGTCTCTCTCCTTCAACCCTCTCTTGCGGTTCGTAATCCGCCTGATTGGCCTCAACGACAAGTTCACTGCTGCCTTCAGTTTCTCAAGCGTCTTCCAATTTGTATATATATATTTCCAAAATTCGTACGCTCCGTACCTGCTTGACGGGATGTCCTCCACACAGACGCCGAGAGGGTACGCGTGGGCGCACGTATCCCTTGGCGTGGGCGGCCCCACGTTTATCTCTGATCACTAACAACTCGGACGTAGAATGCACGAAGGTGAAGCCCGCTTCGCCAGCTAGCTCCTCGATGGTATTCACCGCCTGTTGTAGAGTATTCTCTATGTGACCGTCCTTGCGTGTGGTGACCCACAGAGTGATATTGACACGTGTACTTATCTTTATCGGGCGACCACGTTTCGCCGCTTAACAAATGTAATCGCACAGCGCGGGAAGCGCCTGCATGTATCCGACGTTTCTGGAAAGTTATCGATGCTTCTACCCGGCTGTCTGTTGTCGCCGAACCTTGTGTTATCTGATTTCATCACGTAACGCGAATGGTGTAGAACTTTGTGGAAGGCACGCGGGTCCGAACGATTAGTCTGGAACATTCGACGACTGCTCTATAAAAGCCGACGCGCTTGACCCGCAGATCAGATTTTCGACGATCGCCGAGCGTGTTCGCCGCTATCGTTGTGCTATAAGTGTAGCCTGTTTTGTGGGCACAGGTTCGCCCAATAAAAGTTAGTTTTCTCGTTCACAGTATTGCTACTGTGTTATTCAACGTCACCACCACGTGACAATATCGCCTGCACTGAATGCTGCGAGTTTGGGTGGAAGTTTGATGACAGAGATTGAAGAGGAGCGGCGATAACACCGAGCCTCGAAGCGTCCCTCTACACCCCAGCGACAGCGTGTCCACAATTGGCGACATTTTAGCGACGTTGAAGGTAGGAAAGTTGCTTTAAAGATGTATTTGTAGAAAGCATTTTATTATTAAAAACTACGTGTAAACAGCTTACTTGCTGCATGACGCATAGGCTCCGTTCATGATAAAGCAACGCTGCCTTCACTGTGGTACTCTTCACGTTTTTGTGCAAGTCACAACACACTGGTCATCACATTGCGCCCATAAAACTGACGTTGTTTTCGTCCCTGAAAATAGCGACTTGAATGCGTGTAAATGGTGCGGGTTCTGTGATATTACTAAATGCGGTGGACAGGTGGATGTTCGCAAGCGCAGGACTAAATTAATTCACCAACACCAATTCGAACAAATTTTGTGCTGACATTTAGGACACAGCTGGTGAATGACACCGACTGGCTACATAGATAGGCGTAGATATCGTAGCAGCTGGGCTCGTTTACGTAAATCTGAACAAATCGCTTCCTTTTCTCGTGGTTTTCAGACCAATCAATACTTCACGGCGGCTTTCAATAGTTCAGAGGTGGAAGCCTAGTATATAACCTGTCATTGTCATCGCCGTGTTAACGAGCGACCAAGCACGATCCTCAGAATTTAGTTGTGCCATGAGCGTTCATGCCCCAGAAAGATTCAAGGATAATGTAGATTATGTGATTTTTGGTATTTGAAAAGCTAGGTTATTTGTGTTCTCTTGAATTCTCTTGTAATTGTAACCTTACAATCTGAAGGCAAACGCAGAAATAAGCTGTCATCCTCCATTATCAAAATATATTAGCAAGGTAAGAGCCCTGTAAACCCTGCTGTTAGATCGACTGTTTTATGTGCACCTGCACACACAATAGACAAACATGAAATTACTAGGTAAATTATTCAGGTCACGTTAACCTATAATATATTGTGCTAAAACGTCTACGTTTCTTTAAAAATCAATTTGACAGTCTTAATTAGAAAAAATTATATTATGGGGTTTTACGTGCCAAAACCACTTTCTGATTATGAGGCACGCCGTAGTGGAGGACTCCAGAAATTTCGACCACCTGGGGTTCTTTAACGTGCACCTAAATCTAAGTACACGGTTGTTTTGGCATTTAGCCCCTATCCAAATGTGGCCGCCGTGGCCAGGATTTGACAGTCTTACAGAGAATTTTAGTAACATTTCTGCACTCTTTCTGCAGAGTTTAGTATTGTATAATTTTTCACTAACTCAGAACATACAATAATCTACCCATATCCATAAGGCTAGTAGGAGATTCATGGCAAAATAGGCATGCAAAACAACGAAAGGGTAGGCACAGGCACAATCTCCAAATCAAATATTTGGACACCCAGTCAGGAAAACACAAACTCAGGCTTCGCAACAGAACTGAAACATTCAAGATGTAAACTAAAAAGAAAAAAAATCGTCGTTTTTATTTCTGTAAGTAGTGTTCTACTTTTTCAGAGGTCTAATATATAACGCCTAAATGATCGATTAAAATCTTTACTGATATTATTAAGAATTTTATTCCGTACGAGCTATACATAGGATTGCTTACCCGCGCTTACCACGTTCGCCTAAAGTGGCTTTTTGTTTTATGTATTTCGGCATATAGGTAAGGTAAACATCAGTTGTTACAGCATTTTCTTCTTTTAGATGTCGTGAAAACACCATTCGCATATAGGGCAAGTAAGCTCCTGCTCATGGGGAATTTTACGAAGTTCTTATTGTAAATAATGGGCAAATGGGACGGGGACACGATAACTTGTAGTGATTCTGGTGGGTAGACAGATTTTATAGTTAAATTGTGGGAAGGCTAAAACACAATTGAGTCTGATCGGGTCTTTGTATTTCGAATACGTCATAATTCCAAGAGCTCGTTTGTATAGTAATACTAATAGCTGCAAATATATAGGATACGTATTGTTCCAGGAATCGATACAGCGATTAGCGAGAGGCTTCAAAAAGTTTGGGAACACTCTGCATATGTTCCTCATATACCGGGAGCCCTAATTAACTTGGACCAAGATTTTTAAGAAACCCAAGAGCTCTAGAGAAATCTTACCGACTCTGTAGTAAACGCAGTCGTGTGTACTTTGTGGGGGTTTCTGGCTCTCGCGGCGTTTTTCGGGCTCTCGCGGTGGTTGTGTGGAGCCATTGCGTTGTGTTGCCGGGGGCTCCGTGTCCCTCTCCTCCTTGCCTGGACGGGTGGCAGCGGGTCATAAAACACTGTCACTCTGCTGTCATCAAGCCCACGGGAAGGTCAACAGGTTTTCCCCATTGGCCGACATTTTGGCGGGATCCGGGTCCTGCTTGCGTGCGCGCAGGACGGGGCCCGGGGAGACCACATCGGGGTGTCTGAAGGTGCGTATGTGTTCCTCTCTGCCGGCCCCTTTGTCCGGCGATGGCCGATGGTTACTTCGGCTCGTCGGGGTCCCGGCGTCGGCGGGCGCGCGCGCACTCTTCCGTCCTCTCGATGTCCTGAGGCAGCGTCTGCCGATCGTGCCCCCGTCTGCTCGTCTGTCGTTTCTTTCTATTTCCCTTTTCTCTGCTGTGAGGGGCGCGATGGCAGGCGCTGACCGAAGGATAGGCAACTTCTTACTGCTGCGGTTCTTTGTTCCTCGTTTCTTTGTTCTCTCTCTGTCGCGGTGCGCCGTTAGTGGCCACCGGCGACCATTTGGCCATGTTTTGCGTCTTAATTAGCTTCATATTCGGACGTGATGTTAAAACGTGTGTTTGTATTGAGTCTCAGTTTAATAAATGTACTTTCTGGCTTCTCGAGAGCTTTGCCTAGGGCCTCCCTTGCTGCGCGCGCGGTCTCGCCTTCCCCTCAGCCGGCGGGGCGCGTCGGCACGCGGAGGGGACCGGCGCGCGTGGCGGCTCGCAGTGCTCGAACCCGCGTCCGGTGCGCGCGGAATCGGAGCGTGCGCGCCGCGTGAGCATGGCGAGGAGACCACAACTTACAGCCAGTACTTTTTTCATCACGAAGTATTACGTAATTGCTTTTAATTAGTAAACGTGTGAATTATTGCTTGATTTGCAAACGTGTCAATCACAAAGTGGTAGGGCACCTTAGATAGCCTCCGAATCGAGCAGTTATATCGTGCTGAAGTGTGCCTGGTTGTTTTTTCCTAAGTTGTTTTACAAAAGCTCGCGAAATGCTCGAAATATGAAATAGATGCGAGCTCGCGCCGCTGCACAAGCGCCTAGCAACCTTTGAAATATATACGGCTGTATTAGTTTATCGCCGCATCGTACAAGGCTTCGTCATGTAGGATGGCTGGAGAGGTTTCGTGACCTAACTAGCGTGGTGCGATAAGCGTCAGCATCTGCGAACCCAAGAATGTTGTTCTTGATCATGAGGCATTCGAGATAGCTTTAACCTCGCGTATCATGCGACAAAGCTACCAAAGAAATTGAACCAATGTTGAAAAACAGTGCGCAAAAAAGCACGAAAAAAGAAAGACAGCTCTCGGAAGAACCGAAAACAGCTACTCAGGACTTTATTTCAAAAAAAAATAAACCAAAAGCTTGTAATGCGTCTCAGCCGCCCACAAAGAAACATCCAAAGGTACAACTAGTTTAAACATTTATCCTTTCTGTGTGTTGAACTCCTCAAAAGGGGCAAAACAAAGCAGTTTTTGCTTACTTCTTTGTCGCAAGCTTTGTTTATGTAAGGATAGGATGACATCATGAAGCTGCGTTAAACAGCCACGTTTTACACTAGTTTTGAATGGTTATTGAACAGGTCGCTGGCGTGGTACCGTTGAGATCTCCCGTTATTATCTATGCCCTGGCACGTCAAGCAAATATGATTTACGTATTCGACAACAGCATTTGCTGGCCACATAGATCCGCCAAAACACATTAGATGAACACAGCCTTGTTAGATACGGGACCTTTTCCTGAGCCTCCTTCGAGCTCAGCAGACCACATCGAATCGCGCCACAGCTAATTAAGGAGCGCAGAAGCACATCTACCCCGTTCCCGAAACGCGGCACGTGCAGACGAGTTGGTGTCCCCCACCTCGTGCGCCGCAGGTGGAGCTATTCACTGCTTGACTCTTCCCGAAAGTGTAGCGGGAGCCTGGCACTGTTCCAGGTAACGTGGGTCCAGGGGCAAGACGAGTGTAATGCACCGGGAAGCCCTAGCAGCAATCCCCCCGTCAGCCTGTGTCACGGTAGTTGCAGACCGGGAAGGCAATACCGCAGAGAGAAGTAAGCACTTGGACAATTGGGGCCCAAGGAGCGACACTCTCCGCCGGGTGTGACACAATCGCACGGGCGCCTACCATTGGCCGCAAATGACGACACCTGAGCGAGCTCGCCGATTGGCCGAAAATGGCGTCACCTGAGCGGGCTCGCCGATTGGCCGAACGTGACGTGTCTTCGAGACACCGAAGGGCTTGAAAGCCAGAGACCGGGAGCAGCAAAAGAGCATTCCTTCATTCATCTCTTTCGAGCTTCTTGCCACGGGCCGCAGCGTCCGAGTTGCTGCCGTCCCGTAATGACTCTAAGACTGTTAATTTCTTGGTCTTATCACTGTAAATAATGTAAATAAACCTCCAGTTTTCATCTCAAAGTGCTCCTCAACTTCGGCCAACTCCCGCACTCAACGGCAAGGTCCAAAAATCTGGCGGACAGCAATTGGGATTGTCCTTCAGATCCAACAACTGGTGGGAGCGGTGGGATCGTCCTCCAACTCCAACAACCTGCGGAACGTTTGTTTCTATTGCTAAAGGGAGCAAAAGGAACGTATGTTCCGGGGGCGCCTATCTACAGAACAATATGAGTGCGCAAAATTACAGTACCAAGTGCGCCGTCACTGTTTCCTGGCTTCGAAATCCTCCCCCCCTCCCTCCCTCTACGGCTCCGCTACGCTTATCGATGCGTCAGTGGCGTGTTCTCATGATGCCGCGACCATCACTTAGTGTGAAGCCCTGTATCGAGCGGCCGCCGCTAGTAAAGCCGTGTACCGTGGCTATTCGCTTGGGAGCACTTGAGTAGTGGCGCTTGAGTAGTGGCACGCCAGCACGTATCGATTACGTATTTTGGAGGTTACGCGCGATTTTGTTTTTACTCGGAAAAACCAACGAGGTGAAGGCGCGCACGAAACAAATGCTTGATTCGGAGATTATTTGAGGTGCCCTATAAATTTGTAATTTATATGCTTGCTATTCCAGCAATAATTAAAAGGTACACTAATAAAAGCAATAAATTAATAATTAATTAATACTTCGTGTAAAAAATATACTGGCTGCAAGTACACACGAATACGGCTACTATGCAGTCGGTACAATTTCTCAAGAGCTAGTGAGCTGTTCTTTTTTTCAATCTTGGTCCAAGTTAGCACCTCCTTTGTGACTGTCCCCGTTACAATGTTCCAAGAAAAGTGCTCGTGACCACGCTCGAAAAACTGGACACTCGCACATTCACAAACGAAAAATTTCTAGGACACTGGTCCACACGGTTTTCGGCACCCAGGACCTTAAGGGCTTTGCTGAAGTTTTCAAGGACACGCGCATTGTGCGACCATCTTTGAATGTTGTAGCGCGTAGCATCGTGTTACTCGGCGCACTATTCTTTTTCTTTTTTTCTAGTTTTCTTCTTTCTCCTTTCCCAGCACAGGGTAGCCAGCCGGTACTTACACTGGCTAACCTGCCTATCTTTCCTCCCCTTTTGCCTCTCTCTCTTGCTCCAAGTTAACAGGGACTTCCGGTATGGTTGACAATCCGATCTTTCAATTACAAACACAAATCTGACACATTATGAGTCTACTACTAATTTTAATACAGAAGCAATCCGCAAGTCACATACACACAGACGCCCACGCCCACACACACACACACACACACACACACACACACACACACACACACACACACACACACACACACACATATATATATATATATATATATATAT
Organism: Dermacentor variabilis; assembly: GCF_050947875.1. Lineage (NCBI taxonomy): Eukaryota > Metazoa > Arthropoda > Arachnida > Ixodida > Ixodidae > Dermacentor > Dermacentor variabilis. The sequence goes on from NC_134570.1 coordinate 228,372,319, forward strand.
ATATATATATATATATATATATATAATGTTACGTCCAAGCGCGTAAAAGGGACGCAGGGATCATGAAGAGAGAAGAAGAGAAGAACGAAGACTGTGCAGCGGCCATTCCTGTTGTTCGTAGCGTGCCGTTCCTGCTCTCGCACGCCTAAATAAACCCATTTTCCCCGTGCTTTTAACAAATTGGTGGACGGTGCGGGGTACACCTCGTAACCACGGAGCCTACACTGCTACAACTTCGCCGAAGCCGTCGACTTGCCGGACTTCCGCCACCCTCACCTGACATATGCCTGAATACGCCTGCCAGATTCCCGAAGGTTCTGACGCGGCTTCAAGGCCAGCACCTGGCGTTCCGTGGCAATACTACCGGGTGCCACTCACTTTCGGAGGAAAAGCCGGAGAAGATGTCGACGAGTGGCTCACGAACTACCGAAGGGTGAGCCGATCTAACGGTTGGAACGCCACCGCACAGTTGTCCAATGTTGTGTTTTCCCTTACCGACACAGCGCTCGTCTGGTATGAGAATCACGAAGACACGCTCACTTCATGGGAGCTTTTCGTAGAGGAGCTCAGAGCGTGTTTTGGAGACTCTAGCGCAAAAAAGAAACGCGCTGAACAGATGCTTTCGCAAAGAGCTCAGATTCCCGGCGAGACCTGTACGACTTATATTGAAGAAGTGCTGAAACTGTGTAAGATAGTCAACTCTCAAATGTCTGAAGATGACAAAGTTGGACATTTGTTGAAAGGGATAGCCGAAGACGTCTACAATTTTTTGATCGGCAAGGAAAGCTTGGATTCCGTGTCTGACGTCATTCGCCACTGCAGGACTTTTGAGTCGCTGAAGATTCGACGGATAATACCGAAGTTTGGTCGCCTCGCTAATGTCACAACGGTGGCAAGTGTAGACCCGAGCTCGTGTGTTGACCTTCCATCAACAATACTGCAGATTGTTCGGGAAGAGTTGCTCCATCGGGAAGAGATGTACCGTTGCACGCCCGGCATCACTAGTGCGTACTTACCACACGAGATGAGAAACACGGCCGTTTCGACCGCATGGCAGCCCGCGGTTCACTCAGCGACCGTCGAGTATAGGTCTACCCCACAAACGAGAGGGACCATGAGCTATCAAGATCATGACTACGACCAACGCCCTCGCCGCACGCACGCCTCCCGGCGGCCGGTGCCTAGCCATGATGAATGTGACCCACCTGCTGGCTATGCAGTCGACAGCAACATGCGTGACAATGTGGAAGAACATCAAAATTTGCGGCATTTGTCGGTGTGTTTCCAATGCGGTGTCGCGGGCCACATAGCAAGGTTTTGCAATCGTCGCCCAACAACGTGAAATGGTCGATCGGGGTCTTCAACAAGGACCACACCTCCTACGAGGACAACTCAACAGCCGTACACCACCTCTTGGTCAGCTGGCGTCCCTCCCGGCAACGATTGTTGGCAGAGAAGCTTTCGGAGCCACTCGCCGTCATCTGATAGGAGTTTGACGCCACCGCCAACTTCTCGTGCACCGCGTTTACGTCAATCTCTGTCGCCAGTGCGCCGCTCCTCCTCGCCTTCACAACCGGAAAACTAGCTAGCGCGGCCGATGGGGGTGAGGTCGCTCGACACGTGCTATCGACAGAAATGCCCCCTGCAGTTACTATGATTAAGAGCAAAGTGCATGTACTTGTTGATGGTGTTCCTACAATGGCTTTAGTGGATACCGGGGCAACTGTATCCGTAATGAGTCTCGGTTTTGAATGTCGGTTAGGGTGCAAAGTTGTATTTCCGTGGGACCAGGCTGCAACGTTTTGTGGAGTGAGCGGCGAGTCGTTGCGCCCTGTTTGTGTGTACAGTGCTGAAGTATCCTTGGCTGGTGGAGTTTTCGCGACGGAGTTTGTAGTTATTCCCCGATCGACGCATGAAGTGATTTTGGGCATCGACTTTTTGCGGCAGTGTGGTGCGACCGTTGATTGTCGCACGGGGGAAGTTTGCGTCGATGGCCATGTTTCGTAAGGGCTCTTAGAGGACACTTGCAGTCAAGGTGAACTTTGTGTGTCTGCAGATACTGTTGTGCCTGCGTCCACCTCTGTGTGCGTGCCGGCTGCATGTCGCGGTGAAGTTCCAGACAGTTTCGATGCCTCCGTAGAGCCAATGCATCTAAATTGTGTGAAGAAGAACGTTTTTGTCCCTCATTGTGTGGTATCCATCGGCAACGGACGTGCTGGCTTGTGGACAGCCAACTGCTCGGCAGAACCCGTCCTGCTTCCAGACGGCTTGAAACTCGCCTACTTTACAGAATACAAGTCTTCGTCCGTAGCCGTACTAACAGACCCGCCGTGTGAACCTGCTGACCTTCGCCACGTCTCAGACAAAAAGCTTCTGTCTATGATAAACAAGTCGCTCAGCACAAGGGAGCGCCATACCTTGGCCGATACGCTTTCTAAGCATCTGTCAGTGTTTGACTTTGCGCAGCCGGACAAAGCCTTCTCGATTCCCAAGTCACGAAAGCGCCATATTATCGATACGGGATCTGCGCGCCCGATCAGGCAAAAGCCTTATCGCGTGTCGCCTAAGGAGCGGAAGATAATCGGAGAACAAGTGAGTGACACGATGAAAAATGGGATAATACAAGAGTCCTCAAGTCCTTGGGCAGCTCCAGTCATACTCGTCAGAAAGAAAGACGGTAACTGGAGATTTTGCGTCGATTACCGCAGATTAAACGCCGTGACTAAGAAGGATGTCTACCTGCTGCCCCGAATTGATCATGCAATTGATTGCCTTCATTCGGCCTCTTATTTTTCTTCAGTGGACCTGCGCTCAGGATATTGGCAAATTCCGATACACCCGGCAGACAAGGAGAAAACAGCCTTCATAACCCCGGATGGATTATTCGAATTCAATGTGATGCCATTTGGGTTGTGCAACGCTCCAGCAACCTTTGAAAGGTTCATGGACACCATTTTGCGTGGGTTAAAATGGAACATCTGTATGTTCTATCTTGATGACGTTGTTATATTCGGGCGCACATTCAGTGAGCACAATACGCGCCTGGATATTGTCCACGACTGCATCAAAAACGCTGGCCTGGTTCTGAACTCCAAGAAGTGTAAATTTGGTGACCGTCAAACCCTTGTGCTGGGTCATCTTGTTGACAAAGACGGTATCCGGCCTGATGCCCTCAAGACGGCAGCTGTTGAGGCATTCAGTGCACCGCAGTCAGTGAAGCAACTTCGCAGTTTTCTGGGTCTTTGCTCTTACTTTCGCCGAGTTATTCCTGGTTTTGCTGACGTCGCTTATCCTCTGACAAGTCTGCTACATAGACTCACGGTTTGAGTGGACACCCGAGTGCGAGTCTGCATTTCGTCAGTTGAAGTTCCTGCTGACCTCCCGACCTATTCTTCGCCACTTCAATCCTACTGCGCCGACAGAGATCCACACAGATGCTGGTGGCGTCGGTCTGGGTGCCGTCTTGGTCCAACGTTATGACGACCGTCAGCACGTGATTGCTTATGCAAGCCGCGCATTGAGCAAACCTGAACGAAATTACACGGTGACAGAGCAAGAATGCCTCGCTGTAATCTTTGCAGTTCAGCGATTTCTCTCGTACTTTTACGGACGCCCATTCCTAGTCGTCACAGACCACCATTCCCTGTGCTGGCTCGTGAACCTTCGTGACCCTTGTGGTCGCCTTGCGCGCTGGGCTTTGAGGTTGCAGGAATATAACTTCACTGTTTCCTACAAGAGTGGCCGAAAACATGCTGACGCAGACTGCCTTTCTCGTATGCCGCTTACCACGACGGACTGCGACGCAGACGATTTGGATCATCTCGTCGCTTCTGTGACATCCGCTTTTCCTGATATCGATGCGTTCAAAGCAGAACAACGGACAGACACCAAATTGGAGCCACTCTTCAATTCCGCCCATTCAAGTGCAACAAGCAGCTACTGTCTACGGGACGGGCTCCTGTACAAAAGGAACTACTCAAGCACGGGTGCGCGCTTCCTTTTAGTGGTGCCGCAGCGTCTCCGGCCAGCAATCCTTGAGGCTATGCACGATGACCCTACCTCCGGTCACTTAGGCACTGTGCGCACCCTTTATCGCATTCAAGAACGCTTTTACTGGCCCCGGATGCGACATTCGGTTGAGTTGTATGTCGCGAGCTGCATACAGTGCCAACGTCGGAAACGCCCAACCACTGCCCCATCTGGTCTCCTTCAACCTGTGCCGCCTCCAAGCTCACCTTTTCGGCAAGTTGGAATTGATCTGTTAGGCCCTTTTCCAAGGTCATCTAAGGGAAACCGTCTGCGCCGACTATTTCACACGCTATTGCGAGACGGCGGCTATACCATCAGCCACTGCCACCGAAGTGTCGCTCTTCTTACTTCACGCTATTGTTCTGCGACATGGACCGCCTGGTGTTATCATAAGCGACCGGGGACGTCAATTTACGGCGGATATCGTGGAAGAGCTTGTGCGTTTATGTAACTCGCACCTTAAGCACTCGACGCCGTATCATCCGCAAACGAACGGTCTCACTGAGCGCACTAATCGAACAATCACCAATATGCTTTCCATGTATGTTGCGTCCGATCACAAGAATTGGGATGAAGTTCTACCGTTTATTACTTACGCGCATAACACCGCCAAGCACGAGACAACCGGCTACAGCCCCTTCTTTCTTCTATACGTTCGGCCGCCCCGGTATACGCTCGACATTGTCCTCCCTTTTTACCACCACGACAATCCTACGGTCGCCGATACGCTACGCTTCGCTGAAGAGACTCGGAGACTTGCGCGTCTGCGGACTATAGCATCATAAGGAAACTCCAAAGCCCGCTACGACGCACGACATCGGCCTGTTACATATCACCCTGGTGATCTCGTTTGGCTTTGGACTCCCACAAGGAAGCGCGGTTTGTGCCAAAAGCTTCTGCCAAACTACGATGGACCGTATATTGTCATCGACAAAGTCAGTGAAGTGAACTATACTCTCGCGCGCCTCACGGACACTGGTAGACGTTCTGCTAGGACACAAGTCGCGCATGTCGCACGGTTGAAATCGTGCACGCCACGAAAGCTAGTTGACTCGCCCAGTGGGCTTTGTCTGCGAGGAGAGGTATATGTCACGTCCAAGCGCGTAGAAGGGGCGCGGGGATCATAAAGAGAGAAGAAGAACGAAGACTGTGCAGCGGCCATTCCTGTTGTTCGTAGCCTGCCGTTCCTGCTCTCGCACGCCCAAATAAACCCCTTTTCCCCGTGCTTTTAACAATATATATATATACATATATATATATATATATATATATATATATATATATATATATATATATATATATATATATATATATATATATATATATTGTAATGAAGAAGAAGAGCACAAGAACAAGGCCAGCCAGATCGTCTCTTCCATGCCTGCTGTGCGGCCAGTGGGCCAGCCGGATCACCAGTGCTTAGCACGAGTGTGAGCCGTTCGGGCAACCAGCTGTTCCTGCTCTGCGTCACCTGCCTTCTCGGTTACGAACAGACGTTACCCTCGGAACTGTTCAGTACACTCATTACAATTGGTGGAAGGTGCGGGGTATTCAAGAACATCTACACCCTGGAACTCCGGTCTCGGACTCTGCCTCCCATCATGCCTGGCTCTGCCCAGCCGACGTCGCCGCCACCCCCCGTTGCCTGCTCTGGCGCTGTCCCGCAACGCCATCCAGCGATTTTCAGCGGTATGGATGAACAGGACGTCAATGACTGGTTGTCTACGTACGAACGGGTGAGCTTGCACAATCGATTGGGATGATACCGCCAAGTTAAATGCCGTCATATTCTACCTTGCGGGAGTGGCTCACCTGTGGTTTAAAAATCACAAAGCCGACTTTCAGTCTTGGTCTGCGTTCAAGACCAGTTTCGCTGCAGTTTTCGGTTGCCCTGCCGTCTACAAGTTGCGCGTCGAGCAGCGGTTACGAGAGCGAGCGCAACAACCCGGTGAAACATTCACCTGTTATATCGAAGAGGTTCTCTACCTATGCAAACGTGTGGGTGCTTCTATGCCCGAAAATGACAAATTGAAGCACATTTTGAAGGGCATCGTCGATGACATTTTCCAAATGTTGATCGCCAACAGTCCGCGCACCGTAGCAGAGCTCATAAACTTGCGGCAAAGCTACCACGAGTTGAGGAGGCAGCGCGAGTTGACCAGGCGCCCCTCAGTGGCTGACGAGGCCCTCTCTTCCATGACAGCCCTTGTCTGATTGCTCCCCCTTGCTCATACAAATCCAAGCTTTCGTGCGGGAGGAAGTTGCACGTCAGCTTTCTCTGCTACCCTTCGCTGAGCTACCCCAACAGCAGCCGCTGCCGCAACAGCCTCCTACACAGATCGCTCCTACGCTCCGGCGGGTTATTGAAGACCAAGTTGCCGAGGCTCTACCAATGCAGCATCAGCAGCACCCTGTCGCCGCGCCACTTACTTACGCATCCGTCGCCGCGCAGCCTCCTCGTCAACCACTCGTTGCGCTACATCCTCGGCCGCTACCACCCGTTCATCATCCCGTTCATCGACCTGCTTCTGCCTTTACTAATCCTTGGCGCTGTTGCAAATGGGTCGCAAGCCCCAAGGGTAGCCCAAGGGTAGCGTTGGCCTGGCGGCCTGGGGCACAGCTGGAAGCATCCGAAGGTCCTGGCAAAGGATGAATCGACTGCTAACAGAACTTGTTTATTCTAGCATCGCAAAAGAGCGGCCGGTCAGGTCGACCGAAGTGGAGAAACGGGAGCCCACGTTACTCGACGGAAGAAATCGAAGCCTCTCCCTTGGCGTCCGGGGCCAGCTGCTTTTATACTCTCGGAGTCGAGGGCAAGAAGGAACGCCTCGATAGAGGCGCACGTGACGGCGGCGCACGGACACGTTGTGACAAGAAGTGACGTATCCGCCGGGCCGGCGCCGTCCAGACCTCCTCGTTTCACAGCTGGGGAGCTCCTCTCCCCGGCTGCCGCGCTTTGACAAGCGTGTGCACCAACATGCACACACACACACTCACACACACGAAGACACGTGGCATTGAAACATCCCTGGACGCGCTTGGTAGGAGGCGTTGGGGCAGCGCTGAACTGGCCAAAATGTCCGCCGCTGTAAACAAAGCCCCGGCGTCCGTTGCATCCGCGCCGGCTATACCGCACGTCGGAGGTGAAACGTAACAGACCTCCCCGCCGGGAGAAGGAGATCCCGATGGTCAGGGGACTGCATCCGCTGTCCGGAGGGATGTCGCTCGATGATGCTCATTACCGAAGTCGGTCGTCCCTCGGCATTTCTTGAGCGCAACGCACCGAGAAGGCCTCGTTCTCACGTTCAGGTTCACACAGGACACTGCAAAGTGACTTTGGGAGAGCTGCCTTTTTTTTTCTCGCTCCCAGCAAGCGTTAGAACTACGCCGAAACTCAACCGCTCAGTCAGCAAGCACGACACAACCCTCACTAAGCCATGCCAGGCTCTTTCCCCTTTTATACTACTGCCTAGTTCCTTACAGTATTCTAGCAGCACTCAGAACGCGTCCACAAACTGGAAAATTGCACTAGAAAACACGTCATGACTTTGAAACACTAAACAAAAGCAATATGTTAAAAATACTGCCTCAGGAAGAAAAACATCAGTAACAAACAACTTTGAGGCTGATTCCTACGTTAGGGGCCTCGAATTAAGCCATCGGCATTACCGTTGAGACTCCCCTTTTTGTAACGCACCTCAAAGGAATATTGTTGCAAAGCGAGGCTCCAGCGCAGGAGGCGGCCATTTTTGGAAGAGATGGTCTGCAGCCATTGGAGAGGGCAGTGATCCGTCTCAATGATAAACCTCGAGCCAGCTAGGTAGCATGACAATTTCTGAACGGCCCACACGAGACACGCACACTCTTTCTCGGTGGTGCTGTACGCCTGCTCACGACTGGTCAGCTTACGACTAGCATACAGGGCGGGGTGCTCCACTTCTCCATTTTCCCATTGGCAGAGTACAACGCCCATGCCTCGCTCACTAGCATCGCACTGAACAACGAACCCTTTTGTGTGGTCTGGCGATCGTAGCACAGGCTGGCTTGTTAGGGCGCTCTTTAGGGCGCTAAAAGCTCTTTCCCTTGTCTTTTCCCAGACGATTGTTTGGGGCTCTGTTTTTCTTAGAGCATCCGTCAGGGGAGCCGCGATATCAGAGTACCTGGGGATGTACCTTTGATAGTAGCCGGCGACACCTAAAAACGACCGAATATCGGTCTTTGTGCGCGGTTGCGGGAAGTCTCGCACAGCGGCCACCTTTATTTCAGAGGGGCGGCGACGACCCCGTCCAATCACGTGACCGAGGTAGACAACATCGCCCTGTGCTAACTGGCACTTGGGAGCCTGACTGTCAAGCCCGCTTCGCGCAGGCGGGTTAGCACTGCCCGCAAGTGTGCCATATGCTCAGACCAGGATGCGGAGAATATCGCTACGTCGTCTAAATACGGTAAAGCGAATTCTTCCTGTCCCCGCAACACTTTGTCCATGAGGCTTGAAAAGCAGTGTGGCGCGTTCTTCAAACCAAAACTCAAAACTTTAGGACGGAATGTTCCCATTGGTGAAATGAACGCCGCATACCTACTAGCCTCTTCTGTAAGTGGAACCTGCCAATAACCCCTGACAGGGTGGAAATAAACTGAGCGCTACTAACTTTCTCAAGGCGCTCCTCGATGTTAGGGATCGGATAAATTTGATCCTTAGTGATGGAATTAAGCCCGCAGTAGTCGACGCAAAGACGAGGTTCTTTGCCCGGTACCTCAACTAAAATCAAAGGGGAGGTATAATCACTCTCACCCGCCTCAATAACACCGAGCTGTAGCATTTTCTTTACCTCAGCCTCCATAACATCGCGCTGGCGGGGTGACACCCGGTACGCCTTGGATCGTACTGGCTCTGGGGAGGTAAGTTTTATTTCATGAGTAAGGACAGAAGTCCTACCAGGCCTCTCAGAGAACTGACCTTGAAACTCTTGTAAGAGCTGGTGTAGTTCGGTTTTCTGCTCAGGCGACAGCGGTGCTTTACTGATTAAGTCACTAATGACTTGATCGGTGTCTTCCCCGTTCGTCACTGAGCCTAGTCCCGGAAGCTCGACCGGAAGCTCTTCGGGAACGTTTACCATCATACACACCACTGCTTTCCGTTGTCTATAGGGTTTGAGCAGATTACAGTGGTAAACTTGCTGTGCTTTCCGTTTTCCTGGCAGACTCAACCCGTAGTTAACGTCCGACAGTTTTTGAACAACCCGTGCTGGGCCCTCCCACTGCACGTCAAGTTTGTTTTTTAGCGATGTGCGCAATATCATGACCTCATCGCCCACCTCAAAACGACGGGCCCTGGCTGTCCGATCATAATAAACCTTGGCCCTCTGCTGGGCCTTTGCCATTGCTTCACCTGACAACTCCTGTGCCCTTTTTAAGCGTTCGAGGAGCCTAAGCACGTACTCCACCGCGACTGGGTCGTCGCCCCTGCCTTCCCACGAGTCTCGAAGCATGCGAAGCGGAGACCGCAGCGAGCGACCGTACACCAGCTCAGCTGGCGAAAACCCCGTAGCCGCATGCGGCACGGTCCTTAATGCAAACATCACCCCAGGCAGACACAGCTCCCAGTCAGTTTGTTGTTCAAAACACAATGCTCTCAACACGCGCTTCACGACGGAGTGGAGCTTCTCAACGGAATTCGATTGTGGGTGGTACACTGAGCTGTGTAACAGCTTTACCCCACACCTTTCGAGAAAGGCTGTCGTCGAAGCGCTAGTAAACACTGTGCCCTGATCTGACTGGATTTCCGTAGGAAAACCAACTCGCGCAAATATGGACAGTAGTGCATTGACTATCTCAACTGAGCTGAGTTCTTTAAGCGGCACTGTTTCTGGGAACTTTGTAGCTGGGCAGATCACAGTCAAAATGTGCCTGTACCCCGTGGTTGTTACCGGCAGAGGTCCCACTGTATCAATAACGAGCCGTCTAAAAGGCTCCGTAATGAAAGGTACCAACTTCAACGGCGCCCTCGATTTGTCCCCTGGTTTGCCCACCTGCTGACAGGTGTCACATGTCCTCACAAAGTGTTCTGCGTCACGAAAACACCCTGGCCAATAGTACTCTTGCAAGGGACGGTCCTTAGTCTTCTTAATTCCTAGGTGTCCGGACCACGAACCCCCATGCGACACGCGCAACAGATCCTGACTGTAGCACTGAGGCACGATCAGCTGATCGAAGTCCACTCCCCTGTGGTCTAGATACTTCCGGTACAGGACCCCACTTGTTTCCACAAAACGAGCATTTTTCTTGGCTATACCTTCCTTAACATTGCAGCGCCTGTTTTCTAGGCTGCCATCCTTTTTTTGCTCGGCTATCAAAGCCGACCGGCTGACTTTTAGCAACCTATTAAGTCCGTCTGACGTAGCCGCGATGAGCAAATCTGCAGATAGCTCTTCTCACTTTCCCGTGCCGGGCATTTCCTCTCCAGTATCTGGTGCCCTCAACGCTGCAGGCTCAATTTTATTCAGTTCGGACGTGCTCTGAATATCAGCTTGCTGCGCCTCCGACCCTTTCTTGTTGTTCGACAACGTCGGCCCCGCAACTACCGCCTTTGCAGCGAGCTCCCGAACTCTCGATCTGGTCAAGGCCTGAACGCTAGCCTCACCAAACAAAAGCCCCTTCTCGCGCAGGAGGTGATCGGACCTGTTCGAAAATAGGTGCGGGTACTGGGGGGGGGGCAGCATAGATGACACTGCGGCCTCCCTCTCAAGTGCTCCGAAACGTCCTTCAATAAGCACTTTTGCTACGGGCAGACACACGCTATGAGCTTCCACGGCTTGCTTGGTCCATGCGCACTCGCCCGTGAACATATCGGGTTCTACGTAAGAGGGGTGAACTACATCCATTGTAGCTGCGGAATCACGAAGCACTCGGCACTCTTTCCCGTTCACGAGGAGGTCTCGCATGTAAGGCTCGAGAAGCTTCATGTTCTCGTCAGTGCCGCATAATGACAAAAACACGACTTTTGTTTTTGTTTCTGGACTCTGCGCCGCAAAGTGACCCGGCTTCTGGCACGTATAACACACGCGCGCTTGCCTCGTCTCGAACCGCTTTCTGCGTTCGGCTTCGGCTGCCGCCGTCTCCTTACGTTCGGTCGGACTGCTTTCACGCGCATCCGCACTACGTGTGTCACCCCTTGCTCTCATGGGCGTGAACTTCGGCCTCTCAAACTTGGAGCCAAATTCACCCTTTTGACCGTCCTTCGCTCCGCGAGCCCGACGCGTCACAAACTCCTCGGCTAGCTCGGCGGCTTTAGCCACCGTACTAACGTCTGGTCTATCCAAGAGCCAGTACCGCACGTTCTCAGGTAACCGACTATAAAACTGTTCCAGTCCGAAACACTGCAGAACTTTCTCGTGGTCACCAAACGCTTTCTCTTCTTTGAGCCACTCCTGCATGTTTAACATAAGCCTGTAGGCAAACTCTGTATATGACTCACTTCTGCCTTTCTCATTTTCCCGAAACTTCCGACGGAACGCCTCCGCTGACAGGCTGTACTTTTTTAGCAGACTCGATTTCACTTGGTCGAAATCCTCTGCCTCCTCTCTCTTCAAGCGAGCGACTACATCGGCCGCCTCGCCGGGTAACAAAGTGAGCAAGCGCTGTGGCCACGTTTCCCGAGAGAACCCCTGCTTCTCGCACGTTCGCTCAAAGTTAACCAGGAACAAACCAATGTCCTCTCCAAGCTTAAACGACCGCATCAGGTCAGTCATTTTGAACGATACTCGTTCTCCTGCACCGTGTGCCTGACTTCCATTAGGAGCGCGTTCCATCTCTACCTCGAGACGCTTCATTTCCAAAGCATGTTGGCGGTCGCGCTCCTCTTTCTCTTGTTGCTCTCTCTCTTTCTCTTTCTGCTCTGTACGCTCGCCGTCCTCTTTCTCTTTTTGCTCTTTACGTTCGCGCTCCTCTTTTTCTTTTGGCTCTTTACGATCGCGCTCCTGTCTTTTTGCCGTCTCCCTCTGGTCTCAAGGCATTCCTACAGCTCGTCATCCTCAGCTTCTAACTCAAGAATAGCCCTTAGCAGTTCTGGTTTTCTGAGTTTGTCTGAGACATCCAGACCCAACTTTCTTGCAAGCTCCAGCAATTTCCGTTTGCGCAACTACTTCCAATCCATGACTGCTCTGAATGCTGCTTTCTCTACTGCCTACTATTGTCTTGCCGCAAACTAACCCGGCAGCAACGACAACCGCAATTACCAGCTCTGTTTCTGACACTAAAAAAAGCCTGGCAAAACTCAGAAGAAGAAAGTCCCGCACTCACCAAACCTCGCAGCCAAGAATTCAGCGCAGTCGTTCCGCTGCAGGCAACCAGTCATCACACAGGGCTCGTTGCACTGCTCCCGGATGGTCGTTGTGCTGCTCAGCATACAGTCGACGGCATATCTTCGCTGCTGGCCTCCGTTGTCGCGATCTCACCGCTGGCAAACAGTTGTTGCAAATGGGTCGCAAGCCCCAAGGGTAGCGTTGAGCTACCAATTGAGCTACCGCGGCGCCGTTCTCCCATCCACTTTCCTCGGTATTTATGTGTACTCCCAGGGTTCTACTAGGACACATAAATACCCAGGAAAGTGGATGGGGAAACGGCGCCGCGGTAGCTCAATTGGTAGAGCATCGCAGGCGAAATGCGAAGGTTGTGGGTTCGGTACCCACCTGCGGCAAGTTGTTCTTTCATCCACTTTATTTTCCATTAATTTATCGTTTCTTTATTTCATTTATAAAGCACAAGTAATTTCCCCTATGTTGTCCTTGGTGTCAATGTTTGTTGGCTTCTTATGATATGACTATATATTCCGTTCGAAGTTAATTTCCGGTTATGTTTTTTAATGCAAACAGGAATACGCAGAAGTCATTTGTATATGTAGGTTATGCGGCCAGGCGGTCGCGATTTGTGACGATAATTGCCGTCGTAATGTCAGTACTTATTTAAGTTCGATAAATAACTTTATTTACTGCAGTTAGCATGTATGCTTATATTGAAAACTCAGAGGTGGTGCCAGTTGGCGACTACTCCATTTTGCACAATTTTAGTAATATGCACGTCTGAAATTTCGGCCCATAAGCCGCCTGATTACGCACGCGAGGTGGCGGCGCCCGCTACGAAGCCCCTCCCTAGCGTGACGCAGCTGTTGCATATGACGCTCCGTTTGAGGAGTATGCGGGGTGAAAGGCGAAGGTGATTACTTTTCGTTCTTGGCCACCGTTTTCGTTCGTGTCCAGCAAAACAGAATGATGAGTTTGCGTGGCGGCTTCGCTGAGCTCTTTTTTGAAGCAATGACTTGCAGAGTTGGTGAGAAAGCGCCACTGTACACATACTGTCGAAGCAATAAAGTGCAGGATTACGATACTGGCTTTGGTTTTATTTATTATTATTTTATTTCTTTTTTTGCATTTCGGAGGCTCAAAGTCATGCAAGCGCTAAGTATGAAACAAAGGTGACAGCTGCCGGGCAGCACCTTAGTTGCCAGTGGTGTTCCAGGGTCGCTGTACCTGTCCGAACTGCGATTTAAGGACCCTGCATTGCCTATGACTGAAAAATTGCTGTGAAATAGAAGGACGGCTGTGAACTGGAGCAAGTAGTGCACTTCATTGGTGTATGCCTGGCGACTCTTTTCAATTCTTCGTGATTTTACGAAAGTGCCGTACAGATCAGGCAACGTCTTGCAAGCGCGTCGAGTGAACCCCCGAGCTTCCATTATGTGCCTTCGCCACTGATTGCCTCTACTAAGTTGGGCCGTTGGAAGAAGCAAGCCCTGCGTTGGGGCCTTCTGCGTTGATGCTTCGTCTGGGCCGAGGTACGGCAGAAAAAAATTGACGTACTGCTATCGTTAATGGCGGAGACAAGAGGCAATGCCTCGTCAACAATGAGTTTGTACGCGTCTCACTATCCGCATCGGCGAGTTCCAACCAGAGCAACATTTGTCAGCATTTTCACACGTTTTCGCACAAGAGGCTCAGTTCACCAACGAAGACAGCCCACGAAGAAAATCATCGATGAAGACTTTGAAATTGACGTCCTTGCCTGCGTGAATTGAACGCCACATGCTAGCATCTGAGAGATTTCTAAACAATGCGGGAAAAGCGTGGGAACAGTGCACAATGTTCTAAAAAAGCACGAATTTCATCCATAGCATGTGAGTCATCATCAGGACCTAAGTGAGGCAGACTTTAAAAAATGGGCAGGCTTTTGTAATTGGGCCCTAATAAAAATTGACCAAGATAAGCATTTCGTACAAAGAGTGATTGGGACTGATGAGGCTCGATTTTGCAGGAACGGCAGAGTGAACATTCGCAATGCTCACTACTGGTCGCAAGGAAACGCTCACTGGCTGCGGCAACACAACCACTAAATTCGCTGTGGTCTAAATGTATGGTGTGGCATACTTGGGGACATAATCATTGGCCCTCACTTCCTCGAAGGGAACATCGATGGAAAGAATCATGCGCACGAAATTCTTGCTGGTGTCGTCGATAACTTTGCGTCGAGTCTCCCGCTCAACGAACTGCGGCAAGTTTGGTTCCATCATGACGGGGCCCCACTACATGTCTCCTCCACTGCAAAGAATTGGTCAAACTGTAACTTTCCACGGCAGTGGATTCGACGCGAAGGAGATATGCTTTGGCCGCCGAGATTCCCTGATCTCTCTCCACTGGACTTCTTTTTGTATGGCTAAGTGAAAGATTGCGTTTGCGCAGTTGAGCCCACCGATGTCAACGACATAAAATGAAAATAGTTACCGCCTGTAGAAGCATCGACCCGGAAATGCTGCGCAGTGTTGTCGACTCGACGCGAGAGCGGTTCATGTGGTGTGTTGCGGCGGAAGGCAAGCATCTCGAACATTTTTAAACCGTTACTTTTTTGGCGATTGTCATAATTAATTCTTAGTGGAGAGGTTTCATATCACTCGAAACTAATATTGTGTAAGCAATGGTATACTTGAAGCGAATTTCTAAAATGTTTGTATGTTTTGTTTGTATGTAGGCCATGGATTTACACTGTACTTGTTTATTGTTTTGTTCTTTTATTCCCACTTCTACCGAAATAATACCAGATTCTGGGCTGCGTGTAACTAAATAAATATGAATTTGACAACGTTGACACAATTTCATGCTCTGTCATGAGGACTGGTAGATGCGTTCTATTAAAAAATGTGACACAGAGAATACGGGCCATTAACCCGCGTTTCCTAAGCGCTGACAATGCAGGGTCGTAAATTCTCTTTACGCATGTGCAAAGTGCCCTGGATACTTCAGTGGTCAATAATGTGCTGTGTGGCAGCTGACGCTGTTGCTTTATGCTGTGAGATGGCATTAATTTCAATGATTCTGCAAATAGAGCTTCCGTTGCTATTAAAAAAATCAGAGCAGCATCGCTGCACTTGAGTGCATCAGAAGTCTTAAGCGGCATGACTTCTTGTCACCCACTCTACTGGCAATTGCTCAATGAAACAGGGCTCGTCGAACATCGTCCGTATCGCGCTGGCCAAGAACGGAAGGCAATCACCGTCGCTCTTGTCAGACGGAGCGCCACACGCAACAGCGGCGTCACACTCGCATGCGTAATTAGGCGGCTTGGGCTGAAATTTCAGATGTGCGTCTCACACAGGCGCGTTACTAAAATTGTACAAAATGGAATAATCCAAATCGCACCGCGTGAGTTTTCAATATAAACATACATGCTAGCTGCAGTAAATAAAAAGTTAATTATCAAATTAATAGAAATACTGACATTGCGACGACAATTATGCTCACAGTTTACGACCGCCTGGCCGCATAACCTAGATAGACAAATAACTTCTGTGTACTCCTCGCATATTTTTTTTAACCTGGAAAGTCTAACTTTGCACACCCTGTATATATATTGCCGCGAGTCAGGAATAGTCCAGCGCAGGTGTGTTTACAGGTATTCACAGATTGCAGCAACGCTGGATGCACACGACGACCGCACGCTCGCCTCGCCAAATCGTCGTCTTGGTTCGCACGACGTCCCACTGCTCCGTAACACGACGCCCCGGCGCAACGGGTGAAGTTGCGGCAACGCAAGACTTCAGCCTAGACAATATAGTGGGCACAGGGAATGAATAGTCAAGCGGGAATAGCTCACATTGCCGAGCCGGCGCAAGATCTAGTAAGGCCCTGGGTGACGCGGGAGAAGTTTTGCGGACAATCTGATGTGGCAGCATGATATCCATAGAAGAACTAAAGACCCAGGGGAGAAATGAACGTCCTGGTCGCGGCTGTCGTACTTCGTCTTCTGAGCAACATGTGAGGCCGTAAGCCGCGGGCGGGCAATCTGGCGAGCTGTGAGAGCCCGGGCGAAGATGTAGCTGCCATACTCAGCTGGAATTTGGGTCTCGGGTAGTAGGAGCTTGTCGAAGCGCAAAGTTGGGTGGCGGCCTAACAGCCGATAAAATGCAGAAAAACTAGTATTCGCGTGACTGGATGAGTTATATGCAAATGTTATGTACGGTAACGTGTCGTCCCAGTCCCTCTGGTCCGGACAAATGTAAAATCGCAATCGAAAATACGCGGCCCACGGCTCCGAGTGCAAGAGCGGCCGCAGGGCCACACCACGACGCTGCTATCTCCATCGGGCGCCTGCTTTGAGGGTGCCACCGAGTGACGCCGATCCCCCCCACTCTCGTGCGGCCAAGTCACGTGCTCGATAAATTTCCAGTGCGGCGTTCGGCTGTTCCGCAGCTGACGCTCAGCTGGAAAGAGGCTTCGTCATTGCGCGCTTGCCTTCCTCCAAGCGCCAGCTCGCGTTCCGTCGTTCGGCTAAGCGCACGGAACGCAGTGTTCGGTTTGGTTTCGTGTCTACGTGCGCCGAGCGCCCGTGTGTGCCGCGCTTCCGTGCTTGGCGTTTGAACGGACGGCGCACGTGCATGCAGGCTCTCCGCGAAAGACACCCTGGCAAGGCATTGGTGCCTAGGAGTAGCAAGCAGAGCCACTACTCTGTTGGTGCTAACGCCCGTCCTGAATAATGTTCCATTCTCGTTTAAGGCGAAACTGTTACTAGGCTCACATTGAAGAAACCGTCCTAACCTGCCAGCCGTGCCCGGAAGCAGTCCGCCGCTGCCGTGCCAAGAACTGCGGCAGCACGGCAACCGGATGATGGATGGATGGATGGATGTTATGAGCGTCCCCTTTAGAACGGGGTAGTGGGTTGCGCCACCAAGCTCTTGCACATATACTGCATAATGCCATACCTAGGTTAAACAAGGAAAAAAAAGAGAAAAGAACCTATGAACTCTCACAACCAAATTTTCTTATCCCCTATTGTGAATTGTGCTTTGGTACGGCTCCGTTATTGGTCGTTTCCCTACTTTTCTTTCACCAATCCTCCAATCGCCTCTTACCAATGCCTATTGCGGACATGTTTACTTTTCCACTGCTCTCGCTGAACCCAAGGGCTTCAAGGAGGCCAGTGGTGCCTAAATCGACCGCTGGGTAGACGTCTTCACATTCTAATAAAACATGCTTCATAGTTTCCCTAGCTTTACCGCAGCAAGTACATGCTTCTTCTTCCTTCTTATATCTCGCTTTATAGGTGCTTGTTCTAAGCCATCCCGATCTCACTTCGAACACTAATGAAAAGGAACTTCGCTTCGAAAAGTAACTTAAAACTTGTGTTAGAGCGAAGTCAGGGTGAACACAAGTTTTAAGTAAACATAGTAACTAACTAACGCGTGAAATCATCGAAGCAGCGCACATCGCCTGTTCAAAAGACGCATGCGTCAGTAGCCCCTCCTTATCGATTACGTCCAAAGAGCTGGAATTTTTAGCAGGGGGATATGATGATTACTGTTATCTCCCTTATTCAGTGCGGCATGTATGATTGACTGTGAATATATGTGTGTCTTTTGGTTTCTCCTGTTGGTTGGAGCTGTTATATGTTCTTCGTTCCAAGCAATAAACTTCAATTGCAAGACAGCGCTCGTCCGTGTCGTTTCTCCCTGGTTGTCGCAATCAAAACCGCGCTGTTCTGTTTCAAATATGGCTTACCAACTCGCCCAAACGTCAGTTTTAATGGTCAGCTTCCCCACAGTGGAAGCACAGAGGCCGGCGATTCGGTGTGAGCCAAACATCGGACCTCCGTGGAGACGTGCGACTATCGTCGATGCAGTGGACCGCGTGCCCCGGACAATGGGCTACTCGAGCGGCACGAGCAAAGGGCGGCGGCGTGCGCCCAGCTTCGCAGTACGATATCGGATGCGCCGACTGAAGGGACACTATAGGAGCAGCACGAACGAACAGCGACGGAAAAGAGGCAGGATGCCTTAAGGCTTCCGCGTAGGTCCCACAGCTGTATTCAGTAGCTCCTGCCCCAGTGTTAACAGGAGGCAGGGTATCGCGGAGGGCCTGCTGCAACTCGTCTTTGATAACCCTTGCAATGGAGCTTACCGTAGGGTGCAGTGTCGGTGTGACGCCGCCCTTTGGCAACTGTTCACGCACTACAGAGCGGATGAGCTCTCGCAGACAGTCACTGTTGCTACAGATGGCCGTGAAAATGTCAGCAGCGGACATGCTGTTCACTTGCCGCTCATACAGGTTGCACCATCATATTTTCCATGGTCATGGCCTCAGACAATAATTCCGCGACAGTCTTCGAAGGGTTCCGCACGAGGCCAGCAAGAGCAGCTCCTTGACCCCAAGCATCAGATGACGTAACTTCTCCTCCATCATTTCTAGATCAGCTTGTCTGAAGAGGCGCGTCATGTCTTCAAAGTACGTGGTAACAGTCTCGTTTGGCCACTGGACGCGCGCCGGAATTGCTCATTTTGCTCGCTCGTAGTGACCAGCACCGGTGTAGGTCTCCAGAAGCCTACGACAAAATTCTCACGGTTCCGATGCTATGTACGCGCGCCTTTCTCCAGGTAGAAGTAGACGTGTCTCAGTTCTGCCGCGTCGTCAGCGTGGTTTCATCATCAGCCTGGTTACGCCCACTGCACGGCAAAAGCCCCTCCCATACTTCTCCGGTCATGTACTAATTGTGGCCATGTTGTCCCTGCAAACTTCTTAATCTCATCCGCCCACCTAGCTTTCTGCCGCCCCTGCTACGCTTCCCTTCCCTTGGAATCCAGTCCGTAACTCTTGATGACCATCGGTTATCTTCCTTCCTCATTACATGTCCTGCCCATGCCCATTTCTTTTTCTTGATTTCAACTAAGATGTCATTAACCCGTGTTTGTTCCGTCACCCAATCTGCTCTTTTCTTATCCCTTAACGTTAGACCCATCATTCTTCTTTCCATAGCTCGTTGCGTCGTCCTCAATTTAAGGAGAACCTTTTTCGTAAGCCTCCAGGTTTTTGCCCCATACGTGAGTACTGGTAAGACACAGCTGTTATATACTTTTCTCTTGAGGGATAGTGGCAACCTGTTGTTCATGATTTGAGAATGCCTGCCAAATGCACTTCAGCCCATTCTTATTCTTCTGATTATTTCAATCTCATGATCTGGATCCGCGGTCACTACCTGCCGATGTATTCCCTTACCACTTCCAGTGCCTCGCTGCCTATCGTAAACTGATGTTCTCTTCCGAGACTGTTAAACATTACTTTAGTTTTCTGCAGTTTAATTTTTAGATCCACCCTTCTGCTTTGGCTCTCCAGGTCACTGAGCATGCATTGCAATTGGTCCCCTGAGTTACTAAGCAAGGTAATATCATCAGCGAATCGCAAGTTACTAAGGGATTCTCCGTTAACTTTTATCGCCAATTCTTCTTGGTTTAAGACTCGAAACTGACCACCCAATCTTCGACGTCTTCGAACACTGCGCCATGGAAAGTCGTCGGGACCCGTGGGCTCTCAAGTGTATACCGGTTCAACATCGTGTCCTCCATACCGGTTGAAGTGGTGGGAACCGTAGCGTCGACGACTTCCAGGGTTAGTCCCCTCATCCTGTGGCTGGCCCAATGCATGGGAGTGTCGACTAGCACTGTATTCGTAGTGCCGATACTTGAAGCGGTCTGCAACATCCATCAGGGCTACCCAGCACCTCCACCAGTTTGCCACGAGCGTTCAGAAGTACTCATAGGGATGTATTATACCGCACAGCAGCTGGCTCCTGAGAAGCGCCTCTGTCGGCGCTGGCTCGCGAGCAGGGAAGAGCCGCGTTATCTTTGTTCTTTTGGGCTCAACCCCCATTCTTGTTCTCTACCCACTACCTACATGTGGCCATATTTTCACGTAGTAGTGACGGTGTAGAAGGCAGCAAATATGAGATTAACGAAACTAGCGTTTTATTGGGCGAAATTGTGCCCTCAAAAGCAGGCTCCACTCAAAGAACAACGATAGCGGCGAACACACTCGGCGATCGTCGAAAATCTGATCAGCGGGGCAAGAGCTTCGGCTTTTATACATCAGTCGTCGAATGTTCCAGAGTAATCACTGGGACCCACGTGTCTTCCACAGAGATCTACACTACTCGCGTCGCGCATACACGCAATCAGATTACACAAGGTTCCGTGACAGACAGCGGATGAAACCATCGATAACATTCCAGAAACTTCCGACACATACAGGCGCGTCCGGCGCTCTGCGATAACATTTGCTAGGCGGTGAAATGTGGTCGCCCGATAAGGATAAACAAGTGCACTATTCAATATAAACTACCAGAAGCGAATTGAATTAGGTTTCTGCACCTTGACATTTATCAAAAACGCACATGTATGTTGCATGTATTCACCACGACCAAACATGAGCCTCTTGCTTAACAGTGTGTTTTCACTCAAATCTCATGTAGAATGCCATATACAAGCTGTGCCTCAAGAATTGCGTTGGGAAACAGGTTACTTTCATAAGATACAACAAAGTTTCCAGAAGCAGGTCGAAAGAGTGAAAGCAGCTGTTTTTTTTTTCTGACAAAGTCGCAGTGGAAAGCTTCTTGAAAAAATTCAGTGCCATTCCACTCTATGAAAGTGGATGACCAGTGAAGCTGTTTAGAGCACGACACATAGGCGACCCAGAATCTTGAACAAAAGTGCGAACATATTTATTGTCCTTATCTGCGGCCATCGTGGTGATACGCATACACATTCGCGTAGCACCTCTGTTATTACATGTGTCCTTCACGTAATACAATGACTCATGCCTCCATAAACGCGGCCTCCCCATTACGACGACTGAAGGGAAGTGAAATTCTACGCTGGAATGACGAGCCGCAACGGAGCCAGCTGTGGAAGACGACGATGCTCAAGCCATTGCTGATGATGATAATTTTTTGCGCAACGTAGCTGCAGCTGTGGAAGCAGATGACGATGAACGCGCGAGTAGTGGCACGTTTGTGCGGTTGGCACCGATCATTTTTAACAGTACGTTTTGAAAAAGTTGTACAAAACATTTCTTCAGAAACATCTGCTTTTTACCCTTGTGCCTGGGACCTCTTTGGATCCCACCTGTGACAAGGGTAGTTCAAGGACGCGTTACAGATACCCGAGCCCACTGGGATATGTGCCATTGAGCTGTGCCATTGCCATATGAAGAATTCTTTCCGGCAAGCCACAATGCACACTTTCCGAGGCATGGAAGGCAGTGCGAGTGCACTCCGATGTATGATTTTTCCATATTATTGCCCTATGAAAAGACAAAGTAGGGAAATTTTAGCGGGTTTCATATCACTAGGCACGGAAGCCCATGCATGAGCGCGACGCCCTTGAGCCTCAAAGACACGCAGTTACGAGTGGTAGCTTATCAAGCCATTTTTTTCCTACATTTGTGTTTTCTGCATTTCTACTGTGGCGCGTTTTAACGCATGCGCTGTAGTACTGTCGGAGGTTTGTTTTGGCGAACGCGTTCAGAATTTTTTAAGGCTGCCTGTGGCAGATGGCACACTTCCAGTTCATGAGCTGGTTTGCACGAAGAGGCGGACATTACTTGCACAAAAAAATTAACTGCATATTCGGCTAATTAACAAAAATTCACTAATTAAGTTTCTAACTAAATATCTTACGGCCCATATTGCGATTAGCCGGGGACATCGCAAGGCAGATCCACTCGGAATGAATTCTCAGGACGACAAAAGTTTTGAGGTATTAATTCTCGAATTTTGCGGAGAAATCCATTGGCATTCCAGTTACTCAGCAAAATGTCGTTTTATGCATTCACGCACAAAAGTAACTTCTGTGAAAATATTTCTGCTTGAGCAAATAGTGTCCGCCGCTTCAAGTAGAGAAGCTCATAAACTAGAAATCTGTTATCTGGCACAGACAGCCTTTAAATTTCTGAAAGTGCTCGATGAAACACCCTGAATTACACTAATTAAATTTTTATTTGTTAGTTTCAGGTTCTTCCTGTCTTCTTGCTTGTGTACAATGTGTTTTGCCGATTTTTCACCTTGGATTTCGGTTTAGTTTTCGGTTTATTGATCACGTATCAACTTGCCCAGTTTAGACCACGTTGTTTTGGGAGAGACTTCGTATATTAAACATGAAATACATTGTCCCACCTCCACACCGTCTCGCTTATAGAGAGACCATGTGCTCACTTACTTGACTCTAGCATGAGTTCCTTGTCTATCATGTACATTATAAAGCACAAAGGTGATTATCGATAACCCTGCCACATGTGTTTGCGAATGCAACTATCGTAGCACTGTTAGCCCTACCCGTACTATCTTTTCTTTATATTGTCTTAAATTTCCTTTAGTAGCACCATCTTGTCTTCCCACATTACTTCACTCGTTAGGATGTTACAGAAAAGTTGTGTGCACCACTAATGTCCGAGAATGCGAAGTATAAAGGTGTTCTTTCTTTGCCCTGTCTGTTTCGACAGAATGTTTATTGTTACAATATCGACCGGGTGACGTGGGCGTTCGTGTTGACCACTTCTCTACTCTTGTGTCCTGTCTGCACGCCTCACCTCTTCTTTGCATAATCATGTGAGTCTTCACTGCAGGAATCAGGAAACAACGACGACGCGGGCATCGTGATGATGAATAAAAAAGTAGAAAAGAGTGCATTCACTTCATTGATACATGGATGCGACTCTCGTCTGGGTCTCGAGCGCTTCTTATTAACACGGAGGCCAGCATGGCCTTAAATAACCTCTGACGGTCCTGTGGTCGTCGCCGTCTTCTTCCGGGGCCTGTATATCCCTTTGCCCTCCTTGGTGTCAGCTCGGGGAAAATGGCGACGTCATTTTGACCTTCGGTTTCTTCTGTCCTTTTGTGTCAGCTCGGGGAAAAGGGTGACGTCGACCTGACCTTCGGTTTCTTTTTCTATACTTTTGTGACAGCTCGTGGAGAAGGGGTTGGTGTCCTTTTGACCTTGTGGCCTGTCTTTCCCTTCGTCCGTCCTTTTCTGTCAGCGCGGGGAAAAGGGTGGCGCCATTTCGAAGAAGTGTAATTATGTTGAGAAGGGGACGCCGATTGAAATGCTTCTCGCACCTGACAGGTCGATCATAACAGCCCGTCCACTGCCACAGGAGGTCTCGAAGGGGCTGCAGCATCCAAGCACCTCGAAGAGATCGGTAAACTCTGTGCTTCTTGCTTCGTTTCGCCGATCGTTCCAAGCCCTTCTGGCAATAAACCACGTTCAGCCCAAGGCACAACAAACAGCCAGCACCCAACCAACTACGAGAACTGCCAAGTTCACGCGTTTTCCACATAAACCTTATCCGAATCGTACCTGCAGTCCTCGCTCGAGATTTCTAAAATTTACCAACGGAGAAAAGCAGATTTCAGCGCATATATTAGCCGGCCTAATGCCTAACGATATTGTTTCCTTTTCCAGAGAAAGCCACGTTTGTTGAGAGACTGAGAACGTATTGAAACCCGGCAATGGCGCTAATCCTAAATTCAAAACGGACAAACAAAATGATTTCGAAGAAAAGCAAAGAACAAAAGAGGGCCTTTACGACATTGTGCTTCACACGAAGAAGCTACGGCTGTTGCCGTCTGCGTTGGCATTGTCGCGTCCTTTTCTGTCCATGACATCTGCAGACATTTGCAGAAGAATTCTGCGGTTCTTTTGGGACATATTTCTAAGCCAAGTCAAAGGACAGTGGTCAGTTTCTACTGGGAACCGTGATCGGGCCGGATAACATCGGAGCTTGTGTATTCCCCATACCAGGCAAGCGCACTCCTTTTCTGAAGTACTGTAGGCATGTTCGCGGACAGTCAGCTTCTGGCTTACGAACATTACTGGGTGTTCCTCCCCATTTTCATTTTTCTGACTGAGCACTGCACCCAAGCCTCGATCACTTGCATCGCACTGCAGAAGAAAATGAAGATTATAAACAGGAGCTCTCAAGACCGGTTTATTGGCTAAAGTGGCTTTTAGGTTGAGAAAAGATTTTTCTTTTTGCTCGTTTTGCACAATCTTCACGCGTTCATTCTATCTTAAACTGTCCATGAGGGGACTCGCGATTTCTGAAGAGTTACGGATGTAACGTTGATAATAACCTGTTAGTTCTAAAAAGGAACGGACATCTATTTTTGTTACAGGTATTGGGTAATCGCATATGGAGGCTACTTTTATCTCAAGGGAGCGTTTGTAGCCACGCCCGAGCTTGTGGCCTCTCATTAATCGAAAGACTAGCGCAAATAGCAGGGACACAGACGGAGGAAGCGACAGCGCTCCGTCTCTGTCCCTGTTATTAGCGCTCGTCCTGTCGCTTCCTCCGTCTGTGTCCCTGTTATTTGCGCTAGTCTTTTGATTAATGATGTCACACCAACTAGCCCAGTTTTCTGCCTTCATCGCTGATGGCCTATATAGCTAACTTTGGCTTTTGCTAGTTGACATTTTTCGCCTTTCAGGGCCAAACCGGCCGCACGCAAACTCAAGCACTTTCTCCCAATCCTTCCAAGTATGAAGAAGACTGCGATGCCATCTAAGTAGGGAAGCGCGTAGTTTTACATTCCTTTCAGAACCTGATCCATAAGTCGTGAGAAACAAAATGGAGCTCTTTTTAATCCGAAGGCGAGGACAAGAGGCCGAAAGGTACCCAGAGGGGATATAAAGGTGGTGTAATGGCTAACTTGCTCGGTTAATGGTACCGGCAAGTAACCCAGTAGTGGATACAAATTCAACCCGGCTGATGGTTTCTACCCGCTCTTTCCGATTATGAATGGGGCAATTCTGATCCTTAGTTATGGCATTTATCTTGCGGTAATCGATACAAGGCCTGGGGCCTTTCCCTGGAGCCTCCACCAGTACGGATGAGCTGGCACCAGTACGGACTTCAGTAGGTGCAGAAGTATCGAAAAGGGCCAGGACAGGAGGCGTTGCAAGAAGGTCGATTAGATGCGAGAATGCAGAGGCCTCGTTATCGCCCCACTGGAAAGGGGCGTCTTTTTTGAAAAGCTCGCTTAGTGGTCGTGCTATGGCCGCGAAATTTTTCACGAAACGGCGGAAGCACGAACAAAGGCCGACGAAGCTGTGCATATCCTTGACACACTTCGGAACAGGGAAGTGCGTAACAGCATGCATCTTGCCTGGGTCCGGTTGCACTCCGTTCGCGTCAACGAGATTCCCAAGGACGGTTATCTGGCGACGGCCAAATTGGCACTTCTATGCGTTGAGTTGCAGACCCGCTCGACGAAAAACGTCCAGGACTGCTGAGAGGCGCTCGAGGTGCGTAGCAAAGGTTGGGGATAATACTATTACGTCGTCCAAGTAGCACAGGCACGTGGACCATTTGAAACCGTGAAGAAGGGAGTCCATCATGCGTTCAAAAGTGGCAGGAGCATTACACAGACCGAACGGTATCACTTTGAATTTATAAAGACCGTCTGGTGTTACAAAAGCAGTCTTCTCGCGGTCGAGATCGTCCATGGCAATCTGCCAATAGTCGGAGCGAAGGTCAATAGAGGAGAAATAGTGAGCACCGTGGAGGCAGTCAAGGGCGTCATCAATCCGAGGCAGGGGATACAGTCCTTTTTGGTAACCCTGTAAAGGCGCGCTCACACTAGCGGGAGACTTCCCGCAGCGGCACAGCGTCAAAGTCGCCGCTGCGTCGCAGCTCCTCCGAATGACGCTCACACTGCGCGCGTTTTCTCACTGCGGTTGTCTTGGAATGTAGAGAGAGGAGGCGTTGAGGGAGGACCATAACGAGCAGAGAGAGAAGGGGACAGTCACGTGACACCAGAGAAAACTGGAAAGCGCGCTCTTTTCCCGCGTCGTCGCTTTGATCGTCTGCTAGCTCTCCTCCCGTCGCCCTTTTTGTGACGAGGATGGCTGGTTCGAACGATGATCTGTTGGCTACGGTAAACCGACTTATACTTGCTTGTTCGCTGCTTCTGCACCGTCGCCTCAAGTCACATATTCATGCTGGCAAAGCAACCGCCGAGTGTTCCGCAGCACGCTCCCAGCCTGCGCCGACGGGGTCACTGAACTGGGACGACGTCACGGTTCACGGTCGGCCCCCATTGGCTGTTCTCGTCAGCGGCGCAGGAAATATAGGTACCGGACCCATCGCTCTGCGGGACGGCGCAGCAGCCTGTCTGCGGGAAGCGGCGCGCGGAAAACGTTCTGCGTTGCGCGTTTTCCCGCCACTGTGAACGCGCCTTTAAGGTGCCGATAATCCACGCAAAAGCGCCATGAGCCATCCTTCTTTTTCACCAGTACAACAGGTGACGCCCATGGACTACATGATGGTTCAATAATGATCTTGGCAAGCATTTTGCGAACTTCTGCGTGAATAAATTGACGCTCAGCCGGTGACACTCGATACGGGCAGCGATGAATAGGAGGGGCATAGCCGGTATCAATGCGATGCTTAACAGCTGTAGTTTGGGCCGAAGGACAATCCGATCGTTAAAGTAAAAAATATCGTGTTAGGAAAACAGAACACGGTAGAGCTCACGAGTGTGCTCGGACGGCATGTCGGGTGCAATCATTCTCTGTAAGTCGGCGATGGTACAAGTTGCCGACTGCGATGGTAGAGGAGGATCGACTGAATTGTCGTCTACTGCAATAGATGCTACTGAGTGATCTTCGAATGAGCAAAGCTGGGCCAGAGACACCCCGCGTGGCAGCACTTGTGTCGTCAAGCCAAAATTGACCACTGGCAGGCACACGCTATTCGCCGTAATAGATAAAACTATGATTTACTATGATCCCGTGTGTAAGGAGGACGTCTTGCATAGGAGCCGCGATATAGTGATCGCCGGGGACAGGTGCGAATGACACTGACTCAACGTAAGTCAGTGCCGAAGGGGGCAAGCGAACGAAGTCGACGGAACTGAGGCGACTGGGGTGTGGTTCAGCGGGATCCAGAACGGGCAAGTCAAGGCGGAGAGTACTGGCGGAACAATCGATGAGAGCAGAATGTGCGGAGACGAAGTCTAAGCCGAGGATGATGTCGTGGGGACAGTGGGCGATGACTGTAAACAGCACGATAGTGGAGCGATCAGCGAAGGAGACGCGGGCGGCACACATACCAATTACGGGGGCTATTCCACCATCGGGGACGCGGACAACAGGCGTCGTGGCGGGCGTGATTATTTTCTTCAGTCGGTTACGAAGTTCAGCGCTCATTACCGACAAGTGCGCCCCAGTTTCGATAAGAGCAGACAAAGAAACACTGTCGACTTGCATGTCAAGAAGGTTCAGATGAGTGGGCAACATCAGTAGATGATTTGGCGGCGTAGGGAGCAATGCAGCGTCACCTCGAGGCGCTGCATCTTCTAGTTTTCCAGCTGGGAGCGGTGTCCGAAGGTAGTCGGCGAAAATGAGCGATGGGGCTGGGGAGAGCGAGATTGTCGTCGTTGGGGCGAAGGCGAACGAGAATAGGGGCGGTTCGGCGCAGGAGAATCAGTGGTGGCATTAACGGAGCGTGCGGCATAGGGACGAGAAAGGCCACCTGGGGGCGAGAGTTGTCAGTATAAGTAGACTGGGTCGGGGAACTCCAGCGACTGCGACCGTGCCGAGAAACGTACCCGATTCTACGGCACTGAAAACAAATGGGCTTGTCGTCAGCAGTACGCCATTAAGAGGGATTGCGGAAACGTGGTGAGTAATAAGATGCGGGACGGGGCGGAATCGATGAAGCCGGGTGGTTATCAAGACGATGGGCCGAGCAGATGGTGTGGAGACCCATGTTTTCGAATTCCTGGCGGACAACTGCCTGGATCAGGGAAACCGTGACTGCAGGTGCGTTGGAAGGGCTGGAGTCGAAGGCAGCCGGATAGACGGCCTCGATCTCACGCCGGACGATCCGGGTAACATCGCCAGTGTTGGTGGGACGAGGAGCGTCGGCACAGGAAGATGTCGCTGAGGTGTTGGGCAGACGAGCAAACTGCTGGTCAATGCGTCGGCTTTTAGCGCGTTCCAGGCGGTGGAACTCTTTCATAACTGCATCCACCATCGCCACGTTGCTGAAAACGAGCAAGTTGAAGGCGTCATCGGCAGTGCCTTTCAGGATGTAGGAGACTTTATCGGACTCAGTCATGTGTGCGTCAACTTTGCGGCACAGAGCCAAGACGTCCTGAATGTACGTGACGTAGGGCTCCGTTGACGTCTGCACGCGGCCGGAAAGCGCCTTCTGCGCGGCAAGTAGGTGACCGTATGGGTTGCCGAACAAGTCTCGGAGCTTTTGCTTAAGCGAATCCCAACTGGTGAGCTCATCTTCGTGCGTCCGAAACCAAATTCGAGGTGTGCCACCGAGGTAAAAGACTACGTTGGCGAGCATGGTAGTAGAGTCCCACCGGTTATTGCGGCTGACGTGTTCGTACAGACTGATGCAGTCGTCGACGTCTTCCCCATCTTTGCCCGAGAATACGCCAGGATCACGGGGAGCGGGGAGAGTGATGTAGGTGGTCGAAATGGCAGCAGGTGTCGGAGAGACGGCTGAGTCGAGTTGTCATCGCCGGAAGCCATGAAGGAAGGCTCGACGTACCGTCCACTGCGAAGCTCCGTGACGAGGTACAGGGAACGTCCACCTCCACCAGATATGTTACGTAGGAAGACGCAGACGGAAAGCTATATACAACCATATTTACAAGGGGAATACGCCGCACTTGGCCAAGAGGCAACTGCCCGCGCTAGCCTCCTAATCGTCGTCGTCGTCTTCGCAATGCTCGCCTCTTCATCGTTGTAAACACTGTTCCGTAGCAATATCATGCTCTATCAAGCTAGTTCTATCTGATCGATCCAAAAAATAGTCTTCAAAGCCACCCACGAGCTCTGGCAGTTCGCTTCGCTGGCGCGGATCTAAATTTTGGTTTGCACCTATGTCCGCGCAAACTTTAGAAATTTCCGTTGGCGGCATCGGATAAGCAAATTCTGTTTCCACTTCTTCGGGTAGGGCCAGATGAACTATGGATTCGCGCTCTGGCTTCATCAGGTTCGTCTGGTACATCCTAAGCTCTTTACGCCTTCCCGGTAATTTGACGGCATAGTTCGTTTCTGAAAGCTTCTCTATTACTTCCGCAGTTCCTTTTCAAAGGACGTCTTGCTTGTTCTTTCGGGATGCCACTAGCAAAAGCACCTGATCTTCTACAGTCCGCTTCCGAGCGTTCCTATCGTAGTATACGTTAACTTTCCTTTGGGCGGATTTCATGTTTGCTTCCAACAGCTCTTGGCGAGATTGCAACCGTTCTAGCAGTTCCAATACGTACTCAACAACTGTAGGATCATCGCCATGCCTTTCCCATGCCTCGCGCACCATTTGAAGCGGAGATCGAAGCGACATCCCGTAAACGAGCTCGGCTGGGCTGAACCCTGCGGCTTCACGCGGCACCGACCACAAGGCAAACATAGTGGCCGCTAAGCAGGCCTCCCAGTCCTTTCTTTAATCGCAACACAAAGCCCGCAGTACCCTCTTCAGCACGGATTGCCACGCTTCTGCACTGTTGCTCTGCGGATGCCGCACTGAACTGTGGATGATGCGAATGCTGCACCTTTCTAGGGAGGCGGTAGTAAGGTTACCGGTGAACACGCTGCCCTAATCGCTTTGCAGCTCAGATGGCAAACCTAATCGAGAGAACACCGATAGTAAAGCTGCAACCACCTTGACTGAATTGGTTTCTTTTAGGGGAACTGCCTCCGGAAACTTGGTTGCGGGGCAAATCATTATCAAAATGTATTTGTACCTTGAACTAGTCAGGGAGAAAGGTTCCGCCACATCAACCACTAAGCGTTTGAAGGGTTCCGTGATTACAGAAACCAATTTCATAGGAGCTTTCCTCGTTTCGTGTGGCGTTCCCACTTTCTGACAAGCCTCGCATGTCTGGACATGATTTTCTACATCTTTGAAGCATCCCGGCCAAAAAAATTCACATAGTAACCTATCTTTAGTCTTCTTCATGCCTAAATGACCCGCCCATCCGTTTCCACGGCAAAGGTTGAGGACTGGAGCTCAGTATTTTGAGGGAACAACAAGCTGGTCATACTGTACTCCCTTTGTGTTTGTGTGCTGTCGGTACAAGAGGTAACTGCGGCGTTGCAATGTGATGTTCTTTCTGGCTATTCCATTTTCCTCTAGTTCATTCAGCTTGTCGAGCTTGTTCAGCTTGTTCTGCCACGAGACCTTCTTTATCAACCCTCAGTAGGTCTAAAAAGCCCTCGGAATGCGGAAGTACCAAATTAGTTTCTAATTCTTCTGCTAGCTCTGGCTGCGGTAGTCCTACTGACTCGCATGCCTCTTTGCTAGCGTCTTCCTCACCGATTTCGCTGGCTTTTGGTTGTGTTTCCTGAGTGGCTATGTCGTCAGGCATACTTTTGGCTTCGTTGCCGTGTTTTGTCTTCGCCGCGATCTCCCGAGCTTTTGAACGCGCGAGAGCTTGGACCGTATGGTCGCCCAAACTCAGGCCCTTCTCCTTCAGCAGCATTTCCGAGCGATTTGAAAATAAGTAGGGATAATGTTTGGACAGATTTTGCGATACTGCGGCTTCGGTCAGCAATACTCCGAACGGTCCCTCAGTCCTCACTCTGGCTATGGGCAATCAAACATTATCTTCCTTACCTGCCCGATCCACGAACATTCCTCGGTGAAATCGTCAGGTATCACATACGCTGGGTGGACAATGTCCATTGTCGCCGCTGAGTCCCTATAAGTACCTTACATGGCTTTCCATTCACTACTAGGTCGCGAAGGTAGGGTTCTAAGAGCGTCAGGTTGTCGTTGTTGCCATTCACAAAAGAGAAAACATTTCTAGGCTTCCGATAGCCGATCGAAAGGTCTCCATCAGGCTCCTGGCAACGGAAACAGACGATCGGTTTTGTAGCCTCCAATGTTCTTGCCAATTTTTTTTTTCGTCTGTCGCTGTGGTGTTATTCTGACCTAAATTATCGGTCGGCCCGTTTTTGGTCCCATCTCTGCTTTCTCGTTGTGAAAGGCACGCCTGTTTCCCTCTTTACTAAATTTAGTTAATGGCCTGACACACGTTTGCTCAGAGTCGCGACGTGCCGCGAATTCATCTGCTAGCACCGCAGCACGTTCCAAGCCCTTTTCGCCCGACCCATCTTGAATCCACAGGCGCATCTCTCCGCTTAAGGACCCATAGAACTACTCCAAGCGGATTAATTCAACAACCTTGTCGTTACAGCAGAACGCATCTTCCCCTTTTAGCCATTCAATTAAATTGGCATTCAGCTTATCAGTGAAATCTTGAAAAGACTCGACCGGCCTTCTAGCTGTCTCCCGAAAACGACGACGGAAAGCCTCCGCTGAGCGCCGATAGTTCCTTAGCAACTTAGCAACACGGCTTCTACTTTCTGATAGTCATCTGCGTCGTCTCTCGTTGGCCTTGAAATTATTTCGGTTGCTTGGCCAGGGTGAACGGTCAGAATCTGTTGTGGCCAACTCTCTAGAGCCAATCCGTTTTTCTCGCAGGTTCGTTCAGAAGTAACGAGCAACAATCCCATCTCATCATTTACCTTGTACGACGGCATGAGATCCTTTATTTTTACTCATTCATCTGAACATTTTTCAATTACTGAGATATCTGCCGATTGCATGGCCAGATCCCGCTGCACATTTAGTTCCTTTAGCTTTATTTCGTGACCTCTCTGTCTTTCTTCTGCAGCGATTTGCCTCTCCTATGCAACTCTTTGTTCAGCTTTGTCAGCTCTTTGCCTTTCTTCTAGTTTTTCAGCTTGTTTCTCTATCTCTTCCCATGCTTTTGAAATTTCGTCCTCAAGAACCCCGCACTTATCCATAGCCTCAATCAGCTGAATTTTCTCTGACTTTTCCCGACCTCGGTTCCCAGTTCTCCACAAATTAATAACAACTCTCGCTTTCTCCATTTACTTAAATCCATGGTCAATCGCGAACGAGGTCTTTCTTACTCTGCTGTGATGTGAGGAAGCTTTCAACAGGAGCCTGCACGTAAAGAAACTGATTTGCAGTTTTAGAAAACACACGAGCTCAAACTTGGCAAATTCTCAAACAATGTCAAGCGCTCACCATTCTGCTGAAGCCAGGACGAAGGGTGGAGTGTCCCATTGCTGCCTACCAGTTGATATAATCTCGGCCGGTTGAGGTGGGTCTCCACCGCAGGAGTCGGGAAACGAAGACGAAGCCGGCCATCGTGATGATGAATAAAAAAGTAGAAACGAGTCTATTCACTTCATTGGTACATGGATGTGACTCTAATCTGAGTCTCGAGCGGTTCTTATTAACACGGGGCCCAACACGGCCTTAAACATCCTCCGGCGATCCTGTGGTCGTCGCCGTCTTCTTCCGGAGCCTGTCTTTCCCTTTGCCTATCCCTGGTGTCAGCTCGGCAAAAAGGGTGACGTTAATTTGGCCTTCGGTTTCTTCTTCTATCCTTTTGTGTCAGCTCGGGGAAAACGGTGACGTCGTCTTGACCTTCGTTAAAACACGTTGGTGGGCTAGTTGGTTAGAATCCATGGTAGAGTGTATAAGCGCGACTGAACGAGGAGATAGAAAGAAACAGATACACAGACACAGCGCTTGACCTTCGGTTTCTTCTTCCATCCTTTTGTGACAGATCGTGTAAAAAGGGTTAGCGCCGTCTCTACCTTGTGGCCTGTTTTTCCCTTCGCCCATCCTTTTGTGTCAGCTCGGAGAAAAGAGTGACGCCATTTCGGAGAAGAGGGCAATTATATTGACGTGGGGAAGCCCGTTTGAATGCTCCTAACACCTGACACGTCAATCATACCAGCATTGACAAAAACACATCCGTGGAGACCTAAGCACTTCTGAGTTTTGAATTCGAAAGTATTAACGCCCAATTGAACGTTTCTGAGCTGTCCTCCTCGCGGGAAAACGAGCGCGTTGAGACACTTGGCCAACGTCTCCTACAGCACACGGCCGGCGCACTTCGATCCGCGACGTCGTACTACCCTGCCGGACTGACATAGAATCTAATAGGGACGCTCCCGAGTTAGCCGTGGCGATTTTGATGTAACCGCTTTTGTTACGCCGGGCGTGGCAAGGGAAATATTGGTCCAACTGCTCGTAGCATGACGTCATGAACAAGAGTGTACAGGCCTGCTATCTAGGAGGCGCTCGTTCAGCCGATTGGGTAAGACACTCGGCTTCTGAGCGAGGGGTCGTAGGCTTGACACTCTCTACAGCCAACGTTTTTTCCTTTCGCATTTATTAAGTTTCTTACGCATTGATTTTGTTCAGCGATTACCGAGGCGCAGTTAGAACGGAGGCCTGAGCTTGCGCGTACACGGAGCGCAACACAGGCTTCCGCGAGTGGCATGGCGGCCCCCTCACGCGGCGCGGCAGCGGGTTTCGCCCGCACTGATCCGTCGAGGCACGCCGATGGAAATTTAGGTGCCGTCTTTCGCTTATCCAGACGGCAGACGCCGGCTTTTTCGCTCAATGAGCCGTTTGACGTTTTCGAATCGACATGGTATCGTCCGTCTATGTACGTACTTGCCTATTCTGGATTCTTTTTGCAGTTCGTCCGTCATCTGGTTCTCCTCTGCTTATGCTTCAAACTTCAATTTTGTGGCTTGCACTGCTAGCCTGCATACTTCCACGGCGATATAGGGATCAGTCTGCATGATTTGATGTTAGTATCGCCTTTTAAAAACTAGGTTCATTCTAATCCATCGCCAACTATCTGGGATTTATCTCTCCAGTACGGCTTTCTTTCTTCTATTTTTGTTAGGCGTGTTTGCTTGTGAGCCCGTTTATTAACTATCCTCACTGGTACATCATTCAGTCCTATTGCCGTACAGCTTGGAATTTTCTCCTCCGCTTTTTTTTTTCAGTTGCCGTTGTTCAGGGCCAGTTTCTTTTCCACATCAGCCTCTCTGCCTGTCCTGCACTGCTCTTGAATGACTCCGCATGTTCTCTGTAACGCCTTCCACCTCGCGCGGGTTCCACTCGTCATCTTGTCTGCAAACTTGAACAACTTCACTTCTTCTCCCCAGATATTTCACGTATTCCTGAAGTCAACGTATTATTGCATTCTTTTATTTTCTCCTGCACCAGATTCCGTACTTCCCATTTCTTCTTTCTGTATCAAATTCATTTTGTGCATCTTGCGCCTTTGACTGCTGTGCCTCTTTCGCATGCCTGTATAGTCTGGCTACTTTTCGCATTTCTTCGATGACATCCTGATTACCTTATTCTACCACAACAGGGTTTTATTTTTTACTTTGTACCGAATACTTTGTTGCTCTTATGTCTTCAAGTTCACGGTAACGCCAGTCTTTTGCTGTGTGCTTCTATTTCCTGCTCTATGCTAGCTGATATCCTAGCTGTTTGTTGATCCCTGAAATTTAACTTGGTGCTCTTTCAATGCTTCTCCACTCTGTTTCCCGCTTCGATGTCCAAAGTGCTAACTGGTATGTTTTCGGTCACTTCCCTAGCTTCTATTACCTTCCTCATCTATTAGCATATTATGCAAGTTGCTCTATATTTATTCCTACATCAAACTGTAATTAATAGCCAGCTGCTTATTACCGGATCCCCATTTTAACTTAACCTCACAGATTCCCGATTTACAATAATTAGCCTGTGTTGTTCGCTCAATTTAAGCAATAGTCTCCCGCTATAGTCCGTGTATTTCTTCAGGTTTTCAATGTGGGCGTTATTCGCACCTAGGAATATGTTTTCTGCCTTAATAAGACGAAAATAAGCCATAAGTTGCTCGTTGCAATGGCTCATACATAAAAAAGGTGGCGTATAGTACAGTGGTATAAAAATATCTCCATCAGCAATGGCTCATACCACCGTAAGCAAGCAAAAAATGCAATGTCCCATACCCCCTTAAGGCAGAGGATACACGCGCTCAGCAAAGTGAAGCGAACAGTGCATACATTCATTGAAATCACCCGTACAACGCACAGAACATCATGTGTTTCAATAATGAAGAAGCTCCAAACAAGCATCCGAACCATCAATGAAGCATTGCATACACCTCTCTCAAGTATGCTACGGCCGAGGATGCTCGACAAGCGAGAAACGAGGTGCGACGTGCGAAGCAGCAGGAGCGAGGCGTTTGGCCGCGAGTGCTGCTGAAGAGAAACGTCGTTGGCGCCAGTCACTCAACGGGCGCGCGAAAGGCCGAACTGCGAAAGCAGAAACGCGAGATGGCGAAGTAGGAGAGCTCGACGCTCGCATACAACGGCTTGCCACGCGCTTACTTCGCACTGCAGCTTGTTATGTCTTCCAAGAAGTCCGATCACTCCGATCGTGTAACTTAGTGCATCGCCAAGTGTGCAGCAGGCTTTCGCCTTCACGTGTTACAGGAGTGTAACATGCTGCCGAACCTTTTTGGACTCCCTGATGTGTTCATGCACGCAGTGCTCGAGTTGATTGTTCCTTTTACCATTGTTCCCCGTCCATAAGTAAGCTACTCCAAGGATTGTATCTTTTGCCGCAATTGTTCCTGTCAACCAAAGATGTTTCTTACAAGTGGACTTTGTATTCCCCTGCCTGACTTCTGAGAAATCGGTATGCCCACTCCATCCCCTTTTCTATGTCTTTTTCTTGTGTTACAACTCTTCCAAATGTCGCTGTCGATAAGCGGTGGAGCTTCTAAATCCCTGTTTTGAGTTCCCTGCTCAGTCCTTCCTCAAGCTCTAACCACTTGGCTTCTTTTTTGCCTCGCATGTTATTGTAGTTGATCATAGTACTCTTACGCTGCCAAAATTCCTTAACGTGACCTCTCCCTTTGTTCCTTAAACCATCCGCGCTGCTTACATATTTATTGACATTTCTTAGTGGGCTTTGCTCAAAGGACATGTGCCTCTAAAAATGCCATCGTTTGGCCCCTTAGTCACCAGGCTAAAGCTCCAGTTGGCATATCGCTGAAGTCGATGTCATTGCTAACAAAGCCATCCTTCCGTCTCATCCGTCCAAATTTCCTCTTTAGGACGACTACCTCGAAGTGCGTCTCCGTTCGGAGTTGTCTTTGCTAGGAGCGACAACTGTTTTTTTTTTCCACTCGGCGCATTTATCCTGCAACCTCTGGAGTATGGCGATCCCGGGCGTGGTGCCCTTAATATTTCCCTTCTTTAGCCATTTCCCGTCACACACCACTACCTTCATTTTCGAAAATGTCCCACAGGCCGGCCGCCACCACGACGCGGTTACCACTTGCTTTCGGTTTCAACAGTTTTTCTCCCGCTCTTTTGAGAACCACTCTCATGGTCTAACAAATATAACACTACCGTATACAACATCGTACAAAAAGACGTCAAATATAAATGTAACGCTCCTGGTTATAAGCAAGAGCCATGTGGCTTTCTCCAAGCACCACTCACGGGCCCTAAAGAACACACCTAAATACCCTAGACATCCTTGTACCCTACTCCTAAAGCTCGCTTGTCCTCCGTGCACCTTCAAACCATGTTCTAAGCAAAACTGAAGTTACCACTTGCTCGCTGTCGATCTCCGAAAACGCCAGAAGAGCAGCCTCAGGCGCAAACCCTTGGCGCCAAGCTCACTTTATTTTTCATCTTCAAAAAAGAGTTGGCTTCCCTTCATGATAATGACCATTATCGGTGAGTTTTTACAACCGTCTATGTCGAAAACAGAGTGTCTACTGGCTCCATCACTACAGCAGCTCATCTCAAGATGGGTGAGCTCGTTTAGAGAAATAGCGGGCTCGCAACGTTTCGAGGCGTGACATATTTTTAAGGAGCACACAAAAGCACTTTCGTGTGCTTTTTTTGTTGGCCTAGACGCATCGATATTAGCAAGTTCCTGTCTGCTAATCCTGCTAACACATTTATGAGACACTGTATTGCCCACCGTCACTTTTCCTAACATACAAGTGACCAAAAATGGTATTCTCTGCCTAAAGATGTCAGTCTGTTATTAGCGTGCTCGATACGTTCTCTCCGTAATAACAGACTTGGACCTGGGTTAACAAAAGAAGGAAGTCCGAGATAATCTTCCCACCGCAACAACCGTTACTGTTTTCACGATGAGCGGCGACACTGAAGCAACAGAGGAAGACGCACCTGAGCTGAAGCAATCCTCCGCAGCGAGTGCGGTGGAGCACAGCGCCGTTACCAGGACCAGTGACGCCAGCGACATCGCGTCCAAGTGCGGTGACTGCCTCGGGAATACGAGGCTCTTCGTTCCGGGAAGCATTTATAAAATATAGCTTCAAGTTTAGCGTGCGTTCCGGATGCTTTTGTTTGAACATTTGTTCTGAATGCCGCTGTCATGAAAAGAAAGTGGCCCTGTGAACGGGCACCATAGCGTGCACCATGCTCGCGAGCTCTCCGTGACAAAGCTCGCCCGTTCCGCCGCCGGCTGAAAGCCGCTCACGCGACAGCCGGGCCGTTTTTTCTTTGCTCCCAGTTTTCTCCATGTGGCTTTGACGAGTGCGTGCAACGAGCGTTGTTATCTCTGTAAGCAGTAGTGCTTGCACGCAATTACCTGCTATCACGAAAAAGAAACACTCCAGAGGCTACACAGGTGGTGTACATTTTTCATCGTCATATGTAACGAGTTTGATGAAAGCACCTGAGCACCAACAAACGAACACGTCTCTTTGGTAAAACATCTGACGTAGTTTGAAAACGAAGGAACGAAAGAGAAAACATAACGTAGTTCCACCACTTGACAGCTGTTCTATCAAATGGGAAGCTTGTACGCTGTCCGTAAGGTTCTAAGTATTTCCTTAGCTTGTCTAGCAGTGGTGCAACAATATCCACTAACGCTGACCGGCCTTCCCGCAAGGGGTTATGAGACGTACACTCTAAAAACAAAGAGAGTTCCGGGCACTCTCTTTGAGGGAGTAGCGGCTTGTCCCATAATTCACTCTCTTTTCGAGAGTAGATCGACCCTCTTTGAGAGAGAGTAGGTCAACTCCTGTTGACAGTTTTGTTACTCCACCGCAAGGGATTGCTAGTACTCTTCCGCAGAGTGATAATACTCTTCCCACAGGGAGTGCTAGTACTCTTCCGCAGAGTGCTAATACTCTCACCGCAGGGGTAATGGCACTCCACCAGACCGAGCACTTCTACTCCCCCAAACAGAGTGCTAGTACTCTTCCCAATACCCTCTTAGCGAAGTCCTGGCCACGCATGTAGGCAGGAAATCAGATCAAATTAGGGCCGCTGATATACCGCTCCCTAGGCGGCTCCTCAGAGTCAGTGGCCCAATTCCAAGCGGCCTTCAGAATAGGCGTGAGCAAATTTATGCAGGATTTTAAAGTCATTTTTCCTGGCTATTTGTTGTCTACCATGAGCCATGACTGCTCGGAATCGACCTATGCGTATGCGTCCCGAACGCCACTGCGGATGAAAAAAAGCTAATTAACATTTAATCCGCCATTATTTCGCAAATTTCACAATCAGGAGTCACATAATCTAATTAGAAAACAATAGTCAAGGGAATCACGTACTTACGAAGAACCACATTGCTCTATACATCACGTGGATTCGAACCCGCGTACACTCGCATCTATACAATTCAAAGCGCACATCCTAACCATTACACCACAGAGCCACCACGCCCAGTCGTGTTCTTTTAGAGGTTATATATATAACAAATGTATTTGAGGAATCGGCTGCGGTGGATGGAGTTTCTCTGCAATGTGCTGTGCTGTTGTGTACTGGAATACGTTTGCGTCTGCATCATTTCCATTCCTTGCTACGACTAACGAAGGAATACAACGTAGACGACAACGTGAGAACTATTCACGGCTTGTCGTCACCCCAGGAAAATAACAAATGTGCCGTTCAGCTCACGATCGAGTGCTTTTCCAGTCCATGCATTATATGTTCTCCGAAAATACGCGGATACCAAGTATCATGCCAACCATCCACGTATGAGAATTTAATTCGCGCGTATACTGGTGAGCATTTCTATTTATTTTTTTCCGCCAGTTCCATTCGTATGTGGTCAACTGCGACGCCAGTACCAGGCATTTCGACGTTCCTCAAGCTGCCGTGTAGGCGTTCTTTTCAAGTGCATTAGTTTAGAGTTTGGTTCAGTCCGCTGTGAGCTGTTGTCCTGCATTAGCAGCGGATCGTTAGCGTTTTGAAGAGCATGCATTCCAGCATTTGGAGACTGCTTATGCCGATAGCCGCGTCACATGCATTGCCACGCATGTTTGAATGACTAATGTGTCCACTTGTTACGCGTGCACCGCTCGTATCCTGTGGCAGTGCTCGTTCTAAAAGCTTCGAAGACCATCTACACTCATACGTGTGTTCAATATATATGCACAGGATGGACTTGCCGGCTAGTTGGTTGAGCATTTTAGAAGAAGAAACAGCGCAACACAAGGACGGCGCAAAAACATGGACCACACCACGAAGCGCTGGTGTGGTTGATGCTTTTTTTCGTCCTGGTGTTTGCGCTGTGTCTTCGTGCACGATACACGCACACCACAGGTACGCGAAAGTTTAGGAGCATAGGGCGTTAACTTTGTTTTCCCCGTTTCCTCTCAGTGTCAATGGCACAATGCGTTGCCCGGAATTGCGCACGCTTACCCCCATATTCAGAAATGCATCATAACTTGAAGCCCATGCTTGACTTGATCTAAATGGCGCAAGTCGTGAACGCACCAAAAGAAAGGCAGTGAGCGTCTTGGGGGACGTTCGCACCAGGCGTCGTTTATATCAAGTCAAGCATGAGCTTTGTATTAAGATAAATTTCTGAATACGGGGGTTAGTCATCTACTTCTCACAGAAAATGTCGAAGAAACGCCCACCAAAACCAGGCACATTCGTAAACCTAACTAGGCAATACGAAGCTCCATAGGAAAAGAGTGGTATTAAAAGCTTTCAGTATTTTTCTTTACTCCAAAATGGTTGCGCTCTCGTGGCTTCAATGTACAGAGATAGTGCAGCGTTAGCTAAAAAGCATGAATTGCCGAACTTCATGCCAAGATAAGCTTGTAAAATTATTTAGGTGCTAGAATCCAGGGTTTGTAGCGATCCTTGAAAACCCTTTATTTCTAAAATGTCATTTTCAAGGCATTGAAAACCCTGGAATTTTTAGAAGTACTGGAAAGTCCTTAAATTTGTACACTTGGCTAGACTTAGCAGGCATCGCCAAGCGTTTCTTTTTCCCTTCTGTGACACTCTTCGCATGTCACAGAGAATTGTCTGTGGAGGTAATATAAGGAAAGCGACATCCTTAATGTTGAAATTACAAAGGAGCTGCAGATACCAGATTTAGGCGCATTGAACCGGCGACAAATGTACTTGAAGGAGCAGAAGCAGGAAGCTCAACAGTATACGCATTCAAAGAAAAGCCGTGATGAGTAAATCGAATGCTACAGACACAATAAAAAGAAATTAGAAATGACTATTGCTTATTTGATGGTAAAAAGCTGAGGCAACAGATGACATCACATACACTGTCAAACCAAACAGTATTCAAAAACTGCAAATGTTGCAGGTCCAAGTAGTTAATTGTGCTATTGCAGAAAAACTTTGAGCGCTTTCTTGAAATGCTTCCTTGTGTGCGTTTAGTGATGGGCAGTGAAAGGCAAATTAGCAGTCTTTCAAATGTTTGAAATCAGTGAAATGCGATTTGTTTTGTTTTCTTTTGTTTGCATTAAAGTTAACGATGTTGTTGAACAAGTTATTGCCTGTCCAAACTACTAAAAAAATCGCACGAGGTCCTTGAAGTTACTGTGTTGGGGCCTCGAAAGTTCTTGAAAACCATTGATTTTTTTTCTTCAATATTGCTACGAACCCAGTAGAACAACTGTCATGGAGTAAATACCTTGGCTGAACAGCGGCTTATACGAAGAGCACAGGAAGACTAGAAATGCAGTAGTAGGCATGGAGGGCCCTGAAAAAAATGTGCCACATCTGCTCGTCTGCCTTATGTTTCTGCATTGACTGTCACATTTTTAATAGAAGTGCACTTACTGTTCTACTCCAAAAAACGCAACATTACAAACTCCAGTGTGGGGTAGTCCTTCAGCTAGTGCAGAACTCTTTCTGTACATCCCTGTCAGCTCTGTCATTTTTCCAGCATTGTAGTACAAGATTTGTTAAACCGGTTTCGCACAATATGAGCAGTATACTCTTAAATTAGCTGTTTATTTGCATGCACAAGTTCAGGTCCTCAGTTTGGTTGCATGACAAATTGCCATACCTCAATAGATACAAGAAACAATTTTATTACAGTTTAATAAAATCCAAACAGTAATAATCACAACAATATAATGACATACATTTCTTTTGGTACGTATACAGCCCATGTCTTGGCACTGTATAAATTCAACTATACATCGCAAGTACTGTTTCCTGACCACTATTATTCACATGTGTAAAACCATCACAGCAATT
Organism: Dermacentor variabilis; assembly: GCF_050947875.1. Lineage (NCBI taxonomy): Eukaryota > Metazoa > Arthropoda > Arachnida > Ixodida > Ixodidae > Dermacentor > Dermacentor variabilis. Next base: position 228,414,023 of record NC_134570.1, read on the forward strand.
CTTCAACAAATATCACAGTGATTAGTGACATACACTTTGTAACTGCTTTACATGAGCATAATGTATACCTACACACACACGACTAGTGCCACCCGAGTACCATTACTCACAGGTGTAAAACCAACAAAGCAGTTCTTTAAATATATCACAGCGCTTAGTGACGTACATGCTGTAACTCCCTTGTAAAAGCTTAATACAAACACGTGAGCACCCAGAAAGCTAGCAGTGGGCCTACATGGAAATACCACCGCCTCAATACTAATTCCCAAGTGTAAAACCAACCAAGCAGTTCTTTAAAGAATATCACAATGCTTAGTGACATACATGTTGTAACTAGCTTATATAAGCTTTATACAAACATGAGAACATACACAAAGCTATCGGTGTACCTACATAGAAGTGCGGCCATCTGAACACTATTATTTGCAAGTGTAAGCTCAACAGAACAGTTCGTTATAGTGACGCACATTTTGTAACTGCCTTATACAAGCTTAGTGCAAGCACAAGAATGCGGAAAAAAAATTAATTATAAACTTGCTCTATGAATACACAAACAGATCAACACAAATGGTAAACACCACTTTGAAGACACGTGACCGTGACAAAGCGCAGTGCTGTGCCAGTTGAAACTGCCATCCACAAAAGTATTGAGCAATGCTTAAACCACACGCATTAAAGTGCTGAAAGACTGCGTCTCTAACGTACCTATCTTAATTCAAGTTTCTTGAATAAAGGGCTCTCTTGCAGATAAGGCATCTGATCCAATTGACCTGATTTTACACCTGCTAAATACATACAATGCACTCAGCTATAACTGGTAATAATAATTATAAAAGGCATTCAAAAATTTGATAGTATGATGAAGATGCATGACTAGAAAAGTTCTGTCCCCCTCGTACTTGTTAAAAAGGTGTAAGTACGACACATGTTCTTTTTTTCCGCAATTTTTGCATTAATGGACACCCGGGAACCTCGAACCCACACAAAAAGAAGATACTGCTGTGTTAATAGTGTTATGAATAATTTTTTGTGAAGGCTTTTTACAGACAAGTTGCAGTCTCGTTTCTGGAGGTTGAGCTGTATCATGCAAAATAACATAAAAAGTGGTCACATGGGAGCGTGACACTATGCCATAATGTTCCGTTTCAGTTGACTCTCTTGCCCTACAAGTCGCTGCTCACTGTGGCCAGTGATGGAACTGCAGCGTCTGTGTGATTATCATCACACTTCTGTCCTATGCCATCCTTACCGGAGTTGGCGGCACATAGATACCCAAATTTCGATAGTGTTGCTTTCTCAGGTGGTTGTTTTTGATTTGCTCATTATCAGTTGGCACTTCAGCTGCATCAAACTTATTTTTTACCTCTTCAACAACAACATCAACAACAATCTTATGACACCTGTGTTGTCCTTCTAGTTGGCTACAAAGACCAGTTAATCTAGCAACAACACTGACAGTCTCTACTATCTTCTAATGGGGAAGAGGTGTGTCTCACCATGTGTTCCACATTGTTGTCGCTATGTGGGCTGGCTGGGGAGGCAACAACTGTAATATGTTTGCATATCTTAAAGTGATGCTTGTACTGTGTTATCACACCTTAGTCATGCACTTGCTGCACGAGAACACTGGCTCACAGTCGTGGTGAAAAGCTTTTGTATGTTGAGCAAATGAGTTGTATGCACTACAAAAAAAGTCACAGTGATGGCACACATGTTGCTCTACCAGGCCTGGTGCGGTTCCTTCTGACACTGCTGCTGATGCTGACACACTGCTGTTTGCCTCGTACACTGTTGCAGCTGCAGTAGACATGGCCGTCTCTGTATCTATTGCTGCCGTGTCACCTGTCATGGTAACTTCAGGTGGTATCGGGCTCACTTCTGCAACAGAGATGTTGTTTGCCCCTTGAGGGCTCTCGTCATCAGGGCCAATAATTTCGTAGGCATTGTCTCCTGCATTGAATAACCAATAAGAACAGCCTGAATTAATAAACATAGCTCTAAGAAGTACGGACATCAAAACTTAACCACAAGCTTTGCACATCAGTGACCAGGCTTAATGAATAATACTTGCAGGATGAGTTACACAATTGTTTGTGTGCATTACAGTTAAGCCTCATTAGAAGAGATACTCAAGAGGCACGGGAAACATGTCTCTCGAAACCAAAAATTTTAAAACAATGAGGAGCCAGACTAGATCAATTTATTATGCATCATCACTAAAGTATATTTAGATATATCTGAAAGAATAATGCTCAGGGTGGCTTAAAGAGCCCCTAAACCACTTCTCGACATTTTTTGAACATTTCAAGTAAACACGCGCATCAAAATCAGAATGCCGTCACAACTGACGATACCAAACGCCACAATGCGTAGCACTGTGGGAGCACCACAATATGAAGAAAACGACCCCGTGCGCCTCTCTGGACCTATCCTGCACCCCCCAGTTTGTCCTGACATCGCCAGGCTGTTTCTGATGATGTCACCAGTTTCCGGTACTGTCGATTGGTCGAACGAAAGTGTACGACTGCCGGCAAGGCCTGCAAGCAAATACACACTCCTTCTTCCTCGTCGCGTTGCTCGCGATGCCATTGTGGGCAGCCAATGGGGGCAAAGAACAGAAACGCCAACAGAAGGGTCTCCCTATGAGGCTCTTCAACTAGAGTCACCATACAGTTTCATTGTATTGGCGAGGTCATTAGCGCCACCCCTCGCAGTACGACGGGCCTGCGTGGCAGCAACAGAGCTCGTTGGTGATGGCCTGTCCCATAACATTTGGAGGTGTACTAGGCGAGGAAAAGACAATACTGTCCAGATGGCGTGTACCAGATGAAAGAGTAAAATGAGCGGGGACTACCTTTCGATAATCAAACCCACGTAGCTCCACTATTACTGCACCGTTTCGAAAAATTCTCGTGGCTACGTGTTCGTTGCCTTAACATGTACAACTGCAACACCGCAACTAAATTTCAACCTCGGTAGTTTAGGGGCCGTTTAAAGAAGACATTCACAGCTTTTTAGTGACTGTAGATTGTGTTAGCTTCCTTCCTAACTTCTGGAAGTTAAACACTTCACTTTGCAAGCCTTGTTGCTCGCAGGACCTTTGAGGTGCTCTTAGACGCTCGTCAGCTTCAACTGCCGACACTTTCTGCCCTGCACTGTCTTCGTTGCCCTCCTTTTCTAGTTCATGCTTAAAGAGACATGCGCAATTGACTTGTGTGAGGATTGCGTGATCTTTACGCCCTTCGGAGCACACAAGGTGCATGAAGTGAATGTGTCTGGGTTGTGTCCCTTCGAAGTAGTGAATACTTAAAAAGTCGTTAGTAACAAAGGTGTCTCTCGTGTACAGTGTTGTTAACATGGCAAACATCGGAAAACCAACCAAACCATTTTCAGATGTCTCTTACAACCAAGTGTATCTTGTAATGAGATTCTACTGTACTGAATATTTTTTATCTATGGACCATCTGCATGTACATATGGTCACAAAGACATGTTGTGTGGAATGGTGAATCAGGAAAAAGCTCGTACTCTTACTTTTTGTCCCTAACATAAGCAGCTGATAACAATATGATAAAAAGCAGGTAATGAGGCTAGCATGGAACATAATCCTTCAGCTCTAAACAGTTTTTTGGGCCCACATCATTCCCTCATATGACATAAGGAAACAACTTGATTGCAGTAATGGCTGCATGTGATCTGAGTTGATTAAAACAAACAATACGTAAGGTTGCCCTGTATGTAATTTTATCAGAGTGCTTTTTAGATGTCCTGTTGGCGATCCTGGCTGCACGATGTTTCTCATGCTTTTTGGCACGATTCCTTTCTTTTCCACTCCACTCTTTTTTCGGGTTTTCTCCTCTTTCCCTTCCCCCTTGCATAAAATAGCACACCTGAAGTATCAAATCTGTTGAATTATTCTGTGTATCAAACCTGTTAACATGCGGGCTTCTCTGTGGTCTGTGTTGTATTTTTGCGCTGTACAAGTCAATTCAAGATGAAAGATGGAATGTCCCTGCCTTTAGTTTAATTGTATGTGCATATGTCTCTCTCATGTTTTGAAATATGTGTACATTCAGGAGTGCCTGCATGCTCTTCTCCCCTGCTCCAGTGACGAAAAGGAGAGCCTTTTTATGTACCATAGTAAAACATTCACAGGTTTTCGCTGTGCCCATTACATCACTTATCATATGGATCTGTTACAATACAGAGTAGCAGTGGTCCATAATACTAGCCCATCCCAACATAACTATAAATTAGCACATACCGACATGCTGTGAAACAGCTGTTGCAAAGCCGCTGGTGCTGGCAATTTCCGCAGCACTGCAGTGGTACAGCCGAGTGCCACCTGTATAGTGACAAATGCATATGCATGTTAGCAACTCAGTAGTTGCTGATGGTTTCATAAGCTTTACACTACACAATAAAGTAATGTAGACAACTTTTTTGGAACAAATACGCATAATTAGGACACCATTTAAACACTAACACGATTAATTGCCCCCAATCTCTCACTCACTAAGGGATAATACTACTGAAACATCGGTGGAGAGCTCAGATTAACACAGCCCATAAAGGACAAGCTTTCTTTGAGGAAAACAGCTATAACAGTGGTTAGTTTTCTTGATCATTTTATGTGCTAGCTTTGATTTAAATGTCATGCAGTACTATAAAATATGAAGTTCCGCATTTCTAGCAGCAGAAGGCGTCGTCAGCCTCATGGTACAACTGATTTTCGCACTGCGTGTGTCAGTGAGCCGACACATACAAAGAAAACCGAATTCACACATACATATACAGTACCAAGTGCACTCCTCCTTCTGAAAACGCAGCCACCAGTTCCAATGCTGCTGAAAGGACAGGTTATATAGAGTGCGAGACTGCATGGAACTACCACTTATGACTGTAAGTGTATGATCTGCTGATTGGAGAGGTAGTCACATGCTATTTCTAGTTTATTTTAGAAGCATTACTAAAGGATGAATTAAAATCTATTCATAAGTCACGAATTTCACGCATCCACAGTTTGGTTAAATAACTTGTGAGAAAAAGACATGTTTACCTCGAATAGCAACCTTTTTTCCTGCTGCAAAACTTTCCTTCGAATTAATGAAATAAGTTTACAGCGTCATAATATATTGTGTTTCTCGCAACTACTTGCCGGCAGTGGCGAGTTACAGTGATATTTATATCTGACTCATTGGGCGACAATACTGCTAAACACAAATGCTTCACGAACACGAGAACACATCCCTCGCAGAGAATAGCAACCATATATGCCTCTGTGAGACATGATCGCACCTTTGTGGTCAAAATGTACATTAGAACGACACCACCATCTCATAAAAAAAAGCCTCAGTACAAAGCAGCAGCCAACTGCATAATGTGAAATTGCAACTGATGTCCACTTACTGGTGGCCTGTGTTTGAGTCACTTTTGGCAGTTGACTGGGTGCTGAGAAATGCACGTCCTGGGTTGTCCCTGCAAAACATACAGGGTTATGTCAAATGTTGAAAATATATATATGCCGGCATTTCATCAGTCGCAAAACAAACGAGTAAACTAATAAACAACTGTAATGTAAACAGAGTACACATCATAAGATAGGCTGTCAACTGTTAATGCATTACGCAAAAAACCTGATGCATAGGAAAGACTATATGTATACACACGAAACTGACACACAATTTAATTCGCTCTAGGTTTTTCCGTGCAGTATATTCAAATTATTATGTCTCGTGGTTTGAGCAAAATTAGTGTAAATTACGAACTAAATTATCTACCCTGGAAACTTTTCTTCAATATGCACCTGTGCGCGCTTCGACGAGTAGTGTTGTAAAATTTACGTACATGGCATTTAACATAGTTGCTGAACACGGATTTCCTTTGCCCTGTGTCGTGTACAGTGAGCTACATATATCTGCCCCCCCCCCTTTTTGTACTAGCCATACTGCGTGCCACTGCACCTATACGCACGTCAATAAACCTCACGACACAGAAATAAAAAAAAGCGCCAATCACCCATGCCTGCATGTTGTAGTGGGCCTAACCTAACCAAGCATGGGCTGTTGCTTTTTATAGTAAACACAGGCACCGTGCTCATTGCAAGTATGTATCATGTCGCTAAGCAAATATGCAATTTCATCGTACCACTATTTTTTTATCACATGGATATATCTGTTGAGAGGCAAGACAAAAAGCAGTCACTTCTCAGAACTAATCAGCTTTCTTAAAACACATTTTTAACTTTTCAATGACACTTGCTGCTATGTGTTTGTCTCCAGAGAGCATACTTGATTTGACTTTCCCATCAGAGACACTACATAAGTACACCATGTTTAGATGACTGCCTAGAGCACGTGAGAATTTTCATCGTGGTGTGACTTACTGTATTTTGATTTTGTTGACATTTAGTGGAACGGTACACCCAATATACCCACATTAGAGCTTTCTCGTCCTGATTGCATGACAATGTATTTTGATTCTTTGGCGTGTGCTCCTCTGCACTACGTGAAGTCGCGCTGGGCCGGCTCTTTGACATCCTTGTGCCCTTGCAGCTGCCTTCTTGCGTTATATAAAGCAGGTGCCTGAAAAATATCGTGTGCAAAACTCAACACGAGGACATGGTGTAAAACAACATAAAGACAGTCAACGTCATGGCATTAAAAGAAAGTCTTAGCTCTTAGTCTTCTTACTGAACTGCATGCGAAACATCTAAATGATTGCAACAGTCAACTGCAGAACGAACATCAATTTTCAGATTTAAACAAAAAAGAAACAACCGAAGGTTCATCCTCGTTCAGCACCAATGTTAAAATACTCGTGCTAACAAATAGACTATTGGTCATTGTCAGATGTCATAAGTCTGTCAATAGTCTGGTATGTCGCAGACAGCACTTGTGACACATCCTAAGCACGTGCCCAATGCGCGCCTCACACCATCTCTGATTGTGCCACTGTTCAAGCTATAATTTGAGGATCATATCTGCAAAGATGCTGCTCAGTAGGGATGAAAATATTGTCCTTCAGTTCAATGGATTTATGGATGTGCCTATAAAAAAGGGCAACAAGGCTTGTTATGGCAAGCTTACCCACATTTCAATACTAACAAGAAATTTCACTGCGGCCTGCATCTAAGCTTACTAAAAGGCATGAACTTATTTTCATGCATGAGGTACGCAATGGAGTTCATTTTTGACAGACCCGACTACTGCTGCAGTTTGAAATCTAGCATTTCAGATTCTTGAAGGCATGTAAAAGTTGCAGTTAAGCCGCAGTTATTAGTTTATTACACCAACCTATTGTTCTGTGTACGACAGACTGCTAACACGGAATTAAAGCAACATTTTATTTTGATATTTTATTTCTCTACTAAAAATATTCAAGCGATAAACACATTTTGATCTGCCATGCAATAGCAAAATGCACACATTGCGCTTGTAACCCCCAGAGGAAGGCTGATTTAGCTGTTCATATGACATAACACTCATATTAGCAAATGCACAGGTATGTCCAAAACAATAAGCGTATGCAAAGCACCCCTGCAATTGTAATTCCACAGAGCAGCCGTTATATTCGATGCCGATGCATAACTAGCTGCTCGACAATTCACCGAGTTCGTAGACATAAGGATCCATCCTTTCAATTTCGCACCGTGCACGAAAACCGCAACAGGAGACAAAACCAGACCTACCTATAATCACACCATTTCAATACATGAGCAAAAACAGTTCAGTCTTAGGGATAAACACTGTGAGAGCGATTTAGTGCGCGACGGCGACGAGCGGCGGCTTCGAGCGACAAAACGGGCCGTCGCTTGAACAGATGGCTCGGTTCTGGAAATCTAGAAATCATCGCTCGTCGCCTGGAAGTGCTATGAGCGACTAGCCAATAGCGCGAAGCCGGAACTGGATGTACATCGCTCGAATACTACCGATTGTCGCGCGGAACGAGCAAATGATTCAATTTTTATACGTGCAAGTATAAGAACCTACTGCAAGACCTCCGGAAATATTTTATGCTACTTTTTATAGTAAAACACATCAACGTAAATTACTAAAGCACGCGTCACGCGTGATTGCAGCCCTCATGCCGGCAACACCAGGGAGGCGTCGCTCAAAATCGTCGCTCGCACGGAGTACACTTGTAGGCGACGAGCGAACGCGACAGCCATCTCCATGTGTGTGTAGTGATTTTTAGAAGAAAGGAAGAGAGAAGTGCAGTTCCGTAACTGTCTCTCAAAGGAGGACACCTCAACAGCACTGCACAGGGTAAGGGGAGTGGGGAGAAAAGGATCAGGAAGAGAAGGAAAGAAAGCGGCAAAAAAAAAAAAGGACAAGGTTGAAGAAGGAGCGATGCGGGGCTTATAGCCGCGCTCTCAGCTGCGTTTCGCAGCAAAAGTCAAGGAGGGCAGCAAGCACTCTTTTGACGTGAGAGGCGTGCGCTGCGGGAAACAGAAGGGCTCTCTCCGTGTCGCAAGGCAGACCCACGCTACGATACGAGGCACAAAGCGCAGTGCGCTCAACATCAAAGGATGGGCAATGCAACAGGAGGTGCTCGAGAGTCTCTTCTTCGCCGCATTCCACACATGCGGGGCTGCCAGTTCCGTGCAGTCTGTGCAATCGGGCGGCCGTGCTGTAGCAGCCGACGCGCAACCGCAGGAGAAAGGAGCGGTCCCAGCGGGATAGGCCGGCGCGGGGGAGGAGGCGAGGGGGAGTCCCCGCAGCAACACGTGAGTCAGGATGATGAGCGCGGAGGGTGCGTAGAATGGGGAACCAGCGCTGGAGTTTTCACGGCGCCTGCAGCGCCGCCCTGGCGGTCAGAGCGTGCACAATGCAGCCTCCCCCGCGGACGAAAATTGCGTTGCGTGCCCTTAAAGTCGAAGGAAAACAAAAGGGCGCCGACGATACTGTTGCGTATACAAGTGCCACAACTAAGTCGGGATGAGGGAGGATGTATCCTTCTGCGTCTTTCCATCTAAACCCTACGAACAAGAACGGAGGCGGCGTTGGATCCAAGCAGTCAGGCGAGCGGAGTAAGCTCCCGTCTTGTCGCCCTGTCAAGCGGTGTCGGGCTGGTTTCTAAATCAAATTTTGCGTGTATCCTTGGTTTATTCGATAGTGAAGACGGTCAGCCATGGCAGACAGTACCAAACAGCAGAATCTGCTGTCGGTATTTCGTCGGAAACAAAATGAGCAATAGCATGCACCATCCGGCATATGTACCATTTTTCCTTCGCAATGCCACCGCCAAGCCCCTTCCAACGCCACCGCACCAAGTGAACGATACGAAAGGTAAAAATTATCCATTCATTGCCAAGAATTATGTAGGAGGGAAGCTGCCTTGTAATACGAGTTGTATGCGCATAGTGCCGGCGCACGCGCGACTAAGCCACCTATGTGTTTATAAATATGCGCATGCGGATGAGGACTCGGCGCTGAGATGCATCCGGCAAATTAATGTAATTAGTGCTAAATGTAGCCAGAATTGTTACGGATCAAGCAGCCGAGCACTCAAACCTTTGCTTGCGCGAGTCAGCTGATGCGATAAAGCTTTCTTCTCCATTGACTGCTGTGGCGAAGTAACATCAGAATTTTTTATGTCTAGCCAGAGAAATATGGAATATCTTCAGGCCAACTAATACTTCCGAAACCATAGAGCAGCACGACCGGAGCCATAACTGCTAGATTTGCGAGGCAGGCAGCCACGCAAGCATGGCATCGATACACGACGCAACCGTTAAAGAAACACACGTGCTCGCCGCGACGCACTGTGAAAAATGTATAAAGCTTAAAAAGCTTCTTTCGTCATTTCTTCACTTGATGGCGCTAGCTTCTTTACAAAAACTCCACTTGAAGCGGCGCGAAAACGGAAACATACGAACTATAATACGGCTGCATATGCGTGTGTCGTCTGGTTGTGTGGCTGGAATATATATGCCGCGTTTCGTCGCCAGGGCGGCGTGCAACGCACTCTTTTCGTCATAGAGTTAGTAGAACAACTCTAGAGGAAAAGCTGGGCCGGAAAAGTGGGAACCTCTAGGGCGCCGCCCTGTTGCTACTGGTCAATGTGGCCAGCGCAATTACTATTGAAAGAGCTGAAAGCAAGTACAGGTCACCTTATGCTTTGTCATCTAAAAACGCATACCTGATGGCTTTATGAAGGTGGTATGTTAATATTCGGTTTACAGAAAGCGATCGCTAAGTCCGTGACTTATGTAAATCACGATGTACGCATTCATGCAATAAAGAATGACGCGAATTTCGGTTTCGAATCTGTTTTTTGGATGCGCAGTAGTTTCGTACAGTTTAGGTTTGACATGCGATCGCGCGTCGACATCGGACGCAATCGCAAACTCGTGCCTTATGTGCCACCGACGCCCCGAAGTGATCTGGCATATAACTTCACATGTAAGTAAACGAATGTATCTCCTTGTTGAGAATATCACGCGAGTAGGCAGCTCTTGTGGTGCATCACAATCGTTTGAGAAGCGTCACAGTAGAGCATTTTTCTACATGCGGAGCGGTGTTTTTATTTGCAGGTTTCCCTTCAGTAGGAAATTGCTGGACAGGCGGACCAGCGCACCGGAATTGTACTGGCGAAGCCGCAAGCAACTCAAAGAATCTGTTTAATTGTTGCACTTTGAACAATCATGCTTCTACAAAGGCCACAGCAGAAAAACAGCCTGATGCGGAGTATTTCTGTGCCACGAAGTAATCAAGAGGCGAGTGCCTAATGCGGACGAAATCGAGTGCATCGAGACTTAGAACGACAGAAAGCTGAGCTAGTTGGTAAGGATTCATTATGCAAAACAGAGGTGAGGCGTGCAGACAGGACACAAGAGTAGAGAAGTGGGCAGCGCTCGTGTTGTTTGCTTGTAAATACTCTACTCTTGTGTCCTGTCTGCACGCCTCACCTCCGTTTTGCATAGCGAGTGCATCAACCCACATATTAATAGCGTAGGCGTTTTATTAACTGTGCAATATTTTCAACACTTCCTTGCATGCCATTTCATGTGGAATATTTTTCTGGTCACAAATTTGTGCAGCGAATCTATTTGCATGATCGACTCCGGGTTTGTGGGACCGTTCACTTGCACTTGATGCTGAGTCTTTTACATGTATCCATAAACGGCAGATATGCACATCAGATCCCTGCGAGCATTTTCAAAATTAATTATTTGAGACAACAGGCACCATATGCAATACTGACATACTCTCAAATACCACTAAGCAGCTGGGACACACTTTTGTTGAGTATACTCGCAGGTAAAATAAGTGATCATGTGGACAGCTCCAGCTCATTTTCCTTAAATCAGTGTGTACAAGGGGTATGCAAAGATAATGTTTTTTCTCGCGCACCGATTATTTTGCTGTATAAGCAAGAGAACCCACCACGTTAGTGTAACGTATCTTGTACATCACACTAATATGTGTTTTAATTTACCAAGTGAAATGAGTTACTTTTATGGCTCATTCAGTCATATCACACTTCAAGCTGCATTCATCAATCTTCACTTGGATTTTGCAAATGTTTAATGAAACATGTTTCCCTTTTATGCATATATGCAATGGCAAGCCCTTCCGTGTGTTTCAAAGGTAAAGTTTAAGCTCTAAATTAAAGAAGACATTTCTAGTCAGAAACAAGCAAAAATGGTGAATGCAGAGTATCAGAAGCCTAAGGTACAGAAATTACGAGAAGTGTCAAATGATTTTAAGGAAAGAGTCGTATTTGAAAATGCAAGACTCTTTAGTGGAGGTCAAGCATGTCAATATAGGTAGAATACTCTGCAAAATTATGCGAGTGAGAGGATGTCAAACAATGGGTCAGGAAATGCGTTGTTTTTCTGCAAAAACAAAAGCTGATTGCCATTACATAAGTCACTTTAGCATCATGAGACTGCTGGTTGATAAATTCAGAAATAAACCAAAAAACAAGACACGCAAAAATAAAAAAACAATTTAATGATGCTCTCTCCACACTGGGATAAATAAAAACAAACACATCACATCTAATGTGGACATATCAGACGCCTTGTGAAACACTAAAGAAAGAATTCAGTTTCGAGCTATGGCACTTGCCACATAGATGTGGGTGGCCTTGAACTAATAGTGATAGTTGCCACTGCATTTAGAAATTGAAAGCATTCATGCAGACAAGGAGGATTCTTTATATTTTTGGCTACCACTTCAAATGCCTCCACCAAGTGCTACAATGCTGCACGCAGCCATACTAAGGATCTCGCAGCAACACCTGCAGGTAAAAAGCAGAAGCAGTCAGAGTGCTGGTGTGTACTGGACACTATGTTTGAAAACTTTTAGGCAAGAAGAGTGCAAGAAGCAGACATAACAACTGCATTTATTCCCATAATTCCCCATTTGAATGGCCTTTTCTTTTTGCTTAGACAATGACTACGCCTAGCCACAGCAGCTCCCTCATACTTACTCCGCAAGCCAATAGGCCGTGGAGGCAAATGCAGGTAAGAGGCAAAAAGCAATAGCACTGGTATCGACATTCATCTAATTTTTTTCTTTTAGGCGGCCAGCACACCTCGAACAGCCACTTCGACTGCGGGTGTGTCACCCTAGTCGCCAAGGAAACATTTGAGGGAAAGCGACAGGCAATGTGAAAAGCCACTTTTCCATGTAAACAATACTCTTTCTCTCGGATGACTCCTACGCCTCGCCACGCCAGCACACTTGTGCACAAAGATGCCGCGGAGGCACGTGCAGGTCAGAGGCAAGAAGCAGTGGCACTGGTGTCGACATTCACCCAATTTCTTTTTCTTACACTGAGGCAGCCAGCACACCTCGAACAGCCACCTTGACTGCGGGTGTCAACAGATTCCTGTTGTACATATGCTCATAATAAACTTCAGTAAACTTGAACTTGATAATAAACTTGAAGGCAAATGGGACATTGATGCATTGTTTTTTGAACATTTATTGTACACATACAATATATGTTATACTTTGCAGTGCTACAGAACGTATTTTGAAGCTTCCTCCTATATTTTGCACCTTTAATTACGTATGTGTTGTGTGGCCCTCAATGCAGTTCATGTTGTAGCAGCTGCTTTGTCTGTGTATCGCACATTGGCTTAAGCTCGTGATATCCACATGCTTCTCTCACATATGCAAAATAAAGTTCTATGTAGTCCTCAGTGTTACAACAAAAAATGAGAGTAAACAATCCGATCGTGGAATTGTGTTTATTACAGCAATTCCTATGACAGTTATTGACAAGTTGACAACTTGAACTGTTCAATCCGTCCATAGCCTCCTCTATTGTTCAAAAGTAAAGGAGGCTATGATCCGTCATGGTAAGGAATCGTATGTATACATAAAAAAAAGGGGGGGGGGGTATGTGTGTGTGTTTGTAGTGGGGGGTATAGGATTAGGGCGGTACGAAAAAATGTACCAACACCGTCCTCTAGACCCATTCCGTTAAGGTACCGTAACAAAGCGTATTATGCATAAAGTTCACACAACCAACTCTGATGTTACTACACACGCCAGGCGACGCGAGCTACATTTGCCATGACGCATTCGCGACTGCACCGGATGCTCTCCATATTATTCTCGTTAATCGTGCTCACTGCACCGAGGCAAAAGAAAGATCATGGGCGCAGGTGCCTTTAATGTATCTCGACCTCGCGAGGCACTGCTGCCCGTGCCAGGGGAGCTGTCCGTGCGAACACTCCCTGGCACACATTTGCCTCGGCGGCCCCAACCTATGTACCGTTCTGCTTCGAGCTTTGATCCCCCCACTGTCCCTTGGGTGCCCTGGAGTTCCTGCGCCGCCTGCTTTATTATAATCTCGGGTGCTCTCCTGAGACTTCCGTTTGTCGGTTACATGTGCCCTACAGCTGGATCAGTACTTATAATAATAAAAAAACCCGATCTATCGTCGCGACGATAGATCGCGAAAGCGGCTTTTGCAACATACCGCGTCCGTGCGAAGAGAATTACGGAACGCCAACGAGGTATCTGACCACAGCTTCAAGCTCGTAACCTCGTCGAGTGACACTTCTGCAACAGGCGTGACCGCTGAAAACCGCATACCGCCGGAAACTTCAACAGGATGATCCCTCGGTTGCATAACTGCCACCTGTACGGCCAACACGGACCACACCCACACAGTCCCGCAACATAGAATAAAGAACCAACATATAAAGCCCAAACACACGGCTGCACGCACACATCACGACACCACAAGCGAGACGCCATGCTGCTACGCTGCTACGGTTGCCGGATTAAAACTGACTACTGTCACCAAGTCTAGCAAGCGTCTCAGGAGCTGGCAACCTCGGCGCGTAGCAACATGGCGGCGCTCTTGCGGTTCCCGATTTCAATGCATGGGCCCTATGGGTAGCTTGTCCTCTAGAGTCAGTATAGTAACTCTATGCTTTTCGTAGAGTTACTGTATGTGCTACCGCAGGTAGCAGAGTTGCGCGTCTGTTTTATCACGCCGCTAGCGCCTCTATTGGCAGAACGTCATCACGTGGTAGCCAAGCAACCGTGCATTGCGGAGAAGCAGATGTTCGGGCCAATTTTTGTATTTCCCGACGCCACCGCTGCAGCGAACTGGATTCACACAAGTTATCGCCAGTCAAATTCAAATCCAATCCGGCCGATCTTGCCGTTCGCTGTTCACGTGCGTGCTAGCTGTGTAGCAACAACGCAACGTGCTCAGCGCATCTCACGTTTGTTTCGTCGGCCTGCCTCGTGACACCTTACTGCAGTAATTGTTTTTCTTCCTTTGTAAAACTAGTGAAGGGTGTTCAGGTAAAGACACCTGAACAAACAAATTTTCAGTCAACTGCCTATTGCGTCAAGTGTGTATGAGATGAAATTGCTTGACTAAGAGCTACGTGCTTATTGGGCTGTGCTAAAAAATCTACAGCTGGAATATTAAAAGCTACTGCAAGTCTGGATTTTTTTTAAATAATGGAAGCACGTAGAGTTATACAGGAGATTTAGCTGGAATTACCAGTTTTCTGCATGTGATGCACCACACTGCTTTCACAGAAGTGTCGTAAAAAAGCCAGCTCACATTTTCATGATTATGCACTGCTTGGGTTGTTTCTGAATATGAAAGAGGTTACTACTAAGTAAATATATTTAATCCACTACAGCTTATGTGAAGCAGGATGCAAGAGGAATGAATGTCGTCATTTAACATACGGTAAGGGCCTAACTGTGTTTTGAATTATTCCCTATAATGTAGCTATGTCAATCCTGTGAGAAAAACTTCCGCTACACTCCCACAGAAGGCTACTTTTGGTATCCCTGCAGTGAAAAGGCACATAATGAAATCACACTTGCAGGTGTAGCTGATAACCATTGCTTGCTGGTAGATGGATATGTTCCTACACAAGATCTAATGGGGTACCAGAGTCGAAATATCAATGGTTGGTTGGTCATTGATTGACCAGTAATATTTTAGACTGGCTACATGTTGAGAGCTATGGCACATAAGCAAGTATGGGCCTCATTATATTTAGTACCGTTCCCTTTGTAAAAGAGCACCACTTGATAAAGCTCACTACATCAAAATATTTGCACGCACATACACTAGTGTTTTTGCTTTTTTCTCTGAAATTCGCATTGTGATTTTACTGCCAAAAAAAGAGGCAGTTGCGGCTCGGTGCTTTTTGTTACTGTTTACATGCTAAAAGAGCACTGCTCTTAGTAGCGTATTTATCTCTATTGAAACAAAACCTGAGTGCCAAGCAGTATTCAAGCGAATGAAGGTTATAGACGTATCTGATTGTTCACCTCAATTACTAACGTTCGTCCAGTTTTTAATACGCTATGTTATTTCGAACCTTATACTACCTTGTGAAGTAGCTTTTTCGCACAAAACTTTTTGTAGGATTTCCGGAATCTATAAAATAACATCACCATATTCCCTAAGTTTATTCGTTGCGATCTAATCGTTACCGTCGCGGTTCACGAATGCTGCATCTGATCGGCGTATATAGAATACACAATCTATTCTAGATACGCGAGTGCCCATGCGTTATTAGGGCGGAGAAAGTGCACAGGTGAATGCAAGTCCAAAAAACAACTAATATACGCGCTGCATCTTACGGCGCGCGCTAAAAAAGGGCAGCGCCTTTTTCTTCACAATCTAATCCAGTCAGCTGTTTCGATGCGCTTTGTTTGCGATTAGGCGGAAAAGCGGTGCACAGCGATGCAAAAGCGCCCACGGTCGATCGACGATACGCTAGGCATGTCGCCTGCAAAAACGGAGTGCGGCTTCGCCGCATAGACTTGGTTGCTTCTCAGGCAAGATGGCGGACCTACGCGCAACTCTGCTACCTACGGTAGCATATACAGTAACTCTATCTTTTCGACGCGCCGCCTATCCAGCGCTGGTTCCCCTTCGCCACGTCGAAGCGAGTGACAGAGGTGGCGAGGGGGAAGCGAGCCGAGAGAGCTTGCTTCGCAAGGGTGTCGGCCAGGCCCCGCACACTCTCAAGTTCAACAAATGGCCACAGAGGGCGAAAAATCAATCGAGGCGCGTTTCAGCGTAAGCGCGCAAGTGGAGCTACTATAATTTGGTTGAATACTTTAATTGGTGCTTTCTCTGCTAGGGGCGCTGAACATGCTGATTTCTTTAATTTACACAAACCATTGACATGAACAATCGAGGTGTCTAAGGATGTTTTTTTACCTCAGGCAAATAGGCAGTTGATTTTTTTTTTAAATTTGATTGTTGAAGCTGCTTTTTAGTCATAGCGTCAAGGTTTTTCCACTTGATTAACCACCGACAGCCGACAGCCTATTGGTATCGATGTGTTTCCTGGCCGTTGGCGTTCGAATACTACGGCGGTAAAACATTTTCGAAAGCATGCTGGTTTCGTCTGCGAGTCATTACACAGACTTGCTGTAAAGAGGTCTACTCTTGACAAAAAATAGTGCCTCATTTTGTTTAGGCGTTGATTATCATAATGAATGCGGCGGAGGTTGACGGAATACGCTTGAAGGTACGTTTTTATGCCGTTGATCTCCATAACACCGTAAGTACGCAAACCGATGTCACAGAACACCCGATGCATCATTGTGTGTTCTCCGTCATCGCTTGTTTGCTGTACGCCTACTAATTCTTCACTTCTTCTTCAAGTGTTGCATCCTCCTTTTGTCCTTGTTCTCTTGTGCTTCACTTACAGTATGTCGTTCCGTCAGCTGTAATGCGCATTTGCAAAACCAATACGTTTGATAAGACGCAGTGGTTATCATAATTTCACTACACATGTATTAAGCTGGCACATGTGGTTCAGATACAGATACCTGTATGCGGACTTGCACGACGTTGATGCGGAGATTAGGATAATTATGACACCCGTAAGGAAGAGGCAGCTGACGGCCGTAAGCTGTTGCGTTCTTTTCGCCAAATTACCCGGCCTGGTAGTGCTCTAAAGATGCTGTATAAAAGTGACACGCGGTGACAGGGAAGTTATGTTTAGCAGCCGACTGTACGTTTTGTAGCTTAGGTCTTCTTTCTTGTGCGTCTGTGCTACCCTTATTAATGAGCCATTTCTTGACTATGTTTTTGACTATGTAACCGCGTTTGTGTGAATCCGTAGACGTGTGCTTTTTGTTGTACTTGTAAAATGCAAATAAAATATTTTCAAGCTTACTCAATCTTTGGTGTGTGCGTTTATTCCAGTCGAGGCCATCGTGCCACCTGGAAACCGCACTCTGTCAGTAGCCCTACACGAAATGCAACAGCTGGAGCGCGGCGGCACAACTCGGGGTAACGGCGGCGTAATAAACGAAAAACCGCTCGGGATGCCCTTAAAAGTCAGTTCAGAGTGTGCCTTAACTCGATATGACTCCGCGCTACATATATTCTGCTGCGCCTTGATCGTGCTCCCGCCAGTTTGGTTGCTGTGTGGCAAACGTAGCGCCTACATACATATGTAGGCGCTACGTTTGCCACACAGCAACCTAACTGGCGCGAGCACGATCGATGCGCATCAGCCAGAACCCAGTAGGTAAAGCGACCATACTGTGCAAAACCCCGTTTCCGTTTCCTGTTGTGCAGCGCCACCCGTGGTCACATACTTTAGTTCACGACGCCACCGCTACGCTTATTTCCGTAGCACTGTGGAAGGTACAGTTTCCCTTCTCTAAGTTTGTATAGGTGTTCTGTGTGTCGGCTGCTTCGTTTCCGGGGAGGCCAATGTGCGCGGGGACCCGCTGCAAAACCAAGTCGCAGCCCTGATCTAGGACGTGGCGCAGTTTCGATCCCACGCGCTACACAAGTGGGAGACCGGCGTAGTCTTTCTGCAGCATAGACAGAGCCGCGCGCGAGTCTGTCAGGATCGCAGCAGACGAAGCACCGCACTCGTGAAGAAGGTCAGCCGCGAGGTCGATGGCCGCGAGCTCGGCGACTGTCGATGAGGCAGGGAAACGGAGACGGCACTGCCGGGACGCAGAAATGTCCGGTGCCGTGCACGCGGCAGCAGCGGAACCATCGCTGGAAACGGAGCCGTCAGTGTAGACGAGGAGGCGGTCGCGTAGGTGTTCGTGAATCAATGCAGCCGTCTCCTGCTGCATGGCACAAAGTGCTGTTCGGCGCTTGCTCGTGACGCCCGGGACGCTGATGTTAACGTCAGCCATCTCCATCCCGTCGCTTGTAGCTGCCGCGCGCAAGATCGCTTATATGGGGTTTATACTTTTTTTCAGCATAAAACATGGATTCCTCATGCGTTTTCAGTAAGTTCAAGATAACGCGCCCAACTGACCCCTTTCAGCATGCAGCTGAATGCCTGCGGCAAAGTTTCTAACTAGCACTGGTGCTGCACGTAACTTCAGTGGTCGCAGATTCCCCCTGCGCGAGGCACCGTCAAGCGCGCGGTTTATTTATAAAAAAAGCATGCTGCCAGCAAAATGACGCCTTCTGTTATGTGATTCCTCAGTTCAACAGCATTCCGTACACAGTACACTGCCAAACTGAATAAATTCAAACACACAAAACGCACGCTAATCACGCTCCGCATAGGCTCGGAATCACGGGCTGGTGAACGAACCATTCTAAGCGTCCTCTCGCCTGGCGTCTTATTGAACATACCATAGTTCTGGCAGCGTTTGTGATTTCTAAAGCTCTTACGAACAACGGCAAAGTGATAAAATCACATGCAGTTATCGCGACGACTGGCTTTTTCGATTGACATCGAGAGACGGCGCGTATGCCTAGTCCTTTGTCAATCGCGTCGGCTAAGCGCAGCGACGACTTCCTGGCGATAGCATGACATATACGGAGAATGTGCACCTAAGTTAGAATTCACTTACCGTGCAGGATTTGTTGTTATATCCAAGGCGTGACGAACGACTGTCGTGTTTTCGTGGCGACGCAAGATGGCTGACACACGATCGCCCTTGGCTGGCCTTCGTTGCTGCTCGCTGGACGGATCACCTTTCTCCGGTGCTGTGTTGTTCCGCGATCTTGAGCGCGCGCGCGCGCTGTGGAGCAACTCCGAGTGAAAAAGTAGAGCGCTCGCTACGCGTTCCTTTGAACTGCGGCGGCCTGTTCTCCTAGAAGCAAAACGATGTGTTCTTTACTCAGCGTGCATGAATGATACATTGCCATGTTCGGGGCCAGCCACCTACAGTTGAAGCAGAAGATTACGCTACGTTTTGTTCTCTATTGCCGCAAGCGTATAACACGCATTCTACTCTCTCTCTGACGGGGAGAGTGAAAAGCACATTTCACTCTCTCCTTGGTGACAGAGTGAACAATGCATTTCACTCTCCTCGACATTTTGCGAGAGTAAAACGACGCTTTGAAGAGTGAACCGGCCGCTTCACTCCTGCGATACCCTTCCTAGTTTTTAGAGTGTAGTTGACGGCCGATTGCAAACCGTTTAAAAATATCAGTTTCCTTATCGATATCAGTACTCACCAAGGTTGACAGCAGCGTGGATACTTTTGAGCGAGTCAGGAGAAAAGCGATACAAACATGTTCCACTTTCTGAAATGTAACACCACCTTAGCATCGCGCAGAGCGAGCTGTGGTGTTCGGTTTCTTGTCCTATCTCTTTCGGAGACGCTTTCGGAGCCATCGTGGACACTCTCTCGTTGGAGTGGCGTGCAATCTGTTCGCTGTTTTGCAGAAAAACGTTCGCACTTATGGAACGTAAATCGCCAGCCGACAACGCGGCCCCTTGGCGACTTCTTGGGTGCATGCTCGAGCTGGGATTACGTTAGGTTCCTGTCGTTTTAACTATTCTAATTAATGAATGGTTTGCCGGGCATGAATCACAGGTTAAAAATGCACACGCGAGATTATACAATTTTTACACGCAGTGTTTATTGATAGCTTTATGTTTTACTGTCAAGCAGCCCCGAAATGGTGCCTAAGAAATTTTATCTCAGCGTTTTTGTTATCTTCTGACTGTTAAAACTGATCCACTTATATATAACATTGCTGAGATTTTGTGTTAATGGGGCTAGGAGGAGTTACGCTAGTAGTCTTACAGTAGCAACATCTCAAGCGCCTCACTCACTGAAACTGATATTCGGTCTAGTTGATGTGGCCCGATAGGTGAACCATTGTGCATTAAACAAGACATGACCGCAGAAATAAGGTCCACAGAGGGCTGACTTCCTACTAATTTATTCGCACAGAACACACATAATTACATGCCAAGTGTTTGGGACATTGACTGCTGACGCCATATATAAATAGTAGGTGTGCAGCACCCGCGAAGGTCAGTAGGGAATAATAATAATAATAATAATAATAATAATAATAATAATAATAATCTTTATTTATTCCACACTAAAATAAATTCATACTAAGTGGGCCTGTCCAAAAATGACTTGTGCAACTATAGGCCGAGAATCGTCGGGTCAAGACACACAAAATAAATAAATAAATCATTTATTATTCAGCAATTAATTAATAATTAATGACGCTTTATTTACCTTGTCCAGGAACAATATTGCTACCGAACAGTATATGCGATAACGAAGAGGCGAGCAGTGTAAAGACGACGACGACGATTATACGCTAGCGCGGGCTGTTGCCTCTTGGCCAAGTGCGGCGTATTCCCCTGGTAAATATGTTTGTATATAGCTTTCCGTCTGCGTCTTCCTACGCAACATATCTGGTGGACGTGGACGTTCCCTGTACCTCGTCTCGGAGCTTCGCAGTGGACGGTACGTCGAGCCTTCCTTCATAGCCTGCCGCGATGACAACTCGACTCAGCCGCCTCCGGCACCTGCTGCCACTTCGACCACCTACATCACTCTCCCCGCTCCCCGTGATCCTGGCGTATTCTCGGGCAAAGATGGGGAAGACGTCGACGACTGCATCAGTCTGTACGAACACGTCAGCCGCAATAACCGGTGGGACTCTACTACCATGCTCGCCAACGTAGTCTTTTACCTCGGTGGCACACCTCGAATTTGGTTTCGGACGCACGAAAATGAGCTCACCAGTTCGGATTCGCTTAAGCAAAAGCTCCGAGACTTGTTCGGCAACCCATACGGTCACCTACTTGCCGCGCAGAAGGCGCTTTCCGGCCGCGTGCAGACGTCAACGGAGCCCTACGTCACGTACATTCAGGACGTCTTGGCTCTGTGCCGCAAAGTTGACGCACACATGACTGAGTCCGACAATGTCTCCCACATCCTGAAAGGCACTGCCGATGGCCCCTTCAACTTGCTCGTTTTCAGCAACGTGGCGACCGTGGATGCAGTTATAAAAGAGTTCCACCGCCTGGAACTCAGTAAAAGCCGACGTATTGACCAGCAGTTTGCCCATCTGCCGAACACCCCAGCGACATTTTCCTGTGCCAACGCTCTTCGTCCCAACAACACTGGCAATGTCACAACGATGGTCCGGCGTGAGTTCGAGGCCGCCCATCCGGCTGTCTTCGACTCCAGCCCCACCAACGCACCTGCAATCACGGTTTCCCGATCCAGGCAGTTGTCCGCCAGGAGTTCGAAAACATGGATCTTCACACATCTGCTCGGCCCATCGCCCTGATACCCACCCGGCTTCTTCGATTCGGTCCCGTCCCGCATCTTCTTACCCACCACGTTTCCGCAACCCATCTGAATGGCGCACTGCTGACGACAAGCCCATTTGTTTTCACTGCCATCGAATCGGGCACATTTCTCGGCACTGTCGCAGTCGCTGCAGTTCCCCGACCCGGTCTACTTATAGTGCCTACTCTCGTCCCCAGGTGGCCCTTCTCGTCCCTATGCCGCACGCTCCGATAATGCCGCCACTGATTCTCCTGCGCCGAACCGCCCCTATTCTCGTTCGCCTTCGCCCCAACGACGACAATCTCGCTCTCCCCAGCCCCATCGCTGATTTTCGCCGACTACCTTCGGACACCGCTCCCAGCTGGAAAACTAGACGATGCAGCGCCTCGAGGTGACGCTGCATTGCTCCCTACGCCGCCAAATCATCTACTGATGTTGCCCACTCATCTGAACCTTCTTGACATGCAAGTCGACAGTGTTTCTTTGTCTGCTCTTATCGAAACTGGGGCGCACTTGTCGGTAATGAGCGCTGACCTTCGTAACCGACTGAAGAAAATAATCACGCCCGCCACGACGCCTGTTGTCCGCGTCCCCGATGGTGGAACAGCCCCCGTAATTGGTATATGTGTCGCCGCGTCTCCTTCACCGATCGCTCCACTATCGTGCTGTTCACAGTCATCGCCCATTGTCCCCACGACATCATCCTCGGCTTAGACTTCGTCTCCGCACATTCTGCTCTCATCCATTGTTCCGCCAGTACTCTCCGCCTTGACCTGCCTGTTCTGGATCCCGCTGAACCACACCTAGTCGCCTCAGTTCCGTCGACTTCGTTCGCTTGCCCCCTTCGGCAATGACTTACATTGAGTTAGTGTCATTCGCACCCGTCCCCGGCGATCACTATATCGCGGCTCCTATGCAAGACGTCCTCCTTACACACGGGATCATAGTAACTCATACAGTTTTATCTATTACGGCGAATTGCGTCTGCCTGACAGTGGTCAATTTTGGCTTGACGACACAAGTACTGCCACGCGGGATGTCTCTGGCTCCGCTTTGCTCATTAGAGGATCACTCAGTAGCATCTATTGCAGTAGACAACAATTCAGCCGATCCTCCTGTACCATCGTAGTCGGCAACTTGTACCATCGCCGACTTACAGAATATGATTGCACCCGACATGCCGTCCGAGCACACTCGTGAGCTCTACCGTGTTCTGTTTTCCTACCACGATATTTTTTATTTTAACGATCGTCCTTTGGGCCAAACAACAGCTGTCAAACATCGCATTAATACCGGCGATGCCCCTCCTATTCATCTCCGCTCGTATCGAGTATCACCGGCTGAGCGTCAAGTTATTCACACCGAAGTTCGCAAAATGCTTGCCAAGAACATTATTGAACCGTCATGTAGTCCATGGGCGTCACCTGTTGTGCTGGTAAAAAAGAAGGATGGCTCATGGCGCTTTTGCTTGGATTATCGGCACCTTAACAGGGTTACCAAAAGGACGTGTATCCCCTAGCTCGGATTGATGACGCCCTTGACTGCCTCCACGGTGCTCGCTATTTCTGCCCTATTGACCTTCGCTCCGGCTACTGGCAGATTGCTGTGGACGATCTCGACCGCGAGAAGACTGCCTTAGTAACACCCGACGGTCTTTTTCAATTCAAAGTGATGCCGTTCGGTCTATGTAACGCTCCTGCCACTTTTGAACGCATGATGGACTCCCTTCTTCACGGTTTCAAATGGTCCACGTGCCTGTGCTACTTGGACGACGTTATAGTATTCTCTCCAACGTTCGCTACCCACCTCGAGCGCCTCTCAGCAGTCCTGGACGTTTTTCGTCCAGCCGATCTGCAACTCAAACGCTTCAAAGTGCCAATTCGGCCATCGCCAGATTACCGTCCTTGGACATCTCGTTGACGCGAACGGAGTGCAACCGGACCCAGGCAAGATCCATGCTGTTATGCACTTCCCTGTTCCGAAGTGTGTCAAGGATGTGCGCAGCTTCATCGGCCTTTGTTCGTACTTCCGCCGTTTTGTGAAAAATTTCGCCGCCGTAGCACGACCACTAACTGAGCTTTTGAGAAAAGACGCCCCTTTCCAGTGGGGCGATAACGAGGCCTCTGCTTTCTCGCATCTAATCGACCTTCTTGCAACGCCTCCCGTCCTGGCCCTTTTCGATCCTTCTGCGCCTACCGAAGTCCGTACTGATGCCAGCGGTCACGGAATTGGCACAGTACTGGCTCAACGCCAGCGCGCCACGACTGTGTTATCGCTCACGCCAGCAGGCTCCTCTCACCCGCGGAGCGCAACTATTCCACTACTAAGCGTGAGTGTCTGGCCCTAGTTTGGGCGGTAGCCAAATTCTGCCCATACTTATATGGCCGACCCTTTTGCGTTGTCACAGACCATCACGCCCTTTGCTGGTTATGCTCACTGAAAGATCCTACAGGAAGACTTGGTCGCTGGGCCTTACGCCTCCAAGAATATTCGTATTCTGTCATCTATAAATCTGGCCGACTACGTAAGGACGCTGACTGCATGCCTCGCTACCCGGTCGACGAGCCTGACGACGCCTACAGTATTACCGCCAACGGCATTTTCTCTGTGTCTACCTTCGCTAACATGGCCGATGAGCAGTACCGAGACCTATCGCTGCGAGCACTCATCGAGCGTCTGCGCTATACACATACCGACGCCTCCGTTTGCCGATATGGCCTCCAGGGAGGCATTCTGTACCAAAGGAACTTCCTCCCTGACAGCTCTGATCTTCTTCTTGTCGTGCCAAAACATCTACGACAGACTGTGCTCTTTGAGATGCATGACTCACCCACTGCAGGACATCTTGGGGTAACCCGCACGTACGACCGCGCCCGCCGCCGCTTCTATTTGGCCTAGTCTCGCTCGCTCCGTCCGACGCTATGTTCCTGCCTGTGATCCCTGCCAGCGTCGGAAAACACCTCAGGTGCTACCTGCCGGTCATCTCCAGCCCATCACCGTCCCTGTGGAACCGTTCTTTCGTGTTGGAATAGACCTTCTCGGTCCCTTTCCCACGTCATCCTCCGGGAACAAATGGGTAGCCGTCGCAACTGATTACGCCTCCCGATACCCTATCACGCAGGCTCTTCCTACCACTTGCGCCACTGACGTCGCGGACTTTCTCTTGCGTGACTTTATCTTGCTTCATGGCGCCCCGCGACAGCAGCTTACTGACCGTGGTCGTAACTTCCTCTCGAAAGTTATCGTCGACATTGTGCGTTCCTGCTCCACTCAACACAAGCTGACTACCTCATACCATCCTCAAACCAATGGCCTGACAGAGCGGTTAAACCGTACTCTTACTGATATGCTGTCCAAGTACGTTTCCAAGGACCACCACGACTGGGACATTGCCCTTCCTTACGTCAAATTTGCGTATGATTCTTACCGGCGCAACACCGCCGAATTTTCTCCATTTTATCTACTGTACGGTCGCGAACCGACCTTGCCCCTTGGCACAGCCCTTCGTCCTGTTGCGATCTCAACAAGCGAGTATGCGCGCGACGCCAGCTTGCCCGTACTCGACTGACGGCCTCGCAAACCACGCAGCAGCGTCAGTACAACGCCCGCCACCGTGACGTACAGTTTTCGCCTGGTGCGCTCGTGCTCCTGTGGTCGCCCTCTCGTCACGTCGGACTTTCAGAAAAGCTCCTTTCGCGATACACAGGGCCCTACCGTGTGCTACGCCAGGTAACGCTTGTGACGTACGAAATTGCTCATGTGAGCTCATCTGGTCCTCTACTCTGGCATCTAGTAATGTCGTGCACGTCAGTAGGCTCCAGGCCTACTACACTGCTTCCGATTTCGGCCTTTAGTCGCTCCGGGACGGCGCTTTTGCCGCCGGGGGTAGTGCTACGGAACAGCATATGCGATCACGAAGAGGCGAGCAGTGTAACGATGACGCAGACGATTAGACGCTAGCGCGGGCTGTTGCCTCTTGGCCAAGTGCGGCGTATTTCCCTGTAAATATACCTGTATATAGCTTTTCGTCTGCGTCTTCCTACGTAACAATATTAAGCACTGAGCACTGGCGTGCATATAATAAAAAAAGCCGCAGAGGAATACAAGTAAAAACCCAATCACTGAAAAGAATACCTTTGAAAAAAAGAGTTCAATACAAGGTGCAAGGTGGATACAAAAGAAAAAACGAATGGCAGTAGAACACTGTGCGAAACTATGACAACGCAAAGCTAGGTTCAGAACAATGACAGCGAGTGATGAAAAATGTCGAGATCGTATTAAGCGTATTAAGACTGAGTACTCTGTGGACGGTTGAGTGTTGGTGATTACAGGCAGGAACATGTAAAGGTCCATGTTCATTGGTGATCTTACTCGGTATATGAAACGTGATACAACAGACGTGCTCGGAGCAGGTGAGGAAACCGTGCAGGAGTTTGAAAAGAAAGAGGTCAGCGCGATTACGTCGGCAGCGAAGTAAGGTCAATGACAACAACCGAACAGTGCTAAAGCAAGGTCCAGAGTCCGTGCTAGCAGAGCGGTGATTATATATTCTTAAAACTTTTACAGCGAAGCTGTATGCCTCTATCCCCCAATGCATCTATCGTGTCCGTTCTAAGCTTAACCAGAGAAATGGCGGCCTTCTGGCTCAAGTTACAAATGCCCGCTCGCCCGACTTCAGCAGCTCGACGCCATATTCCGGCCACGCAGTACACTTGGCGTGTGCACGTTGTCCGCAGGAAGCACAGTGAAAGAATTGCTGTTTGCTCAAAAAAGACCGGGAGCACAAAATACAGGTGTCTTTACTCGGCGCCATCTTCAAAAAAGAAAGAATAAATAATAATAATAATAATAATAATGATGATGATGATGATGATGATGATAATAATAATAATAATAATAATAATTTATTGCAGTTTTGCAGTGTGGTACATAACACATGGGGCCATAGGCGGAGTTTTCATTGTTCCAGGAGGGGTAGGGGTGGGAGGGGCTGGGGCCCGACCAGCTTTCCAAACCCCGTTATATATATATATATATATATATATATATATATATATGTGTGTGTGTGTGTGTGTGTGTGTGTGTGTGTGTGTGTGTGTGTGTGTGTGTGTGTGTGTGTGTGTGTGTGTGTACACGGTGTCCCATCCAACTTGAGCCAGGATTTTGAAAAAACCAATGCGTTCTTCAGAACAGAAATCCCGCGGATGTTGTTAGCGTATATCTAAACTTTCACTACCATTTCTCGCTCGTCTTTATTTGAGTAATTAGCCGAGATAAATTAATTAACTTTTCAAGTATAGATTTAAACGTTCAAGCGTCAATAGGAAAGTTGTGGAGCTCCACAAGTATTGCCCAATCCTAGCACTTCCAACGAGATAGACTTAGCGTGGGCCTTTTTATTCGGGAAAAACTAAAGCCCGCGGAGTATAAAAACTACCACGTGACAGCACGCTCTGTGCGCCCGAATGCACCACGATTACAGCGCTCTCAACCGTGCTTTGTCAAAAATATCGCTCGCTTCGCTCATTTCGTGCTGCCCACGACAGAGCTTCGCGTTGTGCTTGGTTCCGAGATAGACGGCAGTGGGTCCGGGCGGCAGTTAAAATACAGCGCGGCTCCCCTTTCTGCGGCGATAATTGCACTCTCAAGCTAGCAGAATGCATGCGCAGGAAAAATGACAAGCTCATGAGTTCGAATTTGGAAGATATACCCCAACAAGAAAACACGCATTACAACAAGCTTGATAACGTCGTGTGAATTAAGCTGGTTGTCACAAAAGGAAGAATTCTAAACTGACACGAAAGATTGCTTTTTAGCTTCCTGCCTATTCCTTGTCGGCAGAGAACTTGCAATTTCATATTACTTATGTGCCTTTTCCACGTCACACAAAAGTTTCACACAGATGGCTCTTTTCATGGATAACGGTAGTAGAGATTTATTCGCTGTCATGTCTGTCTAAAGAATGTGTTCAAACAAGTCGCCTTCTGCCATAATGCAGTATTGGCACCTTTTCAGCACGTCCGATGTAGCTTTTTTGATGACGAAAGACGGTATCTCGCCGCAGGCCTCAGCAATCTCTGCCTTTAGCGCTTCTGGTGTAGCTGTAGGTTTCTGGTACACTCGGTCTTTCACATGTCCACACAAGAAGTCAGGAGGTGTCAAGTCCGGTGACCTCGCAGGCCATGCCACTGGCCCATGCGGCCCGACCCAATGGAGTTTGAAGGCTTCGTCAAGCCAGGCTCGGGCAAGACTGCTGCTGTGAGCTGGTGCACCGTCGTGCTGATACCAAGTTCGCTCTAAAAACGCACGAGGAAGATCACAGCGAAAATCTTCGACTGGGCCTTGCAAGATGTCGTTCACGTACCGCTGAGAAGCGAGCATGTGGTCAAAAAATGTGGGGCTAATTATTCTTCCGTCAAGGATACCGCACCACACACTGAATGGCCATTGGTACTGGTGTCTGGTCTGCGCCACACAATGCGGGTTCGTATCGCTGCAGTAATGCGCATTATGGATGTTGACTTCAAAATTTCTAGAGAAGGTTGCCTTATCTGTCCCGAGCACTTTGTCAACAAAATCCGGTATTTCGTCACTGTTCACAAGGATCAAATTTGAGAAATCAAGCCGCCATTGAAAGTCTCTTTCTTACAGCTTTTGATGCAGTTAGAGGTGATACGGATGCATTTCAGCCTTCCTAAGAACTCTCGACATTGAAGACTTTAAAATACCGACCTCCCCGCTCACATCAGGCACGCTGGAATGAGGGTTTGCAGCCATGAAAGCCAAAATGTCTCCTTTAGCCTCTTCACTGATGGTCCCCTTTCTGTGCGACCTCTTCTTGAAGCTACCTGTTTCTTTCAGCGTCAAGTAACTCCTCATAATTGTGTTCGCGCTACGTCTTCCCACACATTGCCAATTTCGGTACACCTTGGCAGCTTTCATCTTGTCGCCCCGTGCCGCTCCCAAGGCTAAGACCACGTTCGCCTTCTGCTCGCTTGAGTACCGCATGCTTTAGGCACTGCAAACAAATTCTTCGAAATGCTTGCGCGGCACGACTGTAGAGGCACGTTTATAGTTCGACTTTATAGGCGAGCGTCGTTCGCGGTCAGTCACGCTACGTCGGTTGCGTTGCGCCATATGGCTGCGTCAGCAGAGATGCCCCCCCCCCATCCCCTCTACACTTCCACGCGCGCGCCGTCGGCTGCTACCTTCGGAGCAGGCGCAGAAGGTTCGCGAAGTCACGTGCCGTCCGCAAAAGCCGTCTGCGGAGTTGTGTTGGCGCCTTTTTCTTCGCGCGCAATGCACTGTGGTGCGAAAGTTCCGCCGACTCCGACGCGTGAATGGCTCAGGAGCCATATCGTCGCCGGGCCCGTCGGGCAGCGTCGGAAGCCGCCGGTTACGGGCCGTTTAAGGCACGGCCGTTTATAGTCCGACGTAACGCCCGCGTGCGCGCACGCTACGTCACGTCGGCGAAAACGAGCCCTCTATTGACGGCGAGGAGTTACGGAGTCGCCATCTATCGGAAGCGCCTCTCTGGAGTAGTATGAGGGATCACGCGGCGCGCTCCTCATAGGTTTTGCTGTCAGCGCTCACTGAAAACACCACGCGGGAGCTCGCCCGGACATTTCTGTAAGTACTTTCGAAACGAGAGAAGTTTTTTTACTGTCTAAATAATAATCTTGGGCAAACTGAAAACACAGAATCGTTTACAGACGCTATCTCTTTGCCGAATACATACAGTGAACGCCACTGCGCGCGGTCGCCACAATGGAATCTCCCGAACCGGCTGTTAAGAACGGCCAGCTGCAGTGCAAGTTTTGCCAACCGGTTGCGACTGTGGAAGCAACATCTCGGGAGCATCGCCGCCAACCTCTAGCCACGGCGTGGCGAAGTTGACTTTGTGTCGATATCAATACGCGCACCCTCCACTCTTCCTCGGTTTAGCTAGGATGCGTTGTGACTGAAGGAGATCGACTAAGCAGGCTTTGTGCGCAACACGACAAAGCGGACCTGATCTCCTATGGGCGAGGGAGCTGCCGCGGGAACGCCGACGCACACTCCTTCTCACGCACCGACCGAGACGCAAGACAACGCGCTACCCGGAACGGCTCCGAGTTCTATGAAATTCGTGTGGCGTCGGTTTCGGACCGTAAACACGTGTGTGTGTGCGTGTGTGCGTGTAAACCGTGCCGCGGAGAGGCGGCTAGTTTGCGATGACTAAACGAACGTTCGCATCACCTTGTATCGGGAGAGGATAGAGTGTTTAAAAACCGCTGTTGTGCGGCTGCTCTGGACACGGTTGTGGGCTGCTCGGGCTGTCTCAAGCAGTCATGTTAGACTGATGTACTTTCTCAAACAGTCATGTTAGACTGATATAAATAGTGTAAATAAACCCATATTCCTCGTTCTCGATGAGAAGCAGTCCTTCCCTTCATCAAGGTCCTCAGCGTGGATAAGTTGGACGACGGCATGGGCCGGCTACCTTCTAATTCATGTCCGACTCCAATCTTGACAACGGATCACGAGCGATGGGATTGATCCCCCTATCATAACACGGCTCCTTGCGTGAAAGGTAGGTAAACGGTGAGAGCAAACTATCTGAAATATGTTCTTATAGTGTTTGTATAACTAAATGGAGCGTAATAGAATGAAGCCTCATGCAGCGATTGCACAGATTCGCAGCGACCGGCTGCGCGTCTGCACGCTTGTCCGCGCACTGTTTCGCTTTCGCCGCGTGTGCGTTTTCGCACCGTGCCATGAGCTTAGGCCGCAGAATATGAGCATTTGACAGCACACAAGCAACCATTGTTGTGTGGGCGCTATCAGAGCTGTTCAAAAATAATTTCATTGTAGAGACTTCGACGCCTACGGGGACTGTGATGTGCCGTCGCGACGATTCAATCTCTTTCTAATCCTAAATTCTTGGACGTTTCAATATTATTTCTCGAGCTGCGTCGCACTGTATACTTATCGGTGTTCCCAGCGTGCGATTTCCCGCTGCTTCTTTTTTGTAATCCAGTGCATTAATTCATAACACAAACATGACCATATACCATGCTTTCTTTAATGTGCGTCTTACCACTTCCTTTCCACTCCAGTGAACTTGCCAGTATCTATAGCATCGACAAGTTCATAGACCAAACCGTCATGGCATTAGTCGGGCAGCGGACGCGGGCGAGCGTCTCAGTGCGCGTTTTCCGAACATCGCAGACCCGGCACCGTAGCAGAAATATTCCTCGCGTCTGTGCTTGCTGCATACCCGAGTTGTAGCCGATGACTGTTTGCCGCTTTTGTTTCGTGAGCCAAGCTTCACGCAGCTTCGTGTCCTGTGGCTACGTTTGAATTAAGCTGACACCGGGCTCCGTTGCGTACGTCCGGCACTGCGGAACCGAGCAATAGCCTACCATGTTGCGCGCCTTCAAAGGCAGCCACTACCTATTGCAGTGCTTTCAAGCGTTGGAAAGTACACTCGAAGCGGGAAAATCTCGCCACTAAATGAGGACCGCAGCGTACGAGGGAATTTAAACTCTCATTTTCAGCTGCTCCCGAAGCAGCCGACGCGACCGCTATGTCCACGTGATCTTTAAGAGCACGTCATGCCGACGGTGGCGCCAGCTTTTCCAGTGGTGGAGCTCGAGGCCAATAGCCGGGCGCACCGGCGACTTCCGACGCTCACCGACGGGCCCGGCGCCGATATGGCTCGTGAACCATTCGCGCGTCGGAGTCGGCGGAACTCTCGCACCACAATGCATTGCGCGCGAAGAAAAAGGCGCCAACACAACTCCGCAGACGGCTTTTGCGGACGGC
Organism: Dermacentor variabilis; assembly: GCF_050947875.1. Lineage (NCBI taxonomy): Eukaryota > Metazoa > Arthropoda > Arachnida > Ixodida > Ixodidae > Dermacentor > Dermacentor variabilis. The sequence continues at coordinate 228,445,834 of NC_134570.1, forward strand.
GCGCGACTTGCCGAACGTTCTGCGCATGCTCCGAAGATATCAGCTGACGGCGCGCGCGTTGAAGAAGGAATGGCATCTCGGCTGGCGCAGCGCCACCGACGTAGCGTGACTGACCGCGAACGACGCTCGCCCGCGCGCCGATAACGTCGGACCACAGAACAACTATACAAACTTAGAGAAGGGAAACTGTACCTTCCACAGTGCTACGGAAATAAGCGTAGCGGTGGCGTCGTGAACTAAAGTATGTGACCACGGGTGGCGCTGTACAACAGGAAACGGAAACGGGGTTTTGCACAGTATGGTCGCTTTACCTACTGGGTTCTGGCTGATGCGCATCGATCGTGTTCCCGCCAGTTAGGTTGCTGTGTGGCAAACGTAGCGCCTACATATGTATGTAGGCGCTACGTTTGCTACACAGCAACCAAACTGGCGGGAGCACGATCAAGGCGCAGCAGAATATATGTAGCGCTGAGTCATATCGAGTTAAGGCACACTCTGAACTGACTTTTAAGGGCATCCCGAGCGGTTTTTCGTTTATTACGCCGCCGTTACCCCGAGTTGTGCCGCCGCGCTCCAGCTGTTGCATTTCGTGTAGGGCTACTGACAGAGTTCGGTTTCCAGGTGGCACGATGGCCTCGATTGGAATAAACGCACACACCAAAGATTGAGTAAGCTTGAAAATATTTTATTTGCATTTTACAAGTTCAACAAAAAGCACACGTCTACGGATCCACACAAACGCGGTTACATAGTCAAGAACATAGTCAAGAAATGGCTCATCAATAAGGGTAGCACAGACGCACAAGAAAGAAGACCTAAGCTACAAAACGTACAGTAAGCTGCTAAACATAACTTCCCTGTCACCGCGTGTCACTTTTATACAGCATCTTTAGAGCACTACCAGGCCGGGTAATTTGGCGAAAAGAACGCAACAGCTTACGGCCGTCAGCTGCCTCTTCCTTACGGGTGTCATAATTATCCTAATCTCCGCATCAACGTCGTGCAAGTCCGCATACAGGTATCTCTATCTGAACCACATGTGCCAGCTTAATACATGTGTAGTGAAATTATGATAACCACTGCGTCTTATCAAACGTATTGGTTTTGCAAATGCGCATTACAGCTGACGGAACGACATACTGTAAGTGAAGCACAAGAGAACAAGGACAAAAGGAGGATGCAACACTTGAAGAAGAAGTGAAGAATTAGTAGGCGTACAGCAAACAAGCGATGACGGAGAACACACAATGATGCATCGGGTGTTCTGTGACATCGGTTTGCGTACTTACGGTGTTATGGAGATCAACGGCATAAAAACGTACCTTCAAGCGTATTCCGTCAACCTCCGCCGCATTCATTATGATAATCAACGCCTAAACAAAATGAGGCACTATTTTTTGCCAAGAGTAGACCTCTTTACAGCAAGTCTGTGTAATGACTCGCAGACGAAACCAGCATGCTTTCGAAAATGTTTTACCGCCGTAGTATTCGAACGCCAACGGCCAGGAAACACATCGATACCAATAGGCTGTCGGCTGTCGGTGGTTAATCAAGTACAAAAACCTTGACGCTATGACTAAAAAGCAGCTTCAACAATCAAATTTTAAAAAAAATCAACTGCCTATTTGCCTGAGGTAAAAAAACATCCATAGACACCTCGATTGTTCATGTCAATGGTTTGTGTAAATTAAAAAAATCAGCATGTTCAGCGCCCCTAGCAGAGAAAGTACCAATTAAAGTATTCGACCAAATTACAGTAGCTCCACTTGCGCGCTTACGCTGAAACGCGCCTCGATTGATTTTTCGCCCTCTGTGGCCATTTGTTGAACTTGAGAGTGTGCTGGGCCTGGTCGGACTATGGACGAGAACGGCACCGAGAGCGGCGCTGCTGCGCCGGCGTTGAGAGCGCCGCATGCGAAGCAAAATTCTATTAGCGGGTGGTACCCCTCTCCCACCTCTCGTTCGCATCGCCTTGATTGCCTCCTGCACTGCGCGTGTTTGGGCACGTTTCCTGTCGCGCGCGTGTGTGCCTACGTGTGTGCACGTGGACATTTCATTCGAAGGGCGATGTACCGTCTGTTTCACATTTAGGTGAAAACTCGGAGCCCATTGCATCGCGATGCGGCGAGCGCTTGAGTCGCGGCGGCCGCAGCTCGCGCAGGTGTTCGAGGGGCGGGATCTTGAACGGCGTCGACTGCTACGGCGGCGCGCGCTGGCCGCATTAGCGGCGTTTACGTGAATACGAAGGAAGCGTATCGTATCAACTTTCAGGCGTATCGCATCTCATGTAAACGAGGTATTTCGCTAGGAAGGCGTATCGCATCTAATACGCCAAACAAGGGTAGTTTGAGATGGAGAATGCGCATTTCAGCGGCGCATGTAAACAGAAGCGTATCGCATCAGAAATTATGGGAAAGCATTCGCTGCGATATTACAACCGGCCAACCAACGAGCGGCGCTACCGTATGGCAGCGGAAGCATGATTTCCGGAAGTAGGGAGCTCATTTTGAAATGTGACACCAGATGGCGCTAGCTTGCCAGCCAGTGTAGAGTTGCTGCATATGCTACCAAAGGCTACATACACAGTAACTCATGCGCATACATATAAACGGACGTGCATCAGGGGAATGCGATACGGCATGATACGCTTCTACCGTATTCATGTAAACGCGGCTATTGTCGGGAAACGTTCTACTGTCAGTTGCAAGGCGCCGATCTTATAGTTACTGCGTGAAATGAGCCGATATTCTTTATTAAGCGTTGTGCGACGCCCACTGATACGCCTCGAAGGTAAGTTCATCGCTGCAGGGCAGTCATAGACGACGTACTGATTCCATACATTCTTGACGGCCCGTTTCTGGAAGGCGACCATATATTCTAACGCGATAGGTCGTCGATCACACTGTTCGTGTTGTGCAAGAACTGCTGGATGAGCGCGCAGTCACTCTCTTGGAGTAGTCGCCTCAATGCCCGGGCGTCAAGATCATTTAAAGTGTCTGGGGCTCGTTGAAAGCATCGCTGCCGCACCATCCCCTCTATCAGTCGCCCGAGGATAGGCTTCGATCCACCATCGTCAGCGACTGAGACGTGCTGCGAATGAACACATCCCTGATCAAGTCACTCTACACTTCACTGCCTTCCAGGATGAGCGCTGTCATCGCTGCCGCTGGGGACATGACGAGATACTAACTGAAGTTCCGAGCGTGACGTGTCCAATTCCCCGCCGGCGGGCAGGGTCTGTCTGGTGTAGTGAATGATTGCCGAGAAAAATCACTTCCAGCTCATTGTCTTAACCTAAAACATTCCTTTAATCGTATCCGTTTGTTTCATCGTGTTCGACCCCCATAGTTATTGTTGAGTGCTTCGTTTTCCTTTCGAGTCAAACAAAGACTGAGCACGTTGCGCGCACATCTTGGTGCGTCTTGTCGCTGCTTATTACGGTAGCACACACAGTGAAGAAATATACGTGCATGCGCTCAGTACCCCGCCCTTTCGAAAGAACAAACGAAGTATGCTGTCAAAAGAAGTTTGTGGAACTCCATTATCGCCAATGAAGGCTCAGAGTTTGGCGACGCACAACGTTTAGTAAAAAAGTATCAGCTCAGTTCCCGCAATACCGATGAAATCAGTGCGCTGCCCCTGATATAGCACGCTTTCCGACAATGCGGCCAGCGCGCGCTGCCGTAGCAGACGACGCAGATAACGACTCCGCCCCTCGAGCGTCTGCGCCTGCTCAAGCTGCTGCCGCCGCACGACTCCATTGCTTGCCGCCTCGCGATGCAATACGTTCCGAGTTTTCACGTAAGTGTGAAACAGACTGTACACGCTTCTATTTGCCTTTAAGAAGATCGGTACTCTTGACGATTATTTTTATGGCTGCAATGCGTCGAAAGGGCAGCGTCTGCTTAACCATGTAAGTGACGCTGAACGACATCGTATGTGCCGCCGGAAAAGTCGTCAGCACATACGATGCGGCACATGTGAGCTAAAGTCATTTTTGCAGTTTCTCACAATATGTCTCCTACAAATCCGTGTTGTCTCTGATGGCGACAACGGACTTCCATAGGCACTGTGCGGAAATAAAATATATCGCTGCACAGCACAAGTACGACATGCGCACACCACTTTAACTAGTACGTCCCCTACAATATGGAATAGAGGCAGCAATGTAGACAGCTTGGCCATTTTTTAACAGTGCTCAAAAGACGGAAGTTGAAAGTATTAGTAACCATTCCTGCTTCAGCAACGCCGGCGCGACCAAGACGCGGGCGTGTATCGTCCAGTAGCTCGATCGATCGGGGCAGTGGCGATGTGGGAATGAACTCCGGTCATGTTCAATGCATCGTGCACATATTCAATTTCTCGGCACGCGTGAACTTCGGCCACTGCTAGCGCATACAACAGAAGTGATTTCCATTCCTGGGCAGCGCACACACAAACGAAACACAAGCAAGAAGACAGGACAAGCGCCCGTCGAACAACCGAAAGTCTTTAAGTGAATAAAAGGACTATGTACCCAGTAATTATTAAATTCATGTGGGTTACATATAAAAGCCGTCATTCACTCAGGAGTGATCAACGAACAAGCTCGCTTCGCTTGCCATTTGTTTGCTTCGCTCGGCTCACCGCAGTAATCCATGTCTGTCGTCTGCTTTTTTCGTACCATTTTCTTGTGAATCGGCAGAATTCCACTCGTGGCATCAACCCTTTCGTGTTTACATTGCTATCGTGACAGGTAACTACACAATAATAATTTCCGGTCATCCGAAGAGGCGCTGTCGCAAACAAGAGACGTTTCGCGCGCAGCGCGAACTGAACGCGGGCGCGACCGCAGGGAAGCGGCGGCGGAAACCTACACCCGTTGGTGATGAAATCGTTCCGCCAGAGGAGAAACGAGCGCTGGCGTCTAGGGATTGGAAGGGGAAGGCTTAGGTAACGATTGTCTACAGCTTTTGAGAGAGATTTACCTAGAAAATACCGTTTGCGTTGAATGGGAGGGGATGAGAAGCGCGGAGAAAGTTCAAATCAACAAGGGACTGAGGCAGGGGTGCCCTTTATCCCCGCTGCTGTTTATGATGTACATGGTGAGGATGGAGAGGGCGCTAGAAGGAAGTAATATCGGGTTTAATCTATCATACAAAGAGGCAGGTACAGTAATAGAGCAGCAACTCCCAGGTTTATTTTATGCGGACGACATTGTGTTGCTCGCTAACAAGCAAAGTGATTTGCAACGTCTGGCTTATATCTGTGGACAGGAAGGCAACAATTTAGGTTTGAAATTTAGTGTTAGAAAATCCGGTGTTATGGTATTCAATGAAAACAGTGAACAGACAGTGGAGATACAGGGCCAAGAAATACCTCGGGTAACAGAATATAAATACCTTGGTATATGGATAAACGAAGGCAATGGATATATGGAAACACAGGAAAAAACCATAACAGTCAAGGGGAAGAGAAATGCAGGCATAATGAAGCACAGAGCGCTATGGGGATACAATAGGTACGAGGTCCTCCGAGGTATGGGAAAGGGGTAATGGTTCCAGGACTTACTTTTGGAAATGCGGTTGTTTGCTTTAAATCAGGGGTACAATCAGGGCTCGACGGGAACCAAAGGTCAGTGGGTCGCCTCGCATTGGGCGCTCACGGGAAGACTACAATTGAAGCTGTGCAGGGGGATATGGGCTGGACTAGTTTTGAAGTGAGGGAAGCTTGCAGTAAAATTGAGTATGAAGAACGACTGAGGAATATGGAAGAAAGTAAATGGGCTGGGAGAGTGTTCAGCTATCGGTACAGGCAAAACATTGATTCACAGTGGAGGAAAAGAACTAGGAAGCTTACCAGCAAGTATGCGGCTTGTGGGGTGGGCAACACAGCAACAAAGAAGGTCAAGCGGAAAGTCAGAGAGGCTGAATTAATCTCATGGGTGGCGGCAATCGAAAAGAAACCTGCCATGAGTAACTACTTAAGAGGAAAAAACTAAATCAGGAAAGAAACCATTTATGATAACTCAAAGGGAAGCTCATTACTTTTCGAAGCGAGATAGGGATGCCTTAGAACACGCACCTATAAAGCGAGATATAAGAAGGAAGAAGAAGCATGTGCTTGCTGCCGTAAAGCTAGGGAAACGACGGAGCATATTTTATTAGAATGTGAAGACGTCTACCCAGCGGTCGATTTAGGCACCACTGGCATCCTTGAAGCCCTTGGGTTCAGCGGGAGCAGTGGTAAAGCAAAGAGGTCCGCAATAGACATTAGTAAGAGGCGATTGGAGGATTGGTGGAAGAAAAGTAGGGAAACGACAAAAGACGGAGACGTACAAAAACACAGTTCGCAATAGGGGATCAGAAAATTTGGACGTGGTAGTTCATAGTGTTTTTTTTTTCTTTTCTTTTTTCATTGGTTAACCTAGGTAGGATATTAGTAAGCATGGCAGCAAGAGCTTGGTGGCGCAACCCATCGCCCCGTTCCAAAGGGGACGCTCATAACATCCATCCATCCATGGAACAGGAAACGGAGGTGTTGGGTGGATGCCGCGGGCGCTCCTGTGTCGAGGCTTCAGCGACTTCGTTCGTAGCTAAGTACTCTTTTTTTTTCTTTTTATTAGCTGATGTTCTTGAAGTGTTTTCTTTTGCATGGAGCAGGAGCGCAAATTTTGAATTGGTGGTAAGAGTGGTAAACGTACCGGCTTTGTCTAGGTCGGGCGGTTTCCCTCGTTAGGCCTAGGTGCTAGGCGGGACCTATTTGATAGGCTTATTTAACTGTCTCAGCTAGCTCTTTGAAGTGATTTCGAGGACTTGCTCGTTGAGCCTAAGGACTTAGGCCTAGCGATGAAACCAAAGAAAGGGAAGGCCGCGGGGACGCGGAGCAAGTCCAGTGCGACGACTGCCTGCGCTGGTGCTCCGTCGACGAGACCAGTTTCCAGAGCTTAGCAGACGCGGAGGAGTCTAGCTTTACGTGCGGGCTGTGCGAAGGGGTCAGGGAAGCAGTCCAAAAACTGGAAGGAAATTGGACAGCCAAGCTCGAAGAGCTGAAAGCAGACCTGAGGGAGGAGCGGGAGAAGCGGGTAGCACTGCAGGCGAAAGTCGCCGAGTTGGTCAAGGTGAAAGCGGTCCAGGCCGCGCAATTAATAAGGACCGTGGCCGAGCTTGGAGAAGAGAGGGAAAGGAGAGCAGTACTGCATAGGCGGCTCGATGCGCTTGAGACGCGGGCAGCGGAGAATGATGGGTCGGGACACCAAGCCGGTGGCAAAAGCACAGAAAGTAGGGTAGACCCTACAGGCGAAGTGGGAGGAAGGGCGCCAGAGCAAGCGGGAGTCGGCTCGCCGCCGGTGAATCGGCATAGTTATAGCGAAGTAGCGCAACACGCCGTGAGTGAGGCGACGCTGTAGCCAGAGGGGCGCCAACGAGCGCGAGGAGAGGAGGGGAACAAGCTAACCCCAAGGAATGAGCTCATAGCCAATGATAAGAGACAGCATAACCTGGAAGTTAGGAGGGAGGGGAAGAATGCCCAAGTACTTACCGTTGATGACTCTAATATGAGGAGGTGCAAAAGAGCTATAATGGAGCGTGCAAAGGGTGATAAGCGGGTAGCAGTCGGGACGTTCCCAGGCAGGACAATGGACGCAGTACTGAGAGAAACAAAAAGCGAGCTTTCTGAGAATGTTGCAGAGTGCAATTTGGTAGTGGTAGCGGTGGGGCTAAATGATGTCTTGAGTGGTGAAGCCGCAAAAGTAGTGGAACGATTAGCGGAGGGAGCTGACGATTTAAGGGCGATAGCACAGCAAGTCCAGATCGTGGTATGCACAGTGCCGGAGGTGCAAAGAAGGAACGGAGAAATTGCCGAGGACGTTGTGGCTGTTAATCGTGAGATAAGAAAGCTAAGCCAGGAGAAAGGATTTGAAATGGCAGGCATAAACAGAGAAGTGCATAGAGCAGGCTCTGGCGGAGGCTTTACACGAGATGGCATCCACTTTAATGGAAGGCTAGGAGCCGAGATCGGCTGGCGCCTGGCAGGTCGGGCAGTAGCTTTTTTTAGAGGGTCCACTGCGCCTCAGGGCGTATGGGTAGGTAGAAACAGTGCAGAAAGTGCAACAATAGAGGCTGACGCCAATAAAATGACCACTAGGAGGTCCAGGAAGAAAACTACAAAAAAATTTAACGCCAGTATCAGGTACATCAACATGCAAGGCGGTAGAAATAGCGAGGTGGTTAGAAATAGAACAGCAGTTAAAGGACGAAGAAGTAGGTGTATACGCGCTATGCGAAACACATCTCAGGGATCTAGAGGACCCACCGTTTATTGAAGGCTACGTTTGGGAAGGGAGCAATAGAACAACAACGGAGAGGAAGGGAGGAGGAGTAGGTATGCTCATACACCAAGGAACAAATTGGCAAAGAATAAAGTTAACTTCAAAGAACATGTCTGGGTGTCAGGTACAATTGCCGGTAAAAAGACATGGCTAGGAGTAGTTTATTTAGGGTAAGGGGACAAATGCAGGCAAGAGAACAAAGACCTAGTGAAGTGTCTCGATGACGATATAAAGCAGTTTGGAGAAGGTGCCGATATTTGTCTACTGGGTGACATGAATGGCCACATCGAGGTTCTGGATGGATACACAGATTGTAATGGGAAGTTGATGCAAGACTTCTGTGAGCGACACAACCTAGTTATAGTAAATAGAGAAACTAAGTTAGAGGGACAAATCACGTGGGAGTCCCGCAACAGACAAACGACCATTGACTACTGCTTAGTGTCGCAGGGATTGTATAGCAAGCTCGCAATAATGGAAATAGACGAAGAGGGGAAGTACAGCCTCGGAAGTGATCATAAGCGTATTAGTCTACATTTGGGAGCCCTACTCAAAAGAGAAATGCAGGGAAGTCAAAAAGAGTACGCAAAATTAAATGACGAACAAATAGCGCAAATAGCGGCTGGCATAGAGGAAGCAATAGAGAAACATCCCATGGAAAGATGGGATTATAATCAGTTAGAACTACTTATTAGTACAAAAATAAAAGAAGTAAAAGGAGTAAACCGCTGGAGAGGAAAGAGGAAACCACGATGTCGGTGGAATAAGGAAATTAGAGAGGCCATCAAACAACGACGGTGGGCATCTCGGGAACACAGAGGAGCAAAGAGGGCGCAGTTATCTGGAGAGAAAATAGGCCAAAAATGGGAATATTATCGACAAAAGAAACAACAAGTGCAGGTCCTCGTCCAGGCTTCCACGGAGGAAGGAAACTAAGGGGAGGCCCTGACGTCACTGTTTGTGAAGCTAAAGTGAAGCCGGAAGTTGGTGTTGCTCATGGCGTTGCTCCGCCTATCGGGCCTGCTCTCCTCTCTTGTTTACATTTCTCGCGAAACCACGCCGCGCTGCGCGCAACCGTGCTGCTCGGACGCGCGCGCTCCGCAGCAATACTAAGCAGTCGTTAGCACGTTAGCATGATTTCGCGAAAGAGGGCAAAATTTCCGCGGATATTCCTTCGTCCGTAGCCATTGCCGTGGCGCGGTACATTGCGTACAGCGTTGCATGCGCGTTCATTTCACGAACTTCGAAGCAGAACGGTACGTAGGTTGGGGCCGCCGAGGCAGGTGTGTGCCAGGGAGTGTTCGCACGGACAGCTCCCCTGGCACGCGCAGCAGAGCCTCGCAAGGTCGAGATACCTTAAAGGCACCTGCGCCCATGATCTTTCTTTTGCCTAGGTGCAGTGTGCACGATTAAACAGAATAACATGGAGGGCATCCGGTGCAGTCGCGAATGCGTCATGACAAATGTAGCTCGCGTCGCCTGGCGTGTGCAGTAATATCAGAGTTGGTTGTGTGAACTTTATGCATAATACGCTTTGTTACGGTACCTTAACGCAATGGGTCTAGAGGACGGTGTTGGTACATTTTTTCGTACCGCCCTAATCCTATACCCCCTACTACAAACACACACACACATACCCCCCTCTTTTTATGTATACATACAATTCCTTGCCATGACGGATCCATAGCCTCCTTTATTTTTGAAAAATAGAGGAGGCTATGGACCAATTGACCAGTTCAAGTTGTCAACTTGTCAGTAACTGTCATAGGAATCACTGTATTAAACACAATTCCACGATCGGATTGTTTACTTTCATTTTTTGCTGTAACACTGAGGACTACATAGAACTTTAATTTGTGTATGTGAGAGAAGTATGTGGATATCACGAGCTTAAGCCAATGTGCGATACACAGACAAAGCAGCTGCTACAACATGAACTGCATTGAGGGCCACACAACACATACGTAATTAAAGGTGCAAAATATAGGGGGAAGCTTCAAAATACGCTCTGTAGCACTGCAAAGTGTAACATATATTGTATGTGTACAATAAATGTTCAAAAATACAATGCATCAATGTCCCATTTGCCTTCAAGTTTATTATCAAGTTCAAGTTTAGTGAAGTTTATTATGAGCATCTGTACAACAGGAATCTACTGACACACCCGCAGTCAAGGTGGCTGTTCGAGGTGTGCTGGCTGCCTCAGTGTAAGAAAAAGAAATTGGGTGAATGTCGACACCAGTGCCACTGCTTCTTGCCTCTGACCTGCACGTGCCTCCACGGCATCTTTGTGCACAAGTGTGCTGGCGTGGCGAGGCGTAGGAGTCATTCGAGAGAAAGAGTATCGTTTACATGGAGAAGTGGCTGTTCACATTGCCTGCCGCTTTCCCTCAAATGTTTCCTTGGCGACTAGGGTGACACACCCGCAGTCAAGGTGGCTGTTGGAGGTGTGCTGGCTGCCTAAACGAAAGAAAAAGAAAGAAATTAGATGAATGTCGATACCAGTGCTATTGCTTCTTGCCTCTTACCTGCATTTGCCTCCACGGCCTCTTGGCTTGCGGAGTCTGTATGAGGGAGCTGCTGTGGCTAGGCGTAGGCATTGTCTAAGCAAAAAGAAAAGGCCATTCAAATGGGAAATTATTGAAATCAATGCAGTTATGTCTGCTTCTTGCACTCTTCTTGCCCAAAAATTTTCAAACATAGTGTCCAGTACACACCAGGACTTTGACTGCTTCTGCTTTTTACCTGCAGGTGTTGCTGCGAGACCCTTAGTATGGCTGCGTGCAGCATTGTCACACTTGGTGGAGGCATTTGAAGTGGTAGCCAAAAATATAAAGAATCATCCTTGTCTGCACGAATGCTTTCAATTTCTAAATGCAGTGGTAACTAGCACTATTAGTGCAAGGCCCCCCACATCTATGCGGCAAGTTCTATAGCTCGAAACTAAATTTTTCCTTTAGTGTTTCACAAGGCGTCTGATATGTCCACATTAGATGTGGTGTGTTTTTTTTTTATCCGAGTGTGGAGAGAGCATCATTAAATTGTTTTTTTTATTTTTGCTTGTCTTCTTTTTGGTTTATTTCTGAATTTATCAAGCACCAGTCTCATGATGCTAAAATGACTTATGTAATGGCAATCAGCTTTTGTTTTGCAGAAAAACAACGCATTTCCTGACCCATTGTTTGACATCCCCTCACTCGCATAATTTTGCAGAGTATTCTACCTATATTGACTTGCTTGACCTCCACTAAAGAGTCTTGCATTTTCAAATACGACTCTTTCCTTAAAATCATTCGACACCTCATAATTTCTGTACCTTGGGCTTCGATACTCTGCATTCACCATTTTTGCTTGTTTCTGACTAAAAATGTCTTTTTTAATTTAGAGCTTAAATTTTACCTTTGGAACACACGGAAGGGCTTGCCATTGCATATCTGCATAAAAGGGAAACATGTTTCATTAAACATTTGCAAAATCCAATTGAAGATTGATGAATGCAGCTTGCAGTGTGATATGACTGAATGAGCCATAAAAGTAACTCATCTCACTTGGTAAATTAAAGCACATATTAGTGTGATGTGCAAGATACGTTACTCTAACGTGGTGGGTTCTCTTGCTTATACAGCAAAATAATCGGTGCGCGAGAAAAAAAATTATTTTAGCATACCCCTTGTACACACTGACTTAAGGAAAATGAGCTGGAGCTGTCCACATGATGTACTTATTTTACCTGCGAGCATGGTCAACAAATATGTGTCCCAGCTGCTTAGTGGTACTCGGTATTATGTCAGTATTGCATATGTGCCTGTTGTCTAAAATAATTGAATTTTGAAAATGCTCGCAGGGATCTGATGTTCATATCTTCAGTTTATGGATACATGTAAAAGACTCAGCATCAAGTGCAAGTGAACGTTCCCGCAGGCCCGGAGTCAATCATGCAAATAGATTCGCTGCACAAATTTGTGACCAGAAAAGACATTCCACATGAAATGGCATGCAAGGAAGTGTTAAAAATATTGCACAGTTAATAAAACGCCTACGCTATTAATATGTGGGTTGATGAACTCGCTATGCAAAACGGAGGTGAGGCGTGCAGACAGGACACAAGAGTAGAGTATTTACAAGCAAACAACACGAGCGCCGCCCGCTTCTCTACTCTTGTGTCCTGTCTGCACGCCTCCCCTCTGTTTTGCATAATGAATCCTTACCAAGTAGCTGAGCTTTCTGCCGTTCTAAGTCTCGATGCACTCGATTTCGTCCGCATTAGGCACTCGCCTCTTGATTACTTCGTGGCACAGAAATACTCGGCATCAGGCTGTTTGTCTGCTGTGGCCTTTGTAGAAGCATGATTGTTCAAAGTGCAACAATTAAAGAGATTCTTTGAGTTGTTGCGGCTTCGCCAGTACAATTCCGGTGCGCTGGTCCGCCTGTCCAGTAATTTCCTACTGAAGGGAAACCTGCAAATAAAAACACCGCTCCGCATGCAGAAAAATGCTCTACTGTGACGCTTCTCAAACGATTGTGATGCACCACAAGAGCTGCCTACTCGCGTGATATTCTCAACAAGGAGATACATTTGTTTACTTACATGTGAAGGTATATGCGAGAGCACTTCGGGGCTTCGGTGGCACACAAGGCACGAGTGTGGATGTCGACGCGCGATCGCATGTCAAACCTAAACTGTACGAGACTACTACGGATCCAAAAAACAGATTCGAAACCGAAATTCGCGTCATCCTTTATTGCATGAATGCGTACATCGTGATTTACATAAGTCGCGGACTTAGCGATTGCTTTCTGTAAACTTAATATTAACGTACCACCTTCATAAAGCCATCAGGTATGCGTTTTTAGATGAGAAAGCATAAGGTGACCTGTACTTGCTTTCAGCCCTTTCAATAGTAATTGCGCTGGCCACATTGACCAGTAGCAACAGGGCGGCGCCCTGGAGGTTCCCACTTTTCCGGCCCAGCTTTTCCTCTCGAGTTGTTCTACTAACTCTATGCTCCGCGCGCTAGGAGAAAAGTGTGGAGGAAGTGACGTATATGTTCTCCTCTTTTTTGCTGATTTTTTTATTTCTTTGCCGCAATGGCCACGCCTTTCGGGCCACAATGGCGGCTTTGTTTTGGTTCTGTTAGAGTGTACTAGTTCTGTGCATAGAGTTTCACATAGAGTTTCTCACTACATTACCTAGAGGGAAATCTGGCGCTGCTGCGCTGTGGTATGCATGGGAATGCCGGTATATTGTGACTTCGGATTGGCATCGTTCTCGTAGAGACAGGACACCTTGAAGAGGCGCTTGGCAAGTACCGTTCCGTCTGTCACAATGATTCATTTTCTACTAGAACAGCACGTGAAAAGCTGTTTTAGCTTTATTATTACGCGAAAACATGTTTTGTTTAACTATGAGAACTTGTTATTGTGTTTACGACTACATGTTACGTAAAAAGTATCAGCGGGCCGCTAAAGTTGGAGGACAGACGACAACGTTCGCGCTCGCTTTGAAACAGTTGGTCGTCTGTTCTTGCTTTTCTTCGCTTGGTCATGCATTGTGGGTGAGTGAAGATGTAATATGCGTGAATGGAAACACTTTATGAAGATTTTACTTTGCGAACGCGTTATTTGCGTAGCCATATCCACGTTTTAGACGAAGCCTTTTACAACACCAGCCAACACGAGCCTCGCAGACACATATACCGGCATTCCCATGACGGCACGGTGCCCCCTTAAGAAACTCCCATAGACGGTGGCGCCAGATTACCCTCTAGGTGTTATAGTGAGAAACTCTATGGAGTGTCATATTAGTATACCTAGAGGGAAATCTGGCGCTGCGATCGTTCAACCATCATGGGAATGATGGGAAGTGCAGGCTTCGGATTGGCGTTCTGTTGACTGGCGAACCAGTCTACAAGTTGTTTTTTTCAGTTTTGGTTTCACTTTTGGTTTCACTCAATTGCTATAACCTGCAGTGGGACAGCGCAACGCAAAGCTCTCTGCCTTTGTTATGTTGCTCGAAGTGGCGATAGCGCGCTGGGCCAGCGACTGAGACGATGTTTGTGTCGCGGTGTGGTGTCGAAGTGCTGACGAGAAAGCGACGGCATCGTAAACATTGAAAGAACATGTTTTGAGCGTTTGGACTTTGGTTTGTTAAGTGTGTTAGGTTGACGCTGTAGCGTTACGTGCTTTATGAAACTTCAGAATAGGGAAAAGAAGGCACTACTGATACAAGACATATACAGTTGTACTTCTAGTGGCTTGACAATCAAATTTTATTGACGGCTTCATCATGCATTCCTGGTTTATGTGCTCATTGAAATGCGTGTTTTAGGTCTCTGAGAACCCAAACTTACTTGTGGTAGAACAGGTTGGTGCTTCCTGGCTGTAGTCTAGGGTCGCAAAATGGGTAATTTCAAAACCACGCCATAACGCTTCGGAAGCGGTACCTCAATATAAAGTATGATGAAGCATACTCGTATGAGGCCACTAGCGTCCTAGCTAGCACTGCAGCAGATGTGCTTAAAAGTACTTGAAGACGTTCAGCAATCGTGACAGCTGACGCAGCCTTTCGAAAGAGCAAGAGAGTTCGCAAGTGCCTGTCGTCTGCGAGAAATGTCTCGCGTTTGCAGCGAGCAGGTGTCGTAGCAGACGACACTTGCAGCATTCCGCTCAAGGGCGCAAAACTTTCTCATTCTCATTCTCCTTAAATCACTGTGTACAAGGGGTATACAAAAATAATTTTTTTTCTCGCGCACTGATTATTTTGCTGTATAAGCAAGAGAACCCACCACGTTAGAGTAACGTATCTTGCACATCACACTAATATGTGCTTTAATTTACCAAGTGAGATGAGTTACTTTTATGGCTCATTCAGTCATATCACACTGCAAGCTGCATTCATCAATCTTCAATTGGATTTTGCAAATGTTTAATGAAACATGTTTCCCTTTTATGCAGATATGCAATGGCAAGCCCTTCCGTGTGTTCCAAAGGTAAAATTTAAGCTCTAAATTAAAAAAGACATTTTTAGTCAGAAACAAGCAAAAATGGTGAATGCAGAGTATCGAAGCCCAAGGTACAGAAATTATGAGGTGTCGAATGATTTTAAGGAAAGAGTCGTATTTGAAAATGCAAGACTCTTTAGTGGAGGTCAAGCTAGTCAATATAGGTAGAATACTCTGCAAAATTATGCGAGTGAGGGGATGTCAAACAATGGGTCAGGAAATGCGTTGTTTTTCTGCAAAACAAAAGCTGATTGCCATTACATAAGTCATTTTAGCATCATGAGACTGGTGCTTGATAAATTCAGAAATAAACCAAAAAACAAGACAAGCAAAAATAAAAAAACAATTTAATGATGCTCTCTCCACACTCGGATAAATAAAAACAAACACACCACATCTAATGTGGACATATCAGACGCCTTGTGAAACACTAAAGGAAAAATTTAGTTTCGAGCTATAGAACTTGCCGCATAGATGTGGGGGGCCTTGCACTAATAGTGCTAGTTACCACTGCATTTAGAAATTGAAAGCATTCGTGCAGACAAGGATGATTCTTTATATTTTTGGCTACCACTTCAAATGCCTCCACCAAGTGTGACAATGCTGCACGCAGCCATACTAAGGGTCTCGCAGCAACACCTGCAGGTAAAAAGCAGAAGCAGTCAAAGTCCTGGTGTGTACTGGACACTATGTTTGAAAATTTTTGGGCAAGAAGAGTGCAAGAAGCAGACATAACTGCATTGATTTCAATAATTTCCCATTTGAATGGCCTTTTCTTTTTGCTTAGACAATGCCTACGCCTAGCCACAGCAGCTCCCTCATACAGACTCCGCAAGCCAAGAGGCCGTGGAGGCAAATGCAGGTAAGAGGCAAGAAGCAATAGCACTGGTATCGACATTCATCTAATTTCTTTCTTTTTCTTTCGTTTAGGCAGCCAGCACACCTCCAACAGCCACCTTGACTGCGGGTGTGTCACCCTAGTCGCCAAGGAAACATTTGAGGGAAAGCGGCAGGCAATGTGAACAGCCACTTCTCCATGTAAACGATACTCTTTCTCTCGAATGACTCCTACGCCTCGCCACGCCAGCACACTTGTGCACAAAGATGCCGTGGAGGCACGTGCAGGTCAGAGGCAAGAAGCAGTGGCACTGGTGTCGACATTCACCCAATTTCTTTTTCTTACACTGAGGCAGCCAGCACACCTCGAACAGCCACCTTGACTGCGGGTGTGTCAGTAGATTCCTGTTGTACAGATGCTCATAATAAACTTCACTAAACTTGAACTTGATAATAAACTTGAAGGCAAATGGGACATTGATGCATTGTATTTTTGAACATTTATTGTACACATACAATATATGTTACACTTTGCAGTGCTACAGAGCGTATTTTGAAGCTTCCCCCTATATTTTGCACCTTTAATTACGTATGTGTTGTGTGGCCCTCAATGCAGTTCATGTTGTAGCAGCTGCTTTGTCTGTGTATCGCACATTGGCTTAAGCTCGTGATATCCACATACTTCTCTCACATACACAAATTAAAGTTCTATGTAGTCCTCAGTGTTACAGCAAAAAATGAAAGTAAACAATCCGATCGTGGAATTGTGTTTAATACAGTGATTCCTATGACAGTTACTGACAAGTTGACAACTTGAACTGGTCAATTGGTCCATAGCCTCCTCTATTTTTCAAAAATAAAGGAGGCTATGGATCCGTCATGGCAAGGAATTGTATGTATACATAAAAAGAGGGGGGTATGTGTGTGTGTGTTTGTAGTAGGGGGTATAGGATTAGGGCGGTACGAAAAAATGTACCAACACCGTCCTCTAGACTCATTGCGTTAAGGTACCGTAACAAAGCGTATTATGCATAAAGTTCACACAACCAACTCTGATATTACTGCACACGCCAGGCGACGCGAGCTACATTTGTCATGACGCATTCGCGACTGCACCGGATGCCCTCCATGTTATTCTGTTTAATCGTGCACACTGCACCTAGGCAAAAGAAAGATCATGGGCGCAGGTGCCTTTAAGGTATCTCGACCTTGCGAGGCTCTGCTGCGCGTGCCAGGGGAGCTGTCCGTGCGAACACTCCCTGGCACACACCTGCCTCGGCGGCCCCAACCTACGTACCGTTCTGCTTCGAGCTTTGGCTTTGATGTGTTTCCTTTCTTTAACGCTGCGAGCTCGGTACTTTCCAGTAACGAACAGCACGCGCGTTATCAGCATGATAGCATTGCCGACAGGAAATGTTGTCATGCTGATAACGCGCGTGCCGTTCGTTACTGGAAAGTACCAAGTTCGCAGCGTTAAAGAAAGGAAACGCATCAAGGCAGATGACGATTATGCTATCATGCTGATAACGCGCGTGCCGTTCGTTACTGGAAAGTACCGGGCTCGCAGCGTTAAAGAAAGGAAACGCATCAAGGCAGATGACGATTATCGTCGTGTGGCAGAAGGGGCACGTAGAGTGAAGGAAGAAGAAGCATGTGCTTGCTGCGGTAAAGCTAGGGAAACTACGGAGCATGTTTTATTAGAATGTGAAGACGTCTACCCAGCGGTCGATTTAGGCACCACTGGCCTCCTTGAAGCCCTTGGATTCAGAGGGAGCAGTGGTAAAGCAAACATGTCCGCAATAGACATTAGTAAGAGGCGATTCGAGGATTGGTGGAAGAAAAGTAGGTAAACGACAAAAGACGGAGACGTACAAAAGCACAGCTCGGAATAGGGGATCAGAAAATTTGGGCGTGGTAGTTCAGTGTTTTTTTTTTCATTGTTTAACCTAGGTAGGATATTAGGCAGTATACACTCTTAGGCAAAGTTACACCCTTTGGCTTGCCCCTTCTGCCACACAACAATAATCGTTATCTGCCTTGTTGCGTTTCCTTTCTTTAACGCTGCCAGCCCGGAACTTTCCAGTAATGAACGCACGCGCGTTATCAGAAGGGGCACTCCAAAGGGTGTAAACTGTTCTATGCTGATAACGGGCGTGCCGTATATATGGCATTATATATGCCGCGCAGAAATATTTTACCCGCAACAAATGTGAGGACTACCGCTCTCTTCTTTTGCAGAACTCTAGTGTCAGTAGCAGAGTATCAAAATTCACAAATTTATGACAGGGGAGCATTGCTGTATCCCTTCAAGTTGATTTTTGAAGCGTCAAAGAAGCTTGGGGGAATATATTTACAACCTTCTTCAGCAAAGAGGAGTTTTGCAGCGACAGCATAATTGTCATGATTCTAGTGAAAGCTTTAAATTTAATTGGCTATGCCATAGACTGCAGATTACATGCTGATGATTTCACATCAGCAGTTCAGCGTTTTTATGTCCTTACAAGGCTGCAATATTATGTTAAAGGTCTCAGTCAGTGAAGAGAAGCACGACGATAACCCTGCCATATATAATGGATGAGGCGGTCATCGCTCCTTTTCTCCACATAAGCCTGGTGCTCTGCCGGAGTCATGGAGGAAGGAAACTGAGGACTAGCCCTACCCCAAGGAGGAAGGAAACTAAGGAGAGGCCCTACCCCCTCCGCGCGCTAGGAGAAAAGTGTGGCGGAAATGACGTAATATGTTTAAATTTTTTTTGCTGCTTTTTATTATTATTATTCATTTTTTTTTTTTTTTTGCTGTATGGCCACGCCTTTTGGGCCACAATGGCGGCGTTGTTATGGTTTTGAGCGCTCACACGTGTTGCTCTGGTAGGTTTCGTGCCGTGGCAAAGGCGCTGTGTGGGCGGGTTTGCGTTAGTCACCGTGTCTTGTTGCGCTGTGTTACCTGCACCGTGCTCTGCCGGATGTTGCTGTGGCCATGTGGGACAGGAGGAACTAAAGCTCGTGAAATGAACGCGCATATGTAACGCTGTACGCAATGTACCGCGCCACGGCACTGACAACGGACGAAGGAATATCCGCGGGAAATTTTGCCTCCACTTCAGCGGAATCATGCTAACGTGCCATCGCAGACTGAAACCGATCCGTTTCAGAATCTGCACAGTGAATGCCTTGCAGGTGAGTGATTCCTGCTTTTGACAGCGCATGTTGCATTTGCGGCACGAACAGTGTCACCGGGAAACCTGATAATGAAGAATCACGACCATATGTATTAGATGATAACTTATACTGTGCGAATAAAATATGTTACTGTTATATTATAACTATAGAATTATTGTCGCTATGTGAATGAGTGTATCAAAAATTCTAGTTTTTCCTCCAATAAAACACCAACCACATAAGGAAATTTACTTACAGGTGAAAAGATATGGGCGGTCCACTTTTCGGCGTGCTCGACTTGCATCCTGGCACACAACAACTAGGCATTGGATGAGCGGATACCTAGGCACGCGTCCGCACAACTCGTGCGCGGAACGAAAACTGAAAAAACGGTGCCTTTCGCGCATCGTTCGCTGGGAAAGAAACGCAGAAAAAGCAGTCACGGCCAGTCGACTCTTCATCCGGGACGGCTGCTTTGACTTATTAAGGAACGAATCCTCCCTACCACAAGCTTATCTCATCTGTGCGTGCGAGAAGCGCAGGGAAGTGAAGGTTAGCGTATGCGCTGCAAGAATATGCAAGGCTCCACAGAATGTACACCTGCGAACACGTCGAACGGCTAGCTATTCCATGCTCCCACGTAGGCCGGGTCCACGCGCGTATTGTTCGGCACCGTGCGCCGGCCAGTCGACTCTGCATCCGGGAAGATGGGAAAGAAGCGGCTGCTTTGACTAGGGGTGTGCGAATATTCGAAATTTCGAATACGAATCGAATATTTTCCTTATTCGAAGCGTATCCGATTCGAGAAATGCATATTCGGAAATTCACGAATATTCGAGGACGGCCGAATAACGGTGGAAACGGCGAATATTCGTATAGACTGCGAATAATTGAGCAATTAACCAATTGTATGCTTGCTCCGCATTCTCATGTTTATTAACTGAGAACTTCGCATGATCCGCTCATTATCTGTATTCTCTGTTTCAGTCTATTTGCTTCAGGCCCTTGAGACATGGTCAGTTTGGTTTCTTTTTCACCAAGCTTTATAATTCCAATTATATTTGGAATGCCCCATTGCCTTGAAGGTTGCAAAGGCAACTCAGGGTTTGCTAACATTGTTGCAAAATGTATCAAGGCTCTTTGTGCGGAGTGCGAATTTGATGAAGTGGCCAGCCTAGGCATATTTCTTGATCCGCGCTTTAAGACCAGTGTTCATCAGGCATCTGGTCAGATGACCTGGCTGAAAGGCCTTGTGACAAGGGAGCTCCAGGCAGCTGTCGTGGAACACCGTGGGGACACTGCCGTGCCAGCGTCGACTTCGTGTCCACTGGTGGCATCGAGTGTATGGAATACTTTTGACGATCTAGTGACGAACAAAGAGAAGACACATTTGGCATCTGCCCCTGAGAGGGAAGTTACAGACTACGCGGAAAAGCCTCTTCTGGAAAGGGGCATGAATCCTTGTGAGTGGTGGCAGTCCATTGGCCGCTTCAGGTACCCGCTTTTAAGTGCACTCGCCCGGAAGTACTTGGCGATCCCTGCCACCTCAGTTCCTAGCGAAAGAATCTTTTCTACCGGTAGAAATGTGACAGTGCATAGAGAGCGTTTGCTTTCTGACCATATTGAGCAGTTAATTTTCCTTCACGACAATCTGTAACAAGCGTTTTACCTGATTGAGAGCATTACCTGAGTCCATTATCTATAATGAGTACCTCTTTAATTTGAAGCAACCTTGTAAAATGCAATATTACTTTTAAAAGGGTAATAAAGCTATTGTTACCGCTCTTGAAATTTTTTAATACTACACATGTATTCGATATTCGAAGAGAGTTTTTCTCCTTATTCGTATTCGATTCGTATTGGAAATTTTCAATATTCGCACACCCCTAGCTTTGACTTATTAAGGAAATAATCCTCCCTACCGCAGGCGTACCTTATCAGTGCGCGCGCGAAGCTCAGGGAAGGTCAGCGGATGCGCCGCAAGGCTCCACAGAGCGTAGCTGCGAACACAGCAAACGGCTGTTCCATGGTCGCAGGTAGGCCGGTTCCGCGCGCGTACTGTTCTGCATTGTGCGCCGGCTATCGCAAAACTTTGGTTCCGTGACGCTTCACTTGCCGTGCGAAGAAGGCACCTCAAGCCGCAGTCAATGAACCTAAACGCGGAGTCAGAAATGACATTCTGCCTCCTCGCCGGCGCGCTGTCGAAGTGATGCGCGGCCACCCGAAGTTTGTTCAATAAAGCACGACGATTCCTCAAGCGAGAATGTGTTTGTGCTCATAAACTCCAAATGGATCGCAAATGGGTTGGTGTGTACGTCGTACGTGTCTCCAGTGCGTTCTTGCAGTGCAGTAAGAATGCGTACATCTTTTTTTGCGTCGCCAGACGTCTAGCTCGCAAGACCGCATGAGAGCCCCAGCAAGCCCAAGCAGAGAAAAGCAAGTAGAAGGCAGCGATAAAGGGGACCTTTTTTAAAAAAAAACAGGCAAGAGCTGGGTAGCGGCCGGTACCTGCGGTTAATGAGAACAGTTCAGTTGGTTACATTTAAGACATGTTTATTTTCATAAAAGCCGGTAAAAGCAGCCGATTCGACCTCACGGTCCAATTTGCGAAGTTCATTATGAACTTCTTTTAACACGGGTTCGGCAACGGCAACGCAATGAGACATCGCTATTGTTTAGTATTGCTGCGGAGCGAGCGCGTGCGCTCCGCGCGCGAAACCACGCCCAGCGCGGCGTGCTTTTGCTTCACAAAGAGTGACGTCAGGGCCTCTCCTTAGTTTCCTTCCTCCGTGGTACAGCCCGTGCGAGTGCAGCGCCGTCGTATACATCCGGGACCTGTCTACGCTCGCGGCTTCAAAGCAGTCCGTGGCAACGTTCTTAGACATCATAGAGTTACTATACTTCTACTAACTCTATGTTAGACATACTCCAGTTTCGCAGCTCCGCTCGGGAGATGGCCGATGGTCACGCGAACTAGCGACGCTGCGATCGTGTCTTTCGTCACTTTTTGTTTCGTTTCTGATAGAAGTTTCTTCATTTCTGGTAGATTGCCGTTTTATATTTTGAGAAGTAGTTATTTCACAGTTCTTAATTTTGAGCCTCTTTGTGAAATATTGTGATATCTGAGCTATGAATTGTAAATGCGTTTCTGGTAAGGAACTTGAAACTTCACTTCTGCTTTCACTTCTGGTTTCATGTTGGTTGCGCTGCACCGTCAGTCGCTATCCTTCTCCGTTTTGTAGGTGTTGTGTGATGTGTCGCGATTTGCTCTCTTGAAAAGCTTCTTGAAGAAGCGTTTCCGCATCTCATGACAGCAAGAAGTTCCCTATGCCGTGCTGTTTTGCCCCCGGCTGCACGAGCGGCCTTAGACACGATGCCGCTGGTCACCATTTTTTCGCACCGCCGCAAGACGCTGGAGAGTTTAAAAGTTGGGGGCGCATGCTACACCGAAAATACAAACGCCTCACAAACAAATCAAAAGTGTGTGAACGCCACTTTGAGGACGACGACATTTTGAAATACTACAAGCATGTTGTGGGTAACAAAGAAATATTGATTCCTCGCGGGAAATGGATGCTTGTTCCCGGCGCACTTCCTCGGCTATTTCCTGGGCTGCCTGAGCACATCTCAAAGCCAAGAAGTGTGAAGCGAAAGCGACGTCCACCAAAAGAACGAGCGCAAGTGCCGGCAAGTACATCGGGCGAAGCTTGAAGTGACAGCGCTTCAACTTCAAACCTGCTGTTGGGCTTGGAAGAAGGAACTTCAGAAATATGCGCTACACACTTTGCGCTTAACGAGCTCACGAACGTGACACTGCCTTCTGCGCTCTGGAAGTTCGAAATTGTTGAGGACGACGCAACACAGAAGCGATGTGGAGTATTTTATATGAGGCAACTGGTAGCCGGGCATCTGCGAGTAATGAAAACGGTTGTGCTTGAATAGGATAATACTTGCTGCATAAACGGCTACAGCAAAATTCACAAGAGGCTATTTCGAGCTGCGACTAGCATTGCAAGTGTGGAAAGAATCCTGAGAGAAGCAGACAGCTTGAACATATGTGCGGGCGTGAAAGCAGGCCAGCGTGACTCGGGGACATCAGATAATATGCATCACAATCAGTGCAATGTACTTACAAAGCAACCATACGCCTAGTGCACAGCCTATAGAGCCGCCACTGAAAGCCACCTAGCGGACGCTGCCAACAGTACACGCGGGAGCAGTAGCAGACGACAACCCTTTGCAGCAAGGATGGCTAAAGTTCGCGGCTGCGATTTCTCCTTTGTTCGGGTGCCAGGGCGCTTATTCTGTGGTGACAACTGTAAGGAAGATGCTGACTTCTGTGCGAGCGGGTATGAACACGATGTTACCGGCGTTTGGGACAACATGGTCCACATACGTGCAGTGTGTCCCGCAGACAAACGCCATGAACCCCATTTACATGACGTGGAGCTCATGTTCACTAGCCGATAAATTCTGTTGAGTGATGCGATCTCTCGATGGTTTTTTTTATTCTACCCTTGCCGCAATGTTGCTTCTGTACCTGAACAATATGCACCCGTCGTTAGTGCAGACTTATATCAAACAAATCCGCACGGTGCAATCTCTGCATATGCCGTTGTGAGTTTTCTGCCGATGAATACATGTGACATCGCCGAATAAGTGCAGTCGAAGTCGCCTCAAGAAGAGTAATTGCCAATTTATTGATGGAACGCGTACACTAGCCAACGAAGTCTCCAAACACACGGGTTAATAAAAGCGCGTGTTAGTGCTGTACCGCCCATGCAATTCTGCTGCATACGCCGATGAACTACCGTTCCCGCTGCAGTTTGTGCAATTTTAAATTCCCCCAAGGGAGCTGCTTGGAAATGTACAAAGCTAAAGACTGAATAACTTTTCAGCACTTTTTTATATTACTAGAGAGAGGCGCCACATGATATATTTAAAGGCAGAGCAGCGCCAGTCAAAGTAGATGAGCGCTGGCGGCAAGGCCCGGTTTAGTCGTCTGCAGCGTAACTATAGAATTCAGTTGAGTACAAAACCCACATGCAAGAAGGGACTACGTTGTGAAACAAACAAATCACTCAGCGTGTTAAGTTTGCTCAGGCAGCATCGATGTGTGATGACTTCCCAAGCGGGACGCGAACTTTTCAGCGAGAAATGGAACAAAAATACCATATGCAGCAGCTATTAGCAATTCTTGCCTTGAACTACCTATTTTCTAAACACATTTCCAAAAACGCAAACAATATCTAAGATGCCCTCGGGCAGAAAGAATAAAGCTGTTAAAGAAGCACTTCCTTGGTATCATTCCGTTAAGACACAGCGTGATTTATACCCTTTACAAACAAGGCAAGGTGAAAACTTCGCAGCTCAAAAGAATCGACAAGAGTTATGCATGGGGCAACTAGCAACAGTTAAACATGTGCGAAACCACGCATAAAATAGATGTAGAAACATGAAGTGCCCGACAGCTGGTGCGAGGATTTACCGCGCCACATGAAACCAACAATTTCAGTTCTTGCAAACTTCAGTAGCTTTAACATACAAAGCAATGCGCTCGTGCAGTCGTGCTGCCTAGCTAGCGCAACGCGGTAAAGAAGCGGAAAACAATATAAGCGGCAAACAGCATTCCGAACTTTAGCGAAATGCCTTTAAACCTCATGCTGCACTGCAGACGAACTTCGTTGCTCACGCGTCTAACTATGATCGAGTGGAAAAAAACACCGACGAGACAAAGGAAAGGATGAGAACAAGAAATTTCCTTTCGAAGCGACGATCCATTCTTGCTAACGTTGCTCCCGCTGATGAGGCTGTGCCGGGAATGATTAGAACCGCATCGCCGGCACGTTTTCACCGGTATTTGAGCCCCCCACCCTGCAACAATTCTTCTTCGACATTTCCTGAAGCTTTGGCCACCCCACACGTGCGAATGGTGTTGCCTATCTTGCTCTGAAAACGTGAATAAGACAGAGAAGCACGATCAACGACACAACAAACTACGGCGCGCGCCAGGCTCCTCTCCCGCGTGTTCTGCGCAAGGCTGCCACCAGTGGCGCGTCCGTCGGCGTGCACGCCGCGTATAGCCTGCGTGCGTTGTCTCCGTCTACAGAGGAAACTTCGACTGAGCATTAAGGCTCCGAGCGCAACGCTCAAGCGATATCAGAAACTACGCAATGTGAAGAAGAGGCTGCTTAGGGAGCGCATCAAAAGCAAAAGAAGGAAATTTTGGCTCTGAAGAAAATGCTTTCTGAAATGCCCGATAACAGAATCGAGGAAGCGTTGGCCGAACTTCCGCCTTTGCAGCAACTTGCATTTATGACATCGTTTAAACAGTTGAAAGCAAAGTCTCCGTGTGGCGCGCGGTACAATGCGGACTGGCTTCTGAATTGTTTAATGCTAAGGATAGCGAGCCCTCGAGCATATAAGCTTCTGTCTGACATGAACATGCTGCCCTTGCCCTCCCTGAGCCGTCTCACACAAATACTGAAAGGAATACCACGCAAGTATGGTTTCAATCCTCTCTGTATGGAAGCTATTGGAAAACAGCTGGGCAACAGAGCAGACGGGAAGAAATTCGGCACACTGATTTTGGATGAAATTAAGTTACGCCGGGCGTACGATTTCAACAAGTCAACCTTCAAACTTGATGGTTTTATGGACTACGGCGGTATTTCAAATGAAGGAACTGACCAACTTGCAGATCATGCGCTCGTGCTGATGTTCGTACCACTTCTGGAGAACTGGGTGCAACCGATTGCCACCTTTGCCACGAAAGGTGCTGCGCCTGGCAAGATTTTAGCAGAGCTGGTGTTGCAAGCAGTAATGCAATTGCATAAACATGGTGCTATGGTGATCGCCTTAGTCAGTGACGGGGCTGGGAACAATCGCTCGATGTGGCAGCAGATGGGAATCAGCGGCAGCGTAACCTCACCTTCTCACAAGATTCCACATCCATGCCTGCCTGAGAGCGCGTACCTTTATTTCCTGTGTGATGTGCCACATGCCCTGAAGTGTGTACGCAACCATTTGCTCAAGCACAAATATGGACAGGTGAGCTAGCGTAGTTTATTCCATATATAACGTGTGCTGATTGGCGTCGATAACTGTTTTTCAGGATGGAGATTACCGCATAAACTTTGCCCACTATCAACTCCTCTATGAGTGCGAAAGAAATCATCATCTCAAAGTCGTCCCCAAGCTCTCAGCAATGCACATAAACCCCACAAACTTGCAGAGAATGAACGTGCGACTCGCTGCACAGGTGAGCGATTAAAAATAGTAATATGCCAAAATATAGAAGGTGGCTCTCTGTTGCTTTGTAAGTTTTTTTCAACTACAACTACTTTGTTTGCCTTCCACAGCTGTTCAGCCACAGTACTGCTATTGGATTGCAGTTATACAGGGCAGAAAGCGTTGAAGGCCTCCTAGACTCGGAGGGAACAGAAGCGTTTACAATGACAATGAATGACGTCTTTGATGCACTCAACACAAAGCATCCTGCAGAAGGAATACGAAAGGGCTCACCGAAGATTGAGGTACGCTTTAAGCCAGTGTACATGACGTTTTAATGGAAGCCCTACAGTTAGTGCAAACTATAAATTCATTTATTTGCGCAGATAATCAAGAAGTTTCTCGACCTGCTCAACATCACGGAACACAACTACCACCACCGAAACATGCTTATGTTTGCCTCGCGACAGACAACCGAAGCTTTGCGTGTTACGCTAATGTCGGTACTCGACATAATTGATGAGCTCCACGAAGCTGGTGTCCCCTACATACTGACAGTGAAGCTCAACCAAGATCCCCTAGAGGTAATGCGCAAATGCTTGTCGAAAATGTGGAGAGCAGTTGAATTTTTAATGCATGCACAAACCGCAAATGCAAAGTTTGTTTTATCGCGATTACTTCTATTACTGCACCATTAAATTAAAAAGTGCGCAGGCAAAATCACTCACAGAATGCTTTCCTTATTCATTTCAGAAATTTTTCGGAGTTGTCCGTTCATTTCATGGCGACAATGACCACCCATCCGTAGTTCAATTCAGCCAGATTTATAGGTTGTTGTCTTTGTTCACACCTGTGAAAAATTCAGTGAGAGGAAATTGCTCTGGCGCTCCCGATGGTGTACTGGTGTCTCTTCACGACAG
Source organism: Dermacentor variabilis (assembly GCF_050947875.1). Taxonomy (NCBI): domain Eukaryota; kingdom Metazoa; phylum Arthropoda; class Arachnida; order Ixodida; family Ixodidae; genus Dermacentor; species Dermacentor variabilis. The sequence goes on from NC_134570.1 coordinate 228,473,288, forward strand.
CTTGGGGCAAAAGGCGAAGGCTGCTGCTGAGCTGAAAGGTGCAGTTGAAGCCAGTGGCGTAGCTAGGTCGTCTGGCACCCGGGGCCCACAGGTCTTCTGTCACCCTCCCCCCCCCGCGTGTAGTCGAGGAAGGCGAGGATATCGACAATTTCCGGGTTTAAGCACCAGCACAGCCGCCTTGGACACCGCGCACGTCCCCCGGGTCCCCCTCTCTTTCGCTTTCTTTCCCAGAGGTCGCGAATGCAGCAGGTATTGGCGGCGAGGAGTTACGGAGTCGCCATCTATCGGAAGCGCCTCTCTGGAGTAGTATGAGGGATCACGCGGCGCGCTCCTCATAGGTTTTGCTGCCATTGCTCACTGAAAACACCACGCGGGAGCTCTCCCGGAAATTTCTGTAAGTACTTTCTAAACGAGAGAAGTTTTTTATTGTCTAAATAATACTCTTGGGCAAACTGAAAGCACAGAATCGTTTACAGACGCTATCTCTTTACCGAATACGTACATTAAACGCCACTGTGCGCGGTCGCCGCGATTTAGTCTCCCGAACCGGCTTCTTGCGTGAAAGGTAGGCAAACGCCGAGACCAAACTATGTGAAATATGGTCTTATAGTGTGTGTATAACCATATGGGGCATAACAGAATGAAGCCTCAATGCAGCGATCGCACGGGTTCGCAGCGACCGACTGCGCGTATGCATGCATGTCCGCGCACAATGTTTTGCTTTCGCTCTGAGCGCATTTTCGCACCATGCCGTGAGCTTTAGGCCGCAGCATATGAGCATTTCACAGCAGTCTAGCAACCATTGTTGCGTGGACGCTATCAGAATTGTTCAAAAATAATTTTGTTTTAGAGACTTCGACGCCTACGCCGACTGTGATGTACCGTCGCGACGACTCAGTCTTCTTTTTTTTTTTGTCTTCCAAATTCTTGGACGTTTCAATATTATTTCTCGAGTTGCGTCGCACTATATGTTTATCCGTGTTCTCAGCGTGCGATTTCCCGCTGCTTCTTTTTTGGAATCCAGTGCATTAATTCATAACACAAACATAACCATATGCCATGCGTTCTTTTTTTGTGCTTCTTACCGCTCCCTATCCACTCCAGTGAACTTGCCAGTAAAAAGTTCGACAAGTTCATAGACCAAACCATCATGACATTAGTCGGGCAGCGGACTCGGGCGAGCGTCTCAGTGCGCGTTTTTCGAACATTGCAGACCCGGGGCCGAAGCAGAAATCTTCCTCGCGTCTGTGCTTGCAGCATACCCGAGTTGTAGCCGATGACTGTTTGCCGGTTTTGTTTCGAGAGCGAAGCTTCACGCAGCTTCTTGTCCTGCGGCTACGAATGAATAAGGCTGACACCGGGCTCCGTTGCGTACGTGCGGCACCGAGCAGTAGCCTACCATGTTGCGCACCTTCAAAGGCAGCCACTACCTATTCTAGTGCTTTCAATCGTTGTAAAGGAGACACTCGAAGCGGGACGATCCCGCCAATAAATGAGGACGCAGCATAAAAAAAGCCTTCTTCGGCGCTCCCGAAGCTGCCGACGCGGCCGCTATGTCCACGTGATCCCTAATAGCACGTCACGCCGATGGTGGCGTCAGCTTTTCCAGTGGTGGAGCTGTACCATAGTGGAGCTCGACGCTAATACACGCTGTTTTTTTCTGCGCCAAATAACACAGTTTGCTGCACTGATAACTTGTGATAAGCGCATGTGCACATCTTCTGTCAGACTGTAAGGCTTGGCAACCAATACAAATGCGGCATCGTGGCAAATACGGCTCACGTCACAAGTAAAACAAATTTATAAAGTTTTCATTACCAATTTTAGCGGCAACATTGCATTTGCAAAATTCAAGGCCGACATTTACATCTTGCCCAACAACAACTTCACGAATATCGTCGTAGTTTCTATGGCCCGCAGTATTTTGCCTGTGGGCAGCCCTGAACGAAAACGAAAATTAAATTGTGTCTCAGTGACGCTGATCTTCCCACCATATTAGAAAAACGGAAAACGCCACCTGCCTCCTTGCTGCGCGGCCGCCACTGTTATGACAATTACGACTTCTCTTTATTGTGATCAATAAAGCCTTGTTTTTATTTACTGCTATAAGGACAAACGTGATTACCCTAGCTGCGGTACCACCAAAAGATTGGGAACGGAATAGAGCACGCTTCGCGTCGATTCTTGGCTTCCCCATAAAAAAAAGGACCTCGATGAAGCCCGTGCCAGCGAAACCTGTTGGTCTGCACTCGCAATGGAGAGGGTTCAGGGTTCAACCTCACTGGTCCACTATTTCATATTTCTTTCGCTACTGCCATACTGGGCGCCGCCCGCAGTGCCAAAGTACTGTAGGTTGTAGCACCCAAAACGATTTTGTTTGAGAAATTTTTGTTGAGTTAATAACATGACTTTGAATCTTCAATTCTGGAATTGAAGTACTTCCTCTATAAGTACTAATTCGGGGAATATTAAGGATATGGTTATTACTTACCTGCCATATTTTTCACGCTACCGAGCTCCTAGTAATCACAGACACATAACTTCATGGAATATCCGGAAATATCCTTACAAAATTCACGTTTTTTTAAAAATTATGTGCAGCTGACACAGACACTGTACTTGACATGAAGTCACACAATAACAACAGTTTTCTGAAACTTTCGAGGGTAAGAAGGAAAGCGTGAAACATAACGGCAGGTTTCGCAGCGGCTTCTCGGAGCGAGCGGGAAAGGGGAAGTAAAAGCGAGCTGAACGTCACGGCGCGCGCGACTATATACAGCGTGTCGAGTCATACGCCGCCAAACTCTTCGGCCGCACCGAGTCTGAAGACGATCCAGAGAATCCCATTCGCGACTTTTGACGGTCGCTCTCAACGAACGCTTCGCCGTAAACGAGAGCGCCGGGCGCACTCGTTGAACGCCCTCTTGCTGCTGTCTTTGTTCGTCTTCGCTGCGCGTTCTGAACGGAAGAGGGACCCAAGAGCCTCAACGCCGTAGTGTATGTTTAGCGACTCCTGCTCCCAGCATGAACACACGGCGCACCCCACATGAAACATTCCGCCAAGGCGAATAGTTTAGCGACCATTTTGGGAATTAAATTTCTTAGCCCGCACATTCGTGCAATTATTTCATGGGGTGTTGATAGAGCTGCAGCCGACAATTCTGCGGCGCAACGCATCGGTTACATGAGCTCGAGCTACTGGATACCGGAGCATTCTTTGCCATTTGCGCCCAGTCAAGTCGGCGGAAAAAGAGGTCTCTTCAGGCATATGACACCCCCCCCCCCCCCTCCCACTGGCCCCTTGCACCCGGGGCCCACGGCCCCCCGGCCCCCCCTGTTGCTACGCTACTGGTTGAAGCAAAGCTATACAAGAAGCTCAGTGGGATGAGTCTTTCAGTAGGCCACATGGATGACTTGGGCGACCACGGGTACCAGAAATCAGGAACACAAGAAATGGTTGTATACTACCTGGCTGGATATACATTGAAGAAAGTTGCGAAATCCATGTCTTGCGAACGGTGTGTTGAATCACTGGAAAGTGCTTCTGTGCCACCAAGTGCGGGTGACCCACGACCCTCGCATAGCCTTTTGACAGAGCTGAGGTCATTCAAGCCAGGGTGCTTACGTGAACCTTCTTTCAGAATGTTCACCGTCATCAAACACACAGAAGAAATAATTCGTCACACACTCGACAGTAACGCAGTTTTTGGTGACTTATTTTGGAGCATCCTGGACGGGCTAGACAAAGCATCCGTGCCGGCACTAGGATGTGATAATCATTATGAGGAGGTGACTGCTAATGTCATCAAGTTCCATCTTGCCATGCGCACGCACTTCTTTTCCAGAAAAATGAACAGTGAGGCATCGTTGACAGAACAGGTGCAAGCAGCCAGAAAGAGAGCAAGATTGCTTTGAGCAAAAGTAGCTCAAAATTACTTTTTGGGGCACAAAGTAAATAAAAAGTGTCACTGTGTTTGTTGTTTGTTTTGTTCGTTAAAAAGAAAATGAATTAAGCTTTGACCTAAATAAATATATGTTCATAGTATTTAACTTCGTCCTTGTCACTGCTCACAGACCACGTCCAACTCATTTGCACGTCCCATAATATCCGCGGACAACTATAAAAAATACATGTGTCATTAAATTTACTAGGCGAAGAAGTGTTGACGGGTGTGGATCAATTCACCACAGCGTTGTCTCAAGCGACTGCTGGGCGTGATGCGTTAATGTCCCTACGTCTGCACAGGCGCTCGCCGTCTTTAATTAATGCACATCTTAAGAATAAGCAGCAAAAAACAAAGCCCCCGCTGAAGGGAGCACCGTAGCGCTTTTATAGGGAAAAAGTTGGTTGAAAAGCAGAATCATAGTGCACGACCGCTCATTTGCGGTGTAGATGCAGCCTCTAAAGACTAGCAAGACATGTCATTCAAAGGTCCTTGGCATAAAATATTGTTCAGCAGCCAAAACACAGTCGTCAAAGAGCGAACGGCACAGGCCAGTTGGGGAAAACGACCCACCGCAGAGATGACATCGCAGGAGTAGACGATGCGCGCTGCGTGAGAGATGCGTCACCGCAGCGCCGAAAGTGCATAGACACCGTGAAGTCCCCGTTACTTACGCGCGACAGGTTTTTCACAAAACTCAGACTGCATATCTAAACTACATTTACCGTCGGATGAGCGCCTACAGGTCTGTTGGTGCAAACGACGCGTCGCAGCAGGAGCAGACGACGCGCGGCGCATGACGAAAGACGCGACTGCAGCGCCGGTACTTTCAGTGACACCCGTTGCGGCCACGTCGGCCAATGGGCTCTCATAGGGAGCTGCGAAACTGAAGTACATCTAAGAACGTTGGTGCGTGGCGCGCTCCGCCGTCTGACTGCCACACTGCCCCTATTCTAGTACACTGTAGCGCAGGCGCCAATTTGTTTCACTAAGTTCAGCGTTACCCGTGGTCCTTGGATATTCTGCTTTGGTGGTGTCGTTGCGCCGCCAGGTGTTGTCTGGCGCCGCCCCCGATAGTGATTTCTTACTCCTGATAACGGCCGCCGGGCAACATCACGGGGTGTACTGTGCTCGCGCGTGCTACTCACCTGTTGCCGGAGGACCACGAAGGGCAGCGAAGGGCGACGACCATGCTGCGCTCGGTGGCACGCATTCTGCTGCGTGGCGCGGCCACGAGGCCGTCTTGTATCCTTGTGTTGTGCCCCTTCTAAAACTTTTCCAAATCACGTGATGGTCAGCTGACATAGATCGCGCGAACTTGCGCGCGTCGGGCTCTGATGAAATTGTATGTTATATTATATGCTGACAGTGATGAGGTAAGGGAGTCACTTTCGTGTGGGCCTTCGGAAGTGAGAGTGGAAGCTTCTGCAGACCAAGGAGGTTATAGAAAAACTGTTAGCGTGGAAACACCCGTAGCTTCTTACAAGGAAAGGTGAAGCCAATGCTTGCCCCTCTTTCATCATAAATAACCTTGTCTGGTGATCTCAGACAGATTACAGATTAAGTGCTTTGACTGTTATTATAATGCGTGGCTAATTAGAAAATAGAAGCTGGTTGCTCCCAACGAAAATTATAACTTCCTCAGAATATTGATGACATTCTTCCCAACACAATATGCCAGCATATTCATATTTCGCATTAAACCCAGTAATACAGAGATACACGTAGATAAGTATATGTCAGGTAAAATAAGCCACGATTAACCGAGGAGATTGATTAACTCATGAGAAGTCTGCGAAAAGCGCTTCTTTGCCATTTATTGTTTATTTATAGTTTTATTGTGCCCCTCCTGTGCGACTTTACCTTTGGGTTATCGTTTCCACTCCAGGAGTTTTTCTTTAACCTCCTTGGTGAAGACTCATGAACCCAGGAAGCCAGAGATGCGAAGCTGCCATACTTTAGGAATACTGATCAAGGGTTTGACCTTCCTTGAAAATTTAGGTATTCAGTAGTATTCGTTCAGTTTCAGTGAACAGTTTAGTGACAACAGGATGATGGGAACAAAACGGTTCAGATCAAATGGCATTCAGAAGTCTGCTTTGAGTTCAAAATATTCTTTTCCATGGTTCATGGTCACTATTTTTGTTGTACTTCAGCTTCTTAACATGGCTTCGGATATCTTTAGGACATTGCCACGTCTTGGATTACTCAACCATGGTTGTGGTAGGCTTGACAGCGCCTCGAAAAACAAGTATTATGCTTTTGGTTCTTGGCAGTGTTCCTTCCTTCTAGAGAAAGAAGGAACGCAATGACTGCCTCATTGTGGCCAACTTGTCTCCAAACAGAGGCAAATGTCATCAAGCATCAGAGTCTCCTGTTTAGCTTGCCGGCAGAAGCAGTTGAGTATGCTTTCATAATGTATGTCACCTTCCTGTTTCAATAAATGTCCATTTGTTTTGTTGTTGTTTTTTGATACTGTAGGCCTGTTAAAACGCTTGAGGAAAGAAATGGGGTACGAGGTCATAGTTGTTAGTAGTCCCAATTTACTTTAACATTAAGCAGATATTTAGTGCTGGTCAATTACTGCAGCATGAGTGTTTCACCTTAGTTCTTAAGCCATGTACGTGATGCAACAGAGTGCATCATAATGCGCCAGACATGATAAAAGATACAATAAAGACAGAAAAAATGTTTCTTTGCTAAAAGTTTATGAATAGGTTGAGATAGCCACATCGATCTTAAATTTTGCGTAAGCATCTCGTGCTCTCTAAGAACCACTATGGTCAACAAGGTCATTCTTGCCAAGAGTCAAGGTGTGGTGAAATGGTATGCTTTGAGCATATATATGTTTTGAAAAATAGGTTTGCCGTTTTGTTTCTAGGGCAACCATGCCATTAGAAAATAATTTACCATTAATGGTTCGTTTTAGTTATTTTCATTGCATATTTTTTTCCCTGAAGCACTTTAACAGACCTAGAATATAACATAACATAATACAAATTCACATTTATTGGCACAGGATGGTGGCATGCATTATGAAAGCATAATCAACAGCTTGCTATATCCACTGCACCCAAGCACTGGCTAGCTCATACCACCAGCTTTCACCCCTTAACTGCCGTGACCAATTCTGGAAAAAAAAAATATTTTAGAAGTGAAAAGAGAAAAAAATTGCAAGTCATTCTGTATAATTTTATTGTAAAAATTGCAAGAAACTGAACACACACACATGTGCAGAAATTGCCGAAAATTCACCAGTTATCTTGTCATTGGCAGTTAGGCAGTTAATGTCAAGAGTTGCTTGAGGTTGGCTTGTTAGGTGTGTAGTGGCCAGCTCAATGCCATGAGTGGACTCTGTAAATTGTAAAAAAATTATCGAAAAGGCAAAATTTGTGAGGACATGTGCTATAATACAATAAAATAAAGTCAACATCTTGTCTGCCTTCATTGTCTTGTCCCTGTGAGGCTTTGGCAACAGATTAACAGATGTGCTGTACAGAGCATGAAATCATGATGTGAATATCTGGGAAAGATCTACTAAAATCAGAGGAAAACTGCCATGCTTTTCCTGCTAGCCAATCAGAGTTCTGAAAAAAGAAGAAACACATAAAATAGATGGAACAGTTGGTTCATAAGTTGAGAGAACGACAGGACAAGGTGGGAAGGTCACAAGTGCTCTTCATGACATCTTTGTGTTAGGTAAAGAAAGGCCATGGAATTTCTAAAGCCAGCCACTATAAGTCACAAAGCTGCATTAACTGGAGTTTCACAAACATTCCAACAATTAAGGTGCCATGTATAGTAAAACAACTAACTAGCGCACATTTTGTGAACACACAGAGGAAAAGCCTCTTCAAAAGTTTCTTTGCATCGCATGCGTTCTATTTCCGTAGCTGCACCAAATTTTTAAAAATTACCTGTGGCAGATAGCACAATTCTAAACCTTGATCTAAATTACTCGATCAGGCGACCATTACTTCTATGAGAAATGAAAATAATTAAATAATTAGCATAAATGTTAACTTTTTAATTATTAACATTACGGCCACTTTTCAATCTATGAATTATAGCCAGTGAGTTTGCAAGGCATATTGTATTGTATTGGCATAGGTATTGCAAGGCATAAGAATGGGCTGGGGTGCGTTTGGCAGGCATTCCCAAATCATGAACAGCAGGTTGCCATTATCCCTCAAGAGAAAAGTATATAATAGCTGTGTCTTACCAGTACTCACCTACGGGGCAGAAACCTGGAGGCTTACTAAAAGGGTTCTACTCAAATTGAGGACGACACAACGAGCTATGGAAAGAAGAATGATAGGTGTAACGTTGAGGAATAAGAAAAGAGCAGATTGGGTGAGGGAACAAACGCGAGTTAATGACATCTTAGTTGAAATCAAGAAAAAGAAATGGGCATGGGCAGGACATGTAATGAGGAGGGAAGATAACCGATGGTCATTAAGGGTTACAGACTGGATCCCAAGGGAAGGGAAGCGTAGCAGGGGGCAGCAGAAAGTTAGGTGGGCGGATGAGATTAAGAAGTTTGCAGGGACGGCATGGCCACAATTAGTACATGACCGTGGTTGTTGGAGAAGCATGGGAGAGGCCTTTGCCCTGCAGTGGGCGCAACCAGGCTGATGATGATGATGATTCACTTGGAACGAATTCTCATGACTGCACCAGTTTTGAGATATTAATTTTCTAAGCGTCCGATGAAATGCATTGACATTCCAGTTGATTTAAAAAGAAAAACACTGTATCATTTATTGAAGCATAAAAGCAACTGGAACACCAGTTACTTTTACACCAATTTTTAAAAATTTGGTGCAGCTAAAGAAAAACACCCCGTAGATCAGCAGGCACAACATGGTGTCACGGTTGACTACATTTTCACCCATGTGTGCTTGTACACAGCTCTTAGAAACCAAAAAATGCTAGATAGTGAGACGACAGAGCCTTAATCTGCTAAAAAAATTAACAAGATGCTGGTGCAATGTGTGAAATCTCAAATTAAGAAACACTTATCATGTGACATTCAAGGGAATTTAGAATGCTCCACATGTTTCTATTGTGTCAAATAGCTCCTTCGTGCAGTCTTTGTGGTTTAATCTGGGCCTGCCTTCATTAAGGCAGGTCTGGCGATCATAGCAATGCAAAAATGTGGGCTGAGCAGCACAACTCGCACCAGGTATAGAGTAGGGCAGGTAAAGAAGTTACAGCAATTTGTTACTTTCACAAATAATGATTGAATAAGTGTGGGGATTTATCGGCATGCTGCCTAGCCCACTGGAAAGCAATGCTGCTGCCTTTAATGGTGATGCGCAGGTGTTGAAAAGGTAATGCCCAGGGGAACAACGCAGCTGTGCATTGTAGTGTGCAGCCTTGATAGTGATGCTTCGAGAATGTATAAATGCATGCTCACAGAAGAGTCGAAACTAACCTTAAGACCAGATTTTTTAAGGCAGCGGTGCACTTGTCAAGGACTACAAGCATTTGGGCAGAGGCTGGATGAAGGCAGATCGGTTTGTGTAATGCAGTGGTTGTTAACTTGCGAACATAAAGCTTTCTTGGGCTGCACAAGGTGGCGGGCAAGCCAGCGCACAGTCAGAAGGCAAATGGACTGAACGAGTGTGGGCCATGGTTGACATTCTAACGAGCCCATTTGCATGCAGCACCCATACTATGGGTGACGGGTTCAAAGTTTACCCATTCTTATATGCTTGCTGCAGTCATCCTGAATGAAGACCCTTCTTAATGCCCAAGCCAGGTGGGCAAACACTCTCGAGCAAGTGCACTTCGCCTCGCCGAGTGTCATTTCAGAAACGTGGTGCTAGACGGCAAAACGAAGTGTCATTCGGGATTGATGACAATGACAATTTAGAATTGTCCAGTTTGATACAGTTATTAGCATTTTGAGTTTTAAATACGATTACTCTTTTATTGCAAAAAGAATTGCTTGCTTATAGGAAGTTTTGGAATAAAAATGTCATAATATCATTGACAAATCTATTTTCTTTAAGCCATTGCAAGCACTGAACATATCCAAAGAGTCAAACTGGCGGAATCTGCTGGAAATGGGCATTTCAAGCTTATTTTGGCTTCACCAATGTCGTAAAGATGCTCATAACATCTGAAAACACAAAAACGTGCTGTTAAGTTAGTGCTGGCTCTGCTGTGAGCATTTATTTATACATTCTTGAGCACTGCTGTTGAGGCTACACAGTTTAGCATAGCAAAGTGAGCTTGTTGAACACACTTGCTGGCAAGTGCACCTCATAGCAAGTGTCGCTGGACCAAATCATCTGACAGAGTGACACTCAAGGCGAGGTGCACTCATTCCAAGGGCCACTGAATTTGCCCGTCTGATTGGGGTATAACTCTTCTGTGACCGCTAGAAATGCGTTTGTTTTTGGTGCTTTTATGTTTCAACATGTTACTTGAAGACATAGTAGCCACAACAATTATAGCCTGATCAATGGTGTTTTGAATAGATGTACAGCAGTAATAATAGCTCAGACAAATTTTTGAGAATTCTTATGTGAAACTTCAAAGATGATCCTGAACAAAACGACTGAAAGTAATAATTTTCTATTTTTGCTATAAGTACTGAGAGTAAAAAAAAAAAAAACCTGAAATATACAAAATATGCACTTGGTTACTAGTTCCCAACTTTTGTAAGTCAGATAACACACAAAAAAAAAAATTAAGATTTGTTGGTGTCAATCTAGTTATAGTGATGCCCATGCAATGTTGTAAAGCAGTAGCTTTGGAAATGTGAAAACAGGTATGTTCCTATTGCACGAGGAGCATTTGCTTTTACTTATTGTAGCTGGAACCTGGTTCGTTTTTCAATGCATTCTTTAGGCTTGCAATACAATGGTTGTCAGGTCAGGGAGCATGCAGGAGCCTCCTCATACCTACTTGATTTTTGCGATTGATCAGCTTTTCTGTGCAAGCAAGGCAGTCTAGTGTGCATTCAATTGATTCTGGAGCTTCCATGTGCTTTGTTCAGTTCTTGTACAGTGCTGTACAGTAATGTGGAATGTTGCACGATATTGTACAGTAGTGAATAAGGGCACTTGCACAGGCAGCGTTCAAGACGTAATAAATGAGGCAGCTAGTCAAGATTCTGTCAAAAGTTGGTTCGAAATCGACTGCTTGCTCGTATGTGAGTGAACACCTCACACATCGGAAAAGATTGCTTGTAATAATTTTTGCATATGCTGTTGAAGAGCTGAGTAATGGATAAAAGCAACCCATGGTCGGGAAAATAAAGTTACGCTTGATATTAGTTTAACACAATTATCAAGATTACACACACTCGTGAGGATCTGCTATTGTGGCATTGTTAAAACAGCCTATAGTCGGATTGGAAAATTGGCAACCTGATAGAAGCATCTTTCTCTTCACTTCTACAGTCTTGTAAAAATTATGTTGCCAAGTTGACCAAGGCTCACATTTTTTCGGCTTTTGATTGAACAAGTGCTAGGAGCACTGGAGGCTGGCTTCGATGATAGCTCCAGTCAAAGCTTTATTTTTCCAGACTCCTCAGTCTGCCAGAAATTGTCAACTGTGGCAAATAGTTAAAGTTATGTTGTCATTTCAGATGGTGCGTGATGTTTTTAGTGGAAGAATTCCAACGAAAGTGTTTACCAACACTTAGAAAAACTCATTCAAATTGGTCGATCTGTATAGGCATGGTAACAGAAGAGTTAGTGGCACTGTTGTTGTCTTACAAGACTGAAGAATGTAGTCGGGGGTGGTCGTTAGGCTTCCGATACAGTTATGTGAATGAGTGAAAATATTCTGTGCTTCATGTGGCCTTTCTGTCCTTAGCCTTCATACTTAACCTTCACTTCATCAGGTCGGGCTGCCTCCTCAGCGAAACGTGAGTGGTGCTGCAGCACACACATTTGGACCAGCCTCCTTTGCTCTCATGAAGGCTTTCTTAAAGTGCTTCATTTTTTGTAACAGCAGCAGTTGTGTTTTAGTGGGGCCCTGCATCACCTTTTTATAAAGTTGTGCAACATACCTGTTAATGACTCTTTTGCAAGAGATGCTCTTTTCTGTCATTCGAGCTGTACCCACACAAAATCATATTAAGCTTTTTGTGTCCATTCTTAGCAGCAAAAAGAACTGAAATAGAGCAGCAGAGCTGTTCCTTGTCATTGCATGATGGCAAAAGGCATGCTGGCCCACCAGCGCCATGCAGAGTGCACGATCAGTCTGCAGAAAAAGTTGTGTGCCCATTTCTCACCTTTTTCATGGAGATCAGAACAGTGGAGGCCGATCTTGTATTTATCTATAGCAGCTGCTGTGGCTTTTTGTGGTAGACACTGCCAGCTGCACATGTGGGCACATATCAGTGAGTAAGTTTGAGGGCTAATATGCAGCAATTTGAGAACAACAGAGTAAGCTTCATGAAGCATTGAATGTTTGTCAAGCTGAAATAGTCTGAGCTTACCAGTATCCATAAAAAAATTCTGTTTGCACCAGAAGAATGTGCAAGCATCGCATCATTATTGCTTTCAAACAAGAAATTGCGATATCTAGGGATTAAACAAAGTACTTAACTGGGTGTGCATGCTTCCCAAGTAGACTCTCCTGCTTCTTGAATTGTGGCTTAGCTGCCAAGGAAAGTTTTGTTTTATTTGGTGCAACATTTCTGTCGCGTGGGTTGTGCCGCGAGAGTACGGGCACGCAGGGACCGAGTGACATGGAGGCGCTTCTTGGCTCAACGAAAAGACCACACCCCCTTTATTGCGCATGAGTATATATAGACACACAAATTCACAGGTGGCACCACGTACTAGTGTCAGCCTAACGCATGACATATACTGTCACGACCTCTACAATTTCTTTTTCTGTTCATATACAGTACAACCTCATTGATACATTCCTGTTATGTATGCTTTCCCAGTGCCAATCTACGAAATCGAAAAAAAAAAGATCGCCAACCCTTCCCATACCAGAAGATAGTGGTAAATGAAGCTTGTCCTGCGTGCACCTGACCTTCGTCACGGTTAAGTAATCCACAGGTAACGGTGCCGGATGGCTTCGGCTTCCTGCTCCCTCAGCTCAGGATCTTCCTCTTGTTGCTGTCAGATTGCCTGGGCTCAACAGGGCTCTACCAGCTGGATTGGCGCACTGACAGCGAATCCTTCCATGGGCGAGTTCTCGCCGCCGCTCGTCGAACGCTGCCTGTTCCTTGGAGGAATGCACAACGCGTGGGCGTCCCATCCGTTTTCCGAGAATGAACTGAATGGAAATGAAGCCGGCGGCAGTGCGCACAAAATCCTTTCCTCTCCTTTCCCTCTCTAGTAGAAGCGAAACGGCTCTGATTGGTTGCGTATGGCCTTAGCACGTGCCTATGCAGCTGGAATGCTTGCTAATGACATACACTCTGGCGCTGGCACAGCTGTCAACTCATCAAACTGCCCTTTCCCACAGCTGCTCTGTGTAGTGTAGAGGGTACTTCTAACCCTACTAACGTCACTAAACGCTACTTATCATTTATCCACTCTGTTGTTCTGTTGGCCTGTATAAAATACGCAGCAATAAAGTGAGCAGACATTCCCGTCTTTGAGTATGTGACATGCAGTGCTGCTTCGTTCACTACATGGGGTCAGAAGTGGTCGTCCTTCGGCTTCTTTCGCAGCGGTAAAAGGGGTGTCTCAGCAGCAACGTATTGCAAATAAGAGTCGCAGGCGCAGTCGAAGCAGTAATCTAAACAGAACATGGACAACGATGATAAGAAGACAGATGATTCTTTGCCAGGTGCACCAGCAATTTCACTGGCTCCCGTTTTTGCAGCAGTGAACCTCGAGGCTCCACTGCCCTTTGACTTCAGCAACCCAGGGCCCTGGCTTGTCCAGTTCGAAGACTACCTGTATGTTTCGGGCCTGTATGCTGCTGATGAAGAGTTGCGCATTTGCGCACTGCTGTACACCATGGATCCGCATGCAAGAGGAGTCCTCAGCTCGCTGCAGGTCTTGGAGGAGCAAATGGCAGATTTCAAGCAAGTCACTGGCAAATTTGACTCTTACTTCATTCATCTGGCAAACGAGATGTATGAGAGTGCTAGGTTTCACCGGCGGGTACAGGCACCTGGTGAGTTGGCAGATGCTTTTTATACCTTACTTTTGGGCATAGCCCCACGGTGCAACTACCCTTCAAAGGAAGTTGAGGAAAGACTAGTGCATGGCCGTTTCGATGTCGGCTTGCTCGACAGCAGGCTCTCAGACAAGCTGTGCGGGTGCTCAAAGTTCAGTCTCGAAGAAGCTTTGGTACAGATGCGCCAACAGCAAGGCACTGAGAAGGAGCGTATTGTGCGCGACTCCCTTGGTGGGAGTGCGGCGCTGTTGTCCATCTGCGTGGATGCTACAAAAGTGAGGACATACACCTCCCGCAGCAGCCAAAGCTTCGTCGACTCCAGCCTCAGTTGATGGGTCTCATTATTGTAGAAGAGTGACCCACCCATGAAAGGAATGCCCAGCACAATGTGCTCTCTGCAATAAGTACCCAAAAGAAAAGGGCCACTTTGCGGCTGTGTGTCGTTCTTCAATGTCAGCTATAGGGCTGGATGAAGTTGGCCCGGTCAACCTGCCCAACCTGGGCCAAGTACATTGATGTGGAAGTCAATGGGACACTGCACAAGTTCAAGGTTGATAGTGGCACGGCAGTTTCTGTTGTACCAAGCACATTCTCTGGAATTCCTGCACGTCTTGATCCTCAAGAAGCTGAGCTAACAGGCCCCGGAGGGCAGCCGCTGGTGGTTTTGGGTACCTTCTGGGCTACCTTGAGATGGAGGGGGTGAACAGCTGAGCAGAAAATGTATGTGGTGTGTTCGCAAACAGTGCCTCTGCTGGGTTTTCCAGCCATTCAAGCATTGCAAGTTGTCAAATTTGTAGGACGCATGACTCCGGACGAGAGGTCCACCACTGAAGGCCTCGCTCAAGAGCTGTTCAAAGGACTCGACATGCTGGAGGAATCGTATGAGATCTGCATAGAGCCAGGGGCTGTTTCATTTTCCTTGAGCATGTGAGTTAAGAAAAACCAGACAGATGCTGGTGCCTGGTGTCCACAAATTATATTTTTTAACTGAGCCCGCTCAATCAGGTGGAAGCCTGATTCTGCCGATACCACTGCTTGTCAGTGTGCTGGTCATGACCTCGTCGTCTTTTGTGACCGGACCATTGTGGCAAGTAGTAGTGCACTGCAAGCACACCAGGAAGGATACCCATCCTGTTGTGCCCTGTTGTAAAATGCGAGCTCAACAAGTTGGAAACACAGGGCATAATCAGGCGGATCACCAAGCCGACAGGATAGTGTGCTGGCGTGGTAGTGGTGTGGAAAGACTCTGGTAGCTACCACTTATACGTGGACTTGACCAAATTGAGCAAGTACGTCCCGACGAAGCGACAAGTCCTACTTATGGTTGAACAAGTTCTGGGTCACCTCGGAGCGGTGACGTGATTTCAAAGCAGGATCTAGTTTTCACCAGGTCAGGCTGGTGGAAATGCAGCCATGAACTTACCACGTTCATAACAGCTTTCGGCAGGTGCTGCTTTTGCCACCTACCTTGCTGCATTACGTCTGCACCAGAGCACTTTCAGTGCCGGATGTCCCTCATTTTGGAGGACCAGCAAGGCGTGGTTAACATGATTGATGATAGTCTGGTGTTTGATTGCAATCAAGAAGACCACGACATAAGACTAGGCAAGGTGTTGAATCAGTTACGCCGAGCAGCGCTTACGCTAAATAAGGAAAAGTGCAAGTTCGGTGTGTCAAGCATCGAATTTCTGGGCATTGTGGTCTCTGCAGATGGCATCTCACCAGATCTAGCTAAAATTGAAGCTGTTAAGAAGATGGAACCACCTGTGCATGTCGGAGGTGTTTGAAGATTCATGGGAATGTTAAATCATGTTGAAAAATTCCTGCCACATCTGTCGGTCACATTGACCCCGATTCAAGAACTTCTGAACAAGTGGACAGCCTGGCTGTGGGGGCCACCTCAGCAAGCAGCGTTCGAAAAAGTAAAAGGCATGCTTTCTTCGGAAACCTGCATGGCCTGCTGTCATCCAACTTGCCCAGTGGTGGTCTCCGCTGATGCAAGTTCTTTTGGGCTCGGGGCGGTCCTGATGCAGGATCAGCCAAGGGGCGAAAGACTGCTGTGGCCTTAGCTGCACACTCGTTCATGAAGATGGAGCAAAGATATAGCCAGACAGAACAGGAGGCCTTAGCTGTCATGTGGGCTGTACAGCGCCTTCACGAATTTTTTTGAGGCCTCCTATTCGTCGTTGAAATAGACCATCAGGCGCTAACAACAATTCTGAATGACATGGAGATGGATTTGCTGCCACCAAGGATTCAAGTTGATGTGCTATCAGTTCAAGGTACTGTGCATTCGGGGCAAGCTTGCTTAGCAGCTTGCTCGGAGCTAGTTGGTTGGACACCTTTCGCTGGATGTGCAAATCGTTGTCAAAAGAAGCAAACGTTGAGCAGTGGTAACACTCCAGTAGAACTAAAGGATTGTAAGCAGAAATCCCTGTAGAATTCTGGTATGCCATCTTGCCATTTTCTTCTAGACAATATCGCAGGCAGCAAGACTGCATGTGTTCGCAGAATTTCTTGAGTCTGTGCTGGCGAAGTCTTGTGCTTGCTTGGCTCAGGATAGCTTCAATTTACCAGATTGAGCACCTACGGGCTACTGGCTTCCCTCGCTCAATTTTTACAGCTTTGTCCGAGACCCTCCTTCAGAATCTGAAGGGCAGAAAAATACCTCGGCAGGTTCTATGAACAAAAAAGCCGCAAGTGGTGTCCTATGTTCATAGGGTTGCACACAACCTGAAGAATGTGGCAAACAGTTACGATGGGCTTATTGTGTTTTTTGCACCATGCAAGCTTGCTGGGTTGTGCCCATGCATTTTGGGACCTCTGAGGAAACCTGCCTATGGAAAGAAGCATACCGTCCCATACATCACATGCACCACTGGCGTTGTGCACGAGATTCCGTTTAAGTGCAGAAAGGTACATATCGGACAAACCGACCGATTTGTCAGTGATCGGGTTCGGGAACATGAGCGATCTGTAGCTAACAAAGCTTCTTTTCATTTGTGGATGCATTGTAGGTCCTGTCCCTGTGAGCTAATTCTTTCCGGTATTCGAGTTCTAGGCAGGAGTGGCAGTGCTTTGGCCAGAGAAATCATGGAGGCATATCATATTAGAAAGAAAGCGCCTGTGTGGCTGATGTGCTGGTTGTGTTGCATAGCAAAGAAAAGCAGTTTTTAGAAATGATGCTGTAATCTACCATATTTACTCGAATCTAGGCCGACGCCCTAAAGTCCGAAGCCAACAACAAAAAAAAATATATATATTACCTCAAATGTAGGCCGAAAAAAAAAAGCGAGCACAGCGTTCACAAAATGCAAACAGCATTTATTGAATCTGAATGTGCAGAGCTCATTCAGTGTCGTCGTTGGTTGCTAAACTTGTCGCTGTGTTCTTTGTGACTGTCACCTTCAACCAGTGCACTATCTTTGGTACCGTCAAGTGCACTAGATATGATGCACTTTTTAAAGGCGTGCACGATCAAAGTACCTGGGATATCGTCCCATGCTGCAGCTACCTAGCCCGCCAGCTGTGATAGCGATGCATGTTTGATGCTGCCCGTTGCCGTTAGCATGTGGTCTTAGTCAGTCAACCAGTCCGTGTAATATTTCCGCAGACGATCCATGAAAGGTTTGTTGATGCAGACATCAAGTGGCTGCAACTGGCCCGTCATGCCACCCAGTATGACAGCGAGGTCCTTGTTCGCTTGGGCAAGCGCAGCCTTCACATTATTGATCAAGTGCCCATGGTAAGAGTCAACGACAAGGAGTGAGTTCTTTGTCAAAAGCGCTCCTGGACGCCGTCGCCACACAATCTTAATCCACCCTTCCACCATTGCACCCGTCATCCACCTGTTCTCATTTGCCTGCACAATGACATTTCTTGGGAATGTTTCTCGAGCAGGCAGTGACTTCCTTTTAAATATCATATAAGGAGGGAGTTTATGTCCATCAGCTGTGCAGCACAGCATCACAGTTGCGCGCTGCTTCTCATAGCCCGCAGAGGGCACCTTCACCTCCTTGGCACTGTTTTCATTCACGGTGTACGCCACTGGCATATCAAAATACACAGCTGTCTGGTCGGCGTTGCTGATTTGCCCAAGGTTTTATCCTGCCGCTTCTCTCTATCGCAGCTTCGAAATTGCTTGGCAGCTTCTGGGTGATTGAAGTGCGACGTCGGAGGCTGAAGCCGAAGCGTTTCATGAATTTCTGAAGCCAGCCCCTGCTGGCTTTGAAATACTTTGGCGTTAGGCCTTGCTCCCTCGAAAGTTCCCTAGCTTTCACTTGGAGCACTTCTGTTGTCTCTGAAAAGGTAGCTGCTCACTGCGTCCGAACAAAGTCGGCCAAAACTGTCTCCCCTTTGTGGTAACGGCCTTTCTTTGGTCCACTAAATGCCATCCTCGTTGCGGCGCACGCAA
Source organism: Dermacentor variabilis (assembly GCF_050947875.1). Lineage (NCBI taxonomy): Eukaryota > Metazoa > Arthropoda > Arachnida > Ixodida > Ixodidae > Dermacentor > Dermacentor variabilis. Next base: position 228,491,756 of record NC_134570.1, read on the forward strand.
GAAGCTGCTGTCGTTGTCCCCTCCAACGACGGACGTTTTTCTCGTCAACGCCGAAGCCCCGCCCGGCTTGAAGGTTCGACGATGCCTCTGCAGCTATCACAACTTTTCGCTTGAAAGCGGCACTGTAGTGGCATCTCCTGCTTGGTGCCATCGCGATAACACCACGCCGCACACCCATATGGCCGACACGACACAGGTCAAAATGGCAACCTGACTTGTGCACGGTTGGCTATCGCACGGCTAGTAGTGGCTGCGATACTGACTTTTCTAGATGGCGCTAGCTATGCACCATATTTAGCAGTTTCAATGAAAAACTGGCGCATTTTTTAAAATCCTCGAATCTAAGCCGACACTAGAGTTTGAAATATGATTATTTGAAAAAAAACTATCGGCGTAGATCCGAATAAATACGGTATATGCTTCTTGATATGACACATTGGTTGGCTTGATGGACAGAGAGCTTGCATGATCCTGGTCTGCTGCATATTTAACTAGGTGAAACCTTCACAATAAAATTTAGTTGCAAGTTAGCGCTTGTACTGTGCTTCTGTGTCTTTCTTTTGTCCCATCTTGGAACTGCACTTACCAGCATTTAGTTAAGTCAACATTGAATCAACAGAAGTCGAAGGTAGCTGGCATTTAAACCATGATGGCTGTTTGCTTTACATGCCTACTGTTTTGATGTCATTATGTGGACTGGCATCTTGTCCAGTACAAGTCTTCATGGAAATAAATGCCAAACCACTTGTGGCATGATTGCAACTTAAAAGCTTACCCTCAAAGACTACTTTGCAGCAGTATTGCCAACCATCCATTTAGGTTTGCCAATATGATGTGCCTATTAGCAAACTGGTAAGGCAAGGACATTGAATATGTTCCCACAAACAGAATTGGTGCACTATAGTAAGAGGATGCATATGCAGCACTTGACATGTCCTGTCTTTTTGAGCTGTGATGTGCCCTACCAACTAGCCCATGTTGCACCTCTGCAGGCTTGTCATTACCGCACATTTGGTTGACAACTCCTCTGTGGCTTACATTGGCAGCATATCTTCTAAATGACTGGTAAATTTCTAGTGCCACTATAGTTTTCACCAAGCACTTGTAGGCATTTCCTATACATGTTAAAGAAAAATGAAAATGTCTTGTGTAGGAGCATATAAAAAAAAAAAAAAAAACTGCGGATTCCTGATATCTGGACTAAAACTGCACTGCAAGTTATTGTAAACAAGCTATGCATAAAGATGTTATATACCATTGAAAATAAGGGAGATCTGCACTATCATCTTATTTAGAGATTGTACAACAAATACTTTTTCTTTTTCATAGGGGACAGTTAACAGGACAAAAATGTGACTAAAAATTTTCCTGTGTGCTCAAAAGGGATTTAAATTTGGAAGCAGCGTTGACTAGTATTTGGTAGCATATTCTTGGAAAATAATAGTGGCTTTGGTTATTATGAAAATGTTGAATGGAGGTCCATCTTTTGTTGATACTGTTGTGATGATTGCATGGCTGAGTAGATGATGCCATGTGTTTAACTGGCTTTAGTGCTAACAACTTTGGGATGTTCTGTTGAAACATGCTGTTTTGTACACATTTGCTATGTTTGCAAGGCACAGCCTAGCATCTTGGCCTTGACTTCGTAAGGCTATATGATACTAGTGGGCCTCCGCCTAGCGTCTGCAACCTAGAGCAGTGAAACATGACAATTACTGCAAGGCAGAATAAATGCCACAGGCACAGTGAAGACTGAAGTCTTGCAAGCAGAATCTTTGTTTGTTACAAAAATGTGCAGCAAAGCATTATAGCGGAAACAACATATTATAGGAAATTGAGGCTGCTTTTTTTTTTTTACAATTCCCTTACAAGCCCTCGAAAGGGGGGGGGGCAATTAAAAAAATGTGAGGTGAACTGTATTATACAAAAGCTACAAGAATATACAAAATTGGGCAATAAATCTGCAAATGAAAAAGATTTACAAGTGAGGGTAAGAAAGGTACAAATGGTGGAACTGCAAGCATTAAAAACATAATACAAAATTGAAAATAAAAATACCAATACGTGCTCATCAGAGACAAGTAATATGTAATAATGGCACAAATTACAGAAAAAAGTGGTAGAAAACATGTTCTCGTCACAATTTAGGTGATTGTTTGAACGAAACAGTAAACAAGTAATTTGTATGCTGATATATATGTGAACGAGCAGTGAAGGTGTACACAATAAGCAGTCAAATTAATTCTTTGTGTAGGAGTTCTTGGGAAGATAGGAAATCTTTTTGAGTCGCAATGTGTGATGGCAGGTTATTCCATTTAGTTATTGTTCAGGGGATGAACGAATTAGCATAATGTGATCAAAGGCAAACTACACATTCTATCCTAAGAGAATGATCTGTGTGGGAAAGAAAGCCTCTGGGTGGTTCAAAGATCTGGTCAAGGTACGGGTGATGATAAAGCTTATGGAGCAGTGAAAGGCAAGCGATTCTGCAGCAATAGACAGTTTTAGTATAGCGTAAAGCAGCAAACGCAAAGAATAGACAGTTTTAGTATAGCGTACGCTATACCATTGCATATGCTAAAAAATAGAGGGTCGTCACTGCGCATGCACTCAACGCTAAACGAAATAGCGGGTATAGCAGGCGTACGCAACGCAAACGAGTTAGCGTTAGCGTTTTTGCGGGGTTTGCAGAGTTTGCGGGAAACATGGTGGTGGTCCTGGCTGCCCGCTTCGAATTGAATTTGGCATTGCTTTTGTAAAATGCACTTCGTTCGTGGCAAATGACTGTGTAAACGGCTTTCGCTTAGTCTCAGGCCGCTTCGACGACACAGTATTATGGATAACCTCGTGGTGTTTTCAAGATCGCTTCTCGTTTCGAACGAGTCGAAGCCTAACGAAAGAAACGTTCGAGATGTCAGCACCACCTATCGCTACAGGCGCGAAATAGCTGCAACGACGGCATATGGCCTCTGAGATCCGAAGATATCGCCGGCCAACTAAAATTGTAGAAAACGTGCGCTGCTTAGCGTACGCTATATACTAGCGTATAGCGTACGCTATAGTTACGTACGCTAAACCAAAGCTGTCTAGTTAGCATTAGCATTGCGTGCACCACACTGCACATGCGCTGTACGTAAACGCTGCTGGAGCTCTTACGTACGTACGCTATTTTCAGGATTTAGCGGTGAATGCTAACGCACGCAAAGGGAGCCTTACGTACGGCAATATGGCGGCGCCAGTCGAAGTGAGAGCTGCCCGCTTCGGATCTATCGAGTCGTCGGCCTGCACTGTTCGGCTCATTCATTCCCAACTAATGCTCGTTTTTGCTTTAGATTTGTGTGATGATGCTTCGACAGTGGCGTACAGGTGACAAATGGACGCTGTTTACGATATACATTCTCGTTTAGCGGTGCAGTAGGCTTAACGAGTAGGTTTGCTCATGTTTGCTCATGTTGGCTGTATCCGCCTCGAGATGGCACCCAAGTGTATTGCGCTCGTTCGCTTGGTGTAAAGCCGCATGTCAAGCCGATGCATGTCACATTTTCTGCGGCAAAACAAAGTAGTGTGGTCGGTGCAGTGGTCACAATGCGTGTGTGCTTTACTAACGATGACGACATGAACCTGCTGAACGAGGTTTTTGCCTTGAACCCATTCGGACAGACGTCAAGATGGGCGTCTGTTGCAAAAAAGTGGAAAGAAGTGGGAAATCCGCTATCTGGAAGCGAAATTGCCGGCGAAACGTCCCCTCCGGAATACACCTCGATATTGAGCAGGCCGCCTCTTGAGAACATGTACAACCTGCGCGGTCGCTCTCGTTCCCGAAGCATGAGGGCGTCTATGTCATCCCAACTTAGAAAGTACAGGTAATATGGGTCCCACGGAACACTCGATCGTGGCATGCTAAAAATAATTGGTGTGTTTTGCGACTCTCGACAAAACAACACTGAAACCAAATACCTACATGCGTAATTAACGCAGCGACTGTGGCTTTGGACAAGCTTGACCTAGGGACACACTTGCGGATTCGGCATTGAATTAGCTCGACATTTCTTGTGGATTTGGCTTGCCAGTATTTCATGTTTTTACATCTAGATGGCGCCGTATATGTTTGCGTTAACGTTAGCGCTTTTCTCCGTTCCGCTATTTTAAAACACTACCTTGTGCCGCGCAGTGCAGCCTTTCTTTGCGTTAGCGTTGTGTAGCACGCTAGCGCTAATGCAAGCGTTTTACGCTATACTAAAACTGTCTAATGTCACAAATCATCAAGCTGAATGCAATCTTCTTGTGCAGAAATGCTAGTGTATGGTGAATAATCCGAATAAACGAAGTGGACCATGCAGTTTTGTAGCAATACAATTTCATGAATGAGATAACTTTAATTAAGAAGGATCCTAAATGGATGAGGCATACTCAATTTTGGGGTGTATGCTTTCCACACTATTAGAAAATTAACAGCGCAAAACAGACAGGGAAAAGGAAAAGAAGAGCACGACACAGTGCCAGTGTTCTCCTTGTCTGTTCTGCACTGTTAATTTCTGAAATGTGAATCACCACCAACTTGCCCAAGTTTCTCTTCTAGTGCCGCACTATTCTTTAAGAACAATTGAGGGCTTTCTTTTGCTCTGCTGTGCAAAACATTATATTGTTGTGCCACAGGCTTTGACCACCGTGACGCATTCTTGCTGGAGGAGCAGCTTACCGAGGAGGAGCGCTTGGTGCGAGACACGGTGCGTGACTACTGCCAGGCACGGCTGCAGCCGCGCGTGCTTCTGGCCAACCGGCATGAGACCTTCGACCGGGATATAGTTTATGAGCTGGGAGAGCTGGGTGTACTGGGCAGCACCTTGCAGGGATACGGCTGCGCAGGCACTTCCTACGTTGCTTACGGCCTCACTGCCCGTGAAGTCGAGAGGTATGACAGGCACTGGTCAATACTAGACGACTTACTGTGGGGGGGGAGGGGGGAGGGGAAATGCTCTTGGTTAATGAAATTATGGATAAGCTGAGATCAGTAAAGGGGTGCTATTTGGGATGGCTATTGTCAGCCAGATTGTACAGGTCACTAATGCACCAGAGCTGTAGAGGTCCAATTTATGAAGAAAAATAAAAGAACAATCGAAGGAGATAGTCGACAACTCCGGCTCTGGCAAGTCAGTGGTGCGCATGTAGTCGACACCATGATATTTTCACTAACCGTGCTGACATTCGGTGCAATCATGTAAGCCATATTTGTCTGTGTGATGCTTAAAAAGAAAATGTAAGAATTAACAAGTAGTGGCATGCCAATCATGCCAAGTTTGGCTTCGGCTCCAGTGAGTGTTGTTTTCTGTAGATGGCACTGCAGAACGTGGCTTGGCACCTTTCTTGACATGCAGGAACAACACAGCGCTGCCTTGTGCGAAAGTACTTTGCAAGAAGTTGTCATCTCGTGCGCATGCATTGTTCGGCGATGCTTTCCAAGCCAGTGTAATGAAGCTAAGCTTCTTCATTAGCACTGTGTGATCCGATCAACCTGATTTAGTGGCAAAGAGAGGAGCATGGCACAGCTCAGAACAGCAGGCACCAGACGGAGTTCCCTGGTGACACCAGTGGCATTGCTTCAATTGTTGGTGAGGAAAATTAGTGCAAACAAAAAGGACAAATCACATGGGAAGGAAAGATAAACACAAGCGCTATTGTGCGTGAGTTGCATGTGCAAGTTGTCTTTTTGTTTCTGCTAATCTTCCTCGTCAGATATGCAAGACCATCTAGCTAAACAATTAATTATTCTCGAGTACATCTCTTCAAGCCCTGCAAAACTTTGAGCGCCCCAAGGTGCTAGACAACGTGAGACACCTACCCTGTTCGCTTTTTGCCACACAGCCAGGACAGGTCACCTCTTCTGTGCCAGGAGAAATTATGTGTTCGCAGCAGCATGCTGTGCTTAGCTGAGAGAGGCAAAATTGCATTATTGTGATGCCAAGTGGAGTATTGGTACGCAATAACTTTTATCTGTTCCTCTATTCGGAGGTAGCTTTCAATGAGCAACAGTAAAATGAGCAGGCAGAATGTTTGCAGAATGGTCTGGACTGCACAGTATAGTATTTAGGACTGTTCGGCACTTTTTCTGGTGCACAGTGATGTGGAAGAAAGACAGAGTCATTTGGGAACCTTGTTCTATTGTGAACATTGAAAAATATGACAGAGAGAGAGAGAACATTTATTCGGACCATCGAGGTCGTTGCTCTTGAGGTCGAGTGGGTGGTGTCCTCATTCAAAAAATGAAAATAACCTTAAAAGAATACGGTTGAAATTCGACTTAACGATGTGATGGCCACGCTTCAATTATTTCTTTAAATTGGGAAGTTTGTAAAATTGAGAAAGGAATTTTTCAGTCCTTCAAAATCAAATTGTGATGTAACGACGTGCAAAAACTACTGTGGCATTGTATTTGCTGCTAATCCAGCCATCTGTCGCATAAACCATGAAATAATGAAAGCAGCCACCACCGCCCCTGCCGAGGCGGTGTTGAGTTAGCTGTTCCGTGCATGGACACATTGTGCAGCCTTGTCAAAATAAAGCTAGGGAAGTGACCATGGCACCTATATGTATTAACGTGATAGCTTTAGAGCGCACGCTCGAAGAAGAACCTGTCTATGTCAAAATTAGACTGAAATCACAGCTTTTTTTACTCATTTATTTCAGCAATAACGTAATTAAATCGAGTTCAGTCAAGTTTGTTTCGTTGATTCAGGTGGATTTTTGAACCCTGTGGGCCAGGGAATGAAAATTTTTTCGTTAGATCGACAACTTCGCAAAATCGGTTTCAACGAAGAGATTGAGTTTTAACTGTATAAAGAAAGTTAATCAGCTGCGTAACTGCTATCAGTACATCCACACAGCACACGAGGATAAACGGGTTAAAGCAGTCCCGTGCTGAGAGGCTCACGGTTCCATCGTCACAGCACTTTAGGGTTCTTGTTCTTAAAGGGAAGCTGAAAGCTTTTCCAGACAAAATGAGTGAAGAGCAGTATGCCGTGGTTTTCAACCCTCTGAATTCGAATATCTCATCGAAATTGAGCGAAAGAAAGCGCAAACATATTTTATTTTGACGAAAAGTGCAGCAGCAGACACGCCCAGCTCGCACGCCTTGTTTCCGCCTGTGATTGGTCGGGCGCCTCGTGACGTCAACAATGGTGTTCGTCCGGACCGACTGCTGCCGCTACACACGAAGCACGGTGCAAAGTAGTTTGGTGGTGTTTTGCTGATACGGTCATGGAAATTTTCGAGAGCTTGCGTTTCTCTGAGGAGTTCGGCGTTAAGTCCAAACTCTACGAGAGCGATTTTGCGCGCGACTGTGACAGGCGACGGCTTCGAGCGACAAAACGGGCCGTCGCTTGAACAAATCGCTCGGTGTTGTCGCTCGATCGCTCGTTTCTAGAAATCTAGAACTCGTCGCTCGTCGCCCGGAAATGCTATGAGCGATTAGCCAATTGTGCGAAGCCGAAACTGGATGTACATAACTCAAATACTGCTGTTTGTCGCACGGAACGAGCAAACTATTGAATTTTACACGTGCAAGAATAATAACTTAGTGCAAGACCTTCAGAAATATTTTATGCTCCTTCTTCAGTAAAATACATCAACTTAAATTGATAAAGCATGCGTCATGCTAGTTTCTGCACGTATATTGCTGCCCTTATACCGGGAAGTTGTCGCTCGCGTGGAGTTCGGCTTGCAGATGACGAGTGAACGCGACAGCCATCGCCTCGCTTGTAGCGCTGTCGCTGTTGCGTGCAAGATCACTTGTAAGGGGTTTATACTTGTACATACTACAAGTACGTACATACTTGTACATACTACATGTACGAGCCAATTGCGAAGAGCCGGCCTCTCCAAGAAGCAAAAAAATGCTGGTGCAAGCACTGCTTTCCATGCGAACGAAGGTGAAGTGTTAGCATCTCCTTGTGTTGGAAATGTTCTTTGGCAAGTATGTTTTTTGCTAAGCTGCATTCAGCGTTCCAGTGAGTACGTTTCCGGGTAAACAACTGTAGTGTTATGTTCCTGCATGCCTCCTCGTAGAATGTAAGCGGTGATGCAATCTTCAGCATTTGTGCGCTGCCCCAAAGCTGTCGGCAATCTACACAGACGGTTTAAACGCGGGAAATGTTTACCGGCTGTTGTAGCACGTGTAGTATAGAACCTTCATCAGCGCCCCATCCGCACGCTACTCGCAACCGGCGAATTCTGTCGGCTACGTGAGATGGTTGGTTTCTTATGTGTGCGAGAGAAGGGGGAGCGCAGCGTCTTGGCGTGAGCAGGCTTTCCAACACATGCAAACTTTACGCTTGCACTGCGTTATGGTAGCTGCATGCAGGCTGTTTCACAACACACGTGCGAATAGAAAATTCGCGGCGCCTGGCGATGAAACCTGCGTCAAGGATGGACGATAAACATGCACCTCCCGTTCAGCATGCTATTTTTTTTTTTTAGGAGAACCCGAAGCACGGATTATTGATAAACTCCGGTAGTAATCGTCATGGAAGTGGTTAGAGCACAACACTTGTTCTTGAGCGCTTGAAGTTGTTTCGCTTCACAGCAGCCTCCCACTTAGCTGAAAGCTTCTTGTCTTGCAGGAACTAATGAAACATCGGAACATCGTTGCGGCTGCTGGTGTGCGTGCAAGCATAGGCTGCACAGAACGCCGGCATGATCTGCCTACAAGTTCAAATGATGCTGCGCACGTCGACTACCACTCCTATATACACACAAATAAAGGAATGTTGGGTGGAGCGAAGCAGATTAGGACGGCACACACGCAGAAATAAGCCCGGTCAGGCACGGTCGCGGAGACTGTGAAGGAGCGGAACACCAGTGTTGATGTCACTAAGCCACGGTTTCCGGTCTCCGCTCGCATCGTCAGCGTCAGCAGCAGCATGCGGCGCTCGACAGGGGGCGGAGCTACAGCACAATTTTAACCGACGATTGCGTCGCTCCTAAGTGAAAAATCCCCCCCAAAATTTTACCTTCATGGTTTATAAGGTTCCCGCATCCGTATATGAGAGTCTTATTGAATTCGACAGACTCTTCAGCTTCCCTTTAAGTCAGCTGCAATGGCGAGATGTTCAGGTTCTGTCCAGCACGATTCTCGGGACACATGTGATGCTCAGGATCAGCAGCAGCAGCCGCCATGTCCAGCACGGCCTCGGTGCTCGGCTTGTACACCTCTCGTAACCTGCATGCGGCATTCGCACGTGAGGATCGCGTCTAGCACAGCCACCTCTGTGTCAGACTGGAACACTGCTCGGCAGAGCTCAGGTGCGGCAGCTCACGGACCGGCGGCCCTTGGGTCAGTCAACGTCTCAAACACTAGCAGCTGGAGCCCTGGTACGACGGACAACCTCATCTGTGCTCGGCTACGCAGTCCTCCACACCTTGCCATGCAAGTCATGCTCAGCAGGCTAAGTAGCTCAGACCTGCTGCCCGCCTGGTCCGAACACTGCGAGATTGTGCCTCGTGCTATTTCTCTCGTGCAGCCATTCACTTCTTCCTTCTTTTTGGAGCTTGGATGTCCACTCTAATCGTCTCGCGGCACTTGCATATTACCTACATTTTACCGCCCACTTTAGAAAGTTGTTTCACTTGCACAACTTTTCAAAGCATGTACATGGACAAAGTTCACAGTCCATAGGGTGATAAGCGTTCACAAGTAAGAGTTTTTCCACATGCACATAATTAGTTCATGAAGTGCTCATAAATGCAGTAAATGCATCATGTGCACTTCACGTTGTAATTCTACACTTGGCTCATATAGTCAGCACCTACATTTTTGCTCCCCTTTCATATTCCATTCACATTCCATTAGTCTCAAGCTCCAGCAGAGTATCCTGCTTTTCATGTGCTTGGCCAAGTTAATGTAGGCGAGCGGCTGGTGATTGCTCTGAAGTACAAACGGTTTGCCGTAGATGTGGAATTTCTGGACATCCCACACGAGAGCAAGGCCCTCTCACTCCATGGCAGAGTAATGTGCCTCCCGTAGAAGTAGCTTCCTGCTTGCCTAGGCTACAGGATGAACGCCTTCAGGACACTGCATGAGTAAGGCCCCCACACTAGTAGACGATGCATCTATGCAGTAAATAAATGTCTGATCAAGGTCAGGAGACCTTAAGATTGAATTGGCGGACAACAATTGACAAAGCTCGTCAAATACCATCTGGTGACTTGGTTCCCATATTGCCTTGTTCAGTGGATGTTTTTGAGTGAGCTCTGTCAAGGGATGAGACACGTTAGAATAGTTTTATTTATTTATTTATTTATACATACTGCAGCCTTGGTGAGGCTATTGCAGGAGTGGGTAGTGAAAAAAAAAAGGAAAGCAAGAAAACGAGATACAGGCACAAAAAAATATGAATATCAAGTATATGTAATTGCTTTCAAAAATTCTTGCATAGGTAAAGAGCGGATGCTTCCAGGCAGTGAATTCCAGAGTTCAATGGCCAGTGGAAAGAAGCTGTACTTGAACATCTCCGTTCGGCAAAAGAAAGGGATAAGGTTGAGATTATGAGAACTCCTAGTGATAGAAGGTGGACTAAAGTTCAAATAATTATGTAGTGTGTCAAGGCGCTCAGAATGAATCAGCGTGTGTAAAAATTTCATGCATTCTAAGCGGCGGCGAGATGAAAGAACTGTAAGACCTGTAGCTGTATAATGGGAAGAAGGGGAAAAATCTCGGCTATAGTTGCGAAAAATGAAGCGCACTGATTTCTTTTGGACTGATTCTAACTTTTTAATATCGGATTTCTTATGAGGATTCCATATGATGCAGCCATAATCAAGAATGGGGCGGATAAGTGTTTTATACGTCATCAGTTTGGTATCCTTTGGAGCCTTACGCAATGAACGATGGAGGTAACCGAGACGTCTAAAAGCTTTGTTACATATGATGTCAATGTGTTTCGACCATGACATGTCATGGGAGAAATGAAGACCAAGGTATTTAAATTTGGTTACTCTTTTTAAATCTTGACCATGGAAAGTGTACGTGAAAAGTGATGGAGATGGGCGTCTGGAGAAGGACATGGAAACAGTTTTAGAGAAATTAATGTTCATTTGCCATTCCTTGCACCACCTACAAAATTTTGCAAAGGAGTCATTAAGTAAATCATGATCCATTGGTGTGTTAATACTATGATAGAGGACGCAATCATCAGCATAAAGACGAATACTAACGGACACGCAATGCGGCAAGTCATTAATATATAATAAGAAAAGAAACGGGCCTAAAACGGAACCTTGTGGGACGCCGGATGAAACACTGACAGGAGAGGAAATAGAGCCGTTAAATTGCACAGACTGAGAACACTGGGTTAGGAAGCTATGTATCCAACCAACCAGAGAAGGGTTATTTAGAATGGAGTTAAGCTTGTAGAGGAGTTTTGGGTGTGGGACGGTGTCGAAAGCTTTGGATAAGTCAACAAAAATGCCGTCAATCAGTCCACCTAAATCTAATGACTGACAAATATTGTGCGTGAATTCGATTAGTTGGGTAGTGGTGCTATATCCGCGACGGAAACCATGTTGGTAATTGGATAGGATATTGTGGCTTTCAAGAAATTCCGTGATGTGTTTAAAAATTATATGTTCGAGTAACTTGCATGAGTGAGCAGTTAATGAGATGGGTCTGTAGTTCTGCAGAAGTTGAGCGTTACCGGATTTGTATATCGGAATGACCGTAGCAAGCTTCCAGGATTGGGGAACAGTGGAGGTGGATAATGATTTACGGAAGATAACGGAGCGGTATCTGCTTGTCCAAAGGGAGTAGTGAACGAGGAAAGAATTTGGTATGTGATCTGGGCCGCAGCTCTTTTTAGTATCTAAATAGAGGATCATGTTCAGAACACCTGAGCTAGAGACGACGATGTCTTCAATAGGAGGGTATGAGTCACAGCTAAAAGGTGGAAGTGAAGAGTTATCCTGTGTGAACACGGAATGAAAATAAGTGATAAAAGCGGAAGCAATCGTGAGTGAATCTGAAACTGCCACGTCCTTAACAACTAAACTGTTAGTTGTGCTGTTACTTGGCATTATCGATTTCCAGAACATACGAGGGTTTGTGTTCATTAATTTTGGCAAAGTAACAGCATAGTAGAAATCCTTGGCAGATGTTAGTTTCTGGCGCAGTTCCTTCTTGGCATCATTGAACTCTGCAATTTTGTCAGGATTACCATTTCTTTTAGATTTGCGCAATCGCGAAACACGACGCGATAAATGCAGCAGTCCTCTTGTCATCCACGGTGAATTAATATTTTTCTTTTTTGTTTTCAGGGAAACAAATTGGTTAATACATGTTTCAACAATATTCTCAAAAAACCCTCCGGCAACATTGACATCATTGTTCAAAGATAATTCATGAAAGTTCTCAAACGATTCGCTAAGTGTGTTGGTAATTGCAGCATCATCGGCGCAGCTAAAATCACGAAAAGTGCAGTACTCAATCCGCGGTTCGGGAACAATACAGCAAACCGAGAACAGTACGGCTTTGTGGTCAGAAATCCCGTCAGTAACGCAGTACTGGAAGCCATCCTCGAAAAGACTTGAGCCAAGAAAAACTAAATCTAGGACAGCCGTTTCCCTGGTGTTCTCATGGACAATCTGTTTAAGACCGAGTGATAGGGAAAGGCGCAATAATTTTCTTGAGAGTGACACGTCGCAGCCGGTAATGGTGAGAGAGGGCCAGTGAATGCCTGGTGCATTAAAATCTCCCATAAGTATTATATTTGCTGATTTCAAATCATGCAGAATGTTGCTAAGGAAAGCGAACTGATCACCACAAGAGCCAGGAGGCCGGTAAAACACTCCAATTAACGCGGATGACCTTTCCAAATGAATCTTGCACAAAAGCAATTCAATTTCACATGGGGTTTCAAGGACTGAAAACTTCAGGTGGGACTGTATATAGAGGGCGACACCGCCGCCTCTACCATTTGGTCTGTTAACTCTTACCAACGTGTATCCACTTAATGCAACTTCGGAGTCGAATATGCCATCATGTAGCCATGTTTCAGTAATGCCTATAATATGGGGGGAATGAGCAGTTACTAGAGAGATGAAGTCGGAAAATTTATTGAGAAGGCTTCTTGCGTTAATATTTAATACACGGAGGTCATTGGTTTTGTGACGAAAGAGTCAAGGCGGAGAGGCAGGTGCGACGCTATTTAGTGCAGTATTACGATGTACTTTCTCTAATGTATTAGAAGCGCTGTTCCAGTTATAGCGAACTTTATCAATAAATATATGGTCAAACCGTATGCGGACCGTGCACCCGTTGTTCCTACAACTCTCAGACGCTTCCCAAAGTTTCTTGCGGATATTCCGGACACGTAGTGAAAAATTTTCCGAAATACGGTAATCGGTTTCCTTTAGCTTGTGACCACTTTATAATACCGAAACTTTCTCCCGATAGTCCAGAAGTTTCATAATCACGGGTCGCGGACGGTCACGTGAACACCTTCCAAGACGATGGCATCTTTCTATTTGAGGACAGCTCATTTTAAGTTTATCCTCAAACCATTTCGCAATGTCTGAGGACAGGCGTTCATTATCTTCATCGGAGGATTCTGGCAGACCATGTAAGATTAAATTGTTCCTTCGAGCACGGTTTTCTGATTCATCATTTTTAGTTGAAAGGTTGTGAATTTCGTTTGTTAGACGTGCGAGTTCACTGTTAAGGCTGCCGCTTGGGACGGCAGGCTTATGTGACGAGGACTCCAGAGCGGCCAGACGTGATTCGATAGTCTCAAAACGTGTATTAACAGATTGTTGAAAGTTTTTAATTTCGGCGATATCCTCAGCTAATCTTTTCTTTCCGTTCAAAAGCTCAGCGAGCATTTCAGACACCGATGATTGATCCTCAAAGCCTTGCGAAAGGCTCGGATTTTTTTGGGAGCGAGGACCAGGATTGCTTTCAACGTCACCACTCTGTAACAATCTACTAATACAAACAGCGAGCTGCGAGTACAAAGAAATATAAGCAAAGCATCTGCGAGAATGGTGTGGGCAAGGGAGCAGCAGTAAGAATCGGTCATCAGAGCGAATGCAGCGGGCATTCTGAAAGTAACATACCTGTGTAAGAAATAGGCAGCGGGTAAGCATGATGCTCGTACTGCTGCCACCTTGCCCACTGAAGAAGGAAGGATCCGGCTGGGAATTTATAGGCATGATCGTTGACGTCTTGGGTACGAAGTCTCGGTAGTAACGAGTAAGACCAAGAAAGGAACAGACCTCCTCCTTTGTTTGCAGCCTTTTTGCAGGTTGTATCTTTTCAAGGGTCTTCAGCTGCGGGTGCAAGACCTCATGTCTGACGATGTACCCTAGAACTTCACCAAAGTTGAACCAACTTCATTCTTGGATGGCTTGATTGTGAGGTGTCCACATTGCACTTGATGGCAGAAACATTCCAGTGTGTTTATGTGCATCTCTCATGTGTCTCTAGCTAAAAGCACATTATCAAAGTGATGATGTACATGAAAGATACCAGCCACAACTTTTCTCATGAGCCTAGTGAACACAGCTGTGGCTGTTTTAATGCCGAAAGGCACGGAGCAGAATTGTTAAAGGCCTGATATTGGCTAAAAAGCTGTAACATGTTGTAACATGTTTCGATTCATGATGCATTGGTACCTTTAGTAAAATCAAACTTTGAGAAATAGCGAGCTTTCCCTAAGTTTGTGAACATCATGTCAACTCGTGCAATAGGCTCATTGTCCATGACAACTACTCTGTTTAACTATTGGAAATCAATACAGAGGCGCATACTGCCGTCATTCTTTTTAACCATGACTATTGGCGATTGGTATGGTGAGTCAGATGGTTCAGTAATTCCTTGTGCCAACATCTGTTGCACTTCTTCCTCGACTGTCGGTTGAACAGCAAACAGTATTGGGTATTGGCGTACACTCACCGGCTCTGTAGATGTTGTCGTGAACTTGCATGCAACCAAGTTCATCTTGCCCGGGGTGTCCAAAAAGATGTATCGGTAAATACATCTACAGTAGTTCATCACCATCGTAGTAGTTCTGCGGGTTTCCGCAGAACTACTACGTCAGATGTATTGGTAGTTTGACAAAATTTGTTTGATCTGTGACTTTTGGTTAATGTCCAAGGTGTCGGTGACTTCACGGTAGGTCTCACGCCCTTTAACTGAGAGGAATGGCAGTTCCGGTTCCTCTTCCAGTTGTTCCATCTGCAACATGACAGCTGACGCGTCCCGCTGTGTCCATCGAAGGTGGTCTTTCCTCATACTTTATGGGAGGTTGATGTGGAACACACTGGTACGGATTCCAAGATCAACAACATAGTCGATTTCACTGTTTCTCCAATAGAGTGAATGGGCCTTTCCATGTTAGAATGAGTTTGTTGTCGGAAGGTAGCAGTAGTAACACCTTGTCTCCAGTGCAGAGCTGACGTGGCTTTGCTTTGCGATCGTAATCTTTCTTTTGTGTCAGCTTAGCTTTCTGCAGCTCCTTGTGAGCAATTCTACACATCTCCTGTAAACATTCGCTAAATTCCATAGCATACTGGAAATTATTCAGAAAAGAGCAGTTCGCTTTATATACAATTGTTATGACCGCACATCTGTAACAGACTTGTTAACCAGAGCTAATCTAAAACCTCTAGCCACAAGAAACCACCATTCACGTGGTTTAAAATTTCTATATCAAATACTAGCGGTACATGTTAAGGTTGATGTATGTACAGTTATCTGATTTTACTCAGGTTTTAACACCAGGCATGATCGAACATTAACACCGTACCAAACACATAATAATTGTTTTAAATATTCATTTCTCCGAAGAACAATTTGTGATAGGAATTTATTAAGAAACGACCAAGTGTCACAGCCCTCCCTGGCAGAGTTTCTCTCAAGCTTGTGCATTTAAATCTCATTCTTTATATATATTTTGTTCTTGTGCTTCGCAAACCTGCTTTGTAAATTTATTGCTTTATATGAACCGAGGGCATGTATACCGTATGTATGTGTGTGCATATGTGTCTATGGATATGTCATATCGGTATATATCTGTATGTGTGTGTATTTCTATGAGTATATGGATTGCATTGTATACATTTTTCTTTTTTTCTTTTTTTCCTCTCTCTCTCTTGTCCACCAATATTATTGTGCCAGATCATGTATCGCTCATTTCCCACCCTACTAAAATCCCGACCAGGGATTGTAGTATTTATAAATAAATAAATAAATACCCATATGTGGTCTTTGTTTCTGCATCAGGAGGTTCCAGTGTCCATAATTCCTTTAGTATGGCCGTTGGTCCTCTAATGTACAATCACACAGTAAATCGAAAGGAGAAAAGCTGAGGCTCGACTGCGGTATTTCTCTATAAGCAAATAATGATGGCACCAAGTATCTGTCCCAATTCTTTGGTCTTTCCTGGCACATGCGCCACATCAATTGCTTTAAGGCGCCATTGAAGTGCTCAACAAGACCATTCACCATAGGGTGCTGGTGTGGTTCCATAAATACTTCGTTTAGCGCAAAACAACGGACACAAGAAAAGGCGACAGGACAAGGCGCTTTTCTTGTGTCCGTTGTTTTGCGCTAAACGAAGTATTTATGGATCCGCACCAACTAGCCCGCCAACACATTGTGGTGGTGTGGTGTTGTCGGCAAATGTCGGAAGGACAGTAGTCTGCTCAGCTCTTGCATTAGACTGGAAATGAATTATTGACCTCGATCGCTCACAATTTCCCGTGGCAATCCCACCCACTGAAACATTTACACCAGAGCTTCCGGTACCCTCTCTGTTTCAATACTTCGTAATGCAATGGCATCAGGATAGCGCATTGTGCAGTCCACCATTGTCAGGATAAAATTATTTCCTTTTGCCGATATCGGTGAGAGTGGCCCGGTTATATCAATTGCCACATGTTGAAATGGCCTATCAATCACCAGCATTCCTAGGGGGTCATGTCCGACCAGGTGTTCTGGAACAGTACATTGATAGATGTCACAAGAGTGCACAAATTGGGTCACCTCAGCCTGCACGCCTGGCCAATAAAATTCTTCTAATGTCCTACCGGTGGTTCATTTGATACCTTGGTGGCCTGCTAAAACTCCTTCGTGCACCATCTTAAGGATGAACTGGCAGAGGCTTCTGGTACAAAAAAGAAACACGGGGACACACACAGCGCTGTGTGTTTCCCTGTGTGCCTTCTTTTGTCCAGTCTTTTAATCGCGTTACCATACTCCCCTTGAAGATGCATTACCAACAAGCCCACATTGCAACCCTTTGGGGAACAACAAGTTGGTCAACTTCTTTCCTCGTCAGCGATCTGTAGTGTCGGTAAAGTATGCCCTTGATCAAAACAAATTCTGCGCTTGCTAATGGCTTTGTCATTGCCTTCCCGATCATCAAAAATTAGCTCTTGAAGGTATAGTCTGCTCGCTGCAACGACTGCAGAACTTGTGGATTCGCATCTAGTATGTTTGATGCAGGAACAGGTAACTTAGTTTCCTTGGTTCCCCTTGTGGACGCTGCACTCACGGTCGCCCTGTCTTGGGACACACTGTGGCGCCAGACAGGCTCCTCTGCTGGTGCTGACTCTTTATGCAGGCTTGCAACATCAGATGAGTCACGTGATGTGTTGGAACTAGTGGGGCAGAGCACCCCATCTATGTTACCAAGAACAACGCCATGAGTGGCTTTTCCATGCAAAGTGCCTGTGTAAGAAGGGAGAGTCTACGTAGACCTCTGCCTTTGGAAGTTGCTTACATGAACCGTCCAGAAAGTAGACAGTACACATGATACCGGTGAAATTCTTTTCCTGTACCAGCGCACCCCTGACAACGACAGTATTGCATCCGGAATCTCTCGGCACCATCACAGGGTGCCCATCGAGATATCTGGTTGCTGTCGGCATCTCTTGCATTAGAAGCCCAAGCCAAATATCTTCTCTGTCTGTTTTTTCAGATGGCTTTGCTTTCTCTTCTGGTTTAGTGGTAGAAGCCAGACTTTTTTCATTCCGGGTGGCAGGCATCCGGTCGCAGTCAGCAATGGCACTTGATGCCTCCTTGTTGCTGCTCTTTGCGTTTGGGCACTCGTCAGCTTTATGGCCAGGTTTCCTGCATTTCCAGCAAAACAGGGACTTCGGTCCTTTTGACCGTGTACAACAATCTGCAGAATGGTGTCCTGGCTTGGCACATAGAAAGCACTAAGCTTTTCCTTTCCCGGCCTCTGTTTCGCATTTCTTGCTCTGCAAGACTGATTTACAAGTCTCTTTGTCCTTTTTTCCTCTGGCAAGGTTTATCAGGCCTTGTGCCTTCAAATAATGGTTTACTGCTTCAGCTAGCTTGTTGAGGTCACGGCATCCTCGTTCTTTCAGGAAGATGGCGAGCCTCTCTTCGCAACATAGCTAAAATCTTATCTCTTAATGTGTCATTCATTTTGTCTCTTTTCGCCATCTGCTACCAATCATCATAGTACCCGAGCAGTCGACCAGCAAACTGCTGCCCTGTCTCTGAATTCTCTGGCTTAGTTTCCCAAAACTTTTGTCAGTATCCTTCTTCCATATACCGGAACCTTTGCAGCAAAGTTTGCTTCAGCTTTTCATAATCTGTGGCATCCTCCGTAGCTATGTGTTCCACCGTGTGTTCAGGCTTCACCCGACAGGCTTAATGACAGCATCCACCTGTCTCCTGGCTGGTGGCTACCCGCTCGGAGCACTGTAAGTGTGTGTCGAGTTTGTCGGGGCCCTCGTTGTGTGGAGGAATCAGCTTGTGTGAACTTCTGAATGCTTCACCACTGGTTTCCCATCGTACTCTACCGGTTTCAACCATGCCAGCTGCATGCTCTACAAGACGACACCTAGTCTCTAGCAGAGTTCGCTCCGCCATCAGACGAACGATCTCCTGTTCGTGGGCCACTCGTGCCGCTTCCCTGTTCTCAGATTGTTTGTTGGACTCTCAGTTACGCTGCTCCTCAATCCACTCTTTCACTTCATTACCTGATAAGCCAAGCTCCTTGCCAATTGGAATAAACTTCTCAGAGTCCATTTCTGTTCACTGCACACAAGTGAAGTGCAGCTCTGAAGGTTGTAAGCAGTCCTGTCGCGGATGCCAGAAACTGTAGTGTTTGGGATTTTTCGGCACTTTTGCTGGTGCACATTGATGCGGAAGGAAGATAGAGTCATTTGTAAACCTTGTTCTTTTGTGAACATGGAAATAAATAAAAAGAACCTTAAAAGAATATAAAGAAAGTTAGTCAGCTGTGTAGCTGCAGTCAGTTCATCCACACACACCACACGAGGATAAACGGGTTAAAGCAGTCCAGTGCTGAGAGGTTCATGGTTCTGTCGTCACGCCACTGTAGAGTCCTCGTGCTTGAGTTGGCTGCAATGGTGACACATTCAGGCCCCGTCCAGCATGGTTCTTGGGACACAAGTCACACTCGGGATCAGCAGTGGCAGCCTCGAGGCGCCATGTCCAGCACAGCCTTGGTGCCCGACTTGTACGTAGGGTTGCTTGTTTTGGGGTTTTATATGTTTTTTAAATCTTAGGCAAAAATCAGGTGTCATTTTTTAAACTGATCATCGGGGAGAAATCGGGCTTTCTGTGAAACCATTCCGAAATATATCTTTCTTTCCAGGTTAAATCTACAGATGTACTAAGCAATCATCATCATCATCAGCCTGGTTACGCCCACTGCAGGGCAAAGGCCTCTCCCATACTTCTCCAACTACCCCGGTCATGTACTAATTGTGGCCATGTTGTCCCTGCAAACTTCTTAATCTCATCCGCCCGCCTAACTTTCTGCCGCCCCCTGCTACGCTTCCCTTCCCTTGGAATCCAGTCCGTAACTCTTGATGACCATCGGTTATCTTCCTTCCTCATTACATGTCCTGCCCATGCCCATTTCTTTTTCTTGATTTCAACTAAGATGTCATTAACCCGTGTTTGTTCCGTCACCCAATCTGCTCTTTTCTTATCCCTTAACGTTAGACCCATCATTCTTCTTTCCATAGCTCGTTGTGTCGTCCTCAATTTAAGCAGAGCTCTTTTCGTCAGCCTCCAGGTTTCTGCCCCATACGTGAGTACTGGTAAGACACAGCTGTTATAAACTTTTCTCTTGACGGATAGTGGCAACCTGCTGTTCATGATTTCAGGATGCCTGCCAAACGCACCCCAGCCCATTCTTATTCTTCTGGTTATTTTGGTCTCATGATCCGGATCCGTGGTCACTACCTGCCCTAAGTAGATGTATTCCCTTACCACTTCCAGTGCCTCGCTACCTATCGTAAACTGCTGTTCTCTTCCGAGACTGTTAAACATTACTTTAGTTTTCTGCAGATTAATTTTCAGACCCACCCTTCTGCTTTGGCTGTCCAGGTCAGTGAGCATGCATTGCAATTGGTCTCCTGAGTTACTAAGCAAGGCAATATCATCAGCGAATCTCAAGTTGCTAAGGTATTCTCCATCAGCCTTTATCCCCAATTCTTCCTACTCCAAGTCTCTGAATACCTCTTGTAAACATGCTGTGAATAGCATTGGAGAGATCGTATCTCCCTCTCTGACGCCTTTCTTTATTGGGATTTTGTTGCTTTCTTTATGGAGGATTACGGTGGTTGTGGAGCCACTATAGATATCTTTCAGTATTTTTACATATGGCTTATCTACACCCTGATTCCGTAATACATCCATGACTGCTGAGGTTTCGACTGATTCAAATGCTTTCTCGTAATCAATGAAAGCTATATATAAGGGTTGGTCATATTCCGCACATTTCTTTATCACCTGATTGATAGTGTGAATATGGTCTATTGTTGAGTAGCCTTTACGGAATCCTGCCTGGTCCTTTGGTTGACAGAAGTCTAAGGTGTCCCTGATTCTATTTGCGATTACCTTAGTAAATACTTTGTGGGCACGGGCAGTAAGCTGATCGTTCTATAATTTTTCAAGTCTTTGGCGTCCCCTTTCTTATGGATTAGGATTATGTTAGCGTTCTTCCAAGATTCCGGCACGCTCGAGGTTATGAGGCATTGTGTATATACGGTGGCCAGTCTTTCTAGAACAATTTTCCCACCATCTTTCAACAAATATGCTGTTACCTGATCCTCCCCAGCTGCCTTCCCCCTTTACATAGCTCTTAAGGCGTTCTTTACTTCTTCCGGTGTTACTTGTAGGATTTCAAATTCCTCTAGACTATTCTCTCTCACATTATCGTCATGGGTGCTACTGGTACTGTATAAATCTCTATAGAACTCTTCAGCCACTTGAACTATCTCATTCATATTAGTAATGGTATTGCCGGCTTTGGTCTCTTAACGCATATGTCTGATTCTTGCCTATTCCTAGTTTCTTCTTCAATGCTTTTAGGCTTCCTCCGTTTCTGAAAGCATGTTCAATTCTATTCATATTATAGTTCCTTATGTCAGCTGTCTTACGCTTGTTGATTAACTTAGAAAGTTCTGCCAGTTCTATTCTAGCTGTAGGGTTAGAGGCTTTCATACATTGGTGTTTCTTGATCAGATATTTCGTCTCCTGCGATAGCTTACTGGTATCCTGTCTAACGGAGTTACCACTGACTTCTATTGCACACTCCTTAATGATGCTCATAAGATTGTTGTTCATTGCTTCAACACTAAGGTCCTCTTCCTGAGTTAAGGCCGAATACCTGTTCTGTAGCTTGATCTGGAATTCCTTTATTTTCCCTCTTACGGGTATCTGATTGATCGGCTTCTTATGTACCAGTTTCTTCCGTTCCCTCCTCAAGTATAGGCTAATTCGAGTTCTTACCATCCTATGGTCACTGCAGCGCACCTTGCCGAGCACGTCCACATCTTGTATGATGCCAGGGTTAGCGCAGAGTATGAAGTCTATTTCATTTCTAGTCTCGCCATTTGGGCTCCTCCACGTCCACTTTCGGCTAACCCGCTTGCGGAAGAAGGTATTCATTATCCGCATATTATTTTGCTCTGCAAATTCTACTAATAACTCTCCCCTGCTATACCTAGAGCCTATGCCATATTCCCCCACTGACTTGTCTCCAGCCTGCTTCTTGCCTACCTTGGCATTGAAGTCACCCATCAGTATAGTGTATTTTGTTTTGACTTTACCCATCGCCAATTCCACGTCTTCATAAAAGCTTTCGACTTCCTGGTCATCATGACTGGATGTAGGGGCGTAGACCTGTACTACCTTCAATTTGTACCTCTTATTAAGTTTCACAACAAGACTTGCCACCCTCTCATTAATGCTATAGCCTTCCTGTATGTTACCAGCTATATCCTTATTAATCAGGAATCCGACTCCTAGTTCTCGTCTCTCCGCTAAGCCCCAGTAGCACAGTATGTGTCCGCTTTTTAGCACTGTATATGCTTCTTTTGTCCTCCTAACCTGACTGAGCCCTATTATATCCCATTTATTACCCTCTAATTCCTCCAATAACACTGCTAGACTCGCCTCACTAGATAACGTTCTAGCGGTAAATGTTGCCAGGTTCATATTCCAATCGTGGCCTGTCTGGAGCCAGGGGTTCTTAGCACCTTCTGCTGTGTCACAGATCTGACCACCGCCATGGTCAGTTGCTTCGCGGCTGCTGGGGACTGAGGGCCGGGGTTTGATTGTTTTCCACCGCTGGGGTAGTCATCAAATGACTGCCGCAGCAGACGCTTCTGAAATGGAATCCTGCTGCGCGGCAGCAGGATTCGAACCACGGTCCTCCTGCACGCGAGGTGGATACTCTACCGCCACCGCAGGAGTTGTACGCCACATTTAACCTACAGTGGTGCCTTCTTTGATCAGTCAAGGTGGACCAATCTGAGCTCGGTTAAACCGCACAGATGGCACTCAACTGGAGAAACCTGGTATTCATGACCTGCAAATGTGTGGCCATACATAATAAAGGAATTTCTTTTAGGGGTCCCGTACAGTGATAAACTAAAAGAAAAAAAATATTAAAAAGGGGGCAGGAAAGAAAAAAGAAGAAAGAAAACAAAAAGGGAAGAGAACAAGGGATTTGAACTCATGACGCTTGGATGTTGCCTGAAGAGATAGCACAGTCAGTTCGTCCGTCAGGCCCCAGGTTACATTGAAGCGCCATAGCTCCTGTCCAGAGCCTCGTACTTATGTGTAAAGAGGCTGATGTTGTTCGCGATGGTCGATTTTTGCCAATTCCGAGTAGTTGGAAGGCATATGCACACGAAAAACTTCCTTAATAAATTTAGAGACTTGAGAAAAAGTTTCGTTAACAACCGATAACATGGCAATCAGCACTCGAATACAACAAGAGGAATTATTGAGACATGGAAAATTTCCTTGAACTAAGTCTGGTTTGCGAGAGAAATGCTTCTAAGTATGGAACATTTTAAAAGATGGGGGAATATAAGATATTCTCCGCGCTCACCGAGAGGATGGCGGCTGCACGAGGCTACACCAGGCACCTTACTGAGGCATGGGGCTCTGTGGCCGGAACAAAGCCCCTTTTCCAGCCAGCCAGGCGCAGATGACGGGCGTTCCGATCGCCCAAGGATGCGTGGACATTGTGCAGCTTGAATTGAGCGGCTCTGGAGACTAGGAAAAGTTTTAAGCAGATGCGTGGCGAGTGCGGCACGCTTAGCGTGGGAAGCTACCTCGAGTAACTATCTCAAGGATTGCTGCTCACGAGAGCGAAATACCTTTACCTAATTATAATAACTCTAATATGACTACTTTCGAAAGAGAATGGCGCAGGGGGCTGTACTACGAGTGCTATGACTGATAATTTCTGTATATATATATATATATATATATATATATATATATATATATATATATATTTCCATCTCATCTACGGGATCGAATGCAAGCGCTGTTGCTTTGTTTCTGCGTGTAGTAGTTAAGAGAACGAGTTTAAGGGAGGAGAAAAAAAAGGAAAGGAAAATTTCTGATCTGACTATACCAGCCGACAAGTCGTACCGCTTGCACCGGCCAATGAAATTGAAAGCCTCTCATACAACTCTAGCACAAGGCTGCAAAGGCTACCTTGTACAAACTTCTGCAGACTGCCATATTCAGTGCCTGCTGGCCAATGTATGTAACCAGACAAATAATACACTAACAAATGGATAATTCATGCAACTTAATGGAACTCATTGCATAATGGGAAGTATCATGCTCACCGTATTGTAAGTTCGTTTGACTGCCTTTCTTGCACCTCCACGCTTCGTATTGTAAGTTAGTTTGGCTGCCTTTCTTGCACCTCCACGCTTCGTTTTAGAAAACTAAGCAATACACTCAGGTTATTTTATCAGAAGGTATCGCAGGCTGAACTCAAACACGTTAAAATTGCTGTTTATTTCAAGCTGGTAATCAGGGGGGACATCAGGGTTTTCTAGCAAATACTCCGAAATTTGGCGTTTCTTTGGAAATGAATCAGTAATGATGACAGTAAAGAGCATTGATAACTTTTAAGAAATGGAACATTTTATTCACGAAAAGCTCGTGATAGATTCTGCGCACCATTGTTTACATACATTATCATCTGCATGCGCAACATGTCGGTCTCCATTCAAGACCTGTCCGGTCTTTGAACGTATCTCAGCTGGGTGAAAGTTCTCTTGACATCACAGCTTCCATTAGCTAGGCACAACAATGTCAGCACAGCATTTGCCAGCCTGGGGTAGCGAGCGGTAGTGTCATGCCAATACTCACTGAATTTGACAGCTGTGTTTGTGGTGCTTTCTTCCAGCAAGTACTAGTTGAACTCGTCGTGAAATGAATCTACATAGTCGATTACGGACATGAACAGAGGTCGGTAGTCATCAAATGACTGCCCCAGCAGACGCTTCTGAAATGGATCCAGGACAGCTCCCAACTTCCACAGAGTTAGCTGGTTTTCATCTGTGTCTGAGACTTTATGTGCAACAGTGCTGTGCCATTTTGTGGCGAGTTTTGTGCAGAACTCTTCACAACATGTTTTTACTAATGTGGTGCTGCTCTTGGGTAACATAGACAAAACAGCTCTGGCCTGATCACTTTTACCGATCATCGTTGAAAGCTTGCTGATAGTCTGCTGCAGCTTGAAGTTTACCAGGTGATCAAAGCTGGGCATCAGAAGTTTTCCGCTTTCAGGCGTTTTCTGGGTGTCTAAAAATGGGCCGAGTTTGTCTCTCATTAGGATTGCCTTCGCATAAACAAGTTCTTTTTCAGAAAGTATTGCTCCAATAGCTTCCACTTCGCTGCTATCATGCGAGCTTTCAGCAAGTTCCACTAACGAGCTCCACATTGCTGTGACAACCACAAGCGCTTTATACAAGCTTTGCCATCTATTCGAGACAACAGAAGGTGGCTTCTTAACGTCAGGTCCAAAAAGGCCATTAGAAGCACAAATTTCGGTGTACTTTTTGTAGAGCTTGTTAGCGTGCTTAAATAACGCTCCAATCTTACATCACTACGGATTGAACTGATGACATGCACAGTAAAGAAATGGCATGATCAACACTCACATGAGTCAGGTGTGCTAAATCTTCCACATGCAAGATTTGGATCCCTTCAACTTGACATATTTCTGTACCATTTTTCGCATGTACTCTACTGAGTCTGTGGCTACAGCCACGTCTTTCCATGTCTTGCTTACGGTCAGGAGAGCCTGGCTGACTACGTTGGCCACCGTGTAGCTGTTCAAAGCATTTACTCTGTTGACGTTGACCAAAACAACTGCTTCTCCATGTTTTTTTGGCTATATTAGCACAGGAGAGTGTTGATGGTAGGCACTCCTGTGGTGCCTGGGGATTCGTTGACGATGACACTCACTTTCACATCTCGCATATCATCGCAGATTTTCACCATGTCCTTGTCAAACGCTTCTTTCAGGTATTGCAGCCGAAGTCTTTGTCCTGTTGGCATGGTCTTCAGGGCCTTGCAGTATTTGTGTACGAAGTACCCTAGAGGTCCGTCTGCCTGGTGCATGCTGATTCCACTGTACGCTAGGGCACGAACGAAGTCATGGATTATGCCATCTGTTTCAGTTTCTTTCACACATTGTCTACAGGACATTTCAAAAAGCGTCTGCTCTTTGAAAGAGCAGACGTTCCCACCTCAGTATCTTGAACTTTTTATGACGAGATGACACTGGATGCTCGTGAATTCAGTCGTAGGGCTTCTTCGCTGGATCGATGACCACCTCGGTGTTACAGTATTTGCACACTAACTTGCAGCTGCCTTCACTGTCTTTCGTTGCGATCTGGAGATCTTCATGCTCTTTACACCGGTCATACAGTGTCTTGTTTTCTTCCGATATCCACGCTGAATTTTCCCTTGCCGCGTACTAGAACCTTATGTTTGCTACGGTGGCTTTGCGCTCACCAGTCGCCCCTGATAATGGGAAGTGACGATGCCAATCATGCGTTTCATTGGTTAGAGTTTGCACCCTAAACCAATCAGATGCATGATTCACTTCATCACCAGTTCATTTTCTCCAGATGACTGGTGAGTTCTTTGTTAGCAGTGCTTCAAATTTGTTGATAAAACCTGTAGGAAAACCTAAGACCAACCGCATATCGCTTGCTGTCACATTCTCTCGTTTGTCGTCCCCCCCCCCCATACGTGACCTTTTTTTTGAGTCATTTGAATGGGAACAATGCCGCCATTTTCGATATCTTGCTGTTCTTGTCAAGACAGAATTTTGAGTGCAGTGGCTTCTTTCCCTTCTTTTGTGGGCAGTCGAAAGGGGACATCACAAGCTGCATGAAGCGCGGGGTATGCAGAACGCTACATAGCTCTCAACAAGGCCGACCGAGCACGTCTAACTCACCGTGACGGAGGCTGGCTGAATAAAAGTGATAATAGGCATTGGGGCCCTCGCTGGCAAAAAACATGCGCACGAAACATCTTATTGTTCAATCCCTCCCCCACTGACTTGTCGCTCGTGCCTTTCGCATGAAAGCCATTGAAGCAGGTGAACATACCCGAGGCTAATCTGCAGTAGGCGAAGCGGCATATTTTTTTTTTCATTTTTTTTCTTCCTAAATTTGTTACTCCCTGACTGGCAGCCATGTGCTCGCACTGTGGTCAGCCTCAAATGTGTTTGCCCCTTTCCTTTGCAAGCCTTTTTTTTGGGGGGGGTGTGCACGTACAAACTCATGGCGACCTGTCGAGAAAGTGGTAATAAAAAGGTGCAGCGCTAGAAAGCAATATCTGCTCTCCAAGCAGCAGGGTAAGAATGTGGCCGTTTGTTTATATTGCGAGGGGCGCCCGGAGAGAACGGCAGACCGTCAGCACACAATTGTGCAGATAGCTACTGGGAAGGTTCATTCGGGAGAAATCGGGTTTAACCTGATTCTCCTGAAACATGTTCGGGGTGTAAAAATTGGGTAAAATCGGGTTTCACCCGAACACAAACAATCCTACTTGTACACCACTTGCAGCTCATGAGCTGTGGTGGTAGACCCAGGATGGCCTCGGTGCGCAGCTCGTATGCCACTCACAACCTACATGTGGCGGTCGCACGTGAGGGCTCCATCTAGCACAGTCACCTCTGTGCCACACTGGAGTGCTGCTTGGCACAGCTCAGGTGCGGCAGCTCATGGACCAGCGGCCCTTGGGTCAGCCAGCGTCTCGAACACTGGCAGCTGGAGCCCTGGTACATTGAACACTGTCTTCTGCGCTCGGCTCCGTAGTGCTCCGCACCTTGCCATGCATGTCTCACCCGGCAGGACCTCGTTCACCCCAGGAACTCTGAACTGTTGCCCTCCTAGTCCGAACAATGTGAGATCGTGTCTCATGCAGCCACTCTCGTGCACCCGTTCACTTCTTCCTTCCTTATGGAGCTTGGGGGTCCGCTCCGATCTTCTCGCATCACTTACATGTTACACGCAATTTATCACCAGTAGAGCCGGCAGCTGGTAGTCGCACCACCCAATTCATGCTTTTGGGGCAACATTATGTGAACTGTTTTTAAAGCGAAGCTTTCTTTGCCTCTTCCTTCGACTTTCCCACTGCTGCTGCTGCTGCTGCTGCTGCTGCTGCTGCTGCTGTCGAGCACATCGTGTCGGGGGATGGTTCAGAGTGTGTATATAGATGACAGGTGCGAGTAAGAGAGGAAAGGCGACAGGAGAAACTTGTTTTCACCCCACAGCATTGAATGTGCACGATGCCCTCTGGAGATCCCTGGCCGTCGCCACATTAGCCGCTTGATAGCTGTAATTATCCATGACTCTCCTCAGAAGCATTGCAGAAACTGCAGCGCTTCCTTTTCTGCTAACATGCGAGGGCAGAGGGGACGCAGATAGAACTGTAGAGATGAGAAGAGAGGGAGGAGAAGAGGCAGTCCCCATATAAGAGAGGGGGGAGGTGACGTGAGAAGGCAAGGAAACCCCACCACTATACGACAGCAGTTGTGGGCAAACAATATAAGCTTAAGTTAAAGGTATGGTACAGTATGTTGCTGATATTTCTGAAAAATAAGCGCCATGCAAATAGGTCAAGTGAACAGATTACACAGGGCATGCAGAAGCAGAGCTGCATTAATTAAAGTGCACTGCAGAGTCCAGGAGACATTACGGAAGCGGTCGACCGTCAAATCAACACTTCTGTGCTCGCCGCATTAGCTTTGTGGCTATGAAATTGCTAGAGGCCGTGGATTTGGCAGCCATATTTTGACGATGGCGAAATAGAAAATGCACGTGCACTTAGATTTAGGGACACATTACGGAACATCACAGTGTCAAAAATAATCTGGAGTCTGCCACTACGGCTTGCCTCACAATGGCTTGCCTCATAACGGCTTGCCTCATAATCCAAGTGTGGTTTTGGGACGTACAGCCCCATAATCCCATTCAAGTTTAATACTTCTGCCACAATGTGATGTGCCATGTGAGGCAATGACAACGCTCAACCCTCTCAAATGTTGTAAAGTATGGTGCACAACAATGCCTCAAGCAAACACCTCTCCCTGTGTGTTCTGTGTACTACGCAGACAAACAGCAGTGGTGCACGCAAGGTAGCATTTAACATCAACTCAGCACTCTCGTGCTAGCCTAAACATTGGAACAAATTGAGCTTTAGCCATCAACATTGCTGCTAATTATCATCAATCAAAGCATCCAGTACGGAAAAACTTACATCGATTCCCACAGTGTGTGGGATCTGCATATCTTTAGCTCCTCTTAACACTACCTTATAGTACTATATACATAGCAACTGGCTTATTATATGGCAAATATTCTCATGGGACTTGAGCGTCATAGTTCGTGAGTGATCTAAAAGGCTTGCAAGGCTTCGCTGGCAGAGGCACCTCGAATACTGCCATGTTGACGGTCCATCTGCTGCCGAGGATTGCAGCTCCAGAACGTCTGCTCAGTTTTTCCTTCTTCCTGGGACTGCGTAATGCATGGTACATCTCGTAATCACCTAGGCCTAAATGTGCAGACGAAGCCACTGTGTCAAAGGTGTGCAAAATCTAGGCAAATGTGCTGTAGCACTTTTCAGGTGCCTTGCACTTCAAAAGCCGTTCAATCTGGAGAATGATACATGTGCATGTCTTTCCTTCTTGACAGGGTGGACAGTGGCTATCGCTCGACCATGAGCGTGCAGTCCTCCTTGGTGATGCTGCCCATCTACCTGTTTGGCACAGAGGAGCAGAAACAGAAGTACCTGCCAAGGCTGGCACGAGGCGAACTGCTGGGCTGCTTCGGTCTCACCGAGCCCAACCATGGCAGCAACCCAGGGGGCTTGGAGACCCGTGCTCGGCATGACCCTGCTGCACGCACCTACACACTCAATGGTTCAAAGACCTGGTAAGGAGGTGCCTGGAGCATGCAGTTTTCCAGAAATCAATTGACGTTTTTGTAGTGCTGTGTGTTGTCCTATCGAATTGTTTTTTTATTGTTATATTCACTGTGTTGCACTGTACTTGTTTTATAGGATCCAAATGATCCCATATCTGAGTTTCTGGCACTTTTTACAAGTAACATGTTGATATATTCTTTGTAGTGAGGCTTTTATATTGTATTTTAGCAAGGTTTCCTATACCTGTGAAACTACAGGTCTAGCCATCCAGCCAGTCCCTGCCTGGAAGTGAATTGTACTCACAGTGGAGGCTGCCATGCTGTGAGCTATTTATTTATTTATTTCATTTATTTTACCCTCAGTGTTTGCACATTACAGAGGAGAGGGGCATACTACAGACCAAAATTGGAAAAAAAAATGTAGATACAGTAACAGTAAGGAGCAGGAACAATCGACAAATTCATACAAAAAATGTACAGTTGCAACTAAGAAAAAGCAGAGTAATTTCAAGATCTAAAAAAAAAGAACTGGCTATGCAGAAGAACAAATTGAGTACAGATAATTAGGCAATGTTAAGCATGTTATTAAAAAAACACGTAAAGCGTAATGTATTCGTATAGCAGTACAGTGAAACCTAATTAAACCGTAGTTGGCCAGAGCTCCGAAAAAGTACGTACTATAAACGGTAGTACTGGTTAACCGAAATAGCATGAGATAGCCCACTTACCTGTCAAAAATGGAAGAGAGAGTGCGATGAAAGGGGAAGAAACGTGCAGTATTTATTTACTTCGCTCGACAAAAGTGTTATTTTCATTTGATGCCGCGGTGGCCTAGCAGCGACGACAGCGGTCTCAAACTTACTGAAGCTGCGAGCCAGCTTTTCAACCAGCCCCCTCTTCTCAGCAAACACTCGCATTGCTGATTCCTCGTTAGTGTTGCATATTCTCCGTGTGCGGGCACGGTAGTGTTGCAGAAGTCGCAGGGCACCTTTTCATTGCGGGGTGTTGTTCTTGTTCCAATGACTGCATTCGTGAGGCTGACGTAATGCGCGGCTTCTGCCACTGTCGGACCTGAATCGCCCGTGCTGTCGCTTTCCGTGCCGTCTTTATCACTGTCGCTAGGCGACACTTCGGCTAAACAGAGGCAACGATGGCGAAAAGTCGAATCTCGCAGACAACATCTCTTTGCGGTCGCAGCAGCGTTGCTGAGCAACTTCTTCACATTCCAAATGCCACACACCGTAGTCAACGGTAGACCCATGTCGCGTGCCAGCACCAACTTTTTCGTGTCGCGTTCTGCAGCACGAAGGATGTCTAATTTTTCTTCTATGCTAAGCACCTGGCGTCTTTTTTATCCGAGCTCCGGCATGACGCGAGTCCTATCTTACACGACGCCACAATGCTCTCTGGGACGGCACCGAAATGATGTTGATGTGGCTTCACGCACAGACGCACAGGGCGCTTGGAGGCCGTTGTTCAGATCTCTGAGGCCTGTTGTTCTGCCGGCCGCCCGATGGAGACGAAGCATTGCCGTGTTTGCGCGACACAAAGTGGAAACACTACGTGTTAACCGATACGTACGCAATAAGCTGGTACGGTTTATGTGGATACAAAACATATTATGTTCAATGGCCGCTGAATCGGGGATTTGACTTTACTACTTTTAAAATGAAACTACTGTTTAAGCGGGTACGGTTTAGCGAGGTTTTACTGTAGCTGTTTCTGGCAGCTGATTCCATTCGGAGGTGGTCCGAGGTTAAAAGTGAATAGGTCACAGTTCTGCTATGAGGAACATCAACTTTTTGGAGGTGGTCAATTCTAGCTCATATGAAAGGAGAGGTTTTAATGAGCTGTTCACGAAGATGATTGTTGCGATAGTAAATTTTATGAAAAAGAGTGAGCCGGGATATTTTGCGCTGAATAGTAAATTCCAGAACATTAAGCAGTGACTTCATCATGGTGACACTGGCTGTGCGGTCATAATTGGATAAAATGAAGTGAATGGAATGATTCTGCACTCTTTCAAGTTTGTTTATCAGTGTAGTATCATCGGGATCCCAGATAGACTATGTATATTCAAGTGATGGATGGATGTAAGTGGTGTAGAGAAGCTTTTTAGGTAAATGATGGGGGTGCTACATAGAAATTTCTTCGAAAGTACCCTAGTGAACGGTCAGCTTTGGCGATGATGTACCTTACATGATGGTTCCATGATAGGTTACTACAGATATGAACACTGAGATATTTGTAAGATAAAACAGACTCAAGAGATGTATTAGCAAGATGGTAGTTCTAATTCCATGTTGCACGTTTGACACCAAGCAAGTATGTTATTTAAATTGGTCTGGAGTAAGGCAACATCTTCTTGGTTATCTATTTTTTGGTAAATTACACAGTCATCTGTGAATAGGCAAACATTTGATGAAATGTTACTGGGTAGGTCATTCATGAAAATTAAGAAAAGTAAGGGTCCCAATGCAAACCCTGGGGCACACCCGATAGCAGTGGTTGGACTGGTGAATCAACAGTATTAGCAGAAACAAACTGAGTACGGTTAGAAAGGAAAGGTCGAATCCAGTTGAGCACATTAGGATCTAGGTTTAATTGGCCAAGCTTAAAAAGTAGTAACTGATGACTAACCTTATCAAATGTTTTAGAGTAATGTAAAAAAATACAATCTATTGGAAATGCAGAATTGAGCAAATGATGCAGGCCATTAGTAAAGACCACAAGCTGTGTTTTGCAAGAAAGATTCTTGCGGAAGCCATGTTGTGAGGGTGTAAAAAACTGGTTCGACTCAAGAAAACTAATAAGGTGAGTGAATACAATATGTTCAAAAACTCTACGTGGAAGAGGTGTGAGTGAAATTGGATGGAAATTTGATGGATTGTGTGTTAGCCCAGACTTGTGATCTGGAAATTAAGTGTGCTTTGATTCTTGCCAGGTTGTGACAAGGCCATACAGCCAATTATGCTCAAAAACATTGGAGAGTCAAAAAGTGCACGCTGAAGATGTGTTCCCATCGGGCACAGTCCACCCTTGGGCAGCTTGTGATGTGTGCTTGCAAAGCGTGCATGTGGTGATGCATTGCAAGGCAAGCCCATCGTGGTGGCTTGTGTGCCCTTTAGTTCTTCGCTTCCCTCTGGGATGGCCAGTGGTTATGTCAGCCGGGCACCCTCCATTGTACTACTCCGTGACTACCAGCTACGCACCGCTAAGCGGGGAAAGCAACGTGGGTGAGGAGAAAGTCAAGTGTCCCTGCACAGCTCATCGTTTCCCCTATTCTCTCCCTTATAATCCAACTTGGAATGCCTGGTTTTGTACACGCGCACATTCCAACTTACAGACATCCTTCTATAAATTCTTATGCTGTGTACACAGTGTGAGACATCTTGCACCACTGAGGCAGCTCAGATGGTTCCTGATGAAGACATGTGGACTAATCTTGTATGCAACCTTACAGACAATCTGTGATGCGAAGGATCTGTTTTAAACAGCTTGCAAATTTTGTTAGAGCTCTGCAAACACTCCAACAGGTGCATTGTTCTGCAGGATCACCAACTCACCTGAAGCCGATGTGTTTGTGGTGTGGGCCAAATGTGAGGAGGATGGCATCATCCGGGCCTTTGTGCTTGAGAAGGGCACCCCGGGGCTGACCGCGCCACGCATTGAGGGCAAGTTCTCGTTGCGCGCCTCGGCTACCGGCATGATCATCATGGAGGAGGTCACCGTGCCCGAGGACGCCCTCTTGCCAGCATCGCGGGGCCTCAAGGTACAGCATCTCAGATGAAACTTGTCCCTCGCAACAAGTGGGCTCACTGTCAGTGGCACAGTTGAATTTCATTAATTTGACATTCGCTGTGATAAATTTCAAGCTATAGGCAACAACACTTCGTTCGGTTTCTTAGCATCTTTTTTTTTTCCTTTTCTCTCCTTTTTTTTTTTTCCAGCTGGCGGGACACGCCGGCTAACACGTGGGCGTTGACATGTGATTGACAGACGGCCGGGTCCCTGGCCTTGTGCACAGCACTCCTTTATTCTCAATTCGACATGATAACACACCTTCACTCGTTGCCGCACCCACCTGCATTACACCCTCTCTCCTTTAGAAGAACCCCACCTATATATACTGTGGCGAGGAAAGCACATGTCGCCTTGAAGAAGACAAGTCCACATGTCGAAACGTTGGCTGCTGCTTTCACTTTGTTCTCGTTTTGCTCATCGCCTTGAATTTCCATCTCCCGCCTTCCCCATGTTTTCCCCGTATTAATTTGACTGTGACAGAAGTGACGTACTTGATTGAATCGTCTGGTGGGTAAAGAGGAGGCAGAAAGAACGCTAATACCCACCACTGTTTCAAGCGGCAGTTTTTCTGGCTTCAAAGTACAAGGCAAAGGGTGTGCGGATGGCCCACCCAATTTCTTACCAAGAAAAATGTAGCATTTCTCTGATTATGACAATGAGAAAAATGTGGTTCTTTTTTAGACTGTCCAGCATTCTTAAAAAACTGCCTGTGGCAGGTAGCATAATTGTAGTCCCTGAGCTGGATTACTCAAAGTGGGGGACACAACTTGCATGAAAAATCGACATGCATAATCAACTAATCAACAAAAAGTCATCAGTTAAGTTTTGACCTAGTTACTTTACGGCACACATAGCACTTTATGATGGGCCCTGATTCAGCCGGCTGGTCATGGCACCAGTGCTCGAGCCTAGCTCAAACTTGTTCATTCTCGTCTTCTCGATCACCGTGCAGGTGTGCTGCTTCATTTCAGTCTGCCTTCCTCACGGTGTAACGGCCCGTGCACTAGCCACAAAGTGCTTGGGAAGGGTCGCGCGTGCGGCCCGGTCTAGGGTGCAGGTGCCACAAAAAAAAAACAAAAGCACACGAATGTGCACTACTGCAAGCACTCGTATTGTGCTGCAACTCCATCAGTAAATTTGCGCCAATGCGGGGCCGAAAACTTGCATACCATATTACTGCAACTCCACGTTTAAAATGGCAAGTGGCCATGGCTTCGTTTGGACTGCACCGTAAACCATGTAGCAGCTGCCTTTCATTGATGGCTAGCAAACTTATAGAAAAACACCTGCCTTACACTGGGGCAACACTTCAAAGACATTACATTGCCAACAAAGTCTTGACGGGCTTTTGTGTCGACAGCACCGACAAAATCAGCGTACTGTCCATCATTCAACCGAATCCTGGCACAATCGGCCATCGAACTGGCAACGCCATAGCCACAGAGCCTTCACTTGCATATATAAGTAATCACGCTCAAGATGGGAGCCGAAACATGCCTTCGAAGCTGAAGTGCACCAACTTCAGCCCTAACAAGCCGTGCACACGAAGTTTTTGCTGATGTTGATCCTGTTCAGCAAATGTCAGGCTATGTGATAGGCAACATGCAGCAAAAAAAAAAAAAAGAGTCCGTGTGCCTGCTACTGGTGCACCTGAACTTTAATTAAAGGTAAGCAGTTAGGATGAAGGAAACTGCTTCTATAGTTCGGTTCTGGCTTTATCGATTTGAAATCAACTACTATTTACTCTGCACAATGTGTAACACATTAAGCAAAGAAGTGGCTACACATACAGCTGTGCCAACATTAGTAGACATCAGTAGAGATGCAGCTGTCCCAACGTTATGTAGATACGTAAGTCTGTACATGTTGGTACAGTGACACATTTATTAATTAATACCAGAGATGCACTGTTTAGCTCTACTTCAAATGGGAAACAAGAATGGGAAGCATTCGGTACAGCATAAACAACCACCTCACTCAACTACCAGCAGTGTCAGCGATGGCATTCACGTATTTGCGAGCGAACTCTGCAGCCTGTAGACCCTTTCTATGTTTATGAACAGCTCCCAAAAGACTTCTGGTTGAGCCCTCTGGAACAACACAATTGAAGTAGTAACCTCGCGCAATAGATAAGAAAGGTGGACAAAGACAAGCGCTACACTCACAAATGTTTAATGGAAGGATAGAATCATACATATATATCCTCTTGTCACGCATGCGCATGCCAAACAAAAAAGAACAGGCACATGCACATCAAGGCGGTTGCGCAAGAAGTCAAATTCGGCATCAAGTAATGACATGGAAGGATTACTTATACACCTATCGCTATTCTTGATAAAGAAGGCCTCAAGTGCAAGCCTAGAAGAGGCGTTGCTGCTCCTGCCCACAATAGTAGACTTGAGGCCTTCTTTACGTTTTGACATTATTTAATATCAACAATGTGCTGTTTATTTGAAGCTAACGACGATCTGTCGAGATGTTGATGTAAACAAGTGCACCGCTTTGGTAAATCCAATATGGAAGGCTGCACTTGAAGACCTCTTGAATATGCAAAATGTCTAAAGAATGTGTAAAACCATTATAAAAAGCGAGCTGCAATTGCCCCCATAAATCGTTGACAACAGATTACAAAGACTGGCTGTGTTGGCAGAGGGGACTTGGCGTGCCTTTATCAGCAGCACGGTTGGCACAACAGTGCAATCAGGATTTCTCACCAAGTAGCCAGTGAGTTCTACGTGACTTCTAGGAACTACATGCTGCCCCAGAGAAGCCATGAATAATTAATCGTGATCCACAAAATGCACAACCAACGCAAGCCCATCATGGGTGCTGGTACGCAAATCGACAGGCGAAAGCCCCGGCACCCTACCAAAACATTTCCAGAAGTGTGCGGCAGGGGGCAGCACAGAAAATGAAAAAGACAGGGTGATGTTGGTTGTATTTGTGTTCCGGACATGCCATAAACTTATGTATAGTGTCATGGAACTTCTTTCAAAGTTATAACCGAACTCTGCAATTCAATAGAATGCATTATGTTGTGAAAATGTCCACAAATGCCAAGTAGTTAGTTTTATTCTGAACAGATCATTATTATCCCAGTTGCCCTCAGAATAGAGAATGTCAAATGTGGCTCCAATGCATAACTGCCCAACACGACGGCGTTGAGTGGCAGTGATGAACATTGAGGAACACGGTGAACATTTTGTCTCGAAATGCAAAGCTGGGCAGTGTATGGAGGCAGCAGTGGTGGAACAGCTGTACCAACAGGTGACTTTAGAAAGTGGCACGTGCCCTCAAGCGGCTGCCAGTAAGGCATTATGGGAATCCATGAGGAAAGGCGCTCTGTCGTCTGCTTCATTTGCAGCCACCTGCATAGTATGTGCCTTGACTGTTAACTGGGGTCAAGCCTCTCTTCTACCGAACTTGGCTAACCATAGTACAAAAGGTTAGAAAGAAAAGCATGGTGGCCACAATATGCCGTGCGGGTTCAGGAGGATCTCCTCCGCACAGTCAGTGCTCCGCGCAGTGCTTTTTGCCTGTTGGGTGTATGCAGCGAAGCCCGGGAATTTTTGTGACTTGCTTTTGCTAAACACATGAAACACTTAGCCACAATGCATTGCCGAGAGGACTGTGACATGCCATCAGAACATGAGATAGGTTTTATCTACACTACTACTTTGTTGCAGTTCAACCGTGCGTATCCATGAATACATTCCAGCAGCAATCACATTTAAAGTTATTCAGCGGGTAAAGAGCTTGTCGTGGGGCACTTAGCCGTGTATATTATGCCCTAGAATATGCCTCATGCCAGTTAGAATACAGAAAATGCTATTTTGAACCGATATCTGTGAATGTCTTTCTACACATTTGACAAGTTGCCAGGGACTATCGACATATTGCACGTAAACGTTACCTGCCGCTGGTGCTTTCTTCCAAATGTGTATTGAAAAATATGCCTTGGTAATATACTGGTAACATATTGGTAACAGCTGTGAGGTTCCTGTTAGTGTGCTTTTTATCTTTAAGAGCATGCGAGAGCACACTGTTCCACAAGACACTGTGCAACCCCTATATGATTGCAGCAGTCATCCAATGATGTGTACAAGCCTTCCGCATGTCTTCTGGGCAGATATTCTTATGGAAGGATGAAAGAAGAGAGAGGAAGAAGAAGATCGGAGACACTGGCTGCTGTGCGTGTTGTTGGTGCTCAGCCATCTGAACTACTCTGACTCATCCTGTATATATATTGTAAATATAGTCTTTCTGTACTCGCAACATCCCCGAAACATATTGGTGGGAGGTGCAGGGTACCACGGCTGGAAATGTAGCTCCACAGTGGACGTCGCATCACCGTCTGCACCATGAATGACGGTGAGCATGCGGGATCAACGTCGTTGCCACCTCCAACGTCACCGTCGCCAGCTACATCGTTGTTAGCTTCGGTTGTGGTTGTGGTTGTGCAACCCAAGGATCTTGGAACTTCCTGCGGGACCGATGGCGCTGACGTCGAAGAGTGGGTGGCTATGTATGAACGCGCGAGTGGAATCAACAGATGGGACCCAACACTAATGCTAGCTAACCTGTTGTTCTACCTAAGAGGCCCAGCAAAGGTGTGGTAAGAAAACCATGAAAAGAAGCTAACCAGCTGGGACCAATGCAAAGAGAAGCTGACAGAGTTGTTTGGCAAACCAGCCGGCTGTAAAATTGCCGCAAAGCAGGAACTGGCCTCCCATGCCCAATCCCCCATGCAGTCCTATGTCTCGTACATCCAGGATGTGCTGACACTTTGTCGTAAAGCCGATCACGACATGACAGAAGCTGAGAAGGTCGGGCACGGGCATGTGCTTAAGGGCATTGCTGACGACGCCTTTAACCTGCTCACGTGCAAAAGCTGCTCTGCAGTTGATGCTATCACTAAAGAGTGCCAACAATTCGAGCAGGCCAAAAGCCAACGCGTCTTGCACCCATTTGCCAGACATCCCAATACTGCCGCAACGTCGATGTGTGAAGATCAACCCGCACAGCAGTATGCATCGCCAACAGAGGACTTGGTGCAAATCGTTCGATGTGAACTGGATGCGATGGCGCCCGCAGCTTTCTATTTGCGTAGCCCTGATGCTACCACTTTTTCCGTTCCTCTCGTACAAGCCATCGTTTGCCAGGAACTTGAAAACATTGATTTACATTCTGTATGTGCTGTCGCCAATCCAAGAGCTAACGAATGCCCTTCTACTATTTTTGCTCTACCCCGACGCTTCTCTCCGTGTTATTGCAAGCCGGCTGAGTGGAGAACTGTGGATGACCAGCTGATTTGTTTCACCTTTAGCGGCATTGGTCATGTCGCCCGATACTGTCGCAACTCGTGGCCCTCAACACCTTGCACGCCGACCAACCTGAGCCATTTTGATGGAAATGCCCGCAATGCTTCACCCGCCGCCGAGTCTAACAGTGCTGACAACTCTGATAGGAACACGTGATACAGTCACTCACCATCGCCGTGCAGACACCAGTCTCGTTCATCACAAACACGTCGCCCATCTTCCCGTTCGCCGCAGCCACATCGCCTTTCATCCCCTATCGCTTTTGGCCACACCCTTTCTGAAAACTAATGGGCCATTAGGAACAACCTAATTTTCGTAGAAAAACTAAGAAATGCAGCCCTCGGAAGTGGTGCTGCATTGCCTACTATTGCAGCAAATCCTCTGTCTGTGCCCATAAGGAGAAGTGTAGTTGACGTTAAAATACACAGCATACCTGTCCAAGCACTCTTCGACACTGGAGCCCACGTAACTGTGATGAGTGCTAGTCTACGTAGATGTTTAAAGAAGGTCGTCACTCCAGCAGCTGCTTGACTGCTTCGTGTGGCCGACGGCGGCATGCTGGTTGTTCTTGGAATGTGTACTGCGCGTTCGATTATAGCTGGCCACCCTACTTTTGTTCTCTTTGCTGTGATCGACAACTGCCCTCACGACGTTATCCTTGGATTGGACTTTTTGGCTCTCATCGACTGCGCGATCGGCATTGTTCAGTTGGAACTGTCTCAACTTGCCGATGCTCCGAGCACCACCCCAGTGCCCTTGTGCTCGCTTCACGATGTGCGTCTGTCACCCAAGGCAGTTACGTCACTTTGACCGCCCAGCCACAGGTTCCTGACGGTGAATATGTGCTTCGCCCAATCATCGACATGCTTTTGAACCGGAACGTTGCTGTTCCACATACTTTGGTCACGGTTACTAATAACAACATTGTTCTTCTGCTTCTCAATTTCAGCCTGTGCCCTCAAGTGATTCCGGCTGGCATGTTCTTGGCCAGCGTTTCTAGTGGTTCTGAATTTGGCATTGAGAGTCTGAATGCCGAGAGTGGCTTATTAGCGCCAGTTGCAGCTCACAGCTCTGGTTCTTTAACGGATGACTTCAAGAAAATGATTGCACCTGACCTCACCTCTGCACAGGCCACGGACATACGTCTCCTTCTTGAATCGTACAGTCATATCTTTGGTTTCAGCAACAGGCCTTTAGGCCAAACATCTGTTGTTGTCCACCGTATAAACACTGGAGACACGAATCTTATTCGTTGGCTTCCCTATCAGGTATCGCATGCTGAACATCAAGTTATGCAAATAGAAGTGGACAAAATGCTCCGCAAAGGGGTCATTGAGCCATCAGCCAGCCCTTGGGCTTCACCTATCATACCTGTGAAAAAAAAAGATGGTACCTGGCATTTTTGTGTCGACTATCGCCACTTAAACATGATAATGCAAAAAGACATCTACCCACTACCACGCATTGATGACGCCTTGGACTGCGTGCATGGAGCTAAATACTTCTCGCCCATCAATCTCTGATCTGGCTACTGGCAGATCTCAGTTGATGAAATGGACCGCGAGAAGACGGCCTTCATCACGCCGGATGGCTTGTATATATATTTATTTTTATTCAAGTACCCTAAAGGCCCATGCGGGCATTACAAAGGGGTGTTACAATGAATTAGTGATATGTACAGTATACGCATTTCAACAGATAATGCATGCTACAATAAAAAGAACACAAGCGGAAAAACAGGAAAACAAACAAAAAGAAACCGGTAAAAGCAATACAACGACACATTCTAAGTGCTGAAGATACATATAGATTTAAACTGGGTGTTACACAAAATCAACGTAACTTGGTCACTTTGTACAAGGAAAAATACTTCATAAAAACATACACATACCAGCAGATACTGCACGAAACAATGAAAAGCACAAGCAGAAAAGATTTTATGCAGTACAGTGACCCTGCGCTAACCCAGAACAAAACCATTTGTGCAAGGAACATCAAAATATGGTGAGGAGAAAAAACATAAATAAAGCCGCGCAACAACACAGTGGTCCCTATAACAAATGAGCAAGAGAATACTATGTTAGTACGCTAAAATACTGTTTTAGTTTTGTTAGGAAATCATCGTGACTTAGAGCTGATACGATTTCATGTGGTAACATATTGTCACGTGGTGGTGATGTTAAGAACACAGTAGCAATACTGTGAAAGGCAAAACTAGACTTTATTGGGCGAACCTGTGCCCACAAAACAGGCTACACTTATAGCACAACGAGAGCGGCGAACACAGTCGGCGATCGTCGAAAAATCTGATCAGCGGGTCAAGCGTGTCGGCTTTTATAGATCAGTCGTCGAATGTTCCAGATTAACCGATGGGACCCGCGTGTCTTCCACAAAGTTCTACACTATTCGCGCTGCGCATACATGCAATCAGATTACACAAGTTGCGGGGCAAGACAGTGTACGGAACCATCGATAACATTCCATAAACTTCTTTTACATGCAGGCGCGTCTTGAGCTGCGCAATAACATTTGTTAGGCGGCCAAACGTGGTCGCCCGATAAAGTACACGTGTAATTGCCCCCCCTCTTAAAAAGCATCGACCCGATACTGCAAACAAACGAAAGTAATAAAAAAAGAATCACTCGTAGCAAAGAAAACAACAAAATAAGGAAGTTCGTCAGTGTCCATAAGAGGGTTTAAGGCGCACCACGTGGACCACTTCAGATCGTGCGCGGCGCCGCTGTGAATGCGAAATGCCATCTGGCACAACCTCATAGTTCAGTGCGCCAATACGACGGATGACCTTGTAAGGTCCGAAATAGCGTCGCAGTAGTTTCTCACTGAGTCCTCGTCGGCGTATTGGTGTCCATACCCAAACACAGTCGCC
This sequence comes from Dermacentor variabilis, assembly GCF_050947875.1. Taxonomy (NCBI): domain Eukaryota; kingdom Metazoa; phylum Arthropoda; class Arachnida; order Ixodida; family Ixodidae; genus Dermacentor; species Dermacentor variabilis. Next base: position 228,533,525 of record NC_134570.1, read on the forward strand.
GGGCTAATACTCGACGAAGCGTCGTCGGAGGTTGTAGTGTCGACTGTCGGTACGCCGCTGGTTCTTGATCCGTAGGCGGGCGAGCTGTCGAGCTTCTTCAGCGCTTAAGATAGGTAGCGATGTCAAGATTCTCCTCGTCAGTTACGTGCTGCAGCATGGCGTCGAGCGTCGTCGTCGGGTTCCTGCCGTAAACCAGCTTGAACGGCGTGATCTGTGTTGTTTCTTGCACCGCCGTGTTGTAAGCGAATGTTACGTACGGCAGGACAGCATCCCAGGTCTTGTGTTCGACGTCGACGTACATCGCTAGCATGTCGGAGAGGGTCTTATTCAGCCGCTCCGTAAGACCATTTGTGTGCGGGTGGTAGGCCGTTGTCCTCCTGTGCCTTGTCTGACTGTATTTCAGAATGGCTTGGGTGAGCTCCGCTGTAAAGGCCGTTCCTCTGTCGGTAATGAGGACTTCTAGGGCGCCATGTCGCAGCAGGATGTTTTCGACAAAGAATTTCGCCACTTCAACTGCTCTACCTTTTGGCAGTGCTTTAGTTTCAGCGAAGCGGGTGAGGTAGTCCGTCGCCACGACGATCCACTTATTTCCGGTTATTGACGTCGGAAAGGGTCCCAGCAAGTCCATCCCGATCTGCTGGAATGGTTGGCAAGGAGGCTTGATTGGCTGTAGTAATCCGGCTAGCCTTGTCGGCGGTGTCTTGTGTCGCTCACAGTCTCGGCATGTTCTGACATAACGGGCGACATCGGCGGTCAGGCGCAGCCAATAATACTTTTCTTGTATCCTCGATAGTGTCCGGGAAAATCCAAGGTGTCCAGCGGTCGGATCGTCATGTAGGGCGTGCAATACTTCTGGACGAAGTCCTGACGGGACAACAAGAAGGTAGTTGGCGCGGACTGGTGAGAAGTTCTTCATGAGTAGATTGTCTTGAAGCGTGAAGGAAGATAATCTGCGCTTAAATGCCCTGGGGACAACGTCGGTCTGCCCTTCCAAATATTCGACGAGGCCTTTTAGCTCCGGGTCTGCCCGTTGCTGTTCAGCAAAGTCTTCCGCGCTTATCATTCCAAGGAAGGCGTCGTCATTCTCGTCATTTTGCGGCGGCGGGTCAATGGGTGCGCGTGATAGGCGATCGGCATCGGAGTGTTTTAGTCTGGACTTGTAGGTTACAGGGATGTCGTATTCTTGTAGTCTGAGGCTCCACCGCGCCAGTCGTCCTGAAGGATCCTTTATATTCGCTAGCCAACACAATGCGTGATGGTCACTGATGACTTTGAATGGCCTGTCGTAAAGATAAGGGCGAAATTTAGCTGTAGCCCAAACAATGGCGAGGCATTCCTTTTCGGTTGTAGAATAGTTGCCTTCCGCTTTTGACAGTGACCGGCTAGCGTAAGCTATCACCTGTTCGACTCCGTTTCTCCTCTGGACTAGAACGGCACCGAGGCTTAGGCTACTGGCGTCAGTATGGATTTCTGTATCGGCGTACTTGTCGAAGTGCGCAAGTACCGGCGGCGACGGCATGCGTCGTTTGAATTCTTCAAATGCGTCTGCCTGCGGCGTTTCCCACTTGAACTCAACATCGCATTTAGTTAGACGTGTCAACGGCTCGGCGATGCATGAAAAGTCCTTGACAAAGCGCCTGTAGTAGGCACACATGCCAAGGAATCTACGCACTGCCTTCTTGTTGATGGGTTGTGGGAACTGTGCGATGGCAGCTGTCTTTTGCGGGTCTGGACGGACACCAGATTTGTTGATTACGTAGCCTAGGAACAGAAGCTCATCGTAAGTGAAGTGGCATTTTTCCGGCTTCAGAGTAAGCCCTGACGACTTGATGGCCTTTAGTACTGTCGCAAGCCGCCTGAGGTGATCGTCGAAATTTTCGGCGATGACAACGACGTCATCCAAATAAACGAGACAGGTCTGCCACTTCAATCCTGCCAACACCGTGTCCATGACGCGCTGGAACGTTGCAGGCGCCGAGCACAGTCCGAATGGCATAGGCCGTCTGGGGTGATGAAGGCCGTCTTTTTGCGATCTCTTTCATCGACTTCTATTTGCAATAGCCAGACTTGAGGTCCATCGATGAGAAGTATTTAGCGTTGCAGAGCCGATCCAATGCGTCGTCTATTCGTGGGAGGGGGTATACGTCCTTCTTCGTGATCTTGTTCAGAAGACGATAATCGACGCGGAAACGTAGGGTTCTGTCCTTTTTGTTTACCAGGACAACAGGGGATGCCCACGGGCTTTTCGACGGCTGGATGATGTCGTTGCGCAGCATTTCGTGGACTTGTTCTCTTATAGCTGCACGTTCTCGCGGCGAAACTCGGTAAGGATTTTGGCGGAGTGGTTGAGCGCACTCCTCGGTGATTATGCGATGCTTGGCGACTGGTGTTTGTCGAATCCTCGATGACATTGAAAAGCAGCCTTTGTATCGTCGGAGCAGACTTCTGAGCTGCTGTTGCTTAACCACGGGGAGACTTGGATTAATGTCGTACTCTGGTTCGGGAACCATGGTCGTCGGGGTAGATGCGGCAGAATCCGAGAGGACAAACGCATTACTGGTTTCCAGAATTTCCTCGATGTACGTGATCGTCGTGCCCTTGTTGATGTGCTTGAACTCCTGGCTGAAGTTTGTCAGCAACACTTCAGTTTTCCCTCCATGCAGTCGAGCGATCCCTCTTGCGACGCAAATTTCACGGTCTAGCAGTAGACGTTGGTCACCTTGGATGACGCCTTCTACATCAGCGGGTGTTTCGGTGCCAACCGAAATAACAGTGCTCGAGTGAGGCGGGATGCTCACTTGATCTTCGAGAACACTCAAGGCGTGGTGACTACGAAAGCTCTCCGGCAATATCGCTTGATCTTCCGACAGCGTTATCGATTTTGACTTCAGGTCTATGATTGCGCCATGTTGGTTCAGGAAGTCCATGCCGAGAATGAGGTCTCGTGAACACTGTTGGAGGATAACAAAGGTGGCAGGGTAAGTCCGGTCATGAACGGTTATTCTTGCCGTGCAGATTCCAGTCGGCGTAATGAGGTGTCCTCCAGCGGTCCTAATTTGGGGGCCCTCCCATGCAGTCTTAACCTTATTCAACTGGGCGGCGATGTGTCCACTTATTACGGAGTAATCAGCCCCTGTGTTGACTAAGGCAGTGACTGCGTGGCCATCGAGAAGTACGTCGAGGTCGGTGGTTCTTTGTCTGGCATTGTAGTTGGGTCTTGGCGTCGGATCACGGCTGCGTTGTGTTGAACTGAAGCTGGAACGTCGCGTCGTCAAGTCGTCTTTCGTCGGTGTAGTCTTGGCTGCCTGACTTCGTCGGGACGGCGGCGTGTCGTCATTAGGTGCTCGAGATGGTTTCTTCGTCATCTTCATCGGCGGCGGAGGATCTTCATCAGTTTGACGAACAGCAACTGCACCTCCATCGGTTGCTGCTTTTAGTTTTCCGGATATGGGCTCGCTGACCGGCTCCGGGCTGGGTCAGTGTATGGTTGGCGCTGCGGCGAGAGGTAGCAGCCTGGTGATGGCGAACGCGACGGTCGTCGAGAGCTCCACTGAGTAGCAGCGAGGTAGTCGGTGATATCGTGAGGGCGTTCACTTTGCTGCGGGTGCGGAGCGTTGACGGCGAAACCTCGCAGTCCCATCTGCCGGTATGGGCATCGGCGATACACATGGCTGGCTTCTCCGCAGTGATAGCAGAGCGGGCGGTGGTCGGGGGCTCGCCAAATGTCCGTCTTCCTCGCGTAGGTGCGCTGGGCGATGGGTGGGCGTGCTGGCGGTGGCGGCGGACGACGGAATTGCGTCGTTGCAGGGCCCTGGCGTGGTTGCGGAGGGGGACCTTGACAGCGTGCGACGGCGGCGTATGTCATCGCTTCTGGCTGGGGCTGCGGTAATTCTGGTTGCAGCTCGGGAACTCCAAGCGATCGGTGCACCTCTTCTTTCACAATGTCGGCGATCGAAGCCACTTGGGGATGCGATGAAGGCAGGACCTTGCGCAGTTTTTCGCACACATTGGCCCTGATGGCGTACTGCGGCGTGAGCCCCTGGCGGTTATATTGCCGGGCGCGCATCTATAGAGTTTTCTCGATCCTGGACGCCTCTGCAGAAAACTCAGCTACGGTCTCCGGCGAGTTACAAATAAGTCAGGCAAAAAGTTCTTGCTTGACGCCCCGCATCAGGAAGCGTACTTTTTTCTCCTCTGACATTTCCAGGTCGGCGTGCCGGAAAAGACTGGCCATCTCCTCCGTGAAGATCGCGATCATCTCGTTTGGCAGCTGCACTCTGGTTTCTAGTAGTTCTTGGGTTCGCTCTTTTCACACGACGCTTGTAAACGTTTGCAAGAAGCCGCTTCGAAACAGGTCCCATGTCGTTAAGGTGGCTTCTCGATTCTCGAACCAGGTCCTGGCGGCGTCTTCCAGTGCGAAATAGACATGCCGCAACTTGTCGTCGCTGTGCCAGCTGTTAAACGTAGCGACCCTCTCATACGTCTCCAGCCAGCTTTCCGGGTCCTCAAATGTGGAACCGCGGAACGTCGGTGACTCCCTGGGCTGCTGCAGAACTATTGGGGCTGCTCCGGCTGCCATTGCGGCTGTCTTCTTGGTTGTCTCTGAACGAACTACTCTGACGATCTTCTTGGTCGTTTCTGGTAGAATTCCGTGTTCCGGGGGCAGCTGCTGTAGCCGACGGCTTGCTCGATGTTCCGGGACGGCGCTGGTGTTGTCTTTGCCGTCCGGGCTTGGATTAAGGCTTGTCGGGGGCGTCCGGTACATGAACGTAAAGCACCTCCACCAGATGTCACGTGGTGGTGACGTTAAGAACACAGTAGCAATACTGTGAAAGGCAAAACTAGACTTTATTGGGCGAACCTGTGCCCACAAAACAGGCTACACTTATAGCACAACGAGAGCGGCGAACACAGTCGGCGATCGTAGAAAAATCTGATCAGCGGGTCAAGCGTGTCGGCTTTTATAGATCAGTCGTCGAATGTTCCAGATTAACCGATGGGACCCGCATGTCTTCCACAAAGTTCTACACTATTCGCGTCGCGCATACATGCAATCAGATTACACATGTTGCGGGGCAAGACAGTGTACGGAACCATCGATAACATTCCAGAAACTTCTTTTACATGCAAGCGCGTCCTGAGCTGCGCGATAACATTTGTTAGGCGGCCAAACGTGGTCGCTCGATAAAGATAAGTACACGTGTCAATATTCCAATGATATATCACGAGAAAGAGGGGCGAGTGTCTCAAGAAGGTAGTGCGCGCAAGAACGGGCTGCACTTTAAGGAATGATCAAGGCGCAGGAAGATACGATGGGCGGGCCTGATGTGGCATGCGCTGAAAGACGACCAGCAGTGATATAGCTTGTGAAAATGGGAACGAAGTCCTGTCAGCCTTCGATTATAGTGAGGGGAGATTTAGAGATATTTTTATGTCAGTGATGCTAGAAGTTCATGAGTAATTTTTCGTGATGAAGTGGGCTGCTCTGTTTTGGACTGACTCGAGCTTGTTTATGAGGTACGATTGATGCGGATTCCAAATAAAATATGCGAACTCCATTTTCGAACGAACTAGTGTCGTATAGGCTAATAATTTAGTGGACTTGTTTGCCGAGTAGAGGTTACGCCTAATGTAGCCAAGGGTTTTACAAGCGCTGCTAGTAATCGCATCGATGTGATGATTCCATGAAACATTTGAAGATAAATGAATTCCCAAATATTTTATTGTTTGCGCATGTGCAATACTAATGTCGTTCATCACGTAACAGGTAGCCCTAGGGTTATTAGATCTAGTGAAAGCTATAGCCTTAGTTTTTGAAACATTTATTTCCATTTGCCACTGTTTACACCGGTCGGTAATTTTCGCGAGGTCAGATTGCAAAATGTCAGTGTCGAAAGAGTTAATTATTCGTCTATAAATTACGCAATCATCTGCAAATCGTCTTATTGTAGACTTAATATTATTGCTGATGTCGTTGACGTATAGCAGGAATAAAATTGGTCCCAATACAGATCCCTGCTGCACTCCAAATTTAACTAGTGATTGCGGAGAAGAAAATTCATTAGCAGTTACAAATTGGTACCGGTTAGTTAAAAAGTTACTAATCCAATTCGTAATCCTACTATTTATTTTAAAATGGCGAAGTTTTAATAATAAACGGTTATGAGCTACCTTATCAAAAGCCTTCGCAATATCAATAAATATGGCGTCTATTTGTGAGGAGTCGTTGATAGCTTGGTGCAGGTCAGAGACTAGCTCGAATAACTGCGCCTCACATGAGCGACCCCGTTGGAAACCGTGTTGGTTAATGAAGAGGAGATTGTGATCGGTTAGGTATTTCATAATTGCTGATGATATAATGTGTTCTAAAAGTTTACATGGAATACTGGTCAGTGAAATAGGTCTGTAGTTTGAGACAGATGACGGGTCACCGGACTTAAAGATTGGAATTATTTTAGCCATTTTCCATTCGTTAGGAACACATCCTGAATCAATAGATTGTTGAAAAAGAGCAGCGAAAATGCGAGATAACACCGGTTTAGTCATTTTTAGTAGTTTTGGACAGATTCCGTCTGGACCGGGAGCCGAGCTGTTAGAAAGACGATCAATAGCAACGATATCACTCATGATGGAGGTAACAGAACCGAGTTCAATGTTAGCGGGAACGGGAAGTTCACTTGTAAAAACGGAACAGAAGAAATAATTTAATGCACTAGCGACCTCCGATGATGGAAGGAATTCACTGTCGTTCTTTATGGAAATGAAGCCTGATGATGATGGTTTGGGGTTTATTACTTTCCTGAATTTTTTGTGTTGTGGACTAACATGTTCGAAATATCATGGTTGAAAAATTTGTCTTTGGCTGCTTCAATTTCTGTTTTGCATAACTTGGATTGTTCCCGATAACACTTCCAGGTATCATCAGATGTCGAAGTTTTAGCTTTTGAATAAGCGCGCTTTTTTTTATTAATACAGCGCCTTACATGAGAGGTGAACCACGCACTTCCAGTAGACAGAGTTATTTGTATTTTTGGTATGTACTTTTTTTGAAGTTCAGTCAGCTTGTTACAAACAATCATCCAGTTATCATTACTATCATGATTATGCATGCCGCTCAAGAATTCTGCACAAGAAGCCGAGAGCTCACTGGTGATCATTTCAACATTTGCTCGCGCATAATCATAAATGGTTTTGTTTTCCTGTACACTTGTTTTGTGCTTCATATCGTATTCACAGTGAAGGACGTTGTGGTCACTAATGTAGTCTGACACATGAGCAGACACGTTGACAGGTTCAGTGGTCAGCACAAGATCGAAGATAGCATCCCCCCGTGTTGGTAAGGAAACTATTTGGCTTAATCTGTACGAAGAAATGATGTCAAGAAAATCCTTACATTCTGCTTTCCTTGGGCCGCCTTCAGCTGTAACCGTCCCCCAGTTAATTCCAGGGTAGTTAAAGTCACTAGCAAGAATAATAGGTGAGCTGGGAAATTTGTTACATACAAAGCTTAGCGATTCATTAAGGCATTTAATGAACGTTTCCTGCGAATCTGGAGGACAATAACAAACATCAACGGCACAAGTTACACGTGAGATCTGAAGCATGACCCACAAAATTTCTCTACAGGAACCCGTGTCAAGTAGGTGTGCTTGGAATTCTTTTTTTACTGCAATTATAACACCACCACCTCGTGTTACTACCCTGTCTTTTCGAAACAAAATAAAGTTTTTAGAAAGAGATAATTCATTATCGGGCACATCGCAAGACAGCCATGTCTCTGTTCCCAGTATTATATCAGCTGAGCAGGACTCGACAAAAGCACAAAAGTGATCCTGTTTTCTGAAAATACTTCTGAAATTTGCCACAGTAATAGACAGTTTTTTGTCATCTGCATTGAAACGTCAATTACCATTCGCGGGAGCCTCGTGTCTAGGGATGGCGACCACTTCATTGCTTGAAGGGTCGACTGTGAAAGTTCCGTTGCCCATTATAAGCTTATCAAACTGCAATTTATATTTTTCTACTGCTGGCGCTTCGCGCGTGCGAAATCACAGAGCGTTTTTCTGATTAGTTGCATTCGCAGTGAAAAATCTTCTTCAATCCAGACTCGAGGGGTTGCGAGGTCCTTTAGTTTGAAAGAGTTTTTCAAGATATTGCTTTTGTCTTTGAAGTTCAGAAATTTAACCACAATGGGCCGAGTGCGATCGGGTTTACGTTGACCGACTTGGTGGGCTCGCTCTATTTCACCTGCTTCGATACCCAGGTTTGCCGTGATAAATTCAGAAATAAGCTTTTCCGTATTGCTCCACTTTTCAGCAGCTTGTTCGGGAATACCCTTGAATACGAGATTATTTCGCCTCATTCGATTATTCAAGTCATCCACAACGATGTTTGCTTGTTGAATCTGTTTCTGCTCTATGTTCTTCAACTGCACTGTAGGTTCTTGAAGAACAGAACCGACAGCCGTGTAACGCTTTCACTCAAGTTTTCAACAGTCTCAAGTCGCTCTTCAATTTTCGAGAGTCGCCTTTTGACGTCTGTCACAGTAGTGTGGATATCTTTAAGTTTATTTGTCACTTCCTTGTGAAATCGCTCGTTTGACACTGTAAGTTCCTTCATTAATGTCATAAGTTGGTCAGTCCTATCTGGACCCGGATTAACCTCAACATCTCCCCCACAGATCAGTAAATGAACAAGAGAAAAAAGGAAAAGTAGTAGGCTTCCACCCACGAAGTAGCGCCTACCAAAGGAACACGACCGGAGCCACACAAGGCTGCATGGCTCCGCAATTCTTCTCGGTTGAATGAAACAGCCAATGCGGGCGCGGTAAGTGCAAAAATCAATACCCATAACTAGTCAGTCAATGACAATGGACACAATGGGGAATTGCAGCCAGCTAGCGATTCAAAATACCTTAAAGAGGCACATTGCTACACACTCACTTAAAGAAACAGCACACTCTTAGCTCGAAGCCTTGGGCTGCAAATCCCGCTCGGTCGGCGTAGGCGATCCTTTTTACAGAACAGAACAGCCGACTAGAGGGTGCTGCAGGCGACGAGCAGTAACAGGACCGATGAACTGCTGATTGTACCTGATTAGATGGCGATTTCAATACACGGCACGAGGTAGTAGTGCACGTGTCTCGTTGATCAGCAATCCGCAGGAACCAAGACCATTCAGCCGACGCTGTTAAACCCAGTGCTGCGCACCCTCAGGGCAGTCGGAGCCTAGAAAAACAGCACACTGTTAGCTCGAAGCTTTGGGCTGCTGATCCCCAAAGTCCCCAATATGAGTTCAAAGTCATGCCCTTTGGCCTACGCAATGCTCCTGTGACATTTGAACTTATGATGGGCTCTCTTGTGCGAGGCTACAACTGGACCAGCTGTGTCCGTTACCTTGACGACGTTATTGTTTTTTCTCCCACATTCGGCAGCCACCTTACCTGACTCGCTGCAATTCTTGCTGTCTTCCGAAAAGCCAACATTCGCCTGAACTCCACGAAGTGACAAATCGGGCACCGTCAGATTACCATGTTGGGACACCTCATTGACACATCCGGTGTCCAACCAGATCCAGAAAAGTTTGTGCCGCACGCAGTTTCCCTGTCCCAACTTCTGCTTCTGACCTGCACTGCTTCGTCGGCCTGTGTTCTTACTTTCGCTGTTTCTTCAAAAACTTCGCCAAAGTTGCTTGGCCTTTGGCCTTTGACAGAAAAACACACCATTCTCATGGGGCCCGGAGCAGGTTCACGCGTTCACCGCTCTCATCGGGTTTCGGACCACCCCTTCCATACTTGCCCACTTTGATCCATCTGCACCGACCGAAGTTCACAGTGACGCAAGCGGCCATGGCATCGGCACTGTTCTCGCCCAACAACAGAATGGTACTGAGTGCGTGATAGCTTACAGCAGCCGCCTGCTGTCACCTGGAGAGAGAAATTACTCCATCATCGAGTGGGAGTACTTGGCTTTAGTTTGGGCTGTCGCCAAGTTCCGGCCATATTTATACGGTTGCACGTTTTCGGTCGTCACAGACCATCACTCACTCTGCTGGCTGTCTTCCCTTCGGGACCCGACTAGATGGCTTGGTCGCTGGGCTTTGCGGCTCCAGGAATTTTTTTTAGTGTCTATTACAAGACTGAATGCCTCCACAAGGATGCTGACTGCCTCTCGTGTCACCCCGTGGACCCTCCTGATCCTGTTGTGCACGATCCCGTGACCTGTGTGATGGCTTTGACTGACATGACTGACATGCACGCTGAACAACAATGCGACGAATCTTTACAGTCCATCATCGCCGTAGTCCAATCTCGCCGCACCGACGGCACGTGCCGCATGTTCGTGCTGTATGACGGCATCCTCTACTGCCGCAATATCAACCCTGACGGCCCTGAGTTGCTCCTTGTCCTTCCTCGTCATCTGCGATCTGTCGTTCTCGAACAACTTCACGATGAAACGACGGCGGGAAACCTTGGAGTTTTGTGTACATACGACCGCATATGACGCTGGTTCTTCTAGCCATGTCTCTACCGCCCTGTGCATTATTATGTTGCAACTTGCGAATTGTGTCAGTGCTGGAAGAAACCTCTCCTTCCACCTGTCATACTATTGCATTCTATTGAAGTTCCCTCTGAACTGTTCTTTTGCGTAGGCCTTGACCTGCTTGGCCCTTTTCTGACGACTAGAGATAATAAGTGGATCGTCGTTGCTACTAATTACGCGACACGCTACGCGATAACAAAGGCATTGCCGACTAGTAGTGTAACAGATGTCGCCGATTTTCTCCTCCACGACGTCATTTTCTACCATGGTGCACCACGACAGTTACTTACCGACTGCGGCTGCTTGTTCTTGTCTCAAGTTGTCGATGACCGCTTCCACTCTTGTGTCACTGAGCACAAGCTGTCCACCTTCTACCACCCACAAACCAACGGTCTTACAGAACATCTCAACCGAAAAATCACAGATGCTGTCGATCTATGTCTCCAACGATCACTGCGACTGGGATGCCACCCTAGCTTATGTGACATTAGTGTATAACTCGTCCCGATGTGACACCGCAGGATATTAGCTCTTTTATCTCTTGTATGGTCGCGACCTCACATTGCTGTTTGACACCATCCTCCCTTCTGTACCGCGTGTTGAAACTGAGTGCGCTCGTGAAGTCATCGATCGCGCTCACATGGCACGTCAAGTCGCCAGGTCTTGTTTATTAGCCTCGCAGCACATACAAAAAGAGTGTTACGACCGCTGCCATCGCGATGTTAAGTTCGCGCCAGGTGCTTGGGTGCTCCTCTGGTCACCATGTTGTTGGGTTGGCCTCTCCCAGAAGCTTCTCTCTCTTGCTACACAGGGCCTTATGAAGTCCTACGACAAGTTAACCCTTTGAGGGTCAATGACAAGAATATACGGCGCCGCGAACGAAGTCCGAAATGGTAGATGCCGTATATTTACGGTGCCATCTGTACCTTTAAAAAGCGCGCCAATTTGCTAGCTTTTTTTTTTTCTGTCATGTGCTGCCACTATGTGGGAATACAGGGAATTTCTTTCGCGCGTCTGCCTCTCTCGGTTTTCGTTGCATGGTTTGTTTTAGTGCTAGTTCGCTCCCGCGCGTCGATATAGTACCGCATATCATATTGACCGCGAATAAAGACGAGGGGGACAGCGGAAGAGAACACATGTGTTCTCTTCCGCTGTCCCTTTTTGTTCTATTTGCGGTCAATATGATTTGCAGTAAACACCATAAGTACCGCTCGTGCATTGGCGCGGGTGGATGGCGGCTTTGGCTTTATTCCGCTGGCGTTTTCAGCTTCTTGCGCTTGCAAAACTGATGGCTATCTCGTTACTAATCGCTCAAAGGGTGACCGCTTGTTTCTCGCTCGTTTAGTGCTCATGGGGGAGCGCATAGGAAGGGTGCCACCGTGCATGCCACCATTGCTTTTCGTCTTTCTTGAGAGTCGCGAAAACTAATTGCCTCTGGTTGGCAATAAGATGAAGATTAGCGGAAGTTTGTCACACGTTTTGCTTTTTTGATGGGCACACAACCACACAGTTTTCTTGAGTGCGCGCACCTATGTAGTTCGATTATGCTATGGATGTACATATTAGTGTAAGAGCAGGAACATTTGAGTGTTGCGAAATAGTCTTGTGTGCACATCTTCAAAGCCTTGAACTAGAACAATGCACCAATTTTCACTTCTTATAAGTTCACTTCCTTTTTTACTGTTGTTATTCATGAATGAAGAGTACATATATACCAACGCAAAATATTTTTTTCTCACTTTACGGTCACCCTAGAAAAATTGTGGTAAATTACGGTCACCCGGGGGTCATGTTACAGAAGGATGAAAGAAGAGAGAGGAAGAAGAAGATCGGAGACGCTGGCTGCTCTGTGTTGATGCTCAGCCATCTTAACTACTCTGACTCATCCTTTCTATATACAGCGAAACCTCGTTAAACCGTAGTTGTCCGGAGCTTGGAAAAAATATGTACTAAACAGTAGTACTGTTTAACCGAAATAGCATGAGATCGACCATTTACCTGTTGAAAATAGAACTCTGTGAGAGTGCGATAAAAGGGGAAAAAACGTGCAGTATTTATTCACTTCACGCGATAAAAGTCTTATTTTCGTTTGATGCTGCGGCGGCCTAGCAGAGACAACAGCAGCCTCAAACTTACTGAAGCTGCGAGGCAGCTTTCCAGCCATCCCCCCTCCTCTCAGCAAACACTTGCATGGCAGATTCCTTGTTGGCGTTACGAATTATCCGTGCACGCATGCGGTAGCACTGCAGAAGTCACGGGACGCCTTTTTCATTGTGGGGTGCTGTTCTCGTCGCGATAATTGCATTCATGAGGCTGACGTAACGCGCAGCTTCTGCCACTGTCGGGCCTGAATTGCCCGTGCTGTCGCTTTCCGTGTCGTCCTCATCACTGTTGCTAGCCGACACTTCGGCAACAACAGAGGCAATGATGGCAAAAAGTCGAACCTCGCAGATGACGTCTCTTTGTGGTTGCAGCAGCGCTGCCGAGCAATTTCTTTGCATTCCAAATGCCACACACCGTAGTCAACAGCAGATCCCTGTCGCATGCCAACGCCGACTTCTTCGTGTCACGTTCGATAGCACGAACAATGTCTAATATTTCTTCTATGCTGAGCATCCGGCGCCTTTTTTATCCGAGCTTTGGCATGACGCGAGTCCTCACTTCCGCAATGCCACAACGCTGTCTGGCACGCTGCCAAAATGATGTTGATGTTGATGTGGCTTCATGCGCGAACGCACAGGGCGCTTGGAGGCCGTTGTTCTGATCTCTGAAGCTTGTTGTTCTGCTGGGCCACCTGATGAAAATGATGCACTGGCGGGTTTGAGCGACGAAAAGTGGAAACACTACATGTTAACCGATATGTACGCAATAAGCTAGTACGGTTTATGTGGATACAAAACACATTATGTTTAATGGCTGCTGAGTTGGGAATTTGACTACTTTAAAAATGAAACTACTGTTTAAGCGGGTACGATTTAACGAGGTTTTACTGTATTGTAAACATAGTCTTTCTATACTCGCAACATCCCCGTAACAATATCTTCTCAGACATTTCTCACAAAATGTAGGTTGCGTGGGCAAGTGTAACCTGCCATGGTTGCTTAGTGGCTGTGGTGTTGGTCTGCTAAGCACAAGGTCACGGGATCGAATCCCAGCCACGGTGGCCACATTTCAATGGAGGCGAAATGCGAAAACACCCGTGTACTTATGTTTAGGTGCACATTAAAGAGCCCCAGGTGATCTAAATTTCCTGAGTCCCCCACTACAGCGCGCCTCATAATCAGGTCGTGGTTTTGGCACGTAAAACCCCATAATTTAATTTTCTTTTTCTGCAAGTGCAGCTGAAGAGCCTGTGAAAAAAAAAAAAAAAAACATTAGACCTTACACGTTTCCATGCATAGGGCAAGCAGGCACAGAGGGCGCAAGACATTTCATGCGCATCGAAGCGCGAGCACTGCATACTTGGGATGGCCCACGCTTGTGTGCCTGAAGCTACTTCACCCAGCACAGGATATCTAGCTACACAGCACTGCCTTCAAAACCGACACTCAAAGTTCCCATAACATCCTTGGCATCACAGGTGGCACCAACTTTTCTAAAGTTGTTCATTGTACCAAATTACACCGAGAGGAATCTTCTGCAAGTGCCAACCTGCACCGAAATGGCATTTTTGTGAAAAATTGTGCCAAGCCTGTGGCAAAGATGCAGAAAAATGACAGCCTTGTTCCACTGATGCTACCCTCATTTGTAAAACAAACCAAAATGTACAGTGCGCTGTTATCACCATCCAGGAGGTCAATGGAGTGCCATAGTAGCCAGTGTTATCAATCCTCCATTATCTTTTGTCTCTCCAATAGTTGTTCCAATGTACTGCTGTTGTTTTTGCTGCTTGTGCTGCTGCAGTTCTGTATTTTTTTTTTTGTGCTAGTTTGGTATGGAACTCGTTCAATCCTGGTTGAGTACTGTTGCACAACTGCTGCCACATCTTTTGGGGCGTAGTCTTCCTTTCATGTCCTTGTTCTCCGATTTATTATTATTATTCTTTTCTTGCTTGAAGCACAGCAAATGTGCAGTAGCCTCTTGCAAGTCAACATTGTAAATGCAGTTTTATCCATGTGCAGGGAAAGCAATTCTATCAAATGTGAATGAATCTAGTCAGGTAATTTTTATCCCAAAATGCCACATTGATTGATGAAGTTGGCTCCACTGTATTTATTCATTTTTTGAGTTAATATCAAGACCATACGGGGCATACATATAGGTTTGAGACTGCCAAAAGTGTATTTCTGTGGCAAACCAGCTCTTTGCCTCAGCCAACCGAAAGGTCAATGGCTCACCGATTCCTCACCACTGAGGCAGCGATCAGGCAGCAGTGTAACTGCACCATGTCAGTGGTCTACAAACAAGTGGTCTGACAACCACTTTTGCACAGGATGAGTTCAGTTTGCAGTGTAGTATGCATGATAGACTCTGTAATGTTCGAGCGCCACAGGTTTATGTGTAGTGGGGCATTTCCTGGTGAAAATGTGTTCAACTTAGCAGTGCGATTTAGCAAATGGCTGCTAGATAAGAACAGTGCTCCTCGTAAACAACAAGGAAAGCTGCTCTTAACCTGAATTTCACAACACGTGGGATCCTCAGGTTTTTTTTTTCCTCACTTGTCTGGTGGTGTCAGCAACGTGTTGCCAAATTGCCGCATTTACGGATGATGCTGTTGCATGCATAGACGAGAAATTGCTGCTTCGTGGCATCTCGGAAATAATGGTCAGGTAGGTTGAACACACTAACACTCACTTTTATAATAAATGATGCTGCAATATGCTTGAAACGCCATTTCTACTGCACTAATGTCATGGTACTGTGAATTTGTGGCTGTTGATGCAACAATGTGCTGTGAGGGAACATTGGCATTCCAGACATGTTTCAGTTATGGGCATTTCTTGCTGTACACGAGCAAACAACAGCTTTCAGATCGCAAACAAGGGGACAGTGCTGACAGCATACAAGTGCACTGCTTTAGGTGCATTTATAGCAACTATTCTTAGCCAAGCCATTTCACACGGAAGAGTCCACTGTTGCTGAGCTAAGGAATTTGTGTGCACAGAGATAGTGGCAAACAGGTCTGGTGTGCAAGTGTCATGTGCTGTGTGTATCAAACAGAGGATTGGGTGTGTGCAGTCTACATTCCAGTGCCTGACGAGCGCCCGATATGGCATCTCCTGGGGGGCCCTGGGTGCAGCCGAGTTCTGCCTTGAGACAGCACGACAGTACACTCTTGATCGGTGAGTCTTGTCTTCAGCACAGCTCTATATCGACCTGGCTATTACTTATATTGTTACACAGCTGATGCTCACCAAACGGTGATTCTCTTAATAATGGCCAACTGGGAAGGTGCATGCACCACTGTGCACTCTCAGTCAGGCAGCTGCATTTGCCAACCTACTTCGGGTCAGTACCATCCATGCCTCTTACAATGTATCCGCATACAACACACGATTATTCGAACTTATAATTATATATAGTTTGGTCTACCTATACAGTAGACTCCTGTTAATTCGATCCCGACTGAAGGTCATGGTCAGTGCCTATGGAACAGCGCTGGCCCAAGCTTTCCCAAGCTATAGGCCCAAGGCTTCATTATTTTGATCCTGAAAAATTGGCCTTCACTGAATAATTAAAGCTTGACCAGTCAGCATTCACGCGCCTGTCTCCTATGGTGACCCCAATAGCAACCCCTTTAGTATCAATGCCTGTCTCAACGGAGCTTGGAGGACACTGAATGCGTCAAACACACGGCGTCCCTCGTCGAAAACACCTATTTTTGGCATGCCCTAGGAAGATTTTCGTTCAAGCAATAGCCAGAGCTCACAATGTCTGATTACGGTATTTACCCGATTCATGCTTTTTATTTTCTTTTACGAGGAAATTGGGCCGAAAATTGTTTGTGCGGTGCAGTCGGACACAAAACCAAAACCGCCATTTTGGAATTTGTGTGCTTTGCCGCATAACACGAATGTACTGCAGCGAAGCTGACTTTAGGAAACTGGTCATTATTGTGCAACACATATTGGACCCTTGCTCATTTTTCTTGCTAAACAATCGAGTGCGCGTTGGATTTCTGCTTTGTTTAGGAGCTTTACTGTCTTTTCTACGTTAGTTTTTTTTTTACAGTGGACACATAGGAAGTGGGTGCACATTTGATTCGGGGCCATCAAATACTGCCAAATGAATTGGCGTTGTGTATATGACACATTTTATGCATCTTGATTAATTCGACCCGCCGAATAATTCAGTTGATTTCGCCGGTCTTGTCAGGGTTGAATGAACAGAAGTTAACTGTATTATGCAACAAATTCTGATTTTTACAGACCAGTCTAAACGGGCTATCACCTATAATGGACAAAATCTTATGCTATGCAAGCTTTGTCTAGATGGTGCATAGACAACACACTTTGCTGCGGCAATGCGTGCATGTGGCGCTGCACTGCACAGACAAAAATGCTAACGGCAAGCTTGCTGCAGCAGCAAACTGGATGACGCACCACCAACGAAATGTTTTCGGGATGACCACGCAAGTGGCTCACCACTGCCCATGGCACTCGGCTCAGTGTCAACAGTGCCGCTAGTCCTCACCTGCTTGCTTCGAAGCTGTAGCTTTCTGTGCTTCATAAATAACCACTGACAATCACAAAATTAATCCTTTTGAGAATACTCAGGGTGTCTACCAACTGGGAAAACCGGGAATTCTCAGGGATCTTGAGTAGTCTGGAAAAAGTCAGGGAAAACTCAGGGAAATTGTGCCTCTATCAGAGAAAATTAGCGGTAATATTGTTGAAAGGGTCGAAAGTCGCGGGAATGCTGGATCGAGTAACAGACAGGAATCGTAATGAACGTCTTTGACGCCCTGTTGTCCAGATGCCCGATAATTTAGACGGCTTCGCGGCACCACCACGTACTCCATAGAGTCAATGTATCAGAACGTCTGAAATTTCGGACGCAAGAACCCTTCACCGTCTGATTTTCCGGACTTTTTGCCGTGAACGCAGGTCCGAAACTGCATTAATTCGCTGCTGACAGCAGCGAATTTTTCCAATGAAAAACACGGCACACAACGGTAAGAAGCTTAATAGCGAACGTCTAAGCAGCTAGTTCTAGCGTTGCCGCAGTGGTGTGTTACGGCTGCCAGCGGATCTGTGTGCGAGAGCGCCGGTTCGAGTTGGTGAGGTAATCAAAAAGGCAGCGGTGGTGGCTTTGCAATGGCACCGACTGTGCCTTTGTGGTCCTCACGATTGGCTTAGAAGCTTGGAAAGCGCGGTGCGTTGCATAATGCCGGTTCCCGAAAGTCAGCTTCGTCTCTTTACAGAAATCTTACTTGGTGTAGCATACGCAAAAGTATTGCAGTGAAGCATAACAAGAGTGGGAAGGGGCTATTGCCACGGGACACAGTATATATTCCTTAATTATCGACGCATGCATCCGGTATCTCCTGTTACTGTACAAGCATCGATATGCCTAATACGTGTACCGACAGGCCTTCAGAGCGTTTTCGAATGTGCTTGTGGCGGTTCGAGCCCTCAAGGGCAGTAAATAACATGCATTTATTTTTTCCAACTGGCCGATTTTTCGAACGTTTTCGCGGCCCCTAAGGAGTTCGGAAAATCGGACGTGGACTGTGCAACTGACCAAGAAGATGCTTCAAATGTTCCGTGGGGCGAACGAGTGGCGGAAGGAGAACAAGAATAGAAAGAACCTAGACATTGAGGAATGAACAGGAAAGGAAGCGTGCTGCCGCCGTTTTGAAGGAGCTTGAGCTAAAAAAAAAGAAGTGTTCGCTGATATTGAGATGAAGGTGTCCCTCATCCAAACCAAAATAAACTCTTTATAGCAGTGAAATGGAACACTCGGACATCATGCGCGGGCTGAGAGTATGTCAGGACAGATGAGGTTGACCTTATATCTACGAGCTGTTGAGAGAGAATCTCAATTGTGACAAAGTTCGGGCCTCATGTCACTGAGCTTGCTATCAGTTGATAGAAATAGCTCATATTC
Organism: Dermacentor variabilis; assembly: GCF_050947875.1. Taxonomy (NCBI): domain Eukaryota; kingdom Metazoa; phylum Arthropoda; class Arachnida; order Ixodida; family Ixodidae; genus Dermacentor; species Dermacentor variabilis. Next base: position 228,552,115 of record NC_134570.1, read on the forward strand.
GAAAATATTTGCTTCTGTATGCATCTATGTTTTATTCGTATTTGAGGATGTTCGACTCGATTTGCAATTCTTTTCGAAGACATTTTATTTGCTGTGCATTTTACTAATCCCTCCTTTCTGTTCTCTTTTTGAATAACATAAGCACTACTCCTTAGTAGTGAAACTGAATTAAGTCGTCTTTTTGTTTTTTTTTCATGTGCTTACTAGAGAGTGACAGTATCAGGCAACGTGGTTTCAGCCCCTCTTGACATAAAACATAGTTTTGCGTCACTCAGGGAATTTTGCAAAGGCACTCAGGGAAAACCTGGAAAACTCAGGGAATTTGAAAATGTCATCTTGGTAGACACCCTGATACTTTATTACTTATCACATCAATTTGCAAAAAAAAAAAAGGAAAAAGGCTATGACACAACAGATGTAGTGCGAAGCTCGTGGTGCTCACATCGTGTGTCACATGCAGTGCAGTGGACGTGACACGCAATGTGAGCATCGCGAGCTTCGCAGTGCACTGCAGCGGGACACAGGCTTCAACTTGCATCGTACGGCAGCTCTCATTCATGCTGCATGTTTGACAGTGGTTGTTGCATGTCACGAAAGATAAAATCAGGACATTGGTTTATTTACCGACTACTTTCTTGTATGAAAAACAAACTATAGATAATGTTTGTGTCATCAGCGACTGCGACGCGCTTCCGGCTTGCCATTGAGCCAGCCGCAATGGCAGAAACTTGTACTCATTTCTTTCACCGAATGGAAGGCTTTGTCAGTCATTGTGGGGGTAGAGTTTATGCTCTTGCACGCGGAAACTGCCATTTGTCGGCAGCCAGCATCTGGAAAACAGCTAAAAGCGAGGCACTGTGCTAGTATGTGTGGTTGTGCAATAAGCATGTAACTCCATTCATCTATTGATTTATTGAATTGAATTTTGTTTGTTTTTGCTTTTTTTTAATCTGCGGATTGCAATACCTCCTTCATTTCTTTCACTCCACTCCCTCTCACCATTCTCTTTCCTTCACCCCTCTCTTGAAGAGCAGAGAATGGGGCAAGCTGGTTGGTCAAGGTTGGGGGCAGAGCAAGGGTTGAAGATTAAAAAAAGAAAAAACGAGACACGGTGCCGATTCTTTTCTCTGTCCCCCTTTTCATTCTGTCACCCCCACTGTTTCACACTCCTCTCTCCTTCACCCTGTCATCCCCTCTCCATCCTCCTCCTCCTCTCTCTCCTTAAAGGGCCCCTGAAACGGTTAGGACAAATTTTGTAGACGCGTAGGGTACAGCTTAAGTAGAACATTCGCACCACAATTTAAGTGAAGCGTTACGTATTAATGGAGCTACAAGCGATTAGAAGTTACCCTCCTCCCCAGCCATGCTTTTCCTCCTCAACTCGTTCGCCGAGCGAGCGGGGCTAAGCTCCGCCTTCACTGGTCCTGCGTCACGATGCGACGTCACATCGTCCACTTCCGTTTGTTTTGGAGCCCGCCCCCGCCCGCGCGAAACCTCTCCGCTAGCCGCTTGGCTGTCGACCCCAAGCGAGAGCTATCGAAGCAGCGTGCGTTGCGAGCATTCTGTCGTAGCGCCGAACGTGTCTGGTATTCCGTTAACCACAGGCAAGCTGGTCATTTCGGCAAATGACTGGAGGCAGAAACTCAAGCTGATGAAGGAACTTTGGCGTAGACGTACGTGAGCGGCCTGATCGGTCTGCACGGTCCAGACACTTGTTGGCGCAGCGCTTAACCAGCCAAACAAAGCGCTAATATTGCTCTAACCAAGTGTAAAACATTTTAAACATTTATAAAAACAATGTGTTGATGATTACACTCCTGTGAAAAATACGCACCAGCAGCAAAGAAGAATACGCTTCATTGCTGCTACTGTGTATGGTTGAGCTCTATGCCACCAGGTGGCTGCACCGTGCAGACCATTCACATTTGCCCTTCTGCTCATCTCGGCTCATCCCGTTACGGCACAGTCAAGCGGCCAGACCCTGTCCCCTTGCGCTTACGTTTGCCCTAATACGGGACTCGCGAAACGCTTTTCCGTTAGTAATCTTCTGGTGTAAAGTGACGGCCACAAATGCACAAATCCTGGCGCCGATCGGATAGCAGCAGCCAGTTCGCTCGTGCGCTGCCTTGCAGAGGGACACGATGTCGCAGCTTGACATATTGCCAGTCGCTACGTTTGCAGTCCACAAGGCAACAAAGTCGAATCATAGTGCTCGCGAAAAGACAGACCAACTCTGACCGCGGAGCTCTCGTCAAAATGGAATACATTGTAACACAGGCAGACGACACTTGCTGTGTGCCGGAAGTGCTTAAGTGTACTGAAAAATTGTTCTTGTGCATTCTCTTTATGCTACTTTCTTTTTATAAAAACAAATTAACTAACATTCCAACTATTACGAAGATCATTTGTTTACCATAAAGTTGGAAAAATTATCGATCACGCGCCCTGGTCAGACAATCGGATAGCTCGCCCCACTGACGTCATATGGGTGATTTCGGTCATATGGGTAGGGGCGGCTTAAAATTCCGCCGAGCAGTGCGCTGCGATCGGCAGCGATGTGCATTTTTAAAACCTTTTAATAAATTACACGCTTTACGCAGAGCACTTAGATGTGTCAATTAATGATCAGAAGGACCTACTCTAACGACTCAGTACGTTTGTAGAAAATCATCAAAAGCGTTTCAGGGTCCCTTTAATCTAGCAAAGTCTGCTGAATTTGGCTGGCATCAGAGCCAGATTTTCAAAGCTAGGGTGCAAGGCCATCTGCGGCCATCATGCAGTGCAGCGGCAGCCACTCTATGAACTGTGGCCCAAGAGGTCACAGGTGTGTTCATTATCATCATCATCATTTATTGCCCCTTAAAGGCCCCTGTCAGGGTATTACATAAGGGGGGAGTGTATACAAGGTAGATAATAAAAACAAAGGTCATAAAAATATAACAATGCAACATAGGGACATAAAAAGAACCAAAGAATGCGATAGTTAAAACAGTGCTTGTCAATATTGTCAATGTTGGCAGTGCTTTCGTAGGAGCGACTTGAACTTACAGGCTTCCCTGTTGTAGTGCTGATCGACCAATCGGTTGCTGTTCCTTTGTTGGCAATTCAGGGTACTTGCGGCTGCCAAGGACTCCTCTCGAAATAAATCACTGGCTACATTGTTGGAGAGTGGGGTACTACCAGAGACGTGCATTACAGGTTACATGCTACCTTGGAACATCTTTTTCCTCGTCTTGCCGCAAAAAACCATGAAACGAATGGCCATCAGAAATGTTACTGTGTCAGGTAACTATGAGGTAGAGAACCGGTCGGCCACCGTTTTGATAAGTCTGCAAGTGTACTGCATTTGGATGCATTTACTTGTTGCGGCACTTGCATCGGTATTGAATAGCACGTCATCCAACTTGCACTCCTGCTTTGTTACACAAAGACGATCACAAAATGTAGACAAAGCAATGAACACATTGTCAGGGCTTTCCCAAGGTGTTTACATGTGGATAAAGGGGCGCAGACAAGGTATTCATGAAGTTGAATGGGCACGGTTGATGCAGGTACTAAGAAGTGCGTGGGAAAGAAAGTGATGTATGTGGTACACAGGCTTGAGGTGTGAAATCAAAGAGCGAGTTTCTTGGCGCGCTACACTTTACTCGAGGTTGCCATGACAGTTACTCTTTAAGTAGGTATGCTGAAGTGCAAGGCGTAGCAAAAAATTGAGATTTTTCCTACTGCTTGTGTAAGCTGCAAACTCCTACCCCACCCATAAGTTTTGTCTCTTCTGGATTGTCCATTTTATTTGACATTTTGAGAAAAATTAGTTCCTAAATTCTGATGTTTTTTAGTGAGGAAATCTTCACTGAGGAAGTCATGGAAAACCAGAAATAGTTGGAAAATTTCCGCAAAGGCTTGCTAGACACCCCGTTTCTGTAAACCTCGAAAGAGAAGCACTGGCTGTCCTCCTTCCACTACGACGTCTAAAGGTGGTGGTCGCTCTGAGCCCTCCTCTTCAACGGTGAACCTTATGGCTTCCTCAGTGCTAATCAAGTGATCCGTGAAGGCAGGCAGCGTGTATTTATTGATGATGCAAAAGCAGTCGTCAGTGTATCAGTGGAGCACCTTCAGGAAAGGGTTAATTAAAGCAAGCCATATTCTGGTTTTCTACTGATTACATTGTGAGATTAGCAATGGTTACTGAAATTCATAGTGGCACTCAAAGTGACCATATGGAGAGCCACCTAATGACCAATGTCAAGAGGAGAAGGGTTGCTTCTAATGCCCTCGCTGAGCACCATCAACTGAGTCAAGTTTCAGTTATCGCCAGGGAAAAGAACCGGGTGTGGCTGCAGTATCTAGAATCTTTGACTATCAGTCAACAACAACTGGCCAAGTCGAAACTGCAGTAATTTCCCGCCTGTCTCTGCAAGACACCTGAACAGATAACCAATGTGAACTTAAGATCAATGTATTGAGCATTTTAGTTTAGTGAAACGGCTTCCATGTGGAAGTTGAGATGTCAACACAACTATGGTCATTGTTCTTTTTTTGTGTTATTACGGTAGGCTCCCTTTAATACGAACTCGAAGGGACCATGAAGATTTGTTCGTCTTATCAGAAAAATAATTGGCAACATGACCAGATTCACCAAATATCTTACTTCAAAACAATAAATGAAGTAGACTTACAAAGGGAGGAAAATGACATAAAAAGCATTTATTTAGCTGAACATAACAGAAAACTTAACAGAAAAAGGAGAAACGAGGCGAAGCGTCGCAGAGGAGGAAGGTAGACGGAGGCGTGCTGGGTTGACCTCCTCTAGCAATTTCTACAGGTTTTGTTTATGATACGGACACACCGACTTCGTCTTGGGATAACATCGTCCTTGCGTACCGTGCACTGTGTGTGCGAGTGAAAGCATGCAATGGTGAGTCAAAGACGGCAGCTCAATCTCGCGTGTGCGTGGGAGGAAAGCAAAGCGAGGAGGAAGGCACGGCGCCGTCTTCCGTCGCGCACACGACACCGAGGCAGGGGAGAAAGGGGGCACGGGTGCTTTGTCTTGAAAGCTTTGGGGGCACAGTCTAGGTGGGCCGAAGGCTCTTAGCTTTATGTGCGCAGTGTTCCCACTGCTCAATTTGCGTTGAAGCGATAGACAGTACGAAGGTCACTTCGCTCGTTGCTGCCACTGCGATTCCTCATGCCAGTGTTTTGACAGCGAGCATCCGTGGTCATAGAGTGTGATGTGTTCATGTTGGCCTGTGCGCGCTGACACCATGCTTGCTAATGTAGTTAGTAAGCGCATGTTTACAAGGGGGTGTTCTAGTCTGGCGGCTGCTGTGTATGGCACAGCTGCGCAAGCCCCGTCTTGAACAAAATCTGTGACGCGGACAGTGTAGGCGTCTAGGTGCACCAAGGGGCGATAGCGTCATGTGCACTATAGCACCCATATGTTTGCATGTCACCCGCGTTCACGTAGTGAAACGTCACTGTAACTTTTTTGTTTCCTTTTGTTTTCACCTCTGTCCACGGGCGCTGTGCGCCGCAGGCACCCTCCTAGCCTGCCAGGTCGGTAGCAGTGGTGGTCACTCCAAATGTTCGTCTTAAGAGGAAGCTTTAGCTTGGGTGCTCCTATCTAAATGCATGTAAAAGGAGAATGCATTTTCCTTGGCAACCACTGCACCAAATTTGGCGAAGTTTGTTGCATTTAAAAGGGAAACTTAAAATCTATTGACTGTTGGGTTCGAATTTTTATTTAAGTCATCAATTTTTCATTAAAAATTGGCAAAAATAGAACATTTTCAGAAAACAAAACTATGAAGTTTACAACTCTAACTCAGCAATGAAAGATGACACCACAATCCTGTGAATTACATACAATAGCACATCTAAAGAGAACAAAATTGATATGTTACACATGAATCTTGAAAAATTCAGTAATATGGAAGTACAGCTTTTGCACAACCCTTGTACACAACGTAACAAATTCATGTAAGATATAAAATGACATATCAAATTTGTCCGCTTTCAATGATCTAATGGATGCCATTTACAGAACTGCAATATCTGTCCTTGATGCAGAGCTGTTAATTCGTTAACTTCATGCTTATATTATTTTTCAAACTTTCCAATTTTTTAAAATTCTTGTAACAAAATTCAGGCCCTAAATTGAAATTCTGCTTCGAGCACTCACTAGAATTTAACTTTCTCTCAAATGCAACAATTTTCATCAAAATTGGTCCAGGGGATATCTCAGAAAAACATTTTTGCGTTTTACATTGTGGGGATTTGGGGAAATCGACGTGCCATTGTGCAGGCGCTTTTAGCTGTTTCTGCAATCCCTACACCTCACGCCCTCCTTGCTCCAAACTGGTTGTCAGCGGTGGCGCTCCACTCGTGATAGTTCGTGGTGAGAGCGGAGCTACGACGTCATGAAGCGGCCCCTGGTGGCTACTCTCGTGGTGTTAGCGTGTCTCTTCTCCCTTGGGACTGCACCGGGTACGTACATGCTTCCTCTCGTCTGCCGACACCTTTGTGACTAGGACTGAGCTCACACACGGCGGCTTTGCCTGTGCGGGGAGCGCGTACCTCGTGTTGATCCCGTCCCGACACTAAGCCGAAGAACAGGTGCCTAGTGCTCGCGTGAGGTCGTACTACGCCAAACCGCACTTATCGGAGGCCCAAGCCGAAGGAGATTGCCCGAGCTCTCGTGAGTTGGCCCGTTGGTTATTGCGAGAGCAAGTAGCATAGCCACCGGGACTTTTCCTAGCGGCGTGTCCCAGCTTGGGGGGGAGCCCGTGCTCTACGTGCTATGGGCGCCCCTGACTGTATTTTTCGCCCTTGGTGCAGGAGCAGGCATTCGTGCAGTGTCGGGTGCCGCTGGATATGATAAACGGTATCGGCCAGCTCGGGGCGGTACAGTGTGTCGCTCGGTAGCCCCTTGCAGCCTGAGCTCGCGCATAGCGGCACTGGAGGCTGACGGCTGACGCGGCCCTCTGGCTCGCTAAGCTCAAACCCGCGGTGGTTGGTACTCCTGTGAGACCTGAAGACCCCACAACATGTATTTGAATAGGCCGCATCAGAGTATGGCTCGAGCTAAAGCTTCCTCTTAACCAAAGAGTACATCTGAGGCAGTTTGTCTTAAGCGGATTTTTTTTTTGCATTCAGTCTATCAAAAACCAAACAACCGTTCCCATGTTGTTCATTATATGTGAGAATTTGGCTTAACGAGAGTTCACTGTAGTACGATAAGCCAATACGAGTTTTCTCAGCATGTATTCATATTGAGTTTTTGTTTTGTCATTTGTGCTTTTTTGAAAAATGTGTTGTGCATGTAAATAAACACCAACTTGATAATTCTTGTTGATGGGGCACCTCGGTTCATTATGAATTATGCAGGCATCAGTTTGGGCGGCCCCTAGCATCTAACCAGCTGGTGCAGAAGAAGTTGGCTGACATGCTAACCGAGATCTCTTTGGGGCTGCAAGCCTGCCTACGCGTGGGTCGCCTCTTTGACCAGGGAAGGTATGTCCAGAAGGCTATGAGGCGTAAATATCCATCCGGAATTTAAACCACAAGGCACTTGCATCATGTACAAAAGCCTCCTTATGTAGCATATCTCGGATGCCAAGTGCGCGATTGGTGAAACCCAGCTTTTAATGAGGTAATGTGTGAAAAAGAAACATTCAGGGAGATTTGCGCACTGTGGCATGGGCTCTTACTTTCAGCAAAAAAGACAAAGGCATCATGCACTGTGGTTCAAATAAGAAAGCTTGTAGCTGTGGTGTAGATACCAGAGCGAAAGCACCAAAACAAGATACAAGTGTTGTGGTTATCCAGTATCTGCATTAGATTAGCCACAATGTTAAGCACATTGTCAAATGAGTTGGTGTGAAAGTCATGTTTTCGGCACCTGAAAAGCTCTTTTTAAATGTTCCATCAGGTCAATGTCTACTCGGGCCTTATACAAAGTTGCACCGCTAAGCGTAAAGATGATATCTTCCTGTGTAGTGAAGGTGTCTTTTACTGTATTGTTTTGTCATGCAAGAGTGTCAAACTGGGCAGTGCCTAAACGAACACCTTCGAGAACATAGGAGTATTGTAGGAGGGGTTGTTAGTGGACGCTTTGGGGTGGCATTGTTACGATTGTAGTTTGCAAGAGAAATCACAGAAGCGCAAAAAATTTTGAAATGGAGTAACAAGTGTGAATGTGGCTTAGCTACCCTTGTCAAGAAAGGAGTGCGATTTCCTATCATGAAACAAGTGACACATTTGGTAGGATGTTTTCTGCAGATTGTATTTTTTGTGCCACGCTTCTGCTAATCTTCCTGTTTCCTGTTGCAAAGCACATTTATACCGGCCCTCAGGAAAATAATGTTCAGTCAGCGCTGTGCATGTCTACCCTGTTGTCAATGTCTAGTGCTTTGGGAAAACACCAGGTATGCAAAACAAACTAGCCCAAAGTTCAACCTTGGTGAACGTTAATTGAAAGCCCAGCTTCCTGAAAAAATAAAACACCATTCCACTCCTTTCCTTGCATGTGCACACAAATGTATGTATATGTAAATTCAGCAACATTTTTAGGCAAAAGTGTGCACTTGCCAATTCTCCTGAGCTTTTATTTAAGTTTATCAACTCGGGCTCCTTCTGTGATTTTAGGAATGCTTGTAAAGTACAGTTAAGCCTCGATATGACGAAGTAGGTAAAATCGGCAATTTGCTTCGTTATATTGAAATTTCGTATTGAAATTAAACTTTTTATGCAAATAAGTACAATCACCGATTGATTTTTTTCTTACACAGAAAGGGGCCGCAAAATTTTCTAAATTATCAGGCAATCGAAAAAAGCTAACTTGATTGAGAAAACAATTCCCTTTGATGAATGATGTGGTTTCATGTCATGTCAATGATATCTTCACATCGGCGGTACGAATTAAGTGAAGCCAGCCACACTTTCGCATGCACTCCACCCCAGCAGCATCGCCCGCACTGAGACGGCGCTATCATGAAAAGTGGTGGCAGCGGGGATTGCTTCATCTACCTCAAGCCCCAGCAGGTCGCCGAAACTTGACATTATGCAACCTCAAATACTACATGTGCAGGAAAACAGATTACATGATGCCATGCCATCTTGACATGCCCACCCTTTGCGCACGCGGCAGGCTACCTCTAAAGCAGGGTGCGCGGCTGCGTATGCGCTCAGCCATGCTTACAGCCATGCGCAGCGATAGCTGAGACGCGCGCCAATTGAAGTTCGTTATATAGAGGTTTAACTCTATTGCAAAACATTTTACCGTCAGTCTCCAACCATGTGCCTTTGAACTCATTTAATGGTGAAAGGACACCAGAGGTGCACTTTCATCAAGCAAGTTTATTCAGACAGGTTCTTGATGCAGGCAAAATCAGCAACAGCATGGGCACTGAGATCTATCTAAAATATTCACAGACAATTCCGTTACTCCCTAATGTGAAATTTGAGCGCAGCCCTATACGTGTTTTCATTTCACAATATATTGAATGGCGCAGACAATCTGGCTTGTTCGGCATGTTGCAAATGGAACGAAACGTGGCACGACTGCCTCACGAATTTGGAGATAGCTAGAGCCAGCGGGTGGGTGATGTGTGGGCGCGATTTACAGCAGCTGCCGCCGACAGACCTCCCAGACGACGCGCGCTACTCTGGCGCCATCTTGTAGTAGCCATCGCCGCACTACGCTTTTCTTTTCACGCTTTCGCCATACTGTCCTCCGCTTTCTGCCTCTTGGTTTTGCTGAATCCTCCTCTTTGCTTTCCTCCTCGTGTCTTTCATTCCCCACTGCACTGCACATTTCCTTTCATCTTTCACTGCTCGTTCGCTCGATTATGCCGCCGACACTCACCGCATGAACAGCTGCCTGAGAGCTGCGTCCTAAAGCAATGTGTTGCTGTTCCAAGTTTGCTGCTGCTTATGTGCTGCATGTAGAGATAAGTAGGGTGTGTATGTATCCCTCTATCACTAATGAACCATTCATTACATTGTTCTCATTGTCTGTTGATTTTATGTAGTTGTGACTTACAAAACTCGAGCCCTCTCTCTCCTCGTTCATTACATAATGAGGGTCTCATTTCTGGCAGCTTTGACGCCTTCAGGTAGCATACGAGAGTTCAGTTGTTCAGTTGCCAACCGATTCAGTTGCCAACCGATTTTCCAGACCTCGCAGGACTGAAAAATAGTAAAAAATCTAACAGCCCGAAAAGAAGAAAAAAATCTAGGCTTCAAAAAGTAAATGAACAAAAATATTTAGGTGTCATGATTGCTTCAAACCTCAGATTGGATGCGCATATTTCTAATATTACTTCATTTGCTCTGCTCAAGCTGTTTTATCTTCACAGGTGCCTCCGGCTGACTCCTCAATCTACCAAGCTTTTAGTCTATACTACATATGTGAGACCGATATTAGAATATGCTAACACAGTATGGTTTCCTTATACAGTCACTAAAATTAAAAAACTAGAAAATGTACAGAGGAAGGCTGCAAGATTCATCTCCCACAAATATGTTAAGTTCTAGCCTCCAAACACTGGTGATTAGAGCAAAACAAGCGTTCCTGAAATTTTTTTTCCAGCTACTTCACAACTATTATAAAATTGACATATCATTGTACATTCATCCGTCAGAATCCCGCGTAACATGGCACAAAAATTCACACACTGTAAGAGTACTTTTACCACAATGAGACTTTCAAGAACTTTTTTTGCACTTGCTGTCATGGAATGGAATTGTTTAGATCGCTCGGTTACTAATGCGAATTCATTATCAGGCTTTGCCTCAAAAAATAGAAAATGTCATCTGTTAATGCCATAACACTCGCAGCCCGAGAGGCAATTCGCCATCATTGAAAGCACGTTAGTGGCCGAGTGCTCACAACAGAGTGTTTTCAGGTTTGCTGTTATCTTTTGCTGTTGATCACTTTGGTTTATCTGGGTTATGTGTGCTTTGTATATTATTTCTATTACAAGTGTGTATAAGTTATAAGCATTACAAGTGTGTTTACAGAACTTCAGCTCGGCATTCTTTCCTAATTATCGTTAAGGAAACTTAAGTATAAACCCCATGCAAGCGATCTTGTGTGGGACAGCGACAAGCGATGCGATGGAGATGGCTGTCGCGCTCGCTCGTCGCCTACAAGTCGTACCCCACGCGAGCGACTATATTGAGCGACGTCTCCTCGGGGTGGCCAGTATGGGGGCAGCAACATACGTGCCGAAGCTAGCGTGACCCGTGCTTTATCAACTTAAGTTGACGTGTTTTACTGTAAAAAGCAGCATAAAGTATTTCTGAAGGTCTTGCAGTAGGTTCCCATCCTTGTACGTATAGAAACTCAATCGTTAGTAAAGAGAGAGACTAAAGTAGAGATTCCATGAAGCCGCATAAAGTCTCTACTTTCTTGCACAGTGAGTGCCCACCAGATTGCCGCGCCTTTTCCGTTGATGTCAAAGACTTGTACTATTCGTTACCAAGTAACCTGATTTTAGAGGAAGTCGGTGATTGCATCGATAAGTACGGCGTAGTTAAGTTTCAAAATGCCTGTGGAACAAGCATCGGCAGCTTCATGGAAATGCTCACTTACTACCTAAAATCCACATTCATTTGTCATGACAATAAGGTTTTAATTCAAAAGCAGGGAGTGTGTATAGGTTCATGTTTGGCACCCATACTTAGCGACATTTTGTTGGCACGCTATGACAGGAGCTTACTCGCTCGCCTACAGCTGACGACCGCAAGAATATTTCGCTTTGTAGACGACATTTTAGTATTTTATCCAGTTGACCCTTGTGACACGGAGTTAACCTCCAAGACAATTATTGACGCCTTCAGTGCGATTATGAAGAATTTTACATTAACAACGGAAGAGCCCGCTAATGACCGTTTAGGGTTTTTAGACATTGAGATTGTTTTTAAACCTCATCACGTGTGCTGGAGCCACTCGCCTTGCTCAAAGAAAGGGCTTCTCCCATTTTCGTCCGCTCACTCCAAACGCGTAAAATGAGGCATCGCTAAGGCATGTTTGCGAGCTGCTCTGAAGCGCTCGTGCGAGCACTCTGTTGAACAGAGCGTTTCAGCGTAAGTCAACAGACTAACATCAGCAGGCTACCCGACCAGCGTTTTGTGCAGTACTGCTGGTGACCTTGTAAAAGAGTTAAAAAACGCTGGAAAACAAACTTTGCAGTCACCGCCTTCGAGATCTAGGCTTGCCGTCATTCCTTATGTACACCGTGTTTCCCATAACATTATGAAAATTGCGGCCAAGGCAGGAGTGAGGGTGGTGTGCAATGCCCCTAATAAACTGAGCGGGTTGTGCAAAATAGTCAATAGGGAGGATACTGTCGCGCGCAATAGCTGCTATAAGAATCATGTTCGCGGCTTTATTAACTGTACAACGCAGGTCGTCTATAAAATCCTGCTTGATTGTAAACGTTGTTATATCGGGCAAACGGGGAGGTGCATTAATGATCGCCTGCACGAGCATGCTGCTTCACTAAAAGGGAACTCGTACAGTCATCTACCTGCGCACTGTAAGACATGTGGTTGCACCCCGATCTTTAAGTGCAAAATAATCGGCAGATATAGCGAAAAGCGTGCGCGGAAAATCTTTGAAGCACTTTGCATATTCAAAAGTGCCGACGCGTGCATCAGCTCTGCGTCCCTCACGCTCTCAACAAAAGAAATTGATTATCTTCAAGGCTGACACTTATCCTTGTTTTTCTATTCTTTGTCACCTTCATGATGTATTTATATGCTGCTTCTGTAAATAAAGCATTTGGTTGCTAGTCAGCGCTCTGTCCTGTTTACTCGCTTGTCCTGTGTTGCGCTGTTCCTGTTTTTATTCTAAAGATGAACCAGCCAGCCCCATTGAACACACTGCTAACATTTTATAAATTATAGGGTTTATGCCACATACTATTTGTACATATGTCATGTTGCAACTGCCCCAGCCCTGAGCAGTGCTGGCTAACGCTTTCGGGGGCCAATCTCCCCAGAACGTCGACCGAAGAAAGTGGACGGTCCATTGGTGGAGCATTGCATGCATAATACAGAGTGCGGGTTCAGCTCCCATTGGCATTTCATTTCTCCTTTGCTCATTAATTTTAAAATTTGATTGAAAAAGTGCAGTTGATTTCCTTTGTGCTTTCCTTGGCTTCATATGTTTGTTACTCACAAAGTTAAAATACTTGCGCCTCTTGTTTTCTGTGATTCTTTCTGCTCAGGGCATTTAAAGTTGATCCTTAATGTTTACAATGACTTTACATTTTTACATGATTCATTCACCGCATCGAAATGGGTCCTACTTGCCCGAGATATGCACAGAGCAGTTTTGATTGTGCTTTCAGCCTCTGCCCGGAGATGGTGTCGCTGGTTAAACGCAACTCGTGTGGCAAAGCCCTGGACATTGCCCGCACTGCCCGTGACATGTTGGGTGGCAATGGCATCAGTGACGAGTACCACATCATCCGCCATGTGATGAACCTTGAAGCAGTCAACACATATGAAGGTGACTCCATCACTCTTCCCTTGACACATGAGCTACAACTCTTACTTTTGCAGGAACCCACGACGTGCATGCACTGATCCTGGGAAGAGCCATCACGGGAATTCAAGCATTCTCAACAGATTGACTAGGAAGACACATTTCTTGATGAGCGCTGTGCAGTAAAGCTTATTTTTACTCAACTAAAGCCCATTTTACTTGGTACAGTTCAGCGTTGTGATGAAATGCAGCTTGAGCATGGACGGAATTCAGTAGATTGCCAGCATTATCTATTATGAGGAAATTTACAGCACTACGTGGCAAAGAACTACAGAGATGAGACAAGCGCTCGAGTGCATGCAGAATGGAACCATACTATGTGAGGCTTTGAAACACTAGCTTCTTTATTTTTCACCATGTATTTTGTTTGGTGTGCAAGTATGAACTGATCGTGTTACCACTAGATGAGTATTTTACATTGATAATCTAGCCACAAGGTCAAGGCCCTGGCATTTTCATTGTCACTACTTGGCAACGTCATTTAGCGACAGGCGTCATGTGTAGCAACATGATCATACAGCCTCAGTATTAATATTCTTAACAAATGTAAACGTGTTTAGTTCCCACAAGAGGTTATGTTATATCCATTACTATCCATTACTTCAATATAATGATTGTGTGCCCTCACGACCAAATTTGCCCTCAGGTGATGAGTTACCACTAAGTAAGCTACAGCGCATTGTGGAGGATTGTTTCCTGCCTCATCTCAACACTTTCAGAGTTTGTCGAAGGGCACAGCTGAAAGCCTCCGGTTTCATGGAACGCTCATCGCTGCAGACAAAGGACACATAATGTTCCTTACAACAAAAAGGCAGTTTTTTTTTATGTTGGTGTCCTGCAATGAGTGTTGCATGAAATCAGTAGTAGAGTGCTCTGAAATCCGCTTTCCTGCAAGGTAGCAATCAAGGGCTTGATGACACCCCTCAAAATTAGTTGACTCAGAGCATTTTCAAGCCCACCTCAGATGCCTACCATCGTGCTGTAATCATTCAAGAAATTGCTGTTACATATCCAAGAGGTACAAAAAGAGGGCTTCTTTGATTCATGAAGATTAAACGGGACAAGTGGCAGCCAACGAATGTGTGCAGTGTTAGTACTGCATATTCTGTTTCTTGAAATCGTCGGAATCACAAGCGAAAATTCGTGGAAAGTATTTGTATTTGGAGTAAAAAGTTGATTTTGTGAGTGCATGTGCTTAGATTGTGTCAAAATTGTGAAAATCTGATGGATTGTGCAACCTTGTGGATTCAATTCAGCGATGCGACTAGTGCAGGCAAGCACTTCCGAACCCCTTCTTCCCTTCCAGGCACAATCTATTCGTGCCAATTATCAACACTTCTTTAAGAGCAAGTTTGCTGGCAATTACATTAGAACCCTGCTGTTGCGTTCCTTGGTACTGCGTTTTCCTGGCTGTTAAAGGGACACTAAAGGTTACTATTAAGTCAACGTGGACTGTTGAAATACCATCCCAGAAACCTCGAAAAGCTTGTTTCGTGCCAAGGAGAGACTTATTTTAAGAGAAAATGCGTTATGAAGCGTCTGCGTACCTCTAGCGCAGTTCAAATCGCCCGCCCTCCGATCGAGGAGTACTGACATCATGGTCTCATAGTGACGTTGCGCCATCGGTGAGTAGAACGGCGTCCGCAGACGGCGCTACGGCTTTTCTGCGCAAAACGCAAACGCGCGGCCAGAAACAGAGCCAAGACAGAGCCGACACGAGAGCGAAAGCGGGAGTATGGTGGCTAGCGGAAGGAGAAACGCGCGACCATAAGCTGGTACTTCATTCTATGACGCAAACTTCGACGCTCGTCGCAATGGACCCTGACAACGACAGATTGGCTCGCGATGGTGGGCTCAACTCCAGCGATTTAAGCACTGACGAGCGCGACCTGCTGCTGAGGGCTCGCGCTGCCGGCGTCGTTGCGTACTACGACGGCGGCCTCGACACCGGCTCTCCGGAGCGGGAAAGCAACGAGGGCTTCCCACGACATCACATGGACGTGGCATTCTCGCTGCTTCTTCCAAATGAAAGTTTCGCGAGCCAGCAGAACCCTCACAGCACGGCGCGATAACGAAACTATTGAAACTCAAAAGTGTGCCCGGTGCAGAGTCGAGCGAAAACGAAACCCTTCGACCACCCATATTACTGAAGGGTAACGTCAAAATGTTATTTTTTCTTAGAATCGAATAGACGTAGACAAGTAGCATTTTTTTCCGTCTTATAATCGAATGAAATGATATTTTTAATACGAGTAGTTGAGCATTAGTAACACAAATTATGAGGAGTGCTTTCGTCATCTGGCTAGTACCGGAATGTCGCTGGGGGGTCTCAAATCGTGTCATGCATTTACCTCAATTTTTTGGTTACTAAAGCTCTGTTCGCGATTATATTGACGCCTTAGACGTTCTAGAACATTGCTCTACCACTTTAACTTGAGTTTCTGGTAACCTTTAGTGTCCCTTTAAGTCATTCACGGCCGGTCCTGGCATAACTCACATTGGGAAGCTCGCTGTTGCGTCGCAACTGTGGGACTGTTCCCGCATCATACGTTGCGAACTGCAATGTTGACTTTTCATATAGCTTGGCTTGATGGTGGGATTCGCCACCCAAAGATGATGCATTTTCGGTTTCCGCCAGCAAAAGTGTTGATATAAAGATGGTGTCTATGATGCGCTGGGGCCCTAAAATTGGGTTTGGCGCATACATAGTATGTGCCAAAATATGTTCCGTTTAATATGCAAGGGTGATAACACCGTTGCCACAGGCTGTATGCTGTATGTAGAAGTGAAAGCTTGCGAGGGCAGCCTACAATCGCAGCTCAATCTTGCGAGCGCAAGTGTGGAGGAAGCGCGCCGTCTTCCGTCGTGCGTGAGGCATTGGGCACTGTACTCTGGGGCCAACTGCATATTGCGTGGTGCCAATTCCAATGATTCCCTTTAAAGGGCAATCTTGGAAACATTAAGGTTGCTGTTTTGCTATGGCTCAGACTCCCAATATATGGAAGCGAGCACTGATAAACTATCATTAATTAAAGGAACATAATTGCCCGGCCCTGTTCGTACATTTGAATACAATGTGCACAGTGATGTTCAGTGCTGGTAAGCTTTGTGGGGGATGGTGCCGGCCCAGAGTCCCAGCCAGCAGAGCTGGCTTCATGCGAATCATTTCAGGTCTCTGTCTTTTTTTGAGAGTCGAGCCCAAGAACCTACGGCCCTACTGCAATAAGTGCCGAATCCCCAACTCACTTTTTCTAAGAAAGCAACCCCACACCCTTCGGACACTTTCAACAGAACTGTAACTTCTGTATGATTTAGCCAATGACTAGTGTGATATTTGCTGAAGCTATATCCTGCTACACATGGCAAGTGCATGATGTTAAATAAAAACAAAACACTGACAAAAAGAGCCCACCCACAAATTTCATTGCTGGTTCAGCTGTTTTAGCAAATCAGTACACATGGAAAGTTTCCTTGATATTTTTGTGTATCCAGAACAATACAAAACTGATGTTGCAGGTCTAAATGAGCATAGTCCAGCCACTCTGTGGTTGGACTAGTTTATTAACTATGGTTATGTCAGCCATACCAAAACTCTGAGCCTAAAAAGCTCATTCACAGAACTGACAGTGGTTGCTTCACCAAGGAGTGACGATGACCGATATTCTCAATTGAAAGTGCCCTTTGCCACCCCAAAATGTCTTGCGATCGGTTCCATTCGTGTCTGCATCTGCTTGCACTGCCGTTGCCCCGTAAAATAAGCTAAATAAGCGTCCGTATATACAGACGTCTTGTTCCTGCGCTGCTGATTGCTTTAGCAAGTTTTAAGTTTGCTAGTGCAGTCGCACAACTGGACAACCGTGCAATGAGTGATTGAACCAAGCCGGTTGCTTCATTACCAAAAGCAACTGTTTGTGAGTAGTATTTACGACCGGTTGCTTTGTGGCATTGCACTAGAATATTTGTGACCAACTTGTCCGCATGACCTGTGCGAGTTGCTGATGTAAATGAGCCCTATTTCAAGGCAGTGGCAGAGCTAGGAATTTTTTTCAGGGGAGGGGGCAGGAGGCGGGTGTTGGTGCGCATCGTTTAATGCCAGGTATCCTAGTATGCAGAAGTTTCAAGGGGAAGGGGGCTTGGTTTGCCCCCCCCCCCCATGGCTTCAAGGTGGAGGTGCGGCAGGATATGCCTGGACAAGCTCCTTGGCCCCCTTGGCCACCTCATAGGCCCCCTGGATGAGTTGGCCACCTTCGAGGCCGTTGGATGCCCACCGCTCCAGCTGCTGTGCACTGCCCACCAAACGAGCAAGGGCACCGCTCACTGCACCACCTGGAGGCTGCTGCCCACCGCCAAACAGAGAACCCATGCCCAGCACTGCCTGCACACACAAAACCAGAGGGGTGGTGCCTTGCTCGGCGAGCCTTGTGTCTACGAGCGAAAACGTTAACACATCCGTGCTACTTCTTAGTACACATACACCAAGATCAGTGTCAGCTGAGGGCGTGGCCAAAAGACCTGCAAGAATTTCCAAATATAGTACTACTATAGTACGAAAGTTCCTTACAGCTTTGTCAAATACAAGACCTTAAAATCTGTTTTAAGGGTCTCACTAACACTTGGTGGATTTTTAATGTATTAGGAGTCGCTTCAACTGAAACTTTAATCACAATCAACACATGCAGTCTAATTAACTCATCTTTCTGCTTGCCTGAGGTGTTCCAAAGCACTTGTGACACTACATCAGTTGCAACATTGTGGTTCCATGTACAGCATTTCATTTGTAAATTTTGCATTAGCTATAACCATTAGTGTTTCGTTCTCGAGATGGCATTGGACAGTCACACGGTATGCTAGGCCATAGGCTGAAATCTTAATTTTTCCCCCTTGCACTGAGCCATATTTGTGGCACAAAACAAAACAAAATTTGAAATGTGCCAAATATTACAACGGAGGCACAGCTGGGCCTGCGATTCCTATAGTTCTTGCCACAAAAAAAGACACAGGCACCACAACTTCCTCCAGATAGAAACATGCACAACACAACAATCACATCATGGAACGAACTGAAAGGAAAGCAGGGCCACAATAATGCAACAATTCTTTTCTTTTTCACAATTTGTCAGTGGTGTGAGCTCTTCTCCCCCAAAATTATTGCCCCAATCAGCTGGTCGGGAGCAGTGAAAGAAGTGAGCAAAAGTAATCACTACATTATATCAGCCCGGATCTTGCTCAGTCAAAATCTCATCAGGCTTGGACACCACAAAGGTCACCTGTCAAAAAAGGCTAGCGCAAGCTTTTCTACGACATCTTCAAAGCTGCACACGTACCTACTTTATAGCAACTTGCCTTTCTGTGAGTGAAGTGCCCAAACCTTTCTCACCTGCAAAATGTTCTGTGTGCAGGGCAGAAAGGCATCGCGATTTCCGCCTTGCGCGCATGCCAGCAACTTGTGGATGCAGCGCGTGATGTTCTCCGTCTGGGCCAGCACTTCCTGGTATGTCGGCAGAGAGCTGCATACAATCGGCACGGGGTTCACTCACATGATTACCAACAAGTGGAGAACACAGTAAGATGAGTTCATCGCTATGGGAACTGTAGAACAAATGTAATATACTCAGCATATGAGCAACAGTCTCCATCTGCCTGTTAACTTCTACCAGAGTAAGGTAGCCCTCCATACAATGGGTGATCACCACTCCCCATTTCTTCAGTCTTTCTCTCAAATAAAATGGTCCTTTCATTTCACACACATCATTCTGGCAAGATGTTCTGGGGATTACTTGTAACCCTTCAGCAACTGTGCATGCAATAATGTCTGCTTAAAATCCACCTAGGGTTTGTGGGGTCTCTCACACCCGTACTCTTGGGACAAAGGAACGACAACACAGTAGTGCAAACAATCACAAGGGCATTTATTGCACCTTTCATAGATCAGTGCCTGCTAGCCGAGTTGCTATCCACAAAACATGCCGATGGGCGCGTGACAAATCTAGAAGTCTGACTCACCGCGACCGGAAGCGAGCGAATATGTTCGCCCCATGCTGGATCCCAAGGCCTGGTCGTTCGCGTGTATGGTCACGCGAATCGTGGCGCGTTCGAGGGCGGCCACGCGAGGCGGTCTCGCAGAAGCATGGGTCGGCGCGCACGCGGGAGACGTCCCCGCCGTGCGCCGACCCGCCGGGCAAGAGGGTCGCTGCACGTGCGGCACGGCCGTCCCGCTTGCTGTCTCGAACCCAACAGCCCGAGCGCCTTGCGCCATGCGGGAAAACTAGATCTCAGGGGAGGCGTGAGAGTCACGCATCCCCACAGGTCATATCAATGCTGTACACTGATGACAGCATCAGTTCCTGTGTGAATTCAGAGCTCATTGGCAGGGCAGGTGCTGACTCTTCATTTACCAAGTAACAGTCATCCACATGTGCCCTCACTTGATGAACGATTTCATTTTTGGTTAATTCCACACAGCCGTCAAGCTCGTTGTCAGTGTCTGCAAATTCTTCAAATGTTAATTCGGTGGGAATGGAAACAACTGCCCTTGCAGGCCATTGGATTACAAGGTCCATTAAGGGGGAGCAATGGGCACGCTACCTTCATATGAGATTCTTGTCCCGGTGCAAGTGTGAAGCCTGTGTTGTGATAACAGTCATAAACCATGTCTTGAATCACTGCCTTCCATACTTCTGAAAGCTCGTTGACAACATGCTTTCAGATGTATGCCATAAATCTAATTTCTGCACAATGACGCTGTGCACCTGATAAGTGAGTGAGTGAGTGAGTGAAGAAACTTTATTGCAGATCCGGCGAGGACGCAAACTCGTCGTGCACCCGGCTAGTCCCATGTTGGGACCTGCAGGTCTAGCCCATCGGCCCGGTTGTGGGCACACCGGACAGCCAGGATTTGTTTTTCTAGAGCAGGGCTACACAGAAGCGAGTCCCACTCCTCCTTGATGAACTTGGGGTACGTCGACCCGCACTCCCAGGGCATGCGCACTAGAGCGGAGGTCTGCCCGCAGGACGGGCAGGCGTCGTCACAATACACGTCAGGGTAAGCCTCATGGAGAACGGACAGGCACGGATATGTGCTGGTCTGTCTAAGTGAAGTCTAAGCGAAACGGCTTGTGCCCTATTCAACTTGGGGTGAAGGGGTGGAAAGACCCTTCTAGACATGTACAAGAATTTAATGACCTCGTTGTGAGTAGCGGGAGCATCCCTGTGGCCGTAGGGAGGAGGGGAGTCTGTACTCTTTGCAGAGGAAGCGCGGTCGGTGAGGTCACGCGCAGCCTCGTGAGCAGCGCAGCCTCGTGAGCAGCGCAGCCTCGTGAGCAGACTCATTGAGGCTCAGGGGAGCACCCTCGACTGACCCTACATGAGCGGGAAACCAATGGATTGAATGATGCGTGAGAGCATATGGACACAAGCTGCTAAGAAGACGAGCAGCTTGCTTGGCGATGCAACCTTTCTGAAAAGCCCTAACTGCCGTTTTGGAATCGCTATAAATCTCGGACCCACGACCATCTAGCAGGGCTAGGGTGACGGCGGCTTGCTCGGCGACTCCGGGGTCTTAATTGTGAATGAAGGCGCTATAGGAAAACTTGCCACTGGAGTCGACGACAACAACAAAGGTCTTTCCATCACTGTACTCCGCGGCGTCGACGAAGCTTGCTCTAACGTCTTGTTGCTTGATGTTTGAGGATGGTTGCTGCTCTGGCCTTCCGTCTGCCTTCGTTGTGGACGGGATGGATGTTTCGGGGCACAGGGGCCACTTCAAACTTGTCTCGAATGCATCTAGCGATCGGGGTACTGACCATCGGGAATCCCGCAGGGTGGTAACCCAGCTCTGCGAGGATGCGTTTACCTGCCGCTGTGGTGCTCAGGCACCTGGTGCACCTGATGGTTAGACAGACAAGTGCAGAGCGTGTTCTACTGAAAGCAAAAAATTCGCTCGCTGGCTACAACTCACCAAAATGTTCCATCGCCTTCATGTTCACCATGTGAAAGACTGGCCACCATGTGTCGACACTGTAAAAATGTAATAATTTCCGTTGGCATCAGATTAAACTTGGCATAAGTTTTCATTCCGATTATACTCTTTCTTTACTTGTGAGAACTGAGGTCACATTCACAGCAATTACTGAACATAAAGAGGTGCTGAGCATGACACCTAGAACCCTCGTGATGTTTATTTAACTACAGTTGACTTTCTTTGATTGAACATTGACAGGAATGACAGAATTGATCTACCATATTTATTTGTGTAAGGAGTAAATACGGTAGACCCCCATTTTGGAGCACAAAAATTTGGAAGAATTATGTGTCACCTGCATACCTGCCTGCATGGATTCCATAATTGCACCGGTGCGATCAAAGAGACCACTACGTACGTGTACCGGTTAATTTACGTAAGCCACTGCGAGATGGCCAAGTTACTGCCATTCTGGCATTGTCGTCGTATAGACCGTATCTCACCCGATTGCAGTCATGTGGCATAGATCCAGCGTGCTTCAGTGTATTGGCTGTGCTGACGCGCATCTTTTAGCAGGTTTAACTGCATCATACTTTCAGGTGCATTAACAGAGCATCAAGAAGTGCGCCCATGAATTTTGAATGTGTGGTGCACAATTTTGTTCGAGACGGTCATTAAGAGTGTTAAGGTGACAGTAATCTTAAACATCAATGGAGGGCAACCAGCTTTGAAGAGCACCAATGAGGCGAACTTGTCAAACAACAAGAGGAGTGAAAGCACAAGGACGACAAAATGAAAATGTGCATAAATGGCCGGTAGTAATTGTGTTATTCTGCACAGCAGTCTGAGGCTTCGGTGACTATCCATAAGCCTGTCTTGTGTAAGTCCTGCAGCCTGTAAAAATTGAGGAAAAATGTACAGGATTTACGCGGGCCTCACACAAATATAGTAATTATTCAGCAGGCCAAATTCACATCTTTCGAGTTATTCATGCAGTACTTTACCAATTCAGCAGTTGTGGCAGCCATCCTCAGATGGACTTTGCCAGCTGCCCACTTAGGCTCACATACTGTGTGACAGCTGCAGTTAAATGAATGTTCCATGCCTGCCTCCTTGGTTGTGAGGGGGGATAGCACTCCCAGGGCTAAATCCAAGTAAGTGTTTGGGGGCTGCACAGAAGGTTCCGTCTCCTCCCCTTGTGGCAAGTTATCCACTTTAATTTCCATATATACCTCACTATTTGTACATTTTGATTAAATGTAACGACTACAGTTGAACCGGCTTACACTATATCGGTTATAACAATGAGAAGCTGCTGCACCATTGACTTTTGTACGTCTTGCATGGCGAAATAACCCGCTCACTACAATGCCTCGATGCCGCATTATCGGTTATAACGACGAAGTCTCGCTGCTGGGTGTCTGAGCCGAAAGGTGGTGAAATGTGAAATCCTGGAAAAGAAAAAAAGAAAACGAGAAATTCGACCTGCTGCACGATGGGCTGCTCCAACAGCCGCCGCATGCTCATTTTCCAGCCATCTCTACGTGGCTCTCTCCTCTCGCCCTTCCACCCCTCCAAACACAAATGGGCTGCGCCCATAGCTCTAAGCTGCCCCACCCCTTGAAACACAAATGGACCACGCCAACTGTGCCGCAAGCAGATTGCTCGCATGTTGCTCGCTGGCTCCTTATTCACAGTGTTGCAGGTTTGGCTATATGTAGCCAAATTGGGCTACAGAAAAGACCTGCGAGATGAATTTTAACGCGAAAGTGTTGCAGAAAATCCAGTGTCGGTGCTGAGTGTCGGCGTTGCTGTGTACATGAGAAAAATGATCCCGAACCACGCAGGCCTTCTGCTGGCACATAGGCGTTACTGAACTAATTGAATTTCTAAATGTAAAATGCGTCAGAAAATTCGTTAAGTTCGACTTACACATAACCTACAGGCACGATAGTATAGTGTCGGATTGTAATTTGAATATATGAGAAAACATAGTTGTGTTGCACGGACACTCAAACACACCCCTTTTCTCGCTGCCGTTTGAGGTCTGTGTTATGGCGATTTGGCAAATTGCACCGGCGTGCACTGGGCTGCCCTCGAGCGACAATGATTGGATGAAACGGTGCATTGGAGCGCACCGGTGTACATCGGTGCGAGTTGCCAAATTCGCCATTAGTGGGAACGGTGCGCTCGCGTCCTCGCAACGCCATCTGGATGGCGTTCACATTCGCGGCAGCGGCGGCGCCGTGCAGGGGAAAGAAGAAGAAAAGAAAAACAGGAAACTCGTCTTTGTGCATAGCGTTAGCCACCAGTGTTTGCAGGTAAACATTACGGTTACATAAGCTGCAGTTGCCGGGAAGCGCGAGAAGCAGTCAGGGATTTGAATGCTATTGCCTTCCGCTCTTAAAGGCGAAGCAAGTTCAACTGAGCAGAAGGTTGGTGAATATGTGTGAGATGTGAGAGCAAGCTCCGGTGAGCAGAATTATTTGAATAGGTGTCAGAGCAAGCTCAGCAGAGTAGAACTTTGGTGTATATGAGTCAGAGCAAGCTCAGCTAAGTAGAATTTTAGTGAATATGAGTCGGAACAAGTTTGGCAAAGCAGCATTGTGGTGAATATGAGTAGGAGCAAGCTCAGCCGAGTACAATTTAGGTAAATATTAGTCATAGCAAGCTCGGGTGAGTACAATTATGGTGAATATGAGTCGGAGCAAGCTCGGGTAAGTAGAATTTTGTAGAATTTGTGTGAAAGCCAGCTCGGCTGAGGTATTTTTTGTTCATGCTTACATTCGAGAGACATTTGAATTGGTCTGCCCTCTGCAGCGATTCGCCGGACCTCGAGCTTCCGGGGCCAACCAAAAAGTGTTCTGTCTGCAAGCATGATGTCACTGTTGATGTCAAGGGTCGATCATCACGGCATCATAAACGTTTTGTTACGACAGGTTGCACAAAACGGTATCGCCGTAGTCGAATGCGAAAATGTATATACAAATAAAACTTCAAGTAAAACTGCAAATAAAGATGGCTATATTTGGCTACAATATTTTCTTACTCTTTTTTGTGTTTGGCTACATTTAGGCCACAATTTCTCTAGCTATAGCACCTTGTCCGACCTGGCAACACTGCTGATTGAGCGCAGTTCTGCTACAGTGGCTAGAATTGGGAAGTGTGATGAACGTGCCTGCTCGTATGTGGCATTTTAGGAGGAAACTGCCGGGGGGTGCTGCCACACGGATACACATCGGCCGCGACGGCGGCTAGCAGCCATAGCCCAGCGATGCTTTTGGAATGCAATCATCTGTGCGTGCAGTCTAGCGTGCAATAACAAATACAAGAGCTTCGCAATACATATATATATGCTCACTCGTTCATGGCTGCAAATTGCTATAGCGTAGCATAGTTCCTTACGAATTAAAAGGTGCCAAGGTAACAATTCAATTGAGCACGCGACGATGCTAGAATGCAGCTTGCTTTATCCGGTTATCGAATGCAAAGCAAAAAAATTCCCAATGATAACTTGGAAGCAAACATTTTATTTTCAACAAGCTGCTTACGCAAAAATCTCACTTTTTGAAGAGTGGCTTAGAAACCGTTTAAAACAAACCGTTCTCAGTCATCAATGATGTTTTGCTATGTGACGCACCAAAGCTGGTATCTTTTTTTTTTTCATGAGAACAAAAAACATTTAGTTTAAATAGTTCACAAGCAGTCGTTCAAACTGAATGTTGTCTGCCTCTGTTAAGCGACGCGCCTGAGCTTTAGGTGCTTCTTTTCACAGGAAGACGCTCTCTCTTTGTTGAGTGCCTTCACGTAGAAGTGCAAGCGGGTGACCAAAAAGAATTTTGTAACCTGGTTGATGAGACGGGCCATGCTGTGCACAGCCTAGCATGGCATCATTTTCTTTCAGGCATGAGACAAGCTCTTCCAAGCTGTTACTGTGCAGCTTGTAACTGATCCACATAGAAAAAGTAGTTTCAAGGGCTTCTACATATGAAAAGAGCTTCTCGGAAGAATATGTGAGGCTCCCATTGCCGCAGAACTTGGTGAACGTCCCAAGCTGTTCGTTGGCTTCGTCGGCGGAAACAAGGAGCTCGTCGAAGCATTCCTTGCACGCAGTCTTCAGAATTTTTTTGCGTGCAACATACCCTGCTATGTACAAGACTATCCACAAATTGCTTATCTTTTCAAGGTACTCATGGTTGGGGAGCATTGTGGACTTCTTTATCATGTGAGAAGCTTCTTCAACCTTCTCACTATCCAGCAATGCGTCTAGTTCATGGTTTGCAACCTCACTACTGAGGAGAACTGTCAGATTGCCCCTTTACAGTTGCCAATGCTGGGAGCTTTGGCCAAGTCGTAAAAACTGAGGCAGTTCATGGTGAGCAAGAATTGGGCAGAAGTGGGATGGTCATTGCAACCAGAAAATTGTCTAATGATACCAAACACTTTCTCGAGGCAGTCTTGGCTCAGCCGGCACCTCAGCAGGTAATTAATGTCGAGCTTCTTACTAAGGTACTTCATTAGATCAAGCATGGCGTGAAGGGTGACCTTAGCCCCTCGGCAGTGCTTCCTGAAAGAAACCTGGCTGGTGAAGTTCCCACGTAAGCCTCCCATCGGTTTAGGTAATACATCCTTGATGTGCCTTTCATGTACAGAGTGAGGCTTCAACCTTTCCAATGGAATCCGTGCTGTCATTGCTTTTACTAGCTTCCACATCAGTAGAAAAAAAGGCTTGAGTTGGTGCGGGGTCACCCCAGTGCTCCTTTATTTGTTTCTTGTAGAAAAACATGCCACGAAGCACCTGCAGACTGAAAAGGTGAAATGCCAGTTTTGCCTTCATCTTTTCAAAGTTGCTAAGGCTCATGTGAGCAAGAGTGATCTTTGGCATCACTTTAAGGGTAAGTGTACACTTATCCTCTTTGTGTGCTGCTCTGATGTGCTCAGTAAAAACAGAACCTTCAGGTCTTTTGTACCTTGCTTTAATCAGGCCATTTCGAACAGATTTTATCAGGTGTGGAAAATCTGAAATGAAGAAGAAGCGTCTTCCACTGTCAACAGGATATGGTGCAGATGGCTTTAAGGACATCGAGAAGCCAGAAATCCCAAAAAGGCGCTGCATTGAACGGTTCCATGAAGCTCCATCCGCCGTGATATAATCCACCTTCAGCCCAGCCTTTTCTGCGAGCAACATGGCTTATATTAAGATCTTGCACAAAAGCGCAGCCTTCACGTTTTCCCTGGAAGCGAAAACTCCGATTATCTGGCGCCAAGAACCAGTGAAAGGCTGAAACGTGATCGCAGAGAAGATGTTTGTCGTTTTCAAGTGTGAATTTTCCTAAGTGCATCAGGCCTTCCACTTACTATTCTGCGCCAACATTCACAAAGTCTGACAGCTTCATTTCATCTACAATCAGGTTGCCGTGGCATTTGAATTGCTGCATGGATTTTGTTTTTCTTGCAATCCCTGTGATGATAGCAGGGCGGAAGCTAAGCACACTCTTGTATTTCCCGGAAGCACGTTGAAACAGCTGGGGAGGATGAGTATGCCTTCTCGCTGGACATGATCGTAGAGCCTCGGGCTTTTCATTCGCACTATTACAAAATCGAGCAACCAGCCCGGATTGTACTGCATACCTTTCGTTGATTTGCGGCAAGCGGCTTGAAAGCATTGAATAACAGCAAGTCCTTGCTTCGGTGGAAGGGCTTGCGACTGGTCTGCGAGGATGCCCTCTTCAAGTTCTGCACTTTGTCTCTTCAGTTCCTCAACAGCTTGATTGTAAAGCGACAGCTTGGCTTTCAGCTGACGAGTGGCTTGTGTGTCCGCTCTTCTACGCTTTGAAATTGCTGCAGCAGAAAAAGAAAAGAGCGCTACTTCCCACAGGTCAGGGTGTGTGGCGTCACTGAAACAGCAGAGCCGGCACGACTCTCAGTGGGCGACGTGTAAACGTCGGCGTGCACCTCCTCGCGGCTTCAATGTGCTGTGTAGGCACTGCGTGCTGCTTATCACACTTCCCTATCCTAGCCACTGTAGCTCTGCATTAATTTTGTTGGTTGCGTTGAAGTTGTTCCTGGACACGCAGTTTCTCAACCTTGCTTGACTTGCCATCGAAACGGAAGAAGGATGATCCGCCCACTGATCATCGGCAATGCACGACGTTGCCGGTGAAAGATTGGAATCATCGTTGCCGGTGATAGATTTGGAAACTAAGTGCTTCTAACCAATGAGACGATCGTCACAAACGTGCTTGCATCAGGTAGCAACGGCAACGACGGCAGCAATGATGCGGTAGGGCAGGCTGCCTCAAACTTTTCTTCACAGGAGACCTGGCAGATGATTCAGTCCCTCCAGGGCTTCATTTTCGCGAGGAACCTTCCGCTGCACTAAGTGGAGCACTTGGATGTTTTGGAGAAGGATGTTGGCAAGCATCACGTAAAGCATGCAAGGCTGACAGACATTAGCTTTTCTCGTGCAAGCCAGTGAGAAGTACATGGCGAGATGCTTGTTGTGATTTCTCCTCAGCATTTCTTCTGAAATTCTCAAGCTGACAGGCTGCCATGGCAGTCTTCTCGCAAATTTTAAGAGGCCCCTTTTGGGGCCATCAAAGTGATGCCTTGGCGGTGCTCGCATATCACTTGCCACCCGTGACACCTCTTTCTAGTTGTTATAGCAGTGCCATTCTTTAACGCCGACAGCCGCGGCTTGTTACACGTGATCAAAGCGGCCAGGAAGCTGTTAAACGAGTGAACACAATCAGCAGCCAGGCGGAAGAAGGTGGTTGGGAGGGGCACTGGCCTCCCCGCCATTATAGTTTTCTTGCGCCAACTCTGCCATCCCCCTATTTTGATTTGGTCAGGCAACCAGATTAAAACAATTATCTGTTATAGCAATAAAATTTTCGTGGCGCGTGAATATTGTTACAAGTGGGTTCGACTGTGCATGCGTCGATGGTAACTTCACTGCCTGTTACCTCATATGGCTGTCGCACAAGGCTGGTTTCTGGCTAACGCTGACCTACTTTCTAATTTAGACCCATCTTCATAGACCTGATTTAGAGATAATTTATTTCAGCCTGGGTTACCTCAAGGGTATTTAATATGGTGGATATAATTGATTGCTGTGGTTGTCACAGATCATGACGCAGCAGCGCAAGAAAAGTCACATACGGATAAGAACGTCATGAACATATTCCAATCACCCAGTTTTCTTTTCCCGTTGCTATTCATTCTTGTTTTGTCTTTCATGCCAAATAAATACCCTTCAAATGCAGCATTGTGAGTAATAATGTAGGTATTATGGCACAGGTTCCCCTTAAAGCCTCATTTTATATACACTGGCCAACCATTGGGTTTATGGTTTCTTTATGTTTTGACGGAATGGTTTTAGCCACGTTATGACGCACTGATGTCTTCCATGTGTGTTTCGAGAAGTCACCAGGATAGCTCCTAATGCGCATGCACATTGTTTAGTTGTTGACATGTTGGCCTGTTTGGCCGATGTATGTAGATGTGATTTCCCCCAAAATAAATCTTCAGTTGTGAGTCAGTGCCAGTGTCTGTACTTCTTTCCCTTTGTCCTCGTCTGTTTTGCGCTGTTAGTTTCCGAATCATGAATCACCACCAACTCGC
The DNA here is from genome assembly GCF_050947875.1 of Dermacentor variabilis. NCBI lineage: Eukaryota > Metazoa > Arthropoda > Arachnida > Ixodida > Ixodidae > Dermacentor > Dermacentor variabilis. The sequence goes on from NC_134570.1 coordinate 228,581,253, forward strand.
CCACGTTTCTCTTCTAGTACAGCCTCATTTTCAGTTTTTCCTGTTCAGTAAAACTGCACGATAATACACTACAATAGTAATAATACAATAGTACACTACATCTCCAGGCTTGGAGTGGCGTCTCACACCGGCAAAAACGTTGAGAGCAAATGGGGCTATACTAATCCAGGTACAACCAAATTGGGAAGACCCACTAAGCTTCAACAAGACACTCCCTCATCAAAACAGGAATTGGCCCCCCCAAGCGCAGTATTCGGCCGTTCCTTCCCTCATGATTCCTACAATTAAACTACGGCCCTCAGTCCCCAGCAGCTGCAGAGCACCTGACCAAGGCGGTGGTCAGACCTGTAATGCAGCAGAGGGAGCCTAAGAATCTCTGGACCCGGACAGGCAACCAATGAAAACTGACCCTTACAACGTTTAACACCTGAACCCTCTCGAGTGAAGCTAACCTAGTAGGACTCTTTGAGGAACTATCAGGCATTGTTTGGGATGTCATTGGCCTTAGTGAGGTTAGAAGAACTGGTGAGGCTTATACAGTGCTGACAAATGGCCACGTCCTCTGCTATACAGGACTACCAGATAAGCAGTTCGGAGTAGGATTCCTAATCCATAATGACATAGCGGGCAACACTGATGAGTTCTACAGCATTAATGAGAGGATAGCAGTAGTTGTAATAAAGCCACGTAGGAAGTGTAGAACAAAAGTAGCAGAGACCTACGCTCCAACCTCCAGTCACGATGATGAATAAAACGGTTTTAAGATGTTGAATTAGCAATGCAAAAAGTACAAACTCAGTATACTGTAGTCATAGGCGACTTCAATGCAAAAATGGGGAAAAAGGAGGCTGGTGAACAAGCAATTGGTAACTACGGCGTGGACTCTACGAACACTCGAGGAGAGATGTTGGTAGAATTCACGGAAAGGAATAAGCTGCGAATAATGAGCACCTTCTTCAGAAAACGGAACAAAAAGTAGACCTGGAAAGGCCTTAATGGTGAAACAAACAATTAAATTGATTTCATACTCTCTGCCGATCCTAGCATATTGCAGGATGTAGAAGTGTTAGGTAGGGTAAAGTGCAGTGATAGGCTAGTGAGGGCTAGGATCCACCTCAATTTGAAGAGAGAAAGAGTAAAATTGGTCAAGAAGGAACAGGCCAACCTAGATGCAGTAAGGGTAAAAGCGGAACAATTCAGGTTGGCACTTGCAAACAGATATGCAGCCTTAGAACAGACAGATGAAGATGAGATAGAGGCAATTAATGAAACCGCAACTAGGCTGACTTCAGAAGCAGTAATTGAAGTGGTAGGTAAGGCACCAAGGCAACCAGTAGGTAAGCTCTCCAAAGTAACAAAGGACCTAATAAAGAAATGGCGAAGGATGACAGTGTTGAACTTGAAAAAGGGGTACCAGCAAAACACAAAGGACGCGCACACAAGGAAAAGGTGTTAGACACGGACGGACACCTTTTTTTTGTGTGCGCGTCCTTTGTGTTTCCCTGGTACCCCCGTTTTCAAGTTCCTCATGCACCAACTGGCCCAAGAGCTTGCACAAATAAAGGTGTCAAACGCAAGAGATCAGATAGAACTTGCGGAACTGTCAAAACAAATCAACCAGGAGAAAATAAGGGATATGAGAAATTATAATGTGACAAAGACTGAGGAAGCCGTAAAAAATGGACGCAGCCTGAAATCAGCAAGAAGGAAACTTGGCATAGAACAAATCAAGATGTATGCACTGAAAGATAGGCAGGGTAATATCATCAGCAATCTTTAAGATATAGTAAATGAGTGGAAAAATTTTATGCTGACCTGTAGAGTACCCAAAGCAGCCACGATACCTCCATTCGAAGTAGTAATGAACAGGTTACAGAGGCTCCTTCTATAACTAATGAAGCTAGAAAGGCCTTGCAAGACTTGAAGGACTACCACAGCAGTTTAATCAAAGATCGAGACCTAATGCTTGAAAAACTAATGGCCCTTTATACAAACTGTCTATCGACTTACACGGTCCCAGAGCACTGGAAGAATGCCAACATTATACTAATCCACAAAAAGGGAGACATTGAAGAATTGAATTATAGGCCCATGAGCTTACTTCCAATATTATATAAAATATTCGTCAAGACAATCTCCATTGGAATAAGGGCAACACTGGACTTTGGGCAACCAAGGAAACAGGCAGGTTTCAGAAAGGGATACTCTACAATGGATCACATCCATGTCATTAATCAGGTAATCAAGAAATCCGCAAAGTACAATAAGCCTCTCTATATGGCTTTCGTAGGTTACGAAAAGGCATTTGATGCAGTAGAGATACCAGCAGTCATAGAGGCATAACGTAATCAAGGAGTAGAAGACGCTTAAGTAAATATCTTGGAAAGTATCTGCAGAGATTCCACAGCTACCTTAATTCTCCACAAGAAAAGTAGGAAGATACCTATAAAGAAATGGGTCAGACAAGGAGACAAAATCTCTCGAATGCTATTCACAGCATGCTTGGAAGAAGTATTCAAGCATTAAACTGGGAAGGCTTAGGAGTAAGGATCAACAGCGAATATCTCGGCAACCTTCAATTTGCAGATGACATTGTCCTGTTCAGCAACACTGGGGATGAGTTACAACAAATGATTGAGGACCTTAACAGGGAGAGTGTAAGAGTGGGGTTGAATATTAATATGCAGAAGACAAAGATAATGATCAATAGCTGGGCAAGGGAGCATGAGTTCAGGATCGCCAGTCAGCATCTAGAGTCTGTGAAAGAGTATGTTTACCTATGTCAATTACTCACAGGGGACCCTTACCATGAGAACGAAATTTACAGAAGAATAAAAATGGGTTGGAGCACATTCGACAGACATCGTCAGATCCTGAATAGAAGCTTACCATTATCACTAAAAACAAAGGTGTACAATCAGTGCATTCTTTTGGTACTGACATATGGGGCAGAAACTTGGAGACTGACAAAGAAGCTCGAGAACAAGTTAAGGACCATGCAAAGAGCGATGGAACGAAGAATGTTAGGCATAACGTTAAGAGATGAAAAGAGAGTGGTGTGGATCAGAGAGCAAACAGGGATAGCTGATATTCTAATTGACATTAAAAGAAAGAAATGGAGCTGGGCAAGTCATGTAATGTGTAGGTTAGGTAACCGGTAAACCATTAGGATTACAGAATGGGTGCCAAGAGAAGGGAAGCGCAGTCAGAAAACTAAGTGGGGTGATGAAATTAAGAAATTTGCAGGCGCTAGCTGAAATAGGTTGGCGCAGGACAGGGGCAAATGGAGATTGCAGGGAAAGGCCTTCGTGCGGCAGTGGATATAAAATAGGCTGACGACGATGAATGTGACTAGCAAAGAGATGGTCAACAAGGGCCTCAGCTCTGAATTGCAATCTCACTGTTGATCAGTCCTACAAACTTGTTAGGAGAAGGGTGAATGTGCTTCTTGATACCACAACTAGAACAGATAAAATGACTAATGAATGCGTTTAATGTGCTGATCTATAAGATGAGGATGCCACCCATGTGATGGGGATAAAAAAATATGACCTTAACAGATCTGATTACAGCTCTCCTAGAGAAGTAGTCGCATTGAATAAAGCTTTCATGCTAGTATGAAAAATTTAAATAGGCAGGTTGAACCAAATTCAACACAGATAAGAGTAATGGCATCCTTGGTAATTTGCATCGGTGCACTCGTATGTCGTTAAACCACACCGGTGCACACCCGCCATGGATGGATGGATGTTATGAGCATCCCCTTTGTAATTGGGCAGCGGGTTGCGCCACCAAGCTCTCACTATTATACTGCCTGATGTCCTACCTAGGTTAAAAAAAGAAAAAAAAAACAACAATGAATTCCCATAAAGAAATTTTCTGACCCCTTATTGTGAACTTTGTTTTTGTACGTCTCCATTTTTTATCATTTCTCTACTTCTACCACTCTTCCAATCGCCTCTTACTAATCACTATTGCAGACATGTTTATTTTCCCCCTGCTCTCGCTTAACCCAAGGGCTTTAAGGAGGCCAGAGGTGCATAAATCGACCACTGGGCAGATATCATCACATTCTAATAAAACATGCTCCATTGTTTCCTTAGCTTTACTGCAGCAAGCACATACTTATTCTTCTTTCTTATATCTCGCTTTATAGGTGCGTGTTCTAAGGCATCCTGATCTCGCTTCGAAAAGCAACGAGCTTGCCTTTGAGATGTCATAAATTCTTCTTTCCCGATTTCGTTTTTTCCTCTTAAGTAGTTACTCATGGCAGGTTCCTTTTCCATTGCTGCCACCCATGAGATTAGTTCAGCCTCTCTGACTGTCCGCTTGACCTTCTTTGTTGCTGTGTTGCCCACCCTACAGGCCGTGTACCTGCTGGTAAGCTTTTGAGTTCTTTTCGTCCACTGTGAATCCATGCTATTCCTGTACAAATACCTGAACACTCTCCCAGCCCAATTACTTTCTTCCATATTCCTCAGTCATTTTTCATAATCAATTTTACTGTGAGCTTCTATCACTTCAAAACTAGTCCAGCCCACATCACCCTGTACAGCTTCATTTGTAGTCTTCCTGTGAGTGCCCAAAGCAGGGCGTCCCATTGACCTTTGGTTCGCATCGAGTCCTGATTGTGCCCTGGATTTCAAGCAAGCAACCGCATATCCAAAGGTAAGTCCTGGAACTATTACACCTTTCCACATACCCCGGAGCACCTCGTACCTATTGTATCCCCATAGCGCTCTGTGCTTCATTATGGCTGCAATTCTCTTCCCCTTCACTGTTATTGTTTTTTCCTGTGTTTCCATATACCTGTTGCCTTCGTTTATCCATTTACCAAGGTATTTATATTCTTCTAGCCGAGGTATTTCCTGGCCCTGTAGTGCCACTGTCTGTTCACTGTTTTCATTGAATACACACCTGATTTTCTAATGCTAAATTTCAAACCTAAATTGTTGCCTTCCTGTCCACAGATATTAGTCAGACGTTGCAAATCACTTTGCTTGTTAGCTAGCAACACAATGTCGTCCACATAAAATAAACCTGGGAGCTGCTGCTCTACTACTGTACCCGCCTGTTTGTATGAGAGATTAAAACCGATGTTACTCTCTTCTAACGCCCTCTTCATCCTCACCATGCATATCATAAACAGCAATGGAGATAAAGAGCACCCCTGCCTCAGCCTTTGTTGATATCAACTTTTTCTTCGCTCCTCATCTCTTCCCATTCAACGCAAACGGTATTTTCTAGATAAATCTCTCTCAAAAGCTGTAGACAATCGTCAGCTAAGCCTTCCCCTTCCAGAATATTCCGCAAAATGTCACGGTCTACGCTGTCATGCATTCCTGCAATGTCCAAAAAGGCCACATATAATGGTCTGCTTTCTGCTCTTGATATTTTGGTACACTGAGTAAGAATAAATAAGTTATCATCTAAACACTTACCTATTCTGAAGCCGTTCTAAAGTTCTCCCAAACTGCCATTATTCTCTGCCCATGCTTGCAGCTTTAATTTGATTGCCTCCATTGGTAACCCGTATGTTACCGATGTAATGGTCAACAGTCTATACAAGTGAATTCTATCTTTCTCCCCTTTACCTTTATAAATTAAATTAATTCTACTTTGTCACCAACTGACTGGTATTAATCTATCTTTTAAAGTTTTTTTCACTGTTTTCACCAGAGCTTCCTTACTTTTTGGTCCTACTAGTTCATTAATCAGCCTAACACGAGCCTTGTCTAGCCCTGTGGCTGTGCGCTTAGGAATTTTCTCTTCGGCTTTCTTCCAGTTGAAATTTGTCAGCACCAGCTCTTTTTCCACCTGGTTCTTTTTCATGCTCTTTTTTTCTTCAAATACAACCTCGTCATTGCATTCCAAAGATTCGGCTATTATTTTTCGGATGTAATTTATTGCTGCTTCCCCTTCCAGTCTGTTTTCATCATTGTCTAGAATATGTTGTTGTATTGTTGTTAACTTCCCGCCTAATAAATTTATGGTTCCAAAATATTCTAGGTGCAGTCTTCTTTTCCTCATGTATTTCTGACAACCAAAGTTCACTTTCACCTTTTATCTTTGCTTGCACCAGTATTTGAACCATAGACTTTTTCTCCCGATATATTTCCCATTTACTGGCCACTTCATCCTGCAGCAACTGCGCCTTCTCTACCTGCCTGTGCTCTCGGGATGCTTTCTGTCGATTGGCGATCGCTTCTCGTATCTTGCTGTTCCCAACCAGCTTTTTGGTTTCTTTCTTCCTTTCCAACGAACATGTTGTTTCTCTTTCCGTATTTCTCTCATTATTACACTTAGAAGCTCACTATATTCCCACTCTTTACTTGGCCATTTGCCAAGTTCTTCCTCGACCTGTGTGACTATATTTGTTGTTTGTTCAGCATTCAAATTTGGACTGGCCATTTTGCTCTCCTTGCTCTCTTTCCCAACTACATATCCCATTTTCAATATGATGTGTTTATGGTCACTCCCTATGCTGCTATACCCTTTCTCGTCAATGACAATTTCTCTCAACTTATCATGAATTCCTTCTGTAATCTGACAGTAATCAATGGTTGATTGCCAGTTTCCCACTTCCTACGTTACCTGCCCTTCACACTTAGGGCCCTGTATTCACGATAACGAGGTTATGTTGCTCACAAAGGTCTAGCATTGACTTCCCGTTATTGTCGGTATAGCCATCTAAATCCTGTATGTGGGCATTCATGTCACCTAATAGGACAATTTCAGCACGATTCCTGCAATCTTTAATACCAGTGCTTATACATTCCACTAACTCTTTATTCATCTCTGTGCAATTATCTCCAGTTCACAAATACGTAAGGCCCAGTCAAGTTTTTTTTCCCGCTCATTGTACCTGATAACCAAAGATGCTCTTGAGATATTGAATTTACTTTTTTCCATTTGGCTCCCTAATGGATGAGCATTCCGACTTCCCCTTCTCATTCTTTCCGACTTAGTTCTGTTGCACCCTTCACAAACATAATTCCCAATCACTGGTGGCTTTTTCCGAGTCAAGGTGCATTTTTGTAACCGTACACACCCCTATTTGTTCTCTATTCAACTGCCCTGCATGTTGATGTAGCCTATGGCATGGCGAGCTCTCTTTATTGTTTTTCTCCTTTTTCTGTTACTGACGGCGATGCTATTCTGAGGTTTCCCTAGAGGACCTTCTTCATTACTATCTACTCTGGCCTCCTGAGCACCCGAGGACCCCCTAAAGAAGCAACAGCATGACCAGCAAGTCGCCAGCCCACTCCTCGTCCAAACATGTAATTGAAGTGGATCCTCTCTCATTCAAAACCACCACACCTTCTCACTACCTTGTTTACTTCGACAACCTTGAAACATTTTTGTCAGCTCATTTTCTGTATCGCCTAATTAGCAGCCAGTACGGTTTTTTGTACGTGACTGTCATGTACAGGCACCTCTGGCACCGTGCACACCACGATCTGCACGTGAGGGGATAGTTTGCGCAAGTCATCCACCCCCTTCGCCAGGCGCTGGGCTAGTCCTGTCCCTTTCCTGTTTAGGGCGTCGCCCACCTGTTACTATGACAAGGTTGTGCACGTGGGCTTTTTCCAAAAGTTTTGCTTGTTTTCACCTATGGCAGAACCCAGTGTCCACCCCGGAAATGTCCCTACCGCCAGTGTTTTATCGTCTTTCACCCTCTCCAGAATTGCTTCTGAGCGCCTAGCCAGGTTTGAGCAGCTGGCGATAATCACCATTTCACTCTCTCCTTCCTCTCCCTGCTTCCCTTTGTCCTTTTCTGTGTGATTCAGACTTGACAAGGGGCATTGACCCTAGCACTCCTGCTCTTTTCACGTCGCGGCCTCAAGGTAGGTGCCGCTCTTTACATCTACCCTCTTCCCACGTAGCACATATTCCACATGCTTTGCTGACACTCCCTCTACTGTCACAACGGGGGACTGCGTTCCACTGCCACGACCATTCTCGTTCACAATGGCGGCCCTCTTCAGCTTTTCCTCGGCTGCTTGAAGTCCTTTTTCCACTATCTTCCATGCGTCACGCTCCATATTTAGCTCATTTTTGAGCTCTTCGACTTGTTTGACAAGTTCATCTTGGAAAGCATCCATTTTCCTCAGCCTAGCATCGACATCACAGTGTGTGCCTATTGACTCGATTTGCTCTCCATTCTCATCCGTCCCCTCGTCTGCCTTGAGGGACCGTCCCGCACACTGCATGCTTTCCCGGCTTTCTTGCCACGCATTGCATGGCTTTTTCTAATGCAAATAGTGTATTACAGTAAAACCTCCCTAATTTGAATGTGGTTAATTCAAAATTCCGGATAATTCTAATGTTTTCTGCGATCCCGTATTTTCCAATGTAAGTTTGACCGGATAATTCGAACCGGCAGCCTAGGCCAACCCGGTTAATTAGAAGATTTGGGGTGCTATCCGGCAATTCCCGATCCCCATCATCATCATCAGCCTGGTTACGCCCACTGCAGGGCAAAGGCCTCTCCCATACTTCTCCAACAACCCCGGTCATGTACTAATTGTGGCCATGCCGTCCCCGCAAACTTCTTAATCTCATCCGCCCACCTAACTTTCTGCCGCCCCCTGCTACGCTTCCCTTCCCTTGGGATCCAGTCCGTAACCCTTAATGACCATCGGTTATCTTCCCTCCTCATTACATGTCCTGCCCATGCCCATTTCTTTTTCTTGATTTCAACTAAGATGTCATTAACTCGCGTTTGTTCCCTCACCCAATCTGCTCTTTTCTTATCCCTTAACGTTACACCTATCATTCTTCTTTCCATAGCTCATTGTGTCGTCCTCAATTTGAGTAGAACCCTTTTAGTAAGCCTCCAGGTTTCTGCCCCGTAGGTGAGTACTGGTAAGACACAGCTATTATATACTTTTCTCTTGAGGGATAATGGCAACCTGCTGTTCATGATTTGGGAATGCCTGCCAAACGCACCCCAGCCCATTCTTATTCTTCCGATTATTTCCGTCTCATGATCCGGATCCGCCGTCACTACCTACCCTAAGTAGATGTATTCCCTTACGACTTCCAGTGCCTCGCTGCCTATTGTAAATTGCTGTTCTCTCCCGAGACTGTTAAGCATTACTTTAGTTTTCTGCAGATTAATTTTTAGACCCACTCTTCTGCTTTGCCTCTCCAGGTTTTTTTCACCGCAAACCCGACGAAACGACGGCCGTTACAAGCTGCGAGGTGACGGCACATAGCAATTGTGATTATTTATAGACAAAGCGCCCAACCCGTAGTCCTGCTAGCAAAAAAAATCAGTCCACGGTGCGTCCCGTGTACCACCGAAACGCGTGCCTGCAGAGGAGACGTGCTTCGCTGCTACGCAGCGGGCGTACTGGTTTTTGACACGTGCTCTTGTCCCCGACTCCGCACGCTCCTCGTTGCCGACGCGACTCCTGGCTGCCGTTCACCCATTCTCTCTCCGCACCTGCAGCGACGTGTCTGCCCGATCTGCACCGTTTCTTTGTGTGCGGTGGTTAGGGGTGTTGCAGCTAGCTTGGTGTTCTTTTTTTTTTCTTAACTGTGAAGAAGTGTCTGTGAGCGAAGATGCCAAAGTATAAGACTTTAACCCTGCTGCAGAAGTTCTGCTTGATCCAAGAAGCGGGTAAGAACACGTGTTCCAAGACCAACTTGGCTGAAAGGCACAGCGTGCCCTTCTCGACATTGTCCACAATGTTGAAGAACAAGTCGAACGTACTGGAGGCCTACAGCAAGACATATTCTTCATAGCGGTTGTGAGTATGAGCTCCCACGTACCAAGATGTGGAATCAGCTTTACTTCGCTGGCTGCAGAAAGCAAATGCAGCCCACCTTGCTGTTAATTGAACGATACCGTGGGAGAAGGCCAACAACTTGGCTCTACAACTCGGGCACGAAGAGTTCAAGTGTAGCAATGGATGGTTCAGCCATTTTAAGGAGTGCAATAATTTGACCTTCGTAGCCGTCTGCGGCAAGAGCGGCAGCACAAATGAGAGAGTTGTCGACGACTGGAAGAAACATACCCGTTGCTTAGCGAGTGTGGTGCAGACGATGTGTACAACCTTGACAAGGCAGCCCTTTTTTACAATATGCTGCCCACAAAAACGTTTGCATCGAAGGACACCATGGTCAAGGGTCGAAAGCAGAGCAAGGAAAGAATTGATGTTCTGTTCGGCACGACTATGTTCTGTAAACACAAGCTGCCGCTACTTGTAGTTGGAAAGAGTGGGAAGGCCTCGCTGCTTTAATAATGCACGGCTGTCGTCAAGGGATGAGCTTATCTACCGGCATAACAAGAAAGCCTGGGTCACAGGCGCAATATTTGAAGGCTACGTTCGGCAGCTTGACCGCAAGTTCGCGGCCACAAGCAGGAATGTACTCTTCATTGCTGATAATTGCCTGGTGTATGGTGACATCCCACACCTGAAAGCTATCAGGATGGTATTTCTTCCTCTGAACACCACGTTGATCTCACAGCCAATAGACCAAGGTGTCATTCACCACACGAGGAAGCTTTACCGCCACCACCTGCTCAAGCGCATGCAGGCATCGACCTCCTCGGGGCCATATGTCTTATTGTGTGTGCATAGAAGCAAGTGATACCCACTTTGAGTGTGCGGTGTTTTGAACATGCTGGCTTCCCAAAGGAAAGCACCATCGACACTGATGCTGACTATTCATGTGAACTTGGTGAAGAAGGGGCCGAGTATTGCGACTACATCAATGCACTCTGCGCAGAGGATAGCGAATCCGGTAGTCGGCTTTGCCGTGTATCTGAACTTTGAAAATTATCAACAAACAAGCTACTCAGACTTGGAGAGTGAAGCTACTGCTGATGCGACTATGTGTGATGACAGCGATGACGACGACGACGCTAACGAGCCCTCTCGAGCACTCGCTCTTGGGTGAAGTTATTGGATTGTTGAACGTTATTCACAGTTTTTGCCACGGTGTAAATTCTCCAATGCTTGGAGAATTTGGTTTGAGGCTCCCTTGGAGCCTCGAACTACAGGACACGGCAAACCAGCATCTCTGATTACTTTAAGTAGTCCAAAGATCGCCGAATAAAGGTAATGCATTCCTGAAGCGAAATTTTTTGCCTGCGTTGCATTTTCTTCTGTGTTCGGTTAATTTAAAAACCCACTTTATTCGAAGATTTCTTTGCGGTCCCGATGACTTCGAATTAACGAGGTTTTACTGTACTATAATACTACAATAATGCAGAGCACGTGCCTTCTAGCAAGAACCGATACGCACATGATCTAAATCCTTAAAATGCTGCAATGTAATTCTCACCAATGTTTTAAAAGCAATCAATGCTGCACAGACTTAAAATGTGACACGTTTTCGCACTCGTTCAACCATGCAGCCACGCTCTCACTTTCCTACCAAAGCAATATTCCTGATACCAAAGCACACACAGGAAAACCACTAATAGCTATTAGTCTTGCCACTTGCAAGCTACTATTTAAAGGCTACAAAGACTTAACGTCTCACCCGGTTGCACGTGCTGAAACACGTGGCGCAAAAAGACGCTCTGACTATACTGCAAAACCAAATATACACGAAACACGAAAAAGAATAAAAAAAAAAAACAGCGAATCCTTATTTAAAGGCTAAAAAGATCAGCAAGTCAAAAATTGAAGCAAGCTCAAAGCATGCACAAATAACTTATGATTTTGTCGCCACCACGGAGTCCTGGAATATCCAATCCATTCGCCACAAAATCTCAGATGTCGAGATATGATATCTTGATTTGATACAAGGATGGCGTCTGAGACACCATGGATGGATGGATGTATGTTACGAGCGTCCCCATTGGAACGGGGCAGTGGGTTGCACGACCAAGCTTTTGCTATTATACTGCCTAATGTCCTACCTAGGTTAAAAAAGAAAACAAGAAAAAAAAACCCTATGAACTCCCACTACCAAATTTTCTTATCCCCTATTGCAAGCTTTGCTTTTGTATGTCTCCGTTTTTTTGTTGTGTCCCTACTTTTCTTCCACCAATCTCCCAATCACCTCTTACTCATCTCTATTGCGGAAATGTTTACTTTTCCACTGCTCTCACTGAACCCAAGGGCTTCAAGGAGGCCAGTGGTGCCTAAATCGACCGCTGGGCAGACGTCTTCACATTCCAATAAAACATGCTCCATCGTTTCCCGAGCTTTACCGGAGCAAGCACACGCTTCTTCTTCCTTCTAATATCTTGCATTATAAATGCGTGTTTTAAGCCATTCCGATCTCGCTTTGAAAAGTCATCCTTGATAAGCCATCCTTGATGAAAAGGGCGCACCCTGTTGGGAAATGTGTTTTTGTTCTCTTTTGTTTTTGTTCTCTTTTGTTTTTGTTTTTTTTTAGAGGGGCAGGGGAGACAGTCCACATAAAGAAAAATTAGAGCATGTTTATCTTTACTTCGGGTCATGAAACATACACTTGAACAAATAAAACAAGAATGTAATGTTATTTGAGTTAAAACTTTAGTAAAGCAATGAAATAATTAGTAATTGTTTTCATAACTGAAAACTTGCTCTAGCATATCAAGAATGCTCCCAAAGGCTATGTGTTAAGCTTTCCGTGCCTCAAAGCGGCCTGCAACACTTTTTTTAAAGCTACTATTCTTGCTCTCTAGGCCTTTTCTTAGTACAGCTGAACCCGACTATATCGAACCCGTTTACATCGAATTATTCTTTATATCGAACAATTTCTGAACACGGTATAGTTACAATAAGTATATGCAGCAAAAGTGACGCTTACATCAAACAAAAATAGCAGTGACTCCCAATATATAGAACGTCAAGCAAAGGAAAAGTGCCCCCAGAAGTTGGCTTTCCCTCGTGGTGGCGGGGAAACCCGGTGGTGCGGCTCCATCAAACCGCCCTCCCTACCGTGACCTCGCTGCGTCAAGCGAGCCGTCGACACCCGCTGAAAAAAAATTTTCCTAGCCCACCCGCAGCGCTTGCTCAGACAGCCAATCAGAGGCTCTTGTGCCCTCGTTGTGCAAGATGGCGCAAGTGTGAGTTGTCTCGCTGCTTTGGTTCATTGTGTTCGCGCCTTGTGGGCCTTGTCCCGCACTGTTGCCGTGATGAAGCGGCAGAATTCGCCTTTTGCCGTGAAGCTCGAAATCATAAACCGGGTCAAACGCGATGAGAAGTCAGATGCCTCGCAGTGTGCAAGATTTCGAGGAGCACTCTTAGCACGATCTTGGAAGAATAAAGGGGAGATTAGGGCTAAAGTGGACAAACTTGCGACCAGGTGCCTGTAGTGCCCAATCCATATGCGCAGCCATGTACAGGTGGTTCATCCGAAATTGTTTCAGACGTGCTGGCTTTCGCGTGCCCGGTGATGACTGTAAATTCTGATGAGTGCGACGAAGCTGCTGCTGATGCTGCCGAAATTTGGACCGAGCTGTCAGAATTTTTGGAAGCCATTGACAAATCAAGGATCGACGAATTTGTGAGTGCAGATGATGGTGTCGTGACCACAGGAGAGTGTGAAAACAAAGACCACATTGCTGACATCGTACCGAGCACGAGTGAAAGTGGGCACAATGAGGAAAGCAAAGATGGTCCTTTGCCCATGTCCTCCGAGGTGATTGGTGCACTCGCACTAGCCCAGTGCTTCTACGTGAATGTGGAAGGTTGCGGCCTCAGCTGCTCCAACTCCTTCGACAATCTGAAAAAGTGCATGCGTCGCAGGCAGCGAAAGTGCCCGAGCAGGAGAAACTACAGGGCTGTTTCATGCGAAACTAAGCTGTTTCATTAATAAAGTGATTTTATAAATTGTATGTGCTTTTATGACATCCAATTCTTTAGCAGGCTTATATCAAATTATGCTCTATATCGAACTGATAGGCGTTTTTTTTTAAGAGTTCGATATAGCTGGGTTTGACTGTATACATATGTGCCAATTCCTTTAGATCATTAGGGTACATAGGACACACGTTACATAATTTTACTAAAGACATTCGTAAACTAGCTTACCTAACATTTGTCAGATTTTGTCTTCGGCACGAAAATTAAAAGGAACGACATTTTCCATCAGCGAAGATTTTGCTCCAGCGACACGACAAGCAAGGCGAAAATTGGTGGGCTTTGCCAAAACCCAAAACAAGCCTTTCAAAGTATCAGTCAACAGTCTGCATATTAACAAAAACACCTACATATATGATATCAACACTGACTCAGTTGTTCTAGCTAGCAGATAGCTATAGTTTAACATGTGCATGCAAGATCTGAATAAAGCCGAGTCACATCAAGCCATTTGCTCATTGTCGATATCATCTTGTAATATTCGCAGCCTACTACCGAAACGCGATTTGGTCTGTTCTTCCCTTGACAACAGTGACTGCGACATACTTGCCCTTACCGAAACGCGGCTATACCCTGACATCACCGATAGCGAATTTCTTCCTGATCGTAACAATTTTCACATATACCGAAATTACCGTACAAATAGGCGAGGCGGAGGTGTTCTTCTTGCAATAAAAAATACTCTACAATCATACGTAATCAATGCACACTCTAACATAGAAATTATCTGGGTAGCCTGCAAAACCAAGTTTTCCACTCTGCTCATCGGCAATTGTTACCGACCTCCTGACTGTAGCCATTCATTTGTGAACAAACTGCACAGTAGCATCACTGAGGCTATCAAGATATGTTGCACCAATACCATTTACATTTTCGGCGACTTTAATTTTCCTACAATAGACTGGAACCAGTTGTGTTCCCCCTGCCGCATGTCCACAGAATTTATCTACCTAACTTTAGATTTTAACTTGTTTCAAATAGTGAAACAACCCACACGCGGTTCAAATATCCCCGACCTAATCCTTACGACGACTCCTGAAACAGTAGGTGCCGTACTACACATGGATGGTTTTAGTGATCACAAACTATTTCAAGTTTCCCTTAACATTCTGCCACCATTCTCTGGCACCAACAGCAAAAAAATTCGCGATTACAGTAAAGCCAACTACAGCAAAATTAACGCCGAACTCTAAACCTTCTACACTGACACATTCCTACCATCCTTCGTCAGTCGTCCCATCGAAGACAACTGGGTACTTTACCGAGACTAATTGTGTGCGCTTGCAAATCAGTACGTCCTGCTAATAACAGTCAAAAATGATAAATCAAACCCCTGGTTTACAAAATCCCTCCAGCAGCTTAGAAACAAAAAGAAACGTTTATACCGCACAGCTAAACGACATAGCACGCCTTCCGCGTAGAAGGCATACAAAGATTTTATGATAACTTACTGTTCCACAGTAGAATCTGCTAAACAAATATTTTTCTAGTGATTTACCTTTCCTTCTGAAATCTAACTCTAAGAAGTTTTGGAAACTTGTATCCCGAACCGATCGAAATAACTGCAGAGGGCATAATACTTCTAATTAAAAACCTTAAATTATCCACTTCAGCCGGAATTGACAATATTAACTCTAAAATTCTTAAGAACACTGCCTCCATTTCTGCTAACATTTTATACCACCTTTTCAGGCAATCTTTAGCGACAGGTGAACTTCCCTCCAATTGAAAAATCGGTAAAGTAGTGCCTGTGTTTAAAGCCGGTGATAAACATACTCCCGAAAGCTACCATCCAATTTCTTTAACTTGCATCTGCTGCAAACTTCTTGAACACATAACCGCTTCTCATGTTTACCGACACTTAGAGTCTAACAATTTCTTTTTAACAACCAACACGGATTCAGGAAAGGTTTCTCTTGCGAAACCCAGCTACTAGAATTAAGTACAGAACTACATTGCAACATGAACAATAACCTCCAGACTGACTGTATTTTTCTTGATTTCTCAAAAGCCTTTGATCGCGTCGCCCATTGCCGTCTGATTTCTAAATTATCTGCCCTTCGATTAGACTCACTAACCTTATCTTGGCTCCGTAACTTCCTTTCACTCCGCCAGCAGTTCACGGTTATTAACAATTTCCAATCCTCCCTTTCTCACGTAACTTCAGGAGTACCACAGGGGTGCGTCCTCGGCCCCCTATTGCTTTTAATCTACATAAACGACTTGCCAGAAAACATTTCTTCCTGCATGCGAATCTTTGCTGACGATTGCATCATATAGTATCGTCCAATAACCTGTGCCGATGACCACTTAATGCTGCAAAACGACCTTTACTGCATTAACAACTGGCGCAAAAAATGGCTTATGTCTCTGAATACAGAAAAATGCAAAATAATCTCCTTCACACGCAAGCAAAACATTTCCAACTACTGCTACACCATTAACAATTACTAACTGTCACAGGCATCATCTTATAAGCACCTTGGTATTCATTTCACACCCAACCTCTCCTGGTCTCACCATATTACCACTATATGTGCAAAAGCTTCAAAATCTTTAGGATATTTACGTCGAAATTTGCATAGCTGTCCCACTCATGTTCGTCATCTAGCTTATCAGACCTTCGTTCGCCCACAGCTTGAATTCGCTGTATCTATCTGGTCCCCCTACCAAAATTATTTAATTAACATGCTTGAAGCGGTTCAGAATAGGGCTGCCCATTTCATTTCATGCAATTATGACAACCATAACAGCATAACGCAACTTAAGCTCAATCTTTTACTTGAACCCCTTAGTTCTCGTCGTGACATTGCCCTTTTATGCCTTTTTCTACAAATACACATACAGCAACAGACCATTCCCACTTCACCTTGATGCTCCTTCTATCACATCGCGCCGGTTGCATAATCACTTAAGTATAAACCCCATGCAAGCGATCTTGCACACGACAGCGACAAGCGACGCGATGGAGATGGCTGTTGCATTCGCTCGTCACCTACAAGTTGTACCCCATGCGAGCGATGACTTCGAGCGACGTCTCCCCAGTGTTGCCGGTATGAGGGCAGCAATATAGGCGCCGAAACTAGCGTGACGCGTGCTTTATTAACTTAAGTTGATGTGTTTTAGTGTAAAAAGCAGCATAAAATATTTCTGAAAGCCTTGCAGTAGGTTCTTATCCTTATAAAAATTCAATCGTTTGCTTGTTCCGTGCTCGTTCCGCGCTATTGGCTAGTCGCTCATAGCACTTCCAGACGACGAGCGATGAACTAGATTAGCAGAACCGAGCGATCGCACGACAAGACCGAGCGATCTGTTCACGCGACGGCCCGATACGTCACTCGAAGCCGTCGCTGTCGCGCACAAAATCGCGCACATGGGGTTTAGCCTTGAAGTTTCATGCGATTATATGGGTCAACTCACACATTCAACTCATCTGCTCTTCCTCGCGCCATATGTTTGTGGAATGGTCTTCCAGACAACATCGCATCCGAACCAGACCACGATAATTTCCATCAACTCCTGTACTCTTTCTTTTCGCAATAAAAACTTGCCACTAGTTTTTCCAATTTTGTTTTACTTCCGGTGCCATGTTCTGGATACCACCCATGTATTTATTTATTTGTTATTTTGACAGCTTTAAGACCAAAGACATCCGTCATTTTTTGTACCACTGCACGTCTTCTTTTTTTTTTTTTTTCAGTATCCCACTTTCTGCCGGACTACATTTCTTATATTGATAAATGTTCTTACTGTGCACACCATTAGTTCCTGCGTTTTTATCATGCCCTATCATTGTGCATCTTTTAAACCCTGCCAACTGTTCATGCACCTAGATTCCGCATATTTGTCAGTCTATCTTTGGTTGTAGTTTCTTTTCTTGTTACTGTTGTCATTGTAATCAGTATACTTTATAGTTCTTTTGTGCAGTTTTGCCATATGTATAATGCCAGCCAATATATTTTTTTTCCTCTTTGTGTTATCCTTTTTCCCGCCCAATCTTGTATTTGCCGTCATAACACATTATCATCGATTCCTCTCCTTTGTTTAAATCGCAAATTTGAGCCGTACGTTTGTACACTGACAAGTTACTTTGTACTTTTTATTACCCCCCTTACTCAATGCCCTGCCAAGGGGCCTGTAAGGTATGTTCAATAAATAAATTTGTTTGACCTCAGCGTGAATGCGCTGCATCCGTCTGGTCTCCACATCAAAAATATTTGATAGAAAAACTTGAATCTTTCAGAATAGGGCTGCACATCTTATTTCACGTTGTTATGACTACAGCAAAAGCATAACACAACTTAAACATGACCTGGCAATACAGCCCTTGCATGATCATCGTGCCCTGTTATCATCATTCCTCTACAGAGAGGCTAATTCGTTTAACTACTCCACTCTTCCAAGAGCCCAGTGCCTTCGGAACGACCTTCCTAAAGCCATAGCTTATGAGAGTGGCGAAGAAAATTTGTGGCTTCTTCTAACAACGCATTTTTGGAACTGTATGTAACCTAATGTATTATTTTTGTCATTGCCTTTCTCGTTATATTAATGTGTAATTATCCGTTACATATTGTTTTGTTATAGCCTAATTATGTCCCACTTGCTCTGCAATTCTATTGATTATATTTTACTGTGTGAAATTTTCTTGTTCGATGACCTGTCATTAATAAAGGGAAAATCAGACATCCACCTGTTCATAGCAATTGCTACAAAGGAAACGCATACGGGTTCCTCGAAAGGAACCAGTATGGGTATGGAAAGGTCCCGAACCAGGACGAATTTTTCTTCAACTGTGAGGCTTTTCTTTCAAGGAACCCGTATGGGTTTCCTTCGTAGCAATTGCTACGAACAGGTGGATGTCTGATTTTCCCTTTATTCATTACTTCTCTCCACCTTGCGGATTTCCGCAGAACTACTACGTCAATGACCTGTCACATTCAAAAGCATTCAGTTTGACCATTGTACAATTGCAACAGCACATTTACTGTATGTTAGCGCATTTCTTACCTTGTATTTTTTGTATGTGTGTTCACATATATATTCTAATTATTGTATGTTATAATCTTTGAGTATACTCTCCCCCCAGGGGCCTGTAAGGTATCTTTAAATAAATGAATAAATATTGCAGCACCAACAGCAGAAATTTATAGTGCTAATTAATGCACACAAACCCAAATTATTGGTTGGAGAAGCTTCAAAATGCAAGCAAAATTAGAGTAACCATCAACTAAAGCTTTCGTGACATCATAGTGTGGTGCTCAATAGTCACAGAGCATTGCTTTATGTAAGGGAAGCTGGCATGCCATAGTTGCCATGCCTACTGATGGCATTTTTACCTCACTGTCACACGTTGGAGGTCATAGCATTACTTCTACGGCTACAGCAGCTTCCGCAAGGCATGCAATGTGCTCGGCATGTTGATAAGCAGTTCCCATGGTTGCGATACCTCACCCATGGCTCAATGAGAAGAAAAGGGGTCAACCGAGGGGCCCGATTTTTATTATTCATATTGTAAGAAGCCAACAAACACTGACACCAAGAACATAGGGGAATTTACTTGTGCTTAATAAATGAAAATAAAGAAACAATAAATTAATGGAAATTAAAGTGGATGAAAAAACAACTCGCCGCAGGTGGGAACTGAACCCACAATCTTCGCATTTCGCGCCCATGGCTGTGTCATAGTCGGGTAAAACTTAAAATGGTTGTAAAACATAGTGCTGCAGTTTTTTTTTTCACTGTACTATTGCTATGGAAGGATGAAAGAAGAGAGAGGAAGAAGACGATCGCGAGGCGCTGGCTGCTGCATGTTGTTGTTGGTCAGCCATCTTAACTACTCAGACTCATCTTGTATATATATTGTAAAT
Organism: Dermacentor variabilis; assembly: GCF_050947875.1. NCBI lineage: Eukaryota > Metazoa > Arthropoda > Arachnida > Ixodida > Ixodidae > Dermacentor > Dermacentor variabilis. Next base: position 228,600,934 of record NC_134570.1, read on the forward strand.
ACAGTCTTTCTACACTTTCAACATCCCCAAACATGTTGGTGAAAGTGTGGGGTACCACGACTGGAAACAGAGCTCTGCAGTGGACGTTGCATCACCATCTGCACCATGAATGACGGTGAGCAAGCGGGATCAACGTCGTTGCCGCCTCCAATGTCACCGTCGCTAGCTACGTCACTGTCACCTTCGGTGGTTTTTGTGCAACCCAAGGATCCTGGAACTCTCGGCAGGACCGATGGCACCGACGTTGAAGAGTGGGTGGCCATGTACAAACGCGTGAGTGGAATCAACAGCTGGGACCTTACACTTATGCTAGCTAACCTGTTGTTCTACCTAAGAGGCACAGCAAAGGTGTGGTAAGAAAACCATGAAGAGAAGCTAACCAGCTGGGACCAATGCAAAGAGAAGCTGACAGAGTTGTTTGGCAAACCAGCCAGCTGTAAAATTGCCGCAAAGCAGGAACTGGCCTCCCGTGCCCAATCCCCCACGCAGTCCTATGTCTTGTACATCCAGGACGTGCTGACACTTTGTCGTAAAGCCGATCACGACATGACAGAAGCTGAGAAGGTCGGGCATGTGCTTAAGGGCATTGCTGACGACGCCTTGAATCTGCTCATGTGCAAAAGCTGCTCTACAGTTGATGCTATCATCAAAGAGTGCCGACAATTCGAGCAGGCCAAAAGTCGACGCATCTTGCAACTATTCGCCAGACTTCCCAATACTGCCCCAATGTCAACGCGTGAAGATCAACGCGCACAGCAGCATGCGTCGCCATCAGAGGACATGGTTCAAATCGTTCGATGTGAACTGGATGCGGTGGTGCCTGCAGCTTTCTGTTCATGTAGCCCTGATGCTACCACATTTTCAGTTCCCCTCGTACAAGCCATTGTTCGCCAGGAACTTGAAAATATTGGTTTGCATTCTGTATGTGCTGTCGCCAATCCCAGAGCTAACGAACGCCCTTCTACTATTTTCGCTCCACCTTGACGCTTCTCTCCGCGTTATCACAACCCGACTGAGTGGAGAACTGGGACGACCAGTTGACATGTTTTACCTGTCGCCGCATTGGTCATGTTGCCCGATACTGTCGCAACTCGTGGCCCTCAACACCTTGCACGCCGACCAACCTGAGCCATTTTGATGGAAATACCCGCAATGCTTCACCCGCCGCCGAGTCTAACAGTGCTGACAACTCTGATAGGAACACGTGATACAGTCACTCACCATCGCCGTGCAGACACCAGTCTCGTTCATCACAAACACGTCGCCCATCTTCCCGTTCGCCGCAGCCGCATCGCCTTTCATCCCCTATGGCTTTTGGCCACACCCTTTCTGAAAACTAATGGGCCATTAGGAACAACCTAATTTTCATAGAAAAACTAAGAAATGCAGCCCTTGGAGGTGGTGCTGCATTGCCTACTATTGCAGCAAATCCTCTGTCTGTGCCCATAAGGAGAAGTGTAGTTGACGTTAAAATACACAGCATACCTGTCCAAGTACTCTTCGACACTGGAGCCCACGTAACTGTGATGAGTGCTAGTCTACGTAGATGTTTAAAGAAGGTCGTCACCCCAGCAGCTGCTTGACTGCTTCGTGTGGCCGACGGCAACATACTGGTTGTTCTTGAAATGTGCACTGCGCTTTTAAGTATAGCCGGCCACCATACTTCTGTTCTCTTTGCTGAGATCGATAACTGCCCTCACAGCATTATCCTTGGATTGGACTTTCTATCCACCCATTCTGCTCACATCGACTGCGGGACCGGCGTTCTTCAGTTACAACTGTCTCAACTTGCTGATGCTCCAAGCACCACCCCAGTGCCCTTGTGCTCACTTCACGATATGCGTCTGTCACCTGACGCCCCATCATCGACATGCTTTCGCTGTTCGCTGTTCCGCATACTTTGGTCACGGTTACTAATAACGACATCGTTCTTCTGCTTCTCAATTTCAGCCTGTGCCCTCAAGTGATTCCGGCTGGCATGTTCTTGGCCAGCGTTTCTAGTGGTTCCGAATTTGACATTGAGAGTCTGAATGCCGAGAGTGGCTTATTAATGCCATTTGCAGCTCACAGCTCTGGTTCTTTAACGGATGACTTCAAGAAAATGATTGCACCTGACCTCACCTCTGCACAGGCCACGGACATACGTCTCCTGCTTGAATCGTACAGTGACATCATTGATGTCGGCAACAGGCTTTTAGACCAAACATCTGTTGTTCTCCATCGTATAAACACTGGAGACACGAATCTTATTTGTCGGCTTCCCTATCAGGTATTGCATGCTGAACAACGAGTTATGCAATCAGAAGTGGACAAAATGCTCAGCAAAGGGGTCATCGAGCCATCAGCCAGCCCATGGGCTTCGCCTGTCATCCTTGTGAAAAAGAAAGATGGTACCTGGTGTTTTTGCATCGATTATCGCCACTTAAACAAAATCATGCGAAAAGACGTCTACCCACCACTACACATTGATGACGCCTGGGACTGCTTGCACGGAGCTAAATATCTGTCGTCCATCGATCTTCAAACCGGCTACTGGCAGATTTGAGTTGATGGACCACTAGAAGGCGGCCTTCATCATGCAGGATGGCTTATATCAGTTCAAAGTCATGCCCTTTGGCCTATGCAATGCTCCTGCGACATTTGAACATATGATGGACTCTCTTTTGCGAGGCTATAAATGGACCACCTGTTTTTGTTACCTTGATGACGTTATTGTTTTTTCTCCCCCGTTTCGCTGCCACCTTACCCGACTCGCTGCCATTCTTGCGGTCTTCCGAAAAGCCGGCCTCCAACTGAACTCCACAAAGTGTCAATTCGGGCACGGTCAGATTAGCGTGTTGGGACACCACGTTGATGCATCTGTTGCCCAACCAGATCCAGAAAAAGTTCATGCCTTGCGCAGTTTCCCTGTGCCACGGTCTGCTTCTGACGAGCGCTGCTTCGTCGGCCTGTGTTACTTTTCACCGTTTCGTCCAAAACGTTGCCGACGGTGCTCGGCCTTTGACAGATCTTCTAAAGAAGAAAATGCCACTCTCATGGGGCCAGGAGAAGGCTCACGTGTTCGCCTCTCTCATCGGGTTTCTGACCACCCCTCCCATACCTGCCCACTTTGATCCATCTGCACCAACCGAAGTCCACTGACGCAAGCGGCTATGGCATCGGCGCTGTGCTCGCCCAACAACAGAATGGTACCAAGTGCGTGATCGCTTACGCCAGCCGACTGCTGTCACCTGCCGAGAGAAATTATTCCATCACCGAGCGGGAGTGCTTGGCTTTAGTTTGGGCTGTCGTCAAGTTTCGGCTATATTTGTGTCATCAAGTTTCGGCCATATCTGTAACGTTTTCGGTCGTTACAGACCACCACGCCCTCTGCTGACTGTCTTCTTCCGGGACCCCACAGGACGCCTTAGTTGCTGGGCTTTGCAGCTCCAGGAATTTTCATTTGTTGTCACTATAAGTCTGGATATCTGCACAAGGATGCTGACTGCCTGTCGCGTCACCCCGTGGATTCTCAAGATCCTGTTGTACATGATGCAGTGACCTGCGTGATGGCTTTCACTGACACGACCGACATATTCGCTGAACAACAGGGCGACCCATCCTTACAGTCCATCATCACCGGAGTGCAATCTGGTCGCACCGATGGCATGTGCTGCATGTTCGTGGTGCATGAAGGCATCCTCTACAGCGGCAATATCAACCCTGAAGACCCTTAGTTGCTCTTTGTCCTTCCTCGTCATCAGCGATCCGTCGTTCTCGAACAACTTCACGATGCATCGACGGCGGGACACCTTGGAGTTTTGCGTACATATGACCACATACGATGCCGGTTCTTCCGGCCAGGTCTCTACCGCTCTGTATGTGGTTATGTCACAACTTGCGAATTGTGTCAGCGCCGGAAGAAACCTCCGCTGGCACCTGTTGGATGACTCCATCCTATTGAAGTTCCCTCTGAACCGTTCTTTTATGTAGGCCTTGGCCTGCTTGATCCTTTTGCTATGACAACTAGAGGTAATAAGTGGATCGCTGTAACTACTAATTACGTGACACTAATACGTGATAACAAAGGCATTGCCGACTAGTTGCGCAACAGACGTTGCCGATTTTTTCCTTCACGACGTCATTCTCCAACACGGTGCACCTCGACAGTTACTTACAGACTGCAGCCGCTCGTTCTTGTTTCGAGTTGTGGACGACCTCCTCCGCTCTTGTGCCATTGAGCACAAGCTGTCCACCACTTACCACCCACAAACGAACGATCTTATAGAATGTCTCAACCGAACAATCACAGAGATGCTGTCAATGTAAGTCTCCAATGATCACCACGACAGGGATGCCATGCTGGCCTAAATGACGTTCGCCTATAACTCGTCCTGATGTAACACCGCAGCATGTTTACCCTTCTATCTTTTGTATGGTCGTGACCCCACATTGCCGTTTGACATCATCCTCCCTTTTGTGCCACGTGTTGCAACTCAGTGCGCTCGTGAAGTCATTGATCGCCCTCACATGGCACGTCAAGTCGCCCGATCTCGATTATCAGCCTCGCAGCATATACAAAAATAGTGTTACGACTAGCACCATCATGATGTTAAGTTTGCACCAGGTGCTTGGGTAGTCCGAGAAGCTTCTCTCTCGCTACACAGGGCCTTACGAAGTCCTACATCAAGTTAACGACGTAAATTACGAGATTTAACCGCTACAGTTTGATGCATCCTCAAGTGCATGTTTCGCGGCTGAAGCTATACTTCGCTTGCAATTTTTCGCCTACCATACGCTGTGCCAATGCTTCACCACCCGGGGGTCCTGTTATGGATGAATGAAAGAAGAGAGAGGAAGAAGACGATCGCGAGACGCTGGCTGCTGTGTGCTGTTGGTCAGCCATCTTAACTATTCTGACTCGTCTTGTATATATATTGTAAATACAGTCTTTCTACACTCCCAACATCCCCGTAACAATATCATGTGAACGTAAACCACACATCACATTTTTGACCAATGGTCAGTGCCACTCATTGATTTCATGTATGTCTCACGAAGTGCATGAAATCGCAGCATTGTGATGCTGCTATCAATACTACCTAGCAAGCTTGCTCAGTAGCATTGCAGGACCTCTTTAAATCTGAATTTTGAGGTAATATTGAACAGAGCAATATCAATCAAAGTCAGCTATGTTACGATACTTTGGGTATCACAAACCACTTTCTCTGAATATTATAATTTTTTATATCTGTGTTCATTATATCGATGTCTGACTGTAATAAGCGGTTTCATAAATGGTGTGTTAAATTGTTGACAAACCAGCATGCAAAATAAGAAGTGTAGTTTCAATAGGAAGGGTAGGTGGGCTAGCTGGTACTGCATTACAGTATTGAAATTTGGAGCAGAGCGAAAAACAGTAGACTAAGAAAGGAAACAGCGATTGTGTTGCGTGTCCCTTTCTTTGTCTATTGTCTTTTGCTGTGCTCTAAATTTCGGTACTGTGGCGTAGTTTTTCTTTTATATGTTGCGGCAAAACACATTGTGAAATGTGTAGTGAAAACAAAGGTGGTTCTGTAGTGTTGACAAGTCAGTGTGAAAGCAAAGCACTTACTGGAAGTTCATGGACACCTGTCCTTGGTGTTCCTGTGGCTCCAGTCAGGTGGCGCCACTCACACATCGACTGTGGCCTTGGGCTGCGCAGTGCCTGAGGGGATGGCGTACCTATGGTGTCACCGAATGCGAGAGCAGCTTGTTATACGCATGTAAGGAACATCACAAATGCGTGCTCACGTGTAGGCTGCATGTAATACCCCTGTCACATGGACAAACTGAGGTGCACTTTGAGCGATTGCACTCTGCCACTAGTGCCATTCGCAGGCTGCTACACGGGTATGCTTAGAGACGCTTACTGCAGAGCGGCCTTGTTGGCGAGTGTGTAGCCTCATTAGCAAGGAGTAAAAAATAAGCAAAGTAATATTCAAAGTAGAGTCAGAAGTAATTCTTAATCACATTTTAAAAAAATTACTAGCATTACAAGGTAATAAAATGTGCCACAATAAAAAAAGTCCTGATTCTTTATTCGACATGTGCATCTATTAAACCGATCCCGTTAAGCCAAAGCTTGTGTGTTATCAGATCATCATTTAAAAGTTGGAGTACCACACTTCAGGATCCGTCAGCATTTTGCTTCGCTTATACCTGCTTACGTAAACTTTCACTTTTTATGTCAACCTACACCTATCTTAAATGCCTGACTGACTCTCTGAGAATAATAAAAATAATAAAGAAAAGAAATTCAAGGAGAAACTCCTCTGAGTGTTGTCTAAGTGTGCATTGTGGCACCTGCTGATCTCCACACAGCCCAATTACATTATCAATGTTATGAAATTTGATCCAGCCAGTATAGGATTGCTAAATATGCTACTTTTGGCAGCATGTAATGTAACTCTAGGCCAGTACAAATGACAGCACCGCGGCGACATGCACTGGTGTGGAGAGCTGCTCAAGGTGCATCGATGAGGCAAGCAAAGTACTGCAGGTGGTGGCATCAGGTGTGCTGACGATGTTCCAATGGAGACAGTAACAAACTAACACCTTCCTACAACTAAGCCTCTACCGCGCCATACACCCCTCACTGTACACATGCAAGTGCCCACACTGCGAGACATGCGTATTATTATACCACACAACATGGAAATGCTCCCGCATACCGACACTTCCCCCCATGTCCAACCCTACACTCGAACAGTAAGAGGCCGTGCTGTTCAGCTTGGACTCACATGACCAGCAGCAGCTGGTGTGGCAGCCTTGGGGGGCAGCGAAAGCTACAGAAGTCCTGGACTGAGGACCCCTTCAAGTGGATGCATGCTTAAGGATGTTTATTATGTCTCGCATGCATTTTATTGTTCTTTTTTGAATAAAGTTATTTCCTCCTCAACCTCATTATAAGCTGTTCTCACTCTTTAGTGCCTTATCCATCCACGTTGAACTATTATGAACAGTGACCAAACGTACTCCAGCGGTGGCTGCGTATGGCATGACTACGCGGACTGTACCTTGCGAGAGATCTGAGATGCCCACAGAGTGCCGACTACTGACAGCTTTGCATGCTGTGTTCTCACTGTTTACTTAGCGTCGAAGAGAGATGCGAGGACCTGCATCTCGAAAGCAATCTGTGAAAGGGGAAGGGTGCGGCGTGTGCTGAGAGCTCTGTGAGCGCTGTGTTCTCACCGATTCAATGGCATTAGAGAGCTTTAGTTTAGGGGACGCAAGGTGCTAGGGCCCCTAGGGCTTGGGTGCATTTGCATTTGCGTACGCAAGCAGAAACACGGCCTCAAACACAAGCCACACAGAGATCGCATGCGCTCGCAGCACCATCACCGTCTGATTGTTGCTACGTTATCATTTTTTAAAATATGAAATCAAGCATATGAAGCAGACACGTACCCAAGGGGGGCTGCCCCCCCCAGAAATTCAGCGGCATACGCCCCCTCTCCCCTCCCCACCCACGCCACTAATCATTATTTTCTCCAGTGGCGGCTTGCCGTGATGCCGGCAGATCATTGGAACCATATAGCCACGATATGGGTTAGATGACGAGAAAAATAAAACAATTCGAGACAGCGTCCATCATCACACCCTGCAATAACCCTTAAGCCCATATGCAATATGACTGTCACTCGTTACCTCGTCTGGTTTTTCCCTAATTGTACAGCACTTTTTGTGCAAAACTGGCAACTGGAAACAAAAGATGCAAGGAGTTGAGATATTAAGCCAAGGCAACAGCCAAACAGGAAGGAGAAACGAAAATTAACAAATTTAATTATTGATTATGAAAATATTTATGGATCAACATCTTTTTATTTAAAAAGGAAGTAGAGAAAATGCTACCGGAAGTGGAGAACAATTCTGTGTATTCTGAATGACACTTCTACAGTTACCAGTCGAGCTGCCTGACATAGCCACTTCTTTGCTATGCTTATGTAGATGTTTTTTATAACCTTCTGCGGTGGGCGCAGTGCTTCTAGAACCGTAGCGTCCTGCACCCTACGCAGCTGTACGGGACTGGCGGCCACGCATCATTACGCAACTTCCCAAATAACAATACGAGTCGGTGTTGGCACTTCACTTGGTAGAGCAGTAAACGAGGGATCCAAAAGAACTGTGATTGTTCTGCAAATATATATTTCTCTATAATTCTCTATTACTGGGACGTAATTTTATATGTTATTCCTCACCTATTATAGTGAAATGGCGAAAGCCTAATTTATTATTGAAGTGAAATAAAATGCTTGCTTCACTGCAACTATTTATTGTCAAGTTTCACTTCAGTTGGCAGTGAAATTTCAGGAGTAAAACATGCTCAGCAGTGAAATGAATTGTATCGCAGACTTTTGAAGATTTAATTAATTACAGAGTTTTATGTGCCAAAACAACGATCTTATAATGAGGCATGCCGTAGTGGGGAACTCCAGAAATTAGGACCACTTGGGGTTTTTTAACATGCACCTAAACCTAACTAGATGGGCGTTTTTGCATTTCGTCCCCATGTAAACGCGGCCGCCGTGGCCGGGATTCGATCCTGCGACCTCGTGCTTAGCAGCCTAACACCACAGCCACTAAGCAACCACGGCGGGTAGACTTTTGAAGAATGAAATGCTCAGGCTTCATACGCTTTGTCCATGTCTGTTGCACACCTCATTGCTTCCGTCGATGAAAAGGCTCTTCGAGAACAGCAGACGCTCCGGAGGTATCAAGTACGACGCCATTTTGAAAAGGATGCATGACGCTTTTGTTTGCTTCTGTGATTGGCTGGCGGAGTAACACAACCCTGCGCAGTCCGTGTGCCTTGGTCGCCAACTGCTGTCTCTTAAGTTGCATGCCACTATACAAATCTACTGTAGGGAGAGGCCTTCGTCCTGCAGTGGTCATAAAATAGGCTGCTGCTGCTGCTGATGATGATAGAAATTGTTATTTTGCACTTTCATTTGTTTACTCGTTTTTGGCAGTGTTCTTCCTACGCCTCTTTCCTGCGCGAGTCCATTCGATGTGGTTCCTTGTTTGCCAAGTTAGGAAGTGGTGTATCTCACAGGCGTACCACCTGTGAGATACAGCTTATTTCATTTCTCTTTTGCAAGTTTAGGCATCTTTATGGCAAATGGCGGGCACTATTCACATTTGTACTAGTAAAGGTACCCCCCTCATTTGCATAAAAAAGTTGCAGTGCATTGCCCCCCCCCCCCCCCCTTGAAGGTAAGTCCTGGGTACGTGCCTGACATGAAGTAAAGTACATTAAGCAATTTTTATTAAAAGCAGTTAACATATATGAAAACAATGTCTGTTGACGCTTGGGACAACATATATAACATTATCTACGTGCCTGTGTTACGACTGAGGCCGAGCCGAAGCAATTCAAACATACGTTTGGTAAACTTTAGTTAGGCGTCTCGTGCAGCATAATCCGTTGTGGCCTCTGTTTTGTTTATTTAGGGCCTCCTGCAAATTTTGACCTGCCGCCGTTGTGGTGACAGCATGCCAGTGTGCTCTGCAACCAGCTTTTTTATCTTGATCTATCGTAGACCTCTGTCTGTGTGGCGGGATGGTCTCAGCTGGTCTCGCTTCTCGTAAGTTCTCGTACACCGCAAGAGTCACGTGAGTAATGTGACCTCTTAGGGGCAGCAATATTTTCGGCCACCCCCAACAAACCAAGGACGTAAGTAGATGTAGTGGTCTGTGCATGCGCAATACTGTGACCCCTAGTTCTTGCGTAGGTAAGCCGCTTGCATCCCCTAAACTAAAACTTTCTATTGAAGCAAGAGGCAGCATGAAGGCGCATTCGCTGGCCGCTGCAGATGCAGATGGGACAGATGGACGGTCTTTGTCGTTGGGTAAGCATAAAAATGCTTACGCATTTCTATGCAGGTCAGTGGAAAGCCTGCTCTTGAGGGATCAGATTGTGCCGCATAGTCAGGAAATATAGCCTGACCAACAGCAGGCTACTTTTTATACCTGGGCGACTGCGAATAGACTCTGTGGTTTATCGTTAAAACCTAATCCCTGCCAAGGCTGTACCCAGGGGGAGTGGGAGGCAGGTCAACACGCACCTCCTTTTCTAGCGCGGCCATGGCAGCGCATGGCTGTCAGCGTGGCTGAGCACATACGCAGCCTGTATGCCCAGCTTGATAGCTAATTTGCCACATGTGCTAAGAGCGGGTGAGCTGAGATGGCATGGCATCGTACAGAGGTCGCGGAATCTTGAGTTTTGGAGATGCATCTAAGTGAGAGGCAGACGAAGCATTTGCTCCCCACTGCCGGCGCTTTTCATGACAGCTTTGTGGGTGAAGAAAAATCAGACAAATGCTTGTGCCCGGTGTCCACAAATTATATTTTAACAGGGCCCACTCAATCAGGCGGGAGCACAGAGTAAGACATTTAGGAGGTGTAACTCCCGTCAGCGCGAGCGAGCGCGGGCGACCAGATAAGGTCACAATTGTTGTATGCGCCGATGGGGCCGTATACAGTGGCGGCCCCAAGCGGTGCGTCGTAGAAGCCGCAGCGAAAAAAAAAAAAGAAAAAGAAAAAAATGCACCGCCCGGGCAGGCCGCTCCGGTGCGCTCTCAACGGCGGTAATTTCTTTCCAGGCTGCCAGCACGATAACGGCTCCGCGGGCTTGTGACCTTTTCTGGTCGCCGCAAACAGCGGAGTTTCCACTCCTAAATGTTTCTTGCTCCGTGGGCGGGAGTGAGAGCAAGTGCCACTGGCATTCAATTTTGCAACCAGCGATTCCACTGCTCGCGTGCCATCAGCGTGCTGGGCGTGTCGTCCTCTTCATTTGTGACCGGATCACCGTGTGCGTAGCAGTGCGCTACAGGGCCCCCCTTCTAGTGAGGAAGCCGTGAGCTAGGCGAATGGCTAAGAGTGGATGGTGGTCGTGAAAAACGCACGCGTTGAGTAGGACTAGCCTGCTTGGGAGGGAATGTGACAGCAGAAGTGCGTGAAGTGCCAGAGACCAAGTAGGCAGGCTTCAGACGGCCGACCGAGACCGTGTCTTCCCATCTGTTGATGAGCAACAGAAAGTATTTAGGTTCACGTTGAGTACTCTGAATGGACTGTTATACGGGGGCCGTAAGGGAAGACACACAGCTTTGTGGCGCACAAGGAAGTGCATGTGGTTCTCAAGGCCAGGGTTGACGTATATATGGCAGAAAGAACGTCGTTGTTGGGGAGGAATGACAGTACGCATAGCGCTACATACTGTAGCCATAGTCGGAAACGTCAGCAGGTACAGTGGGTGAGTCGTAAAAGAATTTGCCAGGGACTCGAACAGTGGTACCAAACGTAAGCTCAGCGGTGCTGGCGGAAGAGTCACTGCGAAGAACGGTGAGGACGCCAGGCATAACGAAAGGAAGGCAGAAAAGTCGAAGCTATGAGTGAAGCCTTCAGGTGGCAGTGAAAACTTTCAATGATCCTATTGGATATCGGGTGGTAAGGGGTAGCCTTGGTGTGATTGATGCAGAGGAGCCGAGACAGAGTGGCGAACAATGTTGAGTCAAACTGGCGGCCATGGTCAGTCGTAGTGACGGAAGAGACAGCATAGTGGCTAATCCATAGTGTGATGAGTGCTCGAGCTATCAATTCTGCTGTTATGTCCAGGAGGGGCATCGCTTCAGGCCATCTGGTGAATCTGTCAATACCGGTTAACAGGTAGAGGTAGTTCTTGCAGGGAGGAAGGGGGCCAGCAATCTTGACGTTCAGATGGCTGAAGCGGACGTCTGGGGACGGGAATGTGTCAAGAGGAGTTGCAGTGTGGCGATGCACTTAAGACCGTTGGCAGGTTAGGCAGGCGCGTGACCAGTGGCGAATGTCTACGCTGACACTGGGACAAACATAATGAGAAGTGACAAGTCACTGTGTTGCGCGAATGCCAGGATGAGCCAAAATATGAAGAGCATCAAAGATGGCCCGGCGATATGGGCAAGGAACGTTAGGATGAGGATGTCCGGTCGACGTATCACAAATGAGGGCCACGTCGCAGTGAGGAAGCAAGATATCTTCAGAGAGGTACTACTCATGCAAAGCAGCTGGCAGTCATGACCATGAAGTCGATGACCGGTCGGCCATGGTCCGTTGCATGGGTGGTGGAGTGAGAAATTGTGCCGGCAATGGCATTGGATTTTCCACTGACGTGACGAATGTCTCTGGTGTATTCAGAAATATAGGCGAGCTGTTTGATTTCGCGGGGAGTGCAGGAGGTGCTGCTGGACACTAGGGTGGAAGTCAGTGGTTTATGGTTGGCAAGGATATGGAAGGAGCGTCCCTCGAGAAAATGTCGAAAGTGCTTCACAGCCAAATAGATGCCGAGCAGCTCTCAGCTGAACGTGCTGTAGTGGCACTCAGGGTGGGCAAGCTTCTTAGAAAAGAAGGCGATGGGTTGCCAAGCACCAGAAACTAACTGCTGCAAGACTGTGCCAACAGTGGTGTTCGATGCGTCAACCATGAAGGATGTTGGGGGTGTCGCATTTGGGGGTGGACGAGGAGCTTTATGCAGGCAACAGCTTCTTTGATGCCTCTAAACATGTGGTCAGTGGTGTCGTTCCAGGCCACAGGAGTATTCAGTGTTTTGAGACCCAAGAGAATGTCATGGAGAGGCTGCAGTATATTGGCGCAGTAAGGAATAAAACAGCGGTATGTCATGGCAGAGAAATTCGTGCAATTGCCTGATGGTGGATTGCCGAGGAAACATGCAGAAGGCTGTGACGCAGGTTGGGAGTGGACGAATGCAATGTCCATCGAAGCGACAGCCGAGGAAATTCAAGTCCGTAATGCCGAACTTGCTCTTCGGACTGTTAACAACAAGACTGAACTCGCTGAGTCTTGCGAGCACTTGACGTAGATGGAGCTTGTGACCTTCGGCAGTGGTGCTGCAGATGAGGATGTCATCAATACAGGCAACACAGCACGTCAAGCCACACAATACCTGGTCAACAAAACACTGAAAGGTCTGGGCCATGTTACGAAAACTGAAAGGCATTTGCAGATCTTCAAACAGGCCAAAGGGTGTTACAATGGTGGTCTAGGGAATATCTGAGAATTCTACAGGAACCTGGTGGTAGACTTTCACCAGGTTGACCTTGCTAAGAATGGTGCAGCTGTGCCGACGTAATACCTTGAATGTGGAGTATTGGGTATTGGTCCGGGACAGTGGCCTTGTTGAGAGCATGGTAATCTCTGCAGGGGCACCAGTCACCGGTCTTCTTGGGCACCATATGGAGTGGCGAGGCCCAAGGACTGGAGGAGGGACGAATGAAGCCAAGGTCAAGCATGTGTTCAAACTCCTCTTTAGTGGCAGCTAGACGATCCAGCACAAGGCAATGAGTCCGAGCAAACGCAGGAGGGCCAGTCTTGACAATATAATGTGTCATGCTGTGAGCGACCAAGGACTGAAAGGAGAGGGGTCGGAAAGACGTCCGGAAACTCAGCAAGGACGGCTGATCAAGGGTTGAGAATGGCCATGTGCTCCTGGAGAAGCCGAAGCGGTGGAGCGCAACAGGAAACTCCTTGAGCAGTTAAGCTCGTTTCGGAGTCCAAGATGCGGCTGTGCTGCAAGTCAACGACAAGGTTGTAGTGCCAAAGGAAGTCCGCTCCAATGATGGCCTGGCGCATGGCCGCGATGACAAATATCCAGCGAAAGGTACCATGTTTACTCGATTATAATGCGCTCTTGATTGTAACGTGCACCCGTTTTCCACAACCAAAAAAGAAAGGGGAAAAAAATCTTGATTGAAACGCGCACCTGTTTGCCATGACCTAAAATAAGAAAAGTCCTTTGCAGTACCGCGCACCTCATTCTTTCATACAGAAATACAACTTTCTCTCATTTAGAAAAAAATCAAAGATTTGCTCCCAATGCCCTAAAGTTGCGATAAATAAAAAAGTCACAGTTTGAAAGGCGAAACATCGATTACGATAGCAAATTAGCGGACAGCTATACAAAAAGTAAGGATAGTAGTTTTATCATCCATATAAAGTTTTACACATTCGCTTATTAGCTCAATTAACAAGCATGGTGTCACGTGCACACGAGCAAACATGAACACGTCTCACTCAATGACCGCAGAAACTCTTTATCAAAACACTGGAGCGAGGAAGTGCGGCAGCAGGAGCAAGGGAATTGACCTTTGTGCACCCTCTCGCTTCGACGCAAACTAAGCAATGAGAAACACAGCTCGGTGCGCCTAGATGCGTAGACTCTTGTCTCTGTTGAAGATTGCTTTCAATATAAGGGCCACACAGCCACGCCATATGTAGGAGCCGCCGATGTAGAATGCCTCTCCTGTTCGCGCCAGTCCCGCATGCAAGTTTCTGGAACTCCGAACGCCCGTGATCGTGGCCCGATTTCCATCCGTCTTCGTGCACGTGATCGCTTCTTTTTTAAATTGCGGCATCGTGATGAACTCCGCATGTCTTTGCAGCCGGCACTTCCATGCTGATAGAGCAAATGCAGGAAACAGGAAGATAGATGGTGCACTAGCGTAAGCCAAAGGAAGCACTGCCTAAGCACACGTATTGCAGCACATGAAGGAAGCTATGGCAGCTAGGCTCAAAGCACGAGGTGGTCATTTTGAAATGCCGATGGCGATATGGTAATGCTGATTTAGGGTCATACTTGATTCTAATGAGCACACAATCTTTAGACCCGTTTTATGGAAAACAAAATGTGCGTTAGATTCGAGTAAATACGCACCGTATTTATTCGAATCTAATGCGCACTTTTTTTCGGAGGCCGACGACAAGAGTCACCAACTTTTGGCTCTAGGCCCGGATGGTCGATCCATTGACCGAGGTGAGAGGAGGCGAGTTGAGAAGATGGCAGCGCTCAGCCAATGTAGCAGGAAGGATGCAAATCTCGGCGCCAGTGTCGACGAGATAGCAGACTTTGGTGATGCGGTCAGTGACGTAGAAAATTCAACTGGACCTGGGGCCGGGAACAGCAGTCGCCGTCAGTGTTTGGCCCAACCATTTCCTCCATTCGAGCAGGGCTAGCAGCACTGGTTTGCGTGAGAGCCATAGCAATGGTGGTACCAGCAAAGAATATGGGAGGAGGAGAACGGCGTCCAGAGTGAACGGGGCTGGAGCGGAGAGGCCGCAACAAAGAACACGGCCGGCATGTTGCGATGGCTGTGACCTCAGCTGTCAGTCAGCCTACTTGCCGTGTGAGCTCCTCGTTAGCTTTGAGGAGGTGTGTATAGCTGTCACAAGTGGTTTGCACTGCGGGACGGAGAGTCAGGAGGGCGATGCACTGTGGCCACGGAGGAAAAACTGACATCCATAATCTGGTTGGCCAACTGAGCCATGATTCTAATATCGAAGATGAAGACGCGGTCAGGATCATATGCAGCTGAGGTCGAAGGCGCTGCAGGAAAAGGTCCCAAAGTGTGCTGTCAGTTGAAGGGAGCCATGTTTCCAGCCAAGGCTTGCATGTGATGCAATAAGTCGGTAGGTTTGCGGTCGCCAAGCTCCTCCCAATGTAAGAAGTTGCTGTAATCGATGCTGCTCCGTTTCTGCGGCGCACTAGGTGAGCATTGCCTTAAGGTGGTCAGTGTTGCCTTAAGCTGCTGAACCTGATGGGATCTTGTGCCATGAGCTTCGTACTGCAGCTGTGATCAGTGCATCGTAAACCACGGTGCATCGACGCAGCTGTTTACGGTGATCGCTACGGATGGCGCTTGCATCGACTTCTGGCTCATGTGATACCTGATTTGGTACCCGCTGGCGGCGATCAGTTACAAAGGGCCCTGTGGATTGTGCATTGTTGGGATTTGCGGCGTTTGTGAAAAGCGCTAAACATCGTTCTTCTGCCTTTTATAGGTGAGTGCAGGTTCATAGTGTTGTAAACTGTATCTCAGTGCACGTCCAAATCCCAAACCCAGTGCCTATGATTATATGTGTACAGTATGGGTGTCGACATTGTCACATATCGAGTGCGCATAGGTAGCCACAGCCAACGACTACAGTGTAGCAGTCGTGAAAGGCTTCGTTTTCATGCAGCTGCTGGTTTCTTTGCTACATGGTGCCCAAGAGGGAGACTGATTGTTCTTATGTTTTCTGCGGCTCATCTCCTAATCTGCTCCTGTGACATTGAAGTGTATCCCGGCCCTGACAAGATAGGCAAGGTTCTTGATACCCTAAAGGATGCCGAATCTGCACGTCAAAAATTTCAAAAAAGAAATCAGCAGTAAGATGAAGGGCATTTTATTAGGTATAACTGACCTTAAGAAACCCCTTTCAAAAGTGGAAGCTTTGCTAGACGATTCTTTGGATAATGCCACATCGTTATCCGAAGTAAAGAAAAGGTGTAGATGATATCAAAAGCGATCTTTCATCCTTTTCTGATAGGCGGGAATCTGAATCAAACATAGTTGAACTCATTGATAACATCAACAATCGCATGCGCAGAAAAAATTTGATATTCAAAGGCTTGCCCGAGGCAGAGAAGGAGGACTACGGGGCTTCTCAAGTTGTCATTGAAAGCTTCTGCAGAGATCACCTTGGCCTCGAGGTAACGGATATTGAATGTGCACATTGCACTGGGTTTCGCAGGGAAGGGCAGCACTGGTCATTAATAGTGAAGTTTCTAAATTACAAGACAAAATGCAGTATTCTGGCTAATTCCTACAAGCTAAAAAATTTGAAATTAAAGGTTTGGAAAGATGAGGACTTTTCAGCTCGAATACAATTCGTGTGCAAACAGCTTCGCAACTTTCCTAGAGCAAATTGTCAACCCGATGAAAGGTTTAAGCTATCTTTCGATAAGCTAAAAATAGGCAAGAAACTATATCGGTACCAGCATTCCGAGGGCAGGGTCATGGAATGGGTCCAGCGAAATGCAAACACATGACGCAGTTGCCACCATTAGATATGGGACCTTTTCCTGAGCATCTTTTGAGTTCACCAGACCAAATCAAATCGCGCCACAGCTAATTAAGAAGCGCAGAAGCACGGATACCACATTCCCGAGGCGCGGCACGTGCAAACAAGTTGGTGGCCCCCACCTCGTGTGCCGCAGGTGGAGCTATTCACTGCTTGACTATTCCCGAAAGTGAAGCGAGAGCCTGGCACTGTTCCAGGTAACTTGGGTCCAAGAGGCAAGATGGGTGTAATGCACCGTGAAACCCTGGCAGCGTCGCCTCCATCCGCCTATTGTGACGGCGCATTGCAAGTCAGCAAGGCAAGACCGCAGGGAGAAGTAAGCCCTCGGACAAAGGGGGACCAAGCAGCGACTCTCTTCGCCGGGTGTGACACAATCGCACGGGCGCCTACCATTGGCCGAAAATTACGACACCTAAGCGGGCTCGTCGATTGGCCGAAAATGGCGGCACCTGAGTGGGCTCGCCCACTGGTCGAATGTGACGTGTCTTTGAGACACCGAAGGGCTTAAAAGACACAGACCGGGAGCAGCAAGAGAGTATTCCTAGAGCATTCCTTGATTGATCTCTTTCGAGCTTCTTGCCACGGGCTGCAGCGTCCTAGTTGCTGCCGGCCCGTAATGACTTTAAGACTGTTAATTGACTCTCACTGTAAATAATGTGAATAAACCCCCCAAGTGTTTCATCTCAAAGTCCTCCTCAACTCTTACAACTGGTTGCCAGCGGTGGGATCGCCTCCAAATGCAACAACTGGTGGCAGCGCTACGGATCAAGCTTCGTCGAGAGAAATCCTGAGGAACCCGGAACAGCGAAAAAGAGCCTTCGTCCAAAAAGGAGTCCCGAGGAATTTGGAACAGTGAAGAAGAGAGAGCCTTTGTCCAAGTAGTCCTGAGGAACTGGGAGTAGCGAAGAAGAGCGAGCCTTCGACCCAGGGAGTCCTGACGAACTGGTAACAGCGGACCAATGAACCGGATAGCAGGGTGCTGCAACTGTAAGTGAGCGCGTGGTTTTTTTCCTTTTTGATTCGCCAGACTTCAAATGTTGTGTGTTCATTTTGATAGTTCTGGGAATAGGGAATTTGTTGCATTGTGTGTTTGCACAAATTAGTTAAGGAAAACAGTTCTAACCACCAGTCGAGGCAGCTGCCATGGATCTTAGAAGGTTGATGAGGTTAGACTTGTAATTGGTGTGCGACGATTTGGGAGTTGAGGCGGACGAACAGATGAAAAAGCCAGCTATCATAAAGGCAATTCAAGATAGTGGAAATGATGATAAAAGCATTGAGATTACTTGGGAGGTGATACAAGAACTACGGGAGCGTGAGTGTCGTGAACGTAAGAGTGAGCGTAAGCGTCAAGAACGCGAGAATGAATGTGAACGTGAGTATCAAGAACGTGAGCGTGAGCAAAAGCACGGGAAAGAGATAGCAGCATTGGAAAAACAGATACAATATTTTCAACAGTTAAAGGAACAAAGACAACGCCTGTCTGAAAATTCTTTAGGCAGTACAGAGCAAAAGAATGAGGAAGTATCTGGTGGATTTTCACAAAAAGCCGACGAGAAAAGTAGTGTCTGTGAGATTAGCGGCCCATTCATACGCGAACGGAAAGGGCTAGCTGATAACGATGCCTTAGTGGCTACAGAGGCCGTTAAATGCCAGAGTGAGAGCGATGAGGTGCTGTGCCAACAGAGGACTGTAGAGACAGCTAGGCCAACTGCGAACAAATAGGCACAGTTACCGCGCGTGTGTGTCGCATCTCATGATATCGAGGTCGTTACCGAGGGACAGGGTACTGTTGACCCGACGGGCACAAGCACCCATGTAGAGTCGGATCTGCGTGCCGAAGTGAAGTGCCAGCTGGATGATGCAGTTGAGGGCAGCTCTCAGGATTGCGAGCTGCGTAGCTCGAGAGAAGACAACTGCATTGTTCAGGGATCGGTGCGGCTCTCCGCCAGTCTAGTTAGCCAAGAGAGGGGTGATTTAGTTATTAATCACTCAGACTGTGCGGGTAAGAGACCGATCCGGGCCGATGAGATGTGTAACAGCCAGCACGAGACGCGAGACAGGCGCGAGACGGCGACATGAAAGAGAATTCAAAGAGAAAGCGCCGCAGAAAGAAGCGCCGTAAAGATCGGAATGCGGTGGCTAATGTAGTGAAGCCAAAGACGGCGACAGGCGTGGAAAGACAGGGCGCGGAGAAAAGAAAGGTGCGGTCGTCGTTGACGATGTTGACGCATCCAACACGTTCGAGCCACAGGTCAAAAAGAGACCGCGAAGCATGTTCTGCACGGACGCGGACAAAGGGCACGGGGCAGTTAAATTCCTCGTTGTTTCCGAGGCGTGGCACGTGCAAACAAGTTGGCGGCCCCCACCTCGTGTGCCGCAGGTGGAGCTATTCACTGCTTGACTATTCCCGAAAGTGAAGCGAGAGCCTGGCACTGTTCCAGGTAACTTGGGTCCAAGAGGCAAGATGGGTGTAATGCACCGTGAAACCCTGGCAGCGTCGCCTCCATCCGCCTATTGTGACGGCGCATTGCAAGTCAGCAAGGCAAGACCGCAGGGAGAAGTAAGCACTCGGACAATGGGGGACCAAGCAGTGACTCTCTTCGCTGGGTGTGACACAATCGCACGGGCGCCTACCATTGGCCGAAAATGACGACACCTGAGCGGGCTCGCCGATTGGCCGAAAATGGCAGCACCTGAGTGGGCTCGCCCATTGGTCGAACATGATGTGTCTTTGAGACACCGAAGGGCTTAAAAGACACAGACCGGGAGCAGCAAGAGAGCATACCTTGACTGATCTCTTTCGAGCTTTTTGCCACGGGCCGCAGCGTCCGAGTTGCTGCCGGCCCGTAATGACTTTAAGACTGTTAATTGACTCTCACTGTAAATAATGTAAATAAACCTCCCAAGTTTTCGTCCCGACATCCTCCTCAACTCCTACACCACGCGCAGAAAGACAGTGGGACACCTACATTTTCTATAATTTCCACTAACTTTCGTGGCATCCTTAACAAACAAGATCAGCTTACTTCCCTCATTCACACTTGTAGTGCAGATGTTATAATCGGAACAGAAACATGGTTAACTGCTGAAGTTAACAATTCTGAGTTACAAATTTCAAATTTATTCACTGTTTTTCGTAAAGACCGTATGGACAGAAAAGGAGACGGTGTCGTAATAGCCGTAAGAAAGAATATAAAGGTCAAACCCATTCATACTGAAAGCATTTTGAAACTATTTGGGTTGCATGCTATTTGCCAGCTGTAACTTTGATTATTGGAGCATGCTATAGGCCACCTGACCTTTTACAAGATTTTTCTAAGGAACTACTCTCTATATTAGGCTCCGTGCAATCTGAATATAATAACTCTCCCATAAGTTTGGCCGGCAATTTTAACTTTCCAGGTATAGAGTGGTCTCCATTAAAATCCCCTGGCACGCGCCAGACCCGCGATTGTGCAGAATTTGTTGACCTTTTAGATTATTTTCAGCTGTCTCAACTTATCGAAACCCTTACACGGCACAATGCTATTCTTGATCTGCTTCTAAGAACGTACACCGAACATGCTACCATGGATGTACTAGAGTATATCAGTGACCATCTTGTCATACATTCTACCTCTAAAATGCAAACCGTCAAGAAACTGCGGCAAAAAAAGATGATTTATGGCTATTCTAAAGCGGATCCCGAAGGCTTCAACTCCGAGCTTTTTGAATTTTAGCTGTCATGCATGCAAGCACATGAAAACTGTTCATTGCAAGATAACTGGTTTCGTTTTCGTGAAGAGTTGTTAACACTGCGGGAAAGATACATTAAAGAAAATGGATCTATGAAACAGCACACAAGTCATGGCTTACCCGAGAGATTGAGCGATATTTGAATAAAAAGAAACTTTCAACAGATTTCGTGCTTGTTGCTTTTTGAAACAGTCAGAATATTTACAGTTTTCTAAAGAATGTACCTTACATATTGGGCTGCTAAATATAGGTTTTTCAACCAGGATATTTCGCAACTTCTAAAAACAGATCAAAAAAAAATTTTGGAAGGTCATTTCTCCTGCACCTATAAAAGAGTTGCCTGTTTTTGACACTGAGTCTGGTGCTGCTATTGATGTCGTGGATGTTGCTGATCGGTTTAATTTATTCTTATGTAGTGTATTTAATGACGAAAAGCTCCTGGATATGCAAACACAGTTTTCTGATAGTTCTCCATTTATGGAATGTATTGCTGTGACAAGTAACAGTATTGTGAAAGCTATTGAGCGTTTGCCATCGTTTTCTGGTCCTGGTCCTGACGGTATTTGTGCTAAGCTACTAAAAGTGACAAAGCACAATTCTGCTCTTATACTTACACTATTGTTTCAACAGTCCCTCCGCACTGCCGAAATTCCAGATGACTGGAAATTGGCACATGTGATACCAATATATAAAATCGGCGACAAAAACAAGCTAATAAACTATAGGCCTATATCCCTTACGTCTGTTGTATGCAAACTACTTGAACACGTCTTATCTTCACAAATCATGCAGTACATGGCTAGCAACCACATTCTATTTGCAAACAAGCATGGTTTTCAGCGAGGCCAGTCATGTGAATTCCAGGTTCTTGAACTAACTACAGACAATCAACTCAAACTTCACGAACTTACACAAACTGACGCCATATTTATAGATGTTGCTAAAGCCTATGACCATGTGGCTCATAACTGCCTGATATATAAAATGAAGCTGATTAAAACTGACGAAAAAGTAAAAAGCTGGGTTAAAGAATATTTAAGTAACAGACGACAAGCCGTCATAATTAATAATGTCTGTTCGTCATTTCAACCTGTTCAGTCCGGTGTGCCTCAGGGTTCCGTTTTGGGACCTACTCTATTTTTAATTTATATAAATGATATTCATCACGGTATAGACTTGGAAATCCAGTTATATGCCGATGACTGCGTTTCGTATCGGCCATTAAAATTTAAGGCTGACTGTGTTAAATTACAAAACGACTTGAACAGGATTGAAAAATGGTGCTCGGACTGGCAAATGAGCGTAAATGCCTCAAAAGCTAAACTTATGAAATTTACTGCTTCCAGTGAAATTACGATTCACACATACTCCCTTAATGGTGAAGCTCTAGAAACTGCAGAATCATTTAAATATCTAGGTGTTCATCTTTCTCCGACTTTGTCTTGGCATAATCATGTGGGTTGTATTGTTTCCGCTGCATGTAAACCTCTTGGCCTCATTCGTCGTATGCTTCGTCAGGCTAATAGTGACACCAAGCTTTTGCATATACCACCGTACTTCGTTCAAAGCTTGAGTATGCCTCATTTATATGGAAACTGCACCACACACATCTTATTATCAAAGAAGAATCTTTTCAGAACAAGGCAGCACGATTTATTACAGGTAACTATTCACAACATTCAAGCACCACAAAAATAAAACATGACTTAAAACTCATCACATTGCAGACTAGAAGAATGATATTTCGGTTAATTTTCTTCCATCAGCTTTTGCATCACCCAAATATCTTCTGTCAGGTACACATCTTACCAGCCAAAAGGAAATTCCCACAAATTGATCATGAATTTAAGGTCGAACAACCATTTGCACGTACTAAACTATTGCAGTTTTCATGTCTGCACTTAGCCATTTCAGAATGGAATCGTCTCGCAAGTAACATAGCCGAAATAACTGACCATGTTATATTCAAACAAACACTTCATGAAACATTTGGAAATTAAAAACATTGACATTTCTTCTCACATTTCTTCAGATGTCAGAGGATGCAAGATTATTGTTTGTATAATGTAAGAATTATTGGCGTATGACGTTGTCGAATGAGAAGAGCTGTAAAGGCTGCATAGCATATACAACTTCATATAAGGATATTCGACTTACATGCATGTTGCCTTATACTTTTGTATATCAATTGTTATTCTCTCTCCCCCCCCCCTATGTAATGCCAAAGCTGGGCCTTTAGGGTAAATAAATGAAAAAAAGGGGGTGGGGGCAGTTGACGGGCAGGGAGCTTAGAACATTGCAAACAATCGCAGCAGTAGTAGGTGGAAGTGCTCCAACAACGTGGTCGAACATGGCCAACTGTGAACTGAGGGGGTGGCGACGGAACAAATTCAGTGGTAATGAACCAAAGTTCCGAGTCCGACAACCAGAACTCCGGGAGCTTGAGAGCGGAGACCTCAGGCTCACGGGGTGGTGGCGCTGACGGTAGTAGCTGATCGGGAATATCCGAGGCCATGACTTACTGGATAGAAGGCGGACTGCGAAAACAGCGGGCTCAAGCTTCTGGCGACGGTAGGCCCAGCAAAGTGGCTGAGGCACCTGGAGCTAAGAGAGATGACGCAAAGTCCGCCAATTTGTGGAGGAAGGAAAACTAGACAGACGCTTGTGCCTGGTGTACACAAATCAAGCGGGAGCGGGACCAAGCGCCACTGGCCTTCGATTTCGCAACCGCCAGTTCCACTGCTCGCACGGCGTGAGAATGCTGGCATGTCATCGTCTTTTGTGGTCGCATCAATGTGGCACGTAGTAGTGTACTATGGCTTCATCCCAGTGTGGGCGACACTATCGGCCTTGGAGGCAAAGTGGATGTGAAAGCGTGACTAGCTTTGTACTGCCGATGTGAAGATATTGTTGACACAACATGAAACTGCATGTTTCGTCGCCAACTCTCAAATTGAATGATTATTTTTCTCATTCAAATGTGTTTTTTCCAACTGCCCGATGATTCGGAAAATTTTGCAGCCCCTTCTGTGAGGGAAAATCTATTGATGACTGTACTTAATTGCATAAAAGATTGAATTTCAATATGACAAAGCAAACTGTCGATTTTACTTATTTCATTATATCGAGGTTTAACTGTCTATGTAAGTTGTGCTTACCCAAGCAAGGTGATGTACTATCGTGAGCAATATGAGCGGGAACATGCGAATGCGTGGCAAACAGCCTCGAAACCGAATTTGAGCGATATGTGGATGGTACTGTCGAAAACAGAGAAGAAAGGGATTCGCTCTTCCGCTAGCTTTTGGCACTCCCACTGCACATGCTTTTTTTTTAATACGGTAGCTGACGGCATTTCACTGGCCGCCGTGAGCTGATAAGGCAGTTATGTGTCACAGTGACTTACAGCTAGTGATTTTTTTTCTTTCATGCTTGTTATATTTTTAGAGCGCAGCCTTTAGGCTGCCCAATCCTGCATTTAGCGTAAGGTGCTTTCATATATACCGCAACAGGAGCTCGTGTATAACTTATGGAGCACATCGTGTCACGCGTTACAGGCAGGTGGACAGATTTCCTAGGGAAGCAGCTCTAGAATGCTTACGCATCGAAACAGTGGTACTATTGGTGATGCTTCGGTGCACAAGGCTACCAGTAACCGCAATATCAAACAGCGTTATCAATGTGCACTGGGGATGTGAAGTTCCGAATTTTGTATAAGGAGACGTACAGTAGGAGTGCCAACAGTTATTAGAACGGCGTCCTCCTTTCCACTTTGTTTCCAGCGGCGGCCGCCGCGTATCGCCCATAGCAGGGTTTGAGGCTATCTGACACGCACTCCTGTGTTCCCGCTCATACTGCTCATGATAGTACTTGCTGGCTTGGTTTCCAGGCCACATTTCACTATCTGTTTTTGATTTGGACGGGCTATATTAGTTGTGTATTTGTTCACAATAAATAGACACTTCCTTCTTGTGTGTGCACATTGTTTCAAGTACAGATGAAGTCCTTCGAATGAGGGAAGTCTATATAAAAACTGAAGTGAATATTTCCATGATCTTGGATTGACGCTTTATTCACTGCCCCGCCTAAGAAAATGGCATATTGAAGTGCTCCTTTAGCTGGCTACAAAAGATAAATTGCTCTTACTTTGATACCTTCGCTCTTTCTTGCAGCACACCAGAAAGAAACAAAGTGTGTACCTGGCGGAGGTTCTCTGACGTGCTTTGTTTATTTTTTGAGGTATTCTTGACAATTGCATGGTTTTTCCAGTTACTGTAGAATCTCAGTAAACAGAACAGTTTAAAACGAAACAGTAGCATCATGGTAGGTTAGTTTTTCACTAGGGCAATGCAAAAAAAAAGTTTATTAAATGAAAACAAAATTTTTACAACCATGGACAAACAGAACTAAAATAGTATTACCAAAGACAAAACTGAGCAATCTTGAAGGCATTGCGATACACATCACTGTTTGTGTCTTTCCTTTCTGGGTTTTCTTGCCAGTTCTCCATGCATGTCCATGTTCGAACCAAGGCTAGGAACGAAGGCGGCTTTTGCTGTGTTTTGCTGGTACCATGGTTAGCGTGGCTGTACCGTGGTCATGGCTGGCTATGGTTTCTTTGTGCGGGCAATGTCAATGAGCTGTGAGTTTGCTTGGCATTTTCAATGCCGGCACACAAATGCCCGCGCAATGCACTCACGCTGGAGACAAACACAAAAGCTATCATAACTATGAATGTAGTTGCCTCAATGAAATGGCTATTAAAAAAAAAAAGTTTTTTTTACTCAATGATATTTTTCTTTTCTTTTTGTAATGATGTTTTGTGACGGTAGCACTAGTCAGTGGCTCTGTGCATACAGAAAATTTAAGAAGCTTTGTAATGAGATCTGCTGCACCTGTCACATGCTGTTGGCAACAACGCATCGGCCCCTTTCAAGAGAGTACCTCTGAGCACACTGTCTCGGTAAATGGAACTCCCGATAAATGCATTTCCCTGGTCCCTTGATGTTCTGTGTGAGGATAGAGTGCACCTGTCTTCAGGCGTCGCTAGATATGCGCTGCCCCAAGAAGCACGCACCTTGGGGTGATAATGGCTGCCGGGCCATGGCTGCCAGCGTGGCCTGCACAGCCTCCAGGTCCAGCCGCATGGCCGCATGCTCTCGCTGCAGCTCACTGACACGCTGCCACAGCTGCTTGCCCTGCGAGTGTCAACACAGTCAGGCATCCCTGCCCAAGCTGGTTGGGACGACACAACTGCTGCCCTGCTTGGATCCCTAAGGAGGGCACAGATGACTATGACACGGTGTAATGAAGGGTGGACAGACACAGCAAATCATGCCTCACAAGCATGATGCATGATGCCTCACAAGGTGTCACAAGCAAATGCTCCCCCGGCTAACTGCAGCACACAACACGAGAGCTTGACCTGTGTGCACGAAATGCATGACGAGCATTCTCTCATCATGGAGGGCAGTGGAGACAGCTGAGGCACAGGTTAGTGCTGACTGCGGTGATAGAAACAAGGAGGCGGTATTTACTTCATTCTTTACAGAACATTACATTATGTATTTAAAAAATCACATAAAAATATGTAAGACATTATATGCGCAATACAGTTGAGTAGAAATCATAGATGCAATAAGAAACCTTTTGTGGTTGGCATTAAACATTGGTGAAATCCAAACCAATCTTCACTAGAAATATATTAAAGCAAGGTGAGCAACCAGGCTAGCTTGTAGTCTATTGTAAGCAACAGCGCACCAGCAGATGGAGGACTGAAGGAAGAGACGGACACAAGCACTGAGGTGCTTACGAAAGCTTAAATGGCGGAGAATTTTGTCTTGAGGTGTGGCTTCCCATCAGCACTGCATGCACTGCCGCAAAGTCATGCCTCGAAATTTACATATAACCTGCAAGGTCTAGTTAGTATCTCAGTCATGAACGTCAGGAACGAAAGCTTGCCACGAACGAAAAGCTTGCCAAAGCCTACATCATGCAGGTTTTGTGCTGCACTACATTATGTAGTGCACCAGAAGTGAAGGGCAACTAGGTGTGAGGGTTGACAAATAGCAGTTTGGCAGTTTAGTCCAAGGTTTTTCATTCCTTTGCATACTTGTTCGAGGCGTGGCATGAGCATCACTTAAGTTTTGCCCGAGTTAGTGCACGGCATGTATTGGCAAAGGAAGGTGTGACTGCCCCCGCAGACTGTTCATTGCTGTGCATCTTGATGCTGCTGTATCTAATGCGTTGCGTCCTGCTGTAATGACGAAGTGGAGTGCCAGTCGAAGAAATGTCGCGGTGTGTTTGTTCACTCTCCGTAATGCAGGCTTTGGGTGCACATCATCATCATCATCATCATCATCAGCCTGGTTACGCCCACTGCAGGGCAAAGGCCTCTCCCATACTTCTCCAACAACCCTGGTCATGTACTAATTGTGGCCATGTCGTCCCTGCAAACTTCTTAATCTCATCCGCCCACCTAACTTTCTGCCGCCCCCTGCTACGCTTCCCTTCCCTTGGGATCCAGTCCGTAACCCTTAATGACCATCGGTTATCTTCCCTCCTCATTACATGTCCTGCCCATGCCCATTTCTTTTTCTTGATTTCAACTAAGATGTCATTAACTCGCGTTTGTTCCCTCACCCAATCTGCTCTTTTCTTATCCCTTAACGTTACACCTATCATTCTTCTTTCCATAGCTCGTTGTGTCGTCCTCAATTTGAGTAGAACCCTTTTAGTAAGCCTCCAGGTTTCTGCCCCGTAGGTGAGTACTGGTAAGACACAGCTATTATATACTTTTCTCTTGAGGGATAATGGCAACCTGCTGTTCATGATTTGGGAATGCCTGCCAAACGCACCCCAGCCCATTCTTATTCTTCGGATTATTTCCGTCTCATGATCCGGATCCGCCGTCACTACCTGCCCTAAGTAGATGTATTCCCTTACGACTTCCAGTGCCTCGCTGCCTATTGTAAATTGCTGTTCTCTCCCGAGACTGTTAAGCATTACTTTAGTTTTCTGCAGATTAATTTTTAGACCCACTCTTCTGCTTTGCCTCTCCAGGTCAGTGAGCATGCATTGCAATTGGTCCCCTGAGTTACTAAGCAAGGCAATATCATCAGCGAATCGCAAGTTACTAAGGTATTCTCCATTAACTTTTATCCCCAATTCTTCCCAATCCAGGTCTCTGAATACCTCCTGTAAACACGCTGTGAATAGCATTGGAGATATCGTATCTCCCTGCCTGACGCCTTTCTTTGTTGGGATTTTGTTGCTTGCTTTATGGAGGACTACGGTGGCTGTGGAGCCGCTATAGATATCTTCCAGTATTTTTACATATGGCTCATCTACACCCTGATTCCGTAATGCCTCCATGACTGCTGAGGTTTCGACTGAATCAAACGCTTTCTCGTAATCAATGAAAGCTATATATAAGGGTTGGTTATATTCTGCACATTTCTCTATCACTTGATTGATAGTGTGAATATGGTCTATTGTTGAGTAGCCTTTACGGAATCCTGCCTGGTCCTTTGGTTGACAGAAGTCTAAGGTGTTCCTGATTCTATTTGCAATTACCTTAGTAAATACTTTGTAGGCAACGGACAGTAAGCTGATCGGTCTATAATTTTTCAAGTCTTTGGCGTCCCCTTTCTTATGGATTAGGATTATGTTAGCGTTCTTCCAAGATTCCGGTACGCTCGAGGTCATGAGGCATTGCGTATACAGGGTGGCCAGTTTTTCTAGAACAATCTGTCCACCATCCTTCAACAAATCTGCTGTTACCTGATCCTCCCCAGCTGCCTTCCCCCTTTGCATATCTCCTAAGGCTTTCTTTACTTCTTCCGGCGTTACCTTCGGGATTTCGAATTCCTCTAGACTATTTTCTCTTCCATTATCGTCGAGGGTGCCACTGGTACTGTATAAATCTCTATAGAACTCCTCAGCCACTTGAACTATCTCATCCATATTAGTAATGATATTGCCGGCTTTGTCTCTTAACGCACAATAGGCAGGAAAATTGGCAGGTTGAAATGTTCTTTGAATGATAATGTAGTACAAAGCTGTCTTGTCTAAACAGTTTGATGTGAATATTCGGTATTGCAGAGGATTGTGGATGTGTCAAGGACTCAATGAATCGGTTTTACAAACATGCTATATCGTGACTGTGTGCTGATTATACTGCTTTTCATCCAATGAACCAATTTGGCACTGTCATTCATTTCCATCCTATTCCCTTAAGTTCTTAAGGAACGTACAGAAACAACTGCGGTCATTAGTAGCCTTATTATGTTAACCTTCAAGAGGGACTGACAACTGCCAAGATCGTGTCATGAGATGTTTGCAGAAATGAAAAGACCATGATTTACAGTGATAGAATCGAGCATGCTGTTCATGATTTAGGTAGGAATTATAACTTTAAATTGGCATAAAATGCTGAAAAAAATGGTAACTGGCGCAAACTGGCAGGAAACCTTGCTACTTGATATGTAGTCAATGAGATTACTGTACATGGTCGTCCACTTCCAATTTGAACACGGCTCCGGGCGGCCGGCGAGGCCGGCGCTCCGCGGAGCGCCGCTCGTGGGCGCCGGGGTAACTAACGCGCCGGCGCACTGGCAGCCACAAGCGTGGCCTCAGCCGCCAGCACACACTAGTGCAGGCACGCTGTAGCAGACGACGCGGCTGCGGCCACGCTTGTGGCTGCCAGTGCGCCAGCGCGTTAGTTACCCCGGCGCCCACGAGCGGCGCTCCGCGGAGCGCCGACCTCGCCGGCCGCCCGGAGCCGTGTTCAAATTGGAAGTGGACGACCGTGTACATAGTTGGCTGTTATTAAGTGCCGCATACTTACTGTTTAAAATCGCAGTCTTTACATTACATAGGCATTTGTGCTTTATTCTATACGAACTAAACAAATATTTGTGTTAATGAGTGGTGCTGCCTTCACAGCAAGAAGTTGAGTGGCAGAGCTGTGGAGTCCCTCATTGCATGGTGGCCCACATGAGTGCTTTTGTGCGCCCACAAGTTAGTGAGCGAGTACCCCAAGTTCTGTGGCCACTTTACGAGATACAAAGTGCCATTGATAAATTGTGCCAAGAATATGTGCAAGCGCTACCTTTACTAGCACATCGTAACCGCTTCGTCTGGCTTAAGAAAGGAAAGACCGGCACACCACACAGTCAGCAAAAGTACTGCCTTTGAGATTGGTTTCTGTTACTCGGTGGGAGCCAATGCTGGGCGGAGATTTGGACACCCCCTACTATAGTGAAAATAATGCAACACTTCAAAAAACATGAACCACAGAAACATTGGATTTATAAGCAAAATATTACTTTCTTAAAGCTAGGGTCACACTTGTTACCTGCTTCCCATCAAAGTACAAGCGCTATTGCACTCACCAATCAGTGTTTCCATCCTGTTTCCCAAGCACAACTACATCCTTGATGCTGATAGAAAAAGTAAAAAAACTGTTCCATGGCATTTTCTGCATTACCACTGTACAACTCGGCAATCAGACCTGTATGGTTTCCACTACGCTAAAAAATAAATAAAACGAGTGCCATAGAAGTTGGTTGTCAGTCCCTCAGACACAGGCCACCATTATTCTTTCAAGACACGCTTACCACGCACAGGCTGAGGTGAGTTGCAAGCTCAGAGAAGAAAACCAACAGGTTGCGTAGCAGTCGAAATACCAGACTTTAAAGGAATTGATGATGATGATTTGGGATTTTTATGGCACAGCAACCGTGCAGGCTATAATGCCTGCACTTTCTTTTTTTTTCTTGACAAAAGTTACTCCCCCCTTCCCCTTCCCCCGACACACAGATGGCAACAATTTCAACTCGCCACTAATTGTTGAGTCAAATACTAGTACAGATAATTTATGGGACTACTACTTTGCAACGGTCATGGATTGTATTAAAAACTACATACCAAAGTGCTATAAAAGAATTAAAAGGAAAAATCCTTGGATTACAAGGGAAGTTATACATCTAAAGAGAAGATTAAGGCGAAAACGTGGGGACTGTTCGAGGAATCCAACCCCCGATAAGAAAATCTCAATTCAACACATGAGCCATGACCTGAAATGCCTTATAAAACAATCTAAAGACAAGTTTTATAATGTGACACTTACGAAGTTCCTTAAAGAGGCACCGCAGAAGTTCTGGCGGTACGTCAACCCATCTACAAAACCGTTATCCTCAGAATCCTGCAGTACTGCTGCAATGCAAGCTGATAATTTTAATACTTACTTTGCATCCGTTTTTACTAAAGATAATGGTCATACACCTCATATAGCCTACACAGCTGCTAGACCACCCATTGCAGACATTGAAATCAATGAACAAGGCGTTTTAAATCTTCTCCTGAATATTGATGTTAAGAAGAGCCCTGGTCCTGACGGCATTCCAAATGAATTTTTACGTAGATATGCAGAATGGAACTCTAAATACCTAACTAAAATTTTTCAGTCCTCTGTTGATAGTGGTTGCTTCCCGGTAGCATGGAAACGCGCAAAAATCATACCTATACACAAAAGTGGCAGTACAGCAGAAGTGGCAAATTACAGACCAATTTCTATTACAAGCGCGTGTTCTAAGCTCCTTGAGCACATTGTTAATAAACAATTAGTTTCTTACTTGGACCAATACAACTTGTTTTTTCCTGGACAGCACGGTTTCCGAAAACGGCTTTCAACAACTACCCAACTCATTGAAATTGTACATGACCTCTCTGAAACGTTAAACTCCCGTGGTCAAACAGACATAATCTTCCTCGACTTTGCGAAAGCATTCGACAAAGTGTCCCATCCGAAGTTAATCATAAAAATTGATTCTGTATTTCAGAGCCCCGCAATCACTCAGTGGTTTTCATCTTACCTTTCTTCTAGAGAACAATATGTTGAATTCGGGGGGTGCACATCACGCCCTTCCTGTGTTGTGTCCGGAGTTCCGCAAGGAAGTGTCCTAGGTCCTCTTTTATTTCTGATCTTTATAAATGACTTGCCCAGTAATATTAGTGTCCCTGTCAGACTGTTTGCTGACGATTGTGTGATGTATAATAAAATTCGGGATAGTAATGATCAGGCCAATTTACAGTCTAGTTTGCAAATAATTAAAAAATGGTGTGACGACTGGCAGATGGAACTAAACGCAGCTAAGTCTGTTGTTATGTCCATAACGAGAAAGAAAAAAATTTTGCGTTACCCTTACAATATAAATAGTATAACTATTAGCAGAGTCGATAAACATAAGTATCTAGGAGTAACGTTCACTTCTGACCTCAGATGGAATCAACACATTGACGCTGTATGTGGTAAGGCCAGCAAAGCGCTCTGGAGCCTAAGACGGAATATAAGTGCGTCGACACCTGAGGTCAAAATTTTAGCCTATAAATCGTTAATACGTCCTATCTTGGAGTATGCTAAAGCTGTATGGGATCCCTACACTAAATCCAACCAACAAAAGATTGACAGAATCCAGAGGTTAGCATCAAGGTTCATATTTAACAAGTATCGCTACTGCCAATCCCCCACTGAACTTTGTAAGCTTGCCGACTTACCTCCGCTAGACTTACGTACCAAGTATGAGCGACTGAAACTAATCTACCTTATCATTAATGGTCACTTGCTTGTCGACAAACACAACTTGTTCAAAATCTCGACAAATGAAACATCCAGACATCGTCATAGCCAGTACATCACACCCCCTCAGGTCAGAAATGACTGTTTTAAGTGCAGTTTTGTCCCGAGAGGCATTACGGAATGGAATGCGCTTCCCGACTCTGTCATGTCGGCCTCATGCATTGAGGAGTTTTTGCAATGTGTACATGTTATTCTTTTCGCCGCTAACTAATATGTAACTTTGTCAAAGGTGTATCTGTTCATTTCGTTTATTATTTTGGGGGGGGAAGTTTTGTAAGGTGCATAAAATCCAAACCGATTCGCGTCCCTGCTGAAATGTCTGCTGCTGTTCATTTACTTCCTTTTGTTGTCATACTGTATCCTTGTATGTGTTTGTATTTTCCACTCCTGTAAAGGCCCTTCATGGGCTGACAGTATTATTAAATAAATAAAATAAAATAAATAAAAATAAATAAATTTGCACCCTGACTTTACCGTTAATTTTTAAAAAATTTTTGGTGTGGATTAGATGCACAAAAATATGGTACATGCATGCTCTCTGCATCCCTGCAAATGGCAATCATGCGGTCAGTGTTATCACACAGGATCAGCACGTTGGCTTGCCAACAGTGGTACAGCCTGGTACCGATATAACTAATTCTAGCAACAAGGTAGGCCATTTTACAAAAGTTCAAGCCATCTTTCAGGTAGCCAATGCTTTATGGCTTAAGGCAGCACTTTGTGGCAGTCAACGTCTGTCCATAAAGAATCTACCACCTTGCTTTTATCCTGACCATAGAGCCAAGTGCTTGCACCAAGGAAATCGTAGTAAACACTTTATTATAGGGTACAACCTTGTTGCTCATCGTTGACATAGCAGCTTCCATTTCCTTAGTGAGCTTCATCAACTACTCAAAGTGTTTTTCAAGGTTACAGGAACTGTCTGCTACACCACTACATCTTCAAAATTGCTTCCACAGAAGGATCATGAGCCTCTGGTGTTTTGAAACAACCGTAAAGTACAGGGACATCCAGGCACCTTCTACGTGACAGATCAAGACTCTTGTTGCTGGGTCTTGACACTATCCAGAAGTTATTGATCAACATCATTGGGTCCACATTAACTGGGCTACAAGCTACGCAACAACACCTGCCAGTCAATGTGCCTGCTGGTTTTGAGCATCTGCTCACTGAAGACCTGGGCACTGTCAACGGCTTTGTCTGAAAGATCGTCCTGGAATATCCCCGAGCAGCGCCAGGGTGCGCGTGCTTCCCTCGGTGCTACGGCAACAGGTGATGAACAAACTTGTGTGCCTGCAGCGCAATCATGTCATTAACAGCTTTGAAGTGAGTTACTTGCTGACGTCATCATCATCAGCCTGGTTACTACGCCCACTGCAGGGCAAAGGCATCTCCTATACTTCTCCAACTAACCCGGTCGTGTACTAATTGTGGCCATGTTGTCCCTGCAAACTTCTTAATCTCATCCGCCCACCTAACTTTCTGCCGCCCCCTGCTACGCTTCCCTTGGAAACCAGTCCGTAACCCTTAATGACCATCGGTTATCTTCCCTCCTCATTACATGTCCTGCCCATGCCCCATTTCTTTTTCTTGATTTCAACTAAGATGTCATTAACTCGCGTTAGTTCCCTCACCCTATCTGCTCTTTTCTTATCCCTTAACGTTACACCCATCATTCTTCTTTCCATAGCTCGTTGTGTCGTCCTCAATTTAAGCAGAGCTTTTTTCGTCAGCCTCCAGGTTTCTGCCCCATACGTGAGTACTGGTAAGACACAGCTGTTATAAACTTTTCTCTTGACGGATAGTGGCAACCTGCTGTTCATGATTTCAGGATGCCTGCCAAACGCACCCCAGCCCATTCTTATTCTTCTGATTATTTCAGTCTCATGGTCCAGATCCGTAGTCACTACCTGTCCTCAGTACATAGATGTATTCCCTTACCACTTCCAGTGCCTCGCTACCTATCGTAAACTGCTGTTCTCTTCCGAGACTGTTAAACATTACTTTAGTTTAGATTAGTTTAGAAATGCAGCAGTGGTGTAGAGGTAGAAGATCCGCCTCGCGTGCAAGAGGACCGTGGTTCGAATCCGAGTGCCGCGCAATTTTCCACCGGATTAAAAATAAAATCCACGTGTTGATAAAATTCCATAAACAGGCCTGGAGTGTGGCCTGATCCCGGTGATCAGAACCGGTAACACACGCCCTCACCAGAGCGGGATTGGCCACCCTGGTGCAGTACTTGGCCACAACCTCCTATATGAATACAACAATGCTACCTGCTGACACTCATCGGGAAAAAAGACAGCCCCCTGTGCCTGGCTTCAAATAACTCATCATTGTGGACAAACTTCCTCTTACACATGCACTGCTGGTTGGGGATACCTGGTTCTCAAGGGTGCACTTCACTTATCATCACATCAAGCTGTCCAGCCGTGCTTTAAGCATATTTGTAGCCCACGAGAGAGTGTGTTTTGGTGTGGCATGTGTGCCAGCAGTTGCCATGGTATTACCTAGACAGTGTTTGGAGCAAGACCGAGACTCGGCATGACTGTAGCCCAGAGAGGGCACAACCTAACATTTCAGAGGGCAGCATGAAATGTGCTGCCTTCAAATGTTTATTCAGAATGTGGCTTTCCCCAAGTTTGAAAGACACGTATATCATTTCGTGTAAATTTCATTGTTGATAATGCTATACTCTTGTCTATATTTTGACAACTTATGAACTAACTTTCGTTTGTTTTTTCTTTATCTCCATAAAAGAGATTTTCAGGGTTTTGCAATTTTTGACTCCAACGTATTTTAATCATGTTTGTTAGTCTGTATTTAGCTTCGAGTGGTAATGCTTGCTATATTCTGTTGTATAACTTGTAACTGAGGGGCTCCATTTCAGTAGCTATGGTGCTGGACTGCTGAGCACAAGGTCGCGGGATCGAATCCCAGCCACGGCGGCCGCATTTCGATGGGGGCGAAATGCAAAAACACCCGTGTACTTATATTTAGGTGCACGTTAAAGAACCCCAGGTGGTCGAAATTTCCGGAGTCCCCCACTACGGCGTGCCTCATAATCAGAAATTGGTTTTGGCACTTAAAACCCCATAAGTTAATTTTTTTTAGATAATGACAAGTTGACTGGAATGGAAAGGGAGTGGTGAGATGCACATTAAAAAAAAAAGCACAGCATATGGTCATGTTTGTGTTAGGATTAATGCACTGGATTACGAAAAACAAGCAGAGGGAAATCGCATGCTTAGAAGACCGTGATAACCATACAGTGTGATGCAACTTGAGAAATAATATTGAAATGTCCAAGAATTTAGAAGACAAAAAAAGATTGAATCGTCGCGAAGGCACATCACAGTCGTCATAGCCAGGCGTTGAAGTCTGAAGGTATCACGAGTTGAAGGTATCGTGGTTCTGTAAACGGCATCCATTAGATCTGTCGAAGTGGACAAATTCGATGTGTCAATTTATATCCCACATGATTTTGTTACGTTGTTTACAAGGGTTCTGAAAATGCTGTATTCCCATATTATGGATTTTTTTTAGATTCATGTGTAACATATCACTTTTGTTCGCTTCAGATGTACTATCAGATGCAATTCACAGAATTGTGATATCGTTTATCCTTGCTGAATTAAAGAGTTATAAACATGATAGTTTCATTTTCTGAAAATGTTTGATGTTTGCCAATTTCTAATAAAAAATAGATGGCCTAAATAAAATTCAAAACAAACAGTCACTAGATTTTAAGTTTTTCTTATGAATGCAACAAGCCTCGTCATATTTGGTGCAGTGGTTGCCGAGAAAAACGAATTCTCCTTTCATAGCAGCACCCGAGCTGAACCTTCCTCTTAAGCACCGATTCCTTGAGAACGCCAGAATCTACGGAACCTTCTTGCAAGAATGTTTCCAAATACAACAAATTACTTTTGGTAGGTCATCATCAGCCTGGCTACGCCCACTGCAGGGCAAATGGCTCTCCTATACTTCTCCGACTACCCCGGTCATGGGCTTATTGTGGCCATGTTGTCCCGGCAAACTTCTTAATCTCATCTGCCCACCTAACTTTCTGCCGCCCCCTGCTACGCTTCCTTTCTCTTGGAATCTAGTCCGTAACCCCTAATGACAATCGGTTATCTTCCTTCCTCATTACGTGTCCTGCCTATGCCCATATATTTTTCTTGATTTCAACTAAGATGTCATTAACTCGCATTTGTTCCTTCACCCAGTCTGCTCTTTTCTTATCCCTTAATGTTACACCCATCATTCTTCTATAGCTCATTGCGTTGTCCTCAATTTAAATAGAACCCTTTTTGTAAGCCTTCAGGTTTCTGCCCCATAGGTGAGTACTGGTAAGACACAGCTGTTATACACTTTTCTTTTGAGAGATAATGGTAATCTGCTGTTCATGATCTGAGAATGCCTGCCAAACGCACCCCAGCCCATTCTTATTCTTCTGATTATTTCAGTCTCATGATCCGGATCCGCAGTCACTACCTGTCCTAAGTAGATGTATTCCCTTACCACTTCCAGTGCCTCGTTGCCTACTGTAAACTGCTGTTCTCTACCGAGACTGTTAAACATTAGTTTGCATTGAATAGCATTGGAGAGGTCGTGTCTCCCTGCCTGACGCCCTTCTTTATTGGGGTTTTGTTCCTTTCTTTCTAGAGGACAGCGGTTCCTGTGGAGCCGCTACTGGGGGCGAGCTCCACCACTGGAAAAGCTAGTGCCACCGTCGGCGTGACGTGGCATGAGGGATCACGTGGACACAGTGGCCGCTTCGGAATCGCAGAAGCGAGCCGAAAACGAAAGTTTAAAGTTCCACCTGCGCCGCGGTTCTGATTTAGTGGTGAGGCTTTACCACCTTGGGTGTGTGCTTGACAGCATTTGGAAGTACTATACCAGGTAGCGGCTGCCTTTGGAGGCGTGTAGCACGGTAGGCTACTGCTCGGTGCCGCAGTGCCGGATGTACGCAACGGAGTTCGGTGTCAGCCTCATTCACAGATAGCTGCAGGGCAAGGAGCTGCGTGAAGCTTGGCTGGCGAAACTTAGAACCGGCAGACAGCCGTCGGCTACAACTCGGGTATGCAGCAAGCACAGACACGAGCAACATTTCTGCTACGGCGCCGGGACTGCGCGATGTTCGGTGAGTAGCAGAAAACGCACACTGAGACGTTCGCCCGCGTCCGCTGCCCGGCTAATGTCATTACGGTTTGGTCTATGAACTTGTTGATGCTAGATACTGGCAAGTTCACTGGAATGGAAAGGGAGCGGTAAGACGCACATTAAAGAAAAGCACAGCATAT
Organism: Dermacentor variabilis; assembly: GCF_050947875.1. NCBI lineage: Eukaryota > Metazoa > Arthropoda > Arachnida > Ixodida > Ixodidae > Dermacentor > Dermacentor variabilis. Next base: position 228,638,527 of record NC_134570.1, read on the forward strand.
GGTCATGTTTATGTTATAATTAATGCATTGGATTACGAAAAAGAAGCAGAGGGAAATCGCATGCTTAAAAGACCGTGATAAACATACAGTGCGACGCAACTTGAGAAATAATATTGAAATGTCCAAGAATTGAGAAGACAAGAAAAGATTGAATCATTGCGAAGGCACATCACAGTCGCCGTAGCCAGGCGTTGAAGCCTCTAAAACCAAATTATTTTTTAACAGTTCTGATAGCGTCCACGCAACAATGGTTGCTAGTCTACCGTGAAATACTGATATGCTGTGGCCTAAAGCTCACGGCATGGTGCGAAAACGCGCTCACAGTGAAAGCAAAACATTCTGCGCAAACATGCATGCAGACACACAATCGGTCACTGCGAACCCGTGCGATCACTGGATTACGGCTCCATACTGGTATGCCCCTTTTGGTTATACAGACAGCCCACTATAAGAACATATTTCACATAGTTTACTCTCAGCGTTTGGCTACCTTTCACGCAAGAAGCCGGTTCGGGAGACTCCATCATGGCGACCGCGTGCAGTGGTGTTCACTGTACATATTCGAGATAGCGTCTGTAAACAATTCTGTGCTTTCAGTTTGCCCAAGATTATTATATCGCCAGTCAAAAACTTCCCTCATTACGAGAGTACCTACATAAATGTCTAGGAGGGCTGCCACGTGGTGTTTTTATTGAGCGCCGTAAGCAAAACCTATGAGGAGTGCGCCGCGTGATCCCTCATACTACGTAAGGGAGGCACTTCCGACAGATGGCGACTAACTCCTCGCCGCCAATAATAGCAAGAGCTTGGTGGTGCAACTCACCGCCCCGTTCCGAAGGGGACGCTCATAACATCCATCCATCCAACCATCCTTTCTTTTATTAGGCTTCAACTCGTTCGAAACAAGAAGCGATTTCGAAAAACACACATGGTTATCCATAATACTCTGTCATCGAAGCAGCCTGAGACTATGCAAAAGCCATTTACACAGTCATTTGCTACAAACAAAGTTCATTTTACAAAAGCAACGCCAAATTTAATTCGAAGCGGGCAGTTGGGACCGCCGCCATGCTTCACGCAAGCTCCGCAAACCACGCAAAGACGCTAACGCTAAATCTGACAAATAGCGTGTGTACGCTATATCCTATGAGTCGTTTAACATTCTGTGCATGTGCAGTGACGACCCGCTATTTTATAGCATACGCAATGGTATAGCATATGCTAAACTAAAACTGTCCGCTGTCACTGGCCTGTATGAGCTCATGCTATCCTCCTTATTCTCTTGTACCTTTGTAGATGAGGTTCATCATGCTTTCACACCATCCGACTAGGATTTCCTTCATTTTAATCACTACTGTATTTATTTGCATAATGATTGCACTCGCGTAATGATCGCACCTCTGAATTTTGTCGTCAACATTCTATGTTTTTCTTCTTTCTCGTGTAATGATTGCACCCCGAACTTGCCGCAGCGATATGTTGTGTGCCAAGTCTTGCTAATGATGATCACACTTACCATCTGTCGAATGCTATACCAAGTGGTCTGCACGCATCAAATAATCTTAAGCAGATGCCCCACTTCATTCTTTCATCATTTTCCGCACTTCCATAAAAAAAAAAAACTACTACCAAACTTGCCTTGGCTTTATTATTTGTAGACTTTATGTTGCGGTCAAAAAAATAAAAAAAGGCACCTTTCGATTCTTCTCATCTGTGGGCACGCAACAAATTGTGAGCGGCAACGATAGCAGCCACGTTTATACTGATACGTTAGAAGTGTACTCTATTCATACGCTGACGCTTGTAACACAGCTAAGATATTCGCCCACCCTTAGCGGAAACATGCCGTATTAGGATAGTAGTGAAGACAAATGCTGCAGTTTCTGCAGCATGCTTGCCATGCGTTCTTGTGTCACTGGCAGCTAAGTGCGCCGATCTCTGTTTCTGTTCCCTCAAAGTGGACATGGCTATGTTACTGCCACAAACTTGCCGATATTAACAATATTATTTATTACTGATACAGCAGAAATTGTTTACGCTCTTCTATAGCTTGCTTTATTTCCTTGTTACAACACTTACGTGGTTTCCTCTTTCCAGTCCAACAGTTGTCTTTTTCCCTCTCTGTCTTGTCTCCTTCTGCATAACTTTTACCAGTCCCTTATGGGAAACGCCTCCTCCATTTCTTTCTCTATATTTTTTGTAATTTCCGTTCTTTGCCTTTCATTCAATTTTAGGAATTCTGATGAAATTGGTTTGTGTTTTGCATTAGTATCTCTCCCAAATTTTAAGGTTAAACATTTATGATCACTACCCAGGCTACCTTTTCCATTTTCATCTATCATCATTTGGTCTAGAGAAAAAACGGGGAAGGCGGGAGATGGAAATTCAAGACGATGAGCAAAACGTGAACAAGGTGAATGCAGGAGCCAACGTTTCGACAAGTGGAATTGTCTTCTTCAAGGCGACGTATGCTTTCCTCGCCACAGTATATATAGGTGGGGTTCTTCTAAAGAGGAGAGGGTGTGAGGCGGGAGGATGCGGGATGCGGGATGAGGTGGGAGGAGGTGAGGCGGGAGGATCCTCCCGCCCCACACCCTCTCCCCTTTAGAAGAACCCCACCTATATATACTGTGGCGAGGAAAGCATACGTCGCCTTGAAGAAGACAAGTCCACTTGTCGAAACGTTGGCTCCTGCATTCACCTTGTTCACGTTTTGCTCATCATTTGGTCTAGTCATTCGTAGACCGTTTCTGAGACTAAGGCATAATCAATACATGACTACCTATTTTCACACTTCCAGTTTACTTGTCCAGGACACTTATTCCCCTAGTTAACTATTATGCAAGGTTCTGTCCATCACACAGATCCAGTGCTAGAGAGTCATTGCAATCAGTAAATCCATCGAAATCACGTTCATATCATATTCACATTCAATCACATTCATTTCACCCACTAATATCACCTGGCCTAATTAATTAAAGTCATTAATCTCGCTTCTAATGTAATCAACCATTTCTTTCTCCACTATCGCTACCTGACCATAGGTAAGCTGCTCCAAGCCATGTCTTTTTACCTTGCCATGGGCAGCTACTCCATAAATTCTCCTTACGTGTCTCTTTTACCCTTTGCCACTTTGCACCTCGCCTAATTAGCATGCCTATGCCTCTGCCTTTTCTTGACCCAGTCATTCTGTTGCACCCTTCCCATACAAAATTGTGAATAATAGGCGGATGCTCCAAATCTCATAGATGGGTTTCGGTCAAGATGTACAGGCTAAATGCTTCGTCATTCTGTCGGGCACTTCGCACCATCTGTCGGAGGGTGCAGCTGTTAAGTTAGATGACACTTTGCGGTGCCACAGCAAAGGGCGACAAAGGCATTCACATCCTACCCCGTTTAATTATACTCCTTTTTGATTACATGCTTAGCTGCTAACTGTTGCCACATGTTGTCAGCATGGAATCAGTTGATACTACATTCCTGCTCATGCGACATATACAAGTCACCCAACCAACAGTTTCTTTTTAGAAATGGTCACGTGGTACCCAGATCATAGGTACACCAAACCCATCTGAAGCCAGCTAAGAAGATAAAAAAAGGCTGCATCACCTGTGCACGTGATACACAATATGATTGCTACAAATGTCGGCAATTTTTTACCTTTGTGTTTGAAAGCCTGGTACATTCATAAGCTGCTCCCTGTAGTTGTATAAGCACATCAACAATTCTAAAAATGGCACTTACAGCATTGTTGTCTTCATCAGATGCAACACTGTCGTATAGGGGTTCGTCATCACTTAGCCGATGCTCCTCCCAGCCTGCACACGCAAAAGTACTGGAGTTTATTAGCTGGAAGTGTATCGCAGATAAGTGGCCCCCCCTGTCTACCTCGTGGTCCCCACATATGTGAACAACACATTTCCCGGGCAAAGCAGCCGTGCCTTTGTGCCACTGTTGTGTACCAGCTATCCTGCACCATGTTTACAAAGAAAGCAAACCCTTCTATGTAGATGAAAGCAACTATATGCTCTCAGCAGCAAGTTGAAGTAGCTTCCATTAGTTTTTATTTCTATTTATGTAATCTGTAATGATTATTTAGTTTCAATCGTTATATTTACTGCAGATTTTCAATACTACAGTTTAGAATACATTTGAACAATTCATTTTTAACTGTTAGAAACATGCTGCCATCAGCATAGTCATTTTTAGAAGTAAGCAGACTGCCAAATCAAGGTCATCAAAAATCACAGCATATACCACTGATTCGTTGCATGAAACCAGCTGAAACACTAGTATTAATGCAGCGGCCCACATCAAAAAAAGAAAAAGTGTCATATTTATGATGGAAGTGCACGGGCAGAATTAAGACAGAAGCACTGATGTATAGCGCCTAAGCAGGAGTGCTTATATTTGGGCTTGTTCGTATATCACGAAGGCTTTCCTTGTGTAGTGCAACTAGGTAGTCATCATCATCATCAGCCTGGTTATGCCCAGTGCAGGGTTAACGCCTCTCCCATACTTCTCCAACTACCCTGGTCGCACACTAACTGTGGCCATGTTTTCCCTGCAAACTTCTTAATCTCATCCACTCACCTAACTTTCTGCTGCCCCCTGCTACGCTTCCCTTCCCTTGGAATCCAGTCCGTAACCCTTGATGACCATCGGTTATCTTCCTTCCTCATTACATGTCCTGCCCATGCCCCATTTCTTTTTCTTGATTTCAACTAAGATGTCATTAACTCGCATTTGTTCCCTCACCCAATTTGCTCTTTTCTTATCCCTTAGCGTTACACACATCATTCTTCTTTCCATAGCTTGTTGCATCATCCTCAATTTAAGTAGAACCCTTTTCGTAAGCCTCCAGATTAGGCAGTACATGGACACAATGAAGAACAAGACACACAGACAGCCCTAGTGTTCAACCATGATTATATTTCCCAGAATGAACAACACTTCTACCTTCCACACTTTACGTCATGGAGAAGTGACCACTCACCATAATAACATAATCAATGCTAACAGTTAAAACATGGCAAACAATGCAGTCCATCACAACAATCACTAACGCATGTGCAAAAAATCCATTGCTTTCTTTGACAGTGACAAGGACATCTTGCTCACACATTCCTTGCCATATGCCTCAATGTGAGTGCTCTTGGTGATTAGACAGGTCAATACACATTCGTATTTTTTTTATGACAATTGCATCTTCAAAGTAAGGAACACAACTACACTTGTGAAAATGATGGCTCAGAAATACATCTGGCTAGGATTTTTTTTTCGCTACGTTAGAGTGCTCTCTCAGCTGCTGAATTAAGCATCTGCTAGTTTGCCCAAGGTAGAGGTAGAGTATTCGCCTTAGATGCAAGAGGACCGTGGTTCGAATCCGGGTGCCGCGCAATTTTATACCGGATTAAAAGAAAGAAAAATAAAATCCGCCTGTTGATAAAATTGCATAAACAGGCCTAGAGTGCAGGCTGATGCAGCTGCAAAGTAACTGACCACGGCGGCAGTCAGACCTGTGACGCAGCAGAGGGTGCTAAAACTCTCGGGGTCCGGACAGGCCGCCATTGGAATCTGAACCCGGCAACGTTTAATGCTAGAACGTTATCTAGTGAGGTGAGTCTAGCAGTGCTATTAGAGGAATTAGAGGGCAGTACATGGGATATGATAGGGCTCAGTGAAGTTAGGAGGCCAAAAGAAGCATATAGAGTGCTAAAAGCATGCACATCCTGTGCTACCGGGGCTTAGCAGAGACACGAGAAGTAGGAGTCAGATTCCTGATGAATAAGAATATAACTGGTAACGATGTGGGGTTGCGCGACTCATGCGTCCCCTGATATGTTGTTCTTCCGCATAGCTCCAGTCTCCTGTAATCCGGCTTTGCCGCGTGGCCTGGGGCTCGCGGGGGGTTGGTGTGGTTGAAGCGCAGTACGAGAGATTGCACGAGTGTTGCGCTCCTAACGCCACCTCACGGCAGGGTTACTTGGGCGCGGGAAGGAGAAGGCGCTTCCTCTGGCTCGAGATCGGCAAGCAGCACGGACGTTCCGCACGTGTGCCGATCCATGCTTCTGCGACACCGTCTCACGAGGGCTTGTTTGAACACGCCACCATTCGCGTGACCGCACGCACAAACGACCAGACATTGGGATCCAGCATGGGACTAACATATTCGCTCGCTATCCGGTCGCGGTGGGTCAGACTTCCTAGATTTGTCGCGCACCCATCGGCTTTGGGGATTCGCAACTTTCACGGCCTATAGGGGGTGCCATCTTAAATCCAACATGGCTGTCCGAGAGATTAAGAACTAGAGCAGTCGGTGCAGTGCTGCGGTCGTCTTGCTAATTGACATGTTGTTTCACGTGGTGATGTTCAAATGTTTCAGTTTACACGCCCGCAGTCGTTAGCCTGCGTAATGGCCCATATTTGGCGAGCAGAACGCAGGATTCGAAGCCTGCTTGAAGGTGAGGAAGTCCTAAACGCTGGTCATCTTGTGTGCTGCGGCATAAAAGTTTGCACGTTTGAAGGCCTTCACATGCAAACTTCGCGGCTTCAAAGCAAACCACACGAGCTGTGGTTTCAGTTTTGTCGCGAAGGTGTTATAAAGAGAAGTGACCGTGCTTTCTCTTTGCTATTCTATTAATTTGACCGCTTCGAACGGGTACAATGACCTTTTATACGGTGTGGTGCTCTCTGCAAGTTGTTACTTCGACCACTTGAATAAGACGCCGTGTCGAGAAAAAAAATCTTTCTGGTGTTGCGCGACCCAAGTTCCTTACATCGACGGCGTGAAAAACAGCCTTAAAGCAGCATTTTGTGAGAGAAAATTTCTTGTCTAGTTATCCCGGCCTGTGTTTACAAAGCTGGATGTTCAACACGAGAAGTAAATAAAAACCCATATCTGACCGCTTTTGCGAGCAAATATGATAACCGTTCACCCTTGTAATTTAGATATTGCGCTTTATGTGTGCTGTTCAAGCTACAGTCTTGCGGTAGTTTTACAGCCTGCGTCTGTCCTACCGCGTCTTGCCTATAGACAGATCAAGCGATACATAGCCGATATCTACCCGTCCGCAGCCTTGCTAGCTTCATTCTTCCAGTTATCTTGTAAAATAATATACATGAAAATCAGCTGAAGGTTTGCTACTCAAACATTCCACAGTAGTTTAACGTTTGTTGGACTAGGATTTGTTACCTTACGAGAGCAGTCATGCGCACCTGTGTACACGTTGCAGCCGTGCATCGAAGTGGCAGACGACGACAAGCACGAGTTCCAGGTCTTTCTACGCTTGCGTCACTTTGCTTCGATGCACAAATGAGAAACTCATCTCTCTGTTCGAAAATGGTGGAATGTAAAGCTAGCATTGCAGAGCACAAATGCATGAGTGAGAACAAGAAATTTCGAAGCAGGCACAAGGCTTTACGGAGAATGTTTGCGCTCCAACGTAGCCGCAAAGGCATGAGTGGTAAGAACGCAAGCATCAATCATCCTAGAACACATTTGAGTTAAGATTGCGCATTATTTCTTTTTCTACACATAATATAGTGCTATGCCTGCGTCTTCATGAAGGTGCGTCTATTCGCAATATCAAGTGCTCGAACTGCTCGCACTCATCTATCGTATTTCAAAAAAGTCCTCTGGCCTGAAGCGCGCACTGCAAACCTTCATCGCATCTGTGACAGCTTTGCCGATCCGCAGCTTAATAATCAATTTCTTCCTCTTGGATGCAGCCAGTGGGAATGAGTGAAGGCGCACATCACCTACTGGCTAACTTTTGCATTACGGCACGCAGCAAATACGGTTACTTCTATTTTTGCTAATTCTGGGCATGTTAAGTGTCCTTTACGATCCAACGAGAGCTTTGAGCGCGTTAAAACATCAACCAAAAGTGAAGCAAAAGCATAGACAACGCCAATATGCTGCGCGAACACACGGCAATGAGTGGCCGGTGTAATCTTTCGATTGTTTCTGGCTGCCGCCGCACGACGGCGCCACCATCCGTGAAAGTTGCGAACAGCAACTTGGCTAGCAGCCATTGATCTATGAAAGGTGCAATAAATGCCCTTGTGATTATTTGGACTACTGTGGTGTCGTTCCTTTTGTCCCAAGAGCATGGATGAGAACCCCACAATATACAGGAATTCTATAGCATTAACGAGAGGGTGGCAGGTCTTGTTGTGAAACTTAATAAGAGGTACAAATTGAAGGTCGTGCAGGCCTACGCCCCTACACCCCGTCATGATGACCAGGAAGTAGAAAGGTTCTATGAAGACATGGAATCGGCGATGGGTAAAGCCAAAACAAAATACGCTATACTGATGGGCGACTTCAATGCCAGGGTAGACAAGAAGCAGGCTGGAGATAAGTCAGTAGGGTAATATGGCTTAGGCCCTAGGAATAGCAGGGGAGAGTTATTACTAGAGTTTGTAGAACGGAATAATATGCAGATAATGAATACCTTCTTCCACAAGTGGGATAGCCGAAAGTGGGCGTCAAGGAGCCCGAATGGCGAGACTAGAAATGAAATAGACTTCGTACTCTGCGCTAATCCTGGCATCATACAAGATGTGGACATGCTCGGCAAGGTGCGCTGCAGTGACCATAGGATGGTAAGAACTGGAATTAGCCTAGACTTAAGGAGAGAATGGAAGAAATTGGTACATAAGAAGCTGATCAATGAGTTAGCAGTAAGAGGGAAAATAGAGGAATTCCGGATCAAGTTACAGAACAGGTATTCAGCTTTAACTCAGGTAGAGGACCTTAGTGTTGAACCAATGAACGACAATCTTATGGGCATCATTAAGGAGTGTGCAAAAAAAGTCAGTGGTAACTCCGTTAGACAGGATACCAGTAAGCTATCACAGGAGACGAAAGATCTGATCAAGAAACGCCAATGTATGAAAGCCTCTAGCCCTACAGCTAGAATAGAACTGGCAGAACTTTCGAAGTTAATCAACAAGCGTACGACAGCTGACATAAGGAAGTGTAATATGGATAGAATTGAACATGCTTTCAGGAACGGAGGAAGCCTAAAAGCTGTGAAGAAGAAACTAGGAATAGGCAAAAATCAGATGCATGGGTTAAGAGACCAAAGCCGGCAATATCATTACTAATATGGATGAGGTAGTTCAAGTGGCTGAGAAGTGAGTAGAGATATATACAGTACCAGTGGCACCCACGATGATAATCTGAAAAAGAATAGTCTAGAGGAATTTGAAATCCCCCAAGTAACGCCGGAAGAAGTAAAGAAAGCCGTGGGAGCTATGCAAAGGGGAAAGGAAGCTGGGGAGGATCAGGTAACAGCAGATTTGTTGAAGGATGGTGGGCAGATTGTCCTAGAGAAACTGGCCACCCTGTATACGCAATGTGTAATGACCTCGAGCGTACCGGAATCTTGGAAGAATGCTAAGATAATCCTAATCCATAAAAAAGGGGACGCCAAAGACTTGAAAAATTATAGACCGATCAGCTTACCGTCCATTGTCTACAAACTATTCACTAAGGTTATCGCAAATAGAATCAGGAACACCTTAGACTTCTGTCAACCAAAGGACCAGGCAGGATTCCGTAAATGCTACTCAACAATAAACCATATTCACACTATCAATCAGGTGATAGAGAAATGTACAGAATATAACCAATCCTTATAAAAAGCTTTCATTGATTCCGAGAAAGCATTTGATTCAGTCAAAAAGCTCAGCAGTCATGCAGGCATTATGGAATCAGGGTGTAGACGAGCCGTATGTAAACATACTGAAAGATATCTATAGCGGCTCCACAGCCACCGTACTCCTTTATAAAGAAAGCAACAAAATCCCAATAAAGAAAGGAATCAGGCAGGGAGATACGATCTCTCCAATGCTATTCACAGCGTGTTTACAGGAGGCATTCAGAGACCTAGACTGGGAAGAATTGGGAATAAGACTTAATGGAGAACATTAGTAACTTGCGATTCGCTGATGATATTGCCTTGCTTAGTAACTCAGGGGACCAATTGCAATGCATGCTCACTGACCTGGAGAGGCAAAGCAGAAGGGTGGGTCTAAAAATTAATCTTCAGAAAACTAAAGTAATGTTTAACAGTCTCGGAAGAGAACAGCAGTTTTTGATAGGTAGCGAGGCACTGGAAGTTGTAGCGGATTACATCTACTTAGGGCAGGTAGTGACCACGGATCCGCATCATGAGACTGAAATAATCAGAAGAATAAGAATGGGCCGGAGTGCATTTGGCAGGCATTCTCATACCATGAACAGCAGGTTGCCATTATCCCTCAAGAGAAAAGTGTATAATAGCTGTGTCTTACCAGTACTCACCTACGGGGCAGAAACCTGGAGGCTTACGAAAAGGGTTCTACCTTAATTGAGGACGACACAACGAGCTATGGAAAGAAGAATGATAAGTGTAACGTTAAGGGATAAGAAAAGAGCAGATTGGGTGAGGGAACAAACATGAGTTAATGACGTCTTAGTTGAAATCAAGAAAAATAAATGGGCATGCGCAGGACACGTAATGAGGAGGGAAGATAACCGATGGTCATTAAGGGTTACGTACTGGATCCCAAGAGAAGGGAAGCATAGCAGGGGGCGGCAGAAAGTTAGGTGGGCGGATGAGATTAAGAAGTTTGCAGGGACAACATGGCCACAATTAGCACATGACCAGGGTAGTTGGGAGAGGCCTTTGCTTTGCAGTGGGCGTAGCCAGGCTGATGATGATGACGATGAACTTCTCCCACAGGATAACGATATTCGATAAACCAAACATGTCCAGCATTGAACAAACATATTTCGGTGCTTCTGCTCAGATGCATTTTCTATTCTACCATCTGGTTTAGTTTTTGCACACAGACTGACCAGCTTGCTAGGAGCAGAATAAAACAATGTTAACATTTCCATGCAGGCTTATCTTCTTTGTATCTTGTTTAGTTTATGTGACATGTAGAGGATATATGGGATACCAGTGATTTTCTTCATTTTGTTGGGCTCTACAATAACTGAGGTTGAGGATCCAGCCCTATTTAGATGTGTTTCCCTGAGAAGCCCTTCTGCGATTCGCACTATCATACTACTCGGAAACCAAGCCTCGCTTAATCATGCTACTACAGTAAAACCTCATTAAAATGTTACAAAATACGAGTTAAAATACACTCCTTTATTTACAGGGATCTGTCTTGACCACTTTCTTTTCTTTTTCCTCTTCCTATTCTTGTCTTTTCAGTCCTTCTTTATTGGAACATCACATCCTCCCGGACTTCGGCTTTCATTCCTCCTGGGATGATAGGGTATGACATGTCCCACTGTTGCTATTTCAGTTTTTCCTTATAGTCCCAAGTAGTGTAGCAATTTCAAAATTCCTTCTTGCTTGATGGTCTTTATCACTGTGTAGGGACCAGAAAATCTTGACTTCAGTCCATCTAAACTTCTTCGGACTAAAACTGTATCTGCAGGGTCTATTACAGGCATTCTGGAGCTATGTCATAGATAGTATCTCTTCATTGTTGATCTACAACATGCAAGCTTCTGTTCTGTCTTGCACCTTTCCTGTAGGTATACTTTTTCAACGACTCCAAGGTCATAGTCTGCTGGTCGCCAAGTTGCTTCGCTTGATGCCACAAAGTTAGGCATGCATCCTAAACCCATGGTATGAGAATGGTTATGGTGCCTGACTGCTGCTTCCAAGGCACATTTCCATCCTTCATGGAAATCATGGTAAATTGCCATGAATGTTTTCAAGTCCCGAATGAGCCTCTCATTTAGGCCGTTTCCTTCAGGATAGTAGGGTGCGGCAAATTTCATGGCAATTCCTCTATCACGGGCCCATTTTTGAAGTTTCTTACTGTGAAGAGCTGGCCCATTGTCGGACACCATCACCTTGGTGTTCTTGATCATATTTTGCTCCAGTAACATCAAAACAGAACTGGCGTCTTCCTTTCCTAGCTTTGCAGCTGCTACGCATGTGCATTCATCTATTGCAACAAGGAATGCTAGAGTCTTACTGACTCCCTCGCCTCGCTTTTTTATTTCAGCAAGATCTAGATGAATCGCTTCAAATGGTACTTGGGAACGATTAGCAATGACCATTTCATTCCTTCTTGGACAATACTTGGCCTTGTTAATCTAGCACTGGTGACGGGTTTGCACGTAGCTCTTGATATCTTCTTTCATATTTTCCCACGTGAATTGGCTTTTTATCTTCCAATAAGTTTTCCAAATACCATCACGCCCTCCTGACCCTGGGTTGTCATGGTACAGCTTCAAAACTATTTTAACCAAACTTCCTGGCATGCAGAATTTGCCATTATCGCAAGTCAAGTCTTTGGTGCCTTCCCACAAGCTGCAAACGTGTCCATGATCACATGTGCTTACTTCTGTGATGTGAAGCCTGGAAAGAGCATCTGCGTCCGGGAGCCTATCACCAGGTCGATGGCTTACATTGAAAGTGAACTGTTGTATTTCACTGATCCAATGCACCACCCTGCCCTTAGGCTGGGTTAATCCAAAGAGGTAGGTTAACGCTCAGATGTCAGTGAAAAGCCGGAAATGGCGACCCTCTATGTAGCTTCCGAAGTACCGGAGTGCCATCACAACAGCCAGAGCCTCTTTTTCTGTGCTCATAAATGTTCTTGAGCTTTCAAGAACATAGAAGAATAATAGTCAATCACTTTGAGTTGCCGTCCTTGCTGCTCCTTTGTGTCTCGTTGATATAGAACGGCCCCTGTACCGTATTGTGAACCGTCCGTGCACAGTTTGAAAGGCTTGTTGAAATCAGGTATCACAAGCACAGGATTTGATGATATAGCTTCAACAAGATACTGGTACACTTTCTCGCACTCTTCACTCCACATAAATGGCACATTTTTTTCTGTCAGCTTAGTGAGGCATCATGTCTTCGCAGCGTAATCCTTAATGAATGCACGGGAATGACCGCCGAGTCCAAGGAAAACACGGAGTGAGTATAGTATAGGTCATATGGCTTAATGAGCATCTTCATTCTTTGTACAGACTCCTTTTTTTGTTGTTTTAGTTCTACCATCACAAACTATTCCTAGAAAGACAACATTCGTCTGAAAAAATTCACTCTTGTTTTTGTTAACGTTTGACTGACTTGCTGAGGGCTTCTTACACGCACAAAAGGTGTTTTTCATGTTCTTCTTTTGTACTTGAGTATATGATAATGTCATCGATGTATACGTTACAAAACATTCCCACAAACTCATCAAGAATGCATTTATCATTATCTGAAACCAAGCCCCTGAATTCTTCCAACCGAATGGTAAGCAATTATATTTCTACACATCGAAAGGCGTTACAAAAGCAGTGTACTGCTTGCAATCTTCTTGTAGTGGCACCTGGCAGTATCCTTTACATAGGTCGATCCGAGAGAACAAATTTAATCCTCCAGTTTCATTGATGATCTCATCTATTCGGGGCATGGGAGAAGGAAACAAATCAGTGCCCGTTTGTCTGCTGGTAATCTGTGCAAAGGTGAAATGAGTCATCGTCTTTCAGCACTATGGTGACTGGTGACGCAAAGGTGGATGTTAAAGGCCTTATAATACAGGCATTTAGCATTTGCTAGAGTTCAGCCTTTAGCCAGATCTTTTTCTCGTGAGAGACACTGTACGGCTTTTCATGAACTACTCTGATGTCACGAAGCTTAAAACGAACCACAAGTACACCTGGTGCTGGTGGGTACGTCTCAACACAAACTAGTTCGGAAAAATTTGTCAGTATCTTATCAGCATTTCTAACTCTTCGATGTGAATTTTCGATTCCACACAAATTAGGCTTAAATGGTCTGTCAATGGTCACTTCGTCTGTCCAAGAAATATTTATTTTCAATCGCTTCATATCAGGTCTAGATAAAATGAACATGAAGTCAACACCCTGCATGACAAGGGCATCTACTTTCAGGTGATGTCCACCAAATCCAACTTCTACTTCTGTCCAGTGTTGCAATATTCTAGTTTTTTCATCATAGCTTTGAACACTAACTAGGTACTCGTCAGTCATACATCTTTCTCCATTGGACAAGTTCCTGTTTTACCAGGCTTACGGTTGCTTCGGTATCTACCAGGGAGTTCACACTTTTTCATTTACCATTATTCAACATATTGACACATGTATTTGTTTATCGAATGACCGCATTTCATCTTCTATCAAATGTTATTGCACAGTGCGGGACGCACCTGCATGTATCGAAAGTTTCGGGAATGTTATCAATGGTTCTATCTGCTGCCTGTTGTCGCCAAACTTTGTATAATCTGACTGCATGCATGTGCGACACGAATTGTGCAGAACTTTCTGGAATACAAGCTTATGTATAAAAGATGGCTTATGTATAAAAGCCGATGCACTAGACCGGTAGATCAGATTTTCGACGATCGCCAACTGTGTTCGCCGCTTTCGTTGAGCTTTGAGTGTAGCCTGTTTTTTTCCGGGCACAGGTTCACCCAATAAAGTTAGTTTCGCCATTCACAGTTTTGTTGCTGTGTCCTCAACCATCACTATGCGACATCTGGTGGAGGTGCTAGTGCGTTCATGCACCGAACGCCCCCGCAAAGCCGCAATCCAAGCCTGAAGCCCAAAGACAACACCAGCGTCACAAGGACCAGCGAGCAAGCCGTAGGCCGCAAGGATTGCAACCAGAATACGGACCTCTTTTTGAGAAGACCAGAGGGATCAATTCCAGGTCAGAAACCCTAATGGCTGCCTCAGTGTCCCCCATTCTGCTGCAACAACCTTGGGAACCACCAACCTACCATGGATCATCGTCTGAAGATCCAGAAACCTGGCTTGAGACATATGAACGAATCGCGACTTTCAACAAATGGGACTCCGACGACAAGCTGCGGCATGTATACTTCTCAGAAGACTCTGCCAGAACGTGGTTCGAGAAGTGGGAGTCGACCCTGGCAACATGAGACCTGTTCCGAAGCAGCTCTGCGGACCTTTACGAGCGTCGTGCGCAAAGAAGGGGCCAGAACCAGAGTGCAGCTACCCAACGAGAACATCGCGATCTTCATCAAGGAGATGAAGCGCCTGTTCTGCCACGCCGACCCAGATATGCCCGAGAAGAAAATTTGCTTCCTCATGCGTGGCGTAAAACAAGAGCTCTTCACCCGTTTGATATGCAGCCCACCCAGTACTGTTGCTGAATTCGTTTCTGAAGCAACAACCATCGAGAACACACTTTAAATGCGGAACCGACAAATCAACTGCCGCATGAACACGACAAGCTATGCCGGAGTTCAGTCACTGGCCAGTGACAACCTGCATAAGACGATCAGAGCGGTTGTGCAGGAGGAACTTCAGAAGTTGTTCCCTTCATCACCCCCTCAAGTGTCTTTGATTGCCGACGTCGTCCGCGAGGAGCTACAGCAATCACTCATAGTCCCTCGATTGCCGCAGCCACAGCCGCAAGTGATGACATGCGCCGCCTTCACCCACCATCAAAGTAACCCTGCGCACCGACGCCAGGGCGCTGTAACGACAAAGTTCCACTGTCCGCCGCCGCCAGCTCGCCCACCTATCGTCCAGCAAAACTACCCAAGGAAGACAGACATTTGGCGCACTCCTGACCACCACTCGCTCTGCTACCATTCGAAGAAGCGAGTCACGTCTACCACCAATGCCCATACCGGGAGATGGGCCTGCGAGGGTTCACCAGGACTGTGAGGGTTTGGCACAGCTTGGCGAACGACCTCGCGACATCGCCGACTACTCCGCTGCTACTCAGTGGAGCCTTCTATGACCGTCCTGTTCGCCATCACCAGGCCACTACCTGTTGCTGCAGCACTGTCCACACACTGGCCCAGCCCGGGGACGGTCCGTGAGCCGATATCTGGAAAACTAAAAGCAGCAACCGATGGACATGCGGTTGCTGTTCGTCGAACTGACGAAGATCCTCCACCGCCGACGAAGACCCCGAAGAGACTATCTCGATGATATAACAACAACATGCCGCCATCATGATGAAGCCTGGAAGCAAAGAATGCACCGACCAAAGACCTGATGACGCAATGCACCAGCCACACGTCAATGTGATGCAGCCGTGATCTGATGCCAAGACCTAACTGCAACGCAAGACAAAGAATCACCGACCTTAGCGTGCTTATTGATGGCCATGCAGTCACCGCCTTAGTGGACACAAGAGCCAACTACTCCGTCATCAGTGGATTGTTTGCCGCCAAGCTGAAGAAAGTCAAGACTACATGGGACGGCCCTCAAATTCTTACAGCTGGTGGACACCTCATAATGCTCACGGGAATATGCACGGCAAGAATTACAGTACATGACCGAACCTACCCTGCAACACTCGTTGTACTCCAACAGTGCTCGCGAGATTTAATTCTCGGCATGGACTTCCTGAACCAACACGGCACAATATTCGACTTGAAGTCGAAGTCAATAACGCTGTCCACAGACCAAGCGATACCAATGGAGAGGCCTTCCAGTCAGCATACCTTGAATGTACTTGAGGACCAGGTCAGCAATCCATCTCGCTCCAGTACTGCCATTTGCATCGGCAATGAAACACCCGCAGACGCAGACGTAGAAGGCCTCATTGAGGGCAACTAACGTCTACTGCTTGAGTGTGAACTTTGCGACTACATACATCGAGGACATTGTGAAAACCAACAATGTGTTTGCCCTCTCGAATTCTGCCGAATCTACCCCGAAAGCCATAGTTCCCAAACCGGCCTTCGACATAAATCCAAGTAGCCCCCTGAGTAAACAGCAATAGCTCAGAAGTCTTCTTCGACAATACAAAGGCTGCTTTTCTACGTCATTGAGTATTCAACAAACACCACTTGCAAAGCATCCCATAATAACCGAAGAGTGCGCTTGACCACTCCGCCAGGGTCCTTACCGAGTTTCGAAGTGAGAACACAAAGCTATTAGACAATAAGTCGATGAAATGCTGCACGATGACACGATTCAGCCGTCGAAAAGCCCGTGGGCATTTCCTGTAGTTTTGGTGAAGAAAAAGGACGGAACCCTACATTTCTGTGAGGATTATCGCCGACTGAACAAGACCACGAAAAAGGACATATACCTCCTCCCACGGATAGACGACGCATTGGATCGGCTTTGCAACGCTAAATACTTCTCGTTGATGAACCTTAAGTCTGGCTACTTACTGGCAAACAGAAGTCGATGAGAGAGATCGTGAAAAGACCCCCTTCATCATGCCAGAAGGCCTCTATGAGTTCAAGGTTATGCCATTTGGACTGTGCTCGGCGCCTGCAACATTCCAGCGCGTGATGGACACAGTGTTAACAGGATTGAAGTGGCAGACCTGTCTTGTTTACTTGGATGATGTCATTGTTTTCGTAAGAAATTTCGATGACCACCTTAGGCGGCTTGCGACAGTACTAGAGGCTATCAAGTCATCAGTGCTGACTCTGAAGCTGGAAGAGTGCCGCTTCACTAACGATGAGCTTCCGTTCCTTCGCCACGTCATCAGCAAATCTGGAGTCCGCCCCGACCCACAGAAGACAGCTGCCATTGCAAAGTTCTTGCAGCCAATCGACAAGAAGGCAGTGTGCAGATTCCTTGGCATGTGTGCCTACTACAGGTGCTTCGTCAAGGACTTTTCATGCATCGCTGAGCCGCTGACACATCTAACTAAATGTGATGTTGAGTTCAAGTGGGAAATGCCACAGGCCAACACATTTCAAGAACTCAAACAACGCATGCAATCGCCACCAGTACTTGCACACTTCAACGAGCACGCCAATACCGAAATCCACGCTGACGCCAGCAGCCTAGGCCTCGGTGCTGTCCTAGTCCAAAGGAAAGATGGACTCGAAAGGGTAATAACTTACGCTAGCCAGTGGCTGTCATTCATTCATTCATTCATTCATTCATTTTTATTTCCTTAAAGACCCCTTGTAGGGCTTTTTTCTGTCAAAAGAGGAAGGCTTTTGACAGAAAAAAGGAATACCTCACCATTGTTTCGGCTACAGCAAAATTTCGCCCTTACCTATATGGCAGGCCATTCAAAGTTGTCAGTGAACATCATGCATTGTGTTGGCTAGGGAAATTAAAGAGCCGTTCAGGATGGTGGGTGTGGTGGAGCCTCAGACTGCAAGAATATTGACACGTGCACTTATCTCTATCGGGCGACCATGTTTGGCCGCCTAACAAATGTTATCGCGCAGCGCAGGACGCGCTTGCATGTAAAAGAAGTTTCTGGAATGTTATCGATGGTTCCGTCCACTGTCTTTCACCGCAACTTGTGTAATCTGATTGCATGTATGCGCGACGCGAATAGTGTAGAACTTTGTGGAAAACACACGGGTCCCATCGGTTAATCTGGAACATTCGACGACTGATCTATAAAAGCCGACGCGCTTGACCCGCTGATCAGATTTCCTTCGCATTGGAAGACGCTGCCAGGACGTGGTTAGAGAACAGAGAAGCCAGCTTAACGACCTGGGACCTTTTCCGAAGCGGCTTCCTGCAGATATTAACAAGCGTCGTACGCCGAAAACGAGCCCAAGCACTGCTAGAAAGCCGAGTGCAGCTGCCTAATGAGACCACCGCGATTTTTACAGAAGAAATGAGCCGCCTATTCCGCCACGCCGACCCGGAAATGTCTTAGAAAAAGAAAGTCCCGCTACTGATGCGTAGTGTAAAGGAGGAACTTTTCGCCAGTATGTTACGAAGCCCACCGAAGACTGTCGATGAGTTTCTTCGCGAGGCCACTAGCACCGAGAAGACACCCGAGATGCGAAACTGGCTATTCGACCGCCGCACGAACTCTAAAAGCTATGCCGGAGTTCAATCACTGGCCTCCGACGACCTGCGCGACGCTATCAGGGCAGTTGTACGAGAGGAGCTTCAGAAGATCTTCCCGGCGTCGCAGCCTCAAGTGGCCTCGATCGCTGACATCGTCAAAGATGAGGTTCAGCGGTCGCCTGGAGTTCCGGAGATGCAACCTCAATTACCGCAACCCCAGCCAGAAGCGATGACCTACAACGCCATCGGACGCCGTCAAGGTCCTCTTCCGCGACCGCGCCAGGGCCCTGTAACGCCGCAATTCCGTCGTCCGCCGCCGCCAGCCCGCCCACCTGTCGCCCAGTGCACCTACGCGAGGAAGACGGACATTTGGCGAGCCCCCGACCACCGCCCGCTCTGCTATCACTGCGAAGAAGCTGGCCATGTGTATCGCCGATGCCCATACCGCGACTTGGGACTGAGAGGGTTCGCCGTCAACGCGCCGCGTCCACAGTTTGGAGAGCGCCCACGTGACATTGCCGACTACCTCGCCGCTACTCAATGGAGCTCTCGACGACCGTCGCGTTAGCCATCACCAGGCCGCTACCTGTCGCCGCAGCGCCGACCATACACTGACCCAGCCGGTCAGTGAGCCCATATCCGGAAAACTAAAAGCAGCAACCGATGGAGGTGCGGTTGCTGTCCGTCGAACTGACGAATATCCTCCGCCGCCGACGAAGACGCCGAAGAAACTACCTCGACGACATAACGACACGTCGCCGTCCCGACGAAGTCTGGAAGCAAAGAATACGACGACGAAAGACGACCTGACGACGCAATGTTCCAGCTTCAGTTCAACACGACGCAGCCATGATCCGACGCCAAGATCTAACTGCAAAGCCAGACAAAGAACCACAGACCTCGACGTGCTTCTCGACGGCCACGCAGTTACCGCCTTAGTGGACACAGGGGTCGATTACTCCGTAATGAGTGGACACATCGCCGCCCAGTTGAAGAAGGTTAAGACTGCATGGAAGGGCCCTCAAATTCGGACCGCTGGAGGACACCTCATCACACCGACTAGAATCTCCACGACAAGAATAACCATTCATGACAGGACTTACCCTGCCACCTTCATTATCCTCCAACAGTGTCAATAACGCTGTCGGAAGATAAAGCGATGCCACCGGAGAGCCCTCGTAGTCACCACGCCTTGAGTGTGCTCGAAGATCAAGTGAGCATCCCGCCTCGCTCCAGCATAGTTATTTCGGTCGGCACCGAAACACTCGCTAATATAGAAGGTGTCATCGAAGGCGACCAACGTCTACTGCTAGACCGTGAAATTTGCTTCGCAAGAGGGATCGCTCGACTGCATGGAGGGAAAACTGAAGTGTTGCTGACAAACTTCAGCCAGGAGTTCAAGCACATCAACAAAGGCACGACGACCGCGTACATCGAGGAAATTCTGGAAACCAGTAATGCGTTTGTCCTCTCGGATTCCGCCGCATCTACCCTGACTACGATGGTTCCCGAACCAGACTACGACATTAATCCAAGTCTCCCCGTGATTAAGCAACAGCAGCTCAGAAGTCTGCTCCGACGATACAAAGGCTGCTTTTCGACGTCATCGAGGATTCGACAAACATCAGTTGCCAAGCATCGCATAATCACCGAGGAGTGCGCTCAACTACTCCGCCAGAGCCCTTACCGAGTTTCGCCGTGAGAACGTGCAGCTATAAGAGAACAAGTCCACGAAATGCTGTGCAATGACATCATCCAGCCGTCGAAAAGCTCGTGGGCATCTCCTGTTGTCCTGGTAAAGAAAAAGGACGGAACCCTACGTTTCTGCGTCGATTATCGTCGTCTGAACAAGATCACGAAAAAGGACGTATACCCCCTCCCACGAATAGACGACGCATTGGATCGGCTCTACAACGCTAAATACTTCTCGTCGATGGACCTCAAGTCTGGCTATTGGCAAATAGAAGTCGACGAAAGAGATCGTGAAAAGACGGCCTTCATCACGCCAGACGGCCTCTACGAGTTCAAGGTTATGCTATTCAAACTGTGCTCGGCGCCTGCAACGTTCAAGCACGTCGGCTTTTATAGATCAGTCATCGAGTGTTCCAGATTAACCGATGGGACCCGCGTGTCTTCCACAAAGTTCTACACTATTCGAGGCGCGCATACATGCAATCAGATTACACAAGTTGCGGTGAAAGACAGTGGACGGAACCATCGATAACATTCCAGAAACTTCTTTTACATGCAAACGCGTCCTGCGCTGCGCGATAACATTTGTTAGGCGGCCAAACGTGGTCGCCCGATAGAGATAAGTACACGTGTCATTTATTTGCCGCGCCTGACTGCCGACATCGCCTGTTATGTCAGAACATGCCGAGACTGTCAGCGACGCAAGACACTGCCGACAAGGCCAGCCGGATTACTACAGCCAATTGAGCCTCCTTGCCAACCATTCCAGCAGATTGGGATGGACTTGCTGGGACCCTTTCCGACGTCAACAACCAGAAATAAGTGGATCGTCGTGGCGACGGACTACCTCACCCGCTTCGCTGAAACTAAAGCACTGCCGAAAGGTAGCGCAGCCGAAGTGGCGAAATTCTTTGTCGAAAACATCCTGCTGCGACATGGCGCCCCAGAAGTCCTCATCACCGACAGAGGAACGGCCTTTACAGCGGAGCTCACCCAAGCCATTCTGAAATACAGTCAGACAAGGCACAGGAGGACACTGGCCTACCACCCGCAAAGAAATGGTCTTACGAAGCGGCTGAATAAGACCCTCGCCGACATGCTAGCGATGTACGTTGACGTCGAACACAAGACCTGGGATGCGGTCCTGCCGTACGTAACATTCGCTTACAACACAGCGGTGCAAGGAACAACACAGATCACACCGTTCAAGCTGGTCTACGGCAGGAACCCGACGACGACGCTCAACGCTATGCTGCCGCATGTCACTGACGAGGAGAACCTTGACGTCGCTACCTACCTCTAGCGCGCCAAAGAAGCCCGACAGCTCGCCCGCCTGCAGATCAAGAACCAGCAGAGGACCGACAGCCGACACTACAACCTCCGACGACGCTTCGTCGAGTACCAGCCCGGCAATCGTGTTTGGGTATGGACCCCGATACGCCGACGAGGACTCTGTGAGAAACTACTGCGACGCTATTTCGGGCCCTACAAGGTCATCCGACGTATTGGCGCACTGGACTATGATGTCGTGCCAGAAGGCATTTCGCATTCACAGCGGCGCCGCGCATGATCTGATGTGGTCCACGTGGTGTGCCTTAAACCCTTTTATGGACGCTGACGAACTTCCTTATTTTGCTGTTTTCTTTGCTACGAGTGCTTCTTTTTTTATTACTTTCGTTTGTTTGCAGCATGGGGTCGATGCTATTTAAGAGGGGGGTAATGACGCATGTACTTATCTCTATCGGGCGACCACGTTTGGCCGCCTAACAAATGTTATTGCACAGCGCAGCACGCGCTTGCATGTAAAAGAAGTTTCTGGAATGTTATCGATGGTTCCGTCCACTGTCTTTCACCGCAACTTGTGTAATCTGATTGCATGTATGCGCGACGCGAATAGTGTAGAACTTTGTGGAAAACACGCGGGTCCCATCGGTTAATCTGGAACATTCGACGACTGATCTATAAAAGCCGATGCGCTTGACCCGCTGATCAGATTTCCGACGATCGCCGAGTGTGTTCACTGCTATCGTTGTGCTATAAGTGTAGCCTGTTTTTGTGGGCACAGGTTCGCCCAATAAAAGCTAGTTTTGTATTCCACTGTATTGCTGCTTTCTTCACCGTCACTACCACGTGACAATACGACATCAGTGTAACCTACAAGTCCGGACGAAGACACTCTGATGCCGACTGCCTATTATGAGCTCCCACTGATTCATCGCCGCAAGATTACGACGATGACAACTCCTTCCTTGGAATAATAAGCATGGAAGACTTCACTAAACAGCAACGAGGAGAACCCGAGCTAAAGAGCCTCGTTGAGTATATGGAATGGCACACCAACAATGTCCCTAGGGGAGTTAAGCGAGGACTGTGTTTGTTCTCACTTCAAAACAACCTACTCATGAAGAAAAACTTCTCATCAGTCCCCGCCAACTACCTTCTTGTTGTTCCCTCAGTGCTGCGTCTAGAAGTACTGCAAGCCCTACATGACGATCGAACCGCTGAGCACTTCGGATTCTCCCAGTCGCTATCGAGCATACAGGAAAAGTATTACTGGCCGCGCCTGACTGCCGACATCGCCCGTCACATCAAGACATGCCGAGACTGTTAGCGACGCAAGATACCACCGACAAGGCCAGCGGGATTACTAGAGCCAATCAAGCCACTTTGCCCACCATTTCAGCAGATCGGGATGGACTTGTTGGGACCTTTTCTGACGTCAATATTCGGAAATAAGTGAATCGTTGTGGTGACGGACTACCTCACCCGCTTCGCTGAAATGAAAGTTCTACCGAAAGGTAGTGCAGCCGAAGTGGTGAAATTCTTCATCAAGACAATCCTGCTGTGATATGGTGCCCCAGAAGTCCTCATTACCGACAGAGGTATGGCCTTTACAGCGGAGCTCACCGAAGCCATTCTGCAATACTGCCAGACAAGCCACAGGAGGATAACTGCCTACCACTCGCAGATGAATGGTCTTACAGAGCGCCTGAATAAGACCCTCGCCAACATGCTAGCAATGTACGTTGACGTTGAGCACAAGACGAGGAATGCGGTCCTACCGTATGTAACGTAACATTACAACACGGCGGTGCAAGAAAAAACACACATTTCTCCATTCAAAGTGATTTATGGCAGGAACCCGATGACGACTCTAGACACCATGCTGTCGTATGTCATCGACGAAGAGAATCTTGATGTCACCATCTACATGCAACGTGCCGAAGAAGCCCTACAGCTCGCCCGTCTGCGAATCAAGAACCAGCAGTGGACCAACAGCTGACACTACAACCTTCGACGACGCTACCTAGAGTACCAGCCAGGTGACCATCTTTGGGTTTGGACCCCAATACGCCGATCAGGACTAAGCGAGAAGCTTTTATGCTGCCATTTCGGACCTTACAAGATCGTCCGACGCACTGGCGCAATCGACTATGAGGCCGTGCCAGACGGTATTTCGCTATCACAGCGCCGCCACTCACGGCCTGAAACAGTCCATGTCGTGCAACTTAAAGGGGTGGAGACATGAAAATTTTTGTTCATGCGTTCTTCGATTCAAGCGTTGCGTATTGCTTCAGGAAGCAAGATACACACTGCGGGATTCATATATACTCAATAAATAATTGAATAATAGCATTATTATACCGAGCGATGCTACGACGTCGTAGGAGAGGAAACGCAACACAACTTGGTCACGTGGGTCACAAAAAATAGTGACGTAAAACTATGCTGCGTCGTCTGCTAGCGAATATGCGTGCTCTGCCAGCAGAGGTAAACAACTGGCGACTTGAAGTGCATGTCGCGATTATTATAATTATTGTGAAGAGCGTCAACAACGGTAAGAAAATAGTGCGGCTTGTGAGAGTCGGTGATTCATTCCAAAGCGCCGTCAGCTTTAGCTTTGAAGTGAAGCGGAAATGGCCTAGCGACAATATCGGCGCCGCCGAACGATCAGCGGCAGTGAGGCTGCCGGCGCTGCCAGAGTGGCCGCTCCTCGGTCGCTGATTGGCCACTTCGCCGTACAAGTGCCGCACAAATGGGTCCCGGTCCAATCCTCTCTATGGCAAGGAAATCTCGCCATTCGCGAGCAAAATTGCCGTTGCACGACGGCCCGAGAACGGCAAACGGGGTGCGGCGAGTTGACATGCAAGCGAACGAGAGACCACTCCGAGCTGCCGAACTACGCGACTCGCAGATGCTATGCTCTCCGCTACAGCGCTGTGCATGTTTCGGTTAGCCAGGGACCAGGGTTAGCTCGGTTTCAGTGTTCTAGAAGCCTGTAGCATAGAGAAAGGATATTTAGAATGACAGAAACCTGAGCTAGTTGGTAAGGATTCATAATGCAAAGAAGGGGTAAGGCATTCAGACACGGACACAAGAGAAGTGGACAACACGAACGCCGTATATCCTGGTCCCTTTCGGAGCCAGCCGGCTAGTGTTATACACTCTTAGAAAAATTTACACCCTTTGGGGTGCATCTTGTCCCACAACAGTAATCGTCATCTGTCTTGCCCGTGTTTACTCGCTACTTCCCAGTCACGAACGGCATGCGCGTTATCAGTATGACGCAGCATTCTCGACAGGAAAGTAACGAGCACTGAGTTTCAAGAAAGAAAACGCAAGCAAGGCAGATGGCGATTATTCTTGTGGGACAACTATACACCGCAAAGGGTGCAACCGTTTTAAGAGCGTACTCAAGGCCCGTCCACGTTACTGGCACGGCAACTCGCCGCACGCCGTTTGTCATTCGCGGGACGCCATGCGGCGTTCGTTTTGTCCACTTCTCTCCTCTTGTGTCCAAGTCTGAAAGCCTTACCCTTTCTTTGCATTAAGGATTTCTATATGCCTGTAGCTCGGTCATAGTGGAGGCTATGCTTGGTCACTCAGTTCAGCAGGCTCCGTAATCGGCATTTCATCGCTACTCATCATAAGTCACGTTATTGTGCTATGACGTCAATATTTTCGTTCCTCCGCTGTGACGCCGTAACAGCCGCGCTAGCGATGGGTCTCGACCATGAGAAGGAGCTTTTAATGACTATTTGGAGCTGAATTAAAATTATTTTGAAACGTTTGCAGTGTGTAATACCTCGTTGTGGGTGTCTTCGAAATACAGAAGCAGCCTACAACAAACTTTCTATAGCCTCAAAATTTGGTTTCTCCACCCCTTTACGCCATTCCACCAGCGCTAACGAACTTTCAGACTTTGTATAGTTGAGCTTTGGACTTCCTT
Source organism: Dermacentor variabilis (assembly GCF_050947875.1). Taxonomy (NCBI): domain Eukaryota; kingdom Metazoa; phylum Arthropoda; class Arachnida; order Ixodida; family Ixodidae; genus Dermacentor; species Dermacentor variabilis. Next base: position 228,664,194 of record NC_134570.1, read on the forward strand.
TGGATTTTGTTTCTTTGTTGCTTTGTTACTTTTTCTTAGTAAGTGTGCTTTTGTTTTTCACTCTCCTTTTAGTTTAGAGTATTGGGACGATGCTTTTTAAGAGGGGGTATTGACACGTGTACTCGCTTATTGAATGAACGCATTTCATCATCTAAGATGATGTTATCGCGAGACACGCCTGCATGCCTCAGAAGCTTCTGGAATGTTATTCATGATTCTATCTGCTGTCTGTTGTCGCCGAACTTTGTATAATCTGATTGCATGCATACGCGACGCGAATCGTGCAGAACTTTCTGGAAGACACGCGGGCATTAGCAATAACTCAGGAACCTTCGATGGCTTATCTATAAAAGCCGACGAGCTAGACTGGCAGATCAGATTTGCGACGATCGCCAACTCTGTTTGCCGCTTTCGTAGAGCTTTGAGTGTAGTCTGTTTTTCTGGGCACAGGTTCGCCCAATAAAGTTAGTTTCGCCATTCAGTTTTGTTGCTGTGTCCTGAACCATCACTACCACATGACAATATAAAAGGTTTGATTTCAAAAGGTATACATTTTCTGTTTTTACAATGGTCGGGCTCGGTATCTAAAAATTTTACCATTTCGCCATGTGTGTCAGTGCTCAGTGAAGTACTATGCCTTTTGAGAGGACCATCACTCAGACAATCGTTGGACACATACTTAAGGCAAGCAAGTAAGGTTGGATGGTATACACGAACCTCTCTTTGCAATTGAATTCGTTAGTCATGCCTTGAATTATGAACGGCAAGAATGCAGAGTCCAGTAGACCAGCATTGGCAATGTAGAGTAATCGTTTCTTCTCGAAAAAATATTACATGACTGTCCCTTTTCTGTGTCTGAAAGCTATTGCCTCACCCCATCTGTCAACTGGATTTCGCTCAAAAGCAGAAAGAAAACTATCTTTCCATGTGTGCCATGAATCACGGCATTGGCTTGCGATTCGCATGTCCTACCATTTTTTGACATTGCTAGATAAAAAACGGCACATGTTACACACCTTGTCCAATGACATCCAGTGGTTCTGCGCACATACGTGTTAATAAAATCTGAGCCACAAATTGACTGCACTGGAAACCCCATCGAAACCATCAGGCTTAATCTCTTCTTGATGTGGTTTCTGGGCTTTTACTGAGTCGCAAACTGCTTCGAGAATCAGTCACTGTTGCTTATACGTACTGTGTGGTCTGCTGTTACAACAGCAGCAGACCACGCAGTATGAGCCACAGCACTTGCAAAAAGGCGTTATGCGTGTGCTCAGTCTCGTTCTTGGAAACTATCCCTGAATATCCCGGAAACAATCTCAAATTTAGACATAGAATCATCAACGTGTACCGCACCTTTCTCGATGAGGGCTGCTTCGCTTAGCTGACTCTTCTCAGTGATGATGCAAAGTAGTTCCAATAAAGTTGCTGATTCCTGAAGAAGCACTGGGTCTTCGCCATCAAGCTGGTAGGTCTTCACGGTCACCTGCCCATCTGTTCTTACCAGCGTTACTTCAAGCCACGTAGCCGACTATGCCAAATATAAAGTACGAGTTAAAATACACTCATTTATTTACAGGGATCCATCCTGACCACTTCCTTCTCTTCTTTCCCTTCCTGTTCTTGTCTCTTCAGTCCTCTTCTTCTTTGCCACAACATCACATACGTAACCGCTTAATAAGTATTTCCAGTTTAAATATAGTAATGATGAATCCCCCTGATGCCAAACAGTTAGTGTGTAGGATTTCTTTTTCGGTGTGTACAAGTGTGGCACCGGCGAAATGCTGTGCATGCAGACCATAGAGGGCAACATTGTGGCACACGGAACTCTCCCAGACTGCAGTCACTACCGATTGTTACATGGTAGCCATGACGTGTATCCTGCTCCACATAGTCCACATAGCACATAGTCCACATAGCGCATCTACATAGTCGTCATGGATGATGACCTGGATGACAGCCCTTCTGTATCTGATGTGGCTAGTGTGTTGACCGTCATGAGGTCGTTCGCAGATGAGTGGGGCCTGATGGAGAAACTGGTTCGTGGCCCTGCTGAGTTTTAGGATGCCGTCAACACTGCAAGGCCACTAAAGCAGCAAGTGAAAATCGTAGATTTTTGCCAACTCACAAATAAACCTTGTTTGCATGTGTGTTTGAGAGAATAACCATATTTTTTTGGCCAGTAAGTCTATCTCACCTACCAATTTTTATTCATTAGTACATCACTTAGTGCATACCTGATCCCCGTTTTTCACCATGTACGTATTAACGAGGTTTTACTGTAACTGCTGTTTAAAACCCCAAGGCATTAAAATGGGGGCATCACTTTTTAGGCACATTGCCAAGTCACATTTTTGCGATGTCCTTTTTTAAAAGATCAGAATGGGTTGAATGATGGGTTGAATGATACAACAGAAGAGTCTTATTAGCTCGAGAGTAGTAATACCAACATGTGTGGTTGTCGGAAAGCCCAAATTTTACATAGATGAATCTAGTGGTTCCATCTATTGGCATCTCGAAGGTCACTTCAAGGTGGCTAAGACGTTCATGAATTACATTGATAACACCTTCACATTCTTCTTGAAAACCCCAAGAAGTGCCATCAAGTAACAATAAAAATCATCAACAAATCCGAAAACACTATACAGTTAAACCTTGACATAACAAATTTCAATATAACGAAAGTCTCTATATAATGAGGTATTGAACTTTTCATAACATCTTATCCATAGAACACCATGTATTTAGAAGCTCGATATAACGAAGTGTCTTTATATCTGATTTCAATATAACCAAGTTTCACTGCTGCCACAAAGGAATGCCGGGACAATAAATGGAAACTTTTGCGGAACCAGATGGTCAAATGACTGAACTACAAGTGGCTGCTTGTAAACGCACCTCTCAATTCCCGTGCCACCCAACAAGAGCGATTTCCAAAGTGGAGCTACATCATGTTCTGTATAATGTATAAGTGCGATAAGATCTTATCATGCCCCGTGTACTGTGTGCTGTAGGTGCGAGCGAAAGTGTGTGAGGGTAAGACAAGAGAGATGGTGGCTTCACGAGGGAAGCCCTCCCACGTGAGCAAAGAGAGAGAGAGGGGAGTGAGCTCGTGGTAACACGATCAAGCATGTGCGATGGGGCAGGGAGGCAGAGTTGGGGGTGAGCTGGCGCCTGTCTCTATCTCTGGCGTGAGTCTCGGACGGCCGTGGCTGCGCATGGCTGTACGCACGGCTGAGACGGCGTGGCACCATGTAAGCTGTCTTTCAGCACCATGTAAGCTGAAGGTTGCATAAGCTCGAGTTTTGGGGACAGCGAGAGGCAGAAGAAGCATTCACTCCCCACTGAGAGCGCTTTTTGTGATAGCGTCGTCCCAGTGCAAGCAATGCTATCAGCTCTGGGGGCGAAGTGCACGCGAAAGCGTGGCTGCCATCACTTAATTCGTATCCCTGATGGGAAGATATCATCTACGTACTTGGCATTAAACCATATCATTCATCGCTGACTCCCAAATTTATCAAAATGAATTGTTTTCTTTAAATTTGCTTTTTTTGATTGCCCAATAATTCGGAAAGTTCTGCAGCTCCTTTATGTGTAAGAAAAATCAATTGGCAACTGTACTTATTTGCATAAAAGGTCGAATTTCAATACAATGAAATTTTAATATAACGAAATAAATTGTCGATTTTACTGACTGTTATATCGAGGTTTAACTGTACTGCTGTTTCCTCGAGGGGTTTGGCAAGTTCTCTGTCCAACTTTCTCAGGTACAAGTTACTGCGGACAGTAGCTAAGCAGAACCCGATTCATACACCCTCCTTTTACAGATGAGGAACATTGTCCCACTGGATAAATGTCGAAGTCAAGTAGTACATTGGTAATTCTAAAATACTTTTGACTCAGCTGCCAGTTTTGTTGCAAAACTTCAGGCCTCCAAATTTGTCAGTGCTTTCCTCAGTACATGTTAGTAGGTCAGACTGCAGAGTGGAATAATATAGGTCTTTCATGTCAGTGGAGAAAGCTTTTTGCCCCTTGTTTAGTGTGCCTTTTGACAAATTATAAGACTTGATTCGAGCTTTTTAGAAGGAATGGGTTACTGGTGTTAAGAATATTAAAGCATCAAGTAAGTAAACTGCAAATGACTTCTGTCATGTCCTTCTCGGAAATGAGTATCCTGAAGGGGACATCACACTCGTACGTTCTGGCTGAAGATTCTCCAAAACGTGAAGCTTTTTCAGGAACAGCCTACCCTCCACCAGACATAACATGAGGATCCTGAAGATTTTTCAAACCGAGTAGCTGTGTACAACGTGTATGTACTGAACTCAACTCAGTGTGCCATTACACAATGCCTTCAAACAGTACACAGCGAGACTTCAATTCTGGAAGTACACACACATGGCAGACCAGTTTAAGGAAGGCTTTTGGCAGCTTCATAAGGCATCTTCGGGAATGAGTGGTCAAGGACCCCAAGATGTCTACTTGCAAGCTGCACACTGATGAACTTCATCTTCCAGAAGGCATTCGACAAATCCCGGGACTAGGACCCAAGTTTGCTATGGCGACTGCAGGAACAAGACATGAGTTTCTGCTCTTGCTGCATCAAGTGTCCAGCATGCCCCTGAGGACAAGGCCACAAAGCAACCTCTGAAGGCATCGATGCTCTCATACACTGTAAGGCTCAACCTTCAAAGATTACCAACAGTGAGCCACCACCTTGCTGTCAGACGATTTTAAAGTGAAGATTTCTTTGCGGCATCTGATGGGTTTTGATGCCGCACTGGTCAGACTGTGGACAGGTGAGTCCACTGATTGTGTCGCCCCACTGTGGGTGACACTGCCAGCCAGCAAGCGTGAAGGCTTCGTTTCGTAACCCTGATGTGATGACATCGTCGATACGGCATAAAACCGTATCTTTGTTTGCCGACTCTCAAATTTAACAAAACAAATTTTTTTCCCTTTAAAATAAGTTTTTGCTATCGACTGATAATTTAGACATTTTTGCAGCCCATTCTGTGTATGAAAAACCAGTTAGTGACTGAACGAATTTGCATGAAAGGTTGAATTTCAATATGAAGAAATTTCAATATCGTGAAGTGCCTATTTTACCGACTTCGTAACATAGAGGTTTAAACGTACTTGACGTTTCGTGATGGTTTAGGTCACACTTTGCATTTCATGTGCCACTGCGAAGTCTGACAAATGTTATCTTGGAGAGGAATAATCATTTTCAAATTTTACTCACATCCTAACTGTACCATTGTATGATGGAACTGAACATTTCGTGTTCTCTTTTTGAAGGACTGTGTGATTTTTTTCTCAAGAAAAAAAAAATCTAGCGTAAGTTCCGTCAGCAGCGTACATTGTTGGGCGGATTAAGGGGGGACATGAGTTGTGGAGATTATTTCCTGCATCTTACGGCCAAATCTGATAAAAATAAACAAGCTTACTTACTTTTTCGTGCTGATTTCAAATATGCAATAATTTTTCTTGTAGGTCCATTAGTTCAGGAGATTGACAGTGCTGCCACTCTATTGTTTCCGGAGACAATGGAAAAAAAACTGCTCAGCAGAAAGTGAATATTATTTCATAGCTAGATATTACAATGTACAATAACTGCAATGCTGCAAAACGTTTTCAAATGAAATTCTAATTAGTCATTCTGCAGGTTATCAAAATTCTTTCCTTGACCACACCAAAAGAAAATTAATAAAATGGAAATATACATGCGCACAAATTTGAAATTCTGCCCTCAGCACTTAGTAATATGCAGATTAGGCTTTCTGCTAAAGAAAGAATTAGTGCTCTAGCTGTTCTAGATGATGAGATATCACTCCGACAGTCTAGTGAAGTGACCCAAAAACATGTTTTGAGAAAAGTGAGAAAACATGGAAAACACTATTTTATTTACAAATTTACAGCTGAAACACCTTAGTAGGCCCCAGGCATGTAGTCCTGTTGTCTCCCAGCCCGTGTGTGCCGCTTTTTGAGGGACTGGCGCAAATTTTCTGATGCTTTGCGCTTCTTGGCTGATGCTGCCATTCGACGCCTATCTTTCTCGGCCATGCGGGTGCGACTTTGCTCGCTTGGATTTAGACATAGTTCTTTCGTTGTGTCCTTTGAGGCCCTTGCATTACCTGCATTGAACTTTAATACTGCCTCTGTGACAGCAGCCTCCACCATGAATAAAGAAGCATGCCGATCTTTTGGCGCCAGTGCCCAGATCATCGAATGCAGGCTTTCATTGTTATTTTGCATTTTACCATCCTGGCAACGTTGCAGCAGTTTCTTGTCTGAAAGACGTTTATATACGGGACGTAAAGCCTGACACATGAGGAGGAAGTTTTCGAGGATGTTTTTGAACCGGCTCACCCTTGGCCATTGCAGCATTTTACTTGCACCAGGAGTTTGGGCCTGATGGACAAAGAGTGTGATAAGCCACATCATCGTTTGATGTAATGTGATGATATGTGGCCATCACTGCATTTTGAGTGTCATCTACATCTGCTTTGTGGGCCTTCAGAGCCCATCCATAGTATGAGGCTAACCTGGAGATCAAGTCTGCTTTCAAGCGGCCCTTTCCACCAAAACTCTCATGCCCAGGGCCTCTGTTTTTTGCCACCAAGTGGCACAAAGCCGTCCCCATGCGCTTTTGAACGTGATTCACGCAGTCCTCTTTTTCAATTGGGAGATACCTATACACTTCATCATCTTGTAAAGCGAGATAACTGCGGCTGTCCCCATCACAAAGCACTGTTGTATACAGCAGATTGTGTGCCGCTCCAATGATCGCCTGAAAAGGATGAGGGCAGCTTCCATCTCCATCTCCCCAGCTTTCTTATTAGTGTTCTTCTGACACTTGTGGCCATTCTCCCAGGCTCCATTAGAAGGGTCACTCTCCTTAGGCCCTGACACGCACCCAGCACAGAAATTGCCCAATACGACAAAGTCGAGCACAAGTCCGCTAAACAACTTGATCACGGTGCCGGCACCAATATAGAACGTATGACCGCGGGTCATCCATGACCCGCCATACAACACCACAATGTTTCCAGTGTGACCCACGTTCAGTTCGGCGTAAAGTTCGTGAACCGACTGCGCGCAGTTGCCCGTCAGATTACACGCCGCGCGATCGGCCGCTGGCGTCAACTTCGTCTTCACGTAGCTCTGCCACGTTTTCGTCTGAAGAGCCCGACGGCTGATGCCCATCAACGAGAAAACGTCATTGAACGTGGTCTGTCGGTTCCCCGTTGCCTGCATGGCACGCGTAGCCAAAACATTCACAGCAAAGGGTTTCATTCGTTCAGCACTGTGGACGCGCGGCGAGCTCCACACCGACGCAATCTCTCCACAGTTTGCACACATAAAACGGAGCTTCACAGCCAGTCTGTATTCCCGCTTATCTCTGACGATTTCTAAGGCACCACTGCAGATGTTGCAGTTCGCAAACGTTAATAAAGTGTTCACGGCACTCAAATCCACAATTGTAAACGTAGACCCATCAGGTGGGCGAAGTGCATCGTCGGTACTGTCACCCACGAACTCGCGTTTCCTCTCATTCGCTGGAGCGGAAGACAACTCCGATAGCTTTGCTTTGGCTTTCGCTTCCTCCTCCTCCAGCTCGGAGGGTTGCCAGTAGATCGTATCTTGCCGTACGTGAGCGCTGGGCGAAGGGTCCGCAGCAGACGGACTTGTCACAGTATCCGCAGCAGCCGATGCGGTCGTTAAGCCTGCCGTTGCTGCATCGACGATTTCGGCATCGGACGCTGAGGTTGTGGTGTCGTGGGCGTTTTGCAGTGTTGAGCAGCGTTTTTTGAAGTTTTCGATGAGCGTCTGTTGCACTTTTTTCGCACCAAACTTGCGCCGCATTCGAAATTTGCGCTCCGTTTCAGACATCGCGTTGACACTGGGGCAAGATGGCGCACCTCAATGCATGGCTCCAAATGCAGAGCAGACAATGGCCACGCAGTTCCGCCAATCGGGAGGCAAGCTCAAGTCACATGCACCGAGTGACGAATAGGAGGGCTTTCTAGTACCTTTCTTTTGCCGCGTGTTTTCTAAGTGGCCAATGGCTGAACGGGGCCTGTTCTGGCGGGAGTTTGAAGGGAAAAGTCGCCTCTTTCAAATGAGACCAAGATGTCCGCGCTAGCACACGTGGAAGAGTACGCGCGCATTTAGGAAAATGTGCCGTTTCAGTGCAAGTTACGCCTGAAATTCAGCTAGTACATGTCGTATAAGGCATCACAGCGGCTAAAATACTGATGTTATCGGTATGAAATTAACAATGTAGATGCAACAATAGCTGTACATTCCAAACATGCAATAAAAAAATTGAGTTTTTTTTCGAAATTTTTGGTCGCCACAACCTGTGTCCCCCCTTTTAATGCAAATCTGAAGTATGGCCAAGCACAAGCTTGGAGACTATGCAGTACTATCCAATCTAGTCTTGTATTTGTCCCAATTTTCACTCAGCTTTGTTCGCTACAAATGTCAGAATAAATTCTGCCCAACTTTTTAACCCGATGCAGGTATTGCTTTTTTGATCAATTATCTGCCTTAATCCCAGAAATCATCGGGTGCTTCATGTACAGGAATTCTAAGGTCACCCTTCCCTTTTCCATAAATTCTCAAGGCCACACACACACATGCACGCACACGCACGCATGTGCACAAGAGAACTTTTTGCTCAAGGTAAATGCTTCTTTCTTGAATGTAAAGCTTATCAGCTATTCATGTTTTACTTCAATGTCTTTCAACGTCACTAATATTAAATCAGGAGCTTTAACTCTTGTGAGTTCTCCAGGTGTAAAAGACAGGAACTGCCATTGTATAAAGACAGTGACAAGAAGGAAAGAATGTCACAAACCAGAGTGCTTGGCACCCAGGTGTCGCCGCTTGGCCTCCGACAGGACGTCAATGAGCAGGGTGGCAAACTCCCTAGCAGTCAGCCGCGCAAGTTTCTGGCGTGCCTGCGTGGGTGGTGAGAGGGCAATGCCACACTTCCCTCTGCCTAGCCTCATGATTCTGTCAACTCGCATGCGACCATTGCAGCTGTCTTTTGTGTGGCCCGACGACTGCCCCTTACAAAGTCTAAAGCACATCCTCACATCACAACAAGCCCAGTCCTGTATCATTTCGATGAAACCACCCACCTTATACTTCACAGCAACACCAGTGAATGGCACATTTAATCAAAAGCATTGTGCCTTCACTGAACATGATCTTGGATTGTAGCGCGAAGTGACAAGGACACAGACTAGAAGCAGACAGGATGAGCGCTAACTCTCAACTAAATTTTTATTGAAACGAACAATATATATATAGGTGATTGCAAATACCACAGCAAATGAACATGACAAGGTCTAAAGCTGAGGTTTTTTAGCGCATGAAAAGGGACGAAAGACAGTGGCAAGACGCAGACCACTGTCTTTCGTCCCTTTTCGTGCGCTAAAAAACCTCAGTTATGGAATACCAGCACACCCTAACCTACGCTCTTTCAAGGTCTAAAGACATCAGTTAAACATATCAAGAGGTAGGGAAGCCAAAAAAAGAATGATAAAAAGGCATTACTTCAGATTAACACACGTGCTGTTCCAAGATGATGTTACAGTACCAACTCGCCAAACTTTCTATCCTTTTGCATTTCACTGAACAAGCCATAGCGTATGCAAGCCCCACCCTTTCCTTGTCTTTGCTGAACAAGGTGTATAACCACTGTTTAGTGCATTCTACTACCATCACGGTTAAAAGACATGGCAGGCTGCCTTGGCCACTGGATCTTCTATTCCCAAAAGTACTGCTACTTCTGGGAAAGCATGTCGAGAAGCAGATGTTCTGTTGCCACCATCCACTACAGCCTAGTCAACTGGCAGCTCTTCGTGGCTTAGCCCTATTGATACTGGTGGCTGTGCACCACTAGTCAGACTTCTGCTGTGCCAGACATACAGGCTTGCACAATGCAGTAAGCGTTCAAGTTACAAATGGTGCTATGCAGGCAGTTCTCTTTTCTGTGTCGACAACAATTTTTAGGGTTTAAGTTTCCAATTTTTCTCAATTTAAACAAGTTGTAAAGAACTCCAAAGTGCACATGTAGCTGGTGTTGTCACTCGTCCTCAAAAGGACATGTCTGTAAAGTTATAGAATGGTCAATGGCAGTGCAGACTTTGCTGTTGAGACTGTGCAGAATAATATGTAATTGCCCTGGTTTGCGGTATTCCTAGGTTGCAACTTTTTTATGCATAACAGCACTTCACTTTTATGGGAAAATGACAGATATCACATTACACGAACCACTAACTGCATTGCATCTGCTGCAATCACCTCCCCGGCCAATTGCGACTGCACTGTCTTGATAGCAAAGTCATTCCCACTGACTATCCTCTTACTTGATAGACATGTCTCTTTGAGGATGCATGAAAACACTAGCTTTGTGGCACTTTGGAGCTTTTAAAACATTGTTAAATTTATAACTTAAGCTCTAAATTTAACTTAATTCGTTCATTCACTCATTTATTTCACAGTGCAAACTAGACCAACTTTACCAGAATGACGTCTTTTACTTGAGCATCTGTTTTAGGAATGGTATCAGAGCACATATCACTATATACTGCGGCTCTGTTCTTTTATTTTTGTTTTTTTAGTGGTGTTTATGCATTTTTGTCCCGACAAACAGATTAAAATGAAGGTCTGCAGTATGAAATTCTACTAAATTAACAAACCTGCATTACCTCATATGGCTTCTTCTGTGCATTTACCTTTGTATAGTAATTGTTTATTAGAAAAATAATTGTTGCGGTCCTCACTTAAACCAAGGCAGTTGTGTTGTAACTGACCACATTAGGTGTGGCTCTATTGAGACTGCATCAAGGTATGGAACTGCACAGCAAGGTTGTTCATCTTGACACTTCATACAATGGCACCTTTCTGCAGGCCTCATCTGTCAGGTACTGAGACTATCCTTTGCACAAATATGAGGGAGGATGCCAATCCCGCAGTTTGTGGGGCACTAACATCCAAGCTGGTTGGTAAGGCTTTGAAGGGAGCAAAGCAAGAAGCGGGCATGTGTGTGGGCCACTTGCCGTTCCCTTCAGGGCCTCAATGCTACCAGGAAGCCAAGAGATTGCAGCACTGACCTGGTTTCTGGTGGAGGACAGCTCGGGGCTGACAGGCAAAAAGGGTACAGCCTGTCGGTCGGCCCCAACCAGGCTGGCCCCACCCCCGAGCCACACAGCCTCGCACTCTCGCCGGTCCACCTCATCATACAGGTCTCGTGCAAGCTCCACAAATAGCCGCTCCGGCAACTGCAACGCCCATGATGACCTCAGTACCACCACCTCAATGACACTTCTAACTGCAAAGGAACTTTTTTTGGGACAAGTTGGTGCTTGGGCTTACTAAACATATCGTTCTGGCGCAAAGTAGTAGAGACAGCGAATGGCCAACTACCAACTGTTGATTGGTAGACAGATAAAAAAATAAAGAAAACTTCCATGCATGTTAAGCGCAGAAGATGCGTGATGCAGAAACACAGCCTCATCAAATCTGCACCTCAAAAAGGCAGATTTCCAAAGAAAACAACATATTGATGTGCCACTAAGACAAGCCGATGCTTTCTTTCTGACAAACGCTCGCAATAGTTCTGTCACCCTATCTGTCTGAAGAAAACACGGCAGCTGTCTACACTGCTCCTCTATCTGTGCTATATCAAATGCCTTTCCCTATCTTCTGAAGGGCCTTCCACAGTTGAACCCATTTACAATGATACCGGCTTTAACAGTATACTAGCCTGTCGATGGCAACAGACTACTTCAAGCAATGAAAAAATTGCGGCAGAACCCATCTTATGATGACTGTTGACGGTAATGCATTAGCATTGAATCGATATAGCAGCATAACATATAGCCACCATCAAAACAAGTTGTGTATGAGGCATGTACTGGCGTGGGAATCCTCCTCCGCGCTTCTCTAAGAACACTCAGTGCCATCTAGCACTGCCGCCGCGAAGGCTGGGGTGGAATTCGAAATGCAGGGCGCACAGGTGTGTGTGAAAGCTGAGAAACATGTCTTGTGACAACTGGGCTCCTCTCTTGAACGTCTTTCTGGACACGCTTTACCACCTAGTGGCGCTGCCAAGAAGTCTGCGTGTGGCCTCCAAGATGGGAAGCGTAGTGCGCCAGCGCCTGCAAACGTTGAGAATTGTTCCCTCACTTGCCGCACACTCAGAGGCACATACTCAGTGACCCCAGCTGATGAGACGCTAATTGAAGAGTGGCACACACCCAGTGGATCCGTTGCCCAGCTACCTAATGCATTGGTGGGAAAGGCATTCACTGAAAAAGAAGCACATACCTAGCGCACATGTCAAGCAGCCCACAAATGCGTCAAATTGCTGTCCTTGAGGAACCCTTGTGAAGCGGGTTCAATTCCGCATAGCATCAGAGAAGTTTAAGGGATCTTTTTCGTCATTGTAGGGCATACATACCCAAGCGACACCCATTCAACCACAGACCACCCAGTGACCCAGGTAGACAGGAACAATGGTTAGATAGAAACATACATAGACACAGACATAGCCTTCGAAAAGTATGTGAAGTATTCTAAGAAAGCAAACATACTAAAAAAGATTTGAATCTGTGTCATGAGTAACAAGCAAGACGCGTGCATCTGGTGTGAAAAAGGTGACAATGCCAGTTGGCAAAAAGAAGGAATCTGTGAATGCGAACAAAAAAAGAAGACAAAAATCAAGTAACCTGAAGCTCGAGGAAAGAGGGAAAAACAAGAAAAAGAAGAGAAATGAGCTGGCATTGCTGACGTCGGCATGGACTGGTGCAGACGCATTGCAAGCTGTGCTCTGGTGACGTGATCGAGATTCGTCAGAGATCCAGACCAGAGAGGGGCCTTCCGAGAGTTGGCCAGCGACAGCTGCAGCTGCTGTGCTACGGTGCTGTGGCAGTGCTCCATGGCCTCAGTCCAGCCCCGTGAAGCCTTACCTGTCACCGTCCAGTGCCACGGAGGCAGCCGCCTGGTCACGTCAGCGACAAGGCAGACTATCGACTACGACCATGCCCTGTGCCACATAGGTAACAGATGCATTGCCGTCACTGGGGGAACCACATTGTCAACCGACAGCGACGGACGCCGACGCCTGCATCACGGTGGAGTTGCAATAGCTGCATCTTGTGACACATTGGACCGGCGACTGCCATGTCATGATGGTTATTTTGTGTTCTTTAGCATATTGTGAACTGAGACACTATAGCTCAGGTGTTGGTTTACCGTGCATAAGTAGCGAGGATAGGGTACTAGCAGGTGTTTATAGAGTTATTTTTTGTAGCATATCTTTGTAGTTTTTTTGTGTACAAATGTTTTTGTTATCATTCTTTTTTTCTGTTATGTACATGTTGTCTCCTGTCTGTTTCTAGACCGCCTAAATTTGTGACAATCTGTTAAATTTGCTGCAGTTTATTGATTCGATCTTTTGGATAATTCAATAAAAATTTGAGGTCTCAAAAGGGTTGCTCCAACAGGAGTTGACTGTATTACAAACGGTGCGAGTCAAAAGAAAGGAGAAAATCTTATTCTTCATCAAACTAAAATCAATTCCACTGCTTTATTAATGTTTTTGAAAATATCACAGCTGGTTGTAATGCATGACAAAGTCTACACAAAAGAAATATTTTGCAGCAACCCACAAGATCATAGTTGAAATATCACGTACAAGAAAATCTGTGAGAAGGAAACAAAACCCGATGACCCACACACAATGACCGTGTGTTTTTCTCTCCTAATGCCACAGTTTGATAACGTTTGGTAACGTAGGATGCAATGGCACAGCACTATAAGAGCTTAATAAACAGGTTTTACATAAAGACCCGTACTGTGTGCAATAAATGTTCTTACAAGGATACACAGTAAAACCTCGTTCATATGTGTTGGGAAAAAAAAGTGAGTAAAGATGCACAAACCGGGTAAACGTAAGTAACTAAAAATAACAAAGTAAAATAACTAAACAAAAAGTAACTAAAACATTCGCAGATTCAACTACTGTTGACATCTACGTAATGTGAAGCCTCGCGCAGAACCTTGCGGCATCAGATGCCGGCGGATGCGCATCGAGCTGGTGGTGCTCTGGCGGCCCCTGAAGCGCGTTTTGTTGTTTTCCTATTGCGTGGTGTTTAAAGAGGGCGATGGGAAACAAACAAAATTGAACTGATGGGCGATGCCGGATGCTGTCGAAGCGAAATGTGATGCCCACATTGCCCTGCCTGCAGCAGGGAACGATGGCCAGTTTGGATTATCGCCTACTAAAAGCATGCAGTACATACCTCACATACATGCAGTGGCACTATACATCACGCACTGTAAAACAGATAGGTGAGGATGCTTATCGCAATAGGTTTGGCGGCGATAGCTGTGAATGAGGCGTGCGATGCCCCGGGCGGAGACTGGCTGGTTCCGGGATAAGAAACTGCGCGCGCCACCATTTTCATGCGAGGCTGGTGGCTATATGTTGTTCTCGATCGTGCATGCTTTGCACCTTGTTAACATAGAATCCAGCATCCACAAAACGTATGAGATTGCAGTCTGCAGCAAGAAACAGAGGCGCGTTTCGGTTATCGCCTATTAAAAGCATGCGCTACGCTTCCGACAGCAGCACGCGCTCTGAAACAGGCAGACGAAGATGCTTATAACAATATTACTGGTGATGATAGCTGTGAATTCCGCATGCAGGGACCCCAGAGAAGATTCGCCACTACCAAAATGAAAAACCGTGTGCGCACCGGCGTTTTCATGTGAGAAGGGCGGGCAAGTATTGCAGTGAAGCTGCCACAGTGGGCAGCTATAGGCTGTCCTCGATCGCGTACGCCTGGCACATTTTCACGTTTACATAGGATCTAGCAGCCAGAAAACGTATCATACAATCGCACTATGGCGGCATACTGAACATTGGTGCCGAAAACTCATATTTTCTGGGAACGTACAAACCAATGAAAAATTAGCATAGCGTGTTCTCGATACCAAACATTGACGCCGGGAAGATGTATGTAACAGGAACGTATCAACAAGGTTCTACTGCACATTACGCAGTAGTGCACACAGATGGCAATGAACTTGCAAAAAGCTCAGGTTTAGTGCATGTTTAATTTCCGATTGAACACTGAGGTGGTCCAAGTAAAAATATTTCAAATAGCACATCTAATAACACACTGTATTGTCTTCAAGTGGAGATGTGCCTCCGAGATCCAGTGTTGCTAATACGGTTAGCTAGATGAAATTTATGCAAAAGATAAAGTTTAATATCTTATTATTGAATATGTTTTTGTTTCTCAATATTTTGCCTGGGTATATTTCTGTGCTCTCAGTAAGCAGGAAAGGTATGGTTTCTTGTGAAAAGTTTGGGGTTCACATTAAGCCTAGGAGGTTGTTATAAAATAGCCTACACTGCTCCTTACAGACCATACATTGCAAGTGAGCTCACAAATAACATTCTTTCCAATCTATTATTAAAGAAAAAATGTTTGATCTTGACTACTTTTATCGAGAACACTGGTGAGTGGCTTCCTGTGTTGCACACGACGAGAGTCGTTGAATACTAAAATAAAGCTTAAATACTTGCATTCTGAAAATCCTTATGCATGTTCATGCAAAATTTGGCCACGATTGAGTCGAACTAAGTACAAGACTTTTTTGCACAAGCAGTAAAACAGCCAGAGATTGAAGAAAGAGATAAACGAAGTTGAAAGTTTCTGCACATCCTTGTTGCTATTCCAAAATATATTCTTGTTCCTATTGATGCACATTCTTGTTGCTATTGCAAAATATGTACACTAATCTTTCCCGAAGAAGGGTAAAACTTCAGAATTCTAATACTGTGTAGGCGATACTCTCAGAACCCCTGCAATTTTCCTGTAGAACTTCTTTAAGAACTCTTATTAAAGCGTGGTTACAGAAGTGGCCATCTCCCCACAACAATGTGTGAAGCTAATGTTGTTCTGGGGCGCAGTCACCAAATCTCGCTGTTGCCTCATTTTGGGTTGTGCCCTGAACACAGCGAGACAACAGCTTTTGATCTGCCAGCCTCTCATATGTAAGAAGCAGGGCCTTCACCAGAGCACTTGTGAAAATTTAAGAATGAACTGATGCAAACTCAGCCAAGGCTAGCGCTTGCTTGTACTTACACCAGCAAAGCTCACCACCTATAGCAAAACTTGTGGTTATGAGCCTCAACGGTCGAGTGTGAAAATAATGGGGTTTCACGTGCCAAAACCACTTTCTGATTATGAGGCACGCCGTAGTGGAGGACTCCGGAAATTTCGACCACCTGGGGTTCTTGAACGTGCACATAAATATATGTACACTGGTGTTTTCGCATTTTGCCCCCTCGAAATGCGGCCGCCATGGCCGGGATTCGATCCCGCGACCTTGTGCTCAGCAGTCCAGCACCATAGCTACTGAAATGGAGCCCCTCAGTTACCATGCTGCAATTAGAATTATTTTAAGTCCTTTGTTTAAAGAGATGCCGATTTTTTTTTTTCGAATAAAAATAGTGTTGAAGCTTAAAATCAAAACCAAGATATGAAGAATAATTTTAAGAAAGAAAAACAGAGCTTTCATACCCAAATCTCACTGTAAGCCCAGCGGTGAAGGAATTAACTTTGAAACAGTTTCTATTGGTGCAGGAAAGCTCACGTTCATACACCTTGCCCCTGCCAACAAGAGACATTGCGCGAAATGCGAAGGTTGTGGGTTCAGTCCCCACCTGCGGCAAGTTGTTTTTTCATCCACTTTCATTTCCATTAATTTATCGTTACATTATTTCATTCATTAAGCACAGGTAATTTCCCCTATGTTGTCCTTGGTGTCAGTGTTTGTTGGCTTCTCATGATATGACTTATAAAAATCGGGCCCCTTGGTTAACCCCCTTTCTTCTCGTTTATTACATAACGAGGGTCTCGAATCCGGCAACATTGATGCCTTCAGGTAGCATATGTAGGTTTATTGACCAGTTGCCTTCACCCAAAAAGATCACGTCCTCGTGACGCCTGTGGCAAAAAGGACGTTCCACGTCCGCTGCCAAGGTCTGTGAGTGGTGGCACTGGCTAACACTCCCAGGGTTCTACTAGGACACATAAATACCCAAGAAAGTGGACGCGGAAACAACGCCGCGGTAGCTCAATTGGTAGAGCATCGCACGCGAAATGCGAAGGTTGTGGGTTCGGTTGCCACCTGCGGCAAGTTGTTTTTTCATCCACTTTAATTTCCATTAATTTATCGTTACATTATTTCATTTATTAAGCACAAGTAATTTCCACTATGTTGTCCTTGATGTCAGTGTTTGTTGGCTTCTCATGATATTGTGGGGAAGATGTAACACAGCTTAAGGCTGGTAGTGCCGCTCAGGACGAGCAAAAAAGGAAAGAGGTAGGGGTAATCAAAGGGAGCGGAAAACAGGGTGAGCGCTACCCTGTTTTCCGCTCCCTTTGATTACCCCTACCTCTTTCCTTTTTTGCTCGTCCTGAGCGGCGTTACCAGCCTTAAACAGTTATGACATACCGACTTGCCCAAACTGCCACGCATGTAACACAGCACACATCTCGAGACCAGGGGGGACTACGTCAAAATTTTTTCTCATTTCAAACAAAAATTAGTTTGATGAAACTTTCGCAGTTTAAGAACAATACAGTGTGCTATTAGATGCACTATTTGGAATAATTTAACCAAGACCATCTCAATGTTAAATTGGCAAACAAACAAATGGTAAAATAGAGATTTGCAAGTTGATTGTTGTTTATGTGCACTGCTATGTAATATATCCTTTAAAATCATTTTTCGCATACAGCAGAAGTCCTGCGCACTTGGCTGCTGTAAATTTTAAGCTCTTGCAGGGGCCCAACTTCTAGGAAGCAAAAATCCCCAAAAATGGTCCAAAAATGGTCAATTTTGTCTATTTCTAGGCCTATAAAAATAATTGAAAAATGAGGGAAGGAAGAATGCCATTTTTGGTGTAACAGTAAGGCCTGCGCTCATTTTCCTCATGAAAAATTGTTTTTCTCTCAAGCAGAAGGAACCGATTCCTTGGCAACGCGTTTTATGATGCATAATTTGGTGCCTTTCAACAAAGTTCACGTGGTACTTGCGCCAGTGAAAAATTTTTCCATGACAAATATTTTATGAAATGACTTTTATTATGTTGAAGAAGAGAGAGAGAGTGAGCAAACATTTATTTCGTGAATCAGCATGAAAGAGTTCTTTCTTTGCCCAGGGCGGGCTGCTCCCTTAGTCCAGAAAGCCATTGGCGATAGGTTCTTCCTGTGCCTGGTTTACCAGCTTGCATTGGCCTTCCAGATCAGAGGTGACGAGCGAGGCCTCCCACGATTCTTCACGGTGCTCTTCTGCTTCATCCTGTTTGTCTGTGGCATCTGCTTTGTTGTTGGGTGGCACGAACACTCAACTACCATACATATCGTGGAGAGTGTCCAGCACTCCGCAGTAGCGACAGAAGTATGGGAAGCGAGTGGGCTGCAACCTGTGCATTATGATGCCATGCACATAAGTGTTGGTCTGGAGGCACTGCAGGGCGACTGTCTCTTCCCTGCTGAGTCAGGTAGTGGATATTCTCTTCATTCCAGTAGGTAACACTGTAGGATATTCGAATATTTCCTGGGGATGTCCTCATCACGTCACAAGTCCCCTCTGGCTGGAAGGCCGGGCTTGTGTGATTACAGGCTGCAGCGTGCACCACTTCATTTTGCACCAACGGTTCATGACCCAGGGCCCAGATGACATAGGTCTCGGGAAGTTGTTTCCGGTTTGAAATATTTACCAGAATTTTGGGCACGATCACGGATTGAAATCGAAGGTGAAAAAAAGCCAGCATAAAAGAAATGTGGAGAAATGGACAAGGAATCACAAAAGATTGGTGGAAAAGCTGGAGCAGGGAGAATATCTGAAAGAATTGAGACAGAAAAGTAACGCAAGAAAGCAAAAAACAAAAGTGAACTGAGGAGATATCATTTTGCTTGGTGCACACACTACTAGGTCCTTCTGTAACCTGGCTGAGATCTTGGAAGTTTATTCTGGAGTAGACGGGAAGCCACCATTTCTTTCTCTTAAAAACCAAAGTAAAACTCATTTGGAGACCTGTCCAACATCTTCAAGCACTTGACAGTTGTTTCCATCGATAAGAACAGTGAGCAATGCAGCAGCAAAAGGGGCAACATGCTCAGGAGCCCCTTTTTCTACGTATTCCAGGTTGCGGCTCTGCTGGCAAAGTGCGAGTTTTTGTTGGCCTGCCGCATTGCAACTGCCTCGTGGAATCACGATATAGGACGGCTTCACATCCCGTTAACGGATCCTGGCGACATGTGCCACGTCAACAAGACATCAAGCCCTGGCATCGCAGCATACGCCCGGGATCAGCCATGGATGACGTGGACTCACGTGACCCTGCAGGAGGACTTAAAAGTGGAGCTAGCACCATGCTGCCCCAGTGGGCAAAGCTGCAGCGAAATGGGCAACATGCTTGGGAGCCTCTTTTTCTACGTATTCCAGGTTGCGGCTCTGCTGGCAAAGTGCGAGCTTTTGTTGGGCTGCCGCACTGCAACTGCCACGTGGAATCACGATATAGGACGGCTTCACCTCCCGCTATCGGATTTCCCTCTAGCTAATATAGTCAGAAACTCTATGATTACACCAGCACCTGGTTACACGTACAACATGGAGGTATGCACATGGGGGAAGCTACAGGAGCTAGGCTAGAAGCATGTACGAGGCGGCCATTTTTCAAATATTGATGGCGATGCAACCTGGATTTAGGGTCGTACTCGATTCTAACATGCATGCAATTTTTGGACCCGGTTTATCGGAAAAAAGGTGTGCATTAGATTCGAGTAAATATGGTAATATCATAAGAAACCAACAAACACTGACACCAGGGACAACATAGCGAAAATTACTTAATAAATGAAATAAAGAAACGATAAATTAATGGAAATGAAAGATGATGAAAAAAAACAACTTGGCACACGTGGGGAACGATCTCACAACCTTTGCATTTCGCGTGTGATGCTCTACCAATTGAGCTACTGCGGCACCGTTTCCCCATCCACTTTCTTGGGTACTTACGTTTCCTAGTAGAACCCTGGAAATGTCAGCCAGCGCCACCACTCACAAACCTTGGCAGCAGATGTGGAACATCCTTTCTGCCACAGGCATCAAGAGAATGTGATCTTTTTGGGTGAAGACAACCGGTCAATAAACCCACACATGCTACCTGAAGTCATCAGTGTGGCCGGATTCGAGACCCTCGTGTAATAAATGAGGAGAAAGGGGGTTAACCAAGGGGCCCGATTTTAATTACTCATGTCATAAGAAGCCAACAAACGCTGACACCTGAGACAACATAGCGGAAATTAGTTGTGCTTTATAAATGATATGTTGTACCTGGTGTCAGTGTTTGTTGGCTACTTATGATATTGTTATGCTAAAGCTATAGAGAGAACAGAGCAAGAGGAGAATAAAGGGCGCTCATGGGATGAACCAAAATTGTCAGTAGCAGGATAACTGGCACGGCCGTCCCACTCTTGAGAAACTGCAGGTGGTCTTGGTGAGTAATCGTCGTGGAACTGATAACTGGGATGCGCGTTCATGGTAGGGTTTGGTGCTCTTGAACGAAGAGCGAAATTGTAAGCGTCTACAGAGGCGGCTTTGATGGACGTCTCATGCAAGTCGTGGTGAGAAAAGGGCTCTTAAGCCCGCGGAGCCGAGAGGGAAGCCGCCTCATGTCAGTCAAGCTCTTCACGCTACACTTGCCGAATAACTGACGCTAGGTCAAATGGAGCTGGGACTACATCAACACTGGTGACGTTAGTTGCGTTGGCCAGGCAGCCGAACTTCAGTGTGATATGCCGAGCTTTCAAGGCTTCAAACATACGGCAGTGTCGAATGACGTCACTTACGGTGTCCAGACTGTCTTTCCTGATGAGGAATTGGTACACGTCCTCGGCGATCCCTTTTAAAAGATGACCAGCTTTGTCCTCCTCTGTCATCTGAGGGTCCAGGGCCTTGCCCAGCTTCAGCACTTCCTCGATGCACGTCGTGCAGGTTTCGCTGGGAACTTGGGCTCACTGCTCACTACTGTCCATCTCTCAAGCACTTCCTGATTTCGTCTACGAACTTTTCCCATGTGGTCATGCTTTCTTCGTGGTTTTCAAGCCGCAAAGACGCAGTTTCCTTGAGGAAGAAGGCAACATTGTTAAGCTGGGCGATGGTGTTCCAGCCATTGAACCGACTTGCGCGTTGGTAAAAGATGAGCCATCCATCCACGTCCTCCCCAGCTTTTCCGGCGAAGGCTCGTGGTTCGAGGTAGGGCTGCCATGGTTAGCTGGAAGAAGGTGGCGAGTTGTCGCCGTCAGAAGCCATCTCTGGTGGCAGACTGGCAATTTGGCAACTTCGGCGAAGGTCCACAGATTGCGCCTCTGCGGGTGGTTCGTCGTCGTTCTTCAGGGGCACCGTTGTTTTACTCCACATCGTCCACCAAAACTGTGACGATGAGGTCCGTTTATTTAAAGATGTTTTGATGAAAAGGGGCCATGTCAACACCAAGCCGCTCTAAAGACAAGCGCCCTTCGTTCTCCTCATCCTCTGTTGTCTCTGTAGCTTTAGCGTAACGATATGACAAATAAAAATCGGGCCCCTTGGTTAACCCCCTTTCTCCTTGTTTATTACATAACGAGGGTCTCGAATCCGGCAACACTGATGACTTCAGGTAGCATGTGTGGGTTTATTGACCAGTTGCCTTCGCCCAAAAAGATCACCTTCTCGTGACGCCTGCGGCAGAAAGGATGTTCCACATCTGCCGCCAAGGTTTGTGAGTGGTGGCGCTGGCTAACACTCCCAGGGTTCTACTAGGAAACATAAATACCCAAGAAAGTGGATGGGGAAAGGCCACGGAAGCTTAATCGGTAGAGCATCGCACGCCTAACGCAAACGTTGTGGGAATGTTCCGCACCCGCGGCAAGTTGTTTTTTCATCCACTTTCATTTCCACTAATTTATAGTTTCTTTATTTCATTTATTAAGCACAAGTAATTTCCCCTATGTTGTCCCTGGTGTCAGAGTTTCATGGCTTCTTATGATATGACCAATAAAAATCTGGCCCCCTGGTTAACCCCCTTTCTCCTCGTTTGTTCACAGTAAGTAAATTGACAGGACAAGCAGAGCCTTTGCCCATTTACCGCATTGTCCAAGTGTTTTTGTGTACTGAATAACATGAGTTCACTCCAATTTTCCTGCTTTAAAAACCTATTTGAGGATACTGAGCCTTCCTATAAATTTGTGCTTTGGCACAGTATGCCACGAGTTTAAAGCGCACTAGAGAGAAAATTGATTTTCACCTGCATTAGCAACCTTATAACTTCAGAAGAGGCTTGCTATACAAGCCAGGAAAGCTGCAAGATGGGTGGTGACGCCACCTTGAAGTTTCCGCATGCCATAGATTCTGATGGCATCTGGTGGGGCCTAATTATTTCTATTTCTAAAAATGCACTGAAGTGGATTTTAAACAAGATAAATAATAAATTGGGCAAATTTCACGAACATTTAATAGGCCAACGATGCCCCAATACACAGAGATACTTTGAAATACATGACATCACACTCAAGTAATGTCACTAAGATTTCGGTGCAAAAAAAAAAAAAAAAAAAAAAAAGAAGTTCAACTTTGAACTTGATTTTTGCTTCTAATAATCAACCTATTATCACAAAATTAACAACAATACATAGTTTTTATAGAATACTTTATCAGTCTGGACTGATTTAGTGCCTCCCTTTAGTGTCCTTCCTCACGACACCGGAGTAGAGTACGTCCGCCCTTAACCAGTTTCTTGTGTTCTGCACAAGGGAGAGAACTGCGGCCCCCCCATGAACCGGCCCGTCCTGCACGTCACACACGTGATGCGGCAAACCAGTGAGATCAACTTGCCGACTGTCTGCCAAGCAAACTTACCGACTGGAGCTTGTACTTGGCTGCCCGTGCATGTGCTGACAAGTCCAGGCTGCAGGCCCAAAGAAAAGAACCGTCACAGAACTCACTAATTCAAATTAGTTGTACACAAATTTTACATTTCTACACTTGTTCGATTGTATTACAATCCAAGAAACAACACCAGCCACAAGAAATGAATGATATTCATTAAGCACATTATTCCCTGACCTTTTGAGATCTAATGCAACAAGTGGTTACTGCCAAGGTAAAATAGGTTGATGCAAATACCACATGTCAACCGCAGATGTACAGCAGTGTTCAACTGCAGTTATCTTTACAGGTTGGCCCGACAGATTTACTGCTAAATTAAAGGGGTGCTGGCATGCATCTGGGAAGAGCTGGGGTGTTTGCGTTGCTGTCAACGGCTACAGCTTGGTTCAGTGACAGCAACTTGTTTGGCAATTTTGTTACAAACACAGACAACATACTAGGCTAGTGTCAAGAGCAGCAACTTAAATATACGCGTATTCTTCATTGCCTGCACACTACCTATTAATCGTGAAAATTTTGTTGAAAAAGAAGGGAAATGGTAGAAAGACACAAGCATTTGCTTCCAAGGATAAACAATTGGGAACCGTTTTGAGCACACACTTTTGGCGATTAAGAACTGTGCTCATATTTCAAGATGGCACACACATACAGCCTGACAACAGCAGTTTTCAACAGCTGTGCTTTTTTTATTTCACATTTCAAGACACTCCATTAAAACAGCCAATATAGCCCCAGGACCACCGCCGGACTCAGTTATGCAACAGCAAGCAAACAACGAGCAGAGAGCATGCTTTGCTCTCTGTTGCTTCTCACTTTGGAGGAGTAGGAGAAAAGGTCGCAAGAAACATGCCACTGAACTTTTTTTTTTTCTACCACCATAACCTTTCAAGAGCAAAAGTAGGAGTTAACAGATCACTCTCTAATCACCTCACAACAGACTGCTTACAGCCAATGATGAAATGTGTCTCGGTCATAGATGATTTCAAGTGCTTGGAGCTGTATGAAGGAGCCCTTGATAAATTCCCTGGGAGTTCTGAAAAAATCTTTTTGTCTTAAACACGAAAGCTGATCATGTGAAAACAATGAAATTACACCAAGAAGCAAGGGAACCGAGGCAGCAGTTACCTCTTGTGAGCAAGCTTTTATTTGTGCTCTGTTGCTCATCTGATTGACCAAGGCATACAGAGTGACTCAATGTGTACATCGACCTTCTGTCACTCATCTATCCTCGTCCAGCAGTCACTCATAAACTATGCAGGTAAGGATATCCTTCAGAATGTTCTACTGAAACATTTGTGTGCCTGTTTCTGGTCTTGCTGTTTTTATCCAAAATATGCCCACTATTTTAACAAGGCATCAGCATGCAAAAATGGAACGTCTTCTTGGCTGTGTGATACCAATGACGTGTATACATAGATGCTCTTGTTTCTCTATTTTTTTTTTCAGTGACAGTGAAGTATTAGACTACAACCTGAAGTAAGGTTCTCAGTTTTATCAGCTCTATGCATTGTGGTAAACTTACTAATTAAGTTAACAGGTGTGGTGTCATGTGCACAGAATAAGGCTTCCTACAAGAATTACTAGCTTTGACACTGCAATCGTTTGGACACCATCGGAATCATGATTAGTACATGGATTTGTCTCAGCTTCAGGCTTGTGACTGCAGATGTTCTTGTGGCTTTCTTTATTACACTTTATCTGCATTTATTGGCATAAATTTCAAACTAAACTATACTTTATGCAGAAGGCAACAAGACTCTGTGAATATGCACAATCACTACTAATTACAACAATTGAGCTTGTCAAAGTGGTTAAATGGAAATGTGTCTCAACGCGCTGGCTTGCCTGCAAGAAATTCTTAGAGGTTTCTAAGCGGCTTGTCGATGCATGCATCCCTGGCGTAATCGTTTCAATATCGGGCTTACTGTATTTACATGATTGTAAGTCGACTCGAATGTGTGACAAGGAAAAAAGAAAGAAGAGCATACCCGACAGCACATCTGATAACGAAAATTTATTGGTAGCTGGCATGATCACTGGACTACTCGTCTTAACTTGTGCCATTATCCTCACCAGTGCTGCCATCGTCATCACTGCTATGGTCCCTCAGCATGTCATCTAGCGAAATTCCACATTTGGCAAACAACCGCACCACGACCTTTCGTGGAACAGCAGCCCACGCCGAATGCACCTAACCACACGCAGCCATCAGGGAGGCTCTTTTGAGAGGTCTGGTTGGCCTTCATGGTCTGCCACCAGCCACTCGTTGTACTCACGGCAGAGATCTGGGCTTTTTTCATGACCATGTCGCACTTCACTGGCAGGGATAGATCACGCATTTCAGCGACGTACGATGCAAGCTTGGCCAACAGCTCCAGAAGGCATCCAGACTTCGGCCCATGGGAAATTCTTCACTTGCCGTCACAAGTGAAAATTTTGCTTTGCTGCAGTCGCCACTCTTGCACCACCTGTTCAGAAACATCGAACTAGCGGCCCACTAGTGATTTGTTTCTTCAGCACAGAGAATGGCAGCCCTCTTGAACGCTGCTGTGAATGAGTGCTGAATGTCCAGTGGGCCTGCAGCACTCATGACGACTGAGGAAGCATGGAGGTAGCACATAGCCGGCAGTCAAGTTGAACGCGCCAAACTAAGAGCTACCGCGAAAGAGAAACATGTGGGTGGTGTCTGCTCTTCCATGAACTATCAATACTCCCCACAAGCGCCGCCATTCTGAGGGTGCCGCCGCGAATGGAACAGTGGCACATCCATCAACTATCGGCCCCCTCCATATGAGTGTTGTGCGCACTGTAAATCTCTAAAAAATGTTGAAAAATCCTTCCAAAAAGCGAACAAACATGCAGGATAGCGAAAAGCTACGGGTAGGGCCATAGAACAAACATAAAATTGTAACTACGTTGTAGCTCCCCTGATATCTCATCCATCATCATCATCATCATAATAATAATCATCATCATCATCATCAGCTTGGTTATGCCCACTGCAGGGCAAAGGCCTCTCCCATATTTCTCCAACTATCCCGGTCATGTACTAATTGTGGCCATGTTGTCCCTGCAAACTTCCTAATCTCATCCGCCCACCTAACTTTCTGACGCCCCCTGCTACACTTCCCTTCCCTTGGAATCCAGTCCGTAACCCTTAATGACCATCGGTTATCTTCCCTCCTCATTACATGTCCTGCCTGAAGTAACCACGTACTCCCAAGAAGATAACCGAGCAAAGAACGTTTATTACGGGTATCGCGTGCAATATATAGCACACAGCAAGAAAGAGGGGAAGGGACAAATAGAGAGTAAGGAAAGAAAGTGATTACAGCAGGTGCGCCCAGCTTCATAGGCACGTGCGGTGCCATGACGGTACAACAGTCTTCTCTTCTCTTAGGGAGAGAACCTGTCAGGGGGACGTCTCAAACGGGTTAACCTTCGTAGTTCCAAGGTTGTGGTCTCATCCGTCATATTCGCACTAGTGGTCTTGTCGACGGCTCTGTCGCCTCTGGCTGAGAGACGCGGCTGCACTTGCTCCGAGTCCTGCACCACCACACGCAATTGCACTTGGTCCATTAGTTCACCCTCCGGTCCCTCGGCAGTCACTATACGAGACCCCTCTGTTGTTTGGACACGTGCTTGAGTCCATGGGTCTCCGAGGCAACCGTAGTTTCGCACCCGAATTGGTTTATCCTTCTGCAAGAAATCATTGCCAAAAGGGTAACTGTAATGCTCTGTTTCTGACGGCAACAAGTTATCTAATCGGGAGCGCAGCTCACGCCCCATCAGCAGCATAGCCGGCGTTTTTCCGCCCGACAGCGGCGTTCGTCAGTAGTTGTGCAAGATCCTGGCTAGCCGCATTTGCATTGATCCTTGCCTGTTTTTCTGCAGGCTTTGTTTTAGGGTACGCACCACTCATTCCACCAATCCATTCGATTGAGGGTGATATGGGGCAGTGCACATGTGCTTTATTCCATTCACCGTAGTCAAAGTCTGGAATTCCCGGCTTGCAAACTGCGGCCCATTATCTGTGACGATTGTGTGTGGCAACCCAAAAGTGCTAAAGAGGGTGTGCAGGGCATCTACGGTCGTCCCAGTTGTGGAAGTTCGCAAAGGCACAGCTTCCATCCACTTACTGTGGGAATCAACCACAATTAATAGCATGTAGCCATCCACCGGACCCGCATAATCAATGTGCAGACGAGACCACGGCTGCCTGGTTTCCGGCCACGGGCCTGGTACCTGGCGTGGAGGCATCGGTGCAGCTTGAACACATAAGTGGCACGTCTTACCGAGCTGCTCAATCTGTTTATCAATGCCAGGATACCAAAGCAGCGAGCGAGCTAGTCTCTTCATCGCGGTGATTCCTTGATGTGTCTCATGAATCAGCTGCAACACTGCGTTCCTGGCTGTTTTAGGCACGACAACTCGGTGGCCCCAGAACACCAGGCCTTCTCTCACAGTTAGCTCGTCCCTCCGGACTAGGTACGGCTTCAGAGTGACTTGCTTTGCGTCTAAATGCCGAGGCCAGCCTTCCTGCCCCCACTTCCGCACCACAAGTAACTCCTCATCTTCGGCCGTATAGCAGGCCAGTTTGGCTGACAGCACTCTACTGTCCAAACAGGCGGTGAGAAGTACGTACTCACAGTCATCAGCGCCGTCCTCATCTCCGGACACTTCCTTGGAAGGCGCTGCCCATGGCAGGTGACTAAGTGCATCAGCCAGAACATTCTCCTTGCCGTCCTTGAACTTGACGATGTAGGAGTAGGTGCTCAACTGGAGGGCCCACCGTTGTATGCGGGAGGCCGCCATGGCTGGAACCGGCTTATCTGGATTGAAAATACTGACTAATGGCTTGCGATCAGTCAGAAGTGTGAATTTCCTACCCAACAAATATGCCCGGAATTTCGCCACTCCAAACACTAATGCCAGGGCTTCCTTTTCAAGCTGCGAATACTTCCGCTCTGCGTCTGTAAGTATGCGGGAGCGGAAGCCAATAGGTTGCCTCATCCCCTCAGCTGTGGCGTGGGAAAAGATGGCTCCAATGCCGACTGATGAAGCGTCACATTCTAGTGCCAACAGTTTGTCTGGGTCGTAATGGGCAAGAAATTCTGCTTTACTTATCAGTGCTTTGACCTCTTGGAACGCCTGCTGCTGAGCAATGCCCCACTTCCACTCCGTCCTGGCGCGCAATAGTTCGTACAGAGGTGCAAGGATCGTGGCTGCCTGCGGTAGAAACTTTTGGTAATAGGTGACCAGACCCAAAAATGACCTTAACTCGGGCACTCCCATGGGTGTGCCGATGTCCAGAATAGCCTCAAGATTTTCTCTTTTGGCATGCATGCCCTTATCGTTGATTTTGTAACCAAAAAAAATCAACCTCATTCTCACGAAATCTTGACTTCTCCCGATTCAGCCGCACCCCGAACTCGTGGAACCTTCTCAGAACTCTGTGTAAGGTGGCGGCGTCATTCCGCTTTTCCGCAATGATTACGTCGTCCAAATAGACCTGTACTCCGGGCAGTCCTTGCAAAATTGTTTCCATGTGTCGCTGAAAGAGCGCTGGCGCAGAGGCTACTCCGAATGGAAGGCGTGTGAAGCAAAAAAGGCCCTTCTGTGTATTCACCGTCGTGAGCAGTTGCGATTCTTCATCTAACGCAATTTGATTGTAGGCGTCCCGGAGATCGATAGCTGTAAAAACTTCATCGCCGTTTAACGTCGCCATGATGCCCTCTATGCGAGGGAGAGGATACTAGATCGTATGGCAGGCTTGGTTGACAGTAGTTTTGAAATCGCCGCATAAGCAAATGTTTCTGTTACGCTTTACCACCGCCACCACGGGTGCCGCCCACTCCGAGTGTGCGACCGGGGCAAGAATTCCATTTTTACCTAACCGATCAATTTCGGCCTCCACTTTTGAGCGCAACGCGTATGGCACCGGCCGCGCCTTACAGAACCGAGGAACAGCATCATCCCGCAATGGCAAACGGGCGGGCGGTCCCTTTATGAGCCCTAACTCCAGTCGAAACACGTCGGAAAATTCTAACAAGACTTGAACGCCATTGTCAACTTCACGAATGGCTGCACTCTCACCTTCCTGCATTGCACTGAGCACCGGCTCCCCAAGAAGGTCCAGCACTGTCATGACATCTCGGCCACACAGGTTCGGCCCGGAACAACTCAGCACCGCTAATGTGGCTTTCGTAGTCTTCGAACCCAAGGAAACGTCGAGCTGTAACTGGCCACGCACCGGCAGTGGTCCAAGGAAGCATGACAACTTGAGCGGCGATTCTTGCACTTTCGGCCAGGCATCTTGATGCTGTACGTAGGTGGGCCAAGTGATGATAGAAACCGGGGACCCTGTGTCCAGCTGCATCTTGATCGCTATTCCATTCCAAAGTAGAGTGCACATTATTGCCTTTACGGTGTGAATGTTTCCAACGAAATTATCTGCCATTTCAATGAGGAACAGAGCTTCTGATCCCGGATCGTTGCAGTTTCCTGCTGATGGATGCACGGTATTAATTTGCTGGTGTGGCCACGTGAACGGTTCCCTCGTTCTGGTGTCTGCTTGTCCGGGACACATCTTGCGAACATGACCGCGCTGCTGGCACCGATAGCACTTCGCCGAGCGGAACCGGCAGGTTCTGGGGTCGTGCCCTGTTTTTCCACACCTGAAGCATGGTGGCCGACTTTCACGTCGTGCATACATGTTTCTTAAGATGTCTACGCCTTTGTCTTCAGGTGCAGTCTTCAACGTCTTCACGTTTTCTTCCGCTATTTCCACTGCTAAGGCGATTTCCTCTGCTTCGCTTCTTGTTAACGATGCCTTCGAAAGCAGTTGACGACGTACCGCATTGTCTTGCAAGCCACAAGCTATACGGTCCCGGAGCATCCTGTCAAGTGAAGTGCTGAAGTTGCAGGTATCCGCCAATTGCCGAATGGCTACAAGAAAATCTCTGACTGGCTCTCCTGGCATTTGGTTGCGTGAGAAAAATTTGTAGGATTGGGCTATTTTATTCGGGCTGGGCGAAAAATGCTTCTGCAGTATGTCGAGTGCTTCATTGTATGACAGCCCATTCACCTTTGTTGGCGCGCAGCGTCCGCTAACGACGGCCATCGTGTGAGTGCTCAGCCCTGCTACGAGCAATGCTCGCTTCTTCTTTTCTTCTGTGATGTCATTGCCTTCGAAGAAAGCTTCTAGCCGCACTAGATATGCCGGCCAGTGCTCCGTAGCTTCCTCGAACTGCGGTGGGCTTCCGTATCCGGCCATGGCTACCGGGGTGTTACTGGTGGGCGGCAGGCTCATCCCATCCTCGTCGCGACTGAAGTAACCACGTACTCCCAAGAAGATCAACCGAGCAAAGAGTGTTTATAAAGTTCAGTGTTTGACGGAAGCCCGTCTGGTCGGGATGAAACATGGTTAAAAGGTAAACAAAAACCCTGGGCACTTCGCCGACCAAATAAATATTTAAAAGAAAAGAAGACGTTTCGGCTCCCACACGGGAGCCTTGTTCACAGGTAAAAAAAAAAAAAAAAATTACCTGTGAACAAGGCTCCCGTGTGGGAGCTGAAACGTCTTCTTTTCTTTTATATCTTTATTTGGTTGGCGAAGTGCCCCGGGTTTTTGTTTACCTTTTAACCAAAGAATGTTTATTACGGGTATCACGTGCGATATGTAGCACACAGCAAGAAAGAGGGGAAGGGACAGATAGAGAGTAAGGGAAGAAAGTGATTACAGCAGGTGCGCCCAGCTTCATAGGCACGTGCGGTGCTATGACGATACAACACTGCCCACACCCCACTTCTTTTTCTTGATTTCAACTAAGATGTCATTAACTCGTGTTTGTTCCCTCCCCCAATCTGCTCTTTTCTTATCCCTTAATGTTACACCTATCATTCTTCTTTCCATAGCTTGTTGCGTCGTCCTCAATTCAAGTAGAACCCTTTTCGTAAGCCTCCAGGTTTCTGCCCCCTACGTGAGTACTGGTAAGACACAGCTGTTATACACTTTTCTCTTGAGGGATAATGGCAACCTGCTGTTCATGATCTGAGAATGCCTGCCAAACGCACCCCAGCCCATTCTTATTCTTCTGATTATTTCAGTCGGATCCGTGGTCACTAC
This sequence comes from Dermacentor variabilis, assembly GCF_050947875.1. NCBI lineage: Eukaryota > Metazoa > Arthropoda > Arachnida > Ixodida > Ixodidae > Dermacentor > Dermacentor variabilis. The sequence continues at coordinate 228,695,356 of NC_134570.1, forward strand.
CTGTCCTAAGTAGATGTATTCCCTTACCACTTCCAGTGCCTCGCTCCCTATCGTAAACTGCTGTTGTCTTCCAAGACTGTTAAACATTACATTAGTTTCCAGCAGATTAATTTTTAGACCAACCCTTCTACTTTGCCTCTCCAGGTCAGTGAGCATGCATTGCAGTTAGTCCCCTGAATTACTAAGCAAGGCAATATAATCAGCGAATCGCAAGTTACTAAGGCATTCTCCATTAACTCTTATCCCAAATTCTTCCCAATCCAGGTCTCTGAATACCTCCTGTAAACATGCTGTGAATAGCATTGGAGAGATCGTATCTCCCTGCCCGACGGCTTTCTTTATTGGGATCTTGTTGCTTTCTTTATGGAGGACTACGGTGGCTGTGGAGCCGCTATAGATATCTTTCAGTATTTTTACATACGGCTCGTCTACACCCTGATTCCGCAATGCCTCCAGGACTGCTGAGGTTTCGACTGAATCAAATGCTTTCTCGTAATCAATGAAAGCTATATATAAGGGTTGGTTATATTCCGCACATTTCTCTATCACCTGATTGATAGTGTGAATATGGTTTACTATTGAGTAGCCTTTACGGAATCCTGCATGGTCCTTTGGTTGACAGAAGTCCAAGGTGTTCCTGATACTATTTGCGAGTACCTTAGTAAGTACTTTGTAGGTAGCGGGCAGTAAGCTGATCGGTCTATTATATTTCAGGTCTTTGGCACTCCCTTTCTTATAGATTAGGATTATGTTAGCATTCTACCAAGATTCCAGTACGTTCGAGGTCATGAGGCATTGCGTATACAGGGTGGCCAGTTTCTTTAGAGCAATCTGCCCAGCATCCTTCAACAAATCTGCTGTTACCTGATCCTCCCCAGCTGCCTTCCCCCTTTGCATAGCTCCCAAGGCTTTCTTTACTTCTTAAAGCATTACTTCTGGGATTTCAAATTCCTCTAGACTATTCTCTCTTCCATTAGAGTCATGGGTGCCACTCGTACTGTATAAATCTCTATAGAACTCCTCATCTCATCCATATTAATGATATTGCTGGCTTTGTTTCTTAACGCATACATCTGATTCTCATCTATTCCTAGTTTCTTCATCGCTGCTTTTAGGCTTCCTCCATTCCAGAGGGCATGTTCAATTCTATCCATATTACACTTCCTTATGTCAGCTGTCTTACGCTTGTTGATTAACTTGGAAAGTTCCGCCAGTTCTATTCTAGCTGTAGGGTTAGAGGCTTTCATACATTAGCATTTCTTGATGAGATCTTTCGTCTCCTGCGATAGCTTACTGGTATCCTGTCTAACGGAGTTACCACCGACTTCTATTGCACACTCCTTAATGATGCCCATAAGATTGCCATTCATATCTTCAACACTAAGGTCCTCTTCTTGAGTTAAGGCCGAATACTTGTTCTGTAGCTCGATTTGGAATTTCTCTATTTTTCCTCTTACTGCTAACTCATTGATCGGCTTCTTATATACCAGTTTCTTCCGTTGCCTCCACAACTCTAGGCTAATTCGAGTTCTTACTATCCTATGGTCACTGCAGCACACCTTCCCGAGCACGACCACATCTTGTATGATGCCAGGGTCAGTGCACAGTATGAAGTCTATTTCATTTCTAGTCTCACCACTCTGGCTCCTTCACGTCCAATTTTGGCTACCGCGCTTGCGGCAGAAGGTATTCATTATCCGCATATTATTCTGTTCTGCAAAATCTACTAATAACTCTCCCCTGCAATTCCTAGAGCCTATGCCATATTCCTCCATTGACTTGTCTCCAGCCTCCTTCTTGCCTACCTTGGCATTGAAGTCGCCCATTAGTATAGTGTATTTTGTTTTGACTTTACCCATTGCCGATTCCACGTCTTCATAGAAGCGTTCAACTTCCTGGTCATCATGACTGGATGCAGGCGCATAGACCTGCACGACCTTCAATTTGTACCTCTTATTAAGTTTCACAACAAGAGCTGCCACCCTCTCGTTAATGCTATCGAATTCCTGTATGTTACCAGCTAAATCCTTATTAATCACGAATCCGACTCCTAGTTCGCGTCTCTTCGCTAAGCCTCGGTAGCACAGGACGTGCCCGCTTTTTAGCACTGTATATGCTTCTTTCGTCCTCCTAACTTCACTGAGGGCTATTATATTGTCACGTGGTGGTGACGTTGAAGAACATAGTAGCAATACTGTGAAAGAAAAAACTAACTTTTATTGGCCGAACCTGTGCCCACAAAAACAGGCTACACTTATAGCACAACGATAGTGGCGAACACGGTCGCCGATCGTCGAAAATATGATGAGCTGGTCAGGCAGGTCAGCTTTTATACATCAGTCATCGAATGTTCCAGAGTAATAGCTGGGATCCGCGTGCCTTCCACAAAGTTCTACATTATTCGCGTCGCACACACATGCAATCAGATTATACAAGGTTCGGTCACAGACAGCGGATGCAACCATCTATAACATTCCACAAAGTTCCAATACACGCCGGAGCATCCTGCGATCTGCGATAAGATTTGTTAGGCGGTGAAACGTGTCGCCCGATAAAGACAAACAAGTACACATGTCAATACCCCCCTCTTCAAAAGCTTCGACCTGATGCTGCAAACAAACGAAAGTAATAAAGGAGCATTCATAGTAAAAACAACAAAATAAGGAAAGTTCAACAGCATCCATAAAAGGGTTTAAGACGCACCAAGCGGACCACTTCAGATCGTGCACGGCGCCGCTGTGATTGAGAAATGCCGTCTGGCATGACCTCATAGTCCAATGCGCAAATACGTCGGATGACCTTGTAGAGTCCAAAATAGCGTCGCAATAGTTTCTCACTCAGTCCTCATCTGCGTAGCGGGGTCCATACCCAAACACGGTCGCCGGGCTGGTACTCGACGAAGTGTCGTCAGAGGTTGTAGTATCGGCTGTCGGTACACTACTGGTTCTTGATCCGTAGGCGGGAGAGCTGTCAGGCTTCTTCGGCGTGCTGGAGAGAGGTAGCAACGTCAAGATTCTCCTCGTCAGTGACGTGCGGCAGCATGGCGTCGAGGGTTGTCAGTGGGTTCCTGCCGTAAACCAACTTGAATGGCGTGATCTGTCTTGTTTCTTGCACCGCCGTGTTGTAAGCGAAGGTTACATACGGCAGGACCACGTTCCGCGTCTCGTGCTCGACGTCGACGAATATTACTAGCATGTCGGTGAGGGTCTTGTTGCGGCGCTCCGTGAGACCATTTGTTTGCGGATGGTAGGCAGTTGTCCTCCTGTGGCTTGTCCGACTGTATTGCAGTATGGCTTGGGTGAGCTCTGCTGTAAAAGCTGTTCCTCTGTCGGTGATGAGGACTTCTGGGGCACCATGTTGCAGCAGGATGTTCTCGACGAAAAATTTCGCTACTTCGGCTGTGCTGCCTTTTGGTAGAGCTTTATCTTCAGCGAAGCGGGTGAGATAGTCCGTCGCCACGACGATCCACTTATTCTTGGATGTTGACGTCGGAAACAGCCCCAACAAATCCATCCCAATCTGCTGGAATTGTCGGCGAGGAGGTTTGATCAGCTGTAGTAATCCAGCTGGCCTTGTCGGTGGTGTCTTGCATCGCTGACAGTCTCGGCATGTCTTGACGTAACGGGCGACGTCGGTGGTCAGACGTGGCCAGTAATACCTTTCCTGTATCTTTGACAGCGTCCGGGAGAATCCGAGGTGCCCAACGGTTGGATCGTCGTGTAGGGCGTGCAGTACTTCTGGGCGCAGCGCTGACGGCACAACAAGAAGATAGCTGGCGCGGACTGGTGAGAAGTTCTTCTTCACGAGCAGGTTGTTTTGTAGCGAGAATGAAGACAACTCGCACTTAAATGCCCTACGGACAACGTCGGTGTTCCCTTCCAAATACTCGACGAGCCCTTTCACCTCCGGGTCGGCTCACTGCTGTTTAGTGAAGTCTTCCACACTTATTATTCCAAAGAAGGCGTCGCCGTCCTCGTTGTCTTGAGGCGAGGCATCGATGGGGGCGCGTGATAAGCAGTCGGCGTCAGAGTGTCAGAGTCTGAGGCTCCACCGCGCCAGCCGTCCTGAAGGATCCTTTAATTTAGCTAGCCAACACAACGCGTGATGGTCGCTGACGACTTTGAATGGCCTGCCATAGAGGTAAGGGTGGAATTTTGCTGTAGCCCAAATGATGGCGATGCATTCCTTTTCAGTCGTAGAATAATTGCCTTTCGCTTTTGACAGCGACCGGCTAGCATAAGATATCACCCGTTCAAGTCCGTGTTTCCTCTGGACTAGGACGGCACCAAGGCGTAGGCTACTGGCGTCAGTGTGGATTACGGTATCGACGTCCTCGTCGAAGTGTGCAAGTACCGGCGGCGACTGCATGTGTCGTTCAAGTTCTTGAAATGCATTAGCCTGCGGCGTTACCCACTTGAACTTGACATCACATTTGGTTAGATGTGTTAGCAGCTCCGCGATGCGTGATAAGTCCTTGACAAAGCACCTATAGTAGGCACACATGCCAAGGAATCTGCGCACTGCCTTCTTGTCGATTGGCTGCGGGAACTTTGCGATGACAGCTGTCTTCTGCGGGTCGGGGCGTACTCCGGATTTGCTGATGACATGGCCTAGGAATAAAAGCTCATCGTAAGCGAAGCGGCAATTTTCCGGCTTCACAGTGAGCCCTGATGACTTGATGGCCGCTAATACTGTCGCAAGCCGCCTAAGGTGATCGTCGAATCTTCCGGCGAAGGCAACAACGTCATCCAAATAAACAAGACACGTCTGCAACTTCAATCCTGCTGACACCATGTCCATGATGCGCTGAAATGTTGCAGGCACCGAGCACAGTCCGAATGGCATGACCTTGAACTCGTAGAGGCCGTCTGGTGTGATGAAGGTGGTCTTTTCGCGATCTCTCTCGTCGACTTCTATTTGCCAGTAGCCAGACTTGAGGTCCATCGATGATGAGTATTTAGCATTGCAGAGCCGATCCAACGCGTCGTCTATCCGTGGAAGGGGGTACACACCCTTCTTCGTGATCTTGCTCAGTCGACGATAATCGATGCAGAAGCATAGGGTTCCGTCCTTTTTCTTCACCAGGACTGCAGGAAACGCCCACGGGCTTTTCGACGACTGGATGTCGGCGCGCAGCATTTCGTCGACTTGTTGCCTAATAGCTTCACGCTCTCGTGTCGAAACTCGGTAAGAGCTCTGGCAGAGTGGTCGAGCGCACTCTTCGGTTATTATGCGATGCTTTGCAGCTGGTGTTTCTCGAATCCTCGATGACATCGAAAAGCAGTCTTTGTATCGTTGGAGAAGACTTCTGATCTGTTGCTGCTTACTCATAGGAAGACTTGGATTTACATCGAAGTCTGGTTCGGGGATTATGCTCATCGGGGTAGATGTGACAGAATCTGAGAGGACAAAGGCATTGCTGGTTTCCACAATTTCCTCGATGTACGCGATTCTCGTGCCCTTGTTGATGTGCTTGAACTCCTGGCTGAAGTTTGTCAGCAACACTTCAGTTTTCCTTCCATGCAGTCGAGCGATCCCTCTTGCGAAGCAAATTTCACGGTCTAGCAGTAGACGTTGGTCGCCTTCGATGACACCTTCTACATTAGCGAGTGTTTCGGTGCCGACCGAAATAACTATGCTGGAGCGAGGCGGGATGCTCACTTGATCTTCGAGCACACTCAAGGCGTGGTGACTACGAGGGCTCTCTGGTGGCATCGCTTTATCTTCCGACAGCGTTATTGACACTGTTGGAGGATAACGAAGGTGGCAGGGTAAGTCCGGTCATGAATGGTAATTCTTGCCGCGCAGATTCCAGTCGGCGTAATGAGGTGTCTTCCAGCGGTTCGAATTTGAGGGCCTTCCCATGCAGTTTTAACTTTCTTCAACTGGGCGGCGATATGTCCACTCATTACGGAGTAATCGGCCCCTGTGTCCACTAAGGCAGTAACTGCGTGGCCGTCGAGAAGCACGTCGAGGTTGGTGGTTCTTTATCTGGCGTTGCAGTTAGGTCTTGGTGTCGGATCATGGCTGCGTCGTATTGAACTGAAGCTAGAACGTCATGTCGGCAAGTCGTCTTTTGTCGGTGTAGTCTTGGCTTCCGGACTTTGTCGGGACGGCGGCATGTTGTTATTATGTCGTCAAGATGGTCTCTTCGTCGTCCTCATCAGCGGCGGCGGATCTTCATCAGTTCGACGAACAGCAACCGCACCTCTATCGGTTGCTGCTTTTAGTTTTCCGGATATGGGCTCGCAGAGCGGCCCCGGGCTGGGCCAGTGCATGGTCGACGCTTCGGCGACTGGTAGCGGCCTGGTGACTGCGAACGGGACGGTCGTCGAGGGCTCCACTGAGTGGCGGCGAGGTAGTCGGCAACATCGGCAAACCCGGTATTGCCAATTGCCAATCTGTGGTTGCGGCGCGTTAACGGCGAACCATCAGAGTCCCATCTCCCGGTATGGGCATCGACGGTAGATGTGCGCGGCTTCTCCGCAGTGATAGCAAAGCGGACGGTAGTCGGGGGCGCGCCAAACATCAGTCTTCCTAGGAATGCTGCGTGGGCGATGGGTTGGCGTGCTGGCGGCGGGGGTGGTGGCAGATGACGAAACTGTGTCGTCACTGGGCCCAGCCGTGGGCGCGGAGGGGGTACGTGATGGCGGGCTACAGTGGCGTATGTCATCGGTTGCAGCTGAGGCTCCGGCGATTCAGGGGCTACTCTGAGTTGTTGTTGGAGCTCCTCAAGGACAGCGCCGGCAATTGAAGCCACTTGAGGCTGTGATGAAGGGAACAGCTTTTGTAGCTCCTCCCGCACGACCACTTAGATAGTCATGCGCAGGTCGTCGGTGGCCAGTGAATGAACTTCGGCATAGTTTGTCGAGTTAGTGCAGTAGTTGAATTGCCGGTTCTGCATTTCCAGTGTCTTCTCGATGCTGGTGGCCTCGCGAAGAAACTCGTCGACAGTCTTCGGTGGGCTCCGTACCATTCTGGCGAAAAGTTCCTCCTTTACACCACGCATCAGTAGGCGGACTTTCTTTTCCTCCGACATTTCCGGGTCGGCATGGCAGAATAGGCGGCTCATTTCTTCTGTAAAAATTACAGTGGTCTCATTAGGCAGCTGCACTCGGGTTTCTAGTAGTGCTTGGTCTCGTTCTCGGCGTACGACGCTTGTGAATGTCTCTGCAGGAAGCCGCTTCGGAAAAGGTCCCAGGTCGTTAAGGTGGCTTCTCGGTTCTTGAACCACGTCCTGGTAGCGTCTTCCAATGCGAAGAAGACATGTCACAGTTTGTCGTCGCTGTTCTCGAGAGGGTCGTCGCACGTCTCGAGCCAGGCTTCCAGGTCCTCGAATGTTGAGCCGCGGAATGTCGGAGGCTCCCTGGGCTGCTGCAGGATGATGGGGGACGCTGGGGCTGCCATTGGGGTTGCCTTGGCCGAAATCTTCTTGGTCTTTTCGGGTAGAAGTCCATGCTCCGGGGGCAGCTGTTGAGGACGGCAGCTTGCTCGATGGTCCGGGACTATGTTGGTGTTCTCTTTACGGTCCGGGCTTAGATCACGGCTTGTCGGGGGCATCTGGTACATGAACGAAAAGCACCTCCACCAGATGTCACATGGTGGTGACATTGAAGAACACAGTAGCAATACTGCGAAAGACGAAACTAACTTTTATTGGGCAAATCTGTGCCCACAAAAACAGGCTACACTTAGAGCACAACGATAGTGGTGAACACAGTCAGCAATCATCGAAAATCTGATGAGCTGGTCAAGCGCGTCGGCTTTTATACATCAGTCGTCCAATTTTCCAAAGTAATCGCTAGGACCGGCGTGCCTTCCACAAAGTTCTACATTATTCGCGTCGCGCACACATGCAATCAGATTACACAAGGTTCGGTCACAGACAGCAGATGCAACCATCGATAACATTCCAGAAACTTCCAATACATGCAGGCGCGTCCTGCGCTGTGCGACAACATGTGTTAGGCGGTGAAACGTGTCGCCCGATAAAGGCAAATACACGTGTCAATATCCGATTTACTGCCCTCTAATTCCTCCAATAGCACTGCTAGGCTTGCCTCACTAGATAACATTCTAGCGTTAAATGTTGCCAGGTTCAGATTCCAATGGCGGCCTGTCCGGATTGGTCTTGCTCATTGGTCATTGGTCAAGATGTTCATTGATCTCATTGGTCTTGCTTTTTTGGCGATGCCATGTTTTGGTTTCAATTGTAAGTTGAACCCCCACTTTAGATTCTCAAATAAAAAAAAATAGGTCAACTTACAATCGTGTAAACACGGTATGTGCTAGAGGTTGATGATGATGTGTGGTGTTTTATGGCGCAAGGGCCAGGTTTGGCCAAAGAGCGCCATGACGAGTGGTAGTGTTAACGATGTATTATGGAAGATGTGACTTGGCTGTAAAGTGGCCTAAAAAAAGTCGCTGCAAAGTGCGTAAAATCTACGTGCTATAAAATTATGGCGATGACTAATGACGAATACTATGAACATTAAAATCCATCATAGAAGAATGATGCATTGTTTAAAATATGCGAGATGTTAAATTGCTTACAGCACTACTGCCTCGCCAGAGCCCTTGAACCACAAGGGCATAGAGGCATGTGCTATTCAAAAATAATTATCACAGCGACATCCTCTGAAGAGAGCAAGTGCTACGAACATGTGGGGCTAATAACATGCAACACAACTTCTTTCAAAAAACCTAGGACGGCGTTGGTGTCAAAGAGTGGTTCTGGACCAAGTAACATAACAGGATGAAGGGGGATGTGCTGCTGGTATGCTAAGAGAAAATGTTTATTTCTTTCAGATTCGGCTTCCCGACACTCCAGTAGGACGTGGAGGACGGTCAGCCTCTCCCCGCATCTACCACAAGTTGGAGGCTCGTTTCCCGTGAGTAAAAAGTTATGTGTGCCAAAAGTGTGTCCTATTCTTAGATGGCAGAATAGGATATCTGTCCAGCGGGATTTTGTTACAGGAGGCCAGAAACCTAAATGTGGCTTTATTACATGAAGTTTATTATTTATTTCTTCGTCCCACATGCATTGCCAGTGGTTTCGTAGTTTCCTTCTTAAGAAAGGCTTCAGGTCTGTGACAGGGACCGAAGCAGTAGGATTAACTGCATGAAATGAAGTTGATGTGGCCATGTGGTCGGCTAGAACGTTTCCCTCGATGCCCCTATGTCCTGGCACCCAGCATATAATCACATGTTGGTTAGATATATATGCTTTACACAGTGCGGAGTAGAGCTCATTAAATACTGGATTTTTGTGATTACAAAAAGACACCAAGGCCTTCACAACACTGAGGGAGTCTGTATATATAACTGATTTCTGGAGTTGTGATTTATTTATATGCTTTACGGCCGACAGCAGTGCGTAGGCCTCAGCCGTAAAGATACTAGTTTCCGGATGCAGTACATCGGATTCTGAGAAGGATGGACCGACGGCTGCATAGGACACACCGTCGTGTGACTTCGATGCGTCTGTGTAGAACTCCGTGCAGGAGTATTTGTGCTGGAGTTCCCGGAAATGCATTTGCATTTCAATCTCTGGAGCGTGTTTTGTAACTTGCATGAAAAATATATCGCATTGTATCAGCTGCCACTCCCAAGGAGGTAGCAGCTTGGCTGGATGCATTAGGCGAAGCTCGAGTAGTGGGACATGCATTTCATGACTAAGCTCCCTCACACATAGCGAGAAAGGCTGTCTTATGGAGGGACGATTATGAAAGAGTGTAGCATATGTCATCTCGTTAACGGTAGTATAACACGGATGTTGAGGATTAGAGTGGACTTTCAGAAAATATGTTTGGCTGATGTATGTTCTCTGGAGATGAAGTGACCACTCATTCGATTCTGCATATAAGCTTCGTATGGGACTCGTTCTGAAAGCGCCAGTGGCCAGTCGGATTCCTAGGTGGTTGACTGGTTCTAGCATATTTAGCGCGCTCAGGGCAGCAGAGTGATAAATCACGGCACCATAGTCTAGTCATGAACGAATGAGGCTTTTATAGAGTTTCAATAAACACTTCCTGTCACTACCCCATGTAGTCTGGCATAGAAGTTTCAGTATGTTCATCGTTTTTAGACATTTTTCTTTAAGATGTTTAATGTGGGGGACGAAAGTGAGCTTGTAGTCAAGTATAACACCTAGAAATTTGTGCTCTTTGTTTACAGGTATTTGTTGTCCAGCCAGTTCTAAGCAAGGATCTGGGATCATTCCTCTCTTTCTTGTAAAAAGAACGCAAGAGCTTTTGTTAAGATTGATCTTAAATCCATTCTTGTCTGCCCACATTGAGACTTTGTTCAGGCCATGCTGTACCTGTCTCGCGCACACTGCGAGGTTACAGGATTTTAAAGCTATCTGAATGTCGTCCACGTAGACAGAGTAAAAGATGGCCGGTGATAATGAAGGGCGAAGCGAGTTCATCTTTACGATGAAGAGCGTGCAGCTGAGCACGCCTCCTTGGGGAACACCCGTTTCTTGCGTAAATGGACGTGAAAGTTCATTGCCAACTTTTACCCGGACGGTACGATCGGACAGATAGCTTTCTATTAGGTTTAGCATATTCCCATGGATGCCCATTTCTGACAAGTCTCTTAAGATTCCGTAACACCACATTGTATCGTACGCCTTCTCCATATCGAGGAATATGGATAACAAAAACTGTTTGTGTACAAATGCGTTCCGGATATTTGCTTCTACACGTACAAGATGGTCAGTTGTGGAGTGCCCTTCTCGGAAGCCGCACTGATGAGCATCAAGCATTTTGCTCTGTTCAAGGAAATGAATGAGTCGCCGATTTATCATTTTTTGAACACCTTACAAATGCAACTTTTGAGGGCTATCGGCCGGTAACTTGCCACCGAGGAAGGGTCTTCGCCTTGTTTCAAAACAGGGACTACAATGGCTTCCTTCCACGCGGTTGGAAGGTACCCTGCATCCCAGATGGTGTTGAAAAGTGTGAGTAGTGCAACTTGCGTATCATTGTGTAAGTTTTTAAGCATTTCATACATGACTCGATCAGATCCCAGTGCGGAGCTCCCGCATGCGCTCAAGGCAGCTCTCAGTTCGGCAATACTAAAAGGACGGTTGCAAGGCTCATTCTGTCGACATTTTCTGATGAGTGGCTTGCATTCTTCTATTTGTTTATATTTCAGGAAGGATTGTGAATAATTTGTTGAACTTGACACATTCTCAAAATACTCCCCAAGTGAGTCTGCCTGGTCTTGCAGTGTATCGCCCTGTGTGTTTACCAGAGGAAGTGAATATGTTTGACACCCTCTAATCCTATTAACCCTGTTCCAGGCTTTGGCCTCATCTGTATAGGAGTTGATACTGGATAAAAACTTCTGCCATCTCTCTCTTCTGGCCTCTCGGCGGGTTCGCCTGCCTTGGGATTCTACTTTTTTAAAATTGATAAGATTCTCCGCAGTGGGGGAGGCGCGTAGCAACCCCCACGCTTTGTTTTGTTTCTTACGAGCGATCCTACAATCATCGTTCCACCACGAGACACGCCGTTTGCATGCCAATCCATTTACTTGTGATATACACTTAGTTGCGGCATCTATTACGAAGGCTGTAAAATATTCCACAGCCGCATCAATTCCTAACGAGGACATGTCATCCCATGAAATACTTCTGAGAGTTCGGAATTTCTCGCAATCAGCTGTATCAATCTTCCACTTTGGAGCCTGTGGTAGATATTCGTTTTCTTTAGGTGTTCTTATCAGTATGGGGAAGTGGTCGCTCCCGTAAGGATTGCTCGCAACTTCCCATTCGAGTTCGGCTAGTTTAGACGGGGAAACTATACTGAGATCTATTGAAGAAAAGGTTTTGTTGGCAACGCAGTAATATGTGGGTTCTTTCTTATTCAGAATGCACGCACCAGAAGAGAAAAGGAATTGTTCAACAAGTCGTCCTCGCGCATCTATACGAGGGTCGCCCCACAGGTAGTTGTGTGCATTGAAATCGCCAAGAACAATATAAGGTTCTGGCAATGCATCTATGAAGGACTGAAATTCATGTTTAGCTAATTTGTAATCTGGGGGTATATAGAGCGAGCACACGGTGATAAGTTTGTTTAGGAGAACAGCACGAATCGCCACTGCTTCAAGGGGCGTTTGTAGCTGTAAACACTGACAGGAAATACTTTTATGGATAAAAATGGCAACACCGCCTGATGATACGACAGCATCATCGCGATCTTTGCGGAACTTGACATATGGTCGGACAAAGTTTGTGTGTTGTGGTTTTAAGTGTGTTTCCTGTAGACACAGCACTTTTGGATTGTGTTTTTGGATAAGCCCCTTGAGGATAGGTGTAGTGTCCATTCCCTCTTGTGAGGCGCCGGACACGTGCTCTTGTGAGCGAGAAGTTACCAGGCAGAGTCCTGCCTTTGAGGGCAAGACCCCTGCGCCCACTAGCCCGGAGGTCGATGGGGCTCCCTGGGGGATTTGGCTGCGCCGGCAGTTGCCAGCGCTGGAAGGGACCTGGGAGGTTGAGGCAGCCTAAGCTGCGCCCACCTTCGGGGTGGATGGTCCCGTCTCCTCGGTTGACGGAGCAGCGCTATCTGCAACCGCCGCGGGGGCAGATGGCGTAACTGCCGACTCACTGCTTGTGGGTCGGACAGCCGCCGGAGGCCGTTGTGACGCTGCCCCCTGACGCGCCACATCGGCAAAGGTTTTCTTGGGCAGGTATGATACCCGCCTGCGTGCCTCCTTGAAAGTTATGTTTTCCTTGACTTTGATTGTAACAATTTCCTTTTCTTTTCTCCAGGAAGGGCACGACTGTGAGTACGCGGCGTGCTCCCCATCACAGTTTACACAGTGGAGAGCGTTCGCACAAGCTTCAGTGGTGTGTTCGTGGGCACTGCATTTCGCACATGTTTGGCGGCCGCGGCAGCTCTGCGAACTGTGGCCGAAGCGCTGGCATTTGAAACATCGCAGTGGATTTGGCACGTACGGCCTAACACGGACCTTTATGTACACGGCCTCGAATGACTCGGGAGAGACACTTGAATTGAAGGTGAGTATGAGGTGTTTGGTTGCAATCTCTTTACCATCCCGCCTCATCTTTATTCTTCTCACATTGACAACATTTTGCTCACTAAAGCCCTCCAAGAGCTCTGCGTCTGTCAGCTGAAGCAAATCATCGTCTGAGACAACGCCGCGGGTAGTGTTCATAGTGCGGTGCAGAGTCACTGTCACTTGAACGTCCCCAAATGACACGAGACTGGGTAACTTTTCAAATTGTTTCAGATTATGGAGCTCCAAGAGGAGATCTCCACTTGCCATCCTTGTTGCCTTGTAAACTTGACTAAGAGCCTCAGTTAAAGACTTTGAAACCAGAAATGGGGAGATTGTGCGTACTTGTGTGTCTGACTTTTCCAAGTGAATCACATGAAATTGTGGGAAGTTGGGTCTTTGTCGTCCAAAAAACTGAAATACATCTTCGGTGCGCCCTTTTTTCTGAGGGCGATCTGGGAGGGGAGGGAAGGAACTAGACATAGAATTATGTAATTTTCGGCAATAATGCCAGCCACCCACCGTGGAGCCCTACAAGGGGACGGTACAGGGACTGTAAAAACAGGTCCTGCAAACGCCAGCTGTACATTATCACTATAACCAAATATAATATAACCTAGGTTGGTTATTCACACAAGGTTAACCCTTGCTGCCTGGAAAAATTGGAAGTAAATGGAAGCTAGGAGAAGATAGGAAAGACGAAAAGTGAGAGAAAGACGAAGGCTAGAGGGAGAGACAGACAGGAAAAGGCAACTGCCGATTTCCCCCGGGTGGGTCAGTCCGGGGGTGCCGTCTATGTGAAGCAGAGGCCAAAGGGGTGTGTTGCCTCCACCGGGGGGCCTTAAAGGTCCAAACACCCAGCATCAGCTCAACCCCCAGGATCCCCCTTTCCCCAGACACGGCTAAGCCGTGCACGGCTACACACGGGAGGGTCCAACCCTCGTGTGCTCGGGTACGTGTTGTCGCAACACACCAAACGCCTGCTGACACAGACGCCCCTGCGGGGATGTGCTAGAGGTTCTCTGTTTGAACACTGCCGTCAGACAATGTTATAGATGTTTACTTAATTACTCATGTGCAGTTGTTTAACATGATCAGTTTACAAAGTCCCAAAGTCATTAAACGCAAGAAGTTCGAACTTTAGGTAAATCCATGTCACATCCATCATTCCCATGCTGGCAGCTCCCATGGACACTAGTGGAACATTTCTCTCTAGTAATTATTGTATGAAACTCTATGGCACACAGACCAACAAGAATATGTATCACTCGATCACTGCGAACACACCCTGTCGGAACACTTGCGTGATGAACAGCACAGGCAGAAGGGAGCGAATGCTTTGGGGCTGCCTCTCGTTTCAACATGTGTTTGACATTTGAGATTTTGCAACCTGAAACACCAGACACACAAAAAGACAGTGCACACAAAGCCACAAGACATCTCAGCTTTCCCAGCCTTTGCCCCACTGACCAACGAGGTAGGGCACAACATGGCCTGCGTATGTGTTCAGCCATGCAGACAGCCACGGCTGGGCCAGGGCAGGAGACACACACTCATCTACCCTAGTGTGCGCTTATTCACATTACCTCCAACATTATTTAAGCATCAAATGAAAAATTTTGAATTGGATCTCCAATCACATTGCAATTCTTGTTACTTAAGCAATCAAATCGGTCTAGTTGGTACAAGTCCATAATGGTAGGCAGTGCAAAAACTTTCAGGAACACTAAACAAAGAACAAAAGACCAAGCACTTGCAGTGTTTCGTTCCTTTTTTAGTGTCCCTGGAAGTCTTCGTGCTGCCTACCATCGTTCAAATCTTGTACACCATAATTCTTCTACTTCAAAACAACGCTTTACTTATTTCACATTTTGTGATTTTGAATTGGAGCTGACAATATGTCTACAGTGAAATCTCGATATAACGAACTTTAGGGAACTACGGCAAATTGTTCATTATTCTGAAATATCATTATAGAGAAAGCCCCAAAATTAACCATTTTACCCATCAGCCCAACAGTTTATCAGTTGTCACTGTATGAGCTATCCATAAAAAACATCGCAGGTAGCTCTGGCTTGCGCTGTTGCTATTTTTCATAGCTTTCACCACCATGCACCGCACAACCGCAGCACTAAACAGTAATACCTCATTAACTCGAACTTGCATATCTCGAAAAATCAGCTAATTCGATATTTTCCGCGGCACCGAACCATTTTCCATACATGCCATTTATTTATTGCAATGCATCATGTAACCGCACAAAAACAAGGGACAAAGAAGGAACACACAAGACAGGCATGGATGTCTTGTGTGTTCCTTCTTTGTCCCTTGTTTTTGTGCGGTTACATGATGCATTCCAATAACGACCACCAACTAGCCCGCTTATCCCTGTTAAATATTTATTGCCCTTAATTTTGAAGCATTCTTGGGCCAAATTGAGGATATCTCGAAATCTTGACTGAGAGTCGAACAAGAACTCTGCCGCCAAACCATTAAACAAGCTTTGCACAAGGCTGCCGCACCTACCACAATGTGGACACTTTCCGCAAACGTGAAGTCGGAACCTAGCGGCACGACAACTTTGTCAAGCAACCATGTGGCAATTCATGTGATGGGGCAGATGTGTGCCCACAGAGGAAGGAAGGGAGCGTACTGTAACGTGACTGAAGCCAAACCTAGTGACCCAACATGTGCGCAGTTGGGTTTAATGTTCCCGCTTTGCAGCCAGAGCCCTGGCAGGGCAGCCAGACAAATGCGCACTGAATGAAAACTGCTGGCACAGCTACTGGAAACCAAACATTCTAGCAAATCTCGATTCTTACTCCGTAATCTCGATGTAAGAAGTGACATGTTGGGCCACCACTGTGGCTTCACGGAGCATTTGCTTGCCGAGAATCGCTGGGTGATGCAACGCCCTCTCCTATATTTTTCCTTCCTCCACACATGCACAAATGCAGGTCCTACAAAATAGCACCCTTGATGCAGTTCATTTTGTTCGCTTTACGCAACACATGTGATTTACTATCGGAGGTGATTTCCATTTTAATTTTATTCAATGTAACGCATGCAACACGCAATTTTTTTGTTCTACGCAACGTAGAATAAAAATGCATGTGCTGAGTGCATTCTGGTACATCTTGCTTGCATAGCATGTATTCGTGAATGCTCACATCGTTTTCTGCAGAAGGGCTCCCAGTAAATCCATAAGTCCGCATTGTAGTGTACGGCAGTATCACTGGATGGCAGCGCAGCATCCATGACTATATAAGGGTGGAATAAGTCCTGTTGGGCACTTGCCCACCCAGAGAGTTGGCTGCTGTGTCATTCGCTCACTTGACACGACGTCAAAAGTGGGCGGGATCCGTCCCCGCTGATCCTGTGCTTGCAGCTTTGACACACAGCCTGGCCCCACCATTGCTGCTCTTCCTCGAAGAAGTCACCTTCCCTCCGTTATGGCCACCATTCAAGGCTGCGCTTGGACGTCCGCTGCATCGTCGGCCGCTCCATTCCTACAAGGTATGGGGTCCACCGCCAGCATTTGACTTTGAGAACCCTAGCTCCTGGCCCTCATGGTTGCTCCAGTATGAGGACTACTCGTTCGCCACAGGACTCTATGCTGCTCCGACAGAGGTCCAAGTGCGCTCCATGCTCTACTGCATGGGCCCTCAAAGCCAGGGTTGTCCTCGCGTCCACTACGCCGCGAGAGGCGGACCTGAAGGACATCGCCTCCATGAAGAAGGTGTTCACTGACCACTTTGTCCACCCGCCGAATGAGATGTATGAGTCGGTGTTCTTTCACCGCCATACATAGCAACCGGGTGAGTTGGCCGACGTGTTTTTCACTGCGCTCTGGACGATAATCATGGTCAAGCGCTGCAACTACTCCTCGTGCCACGTCAAAGAGCAGCTTGTCCGAGACCATTTTCTCGTAGGCTTGCGTGACCACAAGCTCTCAGACCAGCTTTGTCGGAACCCGAGAATGATGTTGCACGAAGTGCTCATGTACGTTCACCAACATGAAGACGTTGATAACAAGTGCAAAGCTTCAGACTTGGCTGATTCATTGTCGCTCGCTGTCAATGCCGCTTGCCTTCGCAAGGGAAACCAGTGCCAGCTGATAATACGACCCAGCAGCCGCGCCCATTCTGCGGGCGTACACCACACCCTCGCACCAACTGTCCTGCTCGCAGAGCGTCCTGCAACTTTTGCCGCAAGATTGGCCGCTTCGAGAACGTGTGCCTCAGGAAAAAGTGCATCAACGGCAAGCACAACCAGAAGCCTTCTGCCAGCTGCATCGAGCTACATGCAGTTGAGGGAGAGTGCCCGAACGCGAGGTACTTGTCAATACGCGGCCCACTTCCCTTCAAGGTGGACTCCGGCGCCGAAGTTACTGTCATACCCAGTCCGTTTCCCGGCATCCCCTCGAAGCTTCAAGACCCCAAGAACAAGTTGAGAGGCCCCGGCACCCCGGCAACAACATCCTGCTGGTCATAGGCACTTACGTCGCTACCATCTCTATGTCGCTATCATGTTGTGGTACAGCAAGTCCCCCAAGCAGCTGCTCTACGTCCTGGCAACCAAGACAGTCCCACTGCTGGGCTTCCCAGCAATCCAAGCCTTCGGCGTCTACATGTTTGTCAACCAAATCTTGGGTACTCCACAGCCTACTGGCAACATGTGTCTCGATACCAGCTTCATTCAAGGACTAGGGACACTCCCCGAAGCCCACACTATCAAGCTGCAAACCAACGCTACGCCTTTCTCCTTGAGCGTACCCCAGCGCATTCCACTCCCTCTCCGCGATGTCATCAAGACTGAGGTAGACAAGCTAGAAGCAGAGGGCATGATTCGTCAGGTGGACACGCCAAGTGACTGGTGTGCTGGACTGGTTGTCGTCCTCAATGTCTCGGACCTCTACATGGCTCACTACAACACCGCATACAGGACCACGGTCCCGGCCGACGGCTCCTATGGCCTTGGGGTAGTACTTCTTCAGGAGCAGCCGTCAGATGAGCATTGGGCCGTTGGTTTCGCATTGCGGTCCCTCACAGCCACGGAATGCTGGTACAGCCAAATGGAGAAAGAAGCTTTGGTGGCCAGCTGGGTGGTCCGTGGGCTTCAGTTCTTTCTCGAGACAGACCATCAACCTCTGGTGGCGCTCTTGGTGTCTATGGAGATTGACCTGCTGCCACCAAGGATCCAGCGGTTTCACTTGAAGCTTATCCGTTTCCAGTACCAAGTACTTTATGTACCGGGGAAGTTGTTGGCAACTGCTGATATACTATCACACGCACCGCTAGATTCCCTTGCCGGGTGAATCAAATCAAGTTTTTTGCACAAGAGGTTGTCCGCTCCTTCCCAGACATCGTCTCGTCACAGCTCGAGCACCTGCGACGACAGCAAGTACAGTCCAATGCTTCAGTACTGCGCCATTGGCTGGCTCTGGCAGTGCCACTTGCCTCTACATGTGAAAAGGTACTGGCAGTACCAAGGGGACCTCAACGTCTGTGAGGGACTGCTTCTGAAGGGTCCCACATCGTTGTGCTATCTTCCCTTCAGCGCCGCATGCTCAAGCTTCTTCATGATCGGCATCAAGGCATCAACTGGTGCAAAGCTCTGGCTCGGGAATCAGACTGGTTGCCGGGCATCACCAACCAGATAGACAAACTGGTGGCTAACTGCCCTACGTGCACCGAAACCAGAGTGCAGCACTCAGAGCCTATGCTGCCGGCAAACACTCCAAATCGGCCCTGGGAAAAGGTGCTTGTCAATCTTTTTCATCTGAACGGCCAGGACTACGTTCTTCTGGTGGATTACCGGTCATGCTTTCTGGAAGTCATCAGCCTGCGCTCGACGACAGCACCTGCTGTCTTCAATGCCATCAAGAGCACCTTCGCACGCCATGGGATCCCGAGACTAGTACACAGTGATAACGGTCCTCAGTTTGCTGCAAGAGAGTTCTCTGCCTTCACCCAGTCCTACGGCTTCTGCCATGTCTCAATGAGCCCCCATTTTCCACAGTCAAACGGGGAGGTAGAACGGATGTTGAGGACAGTCAAGGACCTGCTTCAGAAGGTGGATGATCCCTACCTGGCACTTCTGGCATACCGGGACACCACTGAGGTAAATGGAGTGAGTTCATGGGGCCAGCTCAATGCCCCTGCTCCTACGTAGTGAAGACTCCGATGGGTGTACTCCAGCACAACCGGATGCACCTGGTTCCCACAACGGGACATTCTGTGGAATGCACTACCAGCCCAGCTGAAACTCCCGTGGTGGCGCAGACCGCCAGGTCCACAACAATGCTTGGAGCTGCTCGAGCAGCCTGAGACCAGAGAACCGCATCGCCTCGGGAAAGCACTTCCACTGAAAAGGCACCCCCGCAGTTCTACTTCTATGCCACGTGTCTCAAGGTTCAGCAGAAACATCTGCAAGCCAAGAAGGCTCGACCTGTCAATGTTTTCTTTCGGAGTAAGAGTTCCTCTGTTTTGTTGTTTTGTTTTACCAAAGGAAAGATATACCGTATTTACTCGCATAATGATCGCACTCGCGTAATGATCACACCCCTGAATTTTGTCGTCAAAATTCGATTTTTTTCTTTCCCATGTAATGATTGCACCCTGAACTTGTTGCAGCGATATGTCATGTGCCAAGTCTAGCTAATGATGATCGTGCTTACCATCTGTCAAATGCTACGTGAACGACTCTTGAAGACATACCAAGCGGTCTGCACACACCCAACATATTAAGCAGATGCCCCATTGCATTCCTTTCATCAATTTCCCCACTTCCATGAAAAAAAACTACAATCAAACTTGCCTTCGCTTTATTATTTGTAGGCTTCATAATGGTTTTGGTCAACAACAACATAAAGGGCATCTTTCGATTCTTCTCATCTGCACTCGTGGGCATGCAACAAATTGTGGGCGGCCAAGTTTGCACTGATACGTTAGAAGTGTACCCTATTTATATGCTGATGCCTGTAACGCAGCTAAGATATTCGCCCACCCTTAGTGGAAACATGCCATATTAGGATAGCAGTGAAGACAAATACTGCAGTTTCCACAGCATGCCCACCATGTGTTTCTATGTCACTGGCAGCTAAGTGCACCAACTCTGTTTCTGTCCCCTCAAGAGTGGACATGGCTACATTATAATTATTGTCGCAAACTTTCCAATATTATTCATATTATTCATTACTGATATGGAAGAAAGTGTTTCAATGTGCATAGAGAAGAAAAATAATCACGATCAGCGCGTTTGGCTTGCTCCGCAGGCTGCCATTTTGTTTTTGTGTCCCGCATTGACAGCGGCAGCCGCCTGCTTGTTGACCCGTTGTCATCTTGCAGTAAATGCGGGAAGAAAAAAGAAAATGTTTCTTTTTGTGGGACATTTAACCTGCGTAATGATTGCACCCCTGAATTTGAGTCAATTTTTTTGACAAAAAAGTGCGATCATTATGCGAGTAAATACAGTAGTGTACGATAGTACCGCTGGATGGCACCATGGCACGCACGACTGTACAAGGGCGGAATAAACCCTGTTGGACACTTGCTCAACCGGAGAGTCGGCTGCTGTGTAATTCGCTCGCTTGACACGCATCGCCTGCGTAGCGTAGCAGAAAGCCACATGAGCATTCCCGAGTACATGCTATGCAAGCAGGATGTACGGGTGAATTTAGTGATGCTGAAATCGCTGGGATGGCTAGAAACGGAGGGGACGGTGAAGGTGATGACGACAAAAGACATCAAAAGGTGCCGACATCAGTCGAAACAAGAAACACGCTTCCCTTGCTGAGAAATAAAGCGCAGCGGAAGGCACGATCGGCTCGTGCAATGTGTGAAGCAGCTCGAGAACACCTTTCTAGGTCCAAGTGCTACCACCAAGAAGATCAACATTACGCACTTTTTATGCACTGAATAAAATGGCAGTACTGCAAAACGGAGCTGTTTGATATCTCTGGTACGATTTTCTTTCTTTATGTTTGAAACCTTTACGAAGAGCCAGTTTAGAAGCCCTTATTGAAAAGCTTGTCAATAGTGGTGAATTTTTTAGAAGAAACTCGACTTTTCATAGCAATTTCAACGACTTTGCTTATCTCGAAAATTCCCTTATCTCAAAATTTTTTCTAGTTTTTACTTCTTCGAGTTGATGGGATTATTACTGTATATAGAATGGCCTACACAAAGGAGACGCTGATGCCGAGAAAACCAGCTACAAACAATAAGCTCCATGTCGTCTATAAAGTGTACTGTATCTTTTGTTTGCTTGTTTGTTTTTCATTTTCCATGCCGTGGGCACCCCAACTGTCTTACTCGAAGTGAACACCTGAACTATTCCAAAGTGCAAGCGCCTGTAAACGACACCATCTGGAAAGTGCGAATGTGTAGCATCCCCATGAACGCAGATGTTACATTTTTCCACTGGCTGTAGAAAGCACGAAAGAAAGGGCGAAATAAGGAAGAGACACGCCTCTGTTGCTAGGTGACATTTGTCTGGGTGGAGCATACGCTCGCAAAACCTGATGCGTCGCGTTGCCTCCGCAATAATAATAAAAAAAGAGAAAAGTCCCCTTCTGACATTTATTTCCTCCAGTGCCGTCTCGGGTTTTCCGCATCTATGCCGCAGCACCCGCTTTCTGCGCCTTGTCGTCTGCTAGTCTACTCTTCCGGTTGCCTTAAAAAATACAGGGAAATCTAAGAATCCTCAGATTTCTGAGTATTCGTTTGTTGTACTGAGGCATTGCTAACATGACACAGAAAATGAATAATGATTGTTATTCTGAAAAGTTCGGTGTTCTGAAGTTTGCAGTAGTGAAATATTTTTACATTGAAACTATGAGCAGTCAGCAGGGGATTTCTGAAAAGTTTGCTAATCGGAAAAATTTGTTTTGTGGTGTTCGTAGTAATGAGGTTTCACTGTATTATCAAGGCATTGGTGGATAACTTTGATCATTTTATGTCACTCAGTACTATGTGTAGTGTCAATGGTCTTGTTGAACATTAGCATTTTGTGAACTCGTGCATTGATCGTCATGTTTATTTAAAAACAAAGAAAGTAAATCATAAGCTTCCTTGGATGAACAGCGAAATTTTGCACTTGTCACACCACATCAGCAGGTTGCAGAACTCAAGAAAGTCCACTCCTGAAGATGGCGCTATCTTTGAATGTTCCAAGGAAGAACTTTGATTTCATACTAAATGTGCTAAAGACTTTTTTCTTTTTGGTGCAGTTCCCTTTACCACTTAAATCAAATGTTTGCATGTTTTGGACTTGCATTTTACTAACTGCAACGCCTAGTATCTCTTTCAGGATTGACAACACTATTACTAATGATCTAGTTATAAATTCTAATGCTGAAGTCGAGGTTTTGACGGAAGCCCGTCTGGTTGGGAGGCGTCATGAAGAAGGGTAAAAAGGACACCAACCACTGAAAGAATACAAGAAATGACGCTTCGGCTCCCCTGATAAGAGCCTTGTTCACAATGAAATAAAGGCAGTGCGATACACTGTTTACATAGCTTTAAAACATGATGTAAGCAGCGCGTGTAGATGGGGGGAGGGTTCTGTCATTCTGGTTGAGGGTGCTATCTGTCATTTGGATTAGGAGGGATTCCAAGTGGTGTTTCGAAGTGAAATTTTTTTTCTTTTTCTAATATCTTAGTGTTATCCCAATCAATCCTGTGACCCAAGTCCCCTGCATGTTCTGCCAAGGCGTTTGATGCAACTTTTTTCTCTTTCACATCCTTGACATGCTGCTTCAACTGCTGTTGGAAATTGCCTGTCTTGCCGATATATACGCAGTCGCAGTCTTCACATGGAATCCCATAGATGATGCCAGGAAACTTTTTCTTCGGAAGCTGGTCTTTCACATTTACCAGCCGATGGCATAATTTTTGGAATGGCACGTGAGCTACCTGGATGTCATAGCCGTGTAGAACGCAGGCTGAACCCTCGCTCACACCGGGCACATATGGTATGGGGGCATATTTTCTTGGGAGCACACAGTCAGGCCTTGGGGGCTGAGACAGATGGCATTCCACCAAGTTTACAAACGACCTTGGATACCTAAATGCCGTCAAATTTTGGTGCACTTCTTGTAGGTCAGCAGCCGGGCATTGTGGTGTTGTGCAGATACGCTTGGTTCTGCCGACAAGAGAGGCTACTACCGATCTCTTCTGGTTCATGGGGTGCATTGAATTAAAATGCAGACAACTGCCTGTGTATGTGCTCTTTCTGTACACAGAGAATGCCAGACTGTGCCGGTCACGTTTCACAAGGACGTCCCCCCCCCCCCCCCCCCCCGAAAAGGAAGCTCGCCATCTTTTTCTTTCTCGACTGTGAATTGGATACACGCTTCAATACTATTCAAATGCGACAAAAATGAAGGAATTTCTTTTCGCTGAATTATGCAGAACACATCGTCTGCGTAACATAGGAAACTCTGGGCAGCGAGTTGAAAGAGGCGAGTGCTCGATGCTCAAGCCATTCCATTGTTAAATTTGCAGCAGTTACCGAAACAGATGCACCCGTCGGTGTCACGTGCACTTGCCTGTAGAAGGTGCCTTCAAAAATGAAGTAGGTGTTCTCCAGGCAGAACAGAAGGAGCCTCTTCAAGTCAGCAACGTCGATGGGTGTCCTTTCTGATAGGGTAGGGTGATCGTCCAGAGCGGCAGTGCAAGTTTCGGCGGCGAGTCGAATAGGAACACTTGTAAAAAGCAACACGACATCAAACGAGACAAGTGCTTCCTGATCGTCTGGAGTAAAATGATGAATCCTCTTTATGAAGTCTTCAGAATGGCGAACTTGAGTGGCACCTACACCAAAGAGAGGGTAAAGAATGTTATGAAGGTATTTGGACAGTTTATGAAGCGGAGAGAGAGTAAAGTCAACAACTGGTTGCACCTGGACGTTAGGTTTATTGGCGAACCGTAGAGCGCCGAACCGTTAGTGCACAGAAGGGAGAAGGGCAACCCTCTGTGCCATGGGTCTACAAAACAAAACACATCCGTAAGAAGTTTCTGGAGCTCCCTCTGTATCTTGAGCGTAGGATCCTTCTTCAGATGACTGTATGTCGCCTCGTCCGCAAGCAGTGATAACATCTTGTCACGGTAGTCAGTCCTGTTGAGTAGCACCGTGGCGTCGCCCTTGTCAGCCCGAAAGATGACAAGGTTTTGGTTTTAGCGAAGGTTTTTGATACGTAGCCTTCTTTCGTCTATTGAAAGCGGGGAGACGGAGGGGTGTGCGTGAATCCACGAGGGAATGCCTATAGTGCTGGTTCGTGCCTCCTCCCGCTTTGAAGGTTCAATTTGGTCGATAGCATTTTCTACAGCACAGACCGATCTTTTTTGCATCCTTCTGCGGTCCGAGGTTGAAGTTTAAACCCAGGCTCCAGACAGCGAGTTCTGCCGAGTTAGGCTTGTGCGACGAGAGGTTGTGCACGGCGGACGCGGCAACGTTTCTGTGCAAGGCATCAATGGGTGGTGACAGTCTACCAAGTTTTCTTTCGTGAGCCTCCTGCGTACGACGGGATTGTAGCCTGGCCTTGAAATTTGCGTGCAATTGAATGCTTGCAAACTGGTCTGGGACCCGGTGCTCAAGACAACGGCGTGCGAAGAAAGCTTCATTTTCTAGATTCCTTATGAATTCCTTATTCTAAGATCCTGGCTTGTAAAAGGAGTTTTTCCGCCTTGGCAACCACGCTGAAGCCAAAACTGTCACTGGTGATAAATACGTTGATAATAAATATGCTGATTGTAAATAAGACGCATACCACACTTTCATTTTTCTATATTGTTCTGCTGTTTTATTAAGTTGCATACTGAAAGCTCTTTTGATTTTTAACCCTCTTTTGTTTGCTTTTTTGGAATTATTTGGTCACCAAGGTGACTATCGCTTATGATTGCAATGATATATGGCCAGTGGCTCTAGTGGCGACACTGGAAAGGTTCTTGGCTAATGTGAGCTCTATAGACGACCGATGACCCATCGTGGGTACACTAATGCTTGCGTAACATTCAATGCTGAACATTTCCAAGGGAAACACTATGAACCACTTTCCGTCTGGCCAAGACATGTCTATGTTGAAACCACCCACAATCACAATGGGAGTGGAGTCGGTAGGGGTAATCCAACCAAAGGTGCATACGCTTGGCATTTGCGACACCATCTTCGTCCGTATTAGGTGCCACCTGCTTACCCCGCGCACATTCCCGCTTCTGTTCACAATGGTATTCTTCGTAGGCATGCTGTGCTTCCGCAGTCCTCACTACACGCGGCCTAATCATTGCACGGGTGAAAGGGAACTGGGATAAGATTACGCGGTTTGCCTACAGAGTCAGTGATGTCAAACTGCAATTCATACTAAACAGTGTCTATTCCGGTTTTCTTTTTTTATTATGATATTTTTTTACCACAACATGTTTTGACACTTCTAGCAATTAAACGCAGCTAGGGCATACTCGGCAATATGCGCTTGCTTTATGCTTTAGCTTTTTTATCTCTGGGGTGGCTGCGATCTTTTTTCACCGACGCACACAAACCGCGAGAACCTAGTCTATAACAGATCGGCTGTAAAACTGCAAGAAAAAACATACTAACTGGGAAAATGTACGATCCGAAGTAACTAAAAAAATATGACAGGCTTCAGTTGAAGAGAAACCAGGCAGAGGCTGGCGCATGGTGTCCACAAATTATATTTTTAGCCGAGCCCGCTCAATCAGGCAAAAGCCCGATTCTGTCGATTCCTCTGCTCTTACACCGTCAGCGTGCTGGGCATGTTGCCGTCGTCTTTTCTGATCGGACTATTGTGGCACGTATTAGTGTGTCAACCATTGTCGACATCTACGTAATGTGAAGCTTCGTGGGAATTGTTGCGGCACAAGACGCCGATGTGCGTCGAGCTGGCAGTGCTCTGGCGGCTCAAGACACATCTTGTTGTTTTCCTATTGTGTGGTGTTTAAAGAGGGTGACGGTGAACAAAAACAAAACAGAGCTGGTGGGTGACTCCAGATGCCACCGAAGTGAAACGCGATGCCCACATCGTGAAGCCTGCAACAGGGAATAGCGGCGTGTGTGGATTGTCACCTACTAAAAGCGTGCAGTACGCTCCCAATGGCACTACACACCACGCGCTGTAGAACAGATAGGTGAAGATGCTTATCGCAATAGGTTTGGTGGCGATAGCTGTGAACGAGGTGTGCGGTTACCCGGGTGGAGATTGGCTGATACCGGGAGAAGAAACTGCACGCGCCGTCATTTTCACGTGACACGGGTGGCTATATACTGTTCTTGATCGAGCGCGCCTCACACCTTTTCTTGTTCACATGGGATCTAGCGGCCAGAAAATGTATGGGTAATTCCACGCGAAACGTCCAAGACCCCCAAAGTGAACATCTTTGATTTTCCTGAAAATATTTGGGTTAGATGGCTATTGTGTGAATAAGGTGTCGTCAAAGTATTCTTGTCAAAAAAAAATTTTTGTAATCACGTGGCCACTGAAATTTCCAGGAAGAAGGCAAAGTTGGCTGGAGGCAATTTTTTTTTTTCAAGTCTGAAAGTAGGTGCAATAAAAAATTTTATTTTAGAGCAGTGTACTGGCATCCTTCTTTCATATTACATTTAATTGAATGCATTTTAGAATTTTCCACATTTATATGGCTCAGTAAAAAATAAAAAAAGTTTTATTGTGTTCAGAATTTTTTTTTTCATTTTTTTCATAACTTTTTAGCTGCAATAATGTTTCTTCCTTTTCGCCAGTTGCTATAGTGTTTGCTAAAAATAATGTGAAATTATTAAGAAACATTTTTGATGATGATATCTTTTGAGAAAAATACCTCCAAATTTGGCAAAAAATTGCTTCTACGCAAGAATCAGGCCAAATTTAAGCATTATGGCCCTCCAGATAAAAATATGTCAGATAGTGCAATACAAGCACCGACATCTTAGCTTGTGATATCGATCTTTCTTTCAGTAAATTTTGTTTGAAGCGAGAAAAAAAGTTTGAAGTCAGCAACCCATGTCATCAGTAGGCACTGCCGAGCTCAGACCTCACTGTGCAATGCGTATGTGCCGCCGGAGACTTTTTGGGCTCCCATATGCACTCCGGCTCTTTTCCAAATGAATGTTGACTCTGTCGGCTATGTCGCTTGGTGTCAGTCTAAACACTTCCTTAATGGCCTGTTTTCGTCTGGTTCATCCCTTGTCATTTTTGTGGCTTGGGACTGTCAGGTTGGTGAACACTGATTGGTGTGGGCATCTTGCACTAATAGTTAATGGCTAACTCTGTCTCCTGTTCGGTGCGGAGGCAGAGCAGGAGGCAACACGGTCACTTGTTTTCTGCTGTTCCACACCAGAATGAAGACGCTTGCTCACCGAGCTGCAGACGCTCATAGCTGGAGATAAGAGCCTAAAAATTGGAAATTTCTTGTCAACTCCTTTTTTCATCCACTCATGTTCAACTCTTCAACACATGAACCTTTACAGGCAAATTAAGGCCTCCTTAGTATTCATGCCCATTTTTTTACTTGAACTTCTCCAGTGTTTGAGCATGTGGTGATGGCAACCCAAAAAGTTCAAACCGTCACTGGCTTAAGTGGTGCAATAGTCACGTTCCTTTAACAGCAGTTGCTATGCTGAATCTCTAACCAAGCTCTGTTCTTTTTTCTTGTATTTTGGAATTAGGTACCCAGATTACTGTGATTCCCTTCATATTACTTTTGACCCAGTCAAACATATCCTCTGGAGACTGAATCTGGTCATGATACTGCAGGCGTGATCTTGCTGCCAGACATACGAGTGTACTGCCGACATCATTGCATGCGCTTTTGCCATGCAAAGTGGCGAAGAAATCCCATTCTGCCGATAGATCACGGTAGCAAAATTCAAAAAGTTATTTTTGTTCTTACAATGTGTGACGCTTCATCAGAGAAATAATTTTTTCTTTCTTCAGGCGGATCTTGTTTTCCTACCTCGAGCTGCACTCTGAAATGTGTGTACTGTGACTGTATCATGCTCCATACACTCAGAAACACCACAGAGAGACCTCTCCATAGTTGCTTTGCTCCTTGTGAAAATAGACAACTACAGGATGTAGTGTGGCTTGTACGTTTACCTAGTGGTACGGCAGTGGTGCATCCTAAGTATAAAACTAATTTTCCACAAAATCCAACACTATGACAACCTTGTGTTGGCTTAGGTTAAACTTCAGTTCTCGAAAGTAGCGAGCTGGCTGCTTACTGATGAAATGGTGGATCTTATGTTGATTCAACATGTCTGCGAACTTCTCAGAAAATTCTTCTGGCATCAAAACAATGGTTTCGAGTCTACAGAGGACTCCACTTATCCATTGCTGGACACGTTGTCTCAGCTCTCGGTGATACGGGCAAGACTTTGTGGAAGCAGATGCTCAGTGTGATTTGCACCAGGGCAGGATGTGCATTTGCGGAAAATACAAGTGTAGCCAAAAGCTCTTCATTTGTGTCCTTAAGGCCACTAGAATGAAGCATTAGTTTAAAGCTCTAATAACTCATGCAGACACACAGTGTGTGTGTACCGCTTCCACCAGACAAAACAAATTGTGGAAGACACAAAACGGCCAACGTTGAGAAGCCACACTTTAAATTGTAATTCTTCTTAGATTTGTCATGCATTTCCTTCA
Source organism: Dermacentor variabilis (assembly GCF_050947875.1). Lineage (NCBI taxonomy): Eukaryota > Metazoa > Arthropoda > Arachnida > Ixodida > Ixodidae > Dermacentor > Dermacentor variabilis. Next base: position 228,724,040 of record NC_134570.1, read on the forward strand.
GTTCATCGACAATAGTCGCTTTTGGTGGCCTTTCAGAGTGTCATTTTTCCCTGGTAGGCAATAAGACACTGAGTCGCCCTCGTAGAAAGCTCTGACAAATGACTTCACCTCCTCACTAACTGGGCCACCACATGTTCCTTGCCGCATGTCTAGAATCCCACTGTTAGTGTTGACTTTCATTGCCTCGCAAACTTACCGTTCCGATGCACCATCATTTTTTCACGAGACCAAGATTGGGGCATTAAAGTTGGGTAGTATTGTGTTTTTTTCTCCGCTTTGTTCTCGAGAAGACTCTCTTTTTCAGGTTTTGCATCCAGCAGACATGATCATCCAGGAGGAGTTACGTACCCTCGTGTTAGTCAAGCGTCAATAGCTGGCACAGTTTCGGGGACGTAGCTGTTATTCCCTTTGCGTTTTCTCGCAAAGTTTCCACTTTCTTTCTTTTTTTCGTACAACTGCTGTCCGTGCTGCAGTTGTTTCTTTTTGAAGCTGCTGACACCTCTTTCTAAGGCCTCCTTTTCTGTTCCAGTACCACCAGCTTCAGGCTCAATTTCACTACCTCCAGATAGTGTGTTGAGATGTTGTTCTGGCACTACCAAATTTGCCATCTTTTGAGTACTATACAACTGCCACTTGCAAGCTTCACTAATTCAATTTTCTGGAACTAGGCCAAGGGAAGGGTGGGCGTCAACAATGGCCAATGTGATGGCTGTCGACCCCCGGCAGTGTCTTGCATGTCTAAAGAATGGGTCTGAGCACAACTTGGAAGCGATTTTAGAAGTGTATCGATGAAGGTAAAATTGCTTGTGGTGTTTACAAATTGTTGCATCGTCATCCAGGCTTCTCTTTAAGTGCAGCGCAAGAAGACGCCGATCTATGTTGCTCAAAAGACACTCAGTTGTCAGTTGCTGCTCGCTACAGTAAGTTGTTTTGTGGCAGTTTCTTGGGCCGAAAGAGCATGGTGGAAGCTCAATTCCTGAAAATAGTGCCAAGCATACCTGTAAGCCTCCAGAAATAAGCTCGTCTTAGCTGCACTGCATTCTGTTGGTCTCACAGTCTAACATTTTGATATTTCTGACATACTTCAAAACATGTAGCACTGTAAATGGGAGATTAAAAAAACTCAGGCTGTTCAAGAAAACATTGCGCAATTGATATAGCAAACATCATTTTAGATTGTGCCTTCAAATATAAGTCTTGTGGAAAATTCTGATTCAGTTCAGGCACTCTAGGTGAATTTCGCAAGGATTCCAAATCGTAAGTTAATGCTAGAAACATTTTCTTACCTTTCTAAACAGAAGAAATCGATGCTGGAAAACATGGTACTGAAGCTTGGATTTTGCATCCATTCTCAAGGTGTTGGACCGAGCACTGTGCCTCATTCATTCCGATGTCCTTTCGTTGCGACTTCATTAGTATGCATTCCATTGAAAGCTGTTCAAAGGAAGCCTTGTCTGCTGCCTTCTGCGTCTGTCAGCTGATCACACTATTCTGATCTGACAAACACAAGAATCTGACAAACATGTAAAGGTAAACAAGTATCCCCAGAAAGATTGAGGAAAGTAGTTTTCTTTGCGTTGCTTTCACTAGAAACAAAAGAATGTCGAAAATTTTCATATGCAGTATTTATTTATACTAGCTGCTGTTTGCTTGGATGGCAGACGACAAGGAGAAAGCAGACAACACACAAACGACAAGGAGAGCTGCGGCACATACTCAGTGCCTACTGGTGGCATAGGTTGCTGACTTCAAACATTTCTTTCTCGCTTCGAAGAAAATTTACTCCTATAAAAATTTCTACATCACAAGCTAACAGGTCAGTGCGTATATTGAGCGATTTGACATATTTTTATCTGGAAGGCCTTAATGCTTAAATTTGGCCTGAATCTAGCAAAAAGGTCATTTTTTGACAATTTTTGAGGTATTTTTCTCAAAAAATTTACCTCTTGATAACTTTGAATTATTTTTAGCATACACTATAGAAAGAGGTAAAAAGGCAGAAAAATTATTGCAGCTGTAAAGTTAACGTAGTTCTTGCAAAACATTTCTGAAAACGCAGCTTTTTTCTTTTGCTGTTTTACTGAGCAAAATGTGAAAAATTCTAAAATGTATTCAATTACAGTCAAACCCAGCTATATCGAACTCGAAAAAAAACCCTATCAGTTTGATACAGAGCATAATTCAATATAAGCCTGCTAAATAATTGGATGTCATAAAAACACATACCATTTATAAAATCACTTTATTGATGAAACTAGCTTAGTTTCGTATGAAATAGTCCTGCATTTTCTTCTGCTTGGGCAATTTTGCTGCCTGTGACGCACGCACTTCTCCACATTGTCTAAGGAGTCAGAGCAGCTGAGGCCGCTTTTCTTGAAAAGCGACCATTATGGGCCAGTCGCTTGTTGCTCGATTTTTCAGTCGCGCGACCGTGGTGGCAAACTGATAAACCAATTAGCGGCGCACCGGAAGTGATCTTTCATATGTCTACATCTGGCCTGCTCCCGCGTCACAGCAAATTCCGTGTAGATTCCGAGAGCTCTTGCTGAGGATGATAATCTCCGGGATTGCGACTCGCGGGTCGCGCTCAGCCGGGCTTGCAGTTGTGAACATCAGTTGCCTTCGGTCGCTTTTTGGTCGCGAGTCGCAAATGGTCGCGCGACCTCCTCAAGTCGCTGGTGTGAATGAGCCATTCATTTCCGGGTTCTCCTGTAGTCATGCACTCATGTAAGCATTTGCACTCACAAGCTCGTCCACCGTTGATTTGTCAAGAGCTTCTGGAAATTCTGACAGCTCGCTCCAAACTTCGGCAACAGCGGCAACGGCTTCGTCGCATTCATCAGAATTTACAGTCATCATCGAGCATGTGGAGGCCGGCACGTCTGAAGCAATTTCGGATGAGCCATACGTACATGGCCGTGCGTACGCATCGAGCACCACGGGCACTGGGTCGCGAGTTTGGCCGCTTTAGCCCTAATCTCCCACTTATTCTTCAAGATCGTGCTGAGAGTGGGCGGGCCAGGATCATTCTTTTGCGGGGGGGGGGGGGGGGGGGGGGTCAACGGCTTGTCCGAGGCAGCGCGGTCCTGGTAGGGAGAGTGGTTCGATTGAACCGCGCCGCCGGGCTTCCCTGCCACCACGAGGGAAAGCCAACTTCTGGGGGCACTTTTCTGCCGTTTGACATTATATATCTTTTTGTTCGATGTAAACGTAACTTTTGCTCTATATACTCATTGTGACTATATTGTGTCCAGAAATTGTTCGATATATAGAATAATTCGATGTAAATGGGTTCGATATAGTCGGGTTCGACTGTACAATGTAATGTGAAAGAAGGATGCCAGTAAAATGCTCTGAAATGTAATTTGTTATTGCACCAACTTTAAGACTTGAATAAAGCAATTTACCTCCAACAAACTTTTGCTTCTTCCCGGAGACTTCAAACAGCGCTCACGTGATGAAATTCCTTTTTTGACGAAAATACTTTGGTGAAGCCTTATTCATGTAATAGCCATCTAGCCGAAATTTTTTCAGGAAAATCAAAGATGGTAGCTTTGGGGGTCTGATACGTTTCGCATGGGATGACCCGTATCCGATCACAGTCTGCAGCAGAGAACAGAGGCGCATTTCGATTATGGCCCGTTAGAAACGTGCGATATGCTCCCGATGGCATCACGTGCTCTGAAACAGATAGACGAAGATGCTTATCGTAATAGGATTGGAGGTGACAGCTGTGAATGCCGCATACGACGACACCGGAGAAGGCTTGCTGGTACCAAAATGAGAACCTGAGTCCGCGCCGACATTCTCACTTGAGACTAGCGCATGAGTATTGTGGTGAAGCTGCTGCGACAGGCAGCTATACACTGTTTTCGATCATGCACACCTCGCACATTTTCTTGTTTATATGGGATTTAGTAACAGGAAAACGTATCATACGATCGCAGTTTGGCGACGTACTGAACGTTGGCACCAAAAAAATAATGTTTTCTGAGAGCTAACAAACCGGTGAGAAATGTGTGTAACTCTATTGGGTCATTTTTTGTGTCCTCGATTGCGAACGTTGGCCCTAGAAAAACGTACGTAACGGGAACATATCAATGAGGTTCTGCTGTACTATATCAGTTATCTGGCTCATAAGACCTCATCTGTGGTCTGGCTTTATGCTGATGATTGTTTTCTGTATAAGATTGTTTATTAATTACTTAATTAAATTTTAGAAGGAAAAAGTGGAACAACTGAATGTCTCTTCTCCTGTAAATGATAAGAAAAATCGCAGCCATTTACTAATAATCCAAATAAACAGTGAATAGGTTTTTCTTTCAAAAAGCTTCCTCCACATTGTGCATTCCTGCAGATTTGTTTGCTCACATAATTCATGGGGATTTGAAAGCTGGCATTCAGCATAATGAAGACATGGCCCAGGACAGTGTTAGGACCATGTCCTGATTCAATGAACAAGAAGTTAAAGAAGAACATGACGTGACACGGCGGAAGCAGAAATGAGTCAATGCATGTGACATAAAGCAATGAATGAATGAAGGAAGACCACATGGAGTTGAGTGTGCCAATCAGTATAAAATGATTAAAGAGAAAATCGTACATCCACCTGTTTGTAGCAATTGCTACAAAGGAAACCCTCCTGGTCAAAAATTCCTCCTGGTCAGGGACTCGAACCCGGAACCACTGCCTTTCTGGGGCAGCCGCTCTACCATGAGCTAACCTAGCCTGGTTAGCGCAGATGGTAGAGCGGCTGCCCCGGAAAGGCGGTGGTCCCGGGTTCAAGTCCCGGACCAGGACAAATTTTTCTTCAACGCTGAGGCTTTTCTTTTGAGGAACCCGTATGGGGTTTCCTTTGTAGCAATTGCTAAGAATTGGTGGATGTCTGATTTTCCCTTTATTCATTACTTCTCTCTACCTTGCTGGTTTCCGCAGAACTACATCAGTATAATATGTGTCAAAGCAGTTTTAAAGTCTATGGAATGGAACATTGGTGGGACTGTAAACCAAACGAACTCGTGGATACTACAGCACTTCATTTTTTCTATTGATCTATTGAACTTGTAGATTGTAATGCATGTTTAGCGTGCAACTTGTGCTTTCGGGTTTTCTTGGATGTAATTAGTTGGTTTTTCTGTTGTATTAACCTGTGTACCACTTTGAGCCTTGTTCCCACACAAAGGTCTAAAAGGTTCCTGTTTTGTGCGTTCAGCCTAAAGACCATCCATAGTTTAGGTCCAATGTTTTGGAGAGTCCTTGCTGCTCGAACACAGGCAGGAATGGCCACTCACCAGTCAGCCATCTCAGGCAGGATGAAGTGCTGCCCCAGGTGGTGTTCTGCACATGCATGGGAAAGCATCACGGCTCCCTTGACTTCTCAGTGTTTCGTTAAGACTCCTGTGGCTGTAAACTCTAAGAGTTCAGACAAAACTCAATCTAATGGAACTCCTTGTTGCATATGCAAATTCAAAATATTTGAGCACAAACTGAACACAGACTCCTAACTTTGAATATCAAATTAAACATCAACGAATGGTATTCATGTGCTGTTACATAGCCAGTTTCTTTAATGCAGCATGTTGGAACATCACAATTGTGCTGCCCACAGTAAAAAATACACCAGTAAGCCATTACAACAAAAAAACACAAGCCACACTTGTTTATTTGACACTCATTCATTACCAAAGTTGAGTCAAAATTGCACTGTAAGTGTGGTCTCGTCAACCCGTATATTATTATACCGCATCAAATGCCCCTTAAATCAGAGGCAGTTGACCCTCCGCCAGTTGTTCCTCAGTGTCGTCAAATGAGAGTGCCACTAGCACCTAAGGAAAACAAAGACCAGCAGGCATTTGCTGGCATTTATGTTGCTTCAAAAAGCCCGTGCTTACCGACTTTGTTTGTTTGCAGAACCACCATTTTAATTTGCATTTCCGGCACTTGACTTTGGGAAGCTGTTTACACATATTTATATTGGTAAGGAAACAGCAGAACAAAAAAGCTTAATTGTCATAAAGGCATATTAATTACAGCTGAAATTTGTAAAAGTTCATGCACAAGCAGACGTCCTCATCGGAGAGCTGGCCAGTGCTCTGTCCTTTCACTCTTCCCAATTTTTGTGTGCCAGTTTCCATCGTGTCTGCCCTCTAGATCGAGTAGAGGAAAGGAAAGCTCTTTCGGTGTTTCACTTGAGAGGCATGGCCACTCGGGATGGTGCTCTTTCAGAATGTTGCCCTGCACTGCATAGAGGCTATATTTGGTATTCATTCTTTTTTTCATAGCCTCCAGTGGCTCTACCTCACGTGCCAAGATACAGGGCACCTCGGTGCCTGCAGTACTTCGAAGCTCTAGACTTAAGAGCCCCTGAAAACTGAACCAATTAGTTCTGTTCCTATAGCTCCTCTGTTGTAATAACTATGCGTTTGTCATGCACGTCTTGCTTGGGGAGACTTGCCGATATTGCACAGGTCTGCACGTGCCAGGTATCGGTGTAACTGCTCGGCTTGGAGAAGTTTTGTTTATTTATTGTTTGTTTATTAATACTGTTAACCCCCAAAAGGTCAGGAATAAAGATATAACCAATGTTTACAATACAATGAAGAATCATACATGCCACAATGAAGACGATAATGATGATGATTGATGATGATAATTATCCTAATAATAATCCAAATACAGTTACACTCGTCGTGTTATTGAACTAGCAGATCAGAACACTTCTTGACCTAAATGAACGAGAACATGCCCCTCGTTTAGAAATGTAATTATTGAAGAAGAGCAAACCAGTGAATCGGGCAGCATGTTCCATTCCTTAATTATTCTAGGAGAATAGCAATATTTAAAAGTGTCATTTTGTGTTAATGGGGGCTTGATACACATGCTACGTCAATGTGGGAAGCATGCGTTGGGTGATAATTTGAAGATATTGGACCCGATAATTTTAAGAGGAAGCTTTAGCTCGGGCGCTCTTATCTAAATGCATGTAAAAGGAGAATGCATTTTTCTCGGCAACCACTGTACCAAACTTGGTGAGGTTTGTTGCATTTAAAAGGAAAACTTAAAATCCAGTGACTGTTTGTTTCAAATTGTCGATTTAGGTTGTAAATTTTTCATAAAAAATTGGCAAAATCACAAATTTTCAGAAAACGAAGCTATCAAGTTTAAAACTCTGTAACTCAGCAATGAAAAAGGATATCACAATAATGTGAATTGCATATAATAGTGCATGTAAAGCGGACAAAATTGGTATGTCACACATAAATCGTAAAAATTTTAGCAATATAGAAATACAGCTTTTGCAGAACCCTTGTGCACAACGTAACAAATTCACATAAGATATAAATTGACATGTTAAATTTGTCTGCTTTCAATGATCCTAGCGGATGCAGTTTACAGAACCGCGTTACCTGTTCTTGATGCAGAGCTATTAATTTGTAAGCTTCGTGCTTCTATTTTTTTCAGACTTGAGAATTTCGGAAAATCTTCTTCATAAAATTCAAGCCCTAAGTTGAAATTCTGCTTCCAACAGTCACTAGACTTTACCTTTCGCTCTCAAATGCAACAAATTTTATTAAGATCAGCCTAAGGGTTATCGCGGAAAAATGTTTTTGCATTTTACATGTATTTGAATAGGCTGCTTCGGAGTTGGGCCCGAGCTAAAGCTTCCGCTTAAGTTTATTATGAATGATGAGGTCAGTCAGTCAAGAACTTTATTGAGGTACTGAGGAGTTTCAAGCCGTTGGAGATCCCACGCGGGGAACTGCTCCGGTCAAAACCGTAGGTGACGCCCAAGTTGGGACGGGAACGTGGTGACGCTCCACCAGTTCTTGGGCCCTCTGGACGGCCCAAGAACTGGGCCCTGATATTTGTGTGTCTGTGTCATCTCCTGATCCTGCTGTTCTGGTCAGTCACATAGCTTTTGCTGTATGCCGTGCAAGGATGCTTACGTTCTGCATGAAGAATGGACATGTTCCTCAAGACGTGGCAAGTCTCTTCGGGAACGTCAGGCCTTCCATCGGTCACTTGCGGCGAATGTGTCGGATTCTTCGTTCTGAAATTTGGCGGCTGGTACGCCTTCTGTACGACTGGTTGAGAGCTGTCTGCTACTCGCGCGATGCGCCTATTGTGGCCGAGAAGAAGTTTCGTTTCTACAGACGTCTATCAACTCAGACTACAGAATTCTGGTGGACACCAGCTGCTGCTACTCCTCCGGTCCAGACTCCCGCGCAGAAAGGAAAAGACGCAACCTGTCACCGCTGGTTTCCAGGTACTCGGTGACGTCAGGCTTCCTGACGAAGTTGCTGCATTGTTAAAGAATGGGCCGAAGTATAGCACGGAACCAAGAATTCCTGCACATGAGCTACTGGCTTTGAACAGGCGCATCGCAAGGAAAGCAGAACTAGAGGACCAGGAGCGGTGCCTCCTCGATGGGGTGGACTGCCTTCGTAGGACCGCTACTGGGAGCGCGCCACCTTCAACAGCTGTGATCTGGACAGTATCTGAGCTGGACAGTATCTTTCTTTAGAGACAATGAACTTCAGCTGTTACTGAGTGACAAAGAGGGCGGTTTTGTGATAGCTCCGTCTGCTGTCTTCAACAAAAAAGCCATTGAGGCTGTCAACAAGAACTTCATTCTGGCAAACGAGAAAGCTCAGAAGGTAAAACGCAAAGCCATTTCTTTGTTGGAAAATATAGGCCTCACCAAGCTTGTGAAAGATGTAAAACAATGTAAGGTGCTTGCTCTAGATTTTTTTTTTTCACTGCAAAAACGCACAAACCGGATGTGCCTTTCCGTACAATAGTCAGTGAAAACAACTGTTGGCAGGTTTTGGTTAGCCGCTTTTTGCAAAAACAGTTGAAGCATTTAACTATTGATGATCTTTATGGAATAAAAGATTCTTTTGATGTTGTTTCTTTTCAGGAAGACAACCATTCAGTAGCCGACATTTTTTCTGTTGACGTCGAAGATCTTTACTATTCAATACCGCATGATGAGCTATTTCGCAGTGTGATGACGTGCATCGAAGAAAGTGGCGAGGTAGATTTTCGCAATGCGACCGGGTTGTCTTCCGAAAGTTTCGTGTCCCTTCTTGAATCTTATTTAAGTGCAACTTTTATCCGGTTCGAAAATAACCTTTTTATCCAGAAAAGTGTGTGTATTGGTTCATGTGTGGCGCCTGCTCTTTGTAATGGGCCGCGTACTGGGCCGCGTCCACAAATGCGGTGGCTTCACGATCCGTGTCGATGCGGTCGAGAATCGCGCGGGCGCCGGCCTGGCACCTACCCACGTTGTGTTGTGGGTGGACGTTTCTGGGAAACGGTGAGACTTTGTAGTTGTCTCTAATTTCGCTTGGTAGGGTAACTGCGTGCTCGAGATAGAGAGAAGGGGAGACATTGGCTTCATTTAGGATTAGTCTACCGGCTTTGGACAAGGATAGGTGGAGTATTTGCGCCATAGTCTGGGCCTCGATCACTTTGTCGATGTTGTTGTGCATGCCTAGCTGATAAACCTTTGCTGTACTTGCTCTTTGTGGAATGCCCAAGACCTGTTTGATGCTCTTGCGCATGAGTGTGTTTAGTTTCGTCTTTCTTATTTTCGTCCAGTTGTGGGCAGAGGCGACATAATTAATGTGGCTCATAAGAAACGCATGGTATATGCGCAGAAGGTTATCTTAGCAGAGACCCTTCCTGCACCCCGAGACTCTGTGGATCAGTCTGATCATGTTTTCAGTTTTGGCGGTTAACTGTTTGATTGTGTGTCCGTGGCATCTGGTGGCTTCGATTAGGAGCCCAAGAATGCGTATGTGGATGACTCGCGGCATCTGTTGTCTGTCTCTTGTGTGTAGTGCGATCGGAAGTTCGCCTAGAGGAGTTAAGTAGCGGACTCCTTGGCAAGACTTGCGAAATAGTAAGAGTTCCGATTTCTTGGAGGATAGTTTCATTCCTGTGTCTAGTAGGAACTCTTCCCTGGCGTCTAGGGTAGACTGTAATGCCAGCTCCATGTCTGCCAGGGAGCCTCCCGGGCTCCAGATGGTAATGTAATCTGCGTATAGAGCGCAGTTTACGTTTGAGATGTTTCGTACTTAGTCTGCGAGTCTCTTCATCACTATATTAAATAGTAATAGAGAGATGACTGAGCATTGCGGTGTTCCAACGGAGCCCAGCGTGTAGGGGTCAAACTTAAGTTGTGAGACTCGCAGTAGGGCTCCTCTGTCTTTTAGGAAGAAGCGTACGTACTCCTAAAACCTCTGACCGAGGCCAAGGCCTGCCACAGATTCCAGTACGAAGCAGTGCGAGATGGTGACGAATACTTTCGTGAGATCGAGGGCGAGGATGCCCCGAACGTCTCTTGTTTTAACATCGAAGATCTGTCTCTTTAAGAGTAACATGACATGTTGGGTGGATAGGCGGGGCCAAAACCCTACCATGTTGTGTGGGGGGAGTTCGTGTTCCTCAATGTAGCGTGACACTCGGTTTTGAATGACGTGCTCAGCTACTTTACCCACGCATGAAGTAAGGGAGATGGGGCGTAAATTGTCGAGGTTAAGTGGTTTGCCAGGTTTTGGGATGAGGACCATCGTGGCAGTGTACCATTGCGTTGGTACCTCTCCTGTTTCCCATACGTGGTTGATGTCTTTTGTGAATAATGTAATGGCTTGGTCGTCTAAGTTACGTAACAGTCGGTCGGTTACCCTGTCGGGTCCTGAAGCCGACCTGCTCTTTTAGTTGTGTAGCGCCTCTCGGACTTCTGCTTCCGTGAAGGCAGCGTCTAGTTCGGAAGTGGTTTTGCACTTTATGCTCGGGTAATCGTTGGGGTGAGCATTGCCTAGCGGAATGTATCGTTTGGTAATTTCTTCCAGGAAGGACTCTTCCGTTCCCCCTTTCTCTTCATGTGAGTGTAGAAGTTGGTCTAGCACGTGGCTTTGATTATCATTCGTTTGGCTGTCATCTAACATGCGTTTCGGGGAGTTCCACTTACCTGCTGTCTGCATGCGGCCATCGACTGCCGAACAGAGTTCGTGCCATCGTAGTCTTGTGAGCTCCGTGCAGTATTGGTCTATGTCTCGGTTGAGGATCGCGATGCATTTGCACAGGCGTCTGTTGAGACGTTGCTTTCTCCATCGTGCAAGTATCGAAGCCTTGGCCTCGAGTTAGTGTGCAAGGTGAGCATCAAACCTTGGGACCTCCAGTTCCGTGTGTATGGTTTTCGTGGCTCTGGTTACGTCGCCCTTTATCACAGAGAGGAGTTCCGCGACGAAGTCGTACATGTTTGTATCTCCCTTCCGCAACTTACGGAAGGTATCCCAGTCTGTGCGTATGATGAAGTGATCACTGCCCAGGTTCTCTTGCGTGTTCGTCCATGTGTAGTTTGCAACATTTCGAAATAATGTGAGGCCCGGCGTAGTATCGAGCCGCTGTCGACGTACCCAGTCTGGTGGGAAACCTGTGGTCTGTCACCAGGGTGAGGAACAAGTCGTCTATTGCCTGCGAGAGGTTGTTGCCACTAGGCTTGATTGTGGGGTAACCCCACAACGGGTGGGGGGCATTGAAGTCACCTGTGATAATGATCGGTGAGCTTCGTGCCAATGATGTGGCTTTAGTAAGGATCACGTGGAAGGATTGGTGGTAGTGCGCAGGGGAGCTGTAGACGTTTAGTACAAAAACACTTTGTTTTAAGAGTCGGTTAGGTACGAGCTCAATTAGAATCTCCTTGATGCGACTCTTTTTTGGTAGGACATCGTGAATGTGCGCGAATTTTCTATTGACGAGCGTGGCGATGCCTCTCCTGGCGTCCCCTCCTCTTTGGGAGACAGTGCTGTATCCTGAGAGCGTAAGGGTTTCGCATAGGGTTTCCTGTAATAGTATTACGTGTGGCTTTTTGGGTTAAACTTTCATGTACTGTTGCAGCGAGGATTTGCGTTTCGCATAGCTAGCACAATTCCACTGCCAAATTTCTAAAGTATTCTATGTCGTGTTAGCCATGATGGTTTTGCGAGGAATTTATAGGTGCCGAAGGGTGTGTCGTCATGTCCATCTGTTGTGGCTGACTAGCTTTGTTTTTAATTTTTATAGCGACTTTGTTTTCGTTGGGTACGAATTCGCTAGGGTACGAATACTTTCTAGGTTCGCTCGAGTGAGGTGCAGAATTTCACCTAGGATGTCTTGCTGTGCATTACTCTCTTCTTCCGTCTCTGGGAGTGGAGGGGGTTTGCGTTTGGCTGTGCTTACTTTTACGTTTGTCTCTTGGGGTGGTGCTTGTTTGGAATCTTTAAGGTTTTGAATCTGCTGTTTCGCGTCATTAAGCTGCGCTGTAAGCACTTGTATGGTGGCTCGGAGACTCGCTAGTTCCTGTCGTAGGACTGTGACTATCTCACTCTCATGCTCGGGCAATGAAGACCGCGTTACCTGTTTGGTAGATGAGGCGTTCCGTTGCTGCTGCTGGTGTTGTTTCCCTCGTACTCGGTCGGCCCACGTCAGTTCGGTGTGGCCGGATATAGGGCGCCCCCTGAAGCGGGAGCGGCTGCTGCGGACGGCACTGCGGCACTTGGGTGTCGGCGTGACTGAGCGACTCCTTGTTGTCACTTTGGAAATTCCTGAGGTGGCGCTTGAATCACGGTGACTGGCGCCGCTCAGTTCTTGGGAGCGGCCGCGGCCGCGTTGGTTGCGTCTGTGGCAGCGTTTCTGTTGCACAATGTAAGGGACTTGAAACTTGCGTTTGCAGTTTTTGTCGGCGGTGAGGTGTGGTCCGCCGCACAGGGTGCAGTGAGAAGTACACTAGTGATCTGGTGGTGTTTTGAGGCCCCACTTTCGCCACCACATGGTGCTGGGGTTAGGGCAGACATCCGAGCATTGACCGATGTCACAGTTGTAGCAAACTTCCGTGTGTCTGCAAAAGAGCGTGCATCGAACAATGCTTGCTCCGCAGTAGATGTAACTTGGTATTACTTGCATTCTTTGGAAAAGGATTGTCACGGCTGTGGTGTTCTTGATTCTCTTCACCTCCAAGGCGTTGGGGTTGCGTTTTGTGACGATCAGTTCTTGGAGTTGGGAGTCGTTGAGCTCGAGGTCGATTCCTCGGACTATGCCTTTGCAGGTGTAGGGTGGGGCAGGGCAGGGTGGGGCAGGGCATACCGGGACCCGATACGTGGTGTCCTTCATGCGAATCTGTTGCAACGTGGCGTATGCTCTCACGTTACGTTCGCTGGGGGTGCAGATGATGAAAATATTCTGAGTTATGTTGGGGCATATGGAGTCTTTCGTGAGGTCTTGAGGAGCCATGGCTGCCGCCATTGCCAGGGCTTGCTCAACCTGCACTGGTGTGGATTTGGGTACGTTGAGGCCGTCTCGGGGTCTCACAATGATACGGAGCATGTCCCTCAGTAGCTGAGGAAGTTTCGAGGTAGTGACGAGGCGCTGGTATGCGCTGTTCAATCCGGTGGTGCGATCGCCGTCCCTTCGTCTGCCACGTGTACTTGACGAACTTGCTCCTTTGGGTTGACTGGCCTTGCCCTTGTGTGGTTTGCGGTTATATGCCGCGATCCAGTCCGGGTCATTCGCGTCTTCCGGCGATATCGTCTCACCGGTGACGATTTCCATGGTGGTAGTGAGTGACTTGCGGTGTTAGCCCTAGGCCTACCCGCCTTTGCACGCCGAAGTTGAAAATTCGAATGCAGAAAATATTGAGAAAGGGTCCACCCACCGAAATAAATCCGGTATCCACAGAATCCGCGTAACTTGCTGCTTTCCTTCGTATGTGATTCTTTCGATTTGGGGTGAATAACCTCGTGAAATCATTGATGATATTGGGAGCTGATGTTTGCTCGTCCGCACTAGTCGGTGCCCCACTCTGAATGATGAGGAAGATAAATTTTAATCTGTCCATTGTGGCCGAGGTTGAAAATTTGAATACAGAAAATGTTAAGAAAGGGTCCACCCACCGAAATAAATCCGGTATCCACAGAATCCGCGTAACTTGCTGCTTTCGTTCGTATGCGATTCACTTCGATTTGGGGTGAATAACCACGTGAAATCATTGATGATATTGCCACATGGTGTGGCACAGCAAGGGGACTGAAGAAGAAGAGAAGGAGGTTTGTCTCAGCATCGTGCGTCAACAGTTATGTTTCGTGAACTACAAACGCCCGGATCCCCATTCAGCGTGTATACTTCAGCAGGGTACACGCGACAATTTGGTGGAGCTTCCTGGGTACACCCAACTTATGCAGGAGACCCCACTGGGCAGTTAGAACCTCGCACAATTGGAGTTGACTCCAGTTCACCGCACAAGCCGGCGAATCCGAGGCCTCGCCCCAGAATTTGGAAACCTCCAGGAAAAAGTGATGACTACGACCACTGCGACTTCTACGGAAAGGGTGACACCGACTTACCTAACGCTGCTGAACTCGCAAGTGCCAACAGCTTTTCATGGCGACACATTTGAAAATGTGGAAGACTGGCTGGCGGAGTTCGAGCACGTGGCTGCGTTTAACGAGTGGGACAACAACGCCAAACTCAGAAACGGCTACTTCAGCCTCCAGGATGGTGCTCGCAAGTGGTTTATGAACCGCAAAAGTGCCCTGTCATCCTGGCCTAATTCCAGCGCAAGCTACAGGAGACTTACTCCAGCCCCGATCGCCAGAAAAAAAATGGAGCGAGCCCTTCAGTCACGTGTACAAAAGCCCAACGAGAGTGTCACAATGTACGTGAAGGACATGACGCGTCTCTTTCAGTGTGCCGATCCGAGCATGGCGGAAGAGAAGAAGGTGCGTCATCTGATGAGAGGCGTAAAGGAACAGCTCTTTGGAGGTCTTGTTCGGAATACGCCCAAGACTGTCGTGGAGTTCCTCACCAAAGCCACCGCAATGGAGAAGACGCTTCAGCAACGGTCAAACATGTACAACCGACAAGTAAATTTCGCCTGCACTCCTGATACGCCGTTAGGCTTCGGGTGCGACGTCGTCTTGCTTTGCGAGCTGATTCGCTCAGTGGTTAGTGACGAGCTGCAGAAGCACCACGGTACGTCGCTACCACCAGTCAGCTCCCTTGCCAGCGTCGTACACAACAAAGTACAGCAGGCACTGCAGGCATCTCTTGAAGCGCCACCTCTACGAAGTGAGTCCCGGCGCAAGACTTATGCAGAAACATTACTGAGCCCCGCCCAAGCTTTCACACCTACTTATGTTGCGTCGCCAGTCGCATTGCAATCGACGCAAGCCGCTCCGACAACTCCGCTACCGTACTTCGACGACCGCCGAACACCCACAAGGAAATCAGAGGTTTGGCGAGCACCCGATCGATGGCCGCTATGCTACCACTATGGCAGCTGGTCATGTGTGTCGGGAGTGCCCCTATCGACGACTAGGACTGTGGGGTTTTTCGATCGATTCGCCTCGACCTAGGTTTGGCCAGAGGCCTCCCGACATCGCAGAATTCATCGAACAGCAGTGCAGGCCGGGCGCATCGCAGCGGCAGTAACGCTCACCCTCACCACGGCGATATTTCTCTGCTCGTGATACCACCTCGAGGACGACGCAAGGGAGATCACCAAGTCCACGCCGGGAAAACTGACGTCAGCGACCTTCCGAGGTGGGGCCACTGATACTTGATGCACTGAAGACCTCGCATCGTGCCAACCGCAATACAACGAAAACACGACAACGCCAGAACCAGTTCCCGCAAACAAGATTTCACTGGACATACCTGTGTTGATCGACGGCAGAAAAATGAGTGCACTTGCAGATACCGGCGCCGATCATTCTATTCTTAGTGGCAAACTGGCGAGTGTTCTGAAAAAAGTTACGTTGCCCAGGAACGGGGCACCAGTTCATACGGCAGGTGGCCACGTCGTCACACCACTTGGCTTATGCACGGCGAGAGTAGAAATTCATGGTGCTGCTTTTCTCGCCACTTGTCTGGTTCTACGCGAGTGTTCCCGCGATTTAATTCTCGGGATGGACTTTCTCCGCGAATATGGCGCCATTATTGACCTCCGCGAGCGCTGTATCACTTTCTCGATGCAAAGGGCAACAACACAGACTAACACCGTTGGACACAGATCCGCACTTCGCGTTTCGGACGACAGCATCACGATACCGCCGCGTGCGAGTGTTATGGTTCCGGTCAAGTGCGACGAGCTACAAGACGGTGAAGCCATTGTAGAAGGCAACATTTCTATGTTGCTGACTCAAGGTATTTGTGTAGCACGAAGCCTTGTGGAACTTCGTGATAGCCAGACAGCGGTCCTCATTACCAACTTTACCTTTGAGCATCGGCACATTTTTCGTGGCACTGCCAACGCCTACGCCGAACCATCAACGGACATCATCAAGTGCTTTCCTTCTGAAGTGGACACAGATGACGGTTTGCTCAGAGACATCGATGTAAACTCCAAGCTTACGGACGACCAAAAGAGCACACTGCAGGAGCTCTTGAACGAATTCCGCGCGTGCTTCGCTCCGTATTCTAAGGTGGGCTAAACACCAATCACGAAGCACCGAATAATGACATCCACCGACACACGCCTCATCAAACAACAGCCTTATCGTATCTCACCGAAAAAACGTGCGGCAATTCAAGCCCAAGTCAAGGAGATGCTAGATGGTGGTGTCATTCAGCCTTCGCACAGTCCGTGGTCGTCCCCGGTCGTTCTGGTCAAGAAAAAAGACGGAACGCTTCATTTCTGTGTTGATTATTGACGCCTCAACGATGTCACCAAGGAGGATGTGTACCCACTACTACGTATCGATGACTCTTTAGACAGGTTGCGGCGAGCTAAGTATTTTTCGTCTCTTGATCTAAAAAGCAGTTACTGGCAAATTGACGTAGATGAACAAGACCGCAAAAAAAACTGCTTTCGTCACTCCAGATGGCCTTTACGAATTCAGGGTACTTCCTTTCAGGCTCTGTTCGGCGCCAGCAACTTTCCAGTGAATGATGGACACCGTTCTCGCTGGTCTGAAGTGGTAAAGCTGCCTCGTCTACCTCGACGACGTGGTTGTTTTTTCAGCGACATTTGACGACCACCTGAAACGACTGCAGCAAGTTCTCGAAGCCATCCGATCGGCTAATCTCACCCTTAAGCCTCAGAAGTGCCATTTCAGCTACAAGGAGCTCACGTTTCTGGGACACGTGGTCAGCGTGGAAGGAGTTAGCCCGGATCCCGCGAAAACTAACTGCCGCTGTAGCCACGTTTTCCTCACCGACCGACAAGAAAGGTGTCCGACGCTTCCTGGGCCTTTGTGCATACTACCGGCGTTTCATAGAAAATTTTTCGAAGAAGGCGGAGCCACTGACTCGACTCACGAGGGACGATGTATTGTTCGTCTGGGCCTCAGAGCAAGAGACTGCTTTCACTGAGCTTTGACAGCGTCTAGTGTCAGCACCAGTTTTGGCCCACTTTGACGAGGAGGCGGACATGGAAGTTCATACAGACGCCAGTAACGTTGGTCTTGGTGCGGTGCTTGTACAATGGCAGGAAAGTATTGAAAGAGTGATCGCCTATGCAAGTTGCACACTATCGCGTGCAGAGACCAACTACACCACTATGGAGAAAAAGTGTCTTGCCGTCGTATGGGCGCTGGCCAAATTTCGACCTTACCTCTATGGCCACCCATTCAATGTTGCGACCGATCATCAGTCGTTATGCTGGCTTGCAAATCTGCGGGACCCTTCTGGACTACTGGCCCAGTGGAGTCTACGTTTGCAGGAGTACGACGTGACCATCGTACAAGTCGGGCCGCATACACGAAGACTCTGACGCACTCTCACACGCCCCTATCGACACTACCGACCAAGACATTGAGGACGACAGCGTTTTCCTTGGGGCCGTAAGCATTACTGATTTGTCCACCCGGCAGCGCGCAGATGACACACTACGCCCTATATTCGAACGTCTGGAAGGACGAAACCCATCAATACCCCGGCACATTGCTCGAGGATTGTCGTCTTTTTGTTTACGACATGGCGTCTTGTATAAGAAGAACTCTGTGGCCACCAACAAGACATACCTTTTGGTTGTTCCAGCAGGCCTCCATGCCGAAGTTTTATTCGCCTGTCATTACGAGCCTCCGTCTGGCCATTTGGGCTTTACGCAAACGCTTGATAGAGTGCGCAAATCCTACTACTGGCCGAAACTTGCCGAGTGTGTTAAGCGGTACGTCCAAGGCTGCCGTGAATGCCAGCGCCGAAGGTCCCCAGCTGTGAAGCCTGCGGGATTGCTGAATCTGATTGACCCACCTGGCAAACCTTTCCACCAGGTCGGCATGGATCTTCTGGGCCCGTTTCCACTGTCATCTTCTGGCAACAGGTGGATAATCATCGCCACAGACTATTTAACGGGGTATGCTGAGACAAAGGCGTTGCCTAGAGGCACAGCTTCCGAGGTTGCCCAGCTTTTCCATACAGAGCATCGTCCTATGGCATGGCGCCCCATCGCACGTCATCACAGACCGAGGCAAAGCCTTTACAGCGCAGCTCATTCAAGACGTTTTTAAACTCAGCTGCACAACCCATCAAAGGACAACTGCCTATCATTCGCAGACAAACGGCTTGACCAAACGACTAAACAAAACGATGACTGACATGCTGTCTATGTACGTAGACGTACAGCAGAAGACGTGGGACGAGATACTCCCATACGTAACGTTTGCCTATAACACTAGTACGCAAGAAACAACACGCTTCACCCCGTTTTACCTTGTTCACGGCCGTGAAGTGCAGACTATGTTAGAAGCAATGCTGCCGTGCGACAACATCGATCACCTCGATCTCGCCCAAGATGCCGAACTCTTCGTGCAACGCGTGGAAGAAGCCCGTCAGCTTGCCCAAGTGCACGTAAAGCAACAACAGAGCATCGATGCCCAATGTTGCAATCTCCACCATCGACAAGTCGAGTTCCAACCTGGCGATAAAGTTTTTGTCTGGACTCCCGTGCGCCAAAAAGGACTATCCGAGAAGCTTTTGAATCGCTACTTCGGACCTTACAAAGTGTTGCAGCGAATTAGTGACGTGAATTACGAAGTCCTTCCTGATGGAAGCCAACCTCCTCGACGTCGACAACCGCAATCTGAGATTGTGCACGTTATGCAGTTGAAACAGTACTATACCCCGTAAAATTCTACGTTTTCAGCCGCTTAGGTTAGTTTTTGTTGTTGCTCACCCCTCAGTGCCTTGTGACTACATCGCACACCACAGTGATTGTGACTATAGCCTATGTGTTCGTCCTAGGCCATCTCAGCGCTCTCACATCAAGCCTATGTATGTTTTCATTCTTTTGTTGTTGTTTGTTTTTTTAAGAGGAAGTAGTGCCACATGTTGTGGCACAGCAAGGGGACTGAAGAAGAGAACGAGGTTCGTCTCGGCATAGTGCGTCAACGGTTACGTTTCGTGAACTATAAACGCCTGAATCCCCATTTAGCGTGTATACTTCAGCAGGGTACACACGACAATATCGGGAGCTGATGTTTGCTCGTCCGCACTAGTCGGCGCCCCACTCTGTATGATGAGGAAGATCAATTTTAATCTGTCCATTGTGGCGTAATTTGTGAAGCAGGAAGATTTGCATTCCAGCTAAATTCACTAGGGGAGTGACAATGCACTTGGTGGCGCGTCTATTTAAAAAATGTCTTTACACTTGGCCCACGAATAAAGGCAGGGCCCCTGCAATATCCACAAGGCCCAGTTGGGTCTTGAAACAGGTGGTGTGCTCACCTTAGCTGTGTCCACTAGCTGGCATGCACTGATTTCTGCACGGGAGAGGCACCAATAGTGGGCACTAAATAATGCAGACTGCCACACTTTTCTTCTTCCCACTGTCCACTTTTAACGTGATTGGAATTCTCTGGGAACTTGATCCAGTTTGCGGTATGCATCCAACTCCTTGCACATGACCCTCCCCTGCAGAGCCGGCGACATGGGCCACACCGGGCACGAACAGACAACTTGCCTGTTTGTGGCCAATCCCCAAGCGTGCATGCACGTGCCAAAGTGACGCAAGGGGGGTGTGCAGCCTCAGGCACAGTAAATCAATATCTTCCTCGCTGTTGCAGTTTTCCTGGCTTCTGTGTCATGTTTGGAACCATCCAGACCTAAAGTTTACTGACTCCTTTGTATTATGTTTCCACTTTATATGTTCCTTCATGTTACATAGAATTTTAACGCTGCGGTCAAGTAAATTTGCTGATGCACCAGCAAATTTGCTCTTGCATGTTGCTATGAAGACAATAAATATATACTCGCAGTTAAGCCTGTCAAGCCCCACATGTGTGGTCATTGGCATGTCCATTGCAATCCTTGAGGCATTCTGGTTGGTGGCTGCAGAAATGTTTCCCCTTCTTTACGAGATGGCTGTAAAGCTCTTGTTGCAGTTTTCTATGACATATGCGTGCGAGCATGCTTTGTGCAGGCTTGCATACTTCAAAAGTAAATACAGAAACAGGTTGAATGTGGCTACAGATATGCATCTCTGCTTAAGCATGATGACACCATGTATTGACAAGCTGTCCAGATTGAATAGACATGGCACTTTTGTTTGACCATTCTTTGCCAGGTTGCAATAAAAGGCACCTGTTCCATGCTCCATGTGTTTCACGCTACATTGCTGCCATGGAATGTGTGTGACACGTTGAAATTTCCCCCAAACAGCTGACTACTTTGGCTGAGGTTGCAGGTGTGAATTGAGCTGCATAAGCACTGCCAAGGAAAACAGCAGCTGCACTGACAAGTGCCCTTGCCAAAACACTGGCTTTTGGTTTTTGCACATTGCCATTCTAGAGAAGCGAACTCGCAAGGCAGTTTCAATGTAAAATGTAGCCTTCATAGATCACACGTGCACTTGAGTAGCCGTTGCCAGAAAGATGGCGCACTGATGCATAACGCTAGGTGCCACAATCATTACTGCACAAACAGCGCAACACATGCAACAAGCCAACATATTCGGCAAAGCGATCCATGTTTCACTGGCTGTCATCAATAAATTACTAACCTGGGTTTCGCCCACTGAGGTGGTGGGCCAGTCGGTCGGTAACCTCGTACTGGCTCTCTATGAGGCGTGCTTCAAGGTCAGCATGGCCAGCTTCCCTGAAAGACAAAAAACAGTTGCTTGGGCACATTGGCTCTTCTTTACACTAAGGTGAGCTGTGTCCACAATAATATGAGCAAGAAAATAAAGAAAGCTACAGTTTTGATAGCGATGCATTGGACAACTACACAAAGTACGGTTCGTAGATTTTTAGCTCTGTAAACTGCAGCAAATATTTGCATACAAGTTAAGTGAAGAAGAAGCATGGTGCACGCATGCACAGGAAAACATACAGATCCCACTTAATGTCTGCATTAACTGTTCTGTCCCAGAGGCTGGCACTGTTTGCTATGCCAGCGTTGCAACAGCAAATGATCACGGTCATCAAGTGAGGTCAGTTGTTGTTCACGTGTGTGCATATAATGCCGTGCTTGTTAATTTAATAGGTAGGTAAATGTTTACTGCAATTTACACGACTGATAATGCTATGAACCTTACTTTGTGCCTAATACTTGGCCATTGCTATCAATGCTTTGCTTTTAGGTGAAACTGTGGCTTCTTTGCTTGTTTGCTTTGCTTCTTTGAAACAGCTTCTTTGCTGTTGGACCAATGAGCTTGAAACCACCTATTGCAATCAGACAGTTTGGCTAGAATCAGCCAGATACACCAGTCCCATAATAGCTGCTGTATGACTCATCCCTGTTATAAAAGGAAATGTTAAGAGCTGTCGTAGACACGATGAGGGAACAAAAAATGTTTGGAATCTCTGCGTACGTGCATAGGCTTCAACACAGTCTAAAAAATGCTCCATCAAGCTGTGGTGTCTCGGCAGCATTTACCCCACTAAAGAGACCTTCGCAGTTCTATTTCTAGGTCTGGAAGAAAATTGAAGCTCCAGTTATGCATCATGAAGCCGGTTGTCCAATAAAGCACAGGAAGTGCTACACTTAGTCAAGACTGCTTAGCATACCAGATGCCACTGACCCTTCCTATGCTCCCACTTGGCTGACCACTGTCATAGCTGTGACTGCAAACCGACAGATTAACAGGAAAATTAAGGAGGCATTCCACACTAAATAGATGGGACAAGCTTCTGTTAGTCAGGCATCTATCATGTTGACAGAAAAAGAGCAAACTTATCTTTGTAGCCAGTGTTGATAGGAAAGGCCAGCTGTGACGTGTTCTCATTGTTTCAATAATCCTTTGTTTTGTGTTCTTTTCCCTGTATGCTTGTAAGAGATACTTCAGAGGCATTAATGGAGTGACTGACTACTGCATGACCTTTGAGGCTCTCCGTAACTGGTCTGTGCCGATCTTGGAGGCCATGGCTACCGACTTGACACCATGGCCAATTTGACATATTGCCGGGATTCTTCCTTCAATTTGCCCCTCACTTCGTTAACACTTTCCTTGCCAAAACTAGAGAAAAATGACCCTTTCTTGATGGCATGTAAAACTCCTTGACTGGGACCTTTGAGGTATTTCATACAAAATAAATAAATAAATAAATAAATAAATAAATAAATAAATAAAAACAAACAAACAAATAAAATAATAAATAAATAAATAAAAAAGGTCTTAGTAAGGATTATATTTTTATTGAACAGAGCATCAGGGTTGCAACAATATTGGCATGCGCTAGTTACGCTAGAAGACGAGGATAAAGAAGTGTGCGTGGTAGCTGCTGCAGAAACGAACAGTAAACAACCGTTCACTTGGAACTGACTGCTTGCCTTTTCCTCTCGCGACAAACTGGTGGAGGTGCAGGGTACGCATCCACCATATGCCGACTGGTCCTGAACGAGAATCCACCGACGCCAGTACCTCGGGGACGGCAGAAATCCATCAAAGCAGCCGCCATTTCCAAGGTCTTCCACTGCAATACAATCCCCTGGCAAGCTCCGTGAGGAAGATGTCAACAACAACCACAAGCCAAACCGAGGGGATCCCAAATGCTGCTGAACCATGCATTGTTAACGCACCTCGCTGTGATGTGTGGTGCGCGACATGGTGCGGTGATAGGGACGGTCATGAGCAGACGACAAAGAGTGCGCGTGCCGAGGCAAATTCCGTGCTGGAAGGAGAAAAACGACAACGCCGAAGAGCGTCCAGCACGTGAACACGCGGTGCCAGAAAAACAACTAAAAGAAGAAAAGCAAACCAATTAGAAAAGACCACGGGGCGTCAGGCAGCCAATCCGAGAATGCCTAATCGGCTAGAAAGAAGAAAAATCGTGGTGCGCTGGCAGAAAGAGGAGACGCCGGGGAGACACCAGGAGAGTTCCAGGAAGCGACGGCAGGAGGAGGTCAACCACCGGAGCGGGCGTTGAAGACGGGCCGTCGGGTTCCGGATCCGAGCCACCAGGACTTCACCCGACCGGGGCCTCCTGCCAACCTGTTCCTGTGCGTCGCCCGTCTACCCGAGCGTGCCGCCAGCTCCTCAAGGCCAGTGAGCTTCTGTGCTCGTGGGTACGACGGGAACAGTCGGGCTACGGGCCCGAGTTCTACGCCAGCTGCCCTGCCAGAACGCCACCCCCGTTTGTCGTACCGCCGGCTGCCCGAGGCCGGCGTCCGAGCTTCTGTGCCCGTGGGCAGGACAAGAGCAGTCGGGCTACGGGCCCGAGCTCTACACCCAGCTGCCCGGCCAGAAAGCCGCCGCCGTCTGCTCGTGCCACCAAGCCGCCTGGTTTACTTCTCCGAGACAGAGCTGGCCAGCTCCGGTCGCTCGGTCAACCAACTTAGACCACGACCTTTGGTGAGACTGGCGCCACTCCTTTCACCAGCTTGTCGCAGCGTCGCAGCTTCGAGACTGTTATGTATCCCTGCCGTCGTGGCAAGCCCGGACTCGCGCACTACTTAGCTCCATACTAGCCCCAAATGTGTGTCTTAATGTGTATTTGAGTGTTTCTTTTATGTTTGCTATTTTCTTCTATTTATTTTTTAGCCTTCTTTAGTTCCATTAAACGTTTGTGTGTGTGTTCGAAACGAATGGCTTTGTCCTCATTTGGGTTCTCGGAGGCTCCGCCTGAGAGAACCATCAGAACCTTTTGAGTACCCGAACCTTTGTCCCCATATTAGGGCCATCACACTCGCACACCTAACCCACTCCATGGAAACGCCTTTAAGGACATTGAAGACTGGTTGGACCACTTCAACCGGGTCGCAGCCTTTAACGACTGGGACGATTGCCGTAAGTTGAAGAACGTCTACTTTTTTCTTTTAGATGTGGCAAGAGTACGGTACAAGAACCACGAAGCCTTATTTACCAGCTGGCAGGAGTTTTACCGACTGCTTCGTGACGCCTTCAGCACCCCCGAAAGGAAATAAAGAGCTGAACAGGCACTGTCTTCGAGGTTCCAAATACTGAACGAAATCATCGCCATGTTCATCAAAGACATGATGCAATTTTTTTGCCGGTCTGACCCACTAATGCCAGAAGACAAGAAGGTGTGTCTGTTTATGCGAGGCGGAGAAGAACAGCTTTTCGCAGGCCTTGTGCGCAATCCTCCTACAAAAGTAGTTTGTTCGTTCATGAAGCAACAGTCATGGAACGTATGCTTCGGCAGCGGCTCTCGCAGGATGAACGCCAGACCACCATGACTACTGCATGCTCTCTCGTACCTGCAAATGATGACAGGGAGTCCCTTACTAAAATAATATGGCAAATCGTTTGAGAAGAACTGCAGAAGGGTTATGCATCGGCTCCAGCACCTCCGAGCGCCGTGGCTCTTACGGACGTCATTTGGGAGGAACTCGGCAAAGTGGTTCATCCCTCGCCACCAACACGTACCGAGCCCTCCATGTTCTCATAAGCAGATGCTCTTCGGGTTTGCGCGCCGTCAACAAGCCGTTTCTTGCAGCCACCTGCTGGGATTCCTCGACGCTTCCCAAGTCCAATCCACGCACGAATCTGCAAGCAGCCTTTCATACTTGTCCACACAAGTTTTCAGTATGGTGTGCTCCCGACAACAGTCTGTTGTGCTACCACTGTGGGGAGGCTGGTCACATGTATCGCGACTGCCAATACCAACGGATTGGTCTGCGGGGATACCATCCGGATGCCCATTGCCCGCGCTATGGCGAACGCCCACACAAAATCGAGTAATACTTAGAAAGTAGCCGGCTTCCTCCTGCCCCGCATCGAAGACAGTCACCGCCGCTGTCACCTCGTCGGTACGCGTCACCAAACTGCGCTCAACCCGCCTATGATTCCGCTGGAGTCAACGTTGGAAGCCCGCGCCATGGAAGCTGGAAATGCCGACCTCTGGGGGTGAGGCCGCTGTCATGCAAACCATCAAATATCCTCCGCCGACGCCACCCCTCGCGATGTATCGCTGACTCCTTCATTCGAAACAGCCAAAAGAACTTCCGCTGCTATTACTGCTTCCATTGATGGTTATCCGGTAACTGCATTTGTCGATAAGGGAGCTGATTACTCGGTTATGAGTGCCTCACTGGCCACTCGGCTACACAAGGTGCTGACAGAGTGGGATGGCCTACATCTGATTACGGCTGGAGGACACCTCGTGACACCCACTGGACGATGCACCGCCAGACTTACAATTTCTACTTCAACTTTCGTAGCGTCTTTCCTTGTGCTGCCCAAGTGTTCTCGGCTGGTTATACTGGGCATGGATTTTCTCCAGGAATATGGGGCAATCATTAAACTGCGTGACTTGTTCATGACTTTTTCTATGTTTCTTCGAATTCGAGTGTGGAGAATGAACATCACCGGGCGGCTTTATGCATGGTCGATGACTGCGTGACGTTACCACCTTGAAGTAGCATCTTTGTCCTCATTGAATGCCCCCAAGACCAACTAGGAATAGGCATCGCCGAAGGTAACCTCACCATTTTGCTGGATCGAGAAGTCTGCGTCGCACAAGGTCTCATAGAGCTACAAAATAGGCAAACCACGATCCTAGTTACCAACTTAAGTGGCAAATACAAGCACTTTGTGAGGGATACCACCATGGCCTACTTAGAAACGGTGGCCGAGTCCAATGCCTGTGCTTGGTAACGACAATCTCAATTGCGGGACCAAGCGATGTGGACTTGACCAGTCACATCAACTTCAACCCACAGCTAGATCAACCCGAAAAGGAGAGGCTCCCCACTCTGCTATTGTCATTTAGCGACTGTTTCTCCCCCACGTCGAAGGTCAAACACACTCCTTTAACCAAACACAGAATCATCACTGAACCAACTGTCCAACCTGTTCACCAACACCCTTATCGCGTGTTGCAAAGAGAACAGGATGCTATTCGTCATCAAGTTAAACAAATGCTAGACGATGATGTCATTCAACCATCGACAAGTCCTTGGGCTTCACCAGTTGTATTAGTTAAGAAGAAAGTTCACTACGATTCTGTGTCGATTACCGCAAACTGAACAAGATCACGAAAGAAGACGTTTACCCACTTCCTCGGATTGACGACTCTTTGGATCGCCTGCGACATGCCCGTAACTTTTCTTCAATGGATCTGCGTAGTGGGTACTGGCAGATTGAAGTTGACGAACGGGACCAGGAAAATAACGGCGTTTATAAAACCTGGTGGTCTATCAATTTAAGGTCCTCCCTTTTGGATTGTGTTTCGCTCCGGCCACATTTCAATGCATGATGGACACAGTTTTATCTAACCTCAAGTGGCACTCGTGTTTAGTCTACTTAGATGATGTAGTTGTTTTTTTCCACGACGTTTGAACAACACATCCAGCGGCTTGAGGCAGTTCTTCAAGCCATCCGCACCGCCGGCCTGTCTCTGAAGCCTGAAAAATGTCCCTTTGGCTACGAGGAGCTTAAATTTCTAGGTCATATTTTCAGCAGCACCTGCATGTGCCCTGACCCTGACAAAGCCATGGTAATTGCTCTGTTCCCGATACCAAAGTCAGAGCATGATGTCCGCCGATTTTTAGGGATTTGTGCATATTGCCGCCATTTTGCGCCCAATTTTTGTGACATTGCCGAACCTCTGCAACAACTCATCAAGAACGATGTCCCATTTGTTTAGGGTCCAGCACCCAATCTGGCGCCTTCCACTACCTTCAGTGATGTCTACAGACACCACCGATCTTTAGTCACGTTGACACCGAGGCCGACACAGAAGTGCATACTGATGCTAGTAACATTAGTCGCGGAGCGACACGCGCACACTTTCAAGCTGGTGTTGACTGCATTATTGCGTATGCCAGCCGAACTTTGTGTGCTGCTGATAAAACTACTCAGCAGCTGAAAAGGAATGTCTGGCAGTCGTATGGGCTATCCAGAAGTTCCAGCCATACTTGTACGGACGCCCCTTCTGTGTCGTCAGCGACCACCACTCTCTCTGCTGGCTGGCGAATCTCAAGGATCCTTCAGGCAGTCTCGCAAGATGGAGCCTTCAGTTGCAGGAATTTGATGCGACAATTGTCTGTAAGTCTGGCCAAAAAAAGCACGGACGCCGACTGTCTCTCCCGCACACCCGTCGAACCCGCACCACCAGATACTGATGACGACTCTGGTTTTCTTTGTACTCTTCCGTCTTTAAACCTAGCTTAACAGCAACGCCAAGATTCTGAGCACCAGCCCTTGATTGAATGCCTTGATTGAATGCCTTGAAGGAAGCCACTTACAACCCACGTGGCAGTTCGCGTATCACATGTCCTCTTTCTGCCTACACGGCAACATCCTATACAAGCGGCACTTTCACCCTATGGCAACCGTTTTCCTGCTCGTTGTTCCCGCTCTTCTCCGCAACAACATTCTATCTGCATGCCGCGACGAACCAACGTCCGGGCGTCTTGGTTTCACATGTACTCTGGCAAGGATCAAGCAGAAGTACTACTGGCGAAAACTCACAGAAACCGTGAAGCGGTACGTCAGAAGTTGTCAAGACTGACAGCGTTGCAAAGTTCCACCACTGAAACCAGCCGGTCTGCATGAGCCTGTACGACCTCCTTGCTCACTTTTTGAACAAGCCAGGATGGATTTACTTGACCTGTTTCCCAAGTCTTCGGCTGATAACTGCTGAATCGTCGTCACCGATGACCTCACTCAATACTGCGTAACACAAGCCGTTCAGTGAGCTACTGCTTCAGATGTAGCCAACTTTTTTGTCAAAAATATCGTCCTTCGACATTGTGCTCTCACTGTCGTCATCACAGACTGTGGTACGGCCTTCACTGCCCAGTTGGTCCGAGATATTCTGCAGCTGAGTGGAACAACAGCGTCTCAACAAAATGATTGCGGATATGCTTTGCGGATATGCTATGTTGCCACGGATCATAAAAATTGGGAGGAACGGAATCCTGCTTGGTCCTTTGGTTGACTGAAGTCTAAGGTGTTCCTGATTCTATTTGCGATTACCTTAGTAAATACCTTGTAGGCAACGGACAGTAAGCTGATCGTTCTATAATTTTTCAAGTTTCTAGCATCCCCTTTCTTATGGATTAGGATTACGTTGGTGTTCTCTTCCAGGAGTGCAGCGGTAGCATAGAGGTAGAGCATCCACCTCACGTGCAAGAGGACCGTGCTTCGAATCCCGGTGCCGCACAATTTTTCACCGGATTGAAAAAAAAAATCCACGTGTTGATAAAATTGCATAAACAGGCCTGGAGTGCGGCCTGATTCCGATGACCAGAACCACTAACGCACTCCCTCACCAGAGCAGGATGCCAGTACTTGGCCACAACCTCCTATATGAATACAACAATCAAACCCCGGCCCTCAGTCCCCAGCAGCTGCGAAGCAACTGACCACGGCGGCGGTCAGACCTGCGACGCAGCAGAGGGTGCTAAGAAACACTGGCTCCGGACAGGCTGCTATTGGAATATGAACCTGGCAACGTTTAATGCTAGAACGTTATCTAGTGAGGGGAGTCTTCCAGCGCTATTGGAGAAATTAGAAAGCAGTAAATGGTATATAATAGGGCTCAGTGAAGTTAGGAGGACAAAAGAAGCATATACAGTGATAAAAAGTGGGCATGTCCTGTGCTACCGGAGCTTAGCAGAGAGATGAGAATTAGGAGTCAGATTCCTGATTAATAAGGATATAGCTGCTAACATACAGGAATTCTATAGCATTAACGAGAGGGTGGCAGGTCTCGTTGTGCAACTTAATAAGAGGTACAATTTGAAGGTTGTACAGGTCTGCGCCCCTACATCCAGTCATGATGACCAGGAAGTCGAAAGCTTCTATGAAGACGTTGAATCGGCGATGTGTAAAATCAAAACAAAATATACTATACTGATGGGCGACTTCAATGCCAGGGTAGGCAAGAAGCAGGCTGGAGACAAGTCAGTGGGGCAATATGGCATAGGCTCTAGCAATAGCAGGGGAGAGTTATTAGTATATTTTGCAGAACAGAATAATATGCAGATAACGAATACCTTCTTCCGCAAGCGGGATAGCCTAAAGTGGACTTGGAGGAGCCCAAATGGCGAGAGTAGAAATGAAATCGATTCATACTCTGCTCTAACCCTGGCATTATACAAGATGTGGACGTGCTCGGCAAAGTGCGCTGCAGCGACCATATGATGGTAAGATCTCGAATTAGCCTAGACTTGAGGAGAGAACAGAAGAAACTGGTACATAAGAAGCCAATCAATGAGTTAGCGGTAAGAGGCAAACTAGAGGAATTCCGGATCAAGCTACAGAACAGGTATTCGGCTTTAACTCAGGAAGAGGACCTTAATGTTGAAGCAATGAACGACAATCTTATGGGCATCATTAAGGAGTGTCCAATAGAAGTCGGTGGTAACTTCGTTAGACAGGATGCCAGTAAGCTATCGCAGGAGGTGAAAGATTTGATCAAGAAATGCCAATGTATGAAAGCCTCTAACCCTACAGCTAGAATATAAATGGCAGAACTTTCCAAGTTAATCAACAAGCGTAAGACAGATGACATAAGGAAGTATAATATGCATAGAATTGAACATGCTCTCAGGAAGAGAGGAAGCCTAAAAGCAGTGAAGAAGAAACTAGGAATAGGCAAGAATCAGATGTATGCGTTAAGAGACCAAAACCGGCAATATCATTAGTAATATGCATGAGATAGTTCAAGTAGCTGAGGAGTTTTATAGAGAGTTATACAGTGCCAGTGGCACCCACGACGATAATGGGAGAGAGAATAGCCTAGAGGAATTTGAAATCCCACAAGTAACGCTGGAAGAAGTAAAGAAAGCCTTAGGAGCTATGCAAAGGGGGAAGGCAGCTGGGGAGGATCAGGTAACAGCATATTTGCTGAAGGATGGTGGGCAGGTTGTTCTAGAAAAACTGGCCATCCTCTATATACAATGCTTCATGACTTCGAGCGTACCGGAATCTTGGAAGAACGCTAGCATACGTAATCCTAATCCATAAGAAAGGGAACGCCAAAAACTGGAAAAATTATAGACCGATCAGCTTACTGTCTGTTGCCTACAAAGTATTTACTAAGGTAATCGCAAATAGAATCAGGAACACCTTAGACTTCCGTCAACCAGAGGACCAGGCAGGATTCTGTAAAGGCTACTCAACAATAGACCATATTCACACTATCAATCAGGTGATAAAGAAATGTGCGGAATATGACCAACCCTTATATAGAGCTTTTATTGATTACGAGAAAGCGTTTGATTCAGTCGAAACCTCAGCAGTCATGGAGGCATTACGGAATCGGGGTGTAGACGAGCCGTATGTAAAAATAATGAAAGATATCTATTGCGACTCCAGAGCCAACGTAGTCTTCCATAAAGAAAGCAACAAAATCCCAATAAAGAAAGGTGTCAGGCAGGGAGATACGATCTCTCCAATGCTATTCACAGCGTGTTTACAGTAGGTATTCAAAGACCTGGATTGGGAAGAATTGGGGATAAAAGTTAATGGAGAATACCTTAGTAATTTGCGATTCGCTGATGATATTGCCTTGCTTAGTAACTAAGGGGACCAACTGCAATGCATGCTCACTGACCTGGAGAGGCAAAGCACAAGAGTGGGTCTAAAAATTAATCTGCAGAAAACTAAAGTAATGTTTAAGAGTCTCGGAAGAGAACAGCAATTTACAATAGGTAACGAGGCACTGGAAGTGGTAAGGGAATACATCTACTTAGAGCAGCTAGTGACGGCGGATCCGGATCATGAGACGGAAATAATCAGAAGAATAGGCTGGGGTGCGTTTGGCAGGCATTCTCAGATCATGAACGGTAGGTTGCCATTATCCCTCAAGAGGAAAGTGTATAATAGCTCAGTACACACATATGGTGCAGAAACCTGGAGGCTTAGGAAAAGGGTTGTACTTAAATTGAGGACGATGCAACGAGCTATGGAAAGAAGAATGACGGGTGAAACGTTAAGGGATAAGAAAAGAGCAGATTGGGTGAGGGAACAAACACGAGTTAATGACATCTTAGTTGAAATCAAGAAACAGAAATGGGCATGGGCAGGAAATGTAACCAGGAGGGAACATAACCGATGGTCATTAAGGGTTATGGACTGGATTCCAAGGGAAGAGAAGCGTAGCAGGGGACAGTAGAAAGTTAGTTGGTTGGATGAGATTAAGAATTTTGCAGGGACAACATGGCCACAATTAGTACGAGACCGGGGTAGTTGGAGAAGTATGGGAGAGGCCTTTGCCCTGCAGTGGGCGTAACCAGGATGACGACGACGAAGCATTCTTGAGTCATGAGGCATTGTGTATATAGGGTGGCCAGTTTTTCTAGAACAATCTGACCACCATCCTTCAATAAATCTGCTGTTACTTGACCCTCCCCAGCTTTCTTCCCCCTTTGCATAGCTCCCAAGGCTTTCTTTAGTTCTTCCGGCTTTAATTGTGGGATTTCAAATTCCTCCAGACTATTCTCTCTTCCATTATCGTCGTGGGTGCCACTGGTACTGTATAAATCTCTATTGAACTCCTCAGCCACTTGAAATATCTCATCCATATTAGTAATGATATTACCGTCTTTGTCTCTTAATGCATGCATCTGATTCTTGCCTATTCCTAGTTTCTTCTTTTCGGCTTTTAGGCTTCCTCCATTTCTGAGAGCATGCTCAATTCTATCTATATTATACTTCATTATGCCAGCTATCTTATGCTTGTTACCTTGGAAAGTTCTGCAAGTTCTATTCTAGCTGTAGGGCTAGTGGCTTTCATACATTGGCATTTCTTGATCAGATCTTTCGTCTCCTGCAATAGCTTACTGGTCTAACGGAGTTATCACCGACTTCTATTGCACACTCCGTAATGATGCCCATAAGATTGTCGTTCATTGTTTCAACACTAAGGTCCTCTTCCCGAGTTAAAGCCGAATACCTGTTCTGTAGCTTGATCTGGAATTCCTCTAGTTTCCCTCTTACCGCTAACTCATTGATTGGCTTCTTATGTACCAGTTTCTTTTGTTCCCTCCTCAAGTCTAGGCTAATTCGAGATCTTACCATCCTTTGGTCACTGCAGCGCACCTTGCCGAGCATGTCTACATCTTGTATGATGCCAGGGTTAGCACAGAGTATAAAGTATATTTCATTTCTAGTCTCGCCACTCAGGCTCCTCCACGTCTACTTTCGTCTATCCTGCTTGCGGAACAAGGTATTCATTATCCGCATATTATTCTGTTCTGCAAACTCTACTAATAACTCTTCCCTGCTATTCCTAGAACCTATGCCATATTCCCCCATTGATTTGTCCCCAGCCTGCTTTTTTCCTACCGTGACATTTTTCAGTTGTATCATGGCGTCCTGAGTTCTGAGCTTGTTTCGGAACCTGATGACGGTGTTTGGGTAGAGCCCCGAATTTTCCAGGTACTTCTGCCACCTGTACATGAGTACATGCTCCAATGCTCTGCCCACACAGGACGTAAGCGAGATCGGCCGGAGGTTCTCAATGTTGAGTGGCTTGCCCGGCTTGGGAATCAAGATGGTCTTGGCTGCTTTCCACTGCCGGGGTAGTAACCCAGCTAGCCAACAAGTGTTGAAGTATGCCGTATGATACAACTGAAAAATGGAATCCTCGATGACACTGCCAACACGAAAGAAAAGCGAGCCATCTTGGGTTTGGACCAAGTGAGACACTCTGCGATCCTGGCCCAGGTGTCACGGCTAAACATGGGCAAGAGAACATAGGCGTACATCAAAGATTTTTGGCGAAGCGGACTACCAAAATCATCACCGGTGACCTGCGGCTCCAAAAGAAGAAGCTCAGCAGTGTTGGGACCCCCCAGGGCTCGGTCATCTCGCCATTACTTTTCAACCTTGTAATGATAGGGGTGGCCGAGCGGATCTCGCGAGTCGCGCGGGTCCGACACACCATTTATGCCGACGACATAACGCTCTGGGTTCCAGGAGGAAGCGACAGGCACATCGAGAGTACATTACAAGAGGCGGTTGACGCTATCAAGGAGCAGCTGGACGGGTCTGGGCTCGTCTTCTCCCCAAGCAAGTCTGAGCTGTTGGTTATTCCTCCGAAAAGAGCAGCTAGGAAGACAAAAGGCAACGAACCTGCGAGAGAGCAAGACACAATAAAGATCAAGACGAGCGGTGGTCACACGATCCTGGTTGTCAAGAAGATCCGAGTGCTGGGCATGCTGATTGAGCACAAACGAGTCAACGGCGAGACGGTCAACCGTCTCTCGGCCAAGGTCACCACGGCCATCTGCCTCATTAAGAGGGTGTCACACAGAACAGCAGGCATGAAGGAAGAAAGCCTCACCCGGCTAGTGGAATCCTTCGCTATAAGCCACATTACATACGTTGCTGCTTTCCACAACTGGAGGCAGTGCGAGCGAAATAAGATCAATGCGCTCATACGCAAAGTGTACAAGGCTGCACTCGAACTTCTCGACTGCACAAGCACCGACAAGTTCCTGGCCCTAGGAGTGCATGACACCCTGGAGGAAATGGCCGAGGCGCAGAGGACCGCTCAGCTCACACGGCTATCGGAAACAAGAACGGGCAGACAAGTGCTGCGTGACCTAGGCCTGGGACCAAAGGAAAGGGGACCCGAAAATACAGAAGTGCCTGTACCGGACACAATTAGTAGATGGCTACGGTTATGTCCAGTGCCAAGAAACATGAACCCTAAGTTCCACAAAGAGCGGCGGGCGGCGAGGTCCAAGGCGCTCATCAATCTCCATGCCAAAGACAGGGGTGCCGTGTTTGTGGACGCGGTAGAGTATCCACATGACAGAAAGGCATTCACCGTTGCAGTTGTCGGGGCATCGACAGGTGCAACGAGAACAGCGGCGAGTGTGCGGACTCGAGGGGCGCATCAAGCTGAGGAGGTGGCCATTGCCCTGGCCATCGTCAACCCCGAGTGCATGACTGTGCGCTGTGATTCTAGGACGGCAGTGAAAAATTACGCCAGAGCAAGGGTGTGGGGTGAAGCCGCGCGTGTTTTGCGTGTGGTCGATCTCGCGAGTGGAAATCGGTGTGTGGTGATAAAGTGGTTTCCGGCCCGCATGGGCAGTGATGTGTTGGATTGCGGCAACGCAAACCACAACGAGACGGCGAACACGGTGGCACGAGGACTAACCAACCGTGGTGCTGCTACTGCAGTGGATACGTCGTGGTGGTGGGAAACCAAGGACAAAATGACTTCCTACAACGAAATTGTGAAGTGGTACAGACTAGAGCGAAGGACTATGCCGCCACCTCATCCAGGCTTGACCTGTAAGGAGGCGGTTTTATATCGACAACTTCAAACAAGGTCGTTATTCACCCCGGTGCTGATGAGACACGTGTGTCCAAGTGTTTATGAAAGTGACCTGTGTTGTGTGTGCCGAAAGGAAAGAGCCACTGCAGCTCACATCCTTTGGGACTGTGCTAAGAATCCGCACCAAACTGCAATGATAACAACGATCCCGTCGTGGCTCGAGGCCGCAACAAGGTGCTATGATCAAGATGTCCAAGCCCAGGCTGTCCAGCAGATCTCGGTGGCCCTCGAAAGGCAACGACCGAGCGAAACCGGAGGGAGGCTGCCACCCCTAAAGAGGGGCAGGCGCGGTCGACCAAAGGGAGTAGTGCGGCCACGGCCAAAGTAGAGGCGCCCCTAGCCGTGAAGACGTCATGGTAGCGTCACGGTAAGGCTTCCCTAACAGGGGAAGGCTAACCGTTCTGCAGGCCTTCATAACAAAGTTTCTTCACTCACTCACTCACCGTGGCATTGAAGTCGCCCATCAGTATAGTGTATTTTGTTTTGACTTTACCAATCACCAATTCCATGTCTTCATAGAAGCTTTCGACAAAGGCATAAAACGACACTTGCTGCCAAACAGCTGACGGCTGTCCGGGCTGGCTTTGTGTGTCTCTATTGTCTGAAATAAAAGAATGCGATTGGTCACCATCTTCAGAGTCAGTGCTACGAGTGGCATCCAAACAATCACCTCAGGATCCAGCAAAATTGCGAGACCAACATTGTTCTTGTGAGAGCTCAGCTACCTGAGCGTCTGCCATCTTACTGGGTGCGCAGCTTCGCATGATTCCTATAAGCTGCCCCAGCATGGCATTAACTACCCAGAAAATAGAAGTCCACTCCCCTGACTGCATAGTAGATGGCACAGAAAGCAAGGGACCTGGAAGGCGGCAAATAAGCAAAAGCCACGAAACAAGCACAAAATTGGTTATGTGAAGATGTTCCCGTGACGCGTCAGTGGCAAGAAGCGGTGGACGAAACTTTATAGGACACGACACCACCATCAACCTACCTGGCACAGTCAGCGGGCGTCATGCCCTGCGAGTCCCTGGCAGTCAGGTCAGCCCCGTACACCAGCAGCAGCTCCACCTGGCAGGCCTGGCCACTGCGCGCAGCCACATGCAGTGCCGTGCTGCCTTTGTCCTACGCACACACACAGCACCAGTTGCAACGGGCAGCAACGAACAAAAATGAAATGGCCAAGTTTCCAGTCTGTGCAGTTAAATAAGAGATTTGTGGGTTTGCATACTGCCCTGACGTTGCAGCATGCAGACTGAGTGCTATGAGCCTTGGCTTTCCTACAATGTCAGAGCTTTCACATATAAATTACAAATTCTCGTCTAATTACAAAGGCAACAGAGACTTGCAAGGCAAATGGCAAAGTGCTTAGTTTTAGCCATAGACGACCATCCACGTATGTGATGGTTGCAGAGTCGCTCAAGAAAACTGGATTATTAAACAGAGTGGATTGCACAGAGAATGATGACATGGTGCAATCTGTATACAGCACCAGAAAGCCATTTGAGATTGAGTGATGGACATTAGGGGTAACTGTATGGTGCATTGTTGCGCTGCATAATACACAAGAAACAAACAGAGACCTTGCACAAGGTCCACACTAACTTATTGTTTTTCGCGTTCGTGCACCTCTACTTCTGCAGCACACCATACAGTCACACCATACCAGATGGCCTCAGCCAAAGCACTTCTGAACATGACATGTATTATAGGTTTCCATTCTGTGACAGTGAACTATACAGCTTCCATCTTTCACATAAAAAGTGAGCAGCGACGACATGACACACTATCAACGTCGACATGTTCCTGTTCTCAAAGGCTGCCAGTCGCGCTCGCCGCCACTTCTCTGCATTAAATGTGACTACACGCATAATGTATTTTTATGTACTGTTTTGCTGACTCATTATTTAGCTTCCAAGATGCACTGTTTGCCTCTTGTCTCAAATAGACAACAAATGGACGCCCCTTCGATACAGCAGCGTAAACAACTGCCTCGTTCAGCTGCCAACGGTGTGAGTACTGGCGTCAAAGTTCCCGTGAGAAAACTAAGCACTCTCTAATTGAATCATAATATACACAAAGTCTTAATCTACGACTACCTTATGGATCACACGAATTGTGTGCATGAAAAGAGTACAAAGAACAATAAGTTAGGCAGCATATAACTCATATATTACAGTCTCCCGCTAGCTGGTTTTGCAGGTACAGTCGAACCCACTTATAACAATACCAGTTTTAACAATATATTGGTTATAACAATGAGAAGCTGCTGCACCATCGACTTTTCTATGTTTTCCATGGTGAAATAACCCGCTTACTACAATGCCCCGATGCCACATTATCAGTTATAACGATGAAGTCTGGCTGCTGGGTGTTCGAGCTGAAAGGTAGTGAAAAACGAAATCATTGAAAAGAAAAAGAAAACGAGAAATTCAAGCCGCTGCACGATGGGCCTCTGCTCCAACAGCCGCCACATGCTCATTTTCCGGCCATCTTTGCGCAGCTCTCTCCCGTCGCCCTTCCACCCCTCCGAACACAAATGGGCTGCGCCCACAGCTCTACGCTGCCCTACCCTCCGAAACACAAATGGACCGCGCCAACTGCACCACAAACAGATTGCGCTGAGCCGCGCTCCCGCACGAGACGTTCATTTGAGGGATCGCCAGCCGTTTCTGCACAGGCGCATATGAGCGCGCATGAGAGAGAAAATCTCTGAGCTTTTGCTCCTTGACTATATGAGTCTGCCTAGGCAATACAGAGAAGGTTTCTTAACACGTGTTGTACGCATTTGTCCCCTACACATGCCGGCATTGCGGAGTGCGGTCGAGTTTGTTTACGCTCTGCCGCTGACTGCCCGCACGGTGAGCCAGTGGGCACGGACGTGCCATTTGGTGATCGCTGTGTCTGAAGGGGCAAGGTTTTGACTAGTGTCGTATGTCACGGGTCACTTTTTCCGTCACGACAGGCTGGATTCTTGGACTCCTGGATTCTGTTCCAGGAGGGCATATGTAACCGGCAAATGGAAGCCTCAGGAGAACACCTGAGATTATAATAAAGCAGGCGGCTCAGGATCTCCAGGACACCCAAGGGCTAGCGGGAGGATTGAAGCTGGAAGCAGGGCGGCCCGTGGGTTGGAGTCGCGGAGGCCGAAGTGTGCCAGGGGGTGTCCGCATAAAAAATTGGCTGTTCGCGATAGCGGACAGCCGATCTCATACACCCCTCGCACGCTTTGGCCTTCGCATCCGGCGCCTGTAACCAACAAAGGCATAGCATTTAAGACCCACAATTTAAATACAGAGGGTGTCACTTGGTTAATTGGAGATTTCAAGGAGAGGCTTTTGTCCTGCAGTGGACATAAAAATAGGCTAAAAAATAATAAATAAGAAAATGACCCTTTGCCGCCAAAGCCTGGCCGGGTGTAGCAAGTATGTCACGCCCCCTCGGGCATAATCTTGGTTCGCCCGCCAAGCTTGGTGGCCTGCTACAGCTCGGCAGGCAACATTGGTCACCGCATCACAATAAACACTGACGAGCACGGCTGCTCGCCGGTCAGTCATCGTTCAGCACCACCACGCTGCGGAGCATCCGTCTATCGGAGGGTGCCACAAGCCCTCCCTTGTTCACGACCCGGGGTGGATCGTGACAGTTTTTTTGTTTTGTTTTGGCAGTCAAGTTTCTGTGTGAAAATAAATGCCGACACTTCCTTTCGTAACACCCCTTGTACATATATACAGCAGGTGTTGACAGCAGGTGTTGACGTGACACTGGCGACGAGGATGGGATCCTCGTGACACTGACGAGGCTGGCGACGAGTACCTACGGAGCGTCCCACGCCGCCGCGAGCGCCGAAACACCGCCCCCCATCGCTGTCGCCATGCCGCTGTACGGAAGGCTGAAGCCGTTCGAGGGAGATGGGTCCGCCTGGCAAATTTACGGGGAGCAAGTCCACGTGTTCTTCCGGGCAAATGACACACCCGAGGCCAAACAGCGGGACATTATCCTGGCCAGCTGCAGGACCCGCGTCTTCAGCCTCTTGCTCGACCTTCTCAAGCCAGCCACGCCGCACGTTAAGACGCTGGGTGAGCTGCTTGCCATACTGCGCTCGCATTTTAACCCAGCACTGTCCACACTAATGAAACATTTCCGCTTTAACAACTGGAGCCGCCGGGAAGGGGGACCCTCGGGCGGTTCGTTGCTGTGCTATGAGAGTTAGCGAGTGCCTGCGTTTTCGGAGACCAGCTGGACTTGCTGCTCCGGGACTGCTTCGTCTGCGGAATCAACAACCCCGCCATGCAGACGCGACTCCTGGAGCTGCTTCCCGACCCGTCGCTGGACAACGCCGTGAAGGCAGCGCTGGCAATGGAAGCTGCCGCCAAGGACGCCGGCGAGATTTCCCGTGCGACTGGATCACCGTCGGCGGAAGCGGCAGTCAACAAGTTCACGACAAAGGGCAGTACCTGCGGTCGCTGTGGCGGTGCCCCCTCCCCTTCACAGTACCAGTTCTCTCAAGCACAATGCTTTACGTGCGGGAAAACTGGGCATCTGGCACGTGTATGCCGAAGGGGGACGACGAGCGTATGCGGCTGAGGCATGTGGCAGCAGGCTCAAGTTCTTCCGTGGCCAGGCTCCACGTCATGGCCGAGAACCCGCCGATTTTCAACATGTGGCACACAGGCTTTGTACCGTCGTCTGTGCCGCCATACATGCTGACCGTCGAAATCTGCGGGCACCCCATTTCCATGGAGCTGGACACAGGGGCCAGCATGTCAGTAATGGCTGGGAAACTCTCCAAGCGTACTTTCCCCGGTGTGTCCGTCAAGGCTTAGGGCGTGATGCTGCGCAGCTCATCCGGGCAACTCTCCCAGGTCCAGGGTCAGGCACAGGTCAGCGTTCGTTTTGGCGACAGGGAGGCAACCCTTCCCCTTTACTTAACGAAGGGGTCGTCGCCGACGCTGCTGGACCGAAACTGGATTCATGCACTGGGCCTTCGTCTGCCAGAGTACCCGGAAGCCAGCCTGCATCTGGTGCAGAGCTGCCAAATCTGCCAGGAGTATCAGCGAGCCTCGCGTAATGTGGAAAGCACCCCCTGGCCGTTCCCACAGAGACCCTGGTCCTGCCTACATGTGGATTTTGGGGGCTCTGGCGGTGGTGGCGGAGCAGCCTCCTTGCGCTTTGAGGACCTGCAGAGCCAGTTCTCCGTGCTGTACAACGAGAGCATGCAACTCAAGACTCAGCTGGACGAGTGTCGCTCCTTGCTGTCGACAGCCAAAAACTCACACCTTCGCCACATTGAGCAGATGGAAAGCGAGGAGCTGGTCGTCCAGAAGAAGCTTCGCTTGGAGGTCATCCGCCTCGAGGACAACATCGCGCAGATTTGTCGAGAGTACGAGAATCTACGCACTGAGTTTGAGGCGTCGTCGGTGGTCGGCGAGCAGGCTCAGCCAATCAACCGGGAGATGTGGCACATTATAACGAGCCTGCAGAGCCGCAACAGGCGGCTCAAGAGCGAGGTCTCCTGCAGCAAGCACAAGCTGCGCAAGGCCCAATCAGAGACTCAGAAGCTGGCTGCTGACCAAGGGTGCTGTCCCGGGCCTTTGCCAGAGTCGGGAGCTCCAGTTCTCGCCAGGAACTTCTGTCCTGGCCCACCCT
Source organism: Dermacentor variabilis (assembly GCF_050947875.1). NCBI lineage: Eukaryota > Metazoa > Arthropoda > Arachnida > Ixodida > Ixodidae > Dermacentor > Dermacentor variabilis. Next base: position 228,764,365 of record NC_134570.1, read on the forward strand.
GGTCTACCGGACAGGTGGTGTCCCCTGCCAGCGCCTCATTGCTGCTCGTGCGCATGCCAGACGGGGACATGTGGCACAGACACGCCGACCATGTCAGGCCTCGCCTCGGGACCTGGCCAGCACCCTCGACTGCCACTGAGTTCCAGCCCGCAGGAGGACTAGCGGCAGCACCAGTCGCTTCCAGCGGAGTACCACCCACCTCGGAGGCGGCAACTGTTGCCAGTGGTGCGGCACTCGTTGGACCGGTGTCGAACCTGGCACCACTCGCAAGGCCGACTACTACGAACCCTCCGGATGGAGCAAGGCTGGCTCAGGCAGCACCCGGCGTTGCCACACCCGACCCGTCAACACTGGTGCCCAAGTGGAGTACTCGACGGCGGAGGCCACCAGACCGTTACTCGCCTGGGTAGCAGGCACCGTCGACCCAGCTAGGGTGGAGGCGGAGCCTCATAGTGTGAACATGGACGTTTGTTTTTCATTTAACAAACAAACTGGGGGTAAGGGGGTGTAGCAAGTATGTGACGCCCCGTCGGGCATAATCTTGGTTCGCCCACCAAGCTCGGTGGCCTGCTAAAGCTCGGCAGGCAACATTGGTCACCGCATCACAATAAACACCGACAAGCACGGCTGCTCGCCGGTCAGTCATCGTTCAGCGCCACCACGCTGCGGAGCGTCCATCTATCGGAGGGTGCCACAAGCCCTCCCTTGTTCACGACCCGGGGTGGATCGTGACACTGAGATTATGCCCGAGGGGGCGTCACCATACTTGCTACAGTAATAATATTCTCACGACGAATGGATTTCGTGGTGCTCATTTCGTCTAAAAAAAAAATGGCTGTACACAATAGCAAACAGCAGATTTCATACATCCCTGGTACACTTCGGCCTCACGAGCCCCAACCTGCAGACCAGTCCGGGTTCTAGCTTTGGTGTCCCTGTTGCCGCTTTGGTGTCCTGGAGCCGCCGCCAGTAATGCGAAATAATGACACATGGTTACAGTTAGTAAAAAACACGATTGAATAAATATATTTACATCCAACTTCCAACTTGTCATGCTAAGTTCAGCACTACAGCGCCCTAAGACTTCTGCAACACCAGTCAAAACTTTGCCTCTGAAGGAACGTCAGACAGACTTGCTAAGGCACTCTGCCTTCTAGATTTTCAATACATGCGGCCCAGGCTCTACTACGGTCGCAAGCTATGATCCGCCACGACTGACTTAGCACGAACGCCACAGGAGCAAGACAGTCTGTCCGACACAGCGGTTACCAAATCGGGCATCAGTGCCCACTGCTTCACCTATTTTACTGCGCCGGCAGCCAGCGTCCATGCGTAAACAAACTTGAGCCCACTCCGCAATGCCGGAATGCCTAAGGACAAATGCCCACAAAATGCTCTAAAGAAACCTCCTCCGTAGTGCCTTATAATCTTAATTCAAGGAGCAAAAGGCCCCAGATTTTCTTTTTCGCACCTGCCTTTACTCGCGCGTGCGCAGAAACGGCTGGCGATTCCTCATATGAACATCTCGTGTGCTTTCGCAAGTGTTGCAGAAGATAGTGCCAGCCTTTTCTCCTTCCCCCACCCCCCCCCCCAGCAAGAACGACTTCTCTCGCATGTTGTCCTCCTTCATGGGTTGCAAAATCAAGCGTCTTTCCTTTCTTTAGATCACTATCATCATTATCGTTATGTTGCTCGCCGGCTCCTTATTCAGTTCAGTTCTGTGAACAGCTTAATCGCTTGCGTTCATTTTTGTTGGTTGTGTCGAAGTCGTTCCCAGCCACATAGTTTCTCAACTTCGCTCGACTCGCTACCGAAACAGAAGATGTCTGATCTACCCACTGATCATCGGCAATGCACGCCGTTGCCGGTGAAAAGAAAGCGTACGGCTATAGATGGTGGAAACAAGTGCTTTTAACCAATGAGACAATCGTCGTGAACGTGCTTGCATCAGAAAGCAACGGCGACGACGGCAGCGATGATACAATAGGGCAGGCTGCCACAATGTTGTCTTCACAGGAGGCCCGGCATGATGCAGTCCCTCCGGGGCTTCGTTTTTACGAGGAGCCTTTCGCTGCACTACGTGGAGCACTTGGATGCCTTGGAGAAGGATGTCGGCAAACTTCGCGTAAAGCATGCATGTCTGACAAACATAGGCTTTTCTCTTGCAAGCCAGTGAGAAGTACATGCTGAGATGCTTGTGACTATCTGTCCTCAGCATTTTTTCTGGATTTGTCAAACTGACAGGCTGCCGTGGCAGCTTTCACACAATTTTTAATAGGCCCCTTTTGGGGCCACCAAAGCGATGCCTCGGCGGTGCTCGCATATCGCTTGCCACCCGTGACGCCTCTTTGTAGTTGTTATAGCAGTGCCATTCTTTAACGCCGACAGCCGTGGCTTGTTACATGCGATCGAAGGGCCCAGGAAGCAGTTAAACGTGTGAACACAATCAGCAGCAGGGCGGAAGAAGGTAGTGGGGAGGGGCACTGGCCTTCCTGCCATTATAGTTTTCTCGCATCAGCTTTGCCATCCCCATATTTTGATTTTTTCATGCAATCCGGTTATAACAATTATCGGTTATAACAAAATTTTCGCGGCACTTGAATATTGTTATAAGTGGGTGCGACTGTGTCCGGTCGCTCATACCAGCAGGACTCGGAGTGATGTGCCAAAATCTTCCCTGCTCAAAATCTGCATTTTTGTTATGTTCTGACATTTCTTGATGTCACTGATAAATGGCTTGCATTATTTTTCAAGCGAACGACGAGCGGTCACTGTACCAGCCGATGTAAACAAATGCACCGTTCAGTGCTTTGGACTGCCAGCAGCGTTCTTCCGGGCAAATTCTGCACTGGCGAGCCAGGCATGCCTTGCTTGCTTTTCCCGTTGGTCTACCATATGTGACGTCACACTAAGCTGTTTGCACGGCTGCTCTTTCAGGTACTGGTTTCGTTTTTGTGCTTTTTTTGCTTATATAAAATTATTATTTAATTTGCAGAACAATTCTACTATAAAACCCATAACAAGAGAGTCTCAGAAACAAAATATTGCCATTACTCTGATACAGCAAAAAGATAACCAGAGTTGCCCTTTAAAAGTGATAAACAGCTTCCTCCCCCTGCCTTTGGAATTCTTGCTAGTGCTGTCATGCTCTGTAAAGCATGCCAAGCAGAGAGAACTTGACTCACAGGGTGCAGGTGGGAAGGTAGCGCCCCCTGTGCAAGTAGGCGCAGGCTGGTCTCCAGGTTGGCTGTGCGCACACTTGCATGTAGTTGCTGCAGCAGTCACACAAAGTCATACCTGCACTCGCTCAGAACTCGGTTAACCAATTGTTTTGACAGATGCTTACTGGCAAAAAAAAAAAAATTGGCAGCTCAAGACTGAGCCTTTGTTCTGGAAAGCTGCCCATGCTAAGCTGTAAATCTGAGTAGATGAACACATTATGTTACAAATTCCATGCATCTCTTCATGGACATGGCTTCATTAAAACAAGTTGCAGTTTCGCCCAAAAGCCAAAGCATCAATTGTAAAAGAAAATTAGTGGACAGCTATGCCAAGTAAGGACAGCAGCTTTATCGGCGGTATAAACTTGTAAACATGGGCATACTAACTAAATTAACAAGCATCATATCACGCGCACACTAGAAAATATGAATGCATCTCACTCGATGATCGCGGAAACTCGCTGTCAAAATGTTTGATTGAGGAAGAGTGCTAGCAGCAGCGAGTGAACTGATCTTTACGCTGCGTCTCGCATCAATGCGAACAACGCCATGAAAACAAAGCGCGCGTGGGCCGGCCAGGCCAGCCAGTGTAGAACGATAGCCCCCACCCCTCCCCATCCCTTGCGCGAGGCGGAAGGGGTAGCCTTGTGCGAGGTGGAAGACTTCCTCCCCACTTTTTTCACTATTTCTTTTTAACTGCGATAATGACTTGCCCTCATGGCTTTCCTCACTTGTGTGCACGATTGAGCTGTTTTCACTGCACATATAGCGTACGGTGCACAGCGTCAATTTCATTGCCCTTGGACTTTATATGGAACCTCACAGCAACGGCAGAAATGTGCCTAGAGTGTCCATATAATTTCTATCACAATAAAAGGAATAGACAACAAGCAAAAGTCAAGCTACTACACTTTCTTGAATTTTCCAACACAATGTAACTTTTGTGTTACATGTTTTATGCGCACATGTCTTACATTCACAAGAATGTTTACGAGAAAATGTGGTGAATTCAGTGAACTTGTTCAAATAATTACATACTTCAGGCACTTCACACAAATACCTCTCCATAAGAGAGAACAGCATTCCTCTGTTACTGCACATCATAGCGGCTGCTAGGTACTTTGCTGCACATGGGTAATTTCATACCTGTTGTTAGTGAACAGCAATATGATTCACACAGGACTAGTACACCCTGTTCACGTGAGGCCTGACTTGTCTGTTGAAAAATACTAATGTCAAAGCCAAAAAATATTAGAAGTTGTTTAATTACTTAAGATGGTGACTGTTTATTTTAAAGTACCCCTCACCAGGTTTGGGCATAAACAAATAAGCATGGCTCATAGATCACGCGGTGGCGATCGTGTCGGCAAAATATAAAACGCCTGCGTGGCATGAACACGGTCAAAATTTCAAACAGAATGCTGCGTGCTTTTCCTCTTGAGGGAGCCACGTTTTGTGCAAGAGAGTCAAGGTCATACACACAGGCAAACGCACTGCTTGCAATGTCACCGAGCATGGCACGTGACTTGAGTTAACCACCTAATGAAGAATGCACATGCTGCTACTGGAAATGCACAGCGCAACAAAGAAAGAGACGACAAAAGCAAATGGAGGTGGGACTCGTCACAGGAACCCAATGCGGTAACTCAGTATGAGAGAAAGCAAAGAAGGGATGCCGCCTGAGGACGCTTGCCGAGGCAGGGGGAGTCACTTTTGTCAGTTGAGCTCGCCTCCTGGCAGCATGGTAACAGGAAGTTAAATTTCTTCTATCTTCTCTAATAACGAACATATTTTAAAAATGTTTTTGATGAAATGCTCCCTAGATGGTGCTTTACACCATCCAGAGTACAACCAAAATTTGCAATGACGCCTGGTGAAGGGTCCTTTAAAAAGTTGGAGAATTGTTCTGAAGAGATGCTGTGGACAAACAGGCTAGCAGCAACAATGACTTGCACCGAACAGAAATTTTTGCGAGTTGTTCATGTACTTTTGTTGAAATGAGTGGTTGGCACTGCTGTGGGCCAGGTCAAGTTATTCTTTTGACATCGATCTTGCCCTAAAATGGAAGCAAATAAAAAATAAAATTATTGGTGTCAATACAAAAATTGTACAAGAATTGTGAAAACTGGGGCACATTACAATAAAGTGGTAAATGTCGGCAGCTGCATGAGGCGAACTCCAACACAGCCACTGCTGTCCCGCCTGGAAGGGAACGTCTCCGTGCATGCGTACAGTGCAAGCCCAGTTACCACATTTCCAAGCTGACTGCATGCACAGACTTGCTGTCTTTCTTGTCAATAAATCAGGATTCCAGAAGGTAAAATGATCATTGAAAGCGATGCGTGTTCCTTCTAAGAAAATGTCATCTTTGTTACTATTTCAGCACACTTTTATGTCCTTTTCTAGTGGGCCAAAGATTAAGTAGGAGTAGCATATTTGCTATCTTATATCAGCAGTGCAACATACCCTGGCTTCAGATTACCATTTATGCGCTAGTTTGCTTTTAAAGCGAATAGCTTTCGTTGCCTCTTTAGACATTTGCATACTTGGTTGGACTCGACAAGAAAAACATTCATTTGGTCATTCACTCACTCCTTCATTTTTCGCTCGTTGTTTGTTCTTCATTTGCTTGTTCACTCAGACTATTAGTTTGCATTGACAATTATTGTCTACAATTTCTGCAAATTTTTTTTCCTGATGATTGTTCTATCAGGTTATCATTGCTATCACTGAATTCACTGTGAGATGCTCTCATTATGTTGGATTTTCTCACCAATGTAGCTATAAAAATATAGGCCATGTCTAATCAGACTGTTGGCCACAAATGCTGTAGTGTATTCTCGAATTGCCATGAGCACTATCAACGGCTCATGTGAAATCTTCACCTACATTATCATCGTACCAGCGTTTACTGAGAGCATATATTACTACATTGTAAACTGCATCTCGCCTTCAATATATTTTTTGTGTTGCTTACTATGCACATTTTTATGTTATGATATGTTGCCACAAGTTTTCTTGCTTTAAGACTAGAAATTGTGTAATTAGTTATTTCTTTGTTTCTAACTGCTTTTTAGATGCCTTCTTATTTACATATTAACATGTAACTAAGAAAAAGACTGCTATTTCTAACTGTGGGACCTCTTTCTGTATAACAGCTGCTGTATATATGTACAAGGGATGTTCCGAAAGGAAGTGTCGTCATTTATTTTCACGCAGAAACTTTACTGCCAAAAGAAAACAAAAAAACTGTCACGATCCACCCGGATTCATGAACAAGGGAGGGCTCGAGGTACCCTCCGTTAGACGGACGCTCCACAGCGTGGTGGTGATGAACGATGACTGACCCCGACGAGCACAGCTCGTCGGTGTTTATTGCGGTGTGGTGACCAATGTTGCCTACCGAGCCTGGCAGGCCACCGAGCCTGGCAGGCCACCGAGCCTGGCGGGCCAAAGAAGATTATGCCCGAGGGGCGTCACATGCTTGCTACACCCCCTTACCCCCAGTTTGTTAACAAAAAAAAAAACTTCTAAATTCAATGTACGAGGTTCTGCCTCTGTCCTGGCCGGGTCGATGGTGCCTGCTACCCAGGCAAGTAACAGTCCGGTGGCCTCCGCCGTCGAGTACTCCGTCTGGGCACCGGTGTTGACGGGCTGGGTGTGGCAACGCCAGGTGCTGCCTGAGCCAGCCTCGCTCCATCCCGAGGGTCCGTAGTGGTCGGCCTTGTGAGTGGTGCCCGGCTCGACACCGGCTCAACGGTCCAATGGCAGCGCTTGCCACCTCCGAGGTGGGCGGTGCTCCACTGGAAGCGACTGGTGCTGCCGCTAGTCCTCCTGCGGACTGGAACTTGGAAGTGGCAGCCGAGGGTGCTGGCCAGGTCCCGAGGCGAGGCCTAACATGGTCGGCGTGTCTGTGCCATGTCTGGCATGTGGACAAGCAGCGATGAGGCACTGGCAGGAGACACCACCTGTCCGGCAGACCAGGGTGGGCCAGGACGGAAGTTCCTGGCGAGAACTGGAGCTCCCGACTCCGGCAAAGGCCTGGGACGGCATCCTCAGTCAGCAACCAGCTTCTGCTACAGCTGCTTCAGCAGCACCGTGGATCAGAGGTCCGGATGCAAGACATCCAAGGGTGTCTTGACCATCCGACCCAGCAGGAGCTCACAGGGGGCACGGCCAGTGACATCGCGGGGCATGGTCCGGTACTGAAACAGTATCCGGACAATCTGCATCTGGAAATCCTCAGTTTGGCTCTTCTTGACTCTTCTTGAGCTTGTCCTTGATGGTTTGCAAAACCTGCTCGGCCGCACCATTTGAAGCAGGGTGGTATGGCGGAACCATCATCCGGCGGATTCCATTCTTCGTCAGCCAGTCAAGGTACTCTGTGCTGGCGAAAGCAGGACCTTTGTCATACACGATGACGTCCGGCAACCCCTGGGCGGTGAAGACCTGTTGCAGCACTGCAATGGTCGTGCCTCCTGAAGGAGTGGTGACAAGTAAAACCTCCACCCACTTCGAAAAGGCGTCCACCACCACCAGGAAGTAATGGCCCTTGAAGGGTCCCCCAAAATCCACATGTAGGCGGGACCAGGGTCTCTGTGGGAATGGCCAGGGGGTTATTTCCACATGACGTGAGGCCCACTGATGCTCCTGGCAGATTTGGCAGCTCTGCACCATGTAAGCGATGTCCTGGTCCAGGCCAGGCCACCAAACATGGGACCGGGCCCCCATCTTGGTCTTTTCCACGCCAGGATGATCAGCTTGCAGCAACTGCAGGGCGCTGGACCGGAGAATTTGTGAGATCACCACCCTGGAACCCCACAGCAGGCAGCCCTGCTGCAAGCTCAGCTCAGCGGCCTTGTGGCTACAGGTCTGCTGAACCAAATCCTCCCCACGGGACACCGCCTTGACCGCCTGAGACAGCACTGGGTCCCGGCTGGTCGCTTGAGATACCACAGATCTGGAGAGCACCTCTGGGTAAGCGTGCTCCAACATGAACACTTCAGCACGTTCCGGAACAGCATCAGGCACCTCTGGCAGGGGCAGGCGGCTCAGAGCATCAGCAGATTCCAGGTCCTTTCCCGGATGGTAAACCAGCTGGTAAATGTGAGCTACCAGCCTCAAGGCCCAGCGTACGAATCGAGGTGATGCCTGCACAGCAACTGCCTTGTCAGGCCCCAGCAGCCTCAACAGCGCCTTGTGGTCCGTGACCGCCTCGAACTTCCGGCCCCACAGATACTGGTGGAAGCATTCGACACCAAACATGAGGGCCAAACCTTCCTTGTCCAGCTGGCTGTAACGTTGCTCTACAGCATGAAGCCGACGAGAAGCAAATGACACAGGGCGTTCCTGGCCATTTCTGTCCCGGTGCGCCAGGACAGCTTCCACGCCGTACAGCGATACATCTACGGTCAAGACGACAGGCTTGGCAGGAGCGAAGTGTACCAGCACTTGATGATTAGCTCCTTGCTGCGCTGGAAGGCCTGGTCCTGCTCCTTCCTCCAAACCCATTGCTGACTATCTCGAAGCAGAAGATGGAGTGGCTGTAGATGCTCCGACAGGTTTGGCAGGAAACTCCTGTAGGAGTTGATGAGGCCGAGGTAGCTCTGAAGCTCCTTCTTGTTCTGGAGCTTAGGCGCCTTGAGCACAGCACCAACTTTGCAGGGAGCTGGGGCTAGGTCAGCCTGGGAAATGACATGTCCCAAGTACTCAACACTGGAGACCAAGAAAATGTACTTTCCCAGCTTAAGACTGGCGTCCTGCAGTCGTGCCAGTACGCTGTGCAGGTTTTGCAGGTGGTACCTGTCGTCGCTGCTAGTAACTAAGATGTCATCCAAGTACACCGCCCCGTTCCTCATGCACCGGAAGCGGCTGTCCATCTCCCTCTGAAATATGGCTGGGCCTGAGGCCACACCAAACGGTAAGCGCATGTACTGGAAGAGCCCCAAAGTTGTCGATATTGTGACATACTTCCGGGAAGCATCCTGGAGCACTAGCTGCTGGTAAGCATCTCTGAGGACAAGTTTGGTAAACTTCTGTCCACCGGACAATGCTGGCCATAGATATTCAATCCGGGGCAACGGGTACTTCTCGACGGTAGCAACGGGGTTGATGGTAACCTTGAAATCCCCGCAGATCCTGACATGCCATTTCGCTTGAGGACTGATACGATGGGAGCGGCCCATTCAGATGTCTTGACGGACACCAAGATGCCCTCTCGCTGTAACCGTTGCAGCCCCTGGGTGACCCCGTCCTTCAGGGCGAACGGCAGTGGGCGAGGCTTGAAAAAACATGGCTGGGCTCCCTCAGGTACATAGATGCCAGCCATCGTGCTGGCGAATGTGCCCACCCCTGACTGGAACAGGGACTTGAACTTGGTCAGGAGGATGGGGACGTTTTTCGCCGCATGCAGGCTGGCTTCCTGGTACTCTGGCAAATGCCCAGTGCATGAATCTAGTTTTGGCCCAGCAGCGTTGGCGACGACCCCTTGGTTAAGTAAAGGGGAAGGGTTGCCTCCCTGTCGCCAAAGCGAACGCTGACCTGTGCCTGACCCTGGACCTGGGAGAGTTGCCCGGAGGAGCTGCGCAGCATCACGCCCTAAGCCTTGACGGACACACCGGGGAAAGTACGCTTGGAGAGTTTCCCAGCCATTACTGACATGCTGGCCCCTGTGTCCAGCTCCATGGAAATGGGGTGCCCGCAGATTTCGACGGTCAGCATGTATGGCGGCACAGACGACGGTACAAAGCCTGTGTGCCACATGTTGAAAATCGGCGGGTTCTCGGCCATGACGTGGAGCCTGGCCACGGAAGAACTTGAGCCTGCTGCCACATGCCTCAGCCGCATACGCTCGTCGTCCCCCTTCGGCATACACGTGCCAGATGCCCAGTTTTCCCGCACGTGAAGCATTGTGCTAGAGAGAACTGGCACTGTGAGGAGGAGTGGGCACCACCACAGCGACCACAGGTACTTTGTCGCCAACTTGTTGACCGCCGCTTCCATCAATAGTGAGCCAGTCGCACAGGCAATCTTGCCGGCGTCCTTGTTGGCAGCTTCCATTGCCAGCGCTGCCTTCATGGTGTTGTCCAGCGAGGGGTCGGGAAGCAGCTCCAGGAGTCCCGTCTGCATGGCGGGGTTGTTGATTCCGCAGACGAAACGGTCCCGGAGCAGCAAGTCCAGCTGGTCTCCGAAAACGCAGGCACTCGCTAACTCTCATAGCACAGCAACGAACCGCCCGAGGGTCCCCCTTCCCGGCGGCTCCAGTTGTTAAAGCGGAAATGTTTCATTAGTGTGGACAGTGCTGGATTGAAATACGAGCACAGTATGGCGAGCAGCTCACCCTGCGTCTTAACATGCAGCGTTCTTTGGCGCATGTTAGGTCTGCGGCGACCTTCTCAAGCTTAACATCTGGCTTGAGAAGGTCGAGCAGGAGACTGAAGACGCGGGTCATGCAGCTGGCCAGGAAAATGTTCCGCTGTTTGGCCTTGGGTGTGTCGTTTGCGCGGAAGAACACATGGACTTGTTCCTCGTAAATTGGCCAGGCGGACCCATCTCCCTCGAACGGCTTGAGCCTTCCGTACAGCGGCATGGCGGCAGCAGCAGGGGGCAGTTCACTGCTCGCGGCGGCGTGGGATGGTCCTTGGGTACTCGTCGCCAGTGTCACGATCTGCCCGGGTTCGTGAACAAGGGAGGACTCGAGGCACCCTCCGTTAGACGGACGCTCCGCAGCGTGGTGGTGATGAACGATGACCGACTCCGAGCAGCTGTGCTCGTCAGTGTTTATTGCGGTGCAGTAACCAATGTTGCCTACCGAGCCTGGCAGGCCACCGAGCCTGGCGGGCCAACGAAGATTATGCCCGAGGGGGCGTCACATGCTTACTACAAAAACCATGGCATCAAACTATACACCTTGCACTATTCCACATAGTCATCACCGACATTGAAACATTTGTCATAGCGTGCAATCAGTTTGAAACCACTCAGGTAAAACTTGGTGCCCTAGCGATGCAAGGAATTGTTGCACAGCCTGCTCTACCTCAGCATTGTTTTGGAAGTGACATCTGAAGAATGCGGCGTTCAATGCAGGGAACAGGTGCCCATTCATACCAGATAACAGCACGCACTTCCATTAGCGACCACGTTGTCAGCACACATCTGTCTGCCATCGTGATTTGTACTCAAATAACCTCGGGCACACTGGTCTGCTGCTACTCTTTTCTTTGGCACTGTGCATGCGTCATTTCTCCTCTGCTAACAGAGCCTTCCACTGCTGAACCAGCAATGAGCGTAGATTCTTATGGCCATTGTTTATTTCACTTGGTGTACCGTCTTCTCTTTAAAAAAATCATGACGAAACTTGCTTTCGGAACATCTCTTGTACCACTACTGAAACTATAAACTTGAATCTGAATCTGATTTACTAATGATGTGTTTGGTTTCACTTGTATGGTTCACCTGAGTTCTATAGTGAACTTGCGAAGTGCTCTGGCATGCGCAATAAACAGCTTCTGTGAAGACACATTTCACTTTCGTGTTCTACCGATTCCTATAAAAGAGGGATCAACTATAATTATTGTAAGGAGGAATGCACAGATAATGCTGCAAGATATGTGAACTGTTGCAAAGAAGGTGTTGATCTTGGACAGCAGATGGTACTTCACTGCCTGTCATAGTGATATGTGCGTGTCCCTTATCTGTTGAACAGCTGTGTGGTAAGCTTGCACTACATTGAGAATCCAGGAGGTTGTATGTGCTGCAACCTGCTCTCTGCACTAACAGAAGGGAACAGACACGCTTTTGGGGTGCCACTCTCTACTGCGCTGCAAATATGTACAGAGAGGTGGCATCAAAAAGCGGGTGACCAGTAAAGAATGTAAAAGTAGTAACCTTGCTGAGGTCCTCCTGGGTTGGCTGTTCCCCTTCTTTGGCCACCCGATGCACAAATGCCAGGTTCTGGTGCTTGGCTCGGATGAACTCGGACTTGATTGGGCTGTAAGTAGAAAGGCATGTGGTTGGAAACTGCGGTGCATAACCATGTGTGCGTGCTATCTGTAATCCGTGGAGTACTCAAGAAGTGATGTCTGTTGCCCTGGTTTAGGATGACAGATGAGCACACAAAGTGAGCCCCTGGCAGTGAGGCAAGCAATGGATCCAGGTTGCTCAGGCCCCTGTTAACTTGCCAGCTGGCTGCTCCTTGTAAACAACAATAGTCAGAATGATGCTTATTTTAATGTTGGTGTAGGGGGCAAGAACAAATAGCGACAATCCACTGGACTACGTGCCTGCAACCTGTATAAAGTACTGGCCACAGGCAAGCAATGAAGAGGCCACATTTCTCACAAGGCATCATGAATCAAAGAATGCAGCTGCAGCATAAGTGTAAAAAAAATTAACAGTGCACACTACTATAATGTTATTTCAGGTGGTGTTATCCACAATAATAACAAAACACTTCGGGGCTGCATTCAGTGATTAATATTGGGAAGGCAACACAACACCTGTAATTAACCCTTTGAGGGTCAATGACGTAAATACACGGCACCGCGAACAAGTCCAAAAATGGTCGATGCCGTATATTTATGGTGCCGTCTGTATGTTTAAAAAGCGCACCAATTTTCTAACTTTTTCTTTTCTGTCATGTGCTGCCACTGTGTGGGAATGCAGGGAATTTTTTTCGCATGCCTCCCTCTCTCGGTTTTCATTGCATGGTTTGTTTTAGCGCTTGTTTGCTCCCAGGCGTCTATATACCACCGCTCGTGTATTGGCGCGCGCGCGGGCGGGTGGCTGTTCGGATTTTGTTTTGCGGGCGGTTTTGGCTTTCTGCGCTTGCGAAACTGATGGCTATCTCATTCCTAATCGCTCAAAGGGCGGCCGCTTGTTTCTCGCTCGTTTAGTGCTCACAGGGGTGCGCATAAGAAGGATGCCGCCGTGCATGCATTTCTGTTTCTTTTCTTTTTTTTAAGACACACGAAAACTAATTGGCCTAGCTGGTTAATGATAAGATGAAGATTAGCGGAAGTTTGTCACACGTGTTGCTTTTTTTTTTGATGGGCACACAACCAAACAGTTTTCTTGAGTGTGCGCACCTACGCAGTTCGATTATGTTACGGACATACACATTAGTGTAAGAGCAGGAACATTTGAGGCTTGCGAAATATTTTCGTGTGTGGATTTTCAAAGCCTTGAACTATGAGCATAAAAGTGCATTAAATTTTTAATTCTGATAAGTTTATTTCCTTTTTTGTTGTTGTTAGTCATGAATGAAGAGTGCATATATACCAATGCAAAATATTTTTTTCTCACTTTACGGTCACCCTAGAAAAATTATGGTAATTTTTTTTCTTCGAAATAAGTCCTTAAGAAGAATCGGAATCTGCAATAAAAAAAAATCTACCCTGGGCGGTCGCATGTGGCGCAAAGAAACCGACCCTCAAAGGGTTAAGGAATTTTTGGATGTCTAACAAAGTTATCTGAGAAAAGTTGTCAGAAGCAATTAGTTTGTTTATTAGAGATGGTAACTGATAACTGATTCTTTGACAACTATAATTATCCTTGTAAAAGGTAGCGTCTAGTGTAATGAGAGCTGGGTGATTCGTACAGAGGCATAGACACACATGAATAATGAGTGTAAATGTGCATTTGTAAAATTTGAAATGCATTATTCAAACACTGTCTGAAACACTATTTTGAAATACATTAAGAACATGTAGGTACATAACACAGTGATGCTGCTGGTCCGAACCATTTCGGAGCAGCTTTTGGAACAGTCCAAAATGCATTTTGGAGCAGTAAAATGGACTTTTGGAGCAGGTTTATGAATGTGATTGCAAGCTATATTATATGGTGCTTTCACAGTGGGCATTGCATGTGAAAGCTGTGAAAGTGGTCACTGTTTCATAAATTCAAACACTAATAATGATCCCCCCCTTTTATTGCAGTCAAAGCGGTGGTGTCCTAAGATGTGCTTAAGAAAGCACAGAACCACTTGGACATGCTACATGCAAAATTGAGAAGCATTTTGTTTTTGAAAACCTTCAGCTTGACCTTGCTTCTATAAATGTATCCTTTAAGATAGAGCACTTTTTTGTAATATGGTACTGTCAGCGGTATGAAATATTTACTTATTTTCCCCTGCGATGTGATTCACTGGGCAACCATCTACTTGAATTACTGCTATGGTTGACACTGCCGGACCGGTTTGCTTTCGCTCATCACTCAGCTTGATGTGCGTTGCACACCATCGTGAAGTGCAGATATACGTGCGTGACCTTTGACTGTGCGCATGTAATGCTGCCAGACTGGGCTGTGATCAGCGAATTCAGTTTGGAGCTTTCTGCCTACACGCAAGCTTTTGCCATTCTATCAAGTAAGTGCAAAAACAAACTTCGCGAAAGCTTTTGCGGTAGTTGCTGGCATGTCATCCGTGGACTCAACCTCAGCTTCCGGCCACCAATCTAGCCCGTGATCTCACACCCAATCAATGAAGCGGTTTGCTGGTCTGAATATATTGGAGGCCATCTTGCCGCGACGACCTGCCAGCCACCGCATCAGCTGGTGGCGAATTTTTGCCACACCTGTATGTATCGACCGGGTCCCGGTCGAAGAACCCAACAGCATGTGTGTCAAGACAACAGTGAACTCGTGTTTATTGCAATGGGCATTTTATACCACAGCGAGGGAAAGGGGGTAGTGGAAATAGAGGGCAAGGATAGGCACGTGTAGTTCCAGCACACAAAGATAGCTTGTGCTCGTTGAACTGATACGATACATCTTCCCCTTCAACGCCGTTGGTTTGTCTGCTGGAAGTTTTGATCGTATCCTAGACATTCAGGAGGACGGGTGTGACACAGCGACCTTTGTTGTGGCAGAACTTGTTGCGAAGGTGGCTGTGTACAACTTGCTGCTGGCGCACTTGACAAGTCAGATGTGTGAGATTCTAGAGAGGCCGGAACTTGGTCTTCATCGTAATACTCTTTGTCTGTAGTGTCCTCGAAAGGTTCGCTCGTTGCCAAGAGGTGCTGCCGATTACGCCGTACGGTGTTACGGTCCTGCGTTTCCACATAGAAGGAACGTGGTCCGACTGATCGAAGCACCTTGGCTTTTCGTGCCCATGCCGTCCCCCTTTATGCGAACGACGTCGTGGCTCTTGAGGCGTGGAAGTACGCGTCTGTTGTGCTTGCTCTGCTTGTGCTTTCTGACTCGCATGGCAGCAAGGGGTCCGAAGTCCGGTATGGGTGTGCGCAAACGTCTTCCTTGCAGCAGCTCCCCTGGTGACCGGCCATCCTCCAGTCGACTTGTTCTGTAATTCAGGACACCAAGCCAAGTTTTCATTCGCATCCTTTGTCTTTTTTAGAATGCGCTTTATTATCTGTACACCTTTCTCGGCAACACCGTTTGACTGAGGGTACTCTGGGCTGGATGTGAGATGTTTGAAATCGTACTGCTGAACAAATAGTGCAAATTCATGGCTGGCAAACTGTAGACCATTATCTGTGCAAACTTCGGTCGGTATACCATAACGGGAAAATATGGCCCCCAATTTTTGTATCACAGCACTCGCTGTGGTATTAGGCAATAGTTCCACATCAGGGAAGTTCGACATTGAGTCATAGGCACACAGTTAATGTTGGCCGTCATACTGAAACAAGTCAACACCAACACGGTACCAGGCTTGTGTGGGTGTTGGGCGCAAGATGAGTGGGTCTGACTGCTGCTTATACGCATAAGTCTGGCATACTGGACATTTGTGCATTAGCATTTCAATGTCAGCATATAGGTTTGGCCAGTATACCAGCTGTCTTGCTCGGGCTTTGCATTTTCCAATGCCTAGATGCCCTGCATGGATGCTCTTTAATATGTCCAAGCGCATGCTACTTGGCACTACCACTTTCGTTCCTTTCAAAAGGATTCCTTTTACTACAGAGAGCTCAGAAGCAACAGGCTTTAGCGGACCTTCCACAGCACATCCCTGCACAAGCTTTTGTAGTACCTGGTTGAGATATATGTCACACTCGGTCTCACTTGCAAGCCTTGAAGCGGTTCTTTCACTTACAAGTGCCGATACTACGGTGACTCCGTTAGCTTCGACGTCACTTGTGGGCGAGGCTGTCTCATCTTGAGGAGCAGGTGCCCGGGAAAGCATGTCTGCCACCACCACCTGCTTTCCGGGAACAAAAGACAAGGTGTAATGATATTTTAACAACAACTACAGAAAGAAACATTGTACTCTTGGCGGCACATCAACAATGGCTTTCTTTTGCATGTCAATTAATGGGCGATGGTCACTCTCAAGAAGGAACGCGTGGCCGTATACAAAGTGATAAAACTTTTCACATCCGAAAACCAACGCTAGAGATTCCTTTTCGATTTGCGAATAGCGTTGCTCCGATTCACTCAGAGCTCTTGAAGCGCAAGCCACAGGCCTCCAGCTACTTCCGTGACGTTGCATCAGCGCCGAGCCTACACCGTACTGCGAAGCGTCTAATGTTATCTTTGTTTCTCTGCCGGGCTCGAAAATTGCTAGCAGTGGCGATTCGCTGAGCTCTTTGCATATAGCCTCCCACTCGCTATCATGATTAGGCGTCCAGTCAAACACAACATCGTTTTTTAGCAACGAACGCAAAATGGAAGTGCGCTGAGAGAGCGATGGCATGTATTTGCCAAAGTAGTTGACAACACCTAAGAGCCTCTGTACCGCTAGCTTGTTCTGTGGTGCCGGCATTTTCAGCAGAGCTTCGACCAAAGCAGGGTCAGGACGTATGCGCCTGTTGCTGATAATGTCACCAAGAAATAAAACTTCCTCAACACCAAACAGGCATTTTGACGCATTAAATGTCAGCCCCGCTTTTGCTGCTGCTCATAGTGCATTTCTCAGCCTATCATCGTGTTCTTCTCTGGTAACGCCCCAAATGAGAACATCATCCACATATACACGCACACCCGGCAGGCCATCGAATATCTCATTGAGCGCCTTCTGAAACACTTCGCTTGCCGATGAAATGCCAAAAGGCAGTCGAAGAAACCGATAACGGCCAAAGGGAGTTGCGAACATGCATATTTTGGAAGACTGCTCATCCAGAGGGATCTGATGAAATCCGGCGTTAGCAACAAGGTGATAAAACATCTTCGCACCTGCCAGCTCCACTTTTCTGTCTTCTCGGCAGGGCATCTGATAATCCTCCCTCTTAAGGGATTCATTAGTTTTTTTCTTTCTCGGGTCCATGCATACCCGCAACTTGCTGTCTTTTTTAAGCACGATGACCGAAACCCACTCTGTCAGGCTGCTAACTTTTTGAATGATGTCCTCTGCTTCCATTCGCTGTAGTTCCACACGGAGAGGTTCTCGGAGTGCCAAAGGTACTCGTCTGGCTGGCTCGACGACGGGCACAGCATCCTCATGGAGGGTGATCCTGTATTCACGCTGTACACGGCCTGTTCCCTTAAAGAGCTGCGGAAATCCCTCGACAAATGCTGAGCTGCTGCTCGTTGTTACGGTATCAACATTCCGCTTGATAAGCCCCAAGTCCTCGTAGGCTTTTAGACCCAGGAGGGCGCTGTGGTCTTTCTTAACAACGAAAAAGTCAGTGTATATCTTACAGTCACCAATCGTAACGTGCGTCGAAAATGTGCCGAGCTGTTTGATGACGCTGCCACTATACGACCGTAAAACTGCATGACTTGTCTTGAGCGAACCGCCTTTCAATTTTCGAAAAAGCGACAGAGGTATAAGGTTTGCTTGAGACACTCTGTCGATCTTCAAGTTGATGTCCTTGCCTTCAACATTTGCCGTCATGATCCAGTCCCGGTCACTGCTAATATTTCCGATGGCAATGTGCAACACATTGAAATCATCGTTTTGGTTGTGCGTCTTTGAATCGTGCTGTACCTCACAGACGGTTTCTCTTGTTTTGCAGCATGAGGCAAAATGGTTACACCCTTTGCACAAGTAGCATGTTTTCCCGTAGGCTGGACAGCGTCGTGCTGCATGTGTTCGTCTGCAGTGGGAACATTTAAAGACCTGCCGTGGTCCTTGCGCAGCACTTCAGCTCGACGATGCTGAAAGCACCTGAAGTTCCCTGTCTGTTTTCCGCCACAGCGCGTTCTTGCGTGCTGACGTTTTGACCGCCTTGCATAGAGCAACAGCTTTATCCAGGGTAAGCAACTTGTTCATTAGCATCTTCTCTCGGAGCTTCAGGGAGTTATTACCAAATACAATTTGGTCCCGCACCATCTCGTCCATCATTGTTCCGAAGTTGTAGAACTGTGCTTGTCTCTTCAGCGCACGATGGAACTGCTCAAAAGGTTCAGCTTCGTTTTGGAGTTGAGAGAGGAAGACGTAACGCTCGTGAATTAGGTTTTGTTGCTCGACGCAGTATTCCTCAAATTTATCTATGACAGTCGCATAGTCTTGCTTGTGCTCGCCTTCGCTGAATGTGAAGTTATTGTAAACTTCAAGGGCCTCCTCACCAGCCATGCTGAAGAAAAGTGCTGTCTTCGCTGCCTCTGACCTCGGTTTTTCAGAGCATTCCGTGGCTGCCAGAAAGAAATCAAACTTTTGCCTGAACAGCTTCCACGTCCTTCCTCCGTTGGTCGCGAGGCCCAGAGGTTCCGGTGGCGTGACGTACTCCATGTCCTTGGTCTTCCGTTGCAGGCATACAGGGCTTCAGTATCCCACTTCTGACACCATGTATCGACCGGGTCCCGGTCGAAGAACCCAACAGCATGCGTGTCAAGACAACAGTGAACTCGTGTTTATTGCGCTGGGCATTTTATACCAGAGCGAGGGAAAGGGGGTAGTGGAAATAGACGGCAAGGAAAGGCACATGTAGTTCCAGCACGCAGATAGCTTGTGCTCATAAACTGATACGATACACTGTATACGATATAGCAACGCTTAACCAGCAGCAATTTGTCCATATCCAAAGGCAAAAGTTGCTGTTAGGTGCCGAGCTAACCAAAATCTTGGTAGCGGCCGTACACCATTCTTACACCAAGCCAAGCCACCAAGCTAAATTACCAAGCTAAGAAAAGTGGGGAATAGGCAACAAATTGAATAGCGGAAAAGTTGTTCACAGCTGCCATGTCTGCGTCAATTTGTGCGTTATGCTAGAAAAATCGAGCGAGGCAGCATACAGCGTCCGACCCTTCGGTCACTGTTTGACACAAGTCATGCAGGAGCGCGGGATGTGGCTCGGTGCCAGTGCATTCACTCGCTGCTGCCAGAAAATCGAGGCTGTCCCATTGCCTAAGCAACCTGCACGCGTCAGGGCAGAAGGTACAGAATATAGACAGCAACCCATGGAGGAAACATCAGTACAATCGCTTGAGTTGGCCCACCGTGGAGCTAATTCAGCGGCTGGTTCATGCCATACAAGACGGTGTAGTAAAACGGTGCTTGAGGGCATAGTTGTTTTTTGAAAGTGCAAGCAACCCTTTTGGCACAGAGTGGGCACAGATTTCCCATATTCTGCTGAAATGTTGCAGGACGTAGCAGAGTTCGCCTCTCACTGCAGTTCGGCGCAATTGGCACAACGGTACCATCACTGCTATTGGAAATATTTCCGATTTCAATACTAGTGTTTAGGTGGCATGTTGTACGTCCATTTGGGAGGTGAAAGACAGAGACTGAGGTGGGAGGTGAGAGACCCAGGAAATGAGTAGCGCTATCCTGTCGCTTCACGGAGCACCAGGAGAGGGTGTCTGCTGCTGCCACATTGACCTGGCACAAATCTAACCATGCATTACTGATTAGAGGACAGATGTACATGGCCGATGCGCATTCTGGCTGGGTTACTCTTTGCAATGGCATCTTTGGATGACCCTTTCCGAGCACTCCCAGAAGACCAAGCTTGTTCAGATGGTCAAACAGGTGTGCTCCGGCTACATTGGGATGGTTCATCATCATCATCAGCAGCAGCAGCCTGGTTACTACGCCCACTGTGGGGCAAAGGCCTCTCCCATACTTCTCCAACAACCCCGGTCATGTACTAATTGTGGCCATGTCGTCCCTGCAAACTTCTTAATCTCATCCGCCCACCTAACTTTCTGCTGCCCCCTGCTACGCTTCCCTTGGAATCCAGTCTGTTACCCTTAATGACCATCGGTTATCTTTCCTCCACATTACATGTCCTGCCCATGCCCATTTCTTTTTCTTGATTTCACCTGAGATGTCATTAACTCGCGTTTGTTCCCTCACCCAATCTGCTCTTTTCTTATCCCTTAATGTTACACCCATCATTCTTCTTTCAATAGCTCGTTGCGTCGTCCTCAATTTAAGTAGAACCCTTTTCCTAAGCCTCCAGGTTTCTGCTCCGTAGGTGAGTACTGGTAAGACACAACTATTATACAATTTCCTCCTGAGGGATAATGGCAACCTACCGTTCATGATCTGAGAATGCCTGCCAAACGCACCCCAGCCCATTCTTCTGATTATTTCCTTCTCATGATCCGGATCCGCCGTCACTACCTGCTCTAAGTAGATGTATTCCCTTACCACTTCCAGTGCCTCGTTACCTATTGTAAATTGCTGTTCTCTTCCGAGACTCTTAAACATTACTTTTGTTTTCTGCAGATTAATTTTTAGACCCACTCTTCTGCTTTGCCTCTCCAGGTCAGTGAGCATGCATTGCAATTGGTCCCCTGAGTTACTAAGCAAGGCAATATCATCAGCGAATAGCAAGTTACTAAGGTATTCTCCATTAACTTTTATCCCCAATTCTTCCTAATCTAGGTCTCTGAAAATCTCCTGTAAACATGCTGTGAATAGCATTGGAGAGATCGTATCTCCCTGCCTGACGCCTTTCTTTATTGGGATTTTGTTGCTTTCTTTATGGAGGACTACGGTGGCTGTGGAGCCGCTATAGATATCTTTCAGTATTTTTACATACGGCTCGTCTACACCCTGGTTCCGTAATGCCTCCATGATTGCTGAGGTTTCGACAGAATCAAACGCTTTCTCGTAATCAATGAAAGCTATATATAAGGGTTGGTTATGTTCCGCACATTTCTCTATCACCTGATTGATAGTGTGAATATGGTCTATTGTTGAGTAGCCTTTAAGGAATCCTGCCTGGTCCTATGCTTGACAGAAGTCTAAGCTGTTCCTGACTCTATTTGCAATTACCTTAGTAAATAGTTTGTAGGCAACTGACAGTAAGCTGATCGGTCTATAATTTTTCAAGTCTTTGGTGTCGCCTTTCTTATGGATTAGGATTATGTTAGCGTTCTTCCAAGATTCCAGTATGCTCGAAGTCATGAAGCATTGTATATAGAGGATGGCCAGTTTCTCTAGAACAAACTGCCCACCATCCTTCAACAAATCTGCTGTTACCTGATCCTCCCCAGCTGCCTTCCCCCTTTGCATATCTCCCAAGGCTTTCTTTACTTCTTCCGGCATGTGGGATTTCGAATTCTTTTATACCATTCTCTCTTCCATTATCGTCGTGGGTGCCACTGGTACTGTATAAATCTCTGTAGAACTCCTCAGCCACTTGAACTATCTCATCCATATTAGTAATGATATATTCGGCTTTGTCTCTTAATGGATACATCTGATTCTTGCCAATTCCTAGTTTCTTCTTCAGTGCTTTTAGGTTTCCTCCATTCCTGAGACCATGTTCAATTCTATCCATATTATACTTCCTTATGTCAGCTGTCTTACGCTTGTTGATTAACTTCGAAAGTTCTGCCAGTTCTATTCTAGCTGTAGGGTTAGAGGTTTTCATTCGTTGGCTTAATCTTGATCAGATCTTTCGTCTCCTGCAACAGCTTACTGGTGTCCAGTCTAACGGAGTTACCACCGACTTCTATTGCACACTCCTTAATGATGCCCATAAGATTGTCGTCCATTGTTTCAACACTAAGGTCCTCTTCCTGAGTTAAAGCCAAATACCTGTTCTGTATCTTGATCTGAAATTCCTCTATTTTCCTTCTTACCGCTAACTCATTGATCGGCTTCTTATGAACCAGTTTCTTCCGTTCCCTCCTCAAGTCTAGGCTAATTCGAGTTCTTACCATCCTATGGTCACTGCAGCGCACCTTGCCGAGCACGTCCACATCTTGTATGATGCCAGGATTAGCGCAGAGTATGAAGTCTATTTCATTTCTAGTCTCACCACTCTGGCTCCTCCACGTCCAATTTCGGCTATCCTGCTTGCGGAAGAAGGTATTCATTATCCCCATATTATTCTGTTCTGCAATGTCTACTAATAACTCTCCCCTGCTATTCCTAGTGCCTATGCCATATTCCCCCACTGCCTTGTCGCCAGCCTGCTTCTTGTCTACCTTGGCGTTGAAGTCGCCCATCAGTACAGTGTACTTTGTTTTGACTTTACTTATCGCCGATTCCACGTCTTCATAGAAGCTTTCAACTTCCTGGTCCTCATGACTGGATGTGGGGGCGTAGACCTGTACAACCTTCATTTTGTACCTCTTATTAAGTTTCACAAAACCTGCCCCCCTCTCGTTAATGCTATAGAATTCCTGTATGTTACCAGCTATATTCTTATTAATCAGGAATCCGACTCCTAGTTCTCATCTCTCCGGCAAGCCCCGGTAGCACAGGACGTGCTCGCTCTTTAGCACTGTATATGCTTCATTTGTCCTCCTAACTTCACTGAGCCCTATTATATCCCATTTACTGCCCTCTAATTGCTCCAATAGCACTGCTAGACTCACCTCACCAGATAACGTTCTAGCGTTAAACGTTGCCAGGTTCAGATTCCAATTGTGGCCTCTCCGGACACAAGCCTTCCTTAAAAATGGATCTGGGTCTCGTCCACTGTGGCACATGTGCACCATGGTTTGCAGGCACAAAAATTTTTTTGGAAAAGCCAGACCACGTTGCCCGAGGAGGAGGTATCATAAAGATACATGGCAAACGATAAGAGTGCACACTCGAGCCATTTCGTGGCCGAACTGTGGAGATTCGCCGATTCCGCAAGGTGGCAGAGCACATAAAGAAATGTGGCTGCGACTGCGGCTGTAGCTAGCATCTTGACAAGCGGCAGAATCCAACACGTGCGAAGCTCAGTCACGCCTAGTTGCCGGGCTCACGGCATCATTATTCTGTGAAATGTGCACAATGATTGTTGTTGGTTCTTTTGCCAGCATATGACACTACTGCTTCATCACCATATCATGGTAAGGCCACAGGAAGTTTTTCTGCACCTTGTTGAAGACTCATTCTCTTCATATTTTGTAACATCACTGTTAGCCACATGAACGAGTGACAGAGGGGGGGCCTGGCGGCCTTGAAGGCATAAACAGCTGCCGCCCATTTGCAACGTCGAATTTAATTTTGCATTATCACGCGCAGCAATGAGTGGTCATGCCAGCGATAACAGCGACGCGGCAGCATCTGAGTTGCAAGGCACATTCAAAATAATGGCCAAGTTCGAAAATAACATAAAATGGTTTGTTATGAAATGCGACCTATGAACACATGCCGTTCGGCACAAAGGGCTTTATGTTGATTTATTTAAGAAGGTTAAGTGCAGCAGCGCCTGGGAAAGTATGGTGTGCCAGTTTTGCAAAAGAAATGTGGCTTTTTCTAAAGCTGTACACGTGCAATATTTGCAGTATGGCAATAATGCACTCTCTCAACCTCTTTAGCAGGCTATGTGTGCTCTAGCATTGTTAGCTGTTTTGCATTATGCCGAAGATAAGTGTTTTCATGTTTTAATTGTGTATAAAGTCCTTACCACAGAAAGTTTCTTGTTTCTTAGCATTTATAACAGTGCTTCTTTGACCTTAGATCAGAAAAATATGCATTACACAGAGGAACACTGCATTTTTATTCAAAAGCTTTGAAGGCTCCAGTGTTGCTTACCCAAGGGAATGTAGCATCTACATTCAATAGCTTTGAAGCCTCCAGTACCTCTTACCTCCTGCCTGCCATTCTATGTGCAGTAGAACCTCGTTTATATGTTTCGGAAAAGAACATGACAAAAACATACTAACCAGGAAAACATATGACCCTAAGTAACGAAAAAATTTTGCCAGACACAACTATTGTTGACATCTACATAAAGCAAAGCGTTGTGCGAATCGTTGTGGTATGAGACGCCGAAGTGTGTCAAGCTGGTGGTGCTCCGGCGGCCAGAGACACATTTTGTTGTTTTCTTATTGCATGGTGTTTGAAGAGGGGGACGAGAAACAAAAGGAAATCGAGCTCATGGGTGATGCTGGATGACGCTGAAGAGAAACTTGATGCCCACATCGTGTCACGTGCAGCAGGGAATGGTGGCGTGTGTAGATTGTCGGCTATTAAAAGCGTGCAATACGCTACCAATGGTACTATGCAGCACGTGCTGTAAAACAGATAGGTGAACATGCCTATTGCAATAGGTTTGGTGGTGATAGCAGTGAATACAGTATGTGATGACCCAGCCAGAGATTTACTGGTACTGGAATAAAAAACTGTGCGCACCGTCGTTTTCCCATAAGACAGGTGGCTATGTACCGTTGTCGATTGCGTATGCCTCGCGCCTTTTTTTGTTCACGTGGCATCTACCAGCTGGAAAACATAAATTATTGCAGTTTGCAGTAGGGAACGGCAGCGCGTTCCGGTTATCGCCTATTAAAAGCATGCGCTGCACTTCCAACGGCATCATGTGCTATGAAACAGATAAGCGAAGATGCTTATCACAATAGGACTGTGTCATGTAACACAACTCTGAGGAAGATTTGCTGGCACCGAAATGAGAAACTAAGTGCACGTCGGCATTTTCACATGACACAGGCAGGCGAGTATTATGGTGAAGCTGCTGCGGCAGGCAGCTATATACTGTGCTCGATCATTTTCTTATTTACATAGGATTTAGTGGCTGGAAAACATATCCTACAATTGCAGTGTGGCGACGTACTGAATAGTGGCGCCGAAAAATCGGGCTTTCTGGGAACATGTGAATGATTAAAAAATGAGCAGCACTCTTTTGGGTCATCTTTTGTGTTTTCAATGTTGCTGCAGGGAAAACATACGTAACGGGAACATATCAACAAGGTTCTACTGCATTGCAGTAATCTCCACTATCCCTTGCTCAAAATAGACTCTGCAGCCAAAGGACATCAAGCATATTTAAAGGCAAATTTCCAAGTATCAGAAGACAATTGCAAGGCTTTGAAGAAAGCAGGCAAAGACCCCTAACACATTCGAAGTGCTTAATTGGTTGACTGAAATGCCAATATCTTGCAGCTCTTTAATGAGGGACTCACTGAATTACACATTTGAGATGAGGATGTTGGTATGTGCCCAATGTTTGTAGTCTTTGTATGTTTTTGTAGTCATTTTATTTTGGCACACAACCATTCACATAATTTTGCTACCTTAATTCACCCTCCTTCGTAGAAGTACAAGTGCCATATTTTTTCCTTCTAAAGCAATCCCATTTTGAGTAGATCAATTTCTGGCTTTTCTGTGTAGTTCTTTTTTTCATTTTCTGGTTATTTGCAACATATCTTGTGTGTGTGTGTGTGTGTGTGTGTGTGTGTGTGTGTGTTATGCATGTGTAAATTTTATTGCTGTCCTGCCATTAATTTATGACTATTCTCCATTACTTGCATTTTGCAGTTTCTTCTCGTTTTCATGTGTCTGTTATTTTTCTCACAATCTTGCTGCAATAAATTGTCTGCTATATTCGTGTTCTTGGGTGTCCAGTAAGCTGATTGATATTGAAGGAACATGGCAGATTTATTTATGATACTCGTTTTGGTGTGAGCTATTAGAAGTACAATATCACGAACGATAAAGCTGTACTTTCACATTAACAACTGACATGATTGCTGCACTCAGTTATAGCTCGAAACATAACAACTATGAATTTAAATAAAATTAACATGAAGTAAAACACCTTTATGCGCTCGTCATTGCAACATATAAACAGTGGCACAAGCGCCTGCATGAAATCACTCGATTTATGCAATGTTACTGTTCACAACAAAGAAATAATTTAAGAAACAAAAATGAAATCATGGCCTTCAAGATTCGGCGGCACGCGGCGACCATCTTGGAGGCTGGTGCACTTCATCGATTCTGCTAGGTGCGCTGAGTGCCAAAGTCAGCCGCAGGGGCCTACAGGAGTGTCCACTCTACATTTACTCTAAGGAGGCATTAGGAAAAAGCGAGTGGATGTGTCAGTGCTCTCTTGATACCCTTGCATCACAAAGAACACAAGTTCTTCATTAGATATATGGCTGTTTGAATAACAATATAAAAAAATTTAGCTGCTATGTTTGCTGCTTTTGTGTGTGTGTAGGTGCATGCATCCAAGTGTTGCTTCGGTGCAGTTTTACTGAATTAAATTCAGTACGAAGATTGCACCTGCCCTGTCCTCATCTACGTCTGCTTTGTACTATTCCTAAGACGTTATCAGCATTGCTATTACAGCATGTGTATAGATTTTTATACCTACACAGGCATTGCAGTTCCTTATCCGAAAGAACAAGAGAAGGTACGCTGACAAATGTGCCTTGCAGTCTTAAAGCTTTTTCAGCTTCTAAAATTTTGCACATTTTTCTGTCCCAGCTTCTGCTCACACTTGTCTTTTTGAGTACCTCCCCAATGTCCTTAGTGGAAGGCTAGGTGTTCTTATGGGCCTAACAGTAAAACCTTGTTATACGAAGTTGATGGGGAACCTTGATCAGGTGCACACAAAGGAATGTGCTGTAGTCAACAACCGATTTTTCGACAACCGATTTTTCGGACGCCCGATTTTTCGGACATGTCCGATAATTCGGACCACCTCGCGGCACCATCAGGTACCCCATAGAGACAATGTATAAGAACGTCCAAAATTTCGGACGAAAGAACACTACGCAGTTCTATATCCTAGCCCTTTTTTTTGCCGTGACCGCAGGTCCGAAAGAGCATTAATAAAGGACACCACCCCCGCTATCTTTATTATCTCGCCACCTCGAACCAGCGCTCTCGCACGCAGATCCGCAGGCAGCCGAGGCGGTAACGCTAGGCCTAACTGCTTCGACGTTAAACTACTTGCCATTCGGTGCCGTGCTTTTCATTGAACGAATTCGCTGCTGACAGCAATGACACCGGCTCCGCCTTTGCAATACTCGCGATTGGCTTCGAAGCTCGGAAAACACGACGCGTTGCATAATTCCTGTTTTTGAAAGTCAGCTTCGCCTCAATACAGCATTGTTATGCGGTGAAGCATGCGGGAAGTATTGCGGTGAAGCTTAAGAAGCGTGAGAAGGGGCAATAATCACGGAACACAGTATGCATTCCCTAATTATAAGCGCGTTCACCCACCGTCTACTATCACAGTACGAGCACCGATATGCCTAATAGCTGTACTGGCAGGCCTCCAGACCTTTTCAAATTTGCCTGTGACGATTTGAGCCCTTGAGGGCAGCAAAAGACAGGCATTAATTTTTTTGGACTGCCCTATTTTCCACACGTTTTCGAGGCCCCTAGGGAGTCCAAAAAATCAAACGTTGACTGTAATTAACTGATAATGACAGCGTAGTGGCTATAACTTTACTGGCCAGAAAAGAACTAAGCCCTAATTTTCACTCAAACACACATGCAGACAAGCTTTATTTGTAAGCAGCAGGAAAAAAATTAGGTTTTCACTTGCCACCGTGGCAGCC
The DNA here is from genome assembly GCF_050947875.1 of Dermacentor variabilis. NCBI lineage: Eukaryota > Metazoa > Arthropoda > Arachnida > Ixodida > Ixodidae > Dermacentor > Dermacentor variabilis. Next base: position 228,792,189 of record NC_134570.1, read on the forward strand.
TTGCAGAAACGACGGCATCCTCAAACTCAGCAAGATCCCGAGCCAATTTCTCTATCAGGCCCCACTCCTCTGCAAATGCCCTCTTGATGGTCCACACACGCAACGTGTCATACACGCAAGGGCCATCACCTGCTTCCACGCTGTCGCCGTAGACGACATGGAAATGCGAGACGCTACGGGGCAGGAAATGAATCACGGTCCCCATGTTTTGACATCCCTATCAGGGGCGACTGCAGTCCGTGAAAGGTCCGAATGCTGCAATTTCACTTTCTATGGCCTGCACGCACATCTCGTCAATTATGCATTTGCATGTGCAAAAAAAATTACATAAATACTGCTCACTAACCGTTTTACATGCAGTAAGCGACTAGGCTTAAGCGGCCAGATGGGGGATTCCCTGCAACTATATTTAAACCGGAATTACTTATTAAGTGCATACATATTAATGCAGTTTTACTGTACTGTACTTATGTAATTCCCCAAGTCACCCATTAAGACTGTCTGGACCACATGTGTTAGTCAAACTTCAATACAAAGAAATTCTTGATTGAACATTTTATAACGTCGTCACAGAATACAACGTACTTGAACCTCAATATTACAGTGTGTTTAAACATGATTGTAACATAATGAAATTTCACTGCCACCGTGAAAGAACACCGAGACAATAAATGGAACTTTCGTGGGCGCCAATAACCATATGGTTGAATTACATGCGGATGATGCGAATCCACCTCTCAAATCCTGCACCACACGACCGAGAGTGACTGACGAAGCAGAGCAGTGCCTGATAAACACAAGTAGTGGCACTAGTACTAAATGCAAGCGCATCATCATGTTACGTATAAATTGCAAGTGTGGTACGGTCCTATTGCACCCCATGTGCTGTATGCTTTAGGTGCAAGTGAAAGCTTGTGAGGTTGAGCCGAGAAGGATGGTGACGTGATGAATGCCGTCTTCCCACTCAAGCAAGTGGCACGCACCTAGTGGCACATAACCAGTGACCCAAGTTGGTCGAGCAGTTGTTTTGACCTTGGTTCCCTCAGCACAGAAGCCCAATGCTCTACCCACTAGAGCATGGACTACTCAGTGAGCCAAGTTGGCAGGAAAATGGTTAGGGACATAGATAGACAGACAGCCCCCAGAAAGTGTGTAAAGCACCCTAAGAATGCTAATCACATTAATAAATAAGTGCCGGCGAATTTCCTGATTTTATGACACAATTCTCTGCCATCCTTGACTGAGCTTTCTTTCCCTTAAGACTCATTTTCTAACTCTAATGAACCCCTGGTTATTTGTCATATGCATTACATGGCCTATCCCACTCCTTTTTTAATTTTGTGTGCAGGTGTGCATGCGTGCATGTATGTGTGTGGAATGTATTGACAGGAAAGACAGGGAAGTCAACCTGAGCTAGTGCGCTCTAGTTGACGTGAAAGGCATTCATTAAAAAGTGGAAACTGTCCAGTGCATTTGTGGCGCAGCCTGCTAATCCATCAGGTTGCTGTCCTTCGAACACGTCACAAGGGTTCCTCAAGGACAGCAACCTGATGCATTAGCAGGCTGCGCCACAGATGCGCTGACTAGGTTCCACTTTTGAAATGCCTTTCAGGCCAATGCTTTCACAAGCTATGACATGAATGCACTGGGTATGTGACGCTCTTCAATGAATCTCTTGCCAACTTGGGTCACTGAGTATGTGCCACTGAGTGTGCAGCAAGTAAGGGAACAATTCTGCGAGTTCGTAGGCTACGCTTCTCGTCTCGTAGGCTATGTGTCGACTTCTCGGCAATGTCACTAGATGGTGCAGCATGTCCAGAAAGGAGCGAGAGAGAGGGGCCCAGATGCCACATTACGCGTTTCTCAGCGTTCACATGCATAGACATGCCATGCATTTCAGAGACCATGCGCAGGCTTCGTGGCGGTGATGCTAGATGGTGCTGAGTGTTCATAGGAAAGCTCAAAAGAGGAATCCTGTTACAGTACACACCTCATACACAATTTGTTTCAATGATGGCAATATGTTGTGTTGCTATATTGATTCAACTCTAAATGCGTTAGCGTCAACAGTCATCATGAGATGGGTGCTGTTGATTTTTTCCTCATTGTAGAGGTTACCTAGTTATCTTTGTAGGATACCTAGTCACCCAAGTCAGTGTCAAAAGACATTCATTGCAGAGTGGGAGAGATTTACTCGCACATGCCCAGACCCACATCTGGAGTGACCCATGTCGGCATGAAAGAGGTTTGCTGAAGAGCGGCACATATGTACAAATTGCTATGCTACTCAGTGACTTACTGCATTTACTCGATTCTAACGCGCCCTCGATTGTAACGCCCATCCGTTTTCCGTGACCAAAAAATTTAAAAAATGATAACCTCGATTGTAAGGCGCACCCGTTTCCCATGACGAAAAAGAAAAAAGAGGAGTACAATAGCGGAAACCTCGTGCTTTCATATAGAAATACTATTTTCTCTCATTTGGAAAAACAGATTTATTCCCAATACACTAAAGTTGCAATGAATAAAAACACAAATGGAAGCCTTGCCGCCAAGATTTTCACTGCGCCGGTAAGAGTCGCGTCGGGCAATAGATATCACTCATCGTCGCTATCTGACAACTCCTTATCGCTATCAACAGACCAAAACATTTCATTCTCGGTGCCGTCCATAGCATTCGAAATACCGCACTTTTTAAAGGCCTTGTTGACCATGGCAAACGGGATCGTGCACCATGCATCTTTCACCTATCCAGCAAAGTCCTGCAGTGAGGCACGCTTCATTTTATTGGCGGGCATGAATTTGTGGCAGCCACTGACAAGCCATTCAGAGTAAAGCACCCGAATTCTATCTTTCACTAGCTTGTTCAAACAAACATCAAAAGGCTCGAGCTGCGATGTCTATCACGACAAGGTCGGTGTTGCATACAGCCAGCTTGTCCTTGATCTGCTGGTCAAGGTGGCACCTGAACGCGTTGAGCACAAGCATCCCACGCAGACCCAAATTGCCTCCGGGTCTCTTCCACCAAACGTTATCAATCCAGTCAGCGACCAAGTCCGTGGTCATCCAACCTTTTTCTTTTGCGCGTACAATCACGCCACTCGGAAACACGATTCCTTTTGGTAGCGTCTTCTGTCTGAAGATAAGATATGGGGGCAGCTTGTGCCCATCCGCAGTGCAACAAAGCATTGCGATGACTAGTTTTTTCGTGGCCAGAAGACAAAACGCACACTTGCTTCGCCCCTTTTTTTTCAACGGTTGTGGTGGCAGGCATGTCAAAGTAGAGCAGCGCCTGATCGGCATTTCCAATATGTCCAAAATGGTAGCTGTTTCTATGGCGCAACTTCAAAACGTACCGCTGAAAACTGTGCAATTTCTCTTCATATTCTTCAGGCAATTTCTGGCATATCCCTGTCTGTCTTCGAAGAGAAAAGCCTTTTCTTTTCATAAAATTTGATAGCCAGCACCTGCTCGCTTTGAAGTCACTCCGCATCAGCCCTTTCTGTAGGGCTAACTGTATCGCCCATACTTTGAGCAGATCGGTCATCACGGACCACTGTGCCGCTTGCTGCTCTTGCACGTATTCCGCGAGCAGCTCCTCTATTTCGGCGAAGCGGCCTTGCTTTGGTCCACTGAAACCCTTCCTTGTTGCTTTACTGGCAAAAATATTCTCCTTCTCTGTTTGCGCCAGTCTGGCATGCAAGTTTCGGGAACTCCGAACAGCCGTGATGCGGCCCAATTCTCATCCGTCTCTGCGCACATGATAACTTTCCTTTTAAATGCAGCATCATGGTGGACTTGGCGTGTCTTCGCAGTCGGCGCTTCCGTGCTGATTGAATAAACGCAGAAAACAGGAAGAAAGGCGGTCGACTAGGTTACACCAGCGCCTGATTACACGTACAACGTGGAGGTATGCAGATGGAGGCATAGAGTTTCATACAATAATTACCAGAGGGAACTCTGGCACTAGTGTCTACGGGAACTGCAACAAGAACGGTTGTACCAGCATGTGAATTATGGGAACGACATGGATTTGCCTAAACTTCGTATTTTTGGCCTTAAACAGCTTCGCCACTTTGTAAACTAGTCACTTTCAACAATATACTGCGTAATAAATAATTAAATAAACATCATTCAAATTGTGCGACGGTAGGGTTCGAACAGAGGAACTCTAGAACAGAAGCCCGATATTGAAACCATTAAGCCATCGACACATGTAATGACAAGTGAGTGCAACGCCCTTATGAATTTATCGCGGGCATGCCAATGCATTGAGATGCTTGGCGCGTTTCGATTCACCAATTCTGACTGTCTCTCCAATCTTGACGCGGCATCATAAGCTCTATCGAGAGCAACTTGGGGATAGTTCCTTTCTGTTAGCGTTGTTTTAAGGTTATTTAGGTGGTGGATATAATTGTAGTCTTCACTGAAGGTTCTTCTTATTCGTTTCGCTTGTCTGACAAAAATTCCTTGCTTTCAGTGTTGAGGGTGATGACTGTTGTAGTCTAAATATTGCTGGCTATCCGTAGGCTTCCGGTAAAGTGTCATTCTCAGTTTTCCATATTCTATATAGACAGTCATGTCCAGGAAGTTGATCTGAATAGGAGAGTGGTGAGCAGTAAATTTAATACTCGGGTGAAAGCAATTGAAATGGCTAATTAAGTCAGTTAACGCGCTTGTGCAGTGTTCCCATATTATAAATATGTCTTCAATGTAACGAAGATAGGTGTGGGGTTTTAAAGGGTAGCATTTCAACAGGTCTGCTTCAAGCTGTCCAATGAAAATGTTCGCATACGTGGGAGCGAACGGTGTTCCCATGCTAGTGCCGAAAGTTTGCAGGTAGTGAATAGAATCGAATTCGAAATAGTTGAGCGTGAGAGCTAACCTAAGGAGCGACAGGTACACTTCAGGAGTGTGTACTTGGGGATTGATTGCGAAGGATTTAGAAACGGCTTCAATTCCTTCACTCATGGGTATGTTGGTGTAAAGGGCAGAAACATCCAAAGTGACTAGAATAGCGCGGTCGGAAAGGATTTGGTTGGTGTTGATGCCGTCGATAATTCGAAGGAAGAACTCGCGAAAAGGGATGATATTGTTAGAAAATATGTTTATGTATTTACAGGGTGGAATGGAGGTCCAAGAGGAAGCCACAGGCCAGGCCCAGCTGGCGCAGAGTAGCCCAAAATCACACGCGTGCACTCTACTTCTTTCTCTGCCTCAGTCTCGCAGTGCTACGACATTTTCCTAGGGGCAGACGAAGCTCACTGAGCGAGATAAAGGGACCTGTGATGGTACTGCTTGAGTCTGGCCACATGAACAACGTGAACGCCGATTACTTGCCGTCACTTTGGCGACGACGTAGTTCACATCATTCAAGCGAATGAGTATAACGAATGGTCCCATGTTAGTGGCGAGAAACTTGCGGTACAATCCCTTTTTGCAAACAGGTGCCCACAACCAAACATAGTCACCGGGAGTAAAGCTGATGGGGATATGCCGCGCATCATAGTGAATCTTGCCGTTGCCTTGTGAGGACAACGTCCTAAGATGCGCCAGTCGGCGTGCTTCTTCAGCACAACACAGAGTTTGGGCGATGGAAGGATCGTCTTGACACGATAAAGGTAGAATAGTGTCCAGAAAACTCTGGGGAGCGCGTGCATACAGCAAAAAGAATGGCGCATATCCAGTAGCTTCGTGCTTGGCACTATTGTACGCACATGTTACAAAAGGTAAGACGTCATCCCAATTTTTGTGGTCAGCAGCGACGTACATTGATAACATGTTGGTAAGGGTCCGATTCATCTGCTCTGTGAGGCCATTGGTTTGCAGGTGGTAAGGAGTGGAATGAAGATATGCAGAACCACAAAGCCATAAACGCTCTTCAACGACGTCGGCGGTGAATTGCCATCCACGGTCACTGATGACAACCCGGGAAGCGCCATGACAGAGTATGACGTGATGCAACAAAAATGAAGAGACATCTGCTGCAGTGGCAGATGGAAGTGCCGCCGTTTCCGTGTAGCGAGTAAGGTAATCTACGCATACCATAATCCAGCGGTAGCCAGCTGATGTCTTTGGGAGCGGGCTGAGCAAGTCGATGCTGACATTTTCAAAGGGTAACGTCGGTGGTTTAGCTGGTTGCAAATAGCATGCTGGAGCCATCGTCGTTTGCTTGAGGCACTGGCAAACAGTACAGCTGATGACATACTGTTTCATTGTTTCCCAGAGCTTGGGCCAGAAAAATCTCTGGCGAAGTAGGTGTAGTGTACGTGCAAAGCCAAGGTGTCCGGACGTAATATCGTCATGCATGGAACTAAAGGACAGCACGGCACAGGTTTTTGGGCATAACTAGAAGCAATGGAGGACCATCAGCCAAGTAATTTCTTTTGTACAGTAAACCATTATAAAAAGTAAACGGTATTGTTCCTGCTGGCTCACATGCAAATGCCCGTCGGGATTTCAAGGTAGGGTCGCAACGTTGCTCGCTCTTGAAGGTACTCAGGTCTGGAAAGTCGGAAGAGATGGAAACTAGGTGAAACTAGGTCATCGAAGTCATCATCGTCAGCTTTAGTGTGCGGCGAAGGGAGACAGGATAGGCAATCAGCATCCGTGTGACAATGTCCACTCTTGTAGTTGACAGAAAAGCTGTACTCTTGAAGGCGCAAAGCGCAGCGGGCCAACCGGCCAGACGGGTCACGCAGCCCAACGAGCCAACAGAATGAATGATGGTAAGTCACTATCGTGAATGCACAGCCGTGTAGATACGGATGGAACTTCTGAATGGTGAAGACGACTGCTAGACACTCGAGTTCAGTAATGGTGTAGTTTTTCTCCGCTTTTGTAAGTGTCCAACTAGCGTAGGTAATGACATGCTGATGGCCACTGCAGAGCTGAACAAGCACAGCGCCAATACCCACACCGCTGGCATCAGCATGCAGCTCAGCTGATGCCTCCGGATCAAAATGCCACAGAACCGGTACAGAAGTCAACAAAAATTTCAGCTGTTGGAACGCCGACTCACAGTCAGCAGTCCACAAGTATGGGGTGTCTTTGTGAAGGAGAGACGTGAGCGGAGAGGCAAGCTGTGAGAAATTCTTGATAAAGCGCCAGCAACTTGAGCAAAGGCCCAAAAAGCTTCAGAGATCTTTCACTGTATGTGGCTGCTGGAAGTCACGAACCGCTGCTATCTTTTCAGGGTCCGGTCGTAAGCCGTCTTTGTCGACCAGAAAGCCTAGTACAAGGGCTTGACGCTCACCGAAATCACATTTCTTCGAGTTTAAAATAAGGCCAGCTTGCTGTATACAGTCAAAAACGACCGACAGGTGCCGATTGTGCTCGTGAAAAGTACGGCCGTAGATAATTACGTCATCTAAATAGCAAATGCAAATTTCCCATTTGATTCTGTGGAGCACGGTATCCATAAATCGCTTGAATGTCGCTGGAGCATTGCATAAGCCAAAGGGCATAACGTTGAACTCAAAGAGACCGTCAGGTGTCACGAAGGCTGTCTTCTCCTTGTCTGAGGGGTGCATAGGAATTCGCCAATATCCTGAGCGTAAATCAACAGAAGAGGAATACGACACGGAGTGGAGGTAGTTGACGGTGTCATCTATGTGTTAGGCGGTACACGTCTTTCTTTGCGATGGCGTTCAGGCAGCGATAGTCCACACAGAATCTCCATGTGTTGTCTTTCTTCCTGACTAGGATCACAGGAGCAGCCCAGCGGCTACATGGTTCCTGGGTCACTCCCTTCTGTAACATTTCACTCCTTTCTGTAACAAAATCAAATACTGTGGCGTAGCGAGCAAGCACTCCTTGAAGCAGACACTGCTCATTAGAAGACAGCGACTTGTTAATCATGCGCTTAAATCCAGCAGAATTATTAGGGCTGGAATCGGGGTTGGATTTTTTTTCCGGCAGTTGACATTTCAACCGTTCCGACGCTGACAATGGCTTGTTCGTCAAAACTTGCCAGTTTAAGTCCTGGCGGCAATGTTATCGATTGGGTTGAAACCTTCACTGTCCCGAAACGAGTACAACTATCAGTGGTGACAACGAGGGAGCGAGGGACTATCACATTTTTCTTGAGTGCGTTGTTATAATCGGGCTCGGCTAAACCACAACAAGAATCCGTACAAAGGCAAGAAGTATTGACAGGTACAAACATTGCAGCCTGAGAGGGCAAAAACATATCTTGCGACATGGAGAGGACGTCGGTGGCATCACTGGTGTTATCTGTCATTGAAGTTTGCACGTCGCGGCGAAGAGAAATCGCGCCATTTCCACAATCCAAAGTTACCCCCCACTCACGCAAGAAATCAATTCCTAAAATAATGTCATGCATTGTACGTGCAAGCAGAGTAAATTCACTTCTAAATTTCTGGTCCCCTATCATAACTGAGACAGAACAGACCCCAAGTGGGCGTAACATTTCCCCACCAACTTCGCAAACGGTAGCGTTCCGATCCCAAGAAAACATAACTTTTTGTCCAAGACGATTTTTGAAGGACAGGCTCATAACAGAAACTACCGCCCCAGTATCAACAAAAGCAAAAGCACTCACATTGTCAACTAAAACATACACTTTGTTTTTAAACAATTTTGCGCAAGGGGGTCTTGATGAAGATGAATTTATTGTGGCCTGCCTCACCCCCGTTGGTCACACCAGCTAGTTTCCTAGCATCGGCGGTGACACCGAGCGACACTGAGGTGATGGAAAGCGCCATTGTGTCGGTGGTAGTGTGAGGCTGCGCTCGGAAACGGGGGAGTCACTGCGATTTGCACGTCCCTGCTGAAAGGAACTGGGATACGGCCGGGGCTCGTCAGCGGGGACATGGGGTGTATAGGAATTAAACCATGGAGCATGCTGCTGGCGGTGGTGGCAATACCTAGCAATGTGTCCAGGCACACCACAGCTGTAGCAAATGTGGGAGTCGCGACTTGTCGCGGGTGACACCGGTGACATGGGTGTCAGGGGTAGAAACGGACTCTCAGGCTGGTTGTAGGAGGGAAGAGCCCGCAGAAAAAAACGATGTGGTGCATCTTGCCGCCGTCCTAGACTTTTCGGTTGCGGTGGAAAGTTGCTGCTCTCCAGACGATCAGCATAGGTCCTGTGAGGCTCTCAGTAACTCTGACATGCCCAGGTGGTCGGTGGCACACGAGAGCGATCGTCAAATGCGCACTGATGGCACACATGAGCGTCATCAACAACTTTAAGGCATTCAAGCTCTTCTTTAACCACTTGCCGAACCACCGAGGAGATGTTTTCGTGGGTTGGGACGAACACACTTGCAATAGTAGTGACATTGTCCAAGCGTCCAAACTTTGGTCCAATCCCTCTCATTTTCAGTGCTTGAAACGCCCGGCAGTGTTTCTTCAGATCAGACAAAGTACTAAGATCTTCCTTCGTTATAAGAAAATTATAAACATCTTCAGCAATTCCTTTAAGCAATGTCGTACTTTGTTTTCGTCTGTTATGGTGGAGCTGACGATTCCACATAATTTCTAAACAGCCACTGTGTACGTTGTACAAGTTTCGCCAGGTATTAAGCTCATCGTCAAAGCGTCTGCTCAGCCTTCTTTTTCTTACAGATCGGGTTCCCGAAGCAGTTGGTGAATTCTTCCGCAAAATTATTCCAGCTTGTTATAATGTTCTCACGGTTTTCAAGCGAGAAAAAAAACCATGTTATCAAGCTGCTTTGTAGAGCTCCAGTGGTTGTGGCAACTCACTCTGTTGTAGTGTTTAAGCCAGTCGACAACGTCTTTCTTCACCTATAGAATTGCACACGTGATCCCTCTATGGCTGAAACAACAACTGTATAACGCACTTATTACCGCAAAGCTGTTTACCTCTAGCATCCAGCAATTCTTTCGTGGTGGTCCACAGAAAACTCGGCTTTCTAGAAATCGGCGATTTGGCACAAAAAACACATGTAGCGCATGCGCACGTGGGCGGCATGGTGTCAACCATGCATGATTGATCGCGGTGAGAGTACCGTATCACGATTGGTCAGTCTATCAGTCCACAAGAATAATGAACACATACAAGTGAATCTGCATCCTTAAATACTTTTTTTAAAGACATTTAAAAAAGAAATAAGAGATTGGTTAGGCTTGATTCTCAGCTAATATAATTGAATCAATGAGTTTATAAAATTAAACGTGTTTTCTGCCATGAATTACATATATTTTCTTTTCAGAATCCACATGATATGATTTCATTTAATATATTTCTTCTTGCATATTTTTCTATTGATACAAATATGATTGAATGCATCCATGCCCTGTTTCCATTTCTTTATTTCCCCATGTTATTTTGCATTATTTTAGCACACAATTAAGAGGTTAGACCTTTTGTGCACATTGTTGCTGTATAATGCTCTATAAATTCGATGATGTCTACCTTTATTTTAAATATTGATTTGTATAATTTTAGCACACAATTAGAATCTGAAGTGTTTAGTTGTACTCAGCCCTTGCTGTACACTGCTCTATAAATTTGAAGATATTTGAATATTGTGACGCTCTTACGTGCATAGTGGGTTCACGCCTCAACAAACAGTGGGGGGGGGGGGGGCACCGAAGGGTGGTGAACGAAGAAGACAGGTGGCTGCCTCGCTGAATCTCGACAGGCGCTCAGCTGATCAAGGCCATCACATCTAACTCTACCCGGCTTCAAAGTAACGCCTTTTGGGGGCGTAACAATATACTGACAACAGACATTGCTACCACAATTTTTCACAATACACAATGAATTAATTGGCCAATGTTGGCCTGATCAATTAATTAATCTCAATTAATCAGCTTGACTACACTCCCTCCAGCACTGTCACATGCAACTGCAACCTGAATGCTCCTACGCGGTATCGCAACCCGGCCGAATGGCGCACTCCAGACGGCAGGCCTATATGCTTCATTTGAGGCACTATTGGCCACATTTCACATCACTGATGCTTTTTGTGGAATTCAACCCCCTGGCCCTGTGTCCCATTCCACCGCCAGCCTCATGCTGCTTCTCACTTCCCACTGCAAATGCAACCAGTAACTCCTGGTGACACTTCTCTGCCCACCCGATCTAGCCGCCCTGCTTCACCACATCGCCACTTCTCCCGATTACCCCATCTCGTTGATTACAGTCCCCTAGCTCTTTCCGGCGCACACTTTCAGAAAACTAATGTGTGCAGCACCCAGAGGTGATGCTGCTAAAATTACGCAATGCCAAAATCCTCTTCTGACCTTGCCCACACATCGGAACCTCATCAAAGTAAATGTAGATGGTGTACCTGTTACGGCTCTGATTGACACAGATGCGCACGTATCTGTGAAGAATGCTAAGCTTCGCAATCTTCTCAAGAAAGTCCTCACTCCTGCCCCGTCACCTGTGGTCCGAGTCGCCGACGGTGGAGCACCAACTGTTATTGGAATTTGTCCGGTTCATATAAGTGTCGCCGGACATCATACTTGTGTTTTATTTTATGTTCTAGAACACTGGCCCTCACGACCTAATCCTGGGACTTTACTTTCTGTCAGCACATTTCGTTGTGATAGCCCGTTCTGCTGGTGTTGTGCAACTCGCTCTACCCGTTGCTATTGACCCTCCCATAGTGCTCCAACACGGCTGTTCCACAGAGCCTATTCGCCCCCCTCACCTTGCCATTACATACACAGGTGTTTCACTCGTTCCGCCTATACCAGACGGTGACTACATTGTATCCCTTCATCTGGATGTCCCACTCTCGCATAAGGCCAAGATATAGTCCGGCGTTCTCGGCACGCCGGGCCGCGGCAGGCGAAGTCGGATACGCTGCGCTAGCGACGCCAGGGGTGCAAGAAATTTGCTTCCTCTAGAGTTCTGCGTGCGCGTGCAACTCGAGGCTGGCGCCATCTGTGCGTCTGGGAGCGCAACTTCACCGCCGCGGCGAACAGCTGTTTACATGGCGCATGCGCGTCTTGCATATACCCTCGTCGTTCGGGTAGTGCGCGCGCTTCTCGTTCCGCGCGCTGTTTGTGCGCCTAAAACAAAAACTTTTGCGGAATGGCGTTAACTTGTCCTGACAGCCAGAAAAGAAAAAACATAGGGTTTTACGTGCGAAAACCACTTTCTGATTATGAGGCACACCGTAGTGGAGGACTCCGGAAATTTCGACCACCTCGGGTTCTTTAACGTGTACCTAAATCTAAGCACACGGGTGTTTTTCGCATTTCGCCCCCATCGAAATGCGGCCGCCGTGCATGACAGCCAGAACATCGCACTCATATTGCTAGTACTTCGGCTACGTCAAACACGGAAGCGGAACATGTATGTAGTACATGCGAAAGCTATTCGACAAGCGCCCTCAACTCGGCGACTACCACCAACTAGTACAGGAGCTGCGAAATGCAGCTTACCTGTGGCAAGACCACACTGCTTTCGTATAGCTTCCCACGCGTTGTTCTTCCGCTCTGTGTCGCGGTAGTCCATGCGTTTCACATCGTATACACATGGAAGGTTGCAAATCGCTTCAAGCAGGCGTCCTCACTCGCGCTGTCATCCCACACGGATGCTGAAAAAACCACAGCCGCACTGTCAATACGTGCACCGCAGGCCGCCATTCTGCCTTCTGCTCGCTGCCGCTGCAGCGCGCAGTGCATTCTGGTCTAGCGGCAGCCGCGTGAAATAGAACACGCTCTATGTCCGCGCCGGCGGCGTTGTGCTCGCCAAGCGCGCCCGGGCACGCCGGCTACGCCGTGACGCCGGACTGTAGACTGCGCGCTTTTCACCGACGTCGCTTAACCACGCCGCGCGTGGCCGCGCGCGCGCGTTACGCCGGACTATATCTTGCGCTATAATGTCGCGTTCCCTCACACCATCATCACCATCACGAACAACACGTCTTCTGCTTGTGAACTTTGGACTTTGTACACAATCACGATGGCCCGAGTCTACCACATTCTGGCTTTAACTTGTGAAAGCTGAGCTTTCACAAGTTAAAGCCAAAACGTGGTGGTCTCCTGTGCAACTCTTGCTTCACCTCCTGCCCCTTCAGAATTGAATGCCTTAATGAAATGATTGCTGCTGACCTTCCACCCAAGTGTGCTTATTAACTACGTTGCCTCCTTGCCTCGTACTGGGACATTCTATCTTGGAGACTGTCCTCTAAGACAAACATCTGTTGTGAAGCACCGAATTAACACCGGTGATGCGAGCCCGATCCATCGGTGACCCTACCGCGCCTTGCCTACTGCCAACACAAAGTTGACATGTCAACACAAGTTGACACAAGTTGACACAAAGTCTTGCCAACAGAAAGTTGACATGATGCTTTTTCGTAACAACATTGAATCTCCTTGCAGCCCATGGGCATCCCCTGTTGTACTAATTAAAAAGAAGGACAACAGTTGGCAATCTTGTGTGGATTATCGGCACCTCAACAATGTAGCAAAACAGGACGTTTATCCATTACCATACACTGACGATACCCTGGATTACTTCCATGAAGCACTATATTTTTCGTCTATAGACCTTCGTTTCGGCTACTGACAAATTACTGTTGATGACATAGACAGCAAGAAGACGGCTTTTATTTCTCCTGATGGCCTTTATCAGTTCATAGTGATGCCTTTCGGTTTCTGTAATGCCCCAGTCACATTTGAACGAATAATGGACTCCGTCTTACACGGTTTCAAGTGGTCCATCTGCCTTTGCTACCAAGACAACATGATCATTTTTTGTCGATTTTTGCGATGCACCTCGAACGCTTATTGACGATCCTATCTGCTTTCTATCAGGCAGGGCTGCAACTAAATTCATCAAAATGCCACTTCAGTCGGGAAATTTCTGTGCTCGGACATCTCATTGACTCTTCTGCCGTACACCCTGATCAAGATAAAATATGGACAGTGAAGGACTTTCCCGTGCCAACATGTGCCAAGGATGTTCGCAGCTTCTTGGGCCTCTGCTCCTACTTCCATCGGTTTGTCTGAAATTTTGCTGACGTTGTGGACCCTCTCACTCAGCTCCTCAAGAAAGATGCTGCCTTCATTTGGAACCCTAAGCAAGCTGGTGTTTCCACCGAGCTGATTGGGCTGCTTACCCCCCCCTCCTATTCTCACTCACTTTAATGCGGCAGCTCCAACAGAAGTCTGTATCGATGCCAGTGGCCACAGTATTGGAGCTATCTTGACCCAGAAACAGCAAGGGCGAGAATGTGTTATTGCCTAGGCCAGCTGCGTTCTTTCCCCTTGGGAGCACAAATATTCTATCACTGAATGCAAGTGTCTGGCTCTTGTGTCAGTGGGTAAATTCCACCCTTATTTGTATGGCCGGCAATTCACAGTCATCACTGATCGCCACACTCTGCGTTAGCTTTCGTCACTGAAAGATCCTTTGAGACAAGGCGGCTGCTGGGCTCTGTACCTTCAAGAATACAACTACCGTATTTACTCGTGTAATGATCACACTCGTGTAGTGATCACACTTGTGTAATGATCGAACCCCTGAATTTTGTCGTCAAAGTTTGCTTTCTTAAATTTTCTGTGTAATGATTGCACCCCGAACTTGCCACAGCAATATGTCATGTGGCAAGTCTAGCTAATAATGATCGTGCTTACCATCTGTCGAATGCTATGTGAACGACTCTTCAAGACAAACCATGCGGTCTGCACGCACCAAACATTCTTAAGCAGGTGCCCCATTTCATTCCTTTCATCATTTTTCGCACTTCCATGATAAAAAAAAAGCTACAACCAAACTTTATTATGTGTAGGCTTTATAATGGTTGTGGTCAACAACAACAACAACAAAAAAGGTGCCTTTCGATTTTTCTCGTCTGCACTCAAGGGCACGCTACAAATCGCAAGCAGCAACGTTTACACTGATACATTAGAAGTGTACCCTATTCATATGCTGACGCTTGTAACACAGCTAAGTTATCCGCCCACACTTAGCGGAAACGTGCCGTATGAGGATGGTAGTGAAGACAAATGCCTCAGTTTCCGCAGCATGCCCACCATGTGTTCCTATGTCACTGGCAGCTAAGCATGCCCATCTGTTTCTGTCCCCTCAAAGTGGACATGGCTACGTTATTGTCGCAAACTTTACGATATTAATGATATCATTCATCACTGATACGAAAGAAACTGTTTCAATGCATGTAATGTACTCACGAGAAGAAAAAAAAATTGTGTTCAGTGCATTCGGCTTGCTCCGCCGGCCGCCATTTTTGTTTTCGTGTCCCGCACTACATACATCGGCAGCCGCCTATTTGTTCACCTATTATCATCCCGCAGCAAATGCGGGATGAAAACAATTTTCTTTTGCGGGAAATTTAACCCGCGTAATAATCGCACCCCTGAATTTGCGTCAATTTTTTTTACAGGAAAGTGCGATCATTAAGCGAGTAAATATGGTATTCCGTTGTATACAAGAGCGGCTGGTTACACCAAGATTCTGCCGACCCACCTGCTGTTTCTGTTCTCTCTTTGGCTGCTTTTGCAATATCGGAGTGGAACAACATCGGGATGCCTCCTTACAAGACCTTATTCAACGGCTGACTGCAGCGACAGCCGATCCTTACCTTTGCATGTTTGAACTTAAGGCAGCCTATAGCTACACGTGTGCGGTATTTGATTGCTTGAATGAGGTGCGTGGGCGCCATCACTCGAGAAAAGAGGACGAAGAACGAAGTGGGTTCCCGCTGTGAATCTAACCGGTGTTAGATACGGGACCGTTTCCTGAGCCTACTGCGAGTTCCCCAGACCACATCGAATCGCACCACAGCTAATTAAGGAGCGCAGAAACATGGATGCCACATTCCTGAGGCACGGCACGTGCAAACAAGTTGGCGGCCCCCACTTCGTGTGCCGCCGGTGGAGCTATTCACTGCTTGACTCTTCCCGAAAGTGAAGCGAGAGCCTGGCACTGTTGCGGCTAAAGTGGGTCCCGAAGCAAGACGGCTGCAATGCGCCGTGAAAACCTGGCAACGTCGCACCCATCCATCCATTGTGACGGCGCATTGCAAGTCAGCAAGGCAAGACCGCAGGGGGACCAAGCAGCGACTCTCTTCGCTGGGTGTGACTCCATCGCACGGGCGCCTACCATTGGCCGAAAATGACGACACCCGAGAGGGCTCGCTGATTGGCCGAAAATGGCGTCACCTGAGCGGGCTCTCCCATTGGCCGAACGTGACGTGTCTTCGAGACACCGAAGGGCTTAAAAGACGCAGACCGGGAGCAGCAAGAGAGCATTCCTAGAGCATTCCTTGATTCATCTCTTTCGAGCTTCTTGCCGCGGGCCGCAGCATCCGAGTTGGTGCCGGCCCATAATGACTTTAAGACTGTTAATATATGCTCACTGTAAATAATGTAAATAAACCTCCCAAGTTTTCATCCCAAAGTCCTCCTCAACTCTTACACCGGTCAGCACTGCAACCGCTGTTGTAAATATAACCTGTAAATAGTTGCTCGTCTTACTGACTAGTCCTTTGTGTAACAATATTGTACTGCTCTAACATGCACCCGGACAGGCCTGACCGACTTTTCGTTGTGCCTGCGCATCTGCACAAGACTGTTCTCGCCCAGCTTCATGATGTCCAGACTGCCGATCACCTGGATGTGCCATGGACTTGTGACCGCGTTCGTCAGCGCTTCTTTTGGCGTGGTCTTTACCATGACGTGTTCCGGTATACAGTAAAAGCTTGTTAATTCGAATTCCACAGAGATGATATTGCCACGTGTACTTATCTTTATGGGGCGACCACGTTTCGCCGCCTAACAAATGTAATCGCACAGCGCGGGATGTGCCTGCATGTATCCGAAGTTTCTGAAAAGTTATCGATGCTTCTATCCGCTGTCTGTTGTCGCCGAACCTTGTGTTATCTGATTTCATCGCATGACGTGAATGGTGTAGAACTTTGTGGGAGGCACGTGGGTCCCAACGATTAGTCTGGAACATTCGACGACTGCTGTATAAAAGCCGACGCGCTTGACCCGCTGATCAGATTTTCGACGATCGCCGACCATGTTCGCCGTTATCGTTGTGCTATAAGTGTAGCCTGTTTTGTGGGCACAGGTTCGCCCAATAAAAGTTAGTTTTGTCGTTCACAGTATTGCTACTGTGTTCTTCAACGTCACCACCACGTGACAATATAAAAATATGAATTGTAAAAAATTCAATTTAATGAAAGTCAGATAAAATATTCACCGACGATTACGATACTCCCTATTGCAAATGAGTGCGCATGCACTCACTACATCATGTTCAACACACTGGCGCAGCTAACATAACCGGACACAGCCAATGCAGGCCAATGTCGATGTGGCACTTACTCCACGTGCACATTCGTCGCGCCAACTGCGCCAACCCACAATGCATTGCACCAAGAAAGAAAGGTGCCCACGCCACTTTGCCGACAGCTGTTCAAAGCGGCGCCTAGTTTGGGGATCGTTCTGCGGATGCTTCAAAGAGAGCATCCGACGGTGTGCACATAGAAGGGGGCTGCTTTTCGACTGGTGCAATATAACTAGCCACAAGCGGACTTGCATCGGACTTACACGGCTTTATGCCAGTGCCCGCCGCAGGAGCGGGAACCTTAAAATGCACTCGCAAAACATACCACGACCTGCTGCAACGCTGGTTTCCGTTGCACTCTCGTAGCTGCACTGGCTGCATGCTGCCACGTTCCACAGCACGTATAGGTGGTGCCTAAACACGTATCCCAGTAATGTTTTCCTTTTAGGATGAGCCATGAATCTCAAAGGCTATGCTTTTTGGTACTGCGAGCCATGATAAATGCCACAGGTGGCATGTAACGTGGAAAAAAAAAGCATACAGCACCACGTCCACGTTTTTTTTTATCTTCAAGCTCTTGAGAGAGGGAAAGAACCGACCTGCAGCAGAGATGTTGGCTATGCCTGGCCAAGCGCAAAGGTGTCTCTCTCCAATCAGGCCTAAACAAAGGGCCACAGATGGAAAGAGCAAAGCTGCACAGCCCGCGCGGCGACAATAGAGTCGCCAACGTGCTCCTGTGCACCAGCACCTTCTCCATCCATAGTGGCGAAGAGTTCGAATGGTCAGTGGCTGTGTGGATTTCAGCATGAATTAGCAGGATCTGTTACATAATGCTTTAAATACATTGTTGGACGCACCGCAGTGGCTGCTTTGAATTATCTAAAATTTAAAATTAATGAGTTTTGAATTAATGTGCTTTTACTGTGTCTATGTGCGTGACCTTTGTCAAAGGGAAAAAACGCCGACAACCACTTGACATTCCATCCAACCATTCTTTTGTGTACGTACAGATCTTTTCAGCTCTTTTTCTACGTCTACTTTGGGAAATAAGTTGATTGCTGTAGCAACAGACTATGCCAGCTGATGCAATCACACAGGCTCTGCCAAAAGTTGTGTAACTGCTGTCGCCAACTTCCTCCTAGAGAATGTCACACTTCACCACAGTGCCCCTCTACAGCCCCTCACCAACCGAGGCCGCTATTTTCTTTGTAAAGTTGTTAATGTCATTCTACACTCATGTGCGTCTAAAAACAAACTTGCTACTGCTTACCATCCACATACGAATGGTTTAACTGAGCGTCTGAAACGAAACCGTACTGACATGCTGTCCATGTATGTCTCCACCGACCATTGTGACTAGGACGCATTGCCATTCATTACATTTGCCTAAATTCTTCTTACCACGATACCGCAGGCTTTTCTTCATTCTTCCTCATGTTTTGCCTTGACCCTACACTACCTTGCCACACCTGCTAGTCTCAATTTCACATCCGAGTTCCCCTGTGAAGCCATACTCAAAGCACAAGAGGTGGGCCATATTGCCTGACGTCGACTTATGGAGTCGCAGGAAAATTAGAAGCGCTTATATGATGCCCACCATCGTGACATCCATTACACACTGGGTGCCTTGGTTCTTCTGTGGTCACCGTCATGACACAGTGGCCTCTCGGAGATGTTACTTTTACGCTACTCTGGCCCTTACTGTGTCTTGCGTCAAGTAACTAACATCATGTACGAAATTGCCCCTCTTGGCTCCAGCATGGCTCAGCCTCGCTCCAATGTGGTCCATGTGGCACGTCTCAAGTGGTATCATCCGACCACCTCCTAACCAGCACCAGGTCGGTGCTTCAGCCGTTGGGGGTTATGTGACGGGCTGACGAAGACGTTTTAAGATTAGACCGAAGAAGACGATGCTCTTGACGTTGCATACTGTCTACCATTTTGTCAGCTGCTACATTTATTGTAAATATCCTGTAAATATATTTTTTACTTCTTTTACTCCTGTAACAATATGAAGCTTCTTCCTTAAATTATTAAGTTGCGAGTAGGTGCCTTGCCCTTAAATGTGTTCCGCCTTTTTGTTGACCTAAAAAGTACACAGGGTGAATGTCAATCAACTAGCCCACTTATCCACCAAGCATGTATTGATTGCATCATTGATATTCAGTATTTTGGACTGCCCAATTGTTTGGTCATTATTGCAGCCCTGTCCATCTCTAAAAAGTAGTCTCAGTTATCTCAATAATTTGCGCAATCAACATGCTGATTGTATGCCTACTAGAAAAATTGTTGATACGAGGTTTCAAGCAGAGCATAATAAACTGGGGAGTCATAACATACTGGAGGCTGTCACGGGCACTGGGCTTGCGTCGTCCAGCTGCCTTGCCTGGCTCCAGCAGCTGGTGCTCCCAAATGGCGTTGGCGCCACTTGCGTGCAGGCTGTGCACCATCTGCAGTCGCAGCAGGTGAGGCTCAATTTAGTGCAAACACAGATTCTCAAGTTAAGTTCTTGCATCATCATCAACAGCAGCAGCAGCAGCCTATATTTACGTCCACTGCAGGACCGAAGGCTTCTCCCAGCAATCTAAAATTACCCCTGTATTGTGCTAGTCAATTCCAACTTGCGCCTTCAAATTTTCTAATTTTATTACCCCACCTAATTTTCTGCCATCTCTGACTGCACTTCCCTTATCTTGGCACCCATTCTGTAACTCTAATGGTCCACCGGTTATCTAACCTACGCATTACATGACCTGCCCAGCTCCATTTTTTTTCTCTTAATGTCAACTACGATATCGGCTATCCCAGTTTGCTCACTGTTACACACCACTCTCTTCCTTGCTCTTAATCTCACACCTAACCTTTTTCATCCCATCGCTCTTTGAGCAGTCCTTAACTTGTTCTTAAGCTTCTTGGTTAACCTCCAAGTTTCTGTCCATATGTTAGCATTGGCAAAATGCAATGATTGTGCACTTTTCTTTTCAACAACAGTGGTAAGCTCCCAGTCAGGATTTGGTAATGCCTGCTGTATGCACTCCAACTCCCTTTTATTCTTCTGTAAATACGTTTCTCATGATCCGGGTCCCCTTTGAGCAACTGACCTAAATAAACATACTCTTGCACAGACTCTAGAGGCTGATTGGCAATTATGAATTCTTGTTTCCTTGCCAGGCTATCGAACATCACCTTTGTCTTTCATTAATTTGTCTTTGACATCATTAATCTTCAACACCACTCATACGCTTTCTAGGTTAAGGTCCTCAATAACTTGTTGAAATTCGTCCCCAGTGTTGCTGAACAAGACAATGTTGTCTGCAAGCCGAAGGCTACTGCAGCATTCACCACTGATCCCCACTCTTAAACCTTCCCATACTAAGAGCTTGAATACTTCTGCTAAGCATGCAGTGAATAGCATTGGAAAGAGCTTGTCTGCTTGCCCGACCCCTTTCATGATAGCTAGTTGTCTACTTTTCTTGTGAATAAGCAAGGTATATATGGAATTTTTGCAGATATTTCTGAAGATATTCACGTATGCCTTCTGTACTCCTTGATTATGCCATACCTCTATGACAGCTGGTATCTCTACTAAACCAAAAGCCTTTTCTTACAGCAACACACCAAAAAGGAAATGAAATCATGAAGGGGTAAAGATACAAAACTCAGGTTAGGTTCCAACATTGTGATGGAAACACACACGTCTTCTATTCCTTGAATGCGAAAACTTAAGCAGACTCAACTCCAATTTACATGTATGAAATGTGAAGCATTCACAGTTTGGTACAGAATAGTTCTTATCAATCATACAAATGTCCTGCGGTGAACAATTAATACTTTTGTGAAGTGCTGCAAACTGATGCGGAGTGCAGAGCATACTGCTGCTTGTTGCTTTTGTGATACCCAGTGACCCAAGTTAGCACCAAAGGGGTTCACTGAGGAGCAGCGCGTACCCAGTGGCCCAGGAACATGTACTCAACTTGGCATCAAAGAGGTTCACTGAAGAGTGGCATGTACCTACGAGAACAGCTCACATTTTAGATGGCAATGCCTTCAGTATTAGCCCACAACAACAGCCAAATAGTCCAGATACCGATTACAGGAAGCAGGGCTGAACTCGCCAAGAATGCTTTGCATTAAAAGCCAATGCACCCGCTTCCGTCAAAACAGCATCACAACATGAAGGTGCGCACAACAGTATTCAGGGTCAGTGCTGGTGCTTTGTTAGTGCCATTGTTATGCATATGCTTCCACACTGCTCAATATGACAACCCCCCCCCCCAACTCGGAAGCTCTTTGGGTCCAGAAGCATACTGGTAAGCTGCCGTCATATCTAAAGTGCTCAAAGCAGAGTAGCAGCTGTAGGTTTGTTATGCCAAAACTAGGAATTATGACAACCATTGTGACTTGTATCGTTCTAATAAGCATTTCCTAAAACAAACAGTCCCAACAATTTACCCTTGTTCTGAGACATATGCTGTTCAACATAAAAATCTGAAATTTTTCCCATGCTGAGTTATGAGAACTTGGTAAACTGATTAAGCTTTGCATGCTAGTACGTTAACCTGCATAGCAACACACTAACATTTGAAGTGAAGGCATTTAGTACTTAAACACTAACTACTGACATGTGACGTGGATGTAAAACACGGGACAGGTAAATGGCAAATTAAACAAACATGCAAAATAAAATGAACACACATTGTTTAGTAGGTTGGAAAAAACAAAAAAGAAAAACACATGATATGTAAGAACAATGAATTTAAAGGGACATTAGACACTCCTTTCAGAGTGGCAAGGTATTCTTTGAAATCTCTACTTTCCTTGATTTTGTTGCAATAGGTCTATTATTAAAACACAGAAGGAAGGTCAAAGTTCTTTTTTTTTTAATTTTGCACAGAAACCTATGTGCTAATACATTAGTGCGACCTCACATTTTGGAAAATATTTTTGTATTTGGGCCACGCAGCCTCAAACATCTTGATGGACCAGCACAATCGACGAAAAATACAGAACAGCACTGACTTGCAACTAACTTTAATGTTAGTTCTGGAGTCAGTGTTGACCTGTATTATTCCTTCCTTGTATCTTGGTCGTTTGCGCTACCCATCAAGATGTTCAATCAGTACCAACTTGTTGAAATGTCAATTCTTCTCCATGTAGGCTCATGAAACTTCCCAAATTCAATCTTTATCGCCTTCAGAATAGAATACTGACCATTTTTACCGATAAACAATTCAACATTAGCCCTAACAAACACCACCTAAATCTATGACGTCACGGCAAGCTGGTGCGGGAATTTCATAGAGGCACCGCCACCTGTCTTTCTTTTGTTTTTACCACTTCTCTCATTTACCAAGTGTCGTCTTATGGTGATGGTTTTTCTTTTTATTGTAGAAGGGTGAAATCATTTTTCTCTTTAGTGTCTCTCTAAATTGCCATAATTATTCCCACACTGTTCTTGTGCTGCTAGCCCTAAGAGTACAAAAACGAGGAGGGAGCGTACACTCAGCTGTGCCGGTGCCCAAGACGCCCTGTGGAGGTGGCGGACGCGGGACACGTGGGGGCCGAGGCTGCGGTGCACGCTGCAGCACTCGTCGCAGAGCAGCAGGCCTCGGCTCAGGGACCCCCACTGGGGCTCTGCATGAAGCACATCTTCTGTGGCCTGTGATGGCACATTTACAAGGTTGCGCCACATATCCAATGTGATTACTGCAGCCAGTTTTCTGACTGGCGCTGTAATTCTGGTTGGAACCTCTGGGAAATTGAGAATGCCATTGTGGCAACAACTAGTCATGTCTCTGGTCAAGTGGGCAATGTTTTGGCCAAAATACCCGATAAATATTACTGTAGTCACACTGCAATCAAACCAAGGCCAGAAGGGAAGAGTACACCACAGGAATTCTCAAGCAATCGTTCAAAAAAAAATCACAGATATGAAGGAATGATAACTAGGCTCTGAGCAAGTTTTATAATCAACTAAGGGCACGAGGTGGAATGTCACACATAGTTGCATAAAGGATGGCAGAGGTAAGTTTCTAGCAAATGAAGCTACAAATACATTTATTGTGAACAGTGAGGAGAAAGCATCAATAAGTTTGAAAACACAGGCAACATTCGCTTTAATAGTGCCTGTTCTCATAACGATGCTTCTTTACATAGACATGGTAGATTGAAAGAAAATGTTTCTAAGCTAAAAACGACAAAGGATACCAGTGGGACTCAAACTTGCACAAGGCACTGTCCCAAAGGAACTTGGCCAATGGCCGACGATTGGTAACAAGATGGGAAGAAGTCGGTGGCCGACTTAGCTGGCCACACAAGTGAGGGCCACGGTCTGCTCATGCCTGGCCACTGACCATGTCGGCCGATGGTCGGGCCTCTTGCTTGGCCCAACGCCTCATGGGCTGCTCTCGCAGGTTGGCAAGTGAGCATGGGCCCACCTCATTTACGAGGTCAGTGGCGACCTGTACACTCGTGAATATGAAAAATTGCATAAGTTCGCAAATAAATAAAAGTGCTCGCTGGCTGGATTCTAACGCTGTACCACCACTAGGCCATGGATGCACGCCTCAAAAGGTTGCATGCAAGCTAGCACGTTGACATGTTGGTACACGATTTAAAATAGGCCTCCAAAACGTAATCTGAGACTTTTTAGAGAGCACAGAGGTCGTAACGTGAGGTTGAAAAAAACCTCGTTTTAAGGTGTAGGGCCAACACTTTCCTTGGTTCCCGATGGGAAGATAGATCAATGTATAAACTGGCGGTGTATTGGATAAGTTCTCCATAGGATCGGTCTCAGGAGATCTTTAAGCTTTGTTATCCCCCAAGTTTAATGCCTCACTTTAATTCTGCACTTCATTTAGGTTGCAAAAAACTCGTTTTAAGGTGCGAGGCCAACACTTTCTTTGGTTCCTGGGGAGAAGGCACATCAATGTATAAACTGGCGGTGTATTGGATAAGTTCTCCATAGGATTGGTCTCGGAAGGTTTTTAAGCTTTGTTTCCCCCAAGTTTAACGCCCAACTTTTTTGCACTTCATTTGACTGCACTATGGTGGCTACTGCTGGTGCTGCTGCTGAAGTGCAAAACCGCTTAGCAGTCATGGCAGCTGAATCGGTCAGCCAGCACAGCACCGTGAACGCTTCTGCACTGCTGTGCCGTTCTCTCTTTCCACAAATGCAAGCACTACTGGAACGAAAAACATCTGTTCCAAGTGTTAACAAAATAATATTCTCATTTGGCCAAGGGGCAGGGCACACCCGTCATCCTGGTGCAGCTGAGTGTTTTCAGTAAAGGCTACTTTCTGTGTTTTTCCAAGTCATGAAACATAGCATTTTCTCACTGAAGCACATATATCTCAGCTCCTCAGCATCTGAGATGTGGGAATAGTGTGGCCAGACAGTTCAACATGAACAATTCTAATGCTTTCCTTTACTCTTGATATGCAGGCTGCCTCGATAATGAATCACTCCAACTCTAAATGTAAAATGTTAGCGCCGTTGTGGTGCACTGGATCTTCAGAACCCAGGACAAAGGGACGAACTGAAAGGATGCAGGCACGTTAGGCAGGGCACAACAGACTTGACTGAAGTTTGCTGAACTGATTTTTGATGTTATCACCGTATGGACTTTATACGATACATATATGAAACAATATTTATTTTTATGCAGTACTTAGAAAATGTCACCAAATAAGGTATGCTTCCTAATTTCTGCAGTACAGCTTTTAATCTAGTCACATGTAATAAAACATGTAAACAAGTTTTAGTGCTTCTGCCATGTATAGTTTAGAGATTTTGTTGAATAAATGGATCCAAAGAATTCACTGCATTCTGTCCTAGTGTGTGCTGACCTTACACTAGTGTGCATGTGCAGTTGCTTTACAAATACATACAGGGTGCTTCTTCTTCGTTGCACAAATTTTTTTTTTAATTGCCTGTGGCAGGTAGCACAATTCTAACTCTTGAGACAAATTACTTGATGGGCGCGGCCATTACTTCTACGAAAAAGCTGAATGCTTAAGGGAATAATGTTAGCTACACTAATTGACCTTGTAATTAATTACATTACGGCACATATTTCACTTCTCAAAATATAGCTAGCGAGTTTTCTAAGGATATCCACTTGCAATGAATTCTGATAATGGCACCGTTTGTGATAAAAATTCACTGTTATTCCACTTACATTGTCAGGAAAACGCTTTTTTATGCATTAAACACAAAAGTAACTGGAACACCAATTCATTTCATTGGATACTTCAAAATATTGACTTCCCTTCCACTACTGTGAAGAGGGGTGCAAGCGAGGCTTGGGATTCGTGGCTGTTAATTGTCGTAATACCTAGGCTTCGCACTCCCTCAAGGTGAAGTTGACACATTGACGATGAGCCCTTTCTGAAGCGAGTTCCTGGCAGTGTTCATCAAACGCCATCTGTTCTTTGGCCGAACACACGACGCACGGCTCGTTCCCGCTGCTGTTCCTTCAACATAGCCTGCTCTTCAGCAGAACGAACCAAACACGTCCTTCCCATCTGACTGTCAGGCCTGAACTGGCAGGAAATGGTGGGCACCAAGGCGAGCAAACACGCGATCACACCCTTTCTCTCATCTAGAGGAAAGGGATGCATGTGATTGGCTTGTGCCTTGCACTGCATCTACTTCTTCATGCATATAAAACCCTGCTTTAAAGGGCATGTATGATGAACCGACAGTGGCAGAATCGGTTAGCATGGGGTCTCTCAGCTCGGAGGTTGAGAAAAAAGAGGGTTAACCAAGGGGCCCGATTTTTATTAATATTATCATGAAAAGCCAACAAACAAAGACACCAAGGAAAACATAGGGTAAATTACTTGTACTTACTAATTGAATTAAAGAAATGATAAATTAATGGCAATGAAAGTGGACCAAAAAACAACTTGCCGCAGGTGGGGAACGATCCCACGTCTTCGCATTAAATGCTGGATGCTCTAACCAATTGAGCTGCCACAATACGGTTTCCCCATCCCCTTTCTTGGGTATTTATGTGTTACTACTAGAAGTTACATTGTTAGTGTTAGTCAGTGCTACCACTCACAAACCTTGGCAGTGGATATGGAACACCCTTTCTGCCGTAGGCGTCACGAGTACTCATGAAGCCTGCGGCAGAAAGAATGTTCCACATCCGCAAATACAATATAAACAAACGGCCTACCGAATTTTGCTAATTATCACCGGGCCAACTCTGGTCCTACTATGGCTAACAGTTGGCCATTCAGGTTGGCCCAATGTCCCTGGCCATAACGTCAGCCAACGTGAGGCCAGTTTCAATCCCCAAATGTGGGCCTTGCCCAGCAGCTGACCAAGGGTCGAGTTCGGCCAGCTCGGCCAGTGACCTCGGGCTAACACTGCGCTGAGCACTTTTGTGCAATTGGTGTGCTACTTGTGCTTGGAACAAAGGGAAATCACACAGACCAGGGTGGGCCACAAGGGGAAGAGAAACGCAACGAGACCCAGTGCTAGGCTTATCAGCTATGTTGTCATGTATACATTTGCTGACTCGCATTCTCAATCATTTTGACAGCTTCGCAGAACCACCGCTGGCTCCAAATAAGAGCGGCCAAAATTCCAGATGCCTTACAAAGTGCCATTCGATAATTTCAACTTAACCTGACCAGCCACACGCTACTCCAGCCACTGAGTTCAATAGAAAGAGTGATACGTACTTTCACTTTTACAGGTCCGTGGGACTAAAGCCCCTCCAAGTTCATAGAGTAGAGACATCCTCAGGAGAATTTTACCTCAGCAAGGACTGCCACTGCCATGCCCCTATCGTCCTACTGTTGTCAGATGGGAGCCCATTTGTTTACATTCTCGTTACATCGCCATCTTCGCAGCAAAAGTGCGAATGAGCTGGCACGAAATATCCATTTGTATTGTGTAGATTGTGTGTATTACAATTTCACATTTTTGACGATGACCAACATTGATTCATGGTGTTTCTAGCCATGAACTGTTTCACCTTCAGCTGCTGTCACCAAACCAGTGAAGGCAAGCTCGTTGCATTACCTGCTGGCAAACATGATGTGAGAATAAATACATGCATGAATCAAACTGGTCTGGAGAACTTGGAACTCTCAGATTCATAGTGAGTTTGCAATGCAATGAGAGAATATTGTGTATTAGAAGCGCATCTCTAGGCTTGTGTCTAAGCATGTAAACAGTGCTCATAATAGCAACAAAAGGCCCAGAGTTTGTTCCTCAAGCTGCGCTTTCATGCTGCAGTCGAGCGTCTTACTAAAGGATGGCTATATCTCCCTATTGCAAAACCCAGTGTCCAGTGCCACACAAGATTATGAGCCCAGTGTCGCGTGCTAGATGCAGGGGCGCTGGGCAGGCACGGTGTACTGGGAGGCGCTGGGTACTGGCGCAGACAGGAGTTTTAGCACATAAAATACGCAGTGCCTGGCCACCGTATCTAAATTTTTTGTACACAGAAACCAACGAAGAATGTCTTAGAGCTATAAAAATATGAGAAAAAAGTACAAATGAAAATATTGCCACCAGGATTCAATAGCCTGACCTGCAGAGCCCAAGCCCGATACTTTACCACTAGGTCATGCCAGCAGGTGGCAGCGTGTGAATAATTTGCCATATCAAGACCCAGGCGCAGTTTTAGTTGCATAGATGCGTCTCGCACAAACATGGTAGACGCAAAATTGCACCGCAACTAAAACTTACGCCTGAATCAGACAGAAATAGTTGTCTGTATTCAATAGTAAGCTTGGAAGTGCCACAACGCTATATATATATATATTTTTTTTGTGAGTGGTATATTAATTTCGGAAAAAGTCCCAAATGAACTGCAGAACTGTATGAGCTGTTACTATCGCATGAACGCTACACGGGCTGTTACTGCTGATTTTGATAGCCATTTCTTGTTCTTCATGCAAGGGATGTAGTAATTGACGCCCGGACAGCAGATAAGCCAGCAAGAAAAGAACAGCTTATTTCGAGAGTGCTTTCTTTAAATAGATGAAGCGGCACCCTTATATGTGCTCAAGGTGGTCGATGCGATAACGGCACAAGCTTCACAAACGCATCACAGCACAATGTCACTAATGTGATATTGTATTCCTCCCCACTAATCATTAAAACTATAACGGTGCACTGGACGTTGCTGACAGGTAGAATGTCCAAAACCGGTGGTTCTGCAGGGTAAGGCGCAGGCACCAAACTTGAGGGTTCGGGTAGAGAAAACAAGGCACTTGCACCACCTGGTGCAATCACGGGTGTTGGGTCCCAAGCGTTTCGTACGTGGTCCCAATGGAATAGATGTGTGCTTCCATCTCACGTCTGGACCTCATACATAATGTGACACCGGCGCTGCAGCACTCAAGCCACCAACCACTTTGAACCTGAGCGAAAATTCCTTATATAAACAGAGTCACCGCACCGAAAACATTGTGGTGGTAACTGCCGCATGCATTCTGCATGTATCGTGTCAGGATGCAGTCTTGCCAGGCTTGACCTCAAGTTCCTTCCCAACATGAACTCTCCAGGGGGCCTCGCCTGTTTCCGAGTGGGGTGTGGAATGTTGTTTGGACAAAAATCGAGAAACTTTACATGCTAGTGTTCCCTGGCTCTGCTTCTTAAGTGGACATTTCAACTCATGCACCATGCGTTCTGCTCTGCCATTACTTGAAGGGTGGTAAGGGGCAGTACACATGTATGGAATGCCATTTAGCTTGAGGCATGACTGCATTTCTTGGCTCGTAAATGCTGCACCATTGTCAGACACAATTAGGCCCAGCAGTCCATACGTTGTGACCATCTTATGTAGTCATGCGACCATGAAAGACGAGTGTGCCGACATCATTATTTCCACCTCCGCCCAGTTTGAGAAGGCATCAACGACCACCAAAACATGGCACCATCCATGGGCCCCGCAAAGTCGAGTTGGATTCTGCTCCACGGCCGCTCTGGTTTTGTCCAAAAGTGGGTAGGTGCCCTGGGTTCACTTTCACTTGCACCACCTGGTGCAATCACGGGTGGCCTGTTATGATGACATGCCCATGCAGTGCCGCACAAATTCTTCAATCTGCCCATCCATCCGAGGCCACCAAATGTAGTATCTCACGATAGCTTTCTTAGTCGCTACTGCCAGATAATTTGCGTGCCACAGGACAAGCACACATTCTTGTGAGGCCAACGAAACCACCACGCAGTTTCCCTGGACCGCGCAATCTCTGTGCACAACCAGTTCATGCTGTCTTACCTCGTATGCGCCATATTCTTGGGCAGCCCACTCTTTTGGCCAGCTGTCAATGATCCATTTCATCCCCTTTGAAAGCTGGCAGTCTTGCGACGTGGATGATGCTATATCCCCGGCGGTGACTGGTGGGTACTCTACGGCTTCCAAAAGTAATACATTGCCTGGAACCTCGTTGTCTTAAAGAAATCCCGGGGCCAGCAACCTACTCAGACAGTCTGCATAAGCCTGGTCCTACATTTTGCGGTACTCAAGTTAGTACTCATACGCTGACGGCATTAAACTTCAACACACCATGCAAGGTTACAGAACTTGGGGAATTTGTTTTTCCCTCTGGAATATTCTTAGGAGTGGTTTATGGTCTGTGAAAATGACAAATCTTCGCCCGGCTAAGTATTGGTGAAAATGACAAACACCGAACACAAAGGCTAACTCTTCTCGGTCAATTTGGGCATAGTTCCATTCAGCCTTCATGAATGTACTCGATGCGTAGGCAATCGGCTGCTTGTTTCCCGAGTTGTCACAGTGAGCCAATACCGCGCCTACATCTACCGGGGATGCATCACACAACAATATCAAGAGAGTGTTGTGCGGGACGCGACCACGGCTGGAAATCAGCAGAAAGAAGCGAGTAATGCGTCCCTAAAGAACAAACAACAACTGACTTTATTTTTGTGCTCGTCCAGCCATTATGGCTCGGTTGCGCAGCCTCGCACCACTTCCCTTTCCCGCATACTCTGCGATAAGATTTTACCGAGTCAAAAAGGGGAAAGGGTGTCTGGCTGCTGCTGTGTGACCGTGAGGCCGCCACAAGAGCACTTTCATTAAAATGTACCAGCAAGGACTCTGACGTTAACAGCTTTTTTAGGCATTCGACTGCCCTTTAATGCTCCTCATCCCACTTAACATTTGGCATTTTTATCAAGCAAATGGTAAAGCTTTTCAGCTGTTTCAGACCTACCCCGCAAGAACTAATTGTAAAAGATTATAATACCTAAAAATACCTGTAGCTCTTTCTTGTTGGTTGGGGCCGGGGCTTTGTGGACGGCTTCTATTTTGGTTTCAGCCGAATAGACGCCATTTTGGTTGACATGATGGCCCAAGAACTCCAGGTTTTGCTTGAAAAACTTGCATTCGTTTGCATGCACCCTGAGTTGTCTTGGCTAGACGGCTAAATACGTAGGTGAGAACACATTCATGTTCCTGTTCTGTCTTGCTGACCACCAGAATGTCATCGAGATATACAGCTACTTGGGAAGTACAGCTAGTATTATGTCCATGGCCCTTTGAAACAGACTAGACTAGATGCCACAGATACGCCGTATGGCAGCCGATTAACTTTGTAGAGTTCTTGCATCGTGTTTATCATGAGCAGTTCAGCACTCTTACCATCAACTGAAAGTTGCTGATACGCCTATGCCAGGTCCAACTTCAAGAAAATATGCCCTTTTCCAAGCTTAGCAAAAAGCTACTAGCAGGTCGACAGAGGGCAGACGTTGCTCCTAACAGCCATGCTAATGGTGCTTCGATAATGCCCGCAAATCCTGAGCAAGCCATTCTTTTTCACACCACCACAATGGGAGTAGCCCACTCTGAGTATTGTGCTCGATCCAAGATTTCCTGCAGCACGAGCCTATTCAGTTCGGTCAGAACAGCATCCTTCTAGGCAAACGGCATGCTTCGGCATTTAGGGAAACATGGTGAAGCATCGTGCTTCAGCTCGATGTAATAGGTGGTAACGCCGCACCAGGCAGAGACTCGTTAAAAACTTCCGGGAACCTGGCAGTGAAAACTTCTCGACTCTTACTGATGTGATGAAGGCCTGTTACTTCTATCTGCAATGCACCGAACCAATTTTGGCCAAGCAATGTGTTCCCGTCATTCTTGATGACGGCAACGGCAACTTGCAATTTCTGCCCTTGAACTGCAGTGGCACCACAATTTTTCCTAAGTCTTCGAGACCCTGCTTGGTCCAGGTGACGAGCCGAGCGTCTGGTTCTTGCAGCTTCTCATGCTTTGCCACTAATAGTTTTTTTTAACTCTCTCTGGCTGATAATAGACCACGCTGTTCCCGAGTCCACTTCCATTTTCACCTGCTTGCCGGCAATCAAAACATCAACAGCGTACCTCAAAACACCCCTTGTTACTTCACTAATGCAAAATAAGTGACTGCATTCTATTTCCGGAGTGAAAGCATGATCTTCCTCCAGCTGATCTTGTTCTTGCATGTGAGTACCACAAAAGGCTTTTGCTATGTGCCCTTTACGCGAACAGCTGAAACATATGGCATTTTATTGCAGTCACGGCGCCTCTATGTATATTGTGAACTATTGCGCACAAACCAGACAATTTCAAAGGGGCTGAAAAGACGTGTCAATGCCAACATGATTCCCAATTTTCTTCATATTATGGCTAGCTTGGTGCAAGTACGGCAGGACAACCACTTTTTTGCTTCTGCTCTGTTGGGCAGTGGTATCTGGGTGATCACGTTTTCTTAACATGCTGCCAGCCACTGCTGTCAGCATTTGCAAGGGGTAGCCAGCTGTGCTTAGGCGCGAAACTTGGTTTTCAAGGCTTCTGCATGCCAGGTGATGACGGGATTTTAGAAGAGCATTTTTAAAACAAATATTGCTGATGCCCCGTTTAACTAGTTTGGAATGCACTGATAAAAATGGTGGAATGGTTTTCTTCCTTCGGGGCTCATAGCACCAACACACAACTGTTTGAAAAAACAAGCGTTGGATCTAAAAACCTAATGGAACTATTAGCAGGCTCTACATATGATAAAAGACATTGGAGGCACTCGTGAAAAACTGAACAAACAGCAGAAGTGAAGCATTCATCGTCACATTATAAAAAAACTAGAAAATCATTGACATACCTAAAAATTTTTGCAACTTCTCATTCCTTTCAGACTAGTGCACAGAATCCTATCATAATGATCGAGAAATAGGCCTCTTAACAGAGGCGCAAGGTAGTATCGAATGCATGTGCCTTCGCTCTGTGAAATTGTTGAGCCACCCATAGCAACAAACGTCGAAGAGAAGTGAAACTTTAAAAGTTCTAAAAACTGGTTAGCGGTTAGACAGACTTCATTCTGGAAGCCCACTATGCCGTGGTTGTCAATGGAGTCTTTTCGGTCTGCAGTAGCTAAGCAACGTAGCCCTCTTGTCCGCGTCCGTGGTCAACTTGTTGACAGCAAAGGACAATTCGATGCGCTCTACGTATTCTTCCCATGTCGCACCACTGGTAATATCAAATTCTGCACTGCGGCCGCTCCAGGTGGATTGCACTGGCCGCACGAGCGAGACCACATGTGCCTCATCGCCACTGTAGTAATTGAAGCCCGGACAGCAGATAAGCCAGTAAGAAAAGAACAGCTTATTTCGAGAGTGCTTTGTTTAAATAGGTGAAGCGGCACCCTTTTCTGCGCTCAAGGTGGCAGATACGGTAACAGCGTAAGCTTCACTGTTTTGCTGGCACGTCACCGCACGACGTCACTAATGCAACATTTTCTTCGTTCAATGAACCATTTCAATCTACATGTCCGTCTAGTCCCATATCTTCACCAGAGAAGCGTAGGCTAGTGCTGGCAGCCTTCAGCGACTGCACATATACATGCATGTTTATAACACGCCACATTGACGCTCATCACTTCTTGTGGCGACACTGTAGACACTAAAAAAATGGCTTATTGAAGAACACCGATGTGAAAGCTGAAATATAGAGTGATTTATTCTTGTTAGACTTGTTGATTTCAGAGCTCAGATGGGCTGATAGCGTGTAGATGGACTAGGCAGGCATGCTAGGCCTAAGCTTCGGTGGAAGGGAACGATCTTGGTACGAGTACTGGGCGATTGCTAAAATGTGTATATATTTGAGCTTCAGAGCCTTTTATCTAATATTTCGAGTACAATAGGGAAAGTGGAAGTGCTTGAATCACCTTAGCTTTGTTATCGGAGTGATAATATCAATCAGTGGCAAGCTTCCTAGGAGTCCCTTTGAATGCATCTGAACAACTTCTGTGTTTCATGTTGACTCCACAATACTGCTACCATAGCGACAATTTACAGTTGTGGCGACACACTCCGCGCATATTTCTGTGCACCCTCCGTCTTCTTATCATCTGGCCCAGCATAACAAAGCTGCACGCTGGACTGCATGGTCGATAAAACATAGCGCCACCGCCACGTCACCCGAGGTATGCGTCACCGACGGTGACTATAAAAACAGGCTGCCTGGCTGAGAAAGACCGCTCTCTACCTTCCGCTACTGGGACGAACGTAGTGTTGGTATGCCCGTGCGCTGCCATCGTTAGTCGAATAAAGAGTCGTTACGTTTCTATGTTGGGATTCGTCCTTCGGCAGACACAACATCCAACATCTAGAAGCGTAATGACTCTTTATTCGACTAACGATGGCAACGGACGGGCATACCAACACTACGTTCGTCCCAGTAGCGGAAGGCAGAGAGCGGTCTTTCTCAGCCAGGCAACCTGTTTTTATAGCCACCGTCTGTGACGCATACCTCAGGTGACGTGGAGGTGGCGCTATCTTTTATCGACCATGCAGTCCAGCGTGCAGCTTTGTTATGCTGGGCCAGATGATAAGAAAACGGAGGGTGCGCAGAAATATGCATGGAGTGTGTCACCACACAGTCATCGGTTGCATGATTTTGTCAAAAGCGATTTTCAGTGTCAAATGCGCATGCATAAACAGGGCAGGAACCATGAAAGGTTCGTGCCCTTTATTCCAAGCTGTGATACGAAATACGACTTTTATGACCCGAAAATATAGCATTATTTAGGACAAGATATTAGTATCTAGTGATAAATATTCAACAGCACCTATATTCTTTGCGTATACTGGAACCAGTGGGGCACAGACGCAACCAATGCAGTTTACAGTGCGAGCCAGCGAACTGCAATGAGAACCACCGCGTGTACAACACAAACCAGTGTGCCCCAGCATCATAGCAGTGAAACCAGTGTCTCGTCCCGTGTGACCCAGCTCTTATCCAGCGTTCTCACTGGTGTCCCAGTGACTCACAGCGAGTGCCAGCCTCCCCAGTGCAATGCAGTGTCAAGAAATGCGCTGGTTTCTCACTGGAAAGCACTCGAAGACGCTGGTTTTTGCAATAGGACTTGAATGCTAAAAGTAGTCGAAACTAAGTTTTCTCACACGTCTTGAAGTTCCTGCATTTCAGGTAGATAAGGTCTCTTCAGTTAAATTCAGAAAACAGAGACCACACAGTGCTCAAAGAGATAGGCATCACCCAGTAGCAATGCTAATGCGTAGAGAAAAGAAGCAATATGCTCAACATTCTCAACAAAATTATCGTTGAGTTTTCTTTTCATGTGACCCACATGAAATCCATTCTAACAAAAAGAAAAAGAAACTGGACAATGACTGACACAATGAAAAATGAACATAAAGTGCATTTGTGTGACACAAATGCACTGTGTGTCTCGTTGTCCTGCGTTTTTTGTGTGAAATTTATGTTCTCCACCTTAAAACAGGTGGCAGCTGGTACCCGTGTGCGCTTTTATTTGCAATGTGAAGGATTGGGCTGGTTTACACAAGTTAAATACATCTGTACACGTCTTTTGGAGCGCAGCTCTGAGGCAGCGAGCGTCGACATACCTCAGCATAACCGAGCGAACGAGCCCAGCGAAAGATGAAAGCGAACGCAGAGCGCAGCGGGGGATCAAAGACGCGAGTAGCAAAGCGGAGGAGCGTGTGGCGAAAGCGTCAGAAAAGTGTAATGCGGCGACTATGCCTACGAGGTGGCGCCAGAGTAGCGCGCACCGTCTAGGAGGTGTGTCGGTGGCGGCTGCTTTGAATCGCGCCCACGCGTCACCCAGGCGCTGGCTCTCGCGATCCCCAGATTAGCGAGTCATTCGAGCCGCACTTGGCTCCATTTGCAACGTGCCGCAGGAGACAGCTTGTCCGCGCCATCCAATATATTACGAAATGGAAACACGTATAGAGCTGCGCTCAAAGTTCGCATTAGGGAGTACCGTAATCGTAGGTGAATATTTTTTTCGCTTATTCATTAATCAGCTTAGAGCCCGCCTCCGTCACGTACTGTTTCCTTTGTGTGCTCCCAAGCAACTCCTTGTTGAGCACTGTTGAGCGAAATACCTGCGCGCGTCACAAGTGAGCAGCATGTGCTGGCGCATGTAGAGCAATACGGCGATAAAGCGAGCAGATCTAATTAACAAGGCACGCGACTACGAACTGAAAGCTTACGCATCTTAAGAGCACGATAAATAAGAATATATACCAAACACTAACCGCACATTCTAGGGATGGCACAGGGAGCCGCTACGGCAAAACCATCAAAGGTTGTCGGGAGGCGCCCTACTGTTATTACCTT
Source organism: Dermacentor variabilis (assembly GCF_050947875.1). Lineage (NCBI taxonomy): Eukaryota > Metazoa > Arthropoda > Arachnida > Ixodida > Ixodidae > Dermacentor > Dermacentor variabilis. The sequence continues at coordinate 228,828,075 of NC_134570.1, forward strand.
TAATGCATTCTCTTGCACGGGGTAGCTGACAAAACGCCCTGCTCTCCCGATGACTGTATGAAAGTACTCGTCTTGTGAACCACCAGGTGTGACTCAGGCCTTTCAGCTGGTGAACAACACTGCGTCCTGTGTTTATAGCTGCTTGCTCCGAAAAAATAGACTGCCTTTATGTTTGGAGGAATGAGCAGTAACTACACAAGTTGTGTTTGAAAGACAGGCATGTCTGTATACAAACTTCGGCCGATGACAATGGACGCGGGCCGCGGATGCATCGGCACACTCACCAGAAGCGCCGCAGTCTCCACACACGTCAGCAACCATTCGCAGCTTTCCTCGTGACATAGGAGTAACATGAGACACCACCAAAGGCGCCAAAACCACAGCACAGCCCGACAAACACCCCACAACGAACCAACGTTTATAGCAACGAACAGACGACGCCCGGCCGGCTTTCAGCAAGCGGCTTGGCATGGCTACGCACGGCCACTTCATGGCCGTTTCTCTCCTTCCTCATATTCACGACCTGCTCATGATAGCGTCCTCGATCACCCGCACCGGGGCGCCTTGCGCACTTTCATTTCATTTCATTTCATTTTATTTCCTTAAAGGCCCCATTGAAGGGGTATTACATAAGGGGTGGGTACATACATACATAAAAAAATTGAAGGCCATATTTTTATTACAGGGTAAGATAATTTGTTACGGTGTTTAAAAATGTGCTAGGACAGGTTATGACTGTGATGTCGTTGGAAAGGCCGTTCCAGTCAGTTGCTGCACGAAAAAAGAAAGAAGACGAAAAAGTGACAGTGCGTGTACGTGGGCGCGCGACTTGTTGCGGGTGACGGGTGCGGCTGGATATGCGTGCTGGGGGGAGAATGTATGGTGCTTTGCCAAGTGAGCTGTAAAAGAACTTGTGAAAAAGACAAAGACTAGCAATGCGGCGGCGAGATGCAAGCAATGATAAGCCAGATTCTGTTTTTAGTGCGGATATACTACTTAGAATGAATAAATCTTGCAGCTCGATTTTGAAGCGATTCCAGTTGATTGATGAGATATACTTGATGAGGGTTCCAAATAGGGGATGCATATTCTAATTTCGCCCTGACGAGAGACTGATAGGCTAGTAATTTTACATGTTGGGGGGCGTGGCGCAAGTGGCGTTTTAAAAACCCGAGTGTTTTGTTAGCAGATGAAATGTTGTTCCTAATGTGCGTTTCCCAGGTTAAATCACTACACAGGGTTACTCCGAGATATCTGTAGGAAGGAACTAACTCAAGGTTGACGTCAGCAATTTGGTACGAGAAAACAAGTGGATTTCTGCGGCGGTAGAAGGAGACAGTCTTACATTTGTTAGGGTTTAGTTCCATTAGCCAAAGGTTACACCATTCCTGTACACTTCGCAGGTCGTTTTGAAGGGACGTGTTATCGGAAACGCTGCTAATTTTACGATAAATTACACAATCGTCTGCAAACATGCGGATGTTAGAAGATACATGCATTGGTAGGTCATTAATGTAAATTAGAAATAGTAGTGGACCAAGGACTGACCCTTGGGGTACGCCTGAGGTTACAGGGGTAGAGTTAGATGCTTGATTGTTGACAAAGACTGATTGTGAACGGTTACTTAAGAATTCTTTAATCCATGCTAAGATATTGGTATTCAGATGTAATGCGGCAAGTTTTAGTAGTAGACGCTCATGAGGAACTTTGTCAAAAGCTTTGGCGAAATCTAGGAAGATGGCGTCAGTCTGGAAGTTAGAGTCAAGGTTTACATGCAGGTCGTGAACGAACATAGCTAGTTGCGTTTCGCAGGAAAAACCTTTCCTGAAGCCATGCTGCGCAGGATGAAAAAATGGTTGGCATCAAGGAAGTCCATGATATGTGTGTAGATATGTTCAAGGATTTTGCAGGGTACACTGGTTAATGAGATGGGGCGATAATTTAATGGGGAGTGTTTGTTGCCCGATTTGTGAACTGGAACGACCTTTCCGTGCTTCCAATCTGGAGGCAGCACGCCTGTTGAAACTGACTGTGAAAATAGAAGACAGAGATATGCTGCACAAATATGTTTAGTGTTTTTTAGAAGTTTAGACGTAATGTCGTCCACACCAGCTGCTGATGAAAGTTTGATATTGTCTATGAGGGATGTAATGCCGGATGGAAAAAATGTAATAGGTGGCATGGTACATTAAAAGTTCGCATGATGAATAGAAAATGACATTTCAGTTTCTTGTGTAAACACTGATGCAAAGGTTGTGTTAAACAAGTGAGCGCATTCAGCGTCGGTTAGGGAATCACCTGATTCATTTGATAAGGTAATAGTTCGCGTGTCGTGTGGGCTTAAGACTTGCCAGAATTTTTTTGGGTCGTTCTTAAGCATGTTTGGCACATCAGAATAAAAGAATGAGCGTTTGGCATGAAGTATGGCTTCCAGATAGGTAGTTTCAGCGGCTTTGTATTTTTTCCATGCGTCAGGGGTGTTACGGGACTTAGCTGCTCGGAAGAGACGTTTTTTCTTGTTTTCTAATCACTTCAGTGCTTTATTGAACCAGGGTTGTGCTGAATTGGAATGAATGCTAATTTGGGGAATGTATTTGGCAACTAAATTGTTTAGTTTCTCTTTGAAAATTTGCCAATTTTCACCCATGGTATGACAAGGAAAGGCACTTGCAAAACTGGGGTAAAATTGCGTTAGTTCATGATTAATTGCTTCATAATTGCCCTTTTCATACAAGCGAATAGTCTTTTTAACAGTCAGGGTGAAAACGAGTTTAATTACGAAGTCGACATGAATGACTTTATGGTCACTGATTTCGGGAAGATACGCGATGGATGACACGCTCTCAGGATTACTTGTTAAGACAAGGTCTAGAATATTTTGGCAGTTATTGGTGACACGGGTTGGTTCTGTGAGCACTTGCGATAAGTTAAAGTTGAGGCATACCTCAAGGAACTCGTTCGATTCCCTTGATGTAGCCGTTGGTGCAGGCCGGCTTGACCAATCGATATTAGAAAAATTAAAGTCTCCAAATAGAATTACATGCATGTTGGGGTGTTTGGTGGTTATTTCACTTAAGATGTTATTCAGTTTGAAAGAGAAGTCTGGAGTACTATGAGGGGGCCTATAGCAAACGCCAAGTAAAATTGAATAGGGTGCGGCATGGCATTTAAGCCATAGGATTTCAAGATCGGACATAGTGTTAATAGATGTACATGATATATTTTGGTCTACGGCGACGAGTACCCCTCCCCCCTCGTGCCCTTGCGATCGTTTCGGAAGAGTTGAAAATTCGGTAGTTCAGCGAGCACTTCGCTGTCCATTACGTCTCCTGTAAGCCATGTTTCCGTTAATATTAGAAGGTTACTGCAAGATGACGAAACCAGATTAGAAATAATGTCACGTTTTGGCATGAAGCTCCGTATGTTAGTGAAAATAGCGGAAAGGAACAAGATTGATCGCGGGGCGGGCCGAGCATGGGAAGGCACATGTTGATGACTGGGCAATTGCTACGATATTTCCTTAACAGATTCTGTGGAATGGTCAAACACGTATCGTTTGGTACCTATATGTTATGTTTTGAAGCGGAGAGAGTAGGACGTGGATTTCGATTTAGCGAAAGCAATAAGGTTTTTACGAGCAATTCTGATGGGTTGAGGGAAATCTTCTCCGACGCTGAAATTGCTTCCCTTAAATTTGGGGCCATTAGAAAGTAGAGACTCTTTAGTTTTGAAATGATTAAATTTTACGATAAGTGGCCGAGCGCGGCCTTCTGTATGGCGTCCAAGGCGATGCGCACGGTCAATTTGGTTGGGATCAATGACGAAGTTCAAGTGTTCAGTGCAGTGGCGGATGACGATTTTTTCAGATTCTGCAAATGTTTCTTTCGGGTTAGGATCGGAGATGTTATAAAATATTAGATTATTACGGCGTGACCTGTTTTCATTATCATCCATCTGGGTAGCAAGGCGTGCGATCTGACCTGCCATTTGGGTGACATCTATTCTTATGGTATCAAGGTCACTTCGTAGTGTTGAAATGGCTTTGTAATGCCTTTCTAACTCAGTCATGCGTTTACTTAAATCCGATAGGGTTTTGTCTGTTGTTAGTAACTTGCTTTTTAGGTCTAGTACTTCGGTAATAAGTTTTGACTGGCCAGAAGCTAGCTTTCCTAATTAAGACATTAAGTCTTCAATATCGGGAGGGGATGGGTTAGTTTCTACATCACCCGACAAAAGCAACAAAGACCGTATGACATGAACACATTCAATAGCAACTGTAGCGCAGCACCATGGGCTCGGTAGCTGTATTAGGAAGTAGTTACTGGATTTTTTCCCGAAAGAATGATACGTCCTACTGACCTGCATGGCGAAATACAGCGGATTAGTGGTCTGCGCTGAAGCACAGCCACCGAGCCCACAGAGCGCGGGGGATGACAGGGCCGGCTTTATAGCTGACGTAGGGGACGATGTTGCTGACGATGGTGCGTTCCATGGTGAATGAGGATCCAAAGAAGGTAGCGATGGCGCTGTTTTACATGATGAATCGAGCCTACATGATGAATTTACATGATGAATCGAGCCTACATGATGAAGCGAGCCTACATGGTAGGCTCGCTCTGGGAGCACATGGCAAGACACCAAATCTTGGAGTGCAGGGGGATCTGGGATGGTCTTCTTTCGAGGGCAGAGAGGCTAGTAGCAAGATAGCATTTGAGGAGCGATTGAGAAAAATGGGGGAAATTCGGTGGGCTAGGAAGGTTTTCAGTTACTTATACACGAGGAATGTTGACACGAGGTGGAGGAAGCGAACTAGAAAATTGACAAGCAAATACTTGGGCAGTAGCGGGGGAACAAGTAAGGAATCATCTGTCAAGAAAAAGGTTAAGGAGGCAGAGAGGGGTATGTGGAGTACAGAGATGCAAACCAAATCGGCATTGGAGACATACAGGACGTTTAAGCAAGAAATAGCCAAAGAAAATATTTACGATAACTCTAAGGGAAGCTCATTGTTGTTCGAAGCCAGGACAGGTGTACTGAGGACTAAAACGTACCGAGCCAGATACCAGGAGATAGATTTGGTGTGCGAGGCGTGTAGAGAGGAGGAGGAAACGGCGGAACACCTGATACTTGCTTGTAAACAACTTCACCCTGCAGTTGAATCTAACGGGGAACTATTCAAAGCCTTGGGTTTTAAAGACAGTGAAAGTAGAATAGACTTTGAACAGGTAGAAATAACTAAACGGAGGCTATCTGATTGGTGGACAATGTCAACGCAAAAGTAAAGGAGTAAATACATAAGTATGCATGCATATAGAACCATTAAAGGCTAGGTGGCGCGCGCCGCCGCCGCCCGATTCAAAGGGTTGAGCCACAATCATCCATCCATCCATCCAATCGGTCGTGGCGGGAGCAGGCAAGGGGCCCACGCCGGGTGTGCTGGGCCGGATTTCTGGGATGGCTGTGGCTTGGGGAAAGGCCAGAATTGCGGGCAATAGAAGAAGTCCGGTGATGAAACCGTGCACCTGCATGACAAGAGTGAATGGTTTAGCGATCTGCGTCTGTGTACAGCTGCCGAGCCCACAACGCGCCCCCGGTAGTGCCTGCTCTTTTGTAGTTGACCGTAAGGTTGATGTCGATGACGACAGGTTCGTCCACGCTGTATCGAGCACCACCGTCTTCAGTAGCGGTGTCATCGAAAACGTAGATCCGCCGCTCCCGACGAAATCCAGGGGCTTGAAGGGCGGTGCAGTTGAAAAACCAGGGGCGCACATCAGGGAGGGGTGACAGGCAATCCGGTCAGTTTCACCTGACGAAGCACGATATTGCAGCGGGGTTGCCAGGGAAGCCGTCACTAGGGCTGGAAGAAACAGGCGCATGAATGCGCGCTGAAACACCTGCATGACAAGAGTGAATGGTTTAGCGATCTGCGTCTGTGCACAGCCGCCGAGCCCACCTAGATCCTAGAGTTACTGTATATGCTACCGCAGGTAGCTACCTGTGGTAGCATATACAGTAACTATTTCATCCTCGATGAACCGCACCGGTGCGCACCGACCATCCTCGATCACCGGAAGCGCACCCTGTTGGAGCGGTTTTCCGTTGCCGCGTCTCGCACCGAGAAAATCGACTGTGCGCCGTGGTGCAATCCCAGCAAGCACTGCGGGACACGCGCGCGCACTACCGACCAACGCTCTGGCCAGAGCATCCGCGGTTCTGCAGTCGGCAATCGGCCAGTGTCGTAGAAGTCTGCCGCCGACCCGTTGAGGAAGCATTTCACCTCTTCGACTTCTTCATCGCTCCGGAAGCGTTGGCTACTCAAATGTTCCTTTAGCTTGGGGAACAAGTGATAATCACTAAGTGCAAAGTCCGGACTGTACGGTGGGTGGGGCATGACAGTCGACCCAAAGTTTGTCAAAAGTTCCCAGGTTTGACAGGAGACGTCAGGTCGGGCGTTGTCGTGAAGCAGTGTTACACTGGCTGCCAGTCGTCCTCACCGGCAGTTCTGGATAGCTTGCCTGAGTTTTCATAGTGTTGCACAGTAACTCTCAGAGTTGATTGTTGTCCCATGTTCCATTAAATCGATCAGCAGTACCCCCTTATGATCCCAAAAAACAGTGGCCATGACTTTGCCAGCAGAAGGAGTTTGAACTTCTTTGCGACTGGTGACTCTGGGTGACGCCACTCTTTGGATTTTTATTTCGTATCAGGAGTGAAATGAAACACCCACTTTTTGTCTCCCATAAAAATGGAGTCCAACAATCCTTCCTTATCTTCTTGACAATTTTGAAGAAACTGGCGAACACAGTCAAGGCGTTTCTCCTTGTAGTCTGATGTCAATAGCCGCGGTATCCATTGAGCACAATACTTCTGATACCCCAATGGGTATCATTAATACTTTAGTCAAAGCTCAATCTTTCCACTGTACCGTAAGAACTTCCAGGAATCTGAGCAATAAGTTCACGGATGTTGATCCTCCTCTTTTGAAGCACTTTGCGTTGGGCCATCTTGATAACCACCTTCGAAACTGACGGTCTTCCACTCCGTTCTTCATCGTGGACTTTCTTTCAACCGGCACTGAACTCCCTGAACCACTTTCGGACGTGTTGAACGGACATACACTTGTCGCCATACACCTCTGTCAACTGATGATGAATATCCACAGGTGGAGTCACTTTGGCGTGCAAAAAGCGAATTGCGGAACGAATCTCGTACTTGGCGGGATCAACAATGGGAACCTCCATATTGGACGGCTGCTGAGCCAAGAATGAGCGGCGCAGCGAAGCAAAGCGCGGCTGGGGGGAATGGAGAGTGGGGGAACAGCCGCGTGCATGAGTGTTGCCGGATTTCACCTCGCACCTTCCCGGGCGGCTGGAGCTCTTTGGGAACCTTATTTCTCGATGAACCCTCACAGAAAGCGAGGCGACAGCCATTCTATATGTGGATGATACCAGCCTGTTTGTCTCTGGTCTGGAGGCTTGCGGTCATTTCTAAAGCGAACGCGCTCCTTTCCACTTCATTGGGATGGTCCAGCCACAACGGCCTTAAAAATATTATTTCTTTCCAGAACAGTTGAAATTGCAAATTTACCAGGCACTATTTGCGTCTCAGACTAACTACTGCATGCGTGTGTGGGGCACCACTGTGAACACTAACACAAGCTTTTTCTTCAGAAACGTGCACGTCGGAATTATTGCTAACGTTCCATACCTCCACACTATATCACCACTTTTCACCAAATTTAACGCGATTTCAAACTGCCAGATGTCTATGGCTTTCCTTTACTGTATTCATATTTTTTTTCCTGTAACAAAGTCTCTTCACTTGTAAAATCACTGTCGGGACTACAGCCAGGATAGATGGCTCGTGCCAAAAAGGCTAACAATTTATCTAATGCAATCGCTAAGCTGTAATGTTCCTTAACTTCTTAATAAGTATGAAAACCAAGGCATTATTAATGTTCATGTCTTTATGCGGAAAGAAACGCGAAATAATTTTTTGTCTACAATCATTCATTACATGATGCCTGCGCGCGGGAACAAATGTATGGATATCCCTAACTGGGAGTTACTAATGCGCTGTTCTTTCTCTCTCTCTCTCTATATATATATTTATATATATCGAGGTCGCGGGATCGAATCCCGGCCACGGCGGCCGCATTTCGATGGGGGCGAAATGCGAAAACACCCGTGTGCTTAGATTTAGGTGCACGTTAAAGAACCCCAGGTGGTCAAAATTTCCGGAGTCCTCCACTACGGCGTGCCTCATGATCAGAAAGTGGTTTTGGCACGTAAAACCCCAAATATTCATATATATATATATATATATATATATATATATATATATATATATATATATATATATATATATATATATATATATATATATATATATATATATGTACACATTCAGTGTTCATGTTAGTTTCGGTTGAGACATAAAGTTGCACTGTCCACCCCTCTTTACTATTTTATAACTGTGTAATTACCATTGTTAAGCACGAGCTAATATAGTATGTAGTATATCACTATATATAATACATGATTATATGCGTGCTTTATTTCTACACTGACTGCTGTGCTGTCAAGCACTTTTATGCTGTTTGCAACGCCTTGAAGGACCCCAACAAATTGTAACGACTTCTTAGAAATAAAGTTCTGATTATTAGTTATCTCCGTGCTCATACTGTGACAGAAAACTGGAATGCACGTGTATAATGAAGAAACTCGTGCTGTGTCCCCTCACAGTGGCCCCTTTGCATTCGTGGTATACTTCACCGCAGTGTATTATGGCAAAGTTGACTTTAAGGAACCGAAATTTGCAACGCTTCTAGACTCGTCGATTTTTTTTCGTCGCCGCGTCTAGCCATAACCACTATGGTCTAGCTCCAGGGAGCCCAAACAGAGGCAACGAAGGTAGAAATGAACGATAAATGTAATCTAAAATGACGCAGGAACTAGGCAGCCACAGTACCTGCAGTTAATCAAACATTCAAATTTTGACACTTCACGTGCCAAAGCCGAGAACTGATAATGAGGCACACCGTAGCGGTGAACTGCGGATTAATTTTCACTGCGCTGGATTCGTTGACATGCATTCAACGTACGGTACACGGGCATTGCATTTTACCTCGTCGAACCCCGTCGAAATGCGGCCTCCACGACCGAGATATGTGATCCCACAACCTCACTTTCGCAGCGCAACGCCAAAACCACTAATACAACATGGTGGGTCTAGAAGCCATCAGGATAGTTTCAGTTGGCTGGACCAATAAACCATATTGCTTTTCACAAAATCCCGCAAAAGATGCGGAGTCCAACGTGACGGTCTAATGTGAGGAGTTTATTTTGAACTTGTTTCAATGCCAGGGCAGAATACTCAGACTTCGCCAACGTTACATCGCGATTGCATCTTTTGTCAGAATAGTAGATGCTTTCGGATTGCTACAGGCGCGCGCGCGCCCGTGCAGCCCACGCGGTTCGTGCGTGGTTGCGGGCCGGAGGAGAGAGATATGCACAAGAGAGGATATCTGCCACGCCTTCCGACGTCACTCATGCTTCGCAAAGAGTGACGTCATCATCTCTCAGCTTTTTCTTTCCTCCATGGTCAGAGCACCCGCAGATATAAAAGACCCGCTTGCACGCACTGAGCATAGTTACGTAATCGGTTTCTAGGAAGCGCCATGCTTCTCTGCGCGGTCTCGCAATGGCGAAAGTTGCTTCCTTTGAATGTCAGTACTGCGACCGGCGGTTAGCGAACAATCGCAATCTGCAGAGGCACATAAAACTTGTGCACAAAATCACTCACCCGAAGTACAACTGCGACGAGTGTGAAGTAGCCCTGACTTTGATAGAACTGGAGTTCCACCATATCAGCGCGCATTTCTTCGAGCCGGAATATGAGAGGTATCACTTTCTGACAATGCCAGGTAAGACACTTGCTTATTCTCTCAAAGCAACGCGTGATTACTGCTGCACCTGTTATTTTTGCATTACGGGCTTGCAGAGTGAACAATTCACTTGTTCACTTATTGCTTGAAATGTGCTCATTTATGGTGCTTTCATGCTTTAACATTTTATCTGACCATGCACTAGCTGCAACTTATACCGATATACATTAAATTGCATGCTGATCATTGCTGTTTTGAATCGAAGCAACGCAGCATAATTGCTGATGGATCTTTTTTAGGAATCGCATATTTAAGTTTTAAAGATATGTACCCGCCGCGGCGGCCGCATTTAGATGGGAGCGAAATGCAAGAAACGCCTGTGTGGTACGTTAAAGGGACACTAAAGTGAAAAATGATTTCTTCTGCGTCAGTAAATTACCGTTTTACAACACCAAAAACGCCACTGTTACAATGATAAGACATTTGGTAAGCCAGAAAAAGCGCAAGAACAAAATACGGGTGGCGACGCCTACTTGAGTTCCCGCACCTGGGGGCTGCGACGTTGTGGATTTTGATGGCATCTTCTAGGGCCTACTAATTATATATAGCGGTACAGATTGACTATATTGAGTTCTAAAGGAACCAAATATTAAACATGGCAAGTTTCAGGAACCTTTATTCAGCCAACGCGGCCCAAATGCGAAAACATACTTTGGAATCCCTGACGTCACGCTAACGTACCGGCGCTGTGGTTTCGGCGCGAAATTCAAATACTGATACTGGGACCTTCATTTTCTCATCTAATAATCAAACTATTTTTTTGAAATGACTGCCTGCAGGGTTCTCAAACTCTGCTTCATTAGTCTAAACTGATTTATTGTTTCGCTTTAGTGTCCTTCTAAATATCCCCTCGTGGTCAAAATTAATCCGGACTGCGCCACTATGGCATGCCTCATAATCAAATCGTGGTTTTAGCGCATAAAACCATAGAATACATTCTATAAAAGAAAAGTGACCGGAGGAGCATGAATGAAGTTAATGATTTGCTATTTTTACTTTAACTAATTAAACAAAGAAAACAAATATACAAAGTATGAACCCTGCTTCTAGTTCCCAACTTCTGTACGGTAAACCATGCGATACAATATATGCAGATTTGGCAGCATGAATATTAGCCATAGTGGTGGCCATGCCTTGCAGGAAAGCACTCGCTTTGCAAACTTGAAAATGGGTAAGCACCTATAGTATGGTACAGGAAAAATTTGTTTCTCCCCATTGCGGCAAGCACCTACTTTTTTTTACTACATTCTTTAGGGTCTAGAAGCAATAGTTGTCAGGTTAGGTAGCATGGACAAGCCTCCTTGTACATTAATAATGTGTTAAGTCAGCTTTTTTGTTCAAGAAATCTGGTTTAATCTTGTGCCTTAAACTGGTGCTGGAGCTTTCATATGCTTTACAGTCGTCGTATAATTATGCACAGGCTTGCGCGGTATTGCGCAGTAATGAATAGAGGCAAGTGCACAGGTATGAGATTGCACTTCTGCCTAAGGTCGATCTGCAATCGAGTGCATGGCTTTGTGTGAGTGAGAACTCCATACAACGGAAAGGATTGCGTCTAAAAACAGGTACACACAGCAGAAAAAACGAAGTAGCACTTCATATCAATCTTAACACAATAAGTAAAAGCTGAGTCAACCAAAGCGCAAGTTTTGCATTGTTTGATTAAAGAAGTGCTAGCAGTACTGTACACTAGTTCTAATGATAGCTCCTGTCAAAGTTTTATATTTCCTGAATCCCCAATGTGCAAAAAATTTAAATCTACTAATTGTACAGTTAAAACATGGTGTCAACCACGTGCCAATGCACGCGTGTTAGCCGGCATGTCAGCGGCGCCTGACACGCCGGCTGAGAAAAAGAAGAGGAAAGATAAAAAGGATACGCCAAGAAACCAAACTAAGTGTTGTTGCCTATAGCTTGAAATTTAGCATAGCGGATAGATTATGAAGCTCCTTTTGAAACGTTTATGCCTATTTGTTGCAATGCCTTGAACTTATGGATAAGGTATGATTCTCTGTATTTTCTTTCTCATTCAGAACGGAAATTTGACTGTAAGATGTAGAGCTATCATTTTCAGTTGTCATTTCATGCAGTTCTTGGCGTTGCTCATGAAAAAAAATTTTGATGGCAGTCACTTTGTGCTGCTATAATTAAACGCCATGTCACAGTGTCAACCTCAAATTAATAAAGCAAATTAGCTTACAGGTTCTATACATACTGCCTACGCAGGAGTTTGATCTCTGTATGAAAGCTGCAAAATGTACTCAAACAAAGCATAGTTTAAAAATGTACAAGAAGCAATATCATTCTTGTCACTTTTTTATATCTTCTTTTTCTTTAATTCCATTATGCTTCGCTCTAAAATTTTGCCCTGAGAAAAACAAATGCTTGATCCTCATCAGGAAAAGAGAAAAGATGTCACTGAACCTCTTCTTCATAACTGCTGAGTTCCACAACATGTTTACGATTCAACTTTGTAACGCTAGTTTTGTGCATTACACACCCTGAAATACAGACTGCACATACAAGTGTCCAGGGCACTTAATCTTCTTTTTTCTTCTAAATTACCCCATAAGATATTCTGCAGAGCCAACGTGGGCTTACAATAAACTGATTCCGCTTGACACACTGCATACATGTAACATTTGCTTTATTTTATTATCCTGATCAGCTTTCAAGTCATAGAAGGAAAAGGTGGAGAAAGACACTCGCAGTCACTTCATTGCAAGGACAGGTACAAAGACATGCGGCCACCTGAAAAAGAAGCATTTCTACTTCGTCTATCACCGGTCTGGAAGTTATGCTTCACAAGGTATCGTGAAATGCCCGTATCACGACCACCAGTCTGGGTCTCTGGCTTTGATGGGTTTTTAAAAACCACAGAGATTTTTGTTCAGTCATGTTTATACGATTACTCAAAGAAGCGTTAACAGCATATCGAAATGAACCTCAACCTGGACAGTTATCTCGGTATGCTCACCCAAGCTGGGAATCATGTATGCCTAAAGTTGGGCTTAAACATACTCCAAGGCCATCTTGGCCAAGATCATACATATGTTTCTATTTCCTTTCTATCATTCAACACACCATCTAGGCGGTAACACTGAATGAAGTGCGAGTGATGCAAAAGAAAATAGAACAGGATAAAAATTGTATACACTAGCCTGACCCTGGTCACCTCAAAGCCTATGCATCAATATTAAACTACTTACACCCGAGTCCAAGCGTACAACTGTTGTTACGTTTCGCCTACAACGCGCGGTATAGCCGGCGCGGATGCAACAGACGCCGGGGCTTCGTTCAAAGCGGCGGACATTTTGGCCCGTTGGGCGCCGCCGCTACGCCTCCCCGCCAAGCGCGTCCAGGCATGTTCCAATGCCACGTGTCTTCGTGTGCGCGTGTGTGTGTGTGTGCATGTTGGTGCCCACGCTTGTCAAAGCGCGGCAGCCGGGGAGAGGAGCTCCCCCAACTGTGAAGCGAGGAGGTCTGATCGACGCCGGCCCGGCGGATGAGTCACCTACTCGTCTCAACGTGTCCGAGCGCCGCCATCACGTGGCCTCATCCCGAGGCGTTCCTTCTTGCCCTCAACTGCGAGAGTATAAAAGCAGCCCCCCCCCGGACGCCAAGAGAGGCTCCGATTTCTTCTGTTGAGTAACGTGCTCTCCCGTCTCTCCACTTCGGTCGACCTGACCGCCCGCTCTTATGCGACGATAGAATAAACAAGTTGTTCTGTTAGCAGTCGACTCATGCTTTGCCAGGACCTTCAGATGCTTCCAGTTGTGCCCCAGGCCGCCAGGCCAACGCTACCCTTGGGGCTTGCGACCCATTTGCAAGAACTCGTGCTAGCGGTGCGATTGCAATAACGGGAGTCAGCACTGAGGTTCCAACAACTGTCTGCCAGCGGTGAGATCGCGACAACGGAGGCCAGCAGCGAAGATATGCAGTTGACTGTATGCTGAGCAGCACAACGACCATCCGGGAGCAGTGCAACGAGCCCTGTGTGATGACTGGTTGCCTGCAGCGGAACGACTGCGCTGAATTCTTGGCTGCGAGGTTTGGTGAGTGCGGGACTTTCTTCTTCTGAGTTTTGCCAGGCTTTTGTTAGTGTCAGAAACAGAGCTGGTAATTGTGGTTGTCGTTGCTGCCGGGTTAGTTTGCGGCAAGACAATAGTAGGCAGTAGAGAAAGCAGCATTCGGAGCAGCCATGGATTTGAAGTCGTTGCGCAAACCGAAATTGCTGGAGCTTGCAAGAGAGTTGGGTCTGGATGTCTCAGACAAACTCAGAAAACCTGAACTGCTAAGGGCTATTCTTGAGTTAGAAGCGGAGGATGACGAGCTGTCGGAATGCCTTGAGACCATTGAGGAGAGGGCAAAAAGACAGGAGCGTGAACTTAAAGAACAGAAAGAGAAAGATGAGCGTGAACGAAAAGAACAGAAAGAAAAAGAAGAGCGTGAACGAAAAGAACAGAAAGAAAAAGAAGAGCGTGAACGAAAAGAACAGAAAGAAAAAGAAGAGCGTGAACGTAAAGAACAGATAGAACGAGAGCAACAAGAGAAAGAAAGAGAGCGCGACCGTCAACACGCTTTGGAAATGAAGCGTCTCGAGTTAGAGATGGAACGCGCTCGTAATGGAAGTCAGGCACACGGTGCAGGAGAACGAGTATTGTTCAAAATGACTGACCTGATGCGGCCGTTTAAGCTTGGAGAGGACATTGGTTTGTTCCTGGTTAACTTTGAGCGAACGTGCGAGAAGCAGGGGTTCTCTCGGGAAACGTGGCCACAGCGCTTGCTCACTTTGTTACCCGGCGAGGCGGCCGACGTAGTCGCTCGCTTGAATAGAGAGGAGGCAGAGGATTTCGACAAAGTGAAATCGAGTCTGCTAAAAAAGTATAGGCTGTCAGCGGAGGCGTTCCGTCGGAAGTTTCGGGAAAATGAGAAAGGCAGAAGTGAGTCATATACAGAGTTTGCGTACAGGCTTATGTCAAACATGCAGGAGTGGCTCAAAGAAGAGAAAGCGTTTGGTGACCACGAGAAAGTTCTGCAGTGTTTTGGGCTAGAACAGTTTTATAGTCGGTTACCTGAGAACGTGCGGTACTGGGTCTTGGATAGGCCAGACGTTTGTACGGTGGCTAAAGCCGCCGAGCTAGCCGAGGAGTTTGTGACGCGTCGGGCTCGCGGAACTAAGGACGGTCAAAAGGGTGAATTTGGCTCCAAGTTTGAGAGGCCAAAGTTCACACCCATGAGAGCAAGGGGCGACACACGTAGTGCGGATGCGAGTGAAAGCAGTCCGACCGAACGTAAGGAGACGGCGGCAGCCGAAGCCGAACGCAGAAAGCGGTTCGAGACGAGGCAAGCGCGCGTGTGTTATACGTGCCAGAAGCCGGGTCACTTTTCGGCGCAGTGTCCGGAAAAAAAAACTAAAGTCGTGTTTTTGTCATTATGCAGCACTGACGAGAACATGAAGCTTCTCGAGCCTTACATGCGAGACCTCCTCGTGAACGGGAAAGAGTGCCGAGTGCTTCGCGATTCCGCAGCTACGATGGATGTAGTTCACCCCTCTTACGTAGAACCCGATATGTTCACGGGCGAGTGCGCATGGATCAAGCAAGCCGTGGAAGCTCATAGCGTGTGTCTGCCCGTAGCAAAAGTGCTTATTGAAGGACCTTTCGGAGCGCTTGAGACGGAGGCCGCAGTGTCATCTATGCTGCCCCTCCAGTACCCGTACCTATTTTCGAACAGGTCCGATCACCTCCTGCGCGAGAAGGGGCTTTTGTTTGGTGAGGCTAGCGTTCAGGCCTTAACCAGATCGAAGGTTCGGGAGCTCGCTGCAAAGGCGGTAGCTGCGGGGCCGACGTTGTCAAACAATGAGAAAGGGTCAGAGGCGCAGCAAGCTGATATTCGGAGCACGTCCGAACTGAATAAAATTGAGCCTGTAGCGTTGAAGGCACCAGATACTGGAGAGGAAATGCCCGACACGGGAAAGTTAGAAGAGCTATCTGCAGATTTGCTCATCGCGCCTACGTCGGACGGACTTAATAGGTTGCTAAAAGTCAGCCGGTCGGCTTTGATAGCCGAGCAAAAGAAGGATGGCAGCCTAGAAGACATACGCTGCATTCTCAAGGAAGGTATCGCCAAGAAAAATGCTCGCTTTGTGGAAAGAGGTGGGGTCCTGTACCGGAAGTATCTAGACCGCAGGGGAGTGGAGTTCGATCAGCTGATCGTGCCTCAGTGCTACCGTCAGGATCTGTTGCGCTTGTCGCATGGGGGTTCGTGGTCCGGACACCTAGGAGTTAAGAAAACTAAGGACCGTCTCTTGCAAGAGTACTATTGGCCAGGGTGTTTTCGGGACGCAGACCATTTCGTGAGGACATGTGACACCTGTCAGCGGATGGGCAAACCAGGGGACAAATCGAGGGCGCCGTTGAGATTGGTACCTATCATTACGGAGCCTTTTAGACGGCTCGTTATTGATACAGTGGGACCTCTGCCGGTAACAGCCACGGGGTACAGACACATTTTGACTGTGATCTGCCCAGCGACAAAGTTCCCTGAAGCAGTGCCGCTTAAAGAACTCAGCTCAGTTGAGATAGTCAATGCACTACTGTCCATATTTGCGCGAGTTGGTTTTCCTGCGGAAATCCAATCAGATCAAGGCACAGTGTTTACGAGCGCTTTGACGACAGCCTTTCTCGAAAGGTGCGGGGTAAAGCTGTTACACAGCTCAGTGTACCACCCACAGTCAAATTCCGTTGAGAAGCTCCACTCCGTCATGAAGCGCGTGTTCAGAGCATTGCGGTTTCAACAACAAACTGACTGGGAGCTGTGTCTGCCTGGGGTGATGTTTGCATTAAGGACCGCGCCGCATGCGGCTACGGGGTTTTCGCCAGTTGAGCTAGTGTACGGTCGCTCGCTGCGATCTCCGCTTCGCATGCTTCGAGACGGATCACTGCCCTCTCCAATGCCTGCAGACCATCTCTTCCACAAATGGCCGCCTCCTGCGCTGGAGCCTCGCTTTGCAACAAAATTCCTTTGAGGTGCATTACCAAAAGGGGAGTCTCAACGGTAACGCCGATGGCTTAAGTCGAAGCCCCTAACGTAGGAATCAGCCTCAAAGTTGATTGTTACTGATGTTTTTCTTCCTGAGGCAGGATTTTTAACATATTGCTTTTGTTTAGTGTTTCAAAGTGATGACGTGCTTTCTAGTGCAATTTTCCAATTTGTGGACGCGTTCTGAGTGCTGCTAGACTACTGTAAGGAACTAGGCAGTGGTATAAAAGGGGAAAGAGCCTGGCAGGACTTGGTGAGGGTTGTTTCGTGCTTGCTGACTGAGCGGTTGAGTTTCGGCGTAGTTCTAACGCTTGCCAGGAACGAGAACAAAAATGTCAACTCTCCCGAAGTCACTTTGCAGTGTCCTGTGTGAACCTGAACGAGAGAACAAGGCCTTCTCTGTGCGCTGCGCTCAAGAAACGCCGAAGGACGCCCGACTTCGGTTATGAGCATCATCGAGCGACATCCCTCCGGACAGCGGAAGCAGTCCCCTGACCATCGGGATCTCCTTCCCCCGGCGGGGCGGTCTGTTACGTTTCGCCTACAACGCGCGGTATAGCCGGCGCGGATGCAACAGACGCCGGGGCTTCGTTCAAAGCGGCGGACATTTTGGCCCGTTCGGCGCCGCCGCTACGCCTCCCCGCCAAGCGCGTCCAGGCATGTTCCAATGCCACGTGTCTTCGTGTGCGCGTGTGTGTGTGTGTGTGCATGTTGGTGCCCACGCTTGTCAAAGCGCGGCAGCCGGGGAGAGGAGCTCCCCCAACTGTGAAGCGAGGAGGTCTGATCGACGCCGGCCCGGCGGATGAGTCACCTACTCGTCTCAACGTGTCCGAGCGCCGCCATCACGTGGCCTCATCCCGAGGCGTTCCTTCTTGCCCTCAACTGCGAGAGTATAAAAGCAGCCCCCCCCCCGGACGCCAAGAGAGGCTCCGATTTCTTCTGTTGAGTAACGTGCTCTCCCGTCTCTCCACTTCGGTCGACCTGACCGCCCGCTCTTATGCGACGATAGAATAAACAAGTTGTTCTGTTAGCAGTCGACTCATGCTTTGCCAGGACCTTCAGATGCTTCCAGTTGTGCCCCAGGCCGCCAGGCCAACGCTACCCTTGGGGCTTGCGACCCATTTGCAAGAACTCGTGCTAGCGGTGCGATTGCAATAACGGGAGTCAGCACTGAGGTTCCAACACTGTCCAAGTGGCTGCCCTTTAAACAAAGCTCTGGTAATGCTGGACCTTGCGGTTAAAGAACTCCTTTAATCAACCACAAGACATCGGCTGTAATCGCAAACCAGACCTATGACAGCACCAATGTTAAACTATTTGTTGTCACCAATATGAGTTAAGCACATTTGTTTTAGAACTACACTGTACTATTTCTGCGTCAGTGATTGCAGGGGAGTCCTTGTGTATCGTGTTAGACATAAAAGGATTTAAAGAGATGCCTACAGAGACATTGCGAAAGTAGCTGGTATTAGTAGATTGCACCAATGATTGGAACATCTTTTTGGAGCACATGTTATAAGCACGTGTAATAAATAATGAACAGTGACACAATACATCCAGCAGTCAGATGCAAGTAGTACTGCTCAACGTTGACAACAGATCACTCTATTCACCACTGTCGGAGTGGCAAAGTTTAAAGTTCGTTTCCAAAAGCATTGCCTGCCTGGGTTACATGTCGTCATAACCTTCCCATGTTATGAATACGTAAAATTTATAGCAGGCCCATCCCAAAAATTTGGGGACGTCCAAAGCCAGCATATCAAAAAAAAAATTCTTGTTTGATTCTACTCTAACCATATAGTCCACCGATTTCAAGTGACTGGCCCAGCTAATAATGCAGGTGGCATGCAGCTCTAACAAGTGGGGCGGCTGGAATAGGAATACTGTAAACTCTCAGTTGTACGAACGTCGGTTTATCGAATATTTCAGAATAACGAACTTTATAAAAGTCCCCGGCAGTTTTCTTATATATTCTATGCAAAAATATTTCACTTAAACGAATTTCGGAACAGTCTATATTTCATTTTAATGAACTCGCTCAGAGGACCAAGGCTTATTTTTAACGAAGTTTTGCGCCCTGCACTGCAGGCGAAACCGATGCCCGCCCTCATGAAACCGCCGCTCCAGCTGCAATGTAACGTCGCTGGCGCTACAGCGCCCCTGGGGCAAAGCGGCGGCACGGAAAACGAAGGGCAACGAGGCATGGCGTCCGAGATCACCCGTAGAAGATGAGCATAGAGTTTCTCACTACATTACCTAGAGGGAAATCTGGCGCTGCTGCGCTGTGGTATGCATGGGAATGCCGGTATATTGTGACTTCGGATTGGCATCGTTCTCGTAGAGACAGGACACCTTGAAGAGGCGCTTGGCAAGTACCGTTCCGTCTGTCACAATGATTCATTTTCTACTAGAACAGCACGTGAAAAGCTGTTTTAGCTTTATTATTACGCGAAAACATGTTTTATTTAACTATGAGAACTTGTTATTGTGTGTACGACTACATGTTACGTAAAAAGTATCAGCGGTGCGCTAAAGTTGGAGGACAGACGACAAGGTTCGCGCTCGCTTTGAAACAGTTGGTCGTCTGTTCTTGCTTTTCTTCGCTTGGTCTTGCATCGTGGGTGAGTAAAGATGTAATATGCGTGAATGGAAACATTTTATGAAGATTTTACTTTGAGAACGCGTTATTTTTGTAGCCATATCCACGTTTTAGACGAAGCCTCTTACAACACCAGCCAACACGAGCCTCGCAGACACATATACCGTCATTCCCATGACGGCACGGTGCCCCCTTAAGAAACTCCCATAGACGGTGGCGCCAGATTACCCTCTAGGTGTTATAGTGAGAAACTCTATGAAGATGAGCATGCATGTAATCTCGGAGGCCATGAACAAAGTAACATCGCTAATGCTTACAACACCGCAAGAGCAAAGCGGCGATCTGTCACACCACAAACCACGTGGTGTGTGTGTTTTTGGGTTTTTTTCCCGACCGGCTAGTCGTGGCATGGTTAGGGTGGCTAGAAGGGGAGGTGTGAATACCGGTGGCGCTTTCCTTCGGGCACGCGTGACCCCCTTGCGCACCGATGCCACCAGGGGGAATGTGGCGCTGCCGCTCGCGGCGGGGGACTCGTAGCCGTGCTGGCCTGCGCCTCCGCTGTCAGTTGGTCCCGGCGCCCATTTTGGAGTGTTCCTCGCGACAATCCGTAATTCGAGGGCGAGATGCAGTCGGCAGCGAAAAAGAAGACGGAGCTTTGTGCCCGGATGTGATACTGGGTGCAAGAAAACCACAAGAAAGGTATCTCTTCCGCGCCCCTGCCTGCAAACGCAAGCGTGTTACACTGAATGAACGAGTGAGCTTCTTTTCAGGGGCATTTACCAGCTTATAGGACGTCGAGGTTCCCTGCAGAAGTCATGAGGTTATTTTAACATAGTTTTTCTCTCAAAACGGTGCATGATTGTTCTCTTTGGTATTTCAGACGGGGCAGCAAGAAAGAGGCCACCCTTGATGAAACTCTTCCGTTTCTTGATGAATGGGAGGCTCACTCCAATGGGCTCGGCTTTCTTTGTAACAGTACTTCTAAGGGGCTGACGATGACCATCCATTCAACAAAACACCTTCTAAAGTACCTTACCGACAATGCTGACATCATGTACATGATGACTTCGAAGCTGAGCCAAGACCGCCTGGAGCAATGTTTTGGCGTTGTGAGACAAGCGAGTGGGGCAAACAATCATCCTACCCCACCTCAATTCATTCTAGTCATAAGGTATGTATACGTGCAAGCTTGGTAAATAGTACCAATGTTTTGCAGAAGTTCGGCATGCTTAAGTAACCAATGTTGCTTGTGCACATCCAGGTGTCTTAGCTTCTAGAGCCTCACAAGGAGCCCCAAGGACCCCACGAAACACAGAACCTCTTAAAAACTTCTTGAAACGGCTACAAACGGTTATAGACGTCTTGGTCTATGATAAGACTGAAAATAGAATTTCTTCAAAACCTAATCTGAGCACTTGGAATATGCTAGTATATATTCTATCTGCGGTAAAACCCACTACTGGTGTCACTAGAGTCTGTTTTGGTAAACGCATTCAGAATGTCTAACTCAAGAACTTTTCTAGATCTTTTTGTCTAAAAGTGCATAAAATGCCAAACGACATGTTAAATGTGCGGTTACCGTCGGCCGTCGACGTTAGCGAATAAAAGACGCCACAGACAAATCGAACTCGTTGGAAGCAACATAAGTTAATTGGCTTTAATATTAAATAATTTCACACCAGAACTTCAACAATCAAAGGCGTGTTATTGTTTTCCATACAGGGCGCGTACACGACGCCTGGAAACCATTCTATGCTTGCGCAGCAGGTATTTACAGCAGCAGGAGCGAAACGCCGGTGTTGCACAGCGCGGTGTCACAGAGCCACCGCGCTGCGATCACTTCGGCGGCACAATCCAAATTTGTCGGACATCTCATTCTGTGCTGGAAACACTGGGAGGCAAGAAGTTTGAAAAAACGGCCACTGCCGCCTGCTATGTCTCGGTCGTGGGTTCGTTATCCTGTTGTGCGTCATTCTAAGCCGTTCTGTACATTTATACTGAATATTAACTGGAGTTATTTAGCTGTGCTGCTGCTGTGTGCCGTGTGTTTTGCATCAGTGCTTCGTGACATCGGCTGTATTGCGTGTTTTCGCCGACGGCTTACTACCACAATGGCGGGATCTGCGTTCACCGCCTTCGTGTCTCGGTGCGTCTTTGTACGTCGCACGTTCGGATAAGACTTTTTCAGGTGAGTGAAATACATTGCGCTTCGTTTTTCGTCAACAATGTGAACATATTTAGGTGTTACCCGCCACAATTCTTGATATATGGGCTCTTCTGCCCTGCGAGTTTTCGTCATTACTTTTATACGAGGGTTCTGCTTGTGTTCAGCCGTTCAGCACTACCGCGCTCCACGACTTCCGCAACAACAGTCAGAACTTTGCCCTGCTTGTTGGTCTTTCTGGTTAACGTAACACGAGCAACCGAAAGGAGTACATTCGATGACGACGCGCTGGCTGTAATGCTGAACCAGACTGAACTCGCCCTATTTTGTGTCCTTTTGTTCTTACGTGTGCGCGCGCGTGTGTCAGTGACTATGCAGTTTGTAGCGTTCCCATATTATAGCAAAACAAAAAAATGTAACTGCAGCGTTTACTTAATCTATACAATTCCAAATTAAATCGTCTGCTGATGTACAAATTTCACTTGTGTTTTGTTCTAAATAAGCAGCAAAACCTTTAACCTAGTAGGTGCTTCGTCTGGGAGTGAAATCACGACAGCTCGGCATTTATTAATGAATGACTGTGACTGGGTCACCTTATTTGTAATTGCAAATCTGCCTTTCAACTGACTTGATGCTATCTTATTTTGTCCCTGCACTCTATAGACGGCTGGACATCCTTCTTGTACCTTGGCGTTAGCTGGATGACGGGACCTCATCATGATCACTGTAAGCCAATGTACTGTACCCTCTCTGGTCCTCCCAGTGCTTTTTATATGGGTTAAGGCCAGGGAGCGCTTCGTGGTAAAATACCTAGTTGGTGGCTCACAAACGGCCATTTTTTTGCACTGGTCCATTATAAGCTGCCACTATTATAACAAATTTCTCAGTGCCAGTGTACATACACAGTTCTACTAATAATTAGTTTCCCTAAGCCTTACAAAATTTACTTGTAGGTAGTCATTGCTATGCAAGAACTCACAAATTAACTCTGCTGTGTCATAGAAGTATTCCATACATGAGTAAAAATTTTCTACAACAGTGTACATTACACCTTGCTTCCCTAATGCACAAATGTATTCAAGCCAGTATTTGATTAGTTTGGTATTCTAAATGTTTTCTGTGTGATTTAGTTTCTTTACAGGAACTTACTGTACAGCATCAGCAAGCAGTCTAATTTAAGATTTACGTGTGCTGTAAAACGTGTGCTTTGCCGCTAGAATTGATAAAACATGGGCCAAGGCTTCCATACAAGGACAAACTTCAATTTCGCTCTACCACCATCAGCACTTGCCTGGCGCTTGCAAAATGAATCGCATCAAGTAGCTTGTGCCAGACTGTTTTTTAACCTTATTGTGAGATCACAAAGTGATCTGTGGAGGCGCCTGCGTCTGAGATATAGATTGCGCTACAACATATGTGCGTGTAGAACAGGCATGATGCTGAGGGTTCCAGCAGTTTGCAGAGGTGCTATTAAAATTCTGTCATAACTGCAATTTTACCTGTGCTGTTTTTTATCACCTATTTCAATAGTATCATTGGAGGTGTTATCAGAATTTATCAATCTATTTGCTCTGGCCCATTAGCCTGCCACATTTGCCTTTTCATTAGGTGGGCAATTATTCTGCATGGACCATTACTTGAATACACCTTTTTGTGTAGTGGCTTCTCAGTTGCAAGTCAGCATAGATGCTCAGATTTACCTGAGGCTATAGATACACTGATGAATTTGCCACCTATACGAATCACTTTGCACTTTCTCACGCAAACAGCATGTTAACACTTCCAAGTCAGTGGGCAATGTTATCGTTTGATCACATCATGAGATACTTTCAACTTTGTATGACTCATCATCCAAGGTGTTGCATCATTTGTGTGAGGTATTGCTCGAAGCCAATTAGGGTCACATGAAAATATATCAACAAAAGTGATTGATCCAGCTAGGAGTGTTGCTTTGGAACACTACTTTATCACCAGTCCTCCTTTGCATGCTACCTGCTTACTCTGTACTGCGTCATGTTTAAGTTTGAAAGAAAGGCAACAGCTAGAGAGCGCAAAATGCCAAACTTGCTTTTAGTTCAACAATATAAAACGCTATTTAACTTTTTAATTAAGTTAGTACATCATTTACCTGCAGAGTGAATTACTGTTTTAAACTGATTATGTTTTGCAGGAAGCTTCTCAGACTTGTTTGACAGGTTGATAAGTGGCTTTTTAGCCACAAAACACCATATAATAAATTAAAGGCTGACTTTGACTCTGCTATGGAACTTAATGACTATATGCCAGGAACAAGGTCTCTGAGTTGTGGCGCTGGCTAACACTCCCAGCGTTCTACTAGGACACACAAATACCCAAGAAAGTGGATGGGAAAAAGACGCCGCTGTAGCTCAATTGGTAGAGCATAGCACGCGAAATGCGAAGGTTGTGGGTTCAGTTCCCACCTGTGGCAAGGTGTTTTTTCATCCACTTTAATTTCCATTAATTTATCGTTTATTTAATTTTTAAGCACAAGTAATTTCCCCTATGTTGTCCTTGGTGTCGGTGTTTGTTGGCGTCTTATGATAGGAATATACTACTCATTTTAAACATCATCGCATACGTACCTTAAAATACCCGTAGTTTAAGAGAAAGGAGTGCTTAAATTTATTTTTATTGTGAGCCAAACTTCTTACTTAGCACAGATTGCTAATTGAAGTTCCAATTTCAACATTCCCATGTCTTCCCTTGCCCTTTTTTTCCTGTTCTGTGCAGGTATTCCTTTCCTATGTCTACAAGAACTGTCACGCGTGGCCTGTGACAGCAAGCTTTTGTGGGCAGCCAGTGCTCTCCTATGAAGGCTGGCCTACTCTGGCAGCGGCGGCAATCATCTTCAAGATTTATCCATGATCACCTTTGCTGCTATTTGTCACTCTTTTTAATTACACTTTCTGCATCTTTTCTAATTTATTAGGTAATAAAGTATGAGTATGTGACATGGTGTGAAGTTGATGCCTTGCTTTTATCATGTTTATCACCTTTTTTGCATGAAAAGCTCATCATACAGATTATGAAAAAAATAACAGCATATTACGATTTATCTTTCAGTTCTTGTAACATGCAACGTACAAGGAATTCACTAATGGATGGTATGCCGAAGAACTCGCCATTATTTCTGCGTGATGCTGTGCACGCATGTGGCGTTACCTTACAAGAGGCACCCAGAAAGTAAGTTACAATTTACTTTTAAATGAAGCATGGACATCAGAAAAAATATATTTATATTACTAGTTAGAGTGGTTCGCAGAGTGTTTTTCCAGATGTGTACTATCCTTTATTTCTTAACTCATTGCAGCACAGTGGCTATTGTGCCCCCTGTAGCTGAAACCAGGATGTAATTTTTGCCTGAACTGCAGCATCACTGACAAAATTTTTCTTTGCTAGAAACTATTTCAATTTGGTGGAGACCCAGCAGGGCGAAGTTTCGTCAATAATGACGTGTTTCACGCAGAGATGTTCTTGTTTAGGTCAATGAGTGAACATTGGAATTATATCAGCATACAATACAGATCTTGTTTTATTTGCAAAATAATTCTGACAGGTGGCATTCAATTGATTGGTCTAATTAAAAAGCACAAATTGACCAATGAGGCTGTACTACAGTATTTCCATAGTTTACATCTGGAAAAACTACCTCTGCATCACTCTATCCGACAATATAAACTTTTTTTTTCTGATGTCCATGCCTCATTTAAAATAAATTGTAACTGTGGGCAAACGTTGTGTCACTGTAACAGCTGCTGCAAAAATTTGAGGGAATGTCTAATAAAAGTCTTCAGTTGTTCTTGTCAAGCTGTCCATTAGCCAACTTTTAGCGTAACGTTAGCAGGGCTTACTGAAGTACTTCTAGACGTCCATGGCTACAAAATGTCTTGATCAAGACAGCTACTAGGCTTTCGAATTAGCCGTTCAAGACATCTTTTAGATATCAAATAGCTGCTTGCGTGTTTAGTGGGACGGCGATGTGTCTTCGGATGTCCTGAAGTTATCTGATGAAGAGGTGCTGGCTGAACAAGAAAGCCACAGTGAAGACAGCGTGAAGGCTGTGCCAACAGATGCCGTGCAAGTGGCTGTGGACCACCAAAGTTATGTAGAGCACCGCTGCGACGCACGGCTTAAAGTTTATTACATTGCAGGTTATGTGGCGAGAAGGCGTGTTTTGCCCACACATTGTGAAGACTGCAAAGCAGCATGTCTTAGTGATAAAGGCAATATCCCCAGAGAACTTCCATCAGAGGCATCCAAAGAGCGGGACCTTGGGGGCATTTTATATCCCCCAGAATCGTCCTATAAGCTGGTAAATGCCCCTGAAAAGAAACTCACTCGTTCATTCAGTGTAACACGCTTGCATAGCCAAAGCTGTGGCCGAAATATTGCAGTCAATTCATGATATGCCAAAAATTCGTTGCCTGGACCATTCTGCTACCCTGACAGCCTCAGTTACACGTTTTTATTGCCTCACAAGGATTCACTTTTTGCTTAAAGGTGTCCATCAGCAGGGCAGTGAGAAGAAATAGAAAACACTGAAACCTTGTGTGTTGTAAAGTTTTCACTATTTTTTTCCTCACTTGTAAATAAACGATTTCATGACCAGATCTGTTGCTTCACTGTCTGCAGTCATGGGAAATTGCTTATATGAGCGTCAAAATAACATGCTACAGGTGTGCAAGTGCAGACAGAAAGTGGCTTGTAAATACGTCGAGACGAATTATCAGGTAATGTCTCTTAATCTGGAGACATTACCTGATACGCATAGGGTGATTGACTACTGTGCGTGACTACGTCATAGGGTGATTGCATAGGGTGAATGACTACTATGCGTGCGTCACGCGTAAGGTGATTGACTGCGCTGATCTAGAGGACGACGGTCGCATTTTCAGGGAGGCGAAATGCAAGGCGCCCGTGTGCCGTATGATGCGAGTGCGCGTTAAAGAACCCGAAGTGGTCGAAATTATTTCGAAGCCCCCCACTAGCCCTTAACACCATGAGCCGCTTCACGAAATGTGCACAGACAAAACGCGTTTGAATCTCGATACAGTGCGAACTGGGCCTGTAAAATTTCAAAGGAGTAATGATGTGGTCTGACGTAAGATCGTTTTCATGATAAATATTTATTCTTTGACGCTCGCAGAAAGCCCGGGATATCTGAAACGGGCTCACTTTCACTTCGGTTCTAGAGATGCAGCCGACGCGAGGCTGGCGAGGCGCTCATTTCGTCTGGCTGCTTCCCCCGCCTCGGTCAACAGCGCCGCCCCGCGGCATCGGTGCGCTGTGGGGTCACGTTTTCGCCGCCAGTATTCACACCTCCCCTTCTAGCCACCCTAGCATGGTCATCGTCTCTTTCTTTCCAGTCTCGTCGGTTCCGCGTGTGCACACAAAGGCAGCATTATAACTGTTATGAACCTTGTACTTGTTGATAGGTACAAATTCCATTTCACACATTTCTAACACTATGGATGCCATGTCTTTTGCTCCATGAATTGCACTTCAAACTTTTGACTCTGTATGCCATGTCTTATGTTTGTCTAGTGAATATTCAGTTCAGTGAACTTTCAGTTAAGTGAAGTATTTCCTTCGGTCCCTTGAAGTTCACTGAAGTGAGAGTTCACTGTACTTTATTGCGGCACTGGTGGCTTGAATTCAAAGCCTTTTCGTTAAATAACAAAGCTCAAAAAGAACAGTGCCACAGTTATTTTTGTCTTACTGAGACTTGGCTTAGAGTTACTGTATGTGCTACCTACGGTAGCATATACAGTAACTTTAACTTGGCTAATACAGCCCACACCCACAGTGGTGGGTGGTGTATCAGCATGCAGTGGTGGCCTAGCCAGTTAAGGATTTGGACTAGGAAATAAGTAGTCATGGTGCATTTTGGAGCAGAAAAATTGGCCCTGTTGGAATAGTTGGAGTAGTACAGCAGTAATGTGTAGCCATTTGGTGCAGCTCATTATTACTGTGCACTCAGTAAATGCTGCTCAACAGCAAAGGAAGACACCAAGGCCAACAGCCAGCAGCAGCCAATTAGTACCACATCAGGATGTTGCAAACACTTTTCTTTGAATATGTAAGAAACCTTCATAAACAATTGAAAAATTCATGCAGAAACTCCTCTGGGACTTAAGTACGCTTACGCATTGTACCACTTGCTCATCTCCACGCAGCCCAATGTCATTATCAACCCATTTCAAGGATAAGGCAGCCTGTAATGGAAAATTTCAGAAAGACATCCTAGGGAAAGTAAAAGACGTCCAAACGAATGTTACTGAACTTCTTTCCAAAATGGAAGGAACCTCTGGCGTCAAGAGGTAATTCACATGCTTAAGGATACCCAGGACAAACGAAAGCATAAAATCAGGACAATTGCAACACAAGTTTGGTGGTAGACGACCTCAGTAACAGATTGCGTCACAACAACCTTATCTTTAAAACAATCATTGAGCAAGACTCAGAGGCGTAGCAGGAAAAGGAAGGGCTTGCAACTGAGTTAGTTTCTAAATATTTAGGCATTGCAGCTGGTGAAAGTGAACGTGTCCATAGAATAGGACAGAAAAGACAAGGCCATACTTGGCTGATAATTGTGAAATTCCTAAAGTTAGAAAAAACACCTACTGAAAAATGCATTTAAACTAAAAAAGGCTTGAATCGTCTCGTGTGGATTGATAAGGATTTTTCAATGAGGATGCAGTCCATTAGGAAGAAACTCAGATTTTGGACGTTCCAAACAGAAGCCCGCTGAAAGTTTCAAACTTCTGTTTGACAAGCTTCTACTAGACAACACGATTTGTCTTTGACCATACCACTAATGAAGTAAGTGCCCTCCCGAAACGTCACGTCCTCGCGAAAACCCAGTGATGTAAAAATGAACGCTGTGATGCATATGTCCCAATTCTTGTGTCAAACTTCCGCAACTTATTTCGTAAGCAAGATAACCTCTGTTCTTATATTGAATCCTGTTCAGTAGACGTTCTAGGCCCGAAACCTGGTTGTCATTCGACATTTTGGATCGTCCTTGTCTCGTCAGTTTTCATTATTTAGAAAACATAAAACTGAATCGAGAGGTGGCGGTGTGTTAATCGCAGTAAAATCCAGTTTGGAAGCTTGCGTTATTGAAACTAATTCCTGCCTCAAAATTTTAAGGGTTGCTCTCTGTCTGCCCACGCATTCTACCTCTGTCATTGGAGTTTGCTATCGTCCACTTGATTCATCCCGCTACTTTCCGGATTATCTAAACATGTCTTTCAGTTTTGTCCAGAACAAGTACCCGACATCACCAATATTTCTTGTCGGCGATTTCAAGTATCCCAATATTGAATGGCATTGATGCCGACCCCTGTATGGCACGATAGATGAAGGAAAAGGAAGAAGACGACGAACCCGCTGCTAGCCTGTCATAGTATCTCTGCCTACATTTATCGTTATTTTCTGGTAATATTACTGCTCAGAACGATTCAAGACGTCTGTCGACTCGAAAAGGTACCTTCCGTATCGGAGACCGACGGGTGCTGCGCCACCCGCCGCCTCACAAGGTGCTAGAAGGAACTAAGCTGGCACCGACGAGCACCCCACCATGACCTCCCAAGGGCTGACACCGGGTAAGAAACGCCAGCTGGTTTGTACAAGCCAGCCTGACTGCAAGAGACAAGACACTGGTGAATCTGAAGACGAGTCAACTATCATCGAGGACGACAACGTGGCGAACCCTTCAGACCTAGACATGGACGAGGGTGGTTTCCGAATTGTGCGCCATCATAAAGACAGGGCGGAGGGCATTCCAGTGTTAATCACTGCAACATCCGAACGAGATGATCTAAGGCAAGTAAACCCTTTTGTCCTGTATTCTGAGCTTGAAACGATTCTCGGTGGAGCACCAGTGAAAAGCCACTTCACAGCACAGGGAGCATTGCTCTTAGATGTAGAGACGGAAATACAAGCCAACGTCCTTCTAGAGACCAAGAATATCGGCGGCATAGTCATATCTGCCCGTGTCCCACACAGTTATATGAAAAACACGTGCATTGTTAGAGGAGTCCCTAAATGGTACTCGGATGAGGAGCTGCTCACCTACCTGAGACCTCAGGGAGTATTCTATGCAAGAAGAATCATCCGTCGGGTCCAAACCTCGTCATCTGTATGGGAGTCAAGGCGCACTAACTCGGTGGTTCTCACATTTGCTCCAAATTCTGAACGCCCGGTGAAGATCAACCTTGGTTTCACCAGGCACGAGCTTGTCGACTACCTGGAGACATCACCACGCTGTTTTAAGTGTCAGCGCTTCGGACATATCGCCAAGTACTGTCGTGGGGAACAGAGGTGCAAGCGCTGTGGGGGATGTTGCGTACTCCAGGGTAGCGTACCGTACTGCTGCCGAGAAGTAGCGGCGCCTGCCTATCGAAGCTCGACCGACATTACTTATTGGGTAGCGTGGCGTTGTCGGCGGGCTGCAGGCATCCGGTAGATCATGGCGACCAAGCAGGGGCGAGACGATTTGCTAGTGCGATACTTGCACGGTTTATTCAAAGGTAGTTGAAAGAAAATAAGGAAAGCATGAAGTATGAAGTCTCAAGTAAGAAGTATATCAAAAGTACATTTCGGAGCCCCATTAAATAGGCTCTCTACAAGTGTGGGTGGAATCCTGCTTCTGTCGAAGGACACGTGACAGGCACGGAGAGAAGGCCCCTCCTCCTGCAATACCAAGCACGGGTAGGAGAGGTCGATCCTCTTATCGACGAATCCGGGGAGAAGGTCGGGTGAATGACCTCTCCGGCGCTCGTGGGCTCCGGCTCAGGCGGTAGGGTGAATGACCGCTCGCCACGTGGTGTCAGACGCCAACCCTAACAGCATCTCCGGCGGGGGAGGAAGATCCAGACGTGTAGGGGCCAGCAGCCGCTGTACGAGGGATCGGAGTTTCGGTATCAGGATTCCCCGTAGAGGTCACGAACCCTTCGTTCGTAGCAGGTAGATTCCGAGGAGTGGTCTTCCGTCCTCGTGGCACTCTTGAGTTTTCTCCTTGGTCCGGTCCGGTGAAATTGGTCTTTGCCAGCAGGTCTCGCAACTTTTCGTCTCCTGCGAGGGCAAGCAATCACCCCAGAACAGTGCCGGACCCACAACCACAAAGCAGCGAGCACACGGCCACTCTCCCCCAAGACACACCCGGCTTTTAACAAAAAAAGAAAACCCGCTACACCTTTCCCATTTCCTACGCGCGTCCTTCCCCTCTTAACACTAAAAACAGCCATTTCTTGAAAGCGTTAAGACGTGATTATTGAAATCAGCTAACAATCGGCTTCACTTCGGAAAACATATGAATGCACGAAAAATATGCCACGGAAAGCCGGATGAGCATGAGGCTTTCGATACTCTAGGGGCAACGACTTAAACCGTCGGCATTGCCGTTAAGCTTACCCTTGTAGCGAATATCGAAGGTGTACTGTTGAAGAGCCAAGCTCCAGCGCAAAAGACGACCGTTTTTCGTAGACATGGACTGCAGCCATGTGAGGGGACAGTGGTCAGTCTCTATGGTGAATCTTGAGCCAGCGATATAGCAAGCTAGCTTCTGTACCGCCCAAACTACGCAGGCGCATTCCTTTTCTGATGCACTGTATGCTTCCTCACGAACTGAAAGCTTTCTACTGGCGTACAGTACAGGGTATTCGTTCTCGTCATCTTTCTTTTGACAGAGCACCACCCCCATACCCCTGTCACTGGCATCACACTGAAGAATGAATGGCTTAGAGTAGTCGGGCACGTTCAACACTGGCTGACTCGTTAGTGCGTTCTTCAGCATACTGAAAGTCTTTTCTTTCGCGTCATCCCACTTTACCGTTTGTGGTTCTGTTTTTCTGAGAGCATCCGTTAAAGGACTCGCAATCTCGGAATAGCGCGGAATATATCGTTGGTAATAACCAGCCAAGCCAACCCACGAAACACGCAAGCAGCTATTTGATGTCTAAAAGATGTCTTGAACGACTAATTCAAAAGCCTAGTAGCTGTCTTGATCAAGACATTTTGTAGCCATGGACGTCTAGAAGTACTTCAGTAAGCCCTGCTAACGTTACGCTAAAAGTTGTCTAATGGACGGCTTGACAAGAACAACTGAAGACTTTTATTAGACATTCCCTCAATTTTTTTGCGGCAGCTGTTACAGTAACCCGACGTTTGCCCACAGTTACAATTTATTTTAAACGAGGCATGGACATCAGAAAAACATGTATATTGTCGGATAGAGTGATGCACAGGTAGTTTTCCCAGATGTGAACCATGGGAATAGTGTAGTACAGCCTCATTGGTCAATTAGTGCTTTTTAATTAGACCAATCAATTGCATGCCGCCTGTCAGAATTATTTTGCAAATAAAAGAAGTTCTGTATTGTATGCTGATATCATGCCAATGTTCGCCCATTGACCTAAACAAGAACATCTCTGCATGAAACACGTCATTATTGACAAAACTTCGCCCTGCTGGGTCTCCACTAAATTGAAATAGTTTCTAGCAAAGAAAAATTTTGTCAGTGGTGCTAAAGTTCAGGCGAAAATTACATCCTGGTTTCAGCTACAGGGGGCACAATAGCCTTACACCAGTATACGAAACAGAACGCTATGCTGCAACAAATTAAGAAATAAAGGATAGTACACATCTGGAAACACTCTGCGAACCACTCTAACTAGCAATATAAATGTTTTTTCTTATGTCCATGCTTCATTTAAAAGTAAATTGTAGCTTAATTTGGGGGTGTCTCTTGTAAGGTAACACTACATGCTTGCACAGCATCACGTAGAAGTAATGGCCAGTTCTTCGGCATATCGTCCATTAGTGAATTCCTTGTACGTTGCACATTACCAGAACTGAAAGATAAATCACAATATGCTGTTATTTTTTTTCATAAACTGTACGATGAGCTTTTCATGCATAACAGATGATTGCAAGCGAAAATGCAGCAAGACGTCAACTTCACACCACGTCACATACTCATACTTTATTACCTAATAAATGAGAAAAGATGCAGAAAGTGTAATTAACAAGAGTGACAAATAGCAGCAAAGGTGATCATGGATAAATCTTGAAGATGATTGCCGCCGCTGCCAGAGCAGGCCAGCCTTCGTAGGAGAGCACTTGCTGCCCACAAAAGCTTGCTGTCACAGGCCACGCGTGACGGTTCTTGTAGACATAGGCAAGCAATACCTGCACAGAAGAGGGGGAGAAAACGCGAGGGAGGAAATGGGAATACTGAAATTGGAACTTCAATTAGCAATATGTGCTAAGTAAGAAGTTTGCCTCACATTAAAAATAAATATAAGCACTCCTTTCCCTTAAATTACGGGTATCTTAAGGCATGAATGCATGTACGCTTAAGGTATATACGCTTAAGTACTTCCTGGCATATAGTCATTAAATTGCATAGCAGAGTCAAAGTCAGCCTTTAAATTAATATATGGTATTTTGTGGCTAAAAAGCCACTTATCAACCTGTCAAACAAGTCTGAGAAGAAAAGAAGAACTATTTTAATGACTGGAAAATGTAGAGAGGTCAGCCGGATAATGGAGCATCTGGCCTGCTATTCTACGTAAGTGAAGGGGAAGAGGGGAAGAAAAAGGGTCACGATTAGGCGTCGCCTTCACGCGCAAATATTTGCACATTATTGGACGGACAGACTCCCCGGACTGTTCAGTGTGTGGCACTGTAGAGACTATAGAACATGTGCTCGTGGTGTGCCCTGAGTATGTGCGTGAAAGACTGACAATGGCAGATACCTTGAGACATTTACACAATGGACCACTGTCGGAGAACCTCTTGCTAGGCGCATGGCCACAGAGTTGGCAGACGACAGAGACAATGCGTGCTCTTTCACGTTTCCTAGGTGACACGGGCCTGGACTTACGCCTGCGGTACCAGTTGTGTAATGTGTCCTTCACCTCGTTCCTCCCATTATCAAGTCTGAGAAGCTTCCTGCAAGATATAATCAGTTTAAAATAGTAATTCACTCTGCAGGTAAAGGATGTACTAGCTTAATTAAAAAAGTTAAACAGCGTTTTATATTGTTAGCTAAAAGCAAGTTTGGCATTTCGCACTGCCTTTCTTTCAAACTTAAACATGACGCAGTACAGAGTAAGCAGGTAGCATGCAAAGGACTGGTGATAAAGTAGTGTTCCAAAGCAACACTCCTAGCTGGATCAATCACTTTTGTTGATATATTTTCATGTGACCCTAATTGGTTTAGGGCAACACCTCACACAAATGATGCGTCATACAATATTGAAAGTATCTCATGATGTGATCAAACGATAAAATTGTCCACTGTCTTGGAAGTGTTAACATGCTGCTTGCGCGAGAAAGTGCAAAGTGATTCGTATAGGTAGCAAATTCATCAGTGCATCTATAGCATGAGGTAATTATGAGCATCTACGTTGACCCGCAATTGAGAAGCCACTGCACACAAAAAGGTGTATTCAAGTAATGGTCCATGCTGAATAATTGCCCACCTAGTGAAAAGTCAAATGTGGCAGGCTAATGGGCCAGGGCAAATAAATTGCTAAATTCTGACACCTCCAATTATATTATTGAAACAGGTGACAAAAAACGGCACAGGTAAAAAAAGCAGTTATGAGAAAATTTTAAAAGCACCTCTGCAAACTGCAGGAACCCTCAGCATCATGCCTGTTCTACACGCACATCTGTTGCAGCATAATCTATATCTCAGACACAGGCGCCTCCACACATCACTTCGTGATCTCCTCACAATAAGGTTAAAAAAAGTCTGACACAAGCTACCTGATGTGCTTCATTTTGCAAGCGCCAGCCAACTGCTGACGGTGGTAGAGCGAAATTAAAGTTTGTCCTTGTATGGAAGCCTCGGCCCATGTTTTATCAATTCTAGCGGCAAACCACACCTTTTACAGCACACAAATTTTAAATTAGACTGCTTGCTGATGCTGTACAGTAAATTCCTGTAGAAAAACTAAATCACACAGAAAACATTTAGAATACGAAACTAATCAAATGCTGGCTTGAATACATCTGTGTATTAGGGAAACAAGGTGTAATGTACACTGTTGTAGCAAATTTTCACTCATGTATGGAATACTTGTATGACACAACAGAGTTAATTTGCGAGTTCTTACGTAGCACTACCTAGAGTTAAATTTTGTAAGGCTTTGGGGGAAACTAATAGTAGAACTGTGTATGTATACTGGCACTGAGAAATTGGTTATAATAGTGGCAGCTTATAAAGAACCAGCGCAAGAAATGACCGTTTTGAGACACCAACTAGCTATTTTACCACGAAGCGCTCCCTGGCCTTAACCCATATAAAAAGCACTGGGAAGGCCAGAGAGGGTACAGTACATTGGCTTACACTGATCACGATGAGGTCCCGTCATCCAGCTAGCGCCAAGCTACAAGAAGGATGTCCA
The DNA here is from genome assembly GCF_050947875.1 of Dermacentor variabilis. NCBI lineage: Eukaryota > Metazoa > Arthropoda > Arachnida > Ixodida > Ixodidae > Dermacentor > Dermacentor variabilis. The sequence goes on from NC_134570.1 coordinate 228,863,270, forward strand.
GCCGTCTATAGAGTGAAAGGAACAAAAGAGAGCATCAAGTCAGTTGAAAGGCAGATTTGCAATTACAAATAAGGTGACCCCCAGTCACAGTCATTCATTAATAAATGCCAAGCTGTCGTGATTTCACTCCCAGATGAAGCACCTACTAGGTTAAAGGTTTTGCTGCCTATTTAGAACAAAACAAGTGAAATTTGTACATCAGCAGACGATTTAATTTGGAAAGTAAACATTGCAGTTATAATTTTGTTTTGCTATAAAATGGGAACGCTACAAACTGCATAGTCACTGACACACGCGCGCACACGCAAGAACAAAAGGACACAAAATAGGGCGAGTTCAGTCCGGTTCAGCATTACAGCCAGCGCGTCGTCTTCGAATGCACTCCTTCGGTTGGTTCGTGCTATGTTAACCACAGACTAAAAAGCAGGGCAAAGTTCTGACTGGTGTTGCGGAAGTCATGGAGCGTGGTAGTGCTGGACGGCTGAACACAAGCAGAACCCTCATATAAAAGTAAAGACGAAAACTCGCAGAGCAGGAGAGCCCATCTATCAAGAACTGTCGTGCGTAACACCTAAAAATATTCACATTGTTGACGAAAAACGAAGTGCAATGTATTTCACTTACCGGAAAAAGTGTTATCCGAACGTGCGACGTACAAAGACACACCGAGACACGAAGGCCGCGAACGCAGATCCCGCCATTGTGGTAGTAAGCCGTCGGCGAAAACAGGCAATACAGCCGATGTTACGAAGCACTAATGCAAAACACACGCAAAAAGCATCAGCACAGCTAAATGACTCCACTTAATATCCAGTATAAATGTGCAGAACGGCTTAGAATGACGCACAACTGGCATAACGAACCCACGTACGAGACATTACTGGCGGCAGCGACCGTTTTTTCAAACTTCCTGCCAGCCAGTGTTTCCAGCACGGAATGAGATGTCTGACAAATTTGGATTGTGCCGCCGAAGTGATCGCAGCGCGGTGGTGGCTCTGTGACACCGCTTTGCAACGCCGGCGTTTCGCTCCTGCTGCTGATGGTTTCCAGGCATCGTGTGCGCGCCCCGTATGGAAAACAATAACACGCCCTTGATTGTTTAAGCTCTGGTGTGAAATTATTTAACATCAAAGCCAATTAACTTATGTTGCTTCCAACGAGTTCGATTTGTCTGCGGCGTTTTTTATTCGCTAACGCCAAAGGCCGACGGTAACCGCACTTTTAACACGTCGTTTGGCATTTTATGCACTTTTAGACAAAAAGATCTAGAAAAGTTCTTGAGTTAGACATTCTGAATGTGTTTACCAAAATAGACTCTAGTGACACCAGTAGTGGGTTTTGCCGCAGGTAGAATATATACTAGCATATTCCAAGTGCTGAAATTATGTTTAGAAGAAATTCTATTTTCAGTCTTATCATAGACCAAGACGTCTATAGCCGTTTGTAGCCGTTTCAAGAAGTTTTTAAGAGGTTCTGTGTTTCGTGGGAAGGAATGATCTGATGTCCCGCTTGGTGCGTGGTGGCGGGAAGTTGTCTATCGCGGTCAGTTTAACCTCGGAAGGCTGACGATGGCCTTGCCCTATTACATGACCTAGATAAGCTACCTCCGCGCGCCCTAATTGGCATTTGGGAGCCTTAACAGTTAAGTTGGCCTCTCGTAGCCGACAGAACACGGTTCGCAGGTGTTGCATATGGTCCGCCCATGATGAAGAAAAGATAGCTATGTCATCGAGATAGGGAAGTGCAAAGTCCTCCATTCCTCGTAGCACCTGGTCCATAAGGCTAGAGGAGCAATATGACGCATTCTTTAATCCAAAACTCAGGACTTCAGGACGAAAGGTTCCCATCGGGGAAATAAACGCTGCAAGCCTCCTTGCCCTCTCGGTCAATGGAACCTGCCAATACCCTCTGACTAAATCGAGCGTAGAGATGAAATTAGCACTGCTCACTTTCTCAAGCCTTTCCTCGATATGCGGTATTGGATAAGTCTGGTCCTTCGTGATTAAATTGAGCCTGCGGTAGTCGATACATGGCCGCGGCTCTTTGCCTGGGACCTCAACCAAGATAAGAGGCGAGGTATAATCACTCTCTCCTGGCTCGATTACACCTAGCTCTAACATCTTGTTTATTTCAGCGGTCATGACTTCACGTTGACGAGGCGAAACGCGATAAGCTTTCGAATGAACAGGGTCCGACGAGGTTAACTCGATATCGTGAACGATCGCAGTCGTCCTGCCCGGTGTGTCTGAAAATACGTCTTTAAATTCAAACACGAGTTCCCTCAGTTCGGCCCTCTGAATGGGATTCAACTCCGCCTGTTCTACTAACTTATCAATGGTCTCGTCAATGTCTTTTGTCTCCGTCACTGCTGGTAGCTCTGGAAAGTCGACGGGCATTTCCTCAGATTGGTTATTCAACGAGGGTTCCTCGATCATTCGCTTTTCCCCAACTTCGAAGCGTCGCGTGCGAGCCGTCCTGTCATAGTAATGCTCAGCATTGTTTTGTGCTTTACGCATTTCCTGCTCAGCAATCATTGTGGCAGGGCTTACGTTTAACAACTTTCTCCTACATTCTGCCTCTCGCGACATTTCAGGCTCCGTTGCTTTCCTGGTTTTTTCATTAGCTGGCGTACTTTCCGCCTGATCCCCTATAGGGCTATGCTGTTCAGTACTAGTTGACCAATGAGCTGTCAAACCGGTTTCTTTCACCACTGCACTTTCATCCACTGCTTTAGCCGCGAGCTGCTTTGCCTTGGAACGAGTTAGGGCTAGTCCTGTTCCCTCACTAAACCCGATTCCCTTGCGTCGTAGCAAATCCTCCGATTTGTTAGAAAACAAATACGGATACTGCGGCGGGAGATGTGCCGAGACGGCGGCTTCAGTGTCCAGTACTCCGAAAGGTCCTTCGATACGAATCTTGGCCACCGGGAGACAAACACTGGAGGTTTCCACGGCTTGCCTTATCCAAGCACATTCTCCCGTGAACTGGCCTTCCTCTACGTACGACGGATGCACTACGTCCATTGTGGCTGCCGAGTCGCGAAGCACCCTACACGGTTTGCCGTTTACCACGAGGTCTCGAATGTACGGTTCTAGCAGTTTCAGGTTATCCTCGTTACTAGTTAGTGACATCAACACTAGTTTGGGATTTTTGAATCCCACGGAGATATTCCCCGTTTGCTGGCAGTTGTAGCAAACTATTGGTTTCTTGGCCTCGAAAGCCCTTTTCTTTTGCCTTTCTGCCCTCTGTTCGGGTGACTCCTCCCTTCCCTTGCTGTTCTCGTCATTACTTTTCACTGAATCTGACCTTTCCTTTGCTTTATACTGATTCGACTTCGACCAACGCTCTGGCTTGTCGGCTCGGTATTTAGTCACCTCCTTCTTAGGAGCTTCGTTGCCTTCGAACGCACGGCGGGTTACGCACTCCTCAGCGAGATTGGCCGCTCTCGTGATAGTGTCTACGCCTGGCCTATCCTGAACCCAATGCTTGATGTTTACAGGCAGCCGGCGGTAGAACTGTTCTAAGGCAACGCACTGCATTGTCTTTTCGGCATCGCCGAGTGCACCCTCTTCTCTGAGCCATTCCTTCAGGTTTACCTCCAAGGTGTATGCAAAATCTGAATATGACTCACTTTTGGTCTTCTCGACTTCCCTGAACTTTCGCCTGAATGCTTCAGCTGATAATCTATACTTTTTAAGCAGATTTGCTTTGACTTCATCGAAGTCCTCTGCTTCTTTCCCCATGCGGGCGATAATATCAGCTACCTCACGTGGCAGTAACGTAAGCAAGCGTTGCAGCCACGTGTTTCTCGCGAATTTTGCCTTTTCACACGTGCGCTCAAACTGTACCAGAAAAAGACCTATGTCCCCTCCTACTGCGTAGGGTGCCATCAAGTCTGTCATTCTGCGCTCGCTTTCACTTGCCTCTGTGCTAGGTCTTTCGCTATTTTGTGCTTTCACAAGCTCAATCTCTAGGCGCTTCATTTCGAGGTCGCGCTCTTCCTTGGCCTCACGTGCTGCCAGCTCGCGCTCCTCTTTTGCCTCACGTGCAGCCCGCTCGCGCTCCTCCTTTTCCTCTAGGCGCTTACGCTCTTCCTTTTCCTCTCTTTCTTTAATGCCCTCTAGGCATTCCGTCAGTTCCTCGTCGTCTGCCCCGGTCGCTTCGATCGCCTCAATGATCTCCGGCTTTCTCTTTGATTCGGCAATTTGGGGGCCCAACTCTTTGGCCAAGCTCAACAATTCCGGCTTCTTTAGTGCCTTCAAGTTCATGGCTGCCCTTAGTGCTGCTAAACCCTCACTCTATACAACCTTGACGTACTCAAACTTCCGTCAACGGTTTAAAGAAAAATCACTGCAATGTACTTTCCAAAAAATACGTAAAAGCCAAGTGATATCTCAGTGAAGAAAAGCCGTGCACTCACCATATGCAGTCATGATCCGGACACCTTCCTTCTGAACGTTGTCGCCAGGACGAAGAGGCTACGATCTCGTAGTTGTATCCAAGTTGGGGTCTCCAGGATTCCGTATCCCAATCGCTGCCAGCCAGTTTGTTGCGTACTCCAGGGTAGCGCACCGTACTGCTGCCGAGAAGTAGCGGCGCCTGCCTATCGAAGCTCGACCGACATTACTTATTGGGTAGCGTGGCGTCGTCGGCGGGCTGCAGGCATCCGGTAGACATGGCGACCAAGCAAAGGCGAGACGATTTGCTAGTGCGAAACTTGCACGGTTTATTCAAAGGTAGTTGAAAGAAAATAAGGAAAGCATGAAGTATGAAGTCTCAAGTATGAAGTATATCAAAAGTACATTTCGGAGCCCCTTAAACAGGCTCTCTACAAGTGTGGGCGGGATCTTGCTTCCGTCGAAGGACACGTGACAGGCACGGAGAGAAGGCCCCTCCTCCTGCAATACCAAGCACGGGTAGGAGAGGTCGATCCTCTCATCGACGAATCCGGGGAGAAGGTCGGGTGAATGGCCTCTCCGGCGTCGTGGGGTCCGGCCAAGAGAAGGTGGGGGGATGAGGTAAGCACACACGATGCCACGACCATGAGAGGAGTGGAAGAGGTCCCCGTGGGCTCCGGCTGAGGTGGTAGGGCGAATGACCTCTCCGGCGCTCGTGGGCTGCGGCTCAGGAGGTAGAGTGAATGACCTCTCCGGCGCTCGTGGGCTCCGGCTCAGGGGTAGGGTGAATGACCGCTCGCCACGTGGTGTCAGACGCCAACCCTAACAGGGACCTAATGACTTTAAGACGTGTGCAAGTAAGCACAACTTTGTGTGTGCAAATTGCGGCGGTGACCATCCTGCTGGCTACGGTGGATGTCCTGCGCGGACAGCTGCTCAGCGAAGAAATAAGTTGTTTGTTCTGGGTACAAAGAGTGCAAGCGCACCATCGAACACGAAGAAGACGTCCAGAGCGCCACAACTAACAGGTTTGGAAACAGAGTACGCATCTCATTTCCCGCGTCTCACGCCGGTAAACGAAGTTATTGAGCCAACGCAAACGGTCACAGCGGCTGAGAAACCTGTTCGAAAAGAGTCCGAAAAACGCACCTATGCGGCCGCAGTAAACCGACCTCAAGTACCACTTGGCAACAGTCAGCAGGAAAACTGCCAGCATGTGATACGCGCTTTGTTTACGGCACTACGTTCCCACGTCGCGAAGATGCCTGCTAGTTCAACGAAGGATATGCTGGAAGCAGTGCTGGCTCTTGAGTCAGTAATACTCTGCTCTACTTCCACATACACTCAGTAGCATAATGGCAATGTCTCGCCCACTTGGTCCATTCCGTCGTCCAAAAGTGCCCTTAATAATGCACTGGAACTGCGCCGGTATTCTACAGCGTCTTTCTGAACTCAGCCTTTTCCTTCGAGACATACCTATACCAATTCTAGCCCTCTCGGAGGCCGGTCTCCCAAATGGAAGGACGATGCCAGGGTACATCAGACATGGAAATACGAGTATACCATCATTTGCAAATGGAAGTGCGATGATATACATCAGGCGAGAAATACCTCACGTCACCTTACCAGTGCAAGACCTTTGTTCTACCTTCTTGGAAGTCGCCGCTGTGCAAGTGTGCCTAGGAAAACGAAAACTCAGTGTGGTGTCGGTGTATATAAGTCCGCGCAGGAAGGTCTCCATGGAGGCGTTCATAAAGGACCTTTGAATTCGTTGCCCCTCTCCTATAATAATCTGTGGCGACTTTAACGCACATCATTCGCTTTGGGGAGATAAGACTGCAGATTCCCGAGGCAAGGAACTAGTCACAGCCGCGGAAGCTGCTGACTTGTGTATCGCGAACGATGGCAAACCGACTTTCTTCAGACCACCAGATTCGTGGAGTGCCATAGACCTCGTGATCCATTCTGCAGACCTTGTCGTATCGCCAACAACGGCACCAGACAGGATGGGCAGTGACCACTTTGCGATCTTCACCAACATCACCGGTTTTCACACTGCTGGGCGATAATTCTGCGCTGTGACCCACTGGGACACATACTGAGAAGCGTTAGACGAATCCCCTGGTGAGCTGTTCGCAGATATGCTGCGGAGCAAAAGAGTGGCTACCTCAATTTTGAAACTGCCAGATCATTTCCCTACTCCTGATTTGAAACTAAAGAACCTCTGCGCAGAGCGTAGGAGAGCGGAGCGAAAACTAATGTGAAAAACGGGAAATCCATCTGCGAAAACTGAATACAACAGGATAAACGCTGTCATCCGTCGTCACTCAAAAAGGTTAAGACGAGTTCAATGGGCTGCTTTCTGTGAGAGTTTATCGGCGTTTACTCCCATGACAAGGATATGGGGAGTAATGAATAGCCTATACGGAAAGATTCGCCTACACAGGCCATTCGAAGCACTTGCTTTAAAGCAAAAGATTTGCAAACCCTTGCAGAAGATTTTGCAGACGTATACACATCTGGCAGATCAGCAGGAGTATCGAACCCTCTCTTGTCTGGAGCATTCCATACCATGGATACGCCGTTCACCTTTCGTGAGTTGGATTTGGCGCTTAGCAAATTAACAAGACGCTGTGCTGTGGGTCCCGATTCGATCAGCAATCAGATGCTGACAAATCTGCCATATGAACGAAAACGAGCACTTCTAGACATATTTCATCACGTCTGGAGCACAGGAGAGGTCCCAGAAGCGTGGAAGACAGCATGGGTGGTGCCAGTGCTCAAGTCCGGAAAGGATCCTGCAACCCTCACCTCATATCGGCCAGTATCGCTAACATCATGCGTATCAAAGTTGATGGAAAGACTAATATGTACAAGGTTAACATGGTATCTTGAGCAAGGAAATAGACTGCCATCATGTATGACCGGATTTCGTCCACGGTTGAGTGCCCAGGACAGTGTCTTTAATCTACTAAGCCATATCGAGCACCATCGCGTAGACGGCCTTTCCACACTCGCTATCTTTATGGACGTTGCCAAGGCATACGACTGTGTGCTTCATACAGGCATCATCAACGGACCCCGAGCCATGGGCGCCTCGGGAAATACTCTTCGATTTGTTCATGAATTTCTCAGTGATCGATGTGTACAAGTTAAGCTGGGAAGTATAATGAGTGTCAAGCGACGAATTTCCCTCGGCGTCCCACAAGGAAGTGTCCTATCCCTCTTGCTTTTTAACGTTGCCATGGCTAGCCTTCCAGATGCCCTGAAAGTAGGTCGGACGGCAGTTAAAATGTCCTTCTACGCAGATGACATCTGCATTTGGATCTCGGGGTACCAACACAAACGTTTGGCCCGGATAGCTCAGGCCGCAATCTCCACTATCGATCGCCACTTATCGACGCTTGGCCTATCTTTATCAGCAGAAAAATCAGCCTTCATGCTTTTCCCGGGAGTGAGACGCAAGTCAACACGTCTGACGCTGAATATCAGAGGGCATTCAATTCTTCGTGCAACTCATGTTCGATTCCTGGGCGTCACCATCGACAACAAGCTACTACGGCGTGGTGCGGTCGAAAGTGTTGTGGCTGCATCAGTGCAAAGAATCAACGCACTTTGTCGATTGGCAGGTGTACGTTGGGGAAACAATCCTATATCCATGCTTAAACTGAACGCTGCAGTGATAACAAGCCGCATTCTCTATCAGCTCCCTCTGATATCCCCGTCATCGAGTCAATTCGAGCGCTTGGAGGCAGTGCACAGAAAGGGACTTCGCTTGGCGATGGGAGTTCCAACGGCGGCTTCAAACAAGAAAGTCACTAATGAGGCAGAGTCTCTTCCACTCCGCCTCTTGGCATCTCAGGCCTTGCTGACGCAGCTATTAAGGCTGGGCGAGTCACGCGCAGGCACGGTGCTTCTCCGGCGGCTAAGAGCAAGAACTCGCTCACATTTCCATGCGGCGCTGAACACCTTCCGATATTTAGGATTGGAATGGCCTAAACGAAGTCGCCTTGACCCGCCATGGTCTTTTCCGGACGTTACCTGCAGCCTCAATGTACCCCACCTACCGACGAAACGCACCATTTCAACTGCCGAAGCCAAGTTTATTGTGCTGGACCACTTGAGCACTGTGTTTCAAAGCCATCTACAAGTGTACACAGACGGTTCGGTAATAATAATAATATTTGGGGTTTTACGTGCCAAAACCACTTTCTGATTATGAGGCACGCCGTAGTAGAGGACTCCGGAAATTTTGACCACCTGGGGTTCTTTAACGTGCACCTAAATCTAAGCACACGGGTGTTTTCGCATTTCGCCCCCATCGCAATGCGGCCGCCGTGGCGGGGATTCGATCCCGCGACCTCGTGCTCAGCAGCCCAACACCATAGCCACTGAGCAACCACGGCGGGTAGACGGTTCGGTGTGCGCACAAACAGATAGCTGTGCAGCGGCATTCTGCATACCATCCCTTGATGTGTCATGGTCTGGCCGACTGGATCGCGTAGTTACCTCTACAAAGCGCCGCAAACACCGCGGCTTTGCGGAAACTACGGGCCTTTTCTGCACGAGATGTGGTGCTGACGGATTCCAAGCCAGCATTACAGAGATTACATCGGGGCCTACCTCTAGAGAAATTAACAAGGCAGTCTCTGGCACTGATCGACGACCTAACGAGCAAAGGATTTAACATAAGGTTTCCGTGGATTCCATCACACGTAGGAATTGATGGAAACGAGGAAGCTGACGCCCTTGCACGCCTAGCGCTGACATGTGCCCCAAAAGTAAAAGCTCCAAAAGCTTTTCGAAACCCTAAGGGTGCAATCCGCCTTCACTTTAAAGAAATGCGCAAGAATCCACACGAATCCTGCGTGACTCATGGATTTACACGCGAACAAGTGACGCTTTTATACCGCATCAGGACCAACTCCGCGTACACCCCAGCTTGGTTATTCAAGATTGGGCTTCGCGCTCCCCCACTCTGTGTTTTCTGTGGTGACATTGGCGACATCGAACACTTCATTTGGCAATGCCCGCAGTTTGACACAGAAAGAAAAGCGATGGTCGACAACCTACAAAAGAGCGGTCTTACGCACAGGACCTTTGAAGACGTTGTTTTCCCCGGAGGTCCCGCGGCATTCAGGAAGAGAGCGCAACGACTGCTGATAGCCTTCCTGCGAGACACGGGGCTCATCGACACCTGGTGACACACCCCTGATCTCAACTCGAAGGAGGATCAGGCGGAACAATTGCCGGCTATGTATGCCAGGCTAACCCCGCCTGCTTCAACATCACCACCACCACCACCACCACCACCCTGTATGGCACCAGAAAAACGTCAATGCCAATATTTTCCTGACATGCTCTCAACTTTCAATTTGCATCAAATTGTTTCTGTTCCCACTCATGGTGATTCACTCTGACCTCATACTAGCCACAGAACCAAATAATGTTATGGAAAATGTATTGGATGGTATCAGTGGCCACAATATCTTGCATTGTGAATTCATAGGTGCCCTGAAAAAACGTGAAAATAGAAAGAAATTAATATTTGATTACACCGGCTTGAATGTCAGCGGGCTTGTTAGTGACCTTTCCACCTTTTCTGTCGGCTTTTTGCAGTCATTCCTTCATTGCAACATAAACACAAACTGGGTACTTCTTCATGATGGGCTGGTCACACTTAAAAGAAAAGCATATACCAAAATTCAATATAACAGCTTGCACAGAAAGCACTTGGTTTGCGACGCATGTGAAACCTTTATATTGCAGAGCTAAACTATGAGCATCTGTGGAAGATTGGAGGCCCTATCGTGAGCACGCACACTTATGCAGGACCGTAACAACAACAACCAAAGGTAAATTTTTCAAGCATGACATTTCAGACGTGCTTAGCAATGACACAAAAATTTAGGAAACCCAAATTATCGAACTTGACGGTACCGTTATCTAAGGATGGTAACATTCTTTCTCCGGCACGTGTTGCTATTGAATTCAACAAGTTTTTTTCATCCGTTTTCACGGATGAGACTCCTGTACCTAGTAGTTTTCAGGCCCCTATTTTGCATTCAAGCATGCAAACATTAATATCGCTTCTGAAGTAGTACAGGCCTGTATCGATTGTCTTCCAACTAACTCTGCTCCTGGTCGTGATGGCATCTGCCGTAAACTTCTTAAGATATCCAAACCTGCGATATGTCGCATTTTAGCCAAGCTTTTTCAGCAATGTATTGACACGGGATGCGTCCCAAATGATTTGAAAGCAGCTTGCATAATTCTCATATTTAAATCTGGTGATTCGTCTAACCCATCAAATTACAGGCCAATTTCTTTAACCAGCATGTGCTGCAAACTTCTCGAACACATCATTTCATCTGCTCTAATGAAGGTTCGTACAGAACATAACTTTTTCTTTATCAATCCGCATGGACTTTTACACGATTGATTTGAATTAATGACTTGCATAACTTCACCCATTCTTTCTATCGAATCGATGTAATATCTCTAGACTTCGCGAAGGCTTTTGACAAGGTTCCTCAATTCTGGCTTATTCATAAACTGACAGATATTAAAATACATGTGAGAATAACTAGGTGGACTACCAACTTTTTAACTAACCGGTAGCAATCAGTTTTCATCAATGACCATTTGTCTCCATTAAATCATGTCAAATCTGGAGTACCGCAAGGTTCCATGCTCAGGCCTATTTTGTTTTTAGATTATATTAACAATATTAGTAATGGTAGGCGTTTCATAGACTATTTGCTGATGATTGCGTGATCTACTAACCCTGAGGATACCTGCTACCTTCTATCTTACCTAGACAATCTCCGTAAGTGGGGCAGTAAGCAAGCGGAAATCAACATTACTATAACAAAAGCTATCAGATTCGGGACTACAGCTAAACCCGTGTTATGCAATTACATAATTATAAAACATGCCCGTAGCCTCGGTATTCACAATATCTGGGTGTTCATTTGTCATCCGATCTGTCATGGAACATTTGCATAGATGTGATTTTCACTAGAGGATTTTAGTTTAGTGTCCTTACGGTCCTCCCCGCTCCAAGTTGCCCCGCTAGGCCACATGGTGGAGCGGTGGGTGATTGCACGTTTTAGTTGTACGTCTAGCCTAGCGGAGCAGAGGGATGGATGGATAGGTGCTACGAGTGTCCCCTTTGGAAAGATCCTATGTTAACAAAGAAAAAAAAAGCCACGATGACTTCCCATAACCAAACTTTCTTAACTTTGTCTTTGCAAGCCTCTGTTGTTTGTCGTTTCCCTACTTTTTGTCCACCAATCTTCCATTCGCTGCTTACCAATCTTTACTGCATACATCTTTACTTTCCCCCTGCTCTTGCTGAATACAAGGGCTTCAAGCAGGTCAGTGGTGTGTGTGTGTGAAAACTTCTATTGTAATGAGGTCCGGAGGCTCGACTTCTCAAGCCAAGGCGGGCCGCTCCCATGTTGGCACTGTCAGGCCAAGCCTTTCAGCGACATCATGGGCCCCCTGGACTGCCCTTAGTTGGCCCTGAAACAATGGGCTTTGAATCCTTTTCTCCCACTGTGTCGATTCTTCAACGAGGTTGGGGAGAGTCGCGGGACACCCCGCCAGCATATGTCTGATTCCAATGATGCCATTACAATCATTGCAGTCCATCTTAATCTCCCTCTCTGGATATATTTTATTAATGGTGTATAGGCCAGTGGTGCCTAAATCTACTGCTGGGGAGATATTTCACATTCTAGTAAAGCATGCTCTATTGTTTCCCTAGCTTTACCGCAGCAAGCACATGCTTCTTCCTTCTCATATCTTGCTGTATAAGTGCGTGTTCTAAGGCATTCTGAGCTCATTTCAGAAAGTAATAAGCTTCCCTTTGAGTTATAATAGATTGTTTCTTTCCCGATATCGTTATTTCCTCTTCAGTAGTTACTCATAGCAGGTTTATTTTCCATTGCCGCCACCCACGAGATTATCTCGGCCTCTCTGGCTTTCCGCTTGATGTTCCTTTCGTATTTGCAGTGCCTTCTGGCCGAATTCAGGGTAGATCATAAATAGATCATGTGGACGGCTCCAGCTCATTTTCCTTAAATAAGTGTGTACAAGGGGTATGCAAAAATAATTTTTTTCTTGCGCACCGATTATTTTGCTGTATAAGCAAGAGAAATTAACCCACCATGTTAGTGTAACGTATCTTGTACATCACACTAATATGTGCTTTAATTTACCAAGTGAGATGAGTTACTTTTATGGCTCATTCAGTCATATCACACTGCAAGCTGCATTCATCAATCTTCAATTGGATATTGCAAATGTTTAATGAAACATGTTTCCCTTTTATGCAGATATGCAATGGCAAGCCCTTCCGTGTGTTCCAAAGGTAAAATTTAAGCTCTAAATTAAAGAAGACATTTTTAGTCAGAAACAAGCAAAAATGGTGAATGCAGAGTATCAGAAGCCCAAGGTACAGAAATTATGAGAAGTGTCGAATTATATTAAGGAAAGAGTCGTATTTGAATATGCAAGACTCTTTAGTGGAGGTCAAGCAAGTCAATATAGGTAGATTACTCTGCAAAATTATGCGAGTGAGGGGATGTCAAACAATGGGTCAGGAAATGCGTTGTTTTTCTGCAAAACAAAAGCTGATTGCCATTACATAAGTCACTTTAGTATCATGGGACTGCTGCTTGATAAATTCAGAAATAAACCAAAAAACAAGACACGCAAAAATAAAAAAAAACAATTTAATGATGGTCTCTCCACACTGGGATAAATAAAAACAAACACATCACACCTAATGTGGACATATCAGACACCTTGTGAAACACTAATGGAAAAATTCAGTTTCGAGCTATGGCACTTGCCGCATAGATGTGAGGGGCCTTGCACTAATAGTGATAGTTACCACTGCATTTAGTAATTGAAAGCATTCGTGCAGACAAGGATGATTCTTTATGTTTTTTGCTACCACTTCAAATGCCTCCACCAAGTGTTACAATGCTGCACGCAGCCATACTAAGGATCTCGCAGCAACACCTGCAGGTAAAAAGCAGAAGCAAAGTGCTGGTGCGTACTGGACACTATGTTTGAAAACTTTTAGGCAAGAAGAGTGCAAGAAGCAGACATAACAACTGCATTTATTTCCATAATTCCCCATTTGGGGGGGGGGGAGAATGGCCTTTTCTTTTTGCTTAGAAAATGCCTACGCCTAGCCACAGCAGCGCCCTCATACAGACTCCGCAAGCCAAGAGGCCGTGGAGGCGAATGCAGGTAAGAGGCAAGAAGCAATAGCACTGGTATCGACATTCATCTAATTTCTTTCTTTTTCTTTCGTTTAGGCAGCCAGCACACGTCGAACAGCCACCTTGACTGCGGGTGTGTCACCCTAGTCGCCAAGGAAACATTTGAGGGAAAGCGGCAGGCAATGTGAACAGCCTCTTCTCCATGTAAACGATACTCTTTCTCTCGGATGACTCCTACGCCTCGCCACGCCAGCACACCTGTGCACAAAGATGCCGTGGAGGCACGTGCAGGTCAGAGGCAAGAAGCAGCGGCACTGGTGTCGACATTCACCCAATTTGTTTTTCTTACACTGAGGCAGCCAGCACACCTCGAACAGCCACCTTGACTGCGGGTGTGTCAGTAGATTCCTGTTGTACATATATGCTCATAATAAACTTCAGTAAACTTGAACTTGATAATAAACTTGAAGGCAAATGGGACATTGATGCATTGTATTTTTGAACATTTATTGTACACATACAATATATGTTACACTTTGCAGTGCTACAGAGCGTATTTTGAAGCTTCCCCCTATATTTTGCACCTTTAATTACGTATGTGTTGTGTGACCCTCAATGCAGTTCATGTTGTAGCAGCTGCTTTGTCTGTGTATCGCACCTTAGTTAAACCTCGTGATATCCACATACTTCTCTAACATATACAAAATAAAGTTCTATGTAGTCCTCAGTGTTACAACAAAAAATGAAAGTAAACAACCCGATCGTGGAATTGTATTTATTACAGTGATTCCTATGACAGTTACTGACAAGTTGACAACTTAAACTGGTCAATCCGTCCACAGCCTCCTCTATTTTTCAAAAATAAAGGAGGCTATGATCCGTCATGGCAAGGAATTGTATGTATACATTAAAAAAAACGAGTGTGTGTGTGTTTGTAGTAGGGGGTATAGGATTAGGGAGGTACGAAAAAAATGTACCAACACCGTCGTCTAGTCCCATTCCGTTAAGGTACCGTAACAAAGCGTATTATGCATAAAGTTCATACAACCAACTCTGATATTACTACACACGCCAGGCGACGCGAGCTACATTTGTCATGACGCATTCGCGACTGCACCGGATGCCCTCCATATTATTCTCGTTAATTGTGCTCACTGCACCGAGGCAAAAGAAAGATCATGGGCGCAGGTGCCTTTAAAGTATCTCGACCTTACGAGGCACTGCTGCGCTTGCCAGGGGAGCTGTCCGCGCGAACACTCCCTGGCACATACCGGCCTCGGCGGCCCCAACCTACGTACCGTTCTGCTTCGAGCTTTGAGCTCCCCACTGTCCCTTCGGTGCCCTGGAGTTCCTGCGCCGCCTGCTTTATTATAATCTCAGGTGCTCTCCTGAGACTTCCGTTTGTCGGTTACATGTGCCCTACAGCTGGATCAGTACTTATAATAATAAAAAAACCCGATCTATCGTCGCGAAGATATAGATCGAGAAAGCGGCTTTTGCAATATACCGCGCCCGTGCGAAGAGAATTACGGAGAGAGAGAGTAAAACATCTTTGTTAATAATATTTGAATGGCGAGAGCAGTGTGGGAGGAACCCTCAGTGCGGGGTCCTTGAGATGATTCCGGCGATGTTTCGAGCCCGTTGTGTCACAGCTCGGAGGACCTCGGGAGGTCCGTCGCGGAGAGCATCGACCCACAGCTCTTTGTTGCGTAGGGGGTAAAGGAGAGTTGGCAAGGGAGGAAAGAGGTTTGAAGTGCACTCAATCGTGACGTGGAAGATTGTGGGCGAGCTGCCACAGCCAGGGCTACGATCTGCATAGCAGTGTGGGTAGAATTTATTGAGAGAGACAAGATTTGGAAAAGTTGCGGTTGGTAACTGGTGTAATGCCACTGCTTCCTCCCGCGAGAAGGACGGCGGTAGTGCGGCGTGGGCACGACGAAACGCCGACGAGGAATTTGACCACGGCTTCGAGCTCGTAACCTCGTCGAGTGACACTCCTGCAACAGGCGTGACCGCTGAAAACCGCATACCGCCGGAAACTTCAACAGGATCATCCCCCTGTTGCATAACTGCCACCTTTACGGCTAACATGGGCCACACCCACACCGTCCCGCAGCATAGAATAAAGAACCAACTTATAAAGCCCAAACACACGGCTGCACGCACACATCACGACACTACAAGCGAGACGCCATGCGCCATGCTGCTACGCTGCTACCGTTGCCGGATTAAAACCGACTACTGTCACCAAGTCTAGAAAGCGTCTCAGGAGCTGGCAACCTCTGCGCGTAGCAACATGGCGGCACTCTTGCAGTTCCCGATTTTAATGCACGGGCCCTATGGGTAGCTTGTCCTCTAGAATTAGTATAGTAACTCTATGGCAGAACCGCGGACGCTCCGGCCCGATAGCTGCGGTTGCAACGGAGTTGGCGGAGTTAGCTAGTGGAGATGTCGGCAATGAGAAAGGAAGCGCTGCTAATTGCCGCAATCGATTAGCTTTATTCAAGTTCGTCCGACAGGGAAGACGGCATGCTGATCGACCTCGTCCAAAAACAATGTGGTGAAGAGCGGCCGAAAGTCGTGCCGAAAGTGGACAGGTTCGTTGAACGGGTCGTCAGGCACGGGTCGTCAGGGTTAATTATAATATCCATTGGAGTTTGCTTGCAACCAGGTATGTCGGAACACGCAGTTTTACAAGGTTCGAGCGGTTGCCGCAGATGCTCAACACCTGCAAACAATAAAATGTTCGCGCGCACGTGTTCGTGCACGTTTTGCGCGCCAGGGGCAAAGTAACGTTGCATGCAAGCACCCTGCACGGGGTTCAGTTTTGTCCTCGATGTTGACCACCCACAGTGCGCCACCACGGCGGTGCAAAGAGCACCTATCTGGTTTCGGGGCAACCCCGGGGCAAGGTGATCGAGGACGCTATAGACCCACGCGCTCTACGCGCCCCATCCTGGAAACGGTGCGCGAGAGCGCGTGGCTGCCACGGCTTCCGGAAAGATGACGTGTCTCCTACTCTTTCCACTGGTGCAAGTCCGTTCTTCTTGCCCACTCGTTCCTCTCGCCGCCGCGCAGCCTGGCGGGCGTCTGAAGCTGTTCTCAGGTACTCTCAGGCGAGATCGGGAACGTGTTGGCGCGCTTTGAGCTTGGCGCGAACGTTGAGATTGCAGTGCATATGTAAGGAGGAGGAGTAGATTTTAAGGAAGAGAAAGGAGGAGAGGTCGGCCTGGAGAGCGTGTCTCTAGACTGCTACTCCTCACTGGGGAAAGGGGAAGTGGGAAATACAGGGAAAGGTAGGTGGCGGGTGATTATATGCTACAATGAGATACTATATACACGTTGTCCAAGATGCGGATGCGCACCTGAAGACGCAATACACGTAAGCGTAATCTTGTCCATACACAAAGTAATCTTGTCACAAAAAGTTATTGCACAAACACATTTCGCACTGACTGCTCGTCTCACAGCTTCTAGAGGCGATCGTCTAACCACTCTCACTTAAAAAGTTCAAAAGTGATTTTATGGCACGTTGGGCACAGTTAACACTACTCCATGCGCCCAAAAGCTTTTCTTCTGAAAAGGGGCGGGAGTCTAAGCAGTCAACGTAAGCCGCTGCTGCTGCCTCCATCGCCGCGCGTGAAGTTCTTCTACCTCTTCATCGTCAAACAAGAACTGCGCAGGAGTACGGTCGGCGGGGCCATTTTCGAAAAGCGCGCGAAGTGCGATAGCGGATGCGGAAGCAACATAACGTTCACCAGACGGCGCGTTCGTGCACCCGGAAACAGTCGGCGAAAATGGCCGTTAAGTTAAGCTACAGTGTGCTAGTATACTGTAGTACACAGTGTACATTCTAGTACACTGTAGTTAAGCTCCGAAGGCGTCCAACTCGAGCGTGCTCCTTTGGAGTTCGGAGCGCGCTATCTTAACGCGCCCATTGTTTCTACATATTTACCACACAGTACATGTGTCTTTTGCTTCGTTAATTTCTTCTTATAGCTTCGCGTTGTGTTTATAGCTCCGCGTTCTATAGCTCCGCGTTACTGGTTAGCTTCCTAGTTCTTTTCCGCCATTGTGAGTCAACGCTCTTTCTGTATATGTATTTAAATACCTTAGCTTCCCATTTGTTATCGCCCAATTTCCTCAGGCGTTTTTCGTATAGGATTTTACTCTGAGCTTCCCGTGCTTCGAACGATGCCCAGCCCATAACCCCCTCTACTGCTTCGTTTGTGGTTTTCGCGTGGGCACCTAGTGCTAATCTTCCCACAGCTCTCTGATTTACTTCTAGTCTCGACTAAAGCTCTGCCCTTAAACACAGGACTGCATTCCCGAAAGTAAGCCCCAGCACCATTACTGCCTTCCATATAACTCTCAGTACCTCATACCTGTTGTACCCCCACAATGCCCCATGTTTCATTATCCCGGCATCCCTTCGCCCTTTTGCTGTGAGAGACTGTTCGGGCTTTTCCGTGCCCTTTGTTTATACATACCCCGAGATATATTTGTATTCGGCCACTCGGGGTATTTCATGGCTTCGTATTGTAAGCTCCTGATCAGTTGCATCGTTGAAAAACATCCCGCCGGACTTAGCTGCACTAAAACTGAAACCTAAACTGTCTCCTTCGTCTGCACAGTAAATAACGAGAGTTTGCAAATCTTCCCGGCTATCTGCTAGCAGTACAATATCGTCCGCATACATTAAACCCGGTAGTCGTTGCTCAACAACCTTTCCGCCTAATCTGTACAGATTATACTCTAGATTGCTTCCCTAATTGTAACCTTCTTTCCATACTTATCATATTAACGCATGAACAGCAGCGGTAATAGAGGACAACCTTGCCTTAATCCTTTGTGTACCTTGACAGTTGTCGTACTCTTAATTCCTTCCCATGTTATTTCAACATTATTTTCTCGCTATATGTTCTGTAGAAAATCAATCACCTCATGACCGATACCTTCATATTTTAATATTTTCCACAGGAGTTCCCTGTTGACGTTGTCGTATGCACCGCTTGTGTCCAGGAAGGCTAAATACAGAGGTCTATTTTCCGCCTTAGCTATTTCTATGTACTGGGTAAGCATGAACAGGCTATCATCTAAGCGCCTACCACTTCGGAACCTATTCTGAAGTTCTCCGAGTATTCTATTACTTTCTACCCATGACTGCATCTTTAATTTCACCGCCTGCATCACCAGCCTATATATAACCAGAGTTTGAGGTATAATAGCGGCGCCTGGTGGCGGTGCGCGAATCGTTATCTGGGTAGTACCGGCTTGGGTAGTATTGAGCCCTGGCTGTGGCGAAGCACATTTCTAGCCCGAGTTCTGAGTCGATTCGCACTTTTTTCAGCCCTGTTACGAGTGCGAAAAGGCTCGTCACTTCTCACAGGCCACACCGACCACGCTGCGAGCTAGCCGCAGCCTATAGTTTAACGAAAACGGACTCTCCTTGAGACGTAATGCAGGAAGCAGAAGGAATCGGTGACGCGATCTGGAGAGACCTAGCTCAGCCTCGAAAAAGTGTCACCGTCGTACGACTACTTCTGCGTCGTCGGCTGCCATGAACAAGAAGGCCTGAATCCCAACATCAGATTCTACCGTTTTCCTTCAAGGCCTCACGAAGCGGAGCCTCGGATGCGCTGGTTAGCTGCAGTTTATCGCGCTGGGTAAGCGATACTTCGGGCCATGCTGACTGCTTCGCCTGTCTTGAAGCTTGCTTATCTGCGTTCTAAAATTCGTTCTTTGGCACCTACAGTCCCGACGGCAGACCGACGTAGCAGCAAGCATGGCTGGTGATTCTCGATCCGAGACCCGGCCACAGCGACAGTTAACAAGTCGACTGGTGCGAAGTGGTGAAGTGGCAAATGACCGTGCACTAATGGTCGGGCTGATTCGGTGACAATTCACTAACCCACTACGAGCAGCACAGGTTAGAGAGTTAAATGTGCTCATCCTTGACCTCAAGCCAGCACGTTGAGGCAGCGCAGCAAAGTAATATTGATTACAGGACATCGATGTTTGAGCGCTGTCATTAAAAGCTACATCAAGCGAGCAGCGCACGAGCTCGCGCTGCAGTGCGATTCGCACGCATACGTTACTGCGGGCTCATATGCATTGCATCAGTTATTTATCACTTGCTAAAGGGACAGATGGCCGCTACTACAGTGCAGGCATAACTACTTGTCTAGCGGCATGCAGTCAACAAAGACTGCAGGAAGCCCGCCGTTTTGCGGCATGTCGAAAGACCGCTGACGTCGCGGCCCGTACGATCGTGGGCTCGAGCAGTTCCGTACACATGATGTCTGCTTATCGCTGCTGTGAATTCATTTATAACAAGCATTTCCTCGCGTTTGTGCGCCTGAATCTAGCAGCAGGCAAACCTTACCTGAAGTTCAACTTCGTACGCGACTCGCTTAACTTGCGACTGACAACGCGCTAAAACTTCGCCGCTTCGCCGCCCGATATTCGCTCCAAGCCGTGGTACAACAAAACCGAAAGTGGCGGGTCCATCCGAGCTTGGTACTACGCAGTTCAGGACAGAGCGTGCCTCTAACAAAAACAAAAATCGAACAAAAATCCCTCACGTGACTTGATCCTAGGTGCCTAGGGACAGGATAATTTAGGGATTTTTGAGAAGGCGCGATGGTGGCGCCGAGCCACAGAACGTGGCCGAGCGAGGCCGTGGCGTAACCTGTGGCGTAACCGTCCTCGGCGTGATCGTTCGCTCGCCCGCGCGGACCGCGCGTTGTTCAACGTTGCTTATGTGATTGTGCTTGCGTTGCTTGTGTGTTGGTGGTAGGTTCGGTGTTGCTTGGCGGAAAGCCTTGAGTAGTGGCAGTGCAGCAATGTGGCTTTGGCCTTGGTGAGCTCTGGCAGTACAGAATCTGCGTTGTGTGACCCGTACTTCCTTGAGAACTCGGCGGTGGTGACAGTTGAAATGTCGAAGTGGCCTAGCGCCTCGGCAGCGAAGTTCTGCGAACCGCGATGTGTGGCCTCGCCGTGTCCGACTTTGCTTAACGGACATCGAGGGATGTGCTGCTCACAAGTCATGTAAATGCAACTGCGTCGACCGGCCACTGTTTAGCGCTGAATGTGTGTTTGGCGTGCTGTGCTTGAAACGAGTGGTGCAGCCATGCAGCGGGGGTGGTGGAGGAGCAGAGTGGCTTAGGGGCTCCATTTGCGCGTTCACAGACATGTGCTCCCGATTTGGTCTCATTAGCGGCTGTCGCGGGTGTGCTCCTTGCTTAGTATGAAGTTTATGATGCTAACACACAGCATGTTCACGTTTTTCGTGCTATATGTCTATATTTGCATATATGTCTATATGTTTATATGTGCTATATTTGCATGACGACCGAGTTGAAAACGAGGCATATGTCTGTGTTCTTTGCGTTTTGGCAGTCTTAGTTCTGGCAGTCTTATTACGCAAGGAGCACGAACTAAACATATTTCTGTCTGTCTGATATTTTGAATTACCCATAATACCCTTTACGACTGAGGAGTGGGCTACATGGCCTGTGTGAATCAGCTATGTTTTGTTGCGGCGCTCTTCCGTGTGGTAGACTGGTGCATGGTGCGCGTTTATTTATCTACTGTTGTAAAAACCATTTCTTTATTCATTCAATACAAATGAACTGCTTTTTCGCCGCAGTACATTTTAGTTAAGCGGTGAAGCATACTAAAAGTGGGAGGGGGCCGCTATTACTCAGCAAGAGTATGTCCACTTAGGCGACCTGAGAGGCGGCGGGTGCGCGAGGGTGTAATTAAAGAACTCGTATTATGTCCAGTGACAGGTGGCCCCTTTCCACTTTTAGTATGCTTCACCGCAGTACATCGCTTAGGCTTCACCGCGAAACATTGGTATATTGCGAGAAAGGTAATCCTAAAAAGCCCAATTATGCAAGTTTGTTTTGTTGCTTGGTACACTGCAATACAGGGGTGGAAATGAGCATCGTGCAGTAAAGCATACTAAGAGTGGAAAAGGCATATAGATTTACACTGTCCTCATTATTTTCAATTGTTCTATAATTTGCGAGTGCTTCTGTGCTCGTGGTAAGCCTCATTGACAATTCTTTGTACAAGTTCATATGGCAAAGAAGCTTACTAAAGCACATTCGCCATTATGGAATGCGTGATTCACCTCCAATGCAGGAGCACAATGCACATTCATGTCCATGCTTTTGGCTGGACTGCACATGCTCTTTGAGAATTGATTTGTGGTTCATAAGTGCACTGGTACTTTGCTCTAAAGTGGAGGGCTCAAGCTGATATGGAAGCACAATTTTTATTAAGGGGACAAGATGTTGCCAAGATGGTTGCAGCACAGCTTTTTTTTTCCAGGCACCTTTTCTGGTTGAAGCTTCCATTGCAGTGTTTCGTGCCTCTTCGTGCCAGCACATAGTGTATATAAAAATCGGACACTGATTGGGAACATCACCTACGCTCTCTACAGTAAGCTGTGCACACGATAAGTTCATGCCTATATATAGTAAAAAGGTGTAGCACGACCAGACAAAATAAAAGAAGGGGGTGGGCTGCAGCAATACTGAGTGTTAAATGGTGCTTCCACTTTTCCCTTGAGTTTTCTGTTTTTGTGCTTTTTATGGATCCTCCACAATAATCACGTGAGTGCTGAACTTGAGCTTGTTGGTTTCAGGTCTCATGATTGTTACTAACAGAACAGCGTGATAAGCGAACAAGGGCTTGGAGGCATCCAGTCACATTGCTTGTCTCACGGTGCTTCATAAGCACCGTGAGCCTCCAGACCAACTAGGAAGGGAGGTCTGTTGCAATCGCTTCTGAACTGTATTGCCACCAGACCAACAGTGCTCTCAATGACAACTTTTGCACAGTAGGGGTGCGATCTTGTACGCGTTCCAAAATAGAACGGAGGCGGTCCGTTCCATCGAGCCGCACACGATTGGTCAATTTGAACCGCGACGAATGCCAAGACGTCAATTGTCACGTGAGCCGTGACGTCTTGCTGCTCATAATCATTCCGTGTCGTCTGCTAACGGACGAACGCCACGGAACGGACGGAGAGTCCGTCCGGAGCGATAGAACGGATTAGAACGGCTACCAGACGGCTTGGATTGGATTAGAACGTAAGTGCTTGGGACAGTTAGCATCTTTCGTATCCGGTTCAATCCGATTCCGCGCTCCCAACAGTTGGAGAACATGGCGTTTTTCTCTGCCGTGCCTTTTCGTGTCGCCTGTGCGGCGGCTGCAGTCGCGCAGAGACGACGACCCGAGGTAGATGATGCATTTGAAGAGTTGACGGAAGAAGAGTTCCAGCAGTATTTTCGTCTGTCCAAACGAACAGTGCGTAGCTTGTGCGACGAGCTTGACCCTATCATTGGATGCCAGCGAGCCAGTGGCCTTTCCACAGAAAGGAAGGTGTTGTGCGCGCTGCGATTCTTCGGCACCGGAAGCTTCCAGAGGAGCGTTGGTCGCGAGGAACACGTAGGCATGGCACAGTCGGCCGTGAGCAGCACTATTCACGAGGTGACGGAGGCCATCATTTCTGTGTCTGCCCGGAGAAAGTTGGTGGACTTTCCATTGACACCGGCTGCCAAGGATGAGGCAAAGGCGGCGTTTGCGCGTCGCGGCGCCATTCCAGGCGCGCTAGCGTGCGTCGATGGGACATTGATCGCCATTATGAAGCCAGAGGGACTCAGCCCGGCTGACACGGCGAGCTTCATGTCGAGAAAGACTTATTACGCCCTAATCGTCATGGTCGTAAGTACCGTTGGAATGTTTTACTTCAAACTGTGGTTGCCATTTTTACTCGCCCATAGTTGCAATTGTTCAGTCTAATGCCCAAGCTGGCATAACAAGTAATGTAACGATTAAAAGAGGACATGCGGGGAGCTGTTTACGAGCTCGTTGAAATCTGACATGTCGGAAGTAATGATGAGTGCCATGTGTTGTGCATAATCAGTCTGCCGTTCCAAAATTATGTTTTAAATGGGCAGCAGTCGTAGCAGAAATGGATACACTGTAGGGAAGACACGATGGAAGCATTTTGAACACGGAAGTACTTACAACCATTGCATGGGCTGGCTTTGGCTCGTATGGGGGTTCTTGCGCAATATCGGGCCTGGAGTTTTCATTTAGCTATCGATTAGTGCGAACCATAGGCGTCCACACAATGGGGGGTGGGGTGCCGCATTGCCCCTCCCCCCCCCCCCCCCCAATTGCAAGACCCTGTGCACGCCTATGGCTGAAACAGTCTGCTACTTGTACCAGCGTAGGTGTATTATTTTTTGCATATGAATGGCAAAACGGATTTCGAGCATATCTGCAGCGCTATTTTGTATTGCTCCCTATTGCAGGTGTGCAACGCGGACCTTCGCATTCTTGTTGTGGACCCCCGGTTCCCTGGTTCGTGCCACGACTCTTGGGTGTGGCAGCATAAACCACTGCGTGCACGCCTAGCCGCACAACTGCAGCCTGGCGAGTATCTGCTTGGTTAATATTTGTAATGCGTACCCCTAACTAGGGCAGAGCGCTCAGCTGTCACTTTCTGTAATAGGAGACTCAGGATATCCTCTCGAGCCATGGCTGCTTGTTCCAGTACCTGGCAGCCATGCCGGCACCGCCTCTGAAGGCCACTACAACCAGGAGCACGCATTCATGCGCAATGTTGTGGAGAGATGTATCGGGGTGTTGAAAAGCAAGTTCCGCTGCTTGCAGCGCTTTTGGACACTGCTATACAGCCCCGATAGAGCAGCGCGAATCATTTATGCATGCATTGCTCTTCATAGCATTGCCTTGGACGCGGGCGACTGGACATTGGATGATTATGGTGGGGAAGTGCCACCAGCTGAGGAGCCAGGAGACATCCAGGTGCTGGCACCACACGACGTGTTCCTCAGAGGAAGGCAGCAGCGCAGCGCCGTTGTCAACCTTTTCTGAGGGACACAGGAATGGTGAGTTTTTATAATACATAATTTATTTATACAAAATCCAGTGCCGTTAGGCTATCACAGGGCTGTGTTTGTACAGCGGAAAATACATTAAAATATTTGTATACACAACAAGTGCACCTCCATAGGGATGGTCAATGTTCCAAATCCACACATCCGACAGACTATGATAATTTAAACACAAACGAAGTACACTTCGTTTCGCCAAAGACTTGAAAAATTATAGACCGATCAGCTTACTGTCCGTTGCCTACAATGTATTTACTAAGGTAATTGCAAATAGAATCAGGAACACCTTAGAGTTCCGTCAACCAAAGGACCAGGCAGGATTTCGTAAAGGCTACTCAACAATAGACCATATTCACACTATCAATCAGGTGATAGAAAAATGTGCGGAATATAACCAACCTTTAGATATAGCTTTCATTGATTACGAGAAAGCGTTTCAGTCGAAACCTCAGCAGTCATGGAGGCATTGCGGAATCAGGGTGTAGACGAGCCGTATGTAAAAATACTGAAAGATATCTATAGCGGCTCCACAGCCACCGTAGTCCTCCATAAAGCAAGCAACAAAATCACAATAAAGAAAGGCGTCAGGCAGGGAGATACGATCTCTCCAATGCTATGCACAGCGTGCTTACAGGAGGTATTCAGTGACCTGGATTGGGAAGAATTGGGGATAAGAGTTAATGGAGAATACCTTAGTAACTTGCGATTCGCTGATGATATTGCCTTGCTTAGTAACTCAGGGGACCAACTGCAATGCATGCTCACTGACCTAGAGAGGCAAAGCCGAAGGGTGGGTCTAAAAATTAATCTGCAGAAAACTAAAGTAATGTTTAACAGTCTCGGAAGAGAACAGCAGTTTACGATAGGTAGTGAGGCACTGGAAGTGGTAAGGGAATACATTTACTTAGGACACATAGTGACTGCGGATCCGGATCATCAGACTGAAATCAGAAGAATAAGAATGGGATGGGGTGCGTTTGGCAGGCATTCTCAGATCATGAACAGCAGATTGCCATTATCCCTTAAGAGAAAAGTTTATAACAGCTGTGTCTTACCAGTACTCACGTACGGAGCAGAAACCTGGAGGCTTACGAAAAGGGTTCTACTTAAATTGAGGACGACGCAACGAGCTATGGAAAGAAGAATGATGGGTGTAACGTTAAGGGATAAGAAAAGAGCTGATTGGGTGAGGGAACAAACACGAGTTAATGATATCTTAGTTGAAATCAAGAAAAACAAATGGGCATGGGCAGGACACGTAATGAGGAGGTAAGATAACCGATGGTCATTAAGAGTTACGGAATGGATTCCAAGGGAAGGGAAGCGTAGCAGGGGGCGGCAGAAAGTTAGGTGGGTGGATGAGATTAAGAAGTTTGCAGGGACTACATGACCGGGGTAGTTGGTGAAGTATGGGAGAGGCCTTTGCCCTGCAGTGGGCGTAACCAGGATGATGATGATGATGATGAAGTACACTTATGCAAAGAATCCTTTAAATAGAATGCCACAGCCGCGGAAACAATTGTACCCTCATCACTATGCAAGAGTCTCCAAGGCTGCCACTTATTAACAGTAGTACTCGTGAAGCAGTCGTAAGGCAATGCTTCATGCCCCTTCATCTGTGAAGAACTGCATTCGCTGCTGCTCCCTAGCTAGCATTGTTTTATGCAATATGCACATCACAAAGTGCTTCTTTCCTCGTGTAACATTAGAAATACGACGCTACAACAGCTTGTATGTGTTGTGTGCATCCTGTGATATGCCACTTTCTGTAGATGCAGCAGTTGTTACTTTCTACTCATGTCCAAACAGGTGTTTGTTTTGCCATAGTTGGTGGTTACAGTAATGGGAAATTGTCACAAAGTACTTCTTTCCTAGTGGAACATGAAACGCAGTAGCAGCATGAAAGTGCAGCCTTTTCTTTAAATATCACATGAAATATGAAATAAAAACATCCCTTGACCCATCATAGTCATGACAGACTTGATGGAAGCAATACATATGATTGGCACTCTGTACTCATGCTCACCATCATCAAAAGGTGGGAAAAGTTTTCATAAAACACACCAGAATGAATGCAACCGCCGCATCCTGTGCATTTTGACGCTCAGTGTACATTGGTAGGAGCGAGGCAATATGCTTGCTAGCCATCTCTTGTGCTAGGTGTATCAAAACTTCTGTGCAAGCATGAATACGCAGGCGAGGCAAGCAAGTAAAGCGTAATGAATGCGGATTCAAACACAAACAAAATGTAACGCCGAGTGTAGTGACAGCATTACACTCGTCACATCATGTCCAAATGGGTAGATGTAAATTAACGTAAAAGCGCAAAAAATAGATAGGTCAACTTTATCACACTCTATGATGACAAGTACATCACAAACCTTGTAGTACAACATGCTTCAGGTAGCAAAGCATGTGACAACATTGCAACATCAGCATCACACAATTCGTTTTCACCACGGCATGTAAAACTTGCAGTTACATTTACGTGACCTTGCAAGAAAGTATGACTATCCCAGGTATGTCCGTTCCCTTGTCAGTGTTATGAGTCACTGACTAGAAGCATTCATTTCTCGGCAGCAATTGTAGTGCGATGCTAAACAACAGGTGAATCATAATTGTAAAAAGGTGAGTGCACTTGCCAGCTGTGATGAAACATGTTACATAAAACATGAATAATTGGCTCTACAATCTCACAGCACCCAGAAAGTGTCACGCGTGAAAGTTATTCTTGCAATGACTCCCTTGGAACGAAGACTAGAGGAAACCAATCACTGGTGTGGTGCAATGATGATGGTCATTTTCATTTGTGAAACTATGCAACTTAAAGAGTGACTAGTTTGGTGCTCTGAAAAAAAAGACGACATTATAGTCGTTGCACCTTAGCCTCACTGTGCCGAAATGAAAATATCACAGTGCAAACACTATGCGGTAATGCTTCATAATGAGTGCAGTAAGCTACAACACAGTGAATCAATATAAATATCGCAGTACAAAACCCATACACAGAAATCGACAACTATTTGTAACGATTCCAGTGGGAATGACTAGGCGCCTTCGATATGTGTAAATAAAGAAAGCACGCTGGCATTGCAGCTGGATAAGCATAAATAGAAAGAGGCAAATACCACAGAACAAAAATGGGTGCACGTATTGCACCTCTCAACCAAAAAATCCTCCTCTATACATCGTACATCTTCGGCGGAGGAGAAGGGAAAGAAATGCGGAATCCAGGAATCGAGACCTGTCACCCGCACAGACAAGCGCCGACAGCGAACCGGCTAAACCTTCCAGCAGGCGCTGCCGCTCGAGAAGCCGCTCGAGGTCCAGGAGCTGTTCCCGGTCCAGGTCCAGGAGCCGTTCCAGGTCCAGGTCCCGGGGCCGCTCAAGATCGGGAAGCCACTGCCGGGGCCCACAGAACCGGGTCCGGTTCGAGGAGCCAGCCTGTGCTGGGAAACAAGGCGCCACTTGGGCAGACAGGGTGCGGAGTGGAGGGAGAACTGCCGTAAGGGTAACTGGGGATGCGGCGCCAGAGCATGGTTCGTCTGAAATAGCCCAGCTTAGGAAAGAAAATGCCGAGATGCGCAGCATAATCTTGTTAATGCGAGCCGAAATAGCAGAGCTGAGAAAGGCTAATCAGCCTCACCACGTTCCAGTCCCTAGTTCAACCCCCTCAGCAATCCCTTCGGTGACCCCCTCTCCCCAACCCCCTCGGGGACCTCACGCCGTTCCAGTCCCTAGTTCATCCCCCTCGGGGACCCCCTCTCCCGAAACCGCAGACGTTCCCATGGTCGTGGATGCGAGACACTCGGGCAACCCAGCCAAACGAAAGGCCGTTCCCAGCATGCCCGAAAATGTACCGGCTAAAGCCAAGTCCGAAGTCAGAGAAATGTTGAATTCAATCTGCTATGAGATCAAGAAGATTACCGAACGACTATCTGCAGTGGATCAGCGACTCTTGGTCGTGGATCAGAAGTTAGATGCGCTAAATGTCAAAATTCAATGCTTAGAAAACAGAATGCCAGATATAGAGTCCAAGGTGCAGGAAATGGACATCAGGACGTCGACCCACGTACGTCCCGTTTACTTCGCGGATGCCACGTTGGTACCTACGCCACCACCACTGCACATTCCCGGACCGATTAATAGAACCGTCTCCCTCGAGACCCTAGTAGCAACGCCGGAAGGCACTCTATACAGCAAGGATGGCGCCACACACCCAATTTAGGATTTGGCAGTGGAACTGCAGGGGACTCAGCCATAAAAGATGCACCCTGCAGCAGTTTGTTCGCACTCACAAAGAAAATCCACATGTTATATTATTGCAAGAAACGATGACTGATCAGATTTCACTCCAGGGATACAAAGCTCTTGCTCTCCGTGGGGACGGCAGAGGAATCTGCACATTAATCAGCAGCAAATTCACTTTCGTCGCACACGATCTAGGGGTCCGGCCTAGCAAGACGGAGACCTCCCTAGTAGAAGTCATCCCAAGCCAATCCAACATCTCTAGCATTTTTATACTTAACGTATATAGCAGCCCGAGCGATCACAGACAACGTTTCAAAACCATCATCACTAGGCCAACGAAACTCGCCCGAAACTCTCCACTGGTTGTGGCCGGCGATTTCAACGCCCCCTTTCACGCGTGGAACTACACGCACGACACGGTCAAGGGCAGAAGCCTGTGGCAGGAGGCGGGAGATGCGGGACTCTCTCTATTGACGGACCCACCCTTTCCTACCAGACGGGGTACCTCCTCGACCAGGGACTCTGTCCCGGATCTCGCCTTTGTTAAAAACGCTGGCTCAGCCATGTGGTTGAATCTGCTCATAGACCTCGGTAGTGATCACTA
This sequence comes from Dermacentor variabilis, assembly GCF_050947875.1. Classification (NCBI taxonomy): domain Eukaryota; kingdom Metazoa; phylum Arthropoda; class Arachnida; order Ixodida; family Ixodidae; genus Dermacentor; species Dermacentor variabilis. The sequence continues at coordinate 228,892,698 of NC_134570.1, forward strand.
CATCACGGTCACCAGCTTACAAGTGGAGCAGAAAAGGAAGAAGGCGTTCTCGGTGCCCGACTGGGACAAATTCCGTGAGATTCGCAAGGCCCGCGCCGCCCGTGGAGAAAAGCCGGAGAGTCTCGTCCAGTGGTGCGCACTAATTGTGCAAGATGTCTGCTCCACAACCAAAACCATAGAGACGGATCTACAGACAGGCAAAATGGATAGCAGGCTAGCGCACCTTCTCGAGGCTAAGCAATCACTTCTCGAGAGGTGGAAAAGCCAACGCTTGAATCGCAAGCTCAGAAAAAAGGTAGCCGAGATCAACAAGCAGATCGACGAGCACTGCCAAGCCCTGTCTAGGCAGCAATGGGACGACATTTGCAATTCAATCGACGGGCAGATGCGCACGGAAGGGAAGTGGAATCTTCTCAAACACTTGCTCGACGACTCCGGCACTAAGTCAAACCAGAGAAGTGTCCTCGCTAAAGCGCTCCACGAAGCCAAGAAGTCGTCTTCGGAAAAGGACATGCTGGAGATGCTGGCTAAGAAGTACCTGCCGCTCAAAACTGTGGCCGATGAGGCGGCATACCCAGTATACAAAGGGAAGCCGAACTCTGCGCTGGACGAACCTTTCAAAATCAGTGAAATCCGCCGCGCCCTACACGACCTCAACGGTATCAGCACCCGGCCCGGATCACATTAACAACAAGGCTCTCAGAAATCTAGAGGACGCATCGATCGAGTTTCTTACAGATGAGATAAATCGGATTTGGGAGGAGGGAATTGTACCGGAAGAATGGAAGTTGGCGAAGGTCATACTAATCCCAAAGCCCGGTAAACCGCCGAGCCTGGACAACCTCCGGCCAATCTCACTGACGGCATGTGTAGGGAAGGTGGCCGGGCACGCCATCCATAACAGAATTGCCGAGTATATCGAGACCAACGACCTTTTCCGTCACAACATGATAGGTTTCAGGCCAGGCCTCTCCACCCAGGACGCCATGAAGCTTATCAAGATCCAAATCCTGGAACGCTGCACTCGGGACACGAGAGCCATCCTTGGTTTGGACCTGGAGAAGGCCTTTGATAACATCCGTCACGAGTTCGTTCTCGACGCCATCTCCAAACTCGACCTGGGCTCGTCCTTCCATGCCTTCGTCAGGTCTTTCTTGAACAAACGATGCGCCATCCTCAAGGCTGGAGATTTGGAATCGGAGAAAATGGAGCTGAGCAGAAGAGGCACCCCCCAGGGGTCAGTCATCTCACCACTCCTCTTCAACATCGCAATGGTCGACCTCTCAAGGTATCTAGGCAAGGTCCAGGGCATCGGTCACACGATCTACGCGGACGACATCACTGTCTGGTGCGCGGGTGGCAGTGACGGACAAGTCGAAGCCGCTCTCCAAGAAGCTGTCGACACTACAGAGCGTTTTCTAACCGACACGGGACTCCGGTGCTCCCCAAAGAAATCGGAGCTCCTTCTCTACAGCCCAAGTAGAAAGGGCCGCAAGCCACAGAACTGGAAACCCCCCTCTGAAATTGACATTAATCTCTACACCAATTGCGGAGATCCCATACCCAAAATCGCGTCCATTCGAATCTTGGGAATGACACTCGAAGGGGCGGGCTCGAATAACATCACCATTCAAAAACTGGCAAAAAAGACGGATAGCGTCATCGGTCTAATCAGGCGGGTAGCTAACAGAAGGAGAGGCCTGAGCGAAGAGAATCTGTTAAGGCTAGTCCACGCTTTCTTGTTGTGCCATTTTACGTACGTAGCGGCCATGCACGTCTGGAAGAGGGCCGAGCGAGACAAGCTAAATGCCATGATAAGGAGGGGGATCAAGAGCGCGCTCGGACTACCCAACTACACACGCACCGACCGACTCCTGCAGTTGGGTATTCATAATACCCTGGAAGAGATTGCAGAAGTACAAGAAAGGGCACAGATTCTTAGGCTCTCGGGCACCAGGGCGGGCAGACGACTCCTAACTGAGATGGGCGTCCCCCCGGCCACTGTAGAAGATGCCTACCAGGGCCTTCCGAAAGAGCAGAAAGATAACATCATAATATCGCCCGCCCCGCGCAATATGCATCCCCAGCGCAACGTAGAAAGAAGGAAGGCCAGAGCGGTAGCGCTCCTACGCCCCGCAACAGAACTCCCTGGCGGCAGCTGCCTCGTTGACGCGGCCCAGTATGCAAACAGCAGCAATTTCACGGTAGTTTCAATCAACCACAGAGGTTCGACCGTTAACGCCGCTTCGGTACGAAGCACGTCGTCGCATGCGGCCGAGCAAGTGGCCATTGCCTTGGCCCTCCTGGACGACGGACATGCCAATATCTTTAGCGACTCCAGGGCAGCCATCCGCGCCTTCAGCGTTGGCGCCGTGTGTAAGGAAGCTTGTCGCATCCTCGAAGGCAAAAGCATCGCGACCCACACTCTCACATGGTTCCCCGCTCACATGGGATCTATCATGGGAGGCCCAACAAACCTCAACGAGCTGGCCCACTCCAAGGCGCGAGGTCTCGCTTTCCGCGACCACGGAGAACTCCAAGACCGGCCCGCAGTGGTGGAGAACAGAGATCAACCGACCACATACAACGAAATTGCGCAGCACTTTTATCTCGGCAGGAGAGACTTTCCCCTTCCACACAAGAAGTTAAATAGAGCGCAGGCTTTGACCCTCAGATTATTGCAAACAGGTTCATATCCCAACCCGGCTTTATTCCACAAAATTTATCCCGACACCTATGCCACTAGTTCTTGCAGGCACTGCAATGACTTCGCTAGCCTAGACCATATGCTCTGGCGTTGCCCCTCGTTACGAGGCACGGAACAAATCAATGAGGACAAGTGGCTCTCCGCTATCAAGAGCCCCGATGCCGGGGCGCAACTATGGGCTGTCCAGAGGGCCCACGATGTGGCGGTCGGGCAAGGCCTGACTGTTCCAACGTGGGAGCGGCCCGCAGCGCGCTGAGTCGCGTACCTCAGGACCTTATTAAAGTTTTGCATCCATCCATCCATCCTCTATTACTCAAAGGAAACTCAAACAATAAATAAACAAAAACGGAACTGGTGAAACAAATGAATAAAATGATAAATTCATTCCTCTCTTGCTGCAGGTGCGCAGCGATGTCTTGCGCTATGGCGCGCACCTGCTCCAGGATCCCCTCCTGGGCTGCTGCCGTCCGCTCTGCCGCGACAGCGAGGTGGGTTGTAGAGGCCTCGATTCTGCGCAGCACCTGGAATGAATAATCATGGTGGAACTGTTCGCATCAGTTGCTGATTACTCGCAACCAGCTCACGGCTGCAAGCTGCTGTTGTGAAGAATTGCAACGTGCACAACGATTCCCTCTCTGCTGAAGAGCCACTGGCCTGATGGCATCCTTTGGTAGTGTCAAGGGTCGCGTACATGCTATACCCTTTTCGTTTGGACAGACAAAGACCTGCTGGAACTACTCTTCCGTCATCTATTCTAATGCATCTCTCACCACCAAACAGCCTTTTTCAGGGCTAACCAACCTTTCGTCCGGCGGCTGATCGTTGGCAAGACACGTTACCGAGCCCTCTATAGAACGCATATTTCTTGTTTACATCCCAAGCTGATTTGTTTTTCAGATTCATGATTTACTTATAACAAAGCATAAAGAATATTTATGTCCATGTAAAATGACACCAAAGGGCCTACCAACCTGTAGCACCTCGTCGCCCTGTTCCAGGCTGCGGGCGCACTGCGACGACATCGTCGTCAAGGTATCCACCCGTCGCGGTCGCTGTCGGCGTGGTGGCCGAACAGGGCGCTGCAACACTGAAAGCATACAGCATTTTCTACAGTTGCACTGCATTTTATGGTACGAATGAAAGTGGCTATGGCCATATTATGGCTTATTGGGCTAGTTCAATAAAATACAAGAGCTCATATTATTTAACAGCTTGAGGACCAATAACTTACCAGGTGCAGCGGCCACCCTTTCGGTAGGCGACGCGCCGCGCGGTGGATCCTCTGCCGCTGTAGAGTAAACACATTAGATGTTTACGAACTGCACACACACTTGGCGATAATTAAAACACTCATTCCTCTGATGCTTACGTGTCGCTGTGCTCACGCCCGCAGCCTCGTCTTGGACGACGACTTTCATGGCGCAGGTGGGGACGTCAGCCTACTGGAAAGTGTCATAAGCGTGGCTACTCGTTACAATGCCTATGTTACAAGTTCTTGTACTAATTTGCGAAAATATTGTGCAATTATTGAGTGCTTAATGATCCCGTGTGTTACCGTCCTCGTGCACTTCCGTGAAGGAATTTTAATTCTGTGTTAACCACTTAACCCCCCTTTTCCCGAAAGCGCAGCCAACTGAGATTCTAGTTGATTAACCTACCTGCTTTTCCATTCTCTCCTACGCTATTTTCCTGTTCACCAACGGTGTCGCGTTCCGCTAAAGGTACCACTTACAGATAATGGCTAACTCTAAACCGGCACCGTTCAGGAACCCATGGTATTACGGCGGCAGTGTGCTTACCTCTTCGGTCACGCCATGGAGGCGGACCGTCCCGGTGAGCTGCAGGACTCGGCCATGAAAACCATGTAGCCGCCCCCCTCCTGTGCTTCTGAAAATACACGCCAATGTCGAAGGACAAATCGCCCAGGCCATTGGACGGTCACTCACCTTTGTTCTTGGGTAATTGCGGCAGCGTTGCGGCGGGCCTCAAACACTTGCTTACGCCACCACTCTTGCCACTGCTCGGTGGTTTTCGCGACGGGGCCTTGCGTGTTCAGAGCGTCGGCTAGCTGCTGCCACAGCCGTCGGCGGTCGCCAGCAGTGAAGCGCGGCCCCAGCTCGCTGGATCTTATAGCCAGCTGGGGATGCTGTTACATGAAGGCGACCACCGTCTCCTTCTGAGCCTCCGACACGCGCGGCCCCTTCGCCGGTGCTTCCACGTTTAGCGCCATGGCTTCAACTGAACGACTGAACCAACCGCTTCAAAATTCGCGCCGCGTGCTTGAAACGGGGTGGTAGCTAGCGCCATCACTAAACGTTTCGCAAAACTGCGACACCACCTAGCGCCATTTGAAGATATTAAACGCAATATTTTGTTTCAGTCGTTTTGCCTTCCAAATTGAATCTTTGAAAAGCAACACCAACACATTTTGCTACTCACTCGTAATAGCAAAATATTTCTCAACATGTTGCAAACGCTTCTCAACATATTATACGGTCCCTGAGCAGACGTCAAAACCGCGACGCAGGCTTCCACTTCGCTCATTGGCTCTTTGCTTCCTCTCGTTCTCGCGAACACTGCGGACCGCCTATTTCGTGACGTTTAGAACGGAGGCGGTCCGTTCTATTTTGGAACGCGTACAAGATCGCACCCCAGATTGCTACGGAACAGCCGCCACAGTGTGGCTGCACTGATGAGAAAGAAGACGACGTGGCCCCGCTTGATATAGCGTCGCCATTTTTGCCTTCCGTTAGCTTCCCTGTAAATAAATTGTATATAACATTGGGCTCCAGCTACACGTAACATTAACTTGGTGGAGGTGGACGTTCCCCGTACTCGTCATGGAGCTTCGCAGCGGTCGCAATGGCGACAGTGCAACTTTGGCTCCTGCTGGCTGCACTTCATCGACGCAACCGTCTCCGCCTGCAGCCCCGACCTACGTTGCCGGTTCCCCCCCCCCCTCGGGATCCTGGTGTTCCTGGTGATCCTGGGATCGGGATCCTCGGGATCCTGGTACTAATTGTGGCCGTGTCGTCCCTGCAAACTTCTTAATCTCATCCGCCCACCTAACTTTCTGCCGCTCCCTGCTACGCTTCTCTTCCCTTGGTATCCAGTCCGTAACCCCAATTACTCACTGACCGTGGCCGCAGCTTTCTGTCGGCAGTCGTCGAGGACATCCTCCGCTCCTGCTCGACAAAGCAAAAGTTCAGCACGTCCTACCACCCACAGACCAACGGCCTCACGGAGCGCCTCAACCGGACCATCACCGACATGCTTTCGAAGTACGTTGCGACCGACCACCACGACTGGGATCTTCACTTACCATTTGTGACGTTCGCGTATAATTCATCGCGTCACGACACCGCCGGCTATTCACCATTCTATCTCCTATATCGCCGAGAACCCGCGTTTCCCTTAGACACTTTGTTGCCCTCGGCCACACGTTCAGCCACTGAATACGCCCGCGACGCGATCGCACACGCCGACCATGCGCGCCCGCTCGCCCGCACCCGTCTTGAGGCCTCGCAGGAGCATCAGAGCCGCCTCTATGATTGCCACCATCGCGACGTGCACTTTACTCCGGGTTCTCTGGTGCTTCTCTGGTCACCCATTCGACGTGTGGGCCTTTCCGAAAAACTGCTGTCGCGCTACACTGGCCCATACCGTTTGGTGCGACAAGTGACCGATGTCCCGTATGAAGTCATCCCCGCCAACCTCCCAGCGTCATCGTCGGCTGCAAGTGACATCGTTCACGTGGCGAGTCTAAAGCCATACCACACACCTTTCACCGCGGATGTGTAGATTAAGCGCCGGGACGGTGCTTCTACCGCCAGGGGTGATGCTACGGAACAGCCGCCACAGTGTGGCTGCACTGAGGAGAAAGAAGACGACGTGGCCCAGCTTGATATAGCGTCGCCATTTTGGCCTTCCGTTAGCTTCTCTGTATATGAATTGTATATAGCATTGGGCTCCAGCTACACGTAAGAATATTGTACACAATGAAAGGGCAAGACTATCCAAGAACACTCTATAGCACCACATACTTGACATGGCATAAATATGTTAACATGCCCTACCCATAAAAAAAAAGCAAGAAACACGGAAAGAACACCTTAAAATGCAATGTGCAGTCTGAAACCAAGAAAAAATACAAAGAAGGTTAGCTAAGTCTTTCAATGAATAAAATTGTCAAACTGGCTCATCAATTAATGAACCTGCACAGCTGAAAAGGACGGAACGAAAGCGCAATAGCAGGGCCGCCGAAATTGTTACCAAATAAATATACTTTGCTTACCAAGGATACCTCTGGTTTAGTTGTGGTCTGACTTTGCATAATAATGTTGTATAAGCTATCCTTGTTTAGAATGTTTTAGCAGATAGGGAAAAAAATGACCATAAGAGCACCAGGTGTATGCATAGTCTACGCACAAAAAGCTTCTGCTTTATTACTTTCTTTTCTCTACTACTATTCACGACTATTTAAGTGCCTTAATAGCACTGCTAATATCCTACTGCAAAATACAAAACTGGGCAAATTGCGGCATAAAGAAAATTGCAGTTTTACTCATAATGCGAAACAATGATGCAGTAGCTGGTGAAATATGCGCAGGAAGCTTGCTTCAGGCGGTGTTTGTTGAAGTGAATACTTGCCAATGCAAGTCACTAATCTCCTTTAAAGAAGTAAAATAAGTGCGAGTCGTATTTATTTGTGGGAGTTGTGCCTCCCAGTGTTGAAGTGGAAAGATTGCTTTTCTTCCTCTTTCATATCCAGACTTGGCCACTGGTCTCCACCAAAACAACCTAGCTTCTTACTGTTGAATTCGTTTTGGTTTTCTCAAATTTATATTTCGGCTACCCATTGCTAGGTCTCGCGCTTGGCTTGAGGAAAACAAGACTCCAACGCCCCATCCAGTAAATCTGAGAAGCCAAGCACTAGAAGAAGATTAATGAAGCAGATGCACCCAATCACTGTCATTACATTTCAAAAGAAAATGTAACATAGGACGGCCTTCACAAGTGGGAAGGTGAGGTGTCAGAACTTGAAGGCGTGGATGCCAGCTGTATATACAGTACGGAGACATTGAGCAGGTGTTAGCCAATCATGGCACCTGTTGGCTAGATCGCGCTCTCCAGCATCAGTATTCACCACAACTGTACCTCCAGCAGAGGGGCTGAAATGTAGAATTGTGGACTGCCAATCCTTTGATCGCATGTTTGAATCCTCGCAGCACAGTGAGAACTTTATTTGCAATATTCTAGCTAGAAATTTGGTAATTCCAGTGACAACACCAGTAGACATAAGAACAACCAGGGGAGTTAGATCATAGCAGCTATTGCTGTAAAAAAGAAGACTGCCATAAGCACAAGAATTGAGATGAGCCCACTCTATGCCTTTGTTCTGGTGTTGGTCCACAACTTTGGTGCTACAGTTTATGATCTCGAATCAGTTCAAGGAGCAAGAATTTAGTCCAGAAAAAATATTACGCTTAACAGCTGTATCTAGTTGTATAATTTTGGCTATGCAGCTTTATATAACTCTGTCCACACTTACCTAAAGCACACGAGTGGCATCCTGAAAAAAAATGAGCTTTTGATATTGTTTTGGAGAAAATTTATCAGTTTCGCCCTAACAGTATAATATACATACTGCACATACCTGCATTCGGTACACCTTATCACCAACTGTTAAGTCACCTTACCTCATCAGCAAATCACTCCTGCAACCAAGGGTGCTGGTCTGAGTTTTACCTACATTTCCACCTATGCAGTTGGTAAAAGTCTATGGCTGTTTACTGTGACTTCATATTTCAAACATTTGGTTGCATAAGAGTCTTTGGCAACACTGGCAACCCAGTTTCGTGAAGCCTGGGCAGGCTTCATGAAAGGCCACCAGTACCTCCTCGTTGCAGACTGCTAAGCATCCTTCATGGTTCGACTGTGACGAAGAACCCATATATCTTTCCTCCGAAGTGGCTGGTATTGGCGATGCTTTGATGCAAAAATAGGTTATTGTCATACATGTCAACCTTAGGCCACAAACAAATGTGGCACAGGCGGAAATGGTCTTGTCCCCCAGATGGTGGTTCAGCCTCGCGAGCAATATTCCTTCAGTCAATTTGCACACTGTCAATGTGAGTGAGACTGATCGAAGCTTGGTTGTAGTGCCAGGTTTCTTGCCTTGTTTCGATAGTGGCATCATGACCAACTGTTTCCACTCTGTGGCGCGTTCCAATATTCCAGATTTCATTGATTACAAGCAGTAGTGCTTGCTTCCTCGTTTCGGCAAGATTCCTCAACCATGTGCGCTTTAAAGGCCCATTCACACTACTACAAAAATTTGGCGAGCGAAGCGGGTTCGCTCGCCGGAAAAAAGAGTACGTGTTCTCGTCTGTTCACGCGCGTATCGACGGATCCGCCGCCGCTTCTCGCTTTTCCGCGACGACAGCGAGATCTCGCGGCAGTTTCTTTCTTGGTTTCGCGACTTCGCGAACGAGACGAGAGTTGACGTGAGTGCCTCTCGTTCGCGGGCTTTTGTTGCGTCTGCTTGTATTGCGCCGTTGCTAGGCTTCCAGCCGCGAGATACTGAGCACAGCACGATGGCGAGCTTTTCAGAAGACGAGGAAATGTTGGAAAAAGAAGAAATTGTCACGATTCTCCTCTGCAACTCAATGATGGTTATGCTTTAAGAGTTGCGACGGGCTGTGCAACCAAGATCGCGGCGGCGGCGACGACGGTGGTGGGTCCGCCCGTCCTTGCTGGAGCGGGTTAGGTTGGGACAGGCCAACAATCTCTTGCAACTGCATCAATCGTTAGAAAACTTTACGCTCACCGTTGTAGCACAGAAAAGTTTCTATTGTAACTCTGCACTACTCTCGCGGTGCCATCAGTGTCGCGCGTGCATGCCTGCGCAGGCATTCGAACGGCGCACGAGCTTAGTATGCACGGCATACGAGCAAGCAGCGGCGCCGGAAAAATGTTTGCTGACGTTAGACGGAGAATATGCATAAAAGCAAGGTACTGACAATGAGAAAGTCTTGTCGCTCCGGCATCGGCGCAAGTAAGCGTGAATAGCAGTTGTACTTATCACTCACTCCCATTTCTTTCCCGATCCTGTCCTATAGCTGCTCTTTGTAGGCAATGTCCTCGAAATTCAAGTGCCTTTTGTTGTACAGTATGGGGTGCTGCTTAATTGCATCACTGAGCATTTCCACGGAGAAGGCCGGTCGCTCAAACATGCTGGCTGCCATGTTGAGATTAGACGGGTTGTGACGTCAAAAACGCAACTTCCGGCGGCGGCGAAAGCGGAAAAAATGGGCCCTGGACCGATTGCATTCACCGCGCCGCTTTGCGCCCTCCTCGGGGTCAAAAGCGGCCGAATCCGCTTCGCTCGCCGGATATATCATGTAGTGTGAACGGGCCTTAAGTGTTGACATGCTCGAGCGCAACGACAGGTTCTGCCATCGTAAAGAGGCTTTCCATTCCTTCCTTGGCAAGTGGTCATTAAAGTGCGTACAAGTCTGGTGACGGTCAGTCACTGTAAGGTAATTTGGGAAAGCACCTGCAGCTTGTTACTCAAATTTCTCAGATGTTCACTGAAGATCGAGGTAGCACTGAAGATTAATAGTATTACGGTTTTGGTTCATCCTGTTATAGCCGAGAATGTGTCACAGCTTACCGAGACCCACGGGTTCAAAAGACACGCAGTGGTCCATCCACTAGTCTCTGGCAAGTTTCTTAACATCACATCTTGCCTGCTCAGTCTTGTTCAGAACGTTGATTAGGGTTTGCTGCGTGTGGTCACAATTTAAGTATGCAGCTTGGCTTGCTCACCCCAAAGTTGCAGCGCGTGCTTGTCAGGGCTGTATGTTGCCCCGGTAAGCTCTAGTTCACATGTCGCTCTTTGTACTGTGTAAATGCGTGTTGCTAGCGATTCTTCAACACCTTCATATTCTGCATACTCAAATGCATCACGGAAATGTTCCCAGCCTGAAACCCTGATTTTGTGAATGTTTTCACCCCTGTGTATACGTCAAGTGGTATATCGGATAATGGTCGCTGCCTCTTGGGGCGGAGTCGCACCGACACACGGGATGAAGGCACCAGTCACCCATGCTAGGTAAGTGTAATGCCCTTCTGGTTTGAATGAAGGGTGTCGCAGTTGGGACAGTTGGCACCATTTGTTAATTTGAAGTCTGTGGTGTCTGCTTCGTCAAGGTGGCCTCCTCTTGGCCGTACGTCCTTGCATCCCCAATGTGGGTGATGTGCATCGAGCTCACTTTGAGTATTCTGTGCGGGGGAAAGCAAATTTGCAGATGTCAAAGCCAAGTAAAGTCGCCTCAGGTGTGGCGCCTGGTTTTGGGACAGCAGTAGACCAATGCCAAAATGGCTTCCTTTCACTGCCTTAGCCTGCAGCACACCGCCACAACTTTCTGATGAGACATATGTTTATTCAAGCTGTTCTTTTCTTGCCCTAATTCAGTAATAGCCAATCTTAGAAGCTGCAAATCAAGCTGACTTCAGAAGACTGCCGATTTTCAGCTAGTTCTAGTAGCTTATTGCTTGGTTAATTTTATAGTTGGGCATGACATGCTTCGTGCTTAAAAAATTAACCGTTTCGAGAATTCTTGGAGTAATATTAGGACAGGCAACTCTAACTTAGTGATCGCTGCTTTTGTCGCAAAATGTGGCAATAAGCTAGGCCGATGCTGTCACGACAGCGCCGTGTTTAGGTTGTATGAGTATAGAAGAAACCTAATTGGAGTTGTGAAGATCAAGGCCCTATTTTTACAGCCTCTTTATACTGCAGACATTAGAGAGCTTTAGATTAGTGGACGCAAGCTGCATGCTTAAACAAGAACCCTGTTTGGGTATTTCTGGGACCCATGTGGTTTGCACAACCAAGCAGTACACGAGTCGCTTGTATCCTCTTATCCAATAATGTTATCTTCATTGTAAAGCAACAATTATCGCAGTAAGTCTAAACAGCTTGCATCAATATGCTAGAAATTTTTAAGAACGTAAGGTGTGTCGTTTGAGTGTTTATTAATGCACTTGACCAGACCCTTGGCCACTAGACTTGTGCTTTGCAGTATTACTTGCTAATCAACTCTTGAGGTGTTTACATTGTTTTTCTGTGCTGTAAGATTAGTTTGACAGTCCTAACAAAATTGTTAAAGTGAAAGTCTGGGCTGCTGTATTGGTCATGTCATTCTAAAACTGTTAGGTCTGACACGGTAAAAGCATTTGGCAACTTTATTAAGCTTCACCTCACAACATATATGTATTGCGGTTGGACTATTTAGCATGTGAAAATAAAAATACAGGCAAAAGTAGAGTTTGAGAGCGCCTGAGATCATGGTAAAGCGGGCGGCGCAGTATCGTGAGGGTGACGTGGACAACAAAGCTGGAACTAGGGCTGGCATACCACCTGTCCCCGCAATACACTGTGTGCTTCATCGCATTACACAACTGTATTGCGGTGAAGTTATTGCAGACGCATATACACATTCATTCGTCCCAACTTTGCACAGAACCCTGCGTCCCGTTGCTAAAACTAAGAGCGCGAAAAACGGGCAGAGATGCAGCTGAACATCACAGGGCACAGTATTAAGCTCCACCTGACTGCTGCCGAAAAGGGCAGCAGTGAGGTAAAACGCTTTGAATTGCTTTTAAACTGGTTCGTTCCCAGCTGGTTCGGTTCGACTGGGTAGAAGGTGTCTTTTTCGCATGAACACTGCAGCAAGCAGAAATACAAATTAAACACTCTGTGAAAAATTCAAGAAAGAATGCGAAAGAATGCGACCTCAGTGCGGAATTTGAGCGCGAACGAACAAGCAATGTAAGCGCGCATGCCTATTTCCAACGAAAAGCTGATATAGTGTCTGGCGACTGGGACAAGGGAAAAAAAAAGTAAAGGAAAATAGTTCAGAGGCGGGGAACAATGCGGGCAGGAAGGGAGGACCGAGCCCAAGGCCGAGTAACGTGGCCGGGTAACCGCAGCATGGAGCGAGGAGGGGAAGAAAAAAAGAAAGAAAAAGACAAAACGTGCGCAACCAGGGAAGGCAGGCGGAGAAGCGTGAGAATCTTTCCGGCCGCTGTACGCTGCGCTTGCGGCCGAGAAGCCAGCGGTGTCTGTCGTCAGTAAATTTTGAATAAACGGTGCGAACTATCTGAGCCCAAGATGAGAAATTCAGAAACGCACCCAAGGAAGCACCACAAAAGCACTTGCATGCGGAAGAAATAACATGGATGCATACGCTATAGTGCGTCGCAACAAATGTACACTGTAATTGTAATATTTTTTTTAAATCAGTATAGCTTTACCTATAGAGCTTTGCCTAATATAGTTATAAGTTTCTGGCTGAAAACATGTAACGGCTTACATTAGGCATTATTATATAGGTTTCTTTCTTCTTGCCCATCAAGTGCTGCTGTGAACTTTATACGTTTTTACGTATAGCGCTTTCATATATCGCTCTTGCGCAAGAGGAAGCAGCTTCTGGACAATCTTCCCAAATGGCAAACTGCGAGCTGCATGCAGGCGCCCACGTAACGTATAGCTCCCATCTAAAATAAAGCTTCGTCATTACAATATATGACTCATGCATGTACTGCCTCAGTATACGAAATCGCATCCGTCGGAAGTCTCATTGTGGATATTTTATATATGAATATCCGGTAGATATTCCGCACTTCCTTTAGCTGGCACATATACGAAAAAAAAGAAACAGTCGTTTAACGTGATCCAACTTTCATTTTCCGCTTTAGGATATACATGTTTTCTAGTTTTTATATGGGGCTATGATGCACTACCACGCTCAGTGTGAGCCACAACGCGAATGCGCGCGGTCGAACGGTCGCGTGTTGTAGCTCGTATAGAGCACGATGGCACGTGACAAAATCGAGACCACCGAACGTCCGAAATGACGTCTAATTGATAAAAACAAATACCATAATGCATAAACGGAGATTTACGCCTAAATGAGTATTTGTAATTAATGACATAATGTAGCGAATAGGTACAACCACACACAGAGACACACCACACATAGCTGGAGTGCCTGAATGCTGGCGTAAGTTGACCATTTTAATAATGAAATAACATTACTATAAAAGGAGGTGTTCTTTACTTGCTGCTACCAGTGTCACCGGCTATAGGAGAGGTTGTGCAGCGTGGGAGCACGTGCGCCAGAGAAGAGGCGACACACGAGAGATGTGTTTGCGCGAACACAGGGCGAGTTTCCCCCCCGAAATTTCGAGCCTTGGAACGCGCCCCGCATTATATTCGGGTTCGTGACATGAACATAACGTGTGCTATTTTTCTTTTACTTTACCTTACGTTGACGTTTCACCGTGCGCAAGAGCGCGCGAGCTGGGAGTTCTCACTGTTCATTTCGCGCCGCCTTTATCCTTCCGGTTTAAAAAGCTCTTAGTGCCGCATCAATATGGTTACGGCTTATTTATCGAAACCTTGTGCGAGACGATCGGCAGTAACGTGCACGCGCGCCAAGCGAGCGGCCTTCGAAGTCGCGCGGAGGATCGTCGCACAATGCCTTCGCCGTATTCGATTCTATTACGGGTATGTCTGAAGCGCTACGTGCCAAATGACTTTGGTCGCATGGGGGGGGCAGAAACCGTCATCACCGACGGTGACAGAAAAAGAAAAAAGTGAAAGAAGTCAGCAGCAACAACGAGTAATTGTGCAGGCACTCGTCCTTTCACTGCATTTTGCGACGGCAGTTCGCAGTAACGAGGAATAAATTGCGCCTTGCAAGCACCCACTTTTATACGTCCTTCCCTGTTTCCTTGCGGTATCACTTCGTGCAATATATATATATATATATATATATATATATATATATATATATATACATATATATATATATATATATATATAGTTTCTTGTGAAACCGAAAGTCCCCTCTCACGTTATATGAGTGGTCGCATAATTTCGTGCATATACGCAATTATATATATATATATATATATATATATATATATATATATATATATATATATATAAACAAGAAGAAAGGGATCAACCGAGGGGCCCGATTTTTATTAGTCATATCATGAGAAGCCAACAAACACTGGCACCAAGGACAACATAGGGGAAATTACTTGTGCTTAATAAATGAAATGAAGAAACGATAAGTTAATGGAAATTAAAGTGTATGAAAAAAACAACTTACCGCAGGTGGGAACTGAACCCACAACATTCGCATTTCGCGTGCGATGCTCTACCAATTGAGCTACCGCGGCGCTGTTTCCCTATCCACTTTCTTGGGTATTTATGTGTACTAGTAGAACCCTGGGAGTGTTAGGCAGCGCCACCACTCAGACCTTGGCGGCGGACGTGGAACGTCCTTGTTGCTGCAGACGTCACGAGAACGTGATCTTTTTTGGGCGAAGGCAACTGGTCAATAGACCCACATATGCTACCTGAAGGCATCAATTATGCCGGATTCGAGACCCTCGAAAGTTCCCTCTCACGTCATATTAGTGATCGCATCATTTTGTGCATATACGCTAAGTGTTTAATTCGTTTTTTAGTGACGTGCCACAAGGGACCATAAAACTGTTGGACAGCCGCTGAGCCAATTCGTATATTTGAGAAGCTGTGTTGATGCAGCTTTGTCTTGCAGAGGCCGACAAATTTACTGTCTTGTCATTGGTCACAAGAAAAGCGAGCATATAAAAGTAACGTGGCGCGAAAAGTCTTCACCAGTGGTTCAGCCAGGAATTTATACTTTGAAATTGAGCCTTTAGGCCACGCGTTTACACACGCCAGTGCGTTCCGACAGGCTGCGCAGTGCTTTGAACAAGTGAGAGGCAGGAATAATTTTTTTTTTTTTGCGTAACAACTGTTGACGGACGAATGGTGACGGAATATGGATCAGCTATACAAAAGCGATGACGGCGGTTGGTCACACGGGGGAAAACAGCAATCGTCACATACAGACGTCAGTGACAGTTCATCTGGCTGTTAGATAAACTTCAGGCTAAAGGATATGGTTCTGTGTTTTGTTCTGGACTGATCGAACAGTAGTAATTCGAGTGAATTATGAAATCAGAATCAAATTTATTCTCGCGATATATGCGGGTGCGCATGCAATGACCACTATTATGAGGATAAGAGTTAGTGGAGACCAATGTGGAAGTAGGAGGAAGAATACATGTGGCGGAAGTATTACATTTCCTTTACGAAAAATCACAAGATTTCAATACTTCGAAAACGGATATGTTTGTAACACTATTACATCGTTTATTATTGCTTTCTTTTTTTTCTAGGTGTATACTATCGAGAAAATAACTATTTAACGGGGAACAGAATTTAATCAAATGGATATTGCATTAGACAGTTCTCGTAATAGTCATCTGAACTGCGGAAGGAGTCAATCAAAATTGTTCGCGAACGGCGTGTTAATTGTAAACGGCCCTGTCGCAGCACGGCAACAATCGTCAAACTATCTAAGCGCAGGCGACTCGTGGACTGTACAGTTCTAGGAAAGCATTTCAGTTGGATGTTTTCCCTGGGGAGGGTGGAAGAAGCGATTATACGAAGCCGAATTGTGAAGAGATGTCAAAATCTGCAATTATTGTAGCTATTGTCGATTCGTCTAAGAATAATTAAGGCTGCATGCCAATCAATGTAAATCATAAAATGGAGCATGTCTGCTGTCGATGTGGATTCGATTGGGAAGAACTAGAGTTAGATCAAATTCTTCCAATTTTTGCTCAATTAACTAATGACATTCAACAATCAAGCAGTTAAGAATTAATAAATTCAGGACATATGATGAGTGTTTCTTCATGCGCCGTCTCCTGTGAAGCATATCTACCATTTTAGTGCAAAGCTCCCTGGAAAGCGTATTATTGACTGTGCATGCATGCACGCACCTATCGAACATCGTGAACATATAGACGTGATGCTTTGACGATAGTTATTTATTAAAATTAAAATTATTTATTTCTGCCTTGTAAAGGTACAGGTAGCGGAGGCGCAGAAAAAGCTGTCAGATACAGATTGACAAAGCCGCAGCCCCCTTTCGCTTGGCAGAGCCTTTACAGCGAGACTCTTAAAACAAAGATAATTGCACACGGTAATAACAGGTATACAATAATAAGCAAGTACAAAAGGAAACAAAACAAGATTATACAATATTTATACAATACTCCCAAAAAAGAAAACAGAACCTACATGCTAACGTACATGGCACCCAAAGCACTGTTCGACGCATTGAAGAGGTCAAAATTATTGTATACATAAGCTATATACATATTCGTATAGAGCTACCAATCCCTGCAAAATATAGAACGCAGATTTTCATTACACGCACGCACGCACGCACGCACGTGCACAGCACACACACCAAAAGGAAACGGCGACGCGCTCGCAGGAGGCGCCTGAAAAAAAAAAGGATAATTGTGGGTACAGTGCTCTAGAATATGGGTAGTGGGCTCAGGAGCCGGCGTGCTCCATGCGATGCGGTGAGGCGGCGAGTGTCGACAGGTCCCGGGTGTAAGCGGTGGTGCTGTTGTAGCGTGGGCTGTAGGCTCGGCGCGCCCGCGCGCGCGGCTAGCAGTCCCGCCAAGCTGCCTGCAACTCTTTGTTGCTTTTTGTGCGGTGCATTTTTCTTCTTTGTGAGTTCGCGGCGTTAAAACTACGGCCATGCCGATTCGTCGGCGTCAACGGCATCGTTTTGCTCCCGGTTTAAAAACGGGATACCAGTAGACGAAAGGCGATCAGCCGTCGCTCTTCGCTGTGCCAAAGGATGAGAACCGACGCAAGGAATGGGAACGCAACCTTCATCGAAAAGATAAGGTTTTGGATGAAACCTGCTCTGTGTGTGAGCTACGTTTCGAGCCATCAAGCATTGTCAGGGACATTATACACAACATTGACGGCAAAGAAGTCCGCATCCCGCGTGGAAAGCCGGAACTTTTACCCGATGCGGAGCCAACTTTGCCTCCGAACGCGCCGAGCTATCTGTCCAAGAAAACACCGCTGCAGAGACCACCTAGAAAGAGGAAAAGCACAAGTACATATCCTAATGAAGCGAAAAGGCCACAAAGTAATGATTCTAAGCCTATGGAAGTACTCGAGGCAGAGATCTCAGCCCTGGGTCCTAAACAGCAAGAATGCGTGAGACAATGTTTCTCGGCAGCGAAAAAAAAGAAAGCAGTAAGGGACATGTGTACAGTTAAGCATGGATTCACGAATGCATATTAATGAAGATGAAATGTGCCAAGTTGTATGAACATCTCCGAAATCACAACATTATTTGCCAGCCAAGCAAGAGTACACTAAAGCGTTATTTACGGGCTTACAAAACCACTTTTGGGTTCAGCCACACAGTACTTTGCCAACTGAAGAAAAAAAAAACTCGACGCATGGATAACTTCAAACTTCGTGGCGGCCTTTTGGTTGATGAAATGAAATTGTCTGGACGCCTAAATGTAACATCATCTGGTCGTATTGAAGGATTCGTTGACTTGGGCCCGTTTACAACTGACAGACAGAATGTTCCATCTGCCCATGGGACGTTCGTAATGTTTGTGCCGTTTACTGGCTGATGGTCGCAAGTTATTGGCACTTTTGCTACTAGTGGCAATGTCAAGGCTTAAATGCTGGCAAAAATTCTAATAGAAGCCACAACTGTCGCCGAGGCCAGTGGACTTCTGGTTGATTTCATTACACATTATGGTGCACCATGCAATCTTCGTATGTAGAACCTATTGGGAATTGGCGTAAAGAATGGAAAGATTATGTGCAGCCGAGAACACCCTGTGGACCCTTCTCGACAGCTGTTTTTCCTATCGGATTTTCCGCATCTACTAAAATGCCTGAGGAACTCTCTACTCAAAGGTCCTCTGAACACTCCAAGTGGTATGGTAAGTGCCCTTCCTTATATAATAGCACTTGTGCTAGCAAGCCTTATGAAAGCTGCGGTCTAGCTACTGCATTTTTTGACAGCTCAACATGTGGTATGTTAACTGTTCCAGGTTTCCATCCGGCTTGTAAAACAGGCCTTCAAGCTCGACTCCAGCCAGCTCACTCTAAAGGCAATGCCAGGCTTGACATCTGCACACTTGGAGCCTAATGGGTTTGAAGAGATGAGGATGACACTTGCATTCTAGCTATTTGGAAATCGTGTTATCAATGGCCTACACTTCTACAAGGAGAAGTTGGAATCGTCTTGGAGTAACATTGATGCAACAACATCATTCTTCACGTATGCAAGCGTTTTTTTAGAAACATCACTACCTATTCGTAATTGGATTGAAGGGCACTAAGATATCGCGGACCATTCAAAGCCCTGTTTTTTTAGCTGCCGTCGGCATGTGGCTTTATCAGTGTGATTGTAGCGCGCGGATGATTTATATATGTATTCTGTGTTCGACGACCAGCGAGTACGTTTGTAGCTATCGCCAACGCCGAGTAGATTTGCGGGCGCAAGTCAGCCCTATAGAGAGTTCATACGAGTGCTACACCTACCTGCATTGTCACCACCACGTGACATTATAGCACTGACAGCAATAGCATTTGTTGATGACGGCCGGACATGTTAAACTCAATGTTCATTTCTCACTTTTCTGCATAACTGCGTTTTTGCTCCTATGCTTATTTAATGTATCGTTGCGACAGCAACGTAATTTGGTTATGTTACCATGTGGTGTCCTATTTCTGCACTGAAGTTCACTCTTCACTTTTTCATAACTGTCAGCAGTCTCATAAGGATCATGATGTCTCGGTTTACAGTGTAAGCATTGCGCCCAGGCTCTAATAGTGTACAGCAAATCAAGGACTTCCTGCAGCTGTTATCACGCTGGGAAACGTATGCAAATGGTGCAGGATTCATAAGTTTGTCAACAGCAGTTGGCTTTAAGGTCACAGTTTCTGCCACCCTCGAACTATTGGACCTGAGTACACAGGGCTTTAAGTATTTAATGACATCGCGCTTGAGCCAGGTTTCATTGGAGAACTTTTTCGGTATTGTTAGGCAGTCCTGTGGATCTAACGATGACCCTACACCAACCCAATTTTTTATTGTAGTGAACTGTCTTTCGTTTTACAATCTAGCGAGCGTAGTGAGATCAGGCGACGCCGACAGCAGTGAGCCACTTAGTTCCTTGCTGGACGCATATGATGCCAACACTGCAGAGGAAGACACTGACAAACTCATAGAGTCGGGCAATCTCTCATTGGCTGAAGGCAAACTACGCCAAATATATCCAGATCACAGCGGTTATTTTATTGAAAGCAGCGATGACCGGCTAATACACTACATGGCAGGTTATGTAGCGCGCAAGTTCATTGCACGCAGTGACTGTGTCGAATGCAAAAACTTGCTTCTACAGGCGCCAAATGAGGAAAGCCAGGACAGTGAGCTTACTGCAATTTGTGACAAAGGAGGGTTGCTCTACCCGTCCCATGTGCTTTATTGAGGGTGACAAGGCTGGAAAACCTTTTCACAACTTTTTTTTAATCAGGAAAAGCTGTGCAGTAACAGCATAGTAGATGTTATGGTGCTGGGCAAATCTCAGATTTCATGTGGTGTAGGGTGCAGCCAGCACTCAGAAGCGCTCACAGCCAGCATTGTCAAGTTTTATGTTTTGACAAGGCTGCATTTTTATGTTAAAGCAATCAATGAGTCGCGAGAAGCTCGCAGGAAAAAGAAGCTTCATGCTAAAATGGGCAAGTGCTCATAGTCGGGCGGCTAAATGTAGTGTGCAAATAAGAAAACACGGCAGTCCTTTGAGAAATTCAAGAATATGTTTCGCACTGTGCACAGATGGAGCGCTGCAATAAAGGAGTGCTTTATTTTATAAAAGTTATTTTGTCTTTCCTTGCATTCATCAGCGTGTATACATCGGCGGCAATTGACTCTTCGTTTTGAAGAAAAAAAATGCATGCATCAGAACAACAATTAAAACAGGGGCATGCATGCCACACTTAAAATTATCGCATTCGCATATAGTTCGCGGTACACACAACGGTCACTAAGTGAAGCCTGTTTCTTGTTGCCCCGCCTCTCTACTAAAACACTTTCGATGGCTCAAGCTGGAGTACGCTCGGCCACGTTTGCCGACAGCTTCGAGTTGGCAGCTGGATAACCCCGATGATCGATAGACTGTTTACTCCTCTCCCTTTACTCAACCTTTACTGTGGGCGGCGATGAGGCTACTCGGCACTAACGTTGAAATGTGGGAGCCGTACCTGCAACAGAGCGCGATCAGCGTTGCGGAGCATTAACGGGGCCGCTCGTCCGCACCACCGCGCCATCGGCTACTGCTGCATCTAATTCTCTTGATTGGCCGACAATATCTGTGTACGGCTTCACCTATTTGTAGGACCTGTTTTAAAAGACAGAGCCTTGTTTATTTCCCCGATGATTCTATGCACAGCGCGCAGCCACGGCAGTGTTGCCAGGTCGGACAAGGCGGCGTAGCCCAAAGCTAGCGAAACTGTAGCCCAAATGTAGCCAAGCACAATGAAGAGCCAAACAAATTTGTAGCCAATATAGCCATTTTATTTTGTATATGCATTTTCACATTCGACTGCGGTAATTCCTTTTTGCACAACCCGTCGTAACAAAAAGTCCGTGACGCTGTGATGGTCGACCCTTGACGTTCACCACAGCGACATCATGCTTGCACACAGAACACTTTTTTGTTGGCCCCGGATACTCAAATTCGAACAAATGGCTGCGTAGGGAGGACCTGTCGAAATGAATATAGAATGTAAGCACGAACAAAAAACTTGGAGAACGCTTAAAGCGACTGACAACTGGCCAGAATGTGTTATAAGACGTTGATAGAAATGAAATTATCATGATTTATAGTGATAAAGAACAAGGCACGCTGTTCGTAATTGAAGTAGGGATTATAATTTCAAATTGGCAAAGAAAATCTCAAAGGCCGGTAAGTGGCGAGGCCTGGCAATGAAATATTGGTACTTCGGATGCAGTATATGAGATTACTGTAAGTAAGTCGGCTGTTATTAAGTACAACATAACTATTGCTTAAAATTGCAGTTGCTATAACATTAGACATTTCCGCTTTATTCTATGCTTCTCAAATAGAAAGCGCACGCGTGGCTACGGCAACACGCCGAACTGCGTGTCACGTGTAAAATCGTCGTTTCGTTTTCCATCCAATTGGTTTCGCTTTGACTGTTTAACCCGTTCCATATCGCGCCCATTGAACATAGTTATCCCGTTAATGACAGTTTGCAACGCCGCTTTCGAATTCGCTTTTTTCCAACCAGGAGGTTATTTTTTAACGCGCTTTGATGTTTCGCGGTCGTAAAAGTGGAAAGAAAAAATGGCCGCCCGCTATGGATTGTTTAAAACGCCGCTTTAGAGACCTTACGCACCGCTCACGGACACACTGCGCCATTGGACGTGAAGGAAGAGAACCACATTTTTTTGTTTTCTAAGCAGTTAGATTTTTTCACGTCAGGCGGTAATTTTTGAATGCACTCTGAAGTTCCACGATCGTCAAAGTAGAAAGCAAAGATGGCTGCCTCCGGGAGAGGTGCGTGCACTTCGAAAGATCGCAGATGTCGCCATTCCTGTGGGTATGCGGCTGATTTTATTCATGGATCGAGCGGCAGCGAGTCTCAGGATGCTACCTATACGTCAAAATTTTTGCAAAAATGCAAAATTTTTGTAGGGGGATACCTCTTCAATAAAAATTTTTCATTTTTTCGGAGAGAGTGCCCATTAGACGGTAATACAATTTCCTTATCTCATAATTTTTGTTACATATATTTCTTAGTAGATACAAGCGTGTCTTGACAAATTTTGTTCAATTTTGTACCACAATCTTGATTCTGGCAATTTGTCGTTTTTATGACATATATCTCGTAAATAAAACTATTATGCATGAAAAGTGCATTCATTCTGCTTTTTGTTTATGCATTACGTAAAATATTTAGTGCAGCATTTTCTCCAGAAAAAAGATCTGGCGTAACCTACAAAATACACCTATTTTTCCCATGGTAGGTAAAGAGTAAAGTACCAAAGCAGTTGGACAGGAAACAATAAAAGCGCGCAGCTATTACCCCAGATATACTTAACACTTCGGAAAACATGAACCACAGGAACGTTGAATTGCTAGACAAGATACTTTGTCACAGTTACGGCAGCACTTGTCGTCTGTCTCCCACAAATGCCGGCGTATAATCGCTGCAGCACTCACCTATCACCGCTTTCAGCAAGCTTTCAGTGAATGACTACATCCTCATTGCAGATAAAAAATTCTGATAAAAATGCTCCATCGCGCTTTCCGCGTTGCCACTTCTTGATTAGACACTCTGACCGGTAAGCTTTCCATTGCATAAAAATTAGGTACCATGAAAATTGGTTCTTAGTCCATTTAATCTTCACCTTTAAGAGTTGAACGCAATAGCATTCAAAGATCCCTGACTGCTTCCCACGCTTCCCGGCAACTGCAGCTTATGTAACCATAATGTTTGCATGCAAACGCTGGAGGTGAACGATATGCACGAAGGCGAACTTTCTGGTTCTTTTTTTTTCATTCCACCCTCACGGCAGGCGCCACCGTTGCCGCGGAGGCGAGGGACCGAGCGGGGCGCGCCTCTCCTACTGGGCAGTAGCCGCGTGTCCTTTCCTGCGTCCCCTGTCCCGCTTAGCACGGCACCACAAAGTCTCACGAAAAATCAACTAGCGCAAACCATCACCCTCATAATAAGACGTCGAATGGCAGCTGGAAAAAGGGTTTGTGTTCGAGGTTCCGCGTAACAAACATATGTTTTCTCGTATATTCAAGTTACGATTCAACGCTACCATGTCTGCAGGTTGAGTGTAAGTCATACTTTACTCATTTTCTGACGCGGTCTAGTTTGAGAAATTGAATTATTTCAGTCACGCATATGCGCCAGCCGAAAGGCCTACTTGGTTCGGCATCATTTTTCTCACACATACAACGGCGCCGACGCCGGATTTTCTGTGACACGGGGCCCTTAACACTATCGCGTTAAAGTTCATCTGGCACGCAAAGGAAAATGGCAGTAAAAAGCTTACCGAGAGAAACGCGGAGTAGGTTCAAAGCTGTGCCCAGCACGATACTTCAACCAGACGCCTTCGCCATGGGCACACTGGAGCGTGTTGTCTACCCGTGCTTCCCTTCTTTCATGCTAGCGCCACGATCGCCCGGCTCCATTGCGCTCCGTTTCTGAGCGTAGCTACGTTAGTACAGTGTACTGTGAAACACCCACCGCTCCCAGGCTCATTCCGATACCGGTAATCGGGTGTCGGGATAAGACGAAGATTAGACGACGTTGCTGGCGTAAATGTTAGCATGATGAAACGCGGTGCAAATTTCAGCGCGTCAAGGATGAAATTCATCGGCTCAGAGAACGATGTACTGAGGGGGGGGGGCGGCATTTCGCGCACACATGCACAGCCGCGCTGCCGGCTCAGCCAGCTAAATCACAGCCTTCGAGATTTGTTTCTACTCGATGAGAGCAATGCTTCCTTTACTAGATTCCCGCAGCGTTGCTCGCTTTCCCATTGTAGCGGTGGTTCCCTTAGTTCAGCATAAATCCCGTGAGGCGGCGCCCGTTGCCCTTTCAACTTCCGGCGGATGTGGCAGCGGCGGCTGAATGATTCCGCCGGTGCGTTATATGCGCGGATGTATGTTAGCGAGCCTTATCGCGAGCCTCCGAGACGGTGACAGGTGCCATGGTAATTAATCTCAGAGGCCGCAGCACGTGTTCTAAGTTGCAGGCGTTCGCCATGAGAGGCACTCGTTGCCTTTTCGCGGAGACGAGAAAAGGGAGAGGGCACGGAACCGAGTATACCGAACAACGTGGCAGGCATCTCGTAAAGGAGGCATTGATGAGAGTCACCTCTGGAGAGTGGATTAGGGTGCCACTTATAGCCCGAACGAGGCGAAGTCGCATATTGACACGTGTACTTATCTTTATCGGGCGACCACGTTTGTCCGCCTAACAAATGTTATCGCGCAGCGCAGGACGCGCCTGCATTTAAAAGAAGTTTCTGGAATGTTATCGATGGTTCCGTACACTGTCTTACACCGCAACTTGTGTAATCTGATTGCATGTATGCGCGACGCGAATAGTGTAGAACTTTGTGGAAGACACGCGGGTCCCATCGGTTTATCTGGAACATTCGACGACTGATCTATAAAAGCCGACACGCTTGGCCCGCTGATCAGATTTTTCGACGATCGCCGACTGTGTTCGCCGCTCTCGTTGTGCTATAAGCCTATAAGTGTAGCCTGTTTTGTGGGCACAGGTTCGCCCAATAATATCTAGTTTTGCCTTTCACAGTATTGCTACTGTGTTCTTAACGTCACCACCACGTGACATCGGGTGGAGGTGCTTTACGTTCATGTACCGGACGCCCCCGACAAGCCGTAATCAAAGCCCGGAGCGCAAAGACAACACCAGCTGCCCCCGGAACATGGAATTCTACCAGAGAGGACCAAGAAGATCGTCAGAGTAGTTCGTCCAGAGACGACCAAGAAGACAGCCCCAATGGCAGCCAAAGCAGCCCCAATAGTTCTGCAGCAGCCCAGGGAGCCACCGACGTTCCGCGGTTCCACATTTGAGGACCCGGAAAGCTGGCTGGAGACGTATGAGAGGGTCGCTACGTTTAACAGGTGGAACAGCGATGACAAGCTGCGGCATGTTTATTTCGCACTGGAAGACGCCGCCAGGACCTGGTTCGAGAAGCCACCTTAACGACATGGGACCTGTTCTGAAGCGGCTTCTTACAAACGTTTACAAGCGCCGTGCGAAAAGAGCGAGTCCAAGCACTACTAGAAACCAGAGTGCAGCTGCCAAACGAGACGATCGCGATCTTCACGGAGGAGATGGCCCGTCTTTTCCGGCACGCCGACCCGGAAATGTCAGAGGAGAAAAAAGTCCGCTTCCTGATGCGGGGCGTCAAGCAAGAACTTTTCGCAGGACTTATTCGCAACCCGCCGAAGACCGTAGCTGAGTTTTCTGCTGAGGCATCGACGATCGAGAAAACTCTGGAGATGCGCACCCGGCAATATAACCGCCAAGGGCTCACGCCGTAGTACGCCATCCAAGGACTGGATTCCGACGACCTTCAGGAGACCATCAGGGCCATTGTGCGCGAAGAACTGCGCAAGGTCATGCCTTCGTCGCAGCCCCAAGCGGCTTCGATCGCCGACATCGTGAAAGAAGAGGTGCACCGATCGCTTGGAGTTCCCGAGCTGCAACCACAATTACCGCAGCCCCAGCCAGAAGCGATGACATACGCCGCCGTCGTACGCCGTCAAGGTCCCCCTCCGCGACCACGCCAGGGCCCTGCAATGACGCAATTCCGTCGTCCGCCGCCGCCGCCACCACGCCTACCCGTCGCCCAGCGCACCTACGCGAGGAAGACGGACATTTGGCGAGCCCCCAACCACCGCCCGCTCTGCTATCACTGCGGAGAAGCCGTAGAAGGCGTCATCGAAGGCGACCAACGTCTACTGCTAGACCGTGAAATTTGCGTCGCAAGAGGGATCGCTCGATTGCATGGAGGGAAAACTGAAGCGGTATCGCCGATGCCCATACCGGGAGATGGGACTGCGAGGTTTCGCAGTGAACGCTTCGCGCCCGCAGCAAGGTGAACGCCCTCGCCATATCGCCGACTACCTCGCCGCTACTCAGTGGAGCTCTCGACGACCGTCGCGTTCGCCATCACCAGGCCGCTACCTCTCTCCGCAGCGCCGACCATACACTGGCCCAGCCCGGGGCCGGTCAGCGAGCCCATATCCGGAAAACTAAAAGCAGCAACCGATGGAGGTGCGGTTGCTGTTCGTCGAACTGACGAAGATCCTCCGCCGCCGACGAAGACGACGAAGAAACCATCTCGACCACCTAATGACGACACGCAGCCGTCCCGACGTAGTCAGGAAGCCAAGACTACACCGACGAAAGACGACTTGACGACGCGACGTTCCAGCTTGAGTTCAACACGACGCAGCCGTGATCCGACGCCAAGACCCAACTGCAACGCCAGACAAAGAACCACCGACCTCGACGCACTTCTCGACGGCCACGCGGTCACTGCCTTAGTTGACACAGGGGCCGATTACTCCGTAATGAGTGGACACATCGCCGCCCAGTTGAAGAAGGTTAAGACTGCGTGGGAGGGCGCCCAAATTCGGACCGCTGGAGGACACCTCATTACGCCGACTGGAATCTGCACGGCAAGAATAACCGTTCATGACCGGACTTACCCTGCCACCTTCGTTATCCTCCAACAGTGTTCACGAGACGTCATTCTCGGCATGGACTTCCTGAACCAACACGGCGCAATCATAGACCTGAAGTCAAAATCGATAATGCTGTCGGAAGATCAAGCGATATCGCCGGATAGCTTTCGTAGTCACCACGCCTTGAGTGTTCTCGAAGATCAAGTGAGCATCCCGCCTCGCTCGAGCATTGTTATTTCGGTCGGCACCGAAACACCCGCTGACGTAGAAGGCGTCATCGAAGGCGACCAACGTCTACTGCTAGACCGTGAAATTTGCGTCGCAAGAGGGATCGCTCGACTGCATGGAGGGAAAACTGAAGTGTTGCTGACGAACTTCAGCCAGGAGTTCAAGCACATCAACAAGGGCACGACGATCGCGTACATCGAGGAAATTCTGGAAACCAGTAATGCGTTTGTCCTCTCGGATTCCGCCGCATCTACCCCGACGACGATGGTTTCCGAACCAGACTACGACATTAATCCGAGTCTCCCCGTGATTAAGCAACAGCAGCTCAGAAGTCTCCTCCAACGATACAAAGGCTGCTTTTCGACGTCATCGAGGATTCGACAAACACCAGTCGCCAAGCATCGCATAATCACCGAAGAGTGCGCTCGACCACTCCGCCAGAGCCCTTACCGAGTTTCGCCGCGAGAACGTGCAGCTATAAGAGAACAAGTCGACGAAATGCTGCGCAACGACATCATCCAGCCCTCGAAAAGCCCGTGGGCATCCCCTGTTGTCCTGGTAAAGAAAAAGGACGGAACCGTACGTTTCAGCGGCGATTATCGTCGCCTGAACAAGATCACGAAGAAGGACGTATAACCCCTCCCACGAATAGACGACGCATTGGATCGGCTCTGCAACGCTAAATACTTCTCGTCGATGGACCTCAAGTCTGGCTATTGGCAAATAGAAGTCGACGAAAGAGATCGCGAAAAGACGGTCTTCATCACCCCAGACGTCCTCTACGAGTTCAAGGTTATGCCATTCGGACTGTGCTCGGCGCCTGCAACGTTCCAGCGCGTCATGGACACGGTGTTAGCAGGATTGAAGTGGCAGACCTGTCTCGTTTATTTGGATGACGTCGTCGTCTTCGCCGAAAATTTCGACGATCACCTCAGGCGGCTTGCAACAGTACTAGATCAATCAAGTCGTCAGGGCTTACTCTTAAGCCGGAAAAATGCCGCCTCGCTTACGATGAGCTTCTGTTCCTAGGCCACGTAATCAACAAATCTGGTGTCCGTCCAGACCCGCAAAAGCCAGCTGCCATCGCACAGTTCCCGCAAACCATCAACATGAAGGCAGCGCGTAGATTCCTTGGCATGTGTGCCTACTACAGGCGTTTTGTCAAGGACTTTTCACGCATCGCCGAGCCGTTGATAGGTCTAACTAAATGTGATGTTGAGTTCAAGTGGGAAACGCCGCAGGCCGACGCATTTGAAGAACTCGAACGACGCATGGAGTCGCCGCCGGTACTTGCGCACTTAGACGAGTACGCCGGTACAGAATTCTATACTGACGCCAGTAGCCTAGGCCTCGGTGCCGTTCTAGTCCAGAGGAGAAACGGAGTCGAACAGGTGATAGCTTACGCTAGCCGGTCGCTGTCAAAAGCGGAAGGCAACTATTCTACGACCGAAAAGGAATGCCTCGCCATCGTTTGGGCTACAGCTAAATTTCGCCCTTATCTTTATGGCAGGCCATTCAAAGTCGTCAGCGACCATCACGCCTTGTGTTGGCTAGCGAATATAAAGGATCCTTCAGGACGACTGGCGCGGTGGAGCCTCAGACTACAAGAATACGACATCACTGTAACCTACAAGTCCGGACGAAAACACTCCGATGCCGATTGCCTATCACGCGCACCCATTGACCCGCCGCCGCAAAATGACGAGCATGACGACGCCTTCCTTGGAATGATAAGCGCGGAAGACTTCGCTGAACAGCAACGGGTAGACCCGGAGCTAGAAGGCCTCGTCGAATATTTGGAAGGGCACACCGAAGTTGGCCCCAGGGCATTTAAGCGCGGATTATCTTCCGTCACGCTTCAAAACAACCTACTCGTGAAGAAGAGCTTCTCACCAGTCCGCGCCAACTACCTTCTTGTTGTCCCGTCAGGACTTCGTCCAGAAGTATTGCACGCCCTACATGACGATCCGACCGCTGGACACCTCGGATTTTCCCGGACACTATTGAGGATACAAGAAAAGTATTATTGGCCGCGCCTGACCGCCGACGTCGCCCGTTATCTCAGAACATACCGAGACTGTCAGCGACGCAAGACACCGCCGGCAAGGCCAGCCGGATTACTACTGCCAATCGAGCCTCCTTGCCGACCATTCCAGCAGATCTGGATGGACTTGCTGGGTCCCTTTCCAACGTCAATAACCGGAAATAAGTGGATCGTCGTGGCGACGGACTACCTCACCCGCTTCGCTGAAACTAAAGCACTGCCGAAAGGTAGCGCAGCCGAATTGGCGAAATTCTTTGTCGAAAACATCCTGCTGCGACATGGCGCCCCAGAAGTCCTCATCACCGACAGAGGAACGGCCTTTACAGCGGAGCTCACGCAAGCCATCCTGAAATACAGTCAGACAAGGCACAGGAGGACAACGGCCTACCACCCGCAGACGAATGGTCTTACGGAGCGGCTGAATAAGATCCTCGCCGACATGCTAACGATGTACGTCGACGTCGAACACAAGACCTGGGATGCCGTCCTGCCGTACGTAACATTCGCTTACAACACGGCGGTGCAAGAAACAACACAGATCACGCCGTTCAAGCTGGTTTACGGCAGGAACCCGACGACGACGCTCGACGCCATGCTGCCGCACGTAACTAACGAGGAGAATCTTGACGTCGCTACCTATCTTAAGCGCCGAAGAAGCTGGACAGCTCGCCCGCCTACGGATCAAGAACCAGCAGCGTACCGACAGCCGACACTACAGCCTCGGACGACGCTTCGTCGAGTACGAGCCCGGCGACCGTGTTTGGGTATGGACACCGATACGCCGACGAGGACTCAGTGAGAAACTACTGCGACGCTATTTCGGAGCCTACAAGGTCATCCGACGTATTGGAGCACTGGACTATGATGTCGTGCCAGAAGGCATTTCGCATTCACAGCGGCGCCGCGCACGATCTGAAGTGGTCCACGTGATGCGCCTTAAACCCTTTTATGGACGCTGACGAACTTCCTTATTTTGTTGTTTGCTACGAGTGATTCTTTTTTTATTACTTTCGTTTGTTTGCAGCATCGGGTCGATGCTTTTTAAGAGGGGGGTAATGACATGTGTACTTATCTTTATCGGGCGACCACGTTTGGCCGCCTAACAAATGTTATCGCGCAGCTCAGGACGCGCCTGCATGTAAAAGAAGTTTCTGGAATGTTATCGGTGATTCCGTACAGTCTTACACCGCAACTTGTGTAATCTGATTGCATGTATGCGCGACGCGAATAATGTAGAACTTTGTGGAAGACACGTGGGTCCCATCGGTTAATCTGGAACATTCGACGACTGACCTATAAAAGCCGACGCGCTTGACCCGCTGATCAGATTTTTCGACGATCGCCGACTGTGTTCGCCGCTCTCGTTGTGGTATAAGTGTAGCCTGTTTTGTGGGCACAGGTTCGCCCAATAAAATCTAGTTTTGCCTTTCACAGTATTACTACTATGCTCTTAACGTCACCACCACGTGACAATATTTTCAGTAGCCCAAATATAGCCATGGAGCCAACTCACCCAAGTCGACGCCAAACATTTTTTTCTGTAGCCCAATTTGGCTATATATAGCCAAACCTGGCAACACTGAGCTGCCTCGGCGCGGCGCGCCGCATATCTTACAGCTCAGGCTGTGGTGGCGCCATCTGGTATCGTCAACACAAGCCGCCTTACCGGCGGCCGCTCCCTGAACCCACTAACCATATTCTAGAGCACTAGAGCACTGTGGTGTGGGGAACCGCGGTCGTCTTCCGCGGTCGCATCTCCCTCTCCCAGAGGGAATGAAGAGGTTCTTGGAAAGCAGGGACGGGCGATTCTTTCAGTCAGCATCGCCTCCCACCAGCGAGGACGGGGCGAGAAAGCGAAGAGGGACTTTCTTTACTGTCTATTTTTTCTTCGGCAGGTGTAACGCCGCCTGCTCGCAGGGGCTGTTAGGGTTGGCGTCTGGAACCACGTGCAGAGAAGAATTTCAACCGACCATCTCACCCCGCCTCGTCGAAATGAAGTGTGACTTCCTAATTCAACATGACCGTTTCGAGTGTCTGCAGGAATCCCCGCAGCGTACATGCCTCTTTTGAGTCTATATGTGTGTGTGGGTGCGCGAGTTTAGAGAGGCCCTTTCCTCGAATTGGACTTAGAGGAGAACTTCTACGAACCCGGAACGCGCAGAAGAGACGGACAGGCGTCTACAATTCCAGGAGGCGTGACGACCTCCTCTCTGCAGCAGGCTCGGTATAACCAAAGGAGGCGGGGCCCCCTTTCTGCGCCGGTCACGTGACGTCGACGGAAGCAAGACCCCGCCCACGATTGTAGAGAGCCTACTTAAGGGGCTCCGAAATGTACTTTTACACACTTGATGCTCTTCTCATTTTCTTTCATCAACCTTTGAATAAACCGTGCAAGTTTCGCACTAGAAATCGTCTCGCCCTTGCTTGGTCGCCATAGTCTACCGGATGCCTGCAGCCCGCCGACAACGCCACGCTACCCAATAAGTAACGTCAGTCGAGCTTCGATACGCAGGCGCCGCTACTACTCGGCAGCAGTACGATACGCTACCCTGGAGTACGCAACAGGGCGCAGGCGAGTTCGCGCCAAATGGCGCCGGGGCGCAGGCAGTAGCTTGAGTTTCCGCCAAATGCTAGCTCTGGATGCCAGCTCGTTCCGCGTCACTTGGTAGACTAGTTGGTGCATTTCTGTTATCATGGACTGCGCATATAAACGCAAACCACGCAAAAGTGTCATGGACAAGAACAGCGCAAGCCCTTTCCATGCAGTGGAGCCGCCGTATCTCGCCGTTCAAGATATGCGTACTCGTAAGTGGCATTTTAATTTCACGTTGTGTAATGCATGACTGTCTATTTAAAGTCAACAAAACTCGCCTTGTATTGCGTCAATGGTTTTGCAACGTATGATAAACTCCCTGTTTTTTTTGTTTATTTTTTCTGACAGGAAGAAAAAAAAAGAGGCTTTATATGAGAACGAATCAAGCGTTCGAGAGTTGGGACAGGGAAATGTGAGACGTACTTTCATATATATATATTTACAATATTATTTTTTCGTCTTTTAAGCGTGACGTATTTTTCTTAATTTTGCTCTAGGAGACACTGGAACGACACTGCTTAAATTGAAGCACAGTGTACGAATGACCTGCTACGCTCGGAACTGTTATCACCATTCTCGAAGAAATCAGTTAAGACGCTTGTCTGGTTGTCATTGCGGAAAAGTCGTAATTAATTAGAAGTTGCTTTCGTTCCTTCCCACAGATGAAAAAACAAAACTCTAAATACCCAGCACTCAGGGATATACTTCTGGTGCATTGCAGGTGAGAATGGATTGTGTGTGGCACTTCTCCGCATGTGGACTAGAGTAGATCTAGCAACATCAGGCAAGACACGTACGTGAAACCCTGCGGGCAGCACATATGTAAGTTGTTCCTCAATTTTTCTGTTGTTTCATTTTCGTAGTTTGGGTGTAATACTTTGTCACCGCGGACTCGACGTTATGTATACCTATACATTTGTCTCGTGGCAGTCTGCGTGCTATTTTGTTTGTGCAACAATGTGTTATATTCATTTACCGCCCTGCCTGGATGTTTTTTTCCCCTTTTTTGCATTGATATTCTGAGCCAAGTCAGTAAATCTATCCTTCCTGTCTTTATGTTTCCTTGGACGGTTCTAAAGCGTGAATCACGTGGAAGAAGTCGAACGTACAAATTTTCACTGAAAGTGCACAGTATATGTTCATTACATGCATGTGCAACGACAACATAATTATTTTCTGTGCGGCTGTGTCAGGATCGGGATTTCTTGAACACGACTGTGAAAAAAGTCCACTGTAAATCATCTGCATGGTTCACAGAGTTATTCATTACTATATTATTTATTTGTTCGTTTGTTTCAGTTTTTATTAGCACTGTAACTATACAAACTTTACTCCCGACGGTGACAGAGAAATGCCGGATGCTATACCGGTCAGAGCCAAGAACATGGGAACGGCTGAAAGAGCCTCCCGGGCAGTATGGGAAACTCTCACAGCAGACCAGCGCTGTCCTTTAGCGGTATCATACTATTTCATGGAACAAAGACTACTTGCAAATTGTTAACACTGCTGCGCAAAAAAAAGATTGTGTATTTTATGATTGCGAAATAAACACATAAAAAGAGAAAACATTGCGTTCACGTGTTTCTTTTGTTGCGTGTTGCGTATTTACACTAACGAGTACGGAGAATTAGAGGCGTTTAATTATCTTTCACTTGGGAATTATGCGCATATCGCGTATATTAATTGGCAGCGCGAGTTAAACGCCTCTAATAAACTGTAAATCGTTGACCTGAACACGCAGCAAAAAAGAAAAACCTGATGTGTTTTTTAATATAAAAGATAATTAAAAAAACATCCGCACCCGACCGATGGCCAACGGCAAACCGGTGCTCACGAAAAATTGGGCCGTAGTCGGCCCGCATGCAGTGTGCACTCGGCCACGTCGGCTACAGTGGTCGGGCCACTTGCCGATGGTCGGCGGACGTGAGGCCAGTGTCAATCCCCGATACCGGCCCTCCATCGGGCGCCGAGGTCGGGCCAACCGTTTTGCAGTCGGAGAGACGTCGGGCCGATATTGTAACGGGGACTTTCTGTTGCTTAGGCAGTCCTTTGTGAGCAGGTGCGAGTAAGAGCGGGCGTGAGAGAAAATCTTGGGGCTTTTGCTCCTTGAATATACGACCCCGACCAAGTGCGCTCCATTGAGCAGCCGTGATACGACTCTGCCTAGCCACTACGGAGGAGGTTCCTTAGCGCGTGCTGTATGCATTTGTCCCCTAGACATGACGACATTACGGAGTGCGGTTTGCGCTCCGCTGCTGGCTGCCTGCGCGGTGGGGCAGTGGACACGGACGCCCCATTTGGTGATCGCTATGTCTGAAGGGCCAAGGACCTCACTGGTGCTGTATAAGTCGCGGGTCGCTTGTTTTGTCTGAACGATAGGTTGGATTTTTTACAAGCACTGCTCCACCAGGGCACCCAAGGGGTAGCGGGGGGGATCAAAGCTGGATAGCAGGGCGCGGCCTGTGGGTTGGGACTGCAGAGACCGAAGTGTGCCAGGGCGTCTTCGTATGAAAAATTGGCACAGCTAATGTTATACACCCCTGGCACGTGCAGGCCTCGACGAGCCCCAACCCACAAAGCAGTCCGGGTTCAAGCTTTCATGTCCCCGTTGCGACTTTGGTGTCCGGGAGGCGCTGCGAGACATGTTGTTACAATTTACTAGTAGAAAACAAGATTGAATATAATTACGTTCAGCCGCCAATTTGTGTCACTAAAGCCCCAACCACACGCGGTGAATCGTGTGCGCCTGGCTACGCGTCGCGCGTCTGCGAGGCCGTGCGCGCCTGTCCGACGCGTCTAGAGAGGGCAGACGCGCAGGAATCGCGCGCGTCAAGTAGGTCTTGATCTTGGGCGTCATTTTGAGCGTACGCGACGGAAGTGGCAGCTTGTGCACCGACGTCACGTGGCCTGCATGTACACTTCCAGAGGTTAGGAAAAACATGTTGAAGTTTCAGAATCGTACCGAGGCGCCGGGAGTCGCTACTTGTTTCGCTGTGGTTTCGCGTCGCTGGAACACAAGTGCTATGGAGACGATAAACAACAAAACGCTGATCGTCTGCGTTGAGGCTCGGCCTGCGCTTTGGCAGGCGAAACACAAGCACCAGAAGAACAAGCACATGACGAGGTGCTCGTGGAGCGAGGTGTCGAAGATCGTCATGCCCGACGTTGCTGTAACAGGTTGCTGTTAAGCCCGACGTTGCCCGATGCCCGTCATGCCCGACGATGCTGCAACAGGCTCGGTGTTTTATACGGGCGTCATGCGGGAGCAGTTTTAATCGCGATCGAGCCCGAGCGGGACCGCATTTTGTGATCACGATTGCCTGTACTGCGCAATCTGCGTATAGCTGATCGCGATCCAGAAATTTGATCGCACTCGATCGCGATCGAAAGCCTGCGTGGAACCGGTATATGCTGTCTCTCTTAGCCGACTCTCCAATGTATAAAACCCGTTTCATCTGTGCAGATGACATTATCATAGCGCTACAGAAAAGGTGGAAGTCCTTGCGAGACAAATTTTGACGGGTTTTGAAGACGCTTCAGGGAGAGAAGAAGAGCGGCGCCGGGAAAGACGATGTTCAGGACGACGTCACCTGGCCGTTTTTCGACCAAATGATGCTCCTGCACGATACGATGGAGTATAGACCGTAAGTGATTTTAAAGTTTCCATCTTAGACGGCGCGTTAAAAATTAAATACGCGATGCTAGTGCTTTTACTTTACCACGTCGACCGGCGATGCTGTATGTCTATATTGTAGCTGGTAACGTGCCGCGTCGGTGGGAACTCAAAATCGCGCTTACATGAGCAAATCGACGCGTAGCATGCACTATAGTCAGCTTTGGCTCATTGGCGATAAAAGATTTGTGCGGCATCGCTACTCCGATTGTCGCATATTTCGTTAAATGTGATGCTATCAGGGGACACAGGAAGTACAAGGATATGTCTTTCTATATTTATTTAGTTAGTTTATTTATTCATTTGCTTGTTTATTTAGTTATTTATGTAGGTACCAATAAAGCCAGTTTAACTTTGCAGTGGGGAGCAGAACAATCAGAAATACAGGTACAAAATAACTAAAGTAGCACATAAAAACCTAGCATAATAAAGCAAAAGACAAAAGTGCAGAAAATATCACATGCAAACTAGTAGGTTAAATAAAAAGAAAAAGACTTGCCTGATGCACACACAAAAAAGAAAACATTGGCAATAGCCACCACATACCACAATATGCATGTGTAGTATTAGATGCAAGTGGTTTCCTTTGATTCTGTACACTGATCATAGAATGCAGTGTGCAAGTCAATAGGCAGCATTTATCTGAGTATTGAATATTGTTATATTCACGTTTGTTCACTGCAATGAACAGCTTTCATTTTGCGTTCTTTTTTTTTTGCTTGCCAGCTCTGTGCAAATCAGTGCTCCATCACAAACCCTCAAATTTTACCTAGATCACTCAAGGATTCATTCATTGCCCTCATGCTGTAGGAATAATAAATTCACCGATGTATTGACGGCATTGTCAGCTGTGTAATTGACAATACTGGTTTTTGTGTCTGCTTAGCACTGTTTTTACCTGTCACCTGGGATTATTCTGTGGATCCCATCGCTTTAAGCAAAGCTTTCACAATGTTTGTGGAGAGCGCTGTTCCTCCTTAGAAAACATTTGCAAGTAAAGACTAGATGATCCAGTTAGCCACGTTCTCACTGTGCGAAAAAATGATTGCTGGAAGTTTATGTGCCAACACCACAATTTGATTACATTGTTATATCCGGCATTTGTACTGTGTCCTGTACTGGTCACTCGTGCAATACTGTAGCCAGCAATCAGCTGGGATGGCAATGGTTCAACGACTGACTACCTTAATTTTAGCATGAGGCATTCAGTAAGAGCTATTTGCCAAGACAGCAGCAGCAGGGATGGGAACATTTAAAGAGGCAAAGAATTCATTGCTTTAAGGAACTTTCTGGAGGGGTTTGCTCACTAAAATCAGCTTCACTGGGCCAAAAAAAAACAACCTTCTACAAGGCAGATGGCAAGATGACAAACATGATTATACATAACTTCATAAATACAAACAATGAATGCAGTGACTGCTATATACAAAGCTTCGCACTGTGTTTAGATCTGCATTCAATTAAGAAAAGTAGTTTAGTATGACATGAAGTTTAAAAACCGATGAAAGGAAAACAAAGTTACAAGGCGAGAACATTTCAAGCAAAAAATGTAAACAGGAAAAAGCAATATGTTAAAGCAAGACATAGCAATACTATTACTCTATGTTTAGAGGGTACAAGCATAGGTCTTTCATTCTGACATTTATTAAATCGTTGTACTGATTAAGTGTAGTGGGATGCTTGATGTTAATTATTTCGAAACTGATACATTCCAGATATCATGCACTGCTTCGAGTACAAGGTATCACTAGGCATTAGGCACGCAGACATCATAATGAGTGCTTAAGTGCGTCTGAAGCAACAAAAAATACAAAAGCTACACTTCAGTGCATGCAAAAGATGTTCATTCTAGTTGTGTTCGCACGCCACTTTTGTCCCTACAAAACTGACTCAGAGTTTGGGCACTGCTCTCTGATGAAATGACACCTTAAAATAAATGTAGATGAGCTTGAGCAATTACATATTTTTGCCTTTACACCGGCACATTATTTGCACATTCAGAATATGTGCAAACCTTATTACGCTCACATGCAGGACATCCGGCAACGTTCCACCAGTGCCCCCTTCAAGTGAGGAGGGAAATGCTGCGGACATCCTAACGAAGATGTGCCAGTTTTCCAATCTGGCAACGCTTCAAGCGCCGCCACCATCAGGTGAAGAATCACAAGCGGAAGCAGCGACACTGCCTACGGCGTCGCACGAGTCTGCAGAATCACAGGAGATTTTGGAACAACTTGATTCACCGCTGCTTGAAGAAGTGCTGTATATTCCAGAGGCTTCAAAGGCACACCATAGCAGGCTGCAATCACAAGCATCGCTGGCTTCAGCAGGCAGTGTTCAGCAGGCAGAGCTAGGGACGTTGGGAAGTGTTGCATCTGAAGCGACAACATCAAGAGGGGGGAAAAGGAAAAAGAAAGATGAGGGTCAATTTATATTACAGGAATTAGGCAATGTTACAACTGCAATAAAAAGATACAAATCACAGGATGACCTTGAGGGTTTTGAGGTGTCTCTGCTCAAAAACATGTGAGAGGTCAGTGAGGACAAGCATCTTGACATGAAAATTCAACTGATACAACTAGTAAAGAAATGCAAGGATTAGTTTTTTTAAAGGTATGCCTTTTTTGTAATAAATCCAAGAGACAATGAAAGAAAGGAAATCATTGAAGAACTTAATTGCGTTATATTGAGATGTAGAAATAAGGAGGAAAAGGGAAATGAAAGTGGATGAAAAGATTACATCCAATTGGTGGGAGACAAACCCACAACCTTGCATTGCTCTACCAATGGTGCTGCTGCAATGGCTTTCTTGAGCAGATATGTGCACGTACTAGATCTCGCTCTGGTAGTGCTAGCCAGCGCTACTCATACAACAACACTCCCAGAGGCTAATCTAGTACACATAAACACCCTATGAAATTGATGGAGGTATAGCCTCTACTGTAGCTCAATTGGTTTTGGGTTTAGCTTCCACCAGTGGCAAGTTATCTTTTTGTCCACTTTCATTTCCCTTCTCCTTGTAACGTTGAGATTACAAATAAAATGACAGGTATTTTCCTCTATGCTTTACTATGTTTCCTTGTCTGTTGGTTTCATGTCAAAGCCACTTAGTTATTCTTTTTGTTCATTTTATATTGTGTTGTACCTGCATTTTCGTGCATAGTTATTCAAGAACTTCATAGAGTTGATAGCACTGGCTTGCAACTAAAGGTCTGTTGTTGCAAGACAAGTGTTTATCTCTTTGATGTGTCCATACTCATTGAACCTGTCTTGCAGCAAAGAACCTTTTTGAGTTCACCATCTGTGCATGCCTGAGTTTGTTCATGCATCTACTGGGGTGCCTGTACAAGCCTGTAAAGAAAAAAGAATGTAATGGACCTTTAACCAGTCCCAATCGGAAATTTATATGCTGCAAGTTGTGAAGCGTTCTCTTGAGGACATTCTAACACCGCAAGCATTTTTCAAATTCTTTTATTTGTTAGAGGAGATAGCACAAAGTGAAATGTTTTTCCACCATCTAGCCAGGAAGCGATGCTCACTGCCAAAACAGACAGCACCTGCCGTGGTTGCTCAGTGGCTATGGTGTTGGGCTGCTGAGCACGAAGTCGCGGGATCGAATCCCGGCCACGGCGGCCGCATTTCGATGGGGCGAATTGCGAAAACCCCCGTGTGCTTAGATTTAGGTGCACGTTAAAGAACCCCAGGTGGTCGAAATTTCCGGAGTCCTCCACTACAGCGTGCCTCATAATCAGAAAGTGGTTTTGGCACGTAAAACCCCATAGTTTTTTTTTATCATAGACAGCCTCCCATTCTGCCACTACTAGCATCCACAAGCCCTGCGTCCTTTTTCTTCTTTTTTTTCCTTTTTTTGTTACATGACACTTCCAGAGTTGGTTTTCTACGTTCTGCATTGGATGTTTCGCCAAAGTTGTTGACAGTAATCAGTGACATTGATGGCAGTGGACAAATGAGGCATTTGTACGTATGACCCTTCTCTGGCAGGAAGCAGGGCTACCTGAGAGAAACCGTGAACAGCTTGCGAGGTGTAAAAGTTTTTAACTTAAATAAAATGTTAGAAATATCTGCTGCTGTTGTGCTGTGCAGCAGTTAAATACTTTGAAGACTAGATCTTCAACATGCGACTTACACACCATCGCTTGTCTGTTTACAATGTTGAAACTGGGTGTGGGAGTACTCAAAGAATAGCATGTACCAGTTTGTTAATGCCCAATTTTGATGTATGCTGCAATTGATGTTTTTTTCTCGAATTTTGTTCCTACAGTTTATACAATTTTACATTGTAATTGTGCATTTATTGTTTGTATTTACCTGTTTGAATGTTAGTCTTTCATAAGCTAAATACATAATTGTTTACCACCAAATACTGAAGCAATGTTTCGGCATTAAAACACATAGTAACAATATGTATAGGAAAAGTATGAATGCTGCTGCTGGTATCTAGTGAAAGAAGTAAACGTATATATGCTTGCCATCGTTGCTTGCATGACTTACATCACTGGAGCGGAAGTAGCCGTAGGTCATGGAGATGCTTCACGGCTGCTTATTTTGACACACCAGGTTGGTGCCACTGCCAGGGGACCTCACCAGCACTGCTGCAGAAGTATGCCATTGGAAGATTCCTGGCATGTGCAGCCTTAGCTTCAAAGTTTCTGGCACGTGTCGTATGAAGTGGAAAGTAGCTCTGCTCTGAGCCATCCCTTGGCATGCCTTGCCGCCAGTGACCCGGCTCAACATTTCCAAAACTGTCCTCCCTGTCTGTGAAATGATGCACATCAGCATTCAGGATGGTCAGGAAGTTGTGCAGGATGCATGCTGCTTTGATGACGAAGTCAACATTCTCAGGCTTCAAAGAGATGGTTCGGAGGAGTATACGCCACCGGGCTGCCGTGATCCGAAAGGCATTTTCCACGCACCTCCTGTAAAAAAAAATTGGAAAATCATTGATTTTTATTCAGAGTGATGCAATGTAATGCCTTCCTTTAAACAAGAAAAAGTGCAGAAGGCTTGGAAGCTCTTGCTGGTACATGCGTTCGGACAGCATAATACCTTGGGATAGGATTAAAAAAGATAAGACAACGCGAATGATGCTTCCTGTGTAGTCATCTGCAATTTTTTTCTTTTTCCCTGTTCCCAAGTATTCGAGAAAAGTCACCGATGTGAAGTGTGAAAGGTAAACTAACAAGGAATGGTTATTCCACAAGCCGTCACACTGAGCACCAGCTATTAATGAGCCATGAATTATTCGTTAAGGATTTCTTTTATGGGGATACCGCCACTGTCCATTACAGCTGTGTACCGAGACAACACCAGCTTCCATGAGCAATTTTCTGGATACACAGCTGTATTTGTGGACCCACTGCATGTTATACAACACGACACTTAATGGTGAAATGATCTGATTGTGCAAACTCGTGACACAAAGTTCAATAAAGACTTCTTGAGCAATCGTATTAAGAGATGTGTACTTTTTATAGATTTTCAGTACCAATGTTCATAGATGGAAGTGGCTAACTTATGGTGAACTCGACATAATTTTTTATCCATTTAATTTTCATTTTAGAATTGAACCACGCGCTGGCTACAAATCCTTTACCATCTCAGTTTTATCATACCGTGCTCGGCTCTGCCGATAGTTGAACACTCTTCGTGCATCGTTGAGCTGCTTTGTCGGAAACGGGCGCATAAAATCGGTGCGCAGCTGGAATGCCACGTCCTCAATGAAAGTGAAAGGCGCAATGGTGCCTGTTGTTCCTGGAAGTCGAGCACAGGCAGGCACAGAGAGGCGTTTTTGTTGGAGGGCTCTTCCAAATGTGGAGTTCTGGAAGATACCGCCATCACCATGGCGGCCTTCTGCTCCAACATCTATCAGTATGTGCTTGTAGTTGCTGTCGACAACAGCCATGAGTACAACTGAAAAGGAGCCCTGAAATTGGCATTCAAGAATTACACCAGAGGCACAAGTACGCCTATCGTAATTCAAGGGTGACAGGTAGCTAATAAGCAAAGCGAAAGAGTATATTTATAACTATTAGGTGCATCCACTACATTGGTTTACACACAAAGGTTACATGCGATGAGGATAACTGAGGGGCAGCAGTTGTATTGCAGTCTCGCGAGCTCTGGCGACATGCATTTTCTGTACTGAAACCAAATTGTAGAGTTGGCAAATACAAAAGTGCCTGCATTTGTTTATATAAATATGTAAAACAGCAACACAGTGTGTGTAGTACTGCTTGGATAAATGCAAGCTTTCAATAAAGAAAACTATGAATGAAAGCATTAAAATTGGCATCAAGTAGTTGGCAGCAACTGTGAATCCAATCACACTAGCATAATTATTTCAGTGGTGTTCGCACACCTTACACATGCATAAATTTACCTTGTAGTTGTAGTACAAGCTGCCAGAATTCCGAGGAGCAACTATGCCAACATGCTTTCCATCAACTGCTCCCAAGCAGTTTGGGAACTGCCACTGCGCGGCGAAACCATCGGCAATCTGTGCCCACTCATACGCGCTTGGTGCCTGGAAATACCCCAAACAACAAGTACTGCTCCTGTGATTTCCTAATACAAAAGGAACAGTGGAAATTCAGTTGTGATTGTGCAATGTGTGTGATTTGTCTCTTTTATGTACTCCAAATTTGTAAAAAGAAGATCAATATAATTCACAATGAAGTAATTGCTATCATTGTAGTGTCAAGACTGGCTGCCTCTAGATAATTAATAATTTGTAGAGGTTGGCGAACATTCGAAGTTTCAGATATGATAGAAATTGCGCAGTAGCTATTCGTATTTGAAAATTAACTATTTGGTGTGTATTTTGAAGTATGAAAACTAAATAAATATTTCGCAATAATGAACTGTTACAGTTTCGTTACTGTTCTTCGTCTGCTAAACAAAGTGTTGTGTGGCAGAATTTTCAAAATTGAAACAACAGCAAAAGTTTTCGAAGTAATGCAGAAACAAATTGGCTAATGCAGGCTTTGTTTTTGGTTTTGCAGCTGAAGCCTACGTGACAACCTGTGATTTATGCTTGTAGACTGTCATTTAGTCTTTTTTGGCAGCATAGTTATGCGTCCAGTTCTATCTTTTACACTACCATAAGCGATGTTTTTTGGAAAGGGCCCTATTACACATGTCTACAGCACACAATTCCTCCAGCAGCTTCTTTTTTCCACAACTTCTGATATTTTTTAGGCAACCATTTATTCGGTACTTCTGCAAAGCCAGTCATACCGCAGCCATTCATTCCTAGAAATCTTGTTTCCAACCAGGCCCTCAAATTTTCAGACTATTTGTGCAGTTTTCTCAATGACAATCGTTTTTGAAATTGATCCTAATTAACCCTGGTAGCCGTCTTCATTTCATTAGTCAGTATGAGTATGGCCTCTAGTAATATCAAAGCAAATATTGCTGTTGTAAATATATGAGTCTCCATTTAACTAATCAATATTCGATTGACATCCAACAAAGTTGATATTCGCCTACCTCTAAAAATTTGTGCATGTAATATGCATAATTAAGAGTTAAGATTATATGTATGTTGTCATCGGAACAAAGTAGAAACGTATGAAGACTGATAAAATAAGCGCCAAGTTTACATGCACAGCAGTATCTTAACATGTGTACCTGCAATGTCCCTCATAGCTGTGTGACATTACCTTCATGTAGTGGTCTTTCAGCTTTGCCCAGATTGCTCGACAGGCCACATGAGTCTAGCCGTCTCAATCCCCACACGATAAGCCAAGGTAACTTCTTTTATGTCGTGCCCGGATGCCAAGTAGCTGGAATGCAAGTTGGAAAAAAAAATTAGTACCCATTTCTCAGTTGTTGTTCGCACGTTAAGAAGACATGACTTTTCTTGACAATGATTTTCATGGTTATGGAGGCACTCTTTAAGTGTCATATGATCAACATTTAATTTGCGCAGGTTAACTACCACCTGCATGTTTTACAAGTTGTGCAAAGTCAAAAGCACTGAGGCAGCTTTTGTGTGATGCCATTTGATGGCAAAGTTTTACAATTCAGTTAGCTCATAACTGCTACACTGGTGATGCACTAAGTGCGCACTTTTAATCGCTGTGATATATATATATATATATATATAAATAAGTGTTTCTTTTTTCACACGCATTGTCAGTTGCTTCGCTCTTTATTTTGTCTTGCTTCAATGTTTTGTGACCCCTCCCTGCTTTGGCTGCCAAAAGGCAGCTGGCAATATTATGTAAATAAACAAAATAACTCATACTTTAAATGACAAAGAAATGATGTTTACTCTTTAGGCCGCACATTTTGTATTCCTTCAATCGCATATTATTTTTGCAGGGGCAACTAGCCTTTACAAACCTCAATGCTACAGCAAGTCGTTCTCCAGGCTCCAGGGGTTCTCGAATGTGGGGCTGCCGTGTGAAGTCCTCTGCTACAAAGGCGAAGAGCTTGTCAAAGAGCTGCGGCGTCATGCGGAAAAACTTATAGAAAAATTTATGGTCACCCTGACACATCCGCTGCATCTGTAAAAAAAGGTGCATTATTACCTGACAGAAGGCCCGTGCCCTACCCACCTACACACGCAAGTATCAGGAGCTGTACACTTTTAATTGACACACATGGATAGCCACTAGTCATGATTAACTTCACCCCTGCATTGTTTATATGCTCGAATATAAACAGTTTGTCGGCAAACGGGACAACCAGTAAATGTTAGATTAAACAAAAATTGTGCGGCCACTACCAAGAAACTTGCGAAAGCAGTGGCATAGCCCTTTAACCTGCCAGGTCACAATTTAATTACATTACACTTCATATTCTACAGTCACACTTCCTAGAGGCAGGAAATATAAGAAATAATATCTCATCCACAAGTTTAATATTTAACCAACAAGTATAATGTTTCAAAAGGTGCTGTTGAATCCATGTGCTATACTAATGGCACAAATAATACTAGCAGTCCTTAACTTTTCTGTAGGGGTGCGCAAATACCGAATAGTAGATTTAGAACTGAATATCCATTCAAATGAAGAAAAAAAGAGGGTGGATATCGAATAAAACATCAAATAGCAGAAAATTTATTACAAAACCTAATCCTTACAAATTTTGTGCAAGAAAGGAGGGTGCTATACAAGCTCTCTATATAGTATGGTCTGCTCTTAATGAAGGGAGCTCCAAATTAGGATTCCAGCACTGGCTACACCTTAGTTC
This sequence comes from Dermacentor variabilis, assembly GCF_050947875.1. Classification (NCBI taxonomy): domain Eukaryota; kingdom Metazoa; phylum Arthropoda; class Arachnida; order Ixodida; family Ixodidae; genus Dermacentor; species Dermacentor variabilis. The sequence continues at coordinate 228,937,387 of NC_134570.1, forward strand.
TAGCATATGAATGTCTGGAAAATACATTTAATAATAGACTGTCTGTTGAATAGAATCAAGTGCTTCTCCCCTTCTGAAGCTGAAGAATTAGTGAAGGCATGTGCTACTGCATACGCCTACAAGGGTTAGAGAACTGTTAAAGCGGCGTAAAGTATCGTCACCGCGTATCTAATACACGATCTGCATGCTAATCAGCCCGACCTTCGCCCATACTTTCGCGCTTTCCGAAATACGCCATGCTCTTGTCGTGCCCTCTGTTCGCGTACGTTGCGTTATCGCTTCCATCTGTCCTGTCAACCTGGGCGAACCTTGTACCGACCACGCGGTGCCGTTCTCGAAATAGTGGCGTTCGCGCGCTGTGTGCGAGATCCCCGCATAACTATTTTAACATATTCACTTGTGTTTCCTATGCGCGCATTAAAAAACGCTGGTAAGGAAAGTAACTGCTGCCCTGAGGAAGACAAGACACCATGTCCTAACGTTGGCTCCTTGTTCTACCACTGTCGATAATCGAAAGGAAAGCGGTTACTCACAGCCGTGTAGTAAAGTCCTTCTTTACGCCGTTGAAAGACGGGCCGGACCCACCAACGTCGCTGCAGACGCTTTCTGCGCTCCCGCCGCCTTTGCAAAAGCAGCAGCAGCGAAAGCTTCTGTGCAAGAAGCAGAAGCTTCAGTCTTATGTCGTACATCGCGGACAGAGAACCCTGAAGCTGGCGAAGCAGGCGGATAAGAAAAATCTCGACAGCAACGTCGTGCGGGGTCGCGCGCAGATTGTCAACTGCAGTCGCGGACTCGCGCAAGGTAAATATACCTGGTAGCGAAGCTTCCATAGGAGCCCATACGTTCAAGACATGGCGGTCCATCGGCGGTTCATGGGGCTTAGCGCCATCTGTATGTGGTGGGAACACTTCCGGCGGAAGAAAAAATAATGTGACGCCATGTCCGTTAAAAGCAGAACTGACGTCATTTTGTTTTCGAAGGCGCGAAATTTGTTTTGTTGTCCTTCCTTTGGAGCTATATATTCAAATGCCCCGCCATTCGACTTGATGGGCGTTTCGAGCTTTCAGCATGGAAAGCGATGCAGGAAGAGGCCAGCCGTACGGTTGTCGAAATCGCATCCCTACACAGAACATACTTTCTTTGGACGAAAGCTTTAGGTGTAGAGTGCTGATCCTATTGTCGGACGCCAAGCCCGTCGGCCAGCGCAGTCTCACGAAAACAACTACACAATTATCTGGCGGTCGTAACCCACTCCTTTTAACTGAACAGATTAAGAAGCGATGAAGCTACCCGCGTCACCAAATTCAGACAAACTTCGACAAGCAAGAAAGCACAAACTGTGAGGGGGGCGTATTTCAACAGGTGAACTTTACGAGTGCGCCTTTCCGCCCATTTCAAGACGTGCATTGCATTGCGAGTGATAGTGGCGTCAACGCCCCCTGTAGCGATGGGCGCTGAAAAGAAATGCATTTATTAATAATAATAAAATTAAACTTGTATTTTCTTAACTCGTCACGAATATATAAAAATGACTAGGAATTTTATTTTCGTTGAATGAATCTAACTGTGTCTCTTTTGAATTAAAAAACGCGTTTTTCTTTCCCAATGTTTGTTCCCTCCAAACATAGTCGCGCTTCAATCGCTGCTCCCATAACCCCCCATGCTGATGTCGGTGACAATCTGTACTGAACCGCTTTTCGCCCGAAGCTTCGCGACCTATTTGAATCGACCTTGACTCGCGGGCGAGCAGACGCTATCATGTGCTATCGCGCGTGCGGATCGGCAGTGGTGATGTTGATCATTGATGTAGCTTTGCTTACCGTAACGATGTGTAGATAAAACGGCGTACATTTCTCAACTCAAAAACAATGTTGTAGCTCTAACATCGATAAATTAAATAGAAAGATTAGTCATAATGAAATTGAGAATAAACTTTTCTCAAACCCAAACACAAACGTTTCCGCCGACGCTGGCCTGTCAGCCCTGTGCTCCGCGCAGTGAGACGCGCACAAGTGCGCGTATTGTGTGGCTGGTCGCCCTTCCCTTCATCACCCGCGTACGCGCTCGCAGACGCGGACGCGTATCCCGTGCTACGTGTGGTTGGGCCTTAAGTTCAGCGCTACGACGCCCCGCGACTTCTGCAACACCAGTCAGAACTTTGCCTCTGAAGGTATATGGGACAGACTTTCTCGCGCCTGCGGCGCTGGTGCTGAGTCACCGGCAGCCTTTCAGCCACCTGCGTTCAACCGCGGTTGCTAAGGCACTCTGCCTTCTAGATATTCAATATATGCGGGCCGGGTCTACTACTACGGTCGCTGTATACTGCTCCCACAGAAATATTTGCGATGTTATTTACATCGCCGTCAGGCGCGAGAAAGCGATCGCCCCGACTGACTTAGCACGAATGCCGCAGGTGCGAGACAGTCTGTCGGGCACCAGTGCCCGCTGCTATTTACCGCGCCGGCAGCGAGCGTGCGAGCGTGAACTCGACCACACTCCGCAACGCCGGCACGCCTAGGCACAAACGCCAAGAAACCTCCTCCGTAGGGCCAAAAGCTCCCAAATTTTCTCTCTCGCGCTCGCTCTTACTCGCGCCTGCGCACAAACGGCTGGCGATCCCTCAAATGAACGTCTCGTTATGAGCGGGCGTCTGTTAGCGAGCGTTATCGCGGGCCTCAGAGACAGTGACAGATACTATGGTAAGCTCAGAGGCGGCAGCACGTGATCTAAGTTGCAGGCGTTCGCCATAAGAGGCGCCAGTTGCCTTTTCATGGATTTTGGTTTTGATTTTGTGGCGAATGGACGTGCTATGCGGGGCTCCGTGGCGGCGACGAAATTATAAGTTGTTGTGCATGCTTTGAGCTTGGTTCTGTTTTTGATTTGCTGTTTTTTGCCTTTAAATAGTAATTGAGAGGTATTTCTTCTTCTTTCTTTTTTGACTCTCGTATTTCGGGTGTGGAGAGCTTCGCGGGTCCGCGAAGCTCTCCACATCCCCGTAAGGAGCCTGGTGGTGGTCGTGTGCTGACGATGCCCTCTCGGTGAGCGCATATTTCCCCCCTCATCTTTTAAGAGATTCAATACATACAAGCATTTGTCTCGCGAACCAGATTTATTTCAAGGGAATTTTCCACGTCTCAATTATTTCTCTCGTCGTATTCGAGTGCTCATTGCCGTGTTGTAGTTTGTTAACGAAGCTTCCCCTCAAGTCTAAATATTGTAAGGCAGTTTGTCGTGTGCGTATCATGGCCACGCATGCTTATATCGACTTTCCGTTTCTCTACCACGGTTGCGCTTTAAAACCACGGCGCTGCAAGTTTGCTTTCCTTTCCTTCCCTCTTCTCCGCCCTTAAACTGGCTCTCTTAACTACTACACGCAGAGACAAAGAAACAGCACGCGCATGCGATCGCATAGATGAGATGAATACATATATATAGAAAAGCATCAGTCATAGCTCTCGAAGTATAATATAATATAATATAGAATAGCTCTCGAAGATAGCTATTCCGGCGGCTAGCTTCCCACGCTATGCGTGCCGTCCTCGCACCTGTTAAAGCTTTTCCTAGACGCTAGAGCTATACTATTCCTACGCAACCTTGAGCGATCGGAAAGCGCGTTTTCCACGCCTGGCCGGCGGAGAGGGGAGGCTTCGTTCCGGCCGCGAAGCTCTCCACATCCCCGTAAGGAGCCTGGTGGTGGTCTCGTGCTGACGATGCCCTCTCGGTGAGCGCATATTTCCCCCCTCATCTTTTAAGAGATTCAATACATACAAGCATTTGTCTCGCAAACCAGATTTATTTCAAGGGAATTTTCGACGTCTCAATTATTTCTCTCGTCGTATTCGAGTGCTCATTGCCGTGTTGTAGTTTGTTAACGAAGCTTCCCCTCAAGTCTAAATATTGTAAGGCAGTTTGTCGTGTGCGTATCATGGCCACGCATGCTTATATCGCCTTTCCGTTTCTCTACCACGGTTGCGCCTTAAAACCACGGCGCTGCAAGTTTGCTTTCTTTTCCTTCCCTCTTCTCCGCCCTTAAACTGGCTCTCTTAACTACTACACGCAGAGGCAAGAAACAGCGCGCGCTTTAGATCCTATAGATGAGATGAATATTTACAATTATTATTAGGGTTATAATTATATTCGAGTGCTGATTGCCGTGTTATAGTTTGTTAACGAAGCTTCCCCTCAAGTCTAAATATTGTAACGCAGTTTTCCTAGTCTCTAAAGCCGCTCGAGTTCACGCTGCTCCTCTGGCGGCCATTTTTCCAAGAAATTATGCCTTCCACCTTCCAAAATCGACTGTCGCGGACAACACCAGCCCCTTTCCACATAAGTATGAGGCTCGGAGCAGGAGCTATAGCGCTTGAATGTAACCGCTGGCTTGACGAACCAACCGACTGAGCTACCTTTCCGAGCAACACTGAAGGATCACGAGTTCAAATCACAAGTTATGTTCCTTTTTTTTCCCTTTCTTTTTTTTTATGTCTTTTCCTTCATTTTATCACTGTACGGAAACCCTCCTAAAAGAAAAAATTATATATCCTCAATTATGTGTGGCCACACATGTGCAGGTCATAAATACCAGGTTCTCTAGCCGAGTGCCATCCATGCGGTATAACCGAGCTCAGATTGGCCCACCTTGACTGATCAAATTGGGCACCACTGTAGGTTAAATGAGGCGTACAACTCCTGCGGGACCCGCCGTGGCTGCTCAGTGGTCATGGTGTTAGACTGCTGAGCACGAGGTCGCGGGATTGGACCCCGGCCACGGCGGCCGCATTTCGATGGAAGCGAAATGCGAAAACACCCGTGTACTTACAATTTGGTGCACGTTAAAGAACCCCAGGTGGTCGAAATTTTCGGAGTCCTCCACTAAGGCGTGCATAATCAGAAAGTGGTTTTGTCACGCAAAACCCCATTCTGCAATTTTTAATTTAACTCCTGCGGGGACGGTAGAGTATCCGTCTCCAGTGCAAAAGGACCGTGATTCAAATCCCGGTGCAGCGCAATTCTCCACCGGAAAATACAAAAAAAAAACGTGTGTTGAGAAAATTGCACAAACAGGCCTGGAGTGCGGCCTGATCCCGGTGACCAGAACCGGTAACGCACTCTCTCACCAGAGCAGGATTGGCCACCCTGGTGCAGTACTGGGCCACAACCTCCTATATGAATACAACAATCAAACCCCGGCCCTCAGTCCCCAGCAGCCGCGAAGCAACTGACCACGGCGGCGGTCAGATCTGTGACTCTGCAGATGGTGCTAAGAATACCTGGCTCCGGACAGGCTGCCATTGGAATCTGAACCTGGCAACGTTTAACGTTAGAACGCTATCTAGCGAGGCGAGTCTAGCAGTGTTATTGGAGGAATTAGAGGGTAGTAAATGGGATATAATAGGGCTCAGTGAGGTTAGGAGGACAAAAGAAGCATATACAGTGCTAAAAAGCGGGCATGTACTGTGTTACCGGGGCTTAGCAGAGAGACGAGAACTAGGAGTCGGATTCCTGATTAATAAGGAAATAGCTGGTAACATACAGGAATTCTATAGCATTAACGAGAGGGTGGCAGGTCTTGTTGTGAAGCTTAATAAGAGGTACAAATTGAAGGTGGTACAAGTCTATGCCCCTACATGCAGTCATGATGACCAGGAAGTCGAAAGCTTTTATGAAGACGTGGAATCGGCGATGGGTAAAGTCAAAACAAAATACACTATACTGATGGGCGACTTCAATGCCAGGGTAGGCAAGAAGCAGGCTGGAGACAAGTCAGTGGGGGAATATGGCATAGGCTCTAGGAATAGCAGAGGAGAATTATTAGTAGAGTTTGCAGAACAGAATAATATGCGGATAATGAACACCTTTTTCCGCAAGCGGGTTAGTCGAAAGTGGACGTGGAGGAGCCCGAATGGTGAGACTAGAAATGAAATCGACTTCATACTCTGCGCGAACCCTGGCATCATACAAGATGTAGACGTGCTCGGCAAGGTACGCTGCAGTGACCATCGAATGGTAAGAACTCGAATTAGCCTAGACTTGAGGAGGGAACGGAAGAAACTGGTACACAAGAAGCCAATCAATGAGTTAGCGGTAAGAGGGAAACTAGAGGAATTCCGGATCAAGCTACAGAACAGGTACTCGGCTTTAACTCAGGAAGAGGACCTTAGTGTTGCAGCAATGCACGACAATCTCATGGGCATCATTAAGGAGTGCGCAATAGAAGTCGGTGGTAACGCCGTTATACAGCAAACCAGTAAGCTATCGCAGGAGACGAAAGATCTGATCAAGAAACGCCAATGTATGAAAGCCTCTAACCCTACAGCTAGAATAGAACTGGCAGAACTTTCTAAGTTAATCAACAAGCGTAAGACAGCGGACATCAGAAACTATAATATGGATAGAATTGAACAGGCTGTCAGGAACGGAGGAAGCCTAAAAACAGTGAAGAAGAAACTAGGAATAGGCAAGAATCAGACGTGTGCGTTAAGAGACAAAGGCGGCAATATCGTTACCAATATGGATGAGATAGTTCAAGTGGCTGAGGAGTTCTATAGAGATTTATACAGTACCAGTGGCACCCACGACGATAGTGGAAGAGAGAATAGCCTAGAGGAATTCGAAATCCCACAGGTAACGCCAGAAGAAGTAAAGAAAGCCTTAGGAGCTATGCAAAGGGGGAAGGCAGCTGGGGAGGATCAGGTAACAGCAGATTTGTTGAAGGATGGTGGTCAGATTGTTCTAGAGAAACTGGCCACCCTGTACACGCAATGCCTCATAACCTCGAGCGTACCGGAATCTTGGAAGAACGCTAACATAATCCTAATCCATAAGAAAGGGGACGCCAAAGACTTGAAAAATTATCGACCGATCAGCTTACTGTCCGTTGCCTACAAAGTATTTACTAAGGTAATCGCAAATAGAATCAGGAACACCTTAGACTTCTGTCAACCAAAGGACCAGGCAGGATTCCGTAAAGGCTACTCAACAATAGACCATATTCACACTGTCAATCAAGTGATAGAGAAATGTGCAGAATATAACCAACCCTTATATATAGCTTTCATTGATTACGAGAAAGCGTTTGATTCAGTCGAAACCTCAGCAGTCATGGAGGCATCACGGAATCAGGGTGTAGAGTAGCCATATGTAAAAATACTGGAAGATATCTATAGCGGCTCCACAGCCACCGTAGTCCTCCACAAAGAAAGTAACAAAATCCCTATAAAGAAAGGCGTCAGACAGGGAGATACGATATCTCCAATGCTATTCACAGCATGTTTACAGGAGGTATTCAGAGGCCTGGAGTGGGAAGAATTGGGGATAAAAGTTGATGGAGAATACCTTAGCAACTTGCGATTCGCTGATGATATTGCCTTGCTTAGTAACTCAGGAGACCAATTGCAATGCATGCTCACTGACCTGGAGAGGCAAAGCAGAAGGGTGGGTCTGAAAATTAATTTGCAGAAAACTAAAGTATTGTTTAACAGTCTCGGAAGAGAACAGCAGTTTACGATAGGTAGCGAAGCACTGGAAGTGGTAAGGGAATACATCTACTTAGGGCAGGTAGTGACCACGGATCCGGATCATGAGACTGAAATAACCAGAAGAATAAGAATGGGCTGGGGTGCGTTTGGCAGGCATTCTCAAATCATGAACAGCAGGCTGCCACTATCCCTCAAAAGGAAAGTGTATAACAGCTGTGTGTTACCAGTACTCACATATGGGGCAGAAACCTGGAGGCTTACGAAGAGGGTTCTGCTGAAATTGAGGACGACGCAACGAGCTATGGAAAGAAGAATGATGGGTGTAACGTTAAGGGATAAGAAAAGAGCAGATTGGGTGAGGCAACAAACGCGGGTAAACGACATCTTAGTTGAAATCAAGAAAAAGAAATGGGCATGGGCAGGACATGTAATGAGGAGGGAAGATAACCGATGGTCATTAAGGGTTACGGACTGGATTCCAAGGGAAGGGAAGCGTAGCAGGGGGCGGCAGAAAGTTAGGTGGTCGGATGAAATTAAGATGTTTGCAGGGACAACATGGCCACAATTAGTACATGACCGGGGTAGTTGGAGAAGTATGGGAGAGGCCTTTGCCCTGCAGTGGGCGTAACTAGGCTGATGATGATGATGATGATTTCGGGTGCGCGGGTGTGCTACGTGTACTTTGGTTTTGCGGGATTGTTAGAGCGTCCTTTCGCGCCACGTGCTTCAACACGTGCAGCCGGTTGGGACGTTGAATGTTTGTAGTCTTTAAATGGTAGCTTGGAGGTGGCATGATTAATAGCTATTAAGTGGTTTTACTGTGCATGTTTTTGGTAGGAAAGTGAGAGCGTGGCCGCGTGGTTCAGCGCGTGCGAGAGCGTGTCATACCTTCGGTCTCCGCGGCATTGATTGCTTTGGAAACAGTGCTGAGAGTTGCTTTGCGACATTTTGAGGATTTGGATCCTGTGCGTATCGGTTCTTGCTAAAAGGCACGTGCTCTGCATTGATATAGTGGTATAGTATCGTAGTATTTGCATCAGTAGTAACAATATTATAGTATTTGCAAAAATCCGGGCAATACATGGCGAGAAAGCCGGTAAAGCAGGCAGTGCGCCGGGGGTCTTTCAAGGCAGATGAGGATACGGATGAGAATGGATAAGGCATCGAAGCAAGTGGCACACAATGTGATGTCGATACTATACTGCAGAAAATTTAGGCTTTCCAGGAAGAGTTTGTCAAACAGGTGCAAGAGCTCAAGAATGAGCTAAACAGGGAGCGTGATGCACGGAAGGTAGTTGAAAAGAGACTTGAATCAGTCGAGGAAAAGCTGAACAGGGCCGCCATTGTGAACGAGAATGTGCGTGACAATGGAACGCAGACCTCCGACGCAACTGGCGAGGGAGTGTCACCAGGCTACGTGGAATTCGTGCGGCGTAATGAAGTGTTAGCTGGAAAGAGCGGCCGCTACCTAGAGGCCGCCGCGCGGAAAAAGCAGGAGCCCAGGGGACAATGCCCCTTGACGAGTTCGAATCACGCGGAAAAGGACAAAGGGAAGCAGCGAGATGTAGGAGAGAGTGAAAGGGTGATTACCGCCGGCGACTCAGACATGGCTAGTTGCTGAAAAGCAATTGTGGAGAGGGAGAAATGCGATAGAAGAGTGGTGGTAGGGACATTTCCAGGGCGGACACTGGGTTCTGTCATGGAGCGAGCAAAAAAAAAAAGAGCTCGCGGAAAATGTCCACGTGCGCAACCTTGTCATAGTAGCAGGGGGGCTAAATGACGTCCTGAACAGGAAAGGGAAAGGACTAGCCCAGCGCTTGGCGAAGGGGGTGGACGACTTGCGCGAGCTATCCCCTCGGGTGCAGATCGTGGTGTGCACGGTGCCGGAGGTGTCTGTATGTGACAGTCACGTACAAAGAGCTGTAATGGCTGCTAATGAGGCAATATGGAAAATGAGCCGAGAGAAAGGCTTCGAGTTGGTCGAAGTAAACAGGGAAGTGAGAAGGTGTGGTGGTTTTAAATGAGACGAGATTTACTTCAATTACAGGCTGGCACGAGAAGTGGACTGGCGAATTGGTGGTCGCGCTGTTGCTTTTTTAGGGGGCCCGCGGGCGCTCAGGAGGCCAGAGTAGAAAGTCCTGAAGAAGGTCCCCTAGGGGAACCTCAGAAGAGCATCGCCGTCGATAGCAAGAGAAGGAGGAAAGCATGAAAGAGAGCTCGCCATGCAATGCGTTACATAAACATGCAGGACGGCAGAAGGAAGGAAAAGTGGGCAGAGAATGAGGAGCAGTTAAATAGAGAACAAATAGGGGTGTATGCGTTTACAGAAACGCTCCTTAGAGACCCAGAAGAGCCGCCAGTCATTGAGAATTATGTTTGGGAAGGGTGCAACAGAACTAGGTCAGTAAGAAAGGGAGGGGGAGTCGGTATGCTCATCCGTCGGGGAGCCAAATGAAAAAGAGTAAATTCAAAATGTCAAGAGCATCTTTGGTTATCAGGTACAATGAGTAGGATAGAAACCTGGCTGGGCGTTACGTACTGATGGACCGGTGATAATTGCACAGAGAAGAATAAAGCGCATAAGCGCTGAACATAGTTGGTAACATACAGGAATTCTATAGCATTACCGAGAGGGTGGCAGGTCTTGTTGTGAAACTTAAACTCAACAAAATGAAGGTTGTACAGGTCTACGCCCCTACATGAAGTCATGATGACCAGGAAGTCTAAAGCTTTTATGAAGACGTGGAATGGACGTCAGACTCTCGAGTTTTGCAAGACGCGTAGCGCCGCCTGCCGGTGCGAAGAGGCAGTAACTGGGTAGTGCGAAGCCTGACTCCCTTGCTAAGTTGCCTATGCAGCTAGCGACTGTGAAACAACGATTTAACTAGATTTTGGTCCATATGGCGAGTGTTTTGCGCATTTAACACCCAGACAGAGAGCTATGAATTTCTACGCTAGTCGGACGCGCCGCCGAACTGCCATAAAGCGCTTGCTGGCTCATTCGTCAGACTGATGGCGGAAACGACGGCAACCGCGATAGCTCCGCGCGCTACGAAGAAACGCCGCAATCGACGCTACTGTTGTGTTGTAAATTGCAGTGAACGGGAAGGACCGAATAACAACGTTCAGTTTTGCCGATTTCCATCGCGATCGTATGAAGGGGAAAGGCGAGAGCGCTGGATACGGGCCGTTCAACCTGTTGGGTAATCGGATTACTTGCATTCCCCACAGCACAGCGGCTCGCATGAGAAAGTGCGACAATTTTTTTCTTCTGTAATTGTGTTGCGTAGCCCTGACGGAGGACTGTGGTAACCAAGCGAAAACTGAAGAATCTGCAGCTGCCACTTCGTTGGTAACAGAAAAAAACAACGTTGCGAACCATCCTGCTTATGTGCCATCGATATCTCCGCCTTTTAACAGACGTCCGCCTCCGCTTAACTCAACAAGTGGAACGGAGAGATTTGGCAGGTCACTTTTACCAAACATTTTGGTTCGTTTATGAATTCAAAATCCTGCTCTAGAGCATTGTAGTATCGCGAACTCATTTCTACTTTCGGTATTTTGTATGTCCTGCGCCGATACAACAAGCACGCTTCGCAATGTGCTGAGCCTGCTCGACTGCGTTTTACAAATGTGAGCAATAAAGTTCTTGTAGAAGCACTGGATGAGTAATTGCGAAATAACGCACGTGTGTAAAGAAAAGAATGTCGCGTTTATTTACATTTATTTGTGCGCGCTTGTTGCTCGAAGCGTCTGCAAAAAGTTCAAATGAAGGTACTGGGCGACGCTGTAGCTCCTGCGAGAAAGAAAGATGCAGCGCGTAGGCACTGTAGGAAGCTTACTTTCGTTATGATCGCACGCTATTTGCTGCCTTGGAAAATGTTTTCTGTTTGTTGCCCTGCAAAAGGCTATGAAAGGATTTACTCTTTGTAAATAATTGCGAGACAAAACATTACGATAAAATACATAAAAATATAGGAGATACTTAATAAGTCTTGTGTTCAGGACATATTCAATATGAACCAATTTGAAATGCTTAGATTTTTATGCTGATATGCCTATAGACAAACCTGATGCTCTCTGTACTTGCGATTTGCAGCACGCCGAAATAACACTTGAGCCTTTATTTTATATTGTACACGTACTTCGCCCTGCTGAGCTTCCTTTCCGAAGCGTGGACGGGCGGAAGAAGCTTTCCAGGTCCTTGATTTTTAGGAAACCGTGCCTCAACACAAAACGAAAGAGAAGGGTCCATTGTGGCCTGTGCACCTTCGCTTGCGGACAGCTCTCCTTGAACTACTCAGTTCGCGCCAAGGCTCCGATGGGGGCGCTGGTGACAGGTTTTTCCGCAGCGCCGCCTGGGCAGAGTCTGACGTCTATCGGTGATGGGTAAAGTCAAAACAAAATACACTATACTGATGGGCGACTTCAATGCCAAGGTAGGCAAGAAGCAGGCTGGAGACAAGGCAGTGGGGGAATATGGCATAGGCACTAGGAATAGCAGGGGAGAGTTATTAGTAGAGTTTGCGGAACAGAATAATATACGGATAATGAATACCTTCTTCGGTAAGCGAGAGAGCCGGAAGTGGACGTGGAGGAGCTCGAACGGCGAGTCTAGAAATGAAATAGACTTCATACTCTGCGCTAACCCTGGCATCATACAAGATGTGGACGTGCTCAGCAAGGTGCGCTGCAGTGACCATAGGATGGTAAGAATTCGAATTAGCCTAGACCTGAGGAGGGAACGGAAGAAACTGGTACATAAGAAGCCGATCAATGAGTTAGCGGTAAGAGGGAAACTAGAGGAATTCCGGATCAAGCTACAGAACAGGTATTCGGCTTTAACTCAGGAAGAGGACCTTAGTGTTGAAGCAATGAACGACAATCTCATGGGCATCATTAAGGAGTGCGCAATAGCAGTCGGTGGTAACTCTGTTAGACAGGATACCAGTAAGCTATCGCAGGAGACAAAAGATCTGATCAAGAAACGCCAATGTATGAAAGCCTCTAATCCTACAGCTAGAATAGAACTGGCAGAACTTTCGAAGTTAATCAACAAGCGTAAGACAGCTGACATAAGGAAGTATAATATGGATAGAATTGAACATGCTCTCAGGAACGGAGGAAGCCTAAAAGCAGTGAAGAAAAAATTAGGAATTGGCAAGAATCAGATGTATGCGTTAAGAGACAAAGCTGGCAATATCATTACTAATATGGATGAGATAGTTCAAGTGGCTGAGGAGTTCTATAGAGATTTATACAGTACCAGTGGCACCCACGATGATAATGGAAGAGAGAATAGTCTAGAGGAATTCGAAATCCCACAGGTAACGCCGGAAGAAGTAAAGAAATCCTTTGGAGCTATGCAAAGGGGGAAGACAGCTGGGGAGGATCAGGTAACAGCAGATTTGTTGAAGGATGGTGGGAAAAAAAATTCGCCGAGTTGGAGGAGAGAGAGGTGTGAGAGAGTGAAAGCAGAGTATGAAAATAGCATCGTAACACCGTTTTTATTGCGAAAGCAATAATGCTCGAGGTTTCCGCTCTTGGCCGTCGTCCCGGAGAATCCACCAATGACCTTTAGCGTGACCTATGTGTGACGTCATACCAGCTGTGGAAAAGCGCGGCCCCAACTCGGCTCGTCGCGATCGTCCCAGCGAATCCTCCATCACGGCCGATCTCGAGGGGTGCGCGCGCTTCTCTTCTTACGGCCTACACAATGGGGTCTGTTTCAGCCTCCCACCGCACCGCGGTGGGTTCGCCACTGCTCCACCGCTGCGACCGCCGTTCACGCGGTAGGAGAACGCGCGCCCGCTCCAAGACCGTCCCGCGTGAGTGGTAACCGTCAGGTCCTGATATTTCACCCCTATGCATCATGCAAAGACCGCGCAATCAGCCTCTTCGATTTGACAGCTAAGAGTTATAAACAACAGCATAACTACCGCAAGCCATCGCGTGCTCTTCTTCAGTATGACTGCATGGTCGCATGAGGCTTTGGTACACTCACGTCAACACTTTCTACCCGTTAAATTTGGAGAGAAACAAATCTATCAGCCTCTTCAGTTTGCCTACTGAGGGGGTTTCTAACCAGTGTGTAGAATTATAAGTGACCTGAAGCGTTTATATGACAGATTCCTAAGAATTCCGAAGCGTATAAAATATAGCTCCTGAAATCTCAAGCGCTGCCGTTTTTGTTTTGCACGAAAGCGGATTTAGCATGAATTCATGACGCTGGACGGATTCAGAGAAACGCAAACAAATTTATTCACAGCTAAATTCAAAGTGTCCAATGCGGTGCGCTCAGATCCATAACTTCAATATGTTTTACGTTCAGAACATATCAGTTGGCTGAAACACTCTACATATCTATAGCATCGCGACTGACGCACATCTATTGCAGATTCAGTCGGTTTAGTACATGAGTGATCAACAACTTCCCATCAAAGAAAATGGCATGAACAACGCTGTGGAAGTGAGAAGAGCGCCAAACAAAAAGAAGAAAAGTTCAGTCTGAAAAGCTTCCTGGATGGTTTATGCACATAATTAGCTGGCTTCTCGTTCCTGCCGGTGACTTTCTTGGTGTAGTTAACAATAAGTATTCTGAGAAAATTTTCAGATATCAAAGAAGCAGACCTCATGGCATGGCTGTTGTCGGTTCCTTCTGAACAACTCAGCAAAGGCGAGTTTTCAAGCTGTGGGAATTGAATCACTCGGGAATTGATGAAAAGAAACGCCCTAAGTCTTACCCAACTGCGACTTGCAAAGCGGTACGCAGCAGTACACCATCGCCGCGTCGGATGATCAACGGCGGGCAATAAACACCGTCGCACAGCAAATAACTTAATCCGTGGAAGAAACGGGTAGAAACGTGCACCAGCGCTCACAACACTAAAGGCCACGCTGCCTGCCGGCACACAGTGCGATGAGAGCACTCCCCGTCCAAGAGAGAAATATGCGAGGCTCGGAAAAGAAAAAGCAAGCGCAGACCAACAGTGACGTTTGCGCTTCGCACACAAGAGGGAAGTCAATTTGGCAGGCTTTTCTGCACATTGTTAAGATCTGCGAATTCTGACCTTGGGAGGATTCTTAGAAAACCAACGTAAAGGCGGATGAGTCGGAATTCGAGACAAATTCGACACGCAGCTGCGAGGAATGCCGTTCGCGGAAGCTGCGGTGACAATGGCGTCGTCAGGTAGCCGAGTCAGGAGGCAATTCCTGACAATGTAGCGAGAAAAAGAAAGCAATGAATATGGCGGCATTGAAACTTATATGAATCCGCCGCGATGGCTCAGTGGTTGGAGTGCTAAGCTACTGACCCATTTCTATGAAGGCGAAATTCTAGAGGCCCGTGTACTCTGCAGTGTCTGTGCACGTTGAAGAACGCCAGGTGGTCGAAATTTCCAGAGCCCTTGACATTGGCGTCCCTCATAGCCCGAGTCGCTTTCGGACGTTAAACCCCCATAAACCATAAACGATTCCGTTAACCTTCGCATTAACTAAATTCTCTACCAGCACTTAACTTCGGCATGGACTATGAGACATGCAAGAAATTGACTGAAATACGACCTTCGGCATTTCAGACGGCAACATCTGTCATTTCCCTGTCATACCTTTCAGGAACGAGAGTGATTGGACCTTTGATGTTTCTATGGTTCGCATTCTTCAATGAAAACTGCGTTCAGATGTGAACTTATTGGCTGACATGTAGATAAAACATTTTCTTTTTGTTTTCTTTCGTTTCGGTGAATCGTTGAACAAGAAGCAGCGGAAAAACAGCACGAAACCAGGGGATCACCGCCCGCCGCCGCAGAAGCAGACGGGCAGAGAGCGGTCCCTAGCATTATTGCATTAGGGTCGTCGCGCCCCTGGCGGCGGCGAAAGGCGTAACTCTTGGAGAAAAACTCCCTTTGCTTCCGCGGCGAATGCGAAGGCCGTAAGAAGGGCGTGCGTCTATTTGTCGTACAAAAATCCCTCACGTGACCTGATCCTAGGTGCCTAGGGACAGCATCGTTTAGGGATTTTTAAAAAGGCGCGATGCTGGCGCCGAGCGACGCCGTGGCGTGTTCGTCCTCGGCGTGATCGTTCTCCGGACCCCGCGTTGTTCAACATTGCTCATGTGATTGTACGTGCGTTGCTTGTGTGTTGGTTGTAGGTTCTGCGTTACTTGGCGGAAAGCCGCGAGTAGTGGTGGTGCGGCAGTGCGGCTTTCGCCTCGGTGAGCTCTGGCAGTAGAGAATCTGCGTTGTGTGACCCGTGCTTGCTTGACAATTGAAATGTCGAAGTGGCCTAGCGCATCGGCAGCGAAGTTCTGCGAACCGGGATGTGGCGTCGCCGTGTCCGACTTTGCTTAACGGACATCGAGGGATGTGCTGCTCGCTACAAGTCATGTAAATGCGACTGCGTCGACCGCCCACTGTTCAGTGCTGAATGTGTGTTAGGTGTGCTGTGCTTGAAACGAGTGGTTCAGCCGTGCAGCAGGGGGTGGTGGAGCAGAGTGGCTTAGGGTCTCCATTTGCACGTTCACAGATATGTGCTCCCGTTTTGGTCTCATTAGCGGCTGTCGCGGGATTGTGGTGTGCTCCTTGCCTAGTATGAAGTTCACGATGCTAACACACAGCATGTTCACGTTTTTCCGTGCTATATGTCATTTGCATGACGACCGAGTTGAAAACAAGGCATATGTATCTGTTGTTTTCGTTTGTGTGTTGTAAATTACTACCTGTTGTGGAAGTTCTGGAAGTCTTATTACGCAAGGAGTACGAACGTAAACATATAAACATATTTCTGTGTGTGTGAAATTATGAATTACCCAGAATAGCCTTTACGACTGATAAGTGGGCTACACAGCCTGTGTGAATCAGCTACCTTTTGTTGCGATGCTCTTCCATGTGGTAGACTGATGCATGGTGCGCGTTTATTTCTGTACTGTTGTAAAAACCATTTGTTTATTCACTCAATACAAATGTACTGCTCCTTCGCCGCAGTGCATTTTAGTTACGCGGTAAAGGATACTAAAAGTGGGAGGGGGCCGCTATCACCCAGCATAGTATGTCCACTCAGGCGACCTGAGAGGCGGCGGTTGCGCGAGTGTATAATCATAGGGTATAATTAAAGAACTCTTTTTATGTCCAGTGACAGTGGCCCCTTTCCACTTTTAGTATGCTTCAACGTAGTACATTGCTTAGGCTTCACCGCAGAACAGAGGTGGAAATAAGCATTGTGCAGTAAAGCATACTAATAGTGGAAAGGGCACATAGGTTTGCTCATTATTTTCAATTGGTGATATAATTTGCAAGTGCATCTGTGCTCTTGGTAAGCTTAATTGACAATTCTTTGTACATTACAAATTCATATTGCAGGGAAGCTTACTAAGGCACATTCGTCATTTTGTAACGCATTATTCACCTTCAATGCAGGAGCACAATGCGGATTCATACCTATGCTTCTGGCTGGACTGCACATACTCTTCGAGAATTGATTCGTTTTTCATAAGTGCACTGGTACTTTACTCTAAACTGGAGGGCTGAAGTTTATACGGAAGCACAATTTTTATTAAGGGGACAAGATGTTGCCAAGATGGTTGCAGCACAGCTTTTTTTTCTTCCAGGCACCTTTTCTATTAGAAGCTTCCATTGCAGTGTTTCGAGCCTCTTTGAGCCAGCATATAGTGTATATAAAAATCGGACACCGATTGGGAACATCACCTATGCTCTCTGCAATAAGCTGTGCACAGGATAAGTTCATGCCTATATATAGAAAAAAATGTAGCATGACCAGACAAAATAAAAGGGGGTGGGCTGCAGCAATACTAGGTGTTAAATGGTGCCTTATCCTTTCCCTTCAGTTTTCTGTTTTGTGCTTTCTATTATGGATCCTCCACAGTAACCACACGAGTGCTGAACTTGAGCTTGTTGGTTTCAGATCTGATGGTTGTTACTAACAGAACAGTGTGATACACGAACAAGGGCTTGGAGGCATCCGGTCACCTTGCTTGTCTCATGGTGTCGCTTTGTGAGCACCATGAGCCTCCAGACCAACTCGGAAGAAAGGTTTCTTGCAATCGCTTCTGAACTGTATTGCCACCAAACCAACAGTGCTCTCAATGACAACTTTTGGACAGTAGAATGCTTGCACCCAGCAAAGTCTAAGAAGGAAGCATTCAGGATGTGCCAAGTGGGCCTTTTGAAGCTGGCCGCATTGCTGAAGGGGCTTTGCCTATCCGCCCTCTTTATAGATGCACAAGGATGATTTCTTCTTTCAGAAGGATTGTTTCAGAGGTGTCACATGGCAACAGTGTTGGGTGTTTATTAGCAGATAAGCTTGCCTTTGGCCACTGTCAATAATCTGTTTTTCTCCAGTGCCCCTGTGAAGTGCCTACTTTTTGGACACAATGTGCTCTCCATGCATGCATGCATTTTTAGCTTGTAATGATGTCTATTGCCCCTTGCCTCAAGCCGGTCCTTGCTGATGTCAACCAAGAAGGCAGTGGGGAGTATGGCGATGCATACTTACAAAGCACTGCTGATACCAGTGAAACCAGATTAGTGGAGCTGCCGTTTTTTTTGTCCACTCCATCTTCATCAGTTACAATGAGCAGTTCTTTGTCCAAACAGAAGGCATATTTAGTTGGTCATGCATAGCCTGCGCACTAAGATTTGTTGGCGTGTTACAAGAGACGTGCATGAGAACCTTAGCAGTGTCTATACGCAAAAACCTTCTGATGTGTTGATGACTGCCTTCTCTTTATCACAGTTTGCCTGGTGAAGCCAGCAACTTGGTCAATTAGATGTTCAATAGGCTTCCCACTAGTTTTCCCAGCGTCTCCTTTACCAGTGCGCTGCTCATAGATATCTGTTTTCTTGACCTTGCACTGCATTTCAACCATGGCCACACCTGCTGAACCTATAGTATGCGATCAGAAAAGTGCTATACATCACGTTGCTCCAAACTCATGACAAGCTAGAAGGCCTTGAGGAACACCTTCATTAATTTCCTCATTTTCATTTACTCAATTCATCATTACAAATTTCATCATACTGTAGGAAGCTTCGCATGACAAGTGCAACAATTAACATCTGCTGGTTTTTCAGTGCTATTCCTGTCCAGCTTGCTGAAAGCTATCCTGAGTGTTTCAAAAGCAAAACTGCTGCCGGACAAGAAGTGCATAAAGCAAGGGTAGCTATAACCATATATGTCAGACAAAATGAAGAAGGCCACCGAGTGTACAGGCGGTTTAATTCATATCCAACAAGCTTGGTTCTCTCTTTGCAAGTGAGTAAACCCAACTTGCCCCAAAAACATGGCCTGTGACAAACTATGTGCCAGATGCTGTGTCCCCTGCAAAGCTGAAGATGTGTACAAGATCCTGACACCCGCAGTGGCTTCTACACTGCGCAAACAGTTTACTATAAGAACGACTGCCTCAACTAATATGCTAATAACATGAAAACGGGCAGAAATTTGGCTATTCATTGGGCCCCACTTCAGGTGCAAGCCACTCTTCCGCCAGATGCGTGTTGTTCACAGGAACTGGAGCTATACAAATGCAGATAAAAACAATGATGTTTGAAAGTAGTAGAGTTGAACTATATTCTGCACAAACAGTGCTACTTGCAGTGCTAGTAACTTATAGCTACAATTCATGGCTGCCCCACCATGCAAAGGCACTATTCTCGAATTAACTTCTATTTATGGTGGCCATATATTGCAAGTACATATCATCCACATTGTGTGCAATATGATTAAATGATGTCAACTTTGATAGCCATTCCTAATCTGAGATACAACAAAAGAACTAATATAGGCAACAAATTGTAATTCAGAAAGACAACCAGTGCACAGGATAAGTGACAGACTTCCTTTTATTGAACAAAAGTCACATGTGTGTCACATGTCAACAGCAGTGGGTAGCAAGCTTGGGTGACAGAGGCAAAACTTAGCGAAATGCTACACTCATACTCAAATGTAAAACGGCCTACGACACAAAAAACATTATATTTTACTGAATGAAAGGGCAAGACTCCATCCAAGAACGCACTATGGCACCACATAATTGACATGGTGTAAAAGGTGTTAACATGCCCTCTCCATAAAAAAAAGAAACACTTAAAACATGCCTTAAAAGGCAATGTGCAGAGTCTGAAAGCAAGGAAAAACAACCCAAAAAAAGGTTTCGCTAAGTCTTTCAATGATTAAAATTGTCAAACTGTCTTGTCACTTCTTAATGAATCTGCACAGCGGAAAAGGATGAAAAGGAAGCCCAATAGCAGGGCCACAGAAAATGTCACCAAATAAATAAACCTTGCTTACCAAGGATGCGGGTTTAGTTGTCTGACTCTGCACAATAATTGTGTATGAGCTTTTCTTGTTTAGAACGGTTTAGCAGATAGCGGGAAAAATAGACATGAGAGCACCAGGTGCATGCATAGTCGATGCACAAAGAGCCACTGTTTTCTTACTTTTTTTCTCTACTACTATTCACGAATATGTAAGTGCCTTAATAGCACTGCTAAAATCCTACTGCAAAACCCAAGATTGGGCAAGTTGTGGCATAACGAAAATTGGAGTTCCACTCATACTGTGAAAGTGATGCAATAAATGGTGAAATATGCGCAGGAAGCTTGCTTCATTCGGTGTTTGTTGAAGTGAACACTTGCTAGTGCAAGTCAGTAATCTCCTTTAAAGAAGTAAAATAAGTGGGAGTTGTGCCTCCCAGTGTTGAAGTGGAAAGACTAGTTTTCTTCCTCGTCTTTCACATCCAGACTTGGTCTCTGGTCTCCAGAAGAACAACCCTTTAGCTTCTTACTGCTGAATTAATTTGGTTTTCTCAAAGCTATATTTGAGCTACCCATTGCTAGGTCTCGCGCTCTGCCCCATCAACCAGCCCCATCCAGTAAATCTGAGAAGCCAAGCACTAGAAGATTAATAAAGCAGATGCACCCAATCACTGTCATTACATGTAAGAAGAAAAATTAACATAGTACTGCCTTCACAAAGAAAAATTAACATAGTACTGCCTTCACAAGTGGGGAAAGTGATGAGTAAGAATTTGAAGGCGTGGACGCCAGCTCTATATACAGCACGCAGACATTGAACAGGTGTTAGCCAATCATGGCACCTGTTGGCTAGATCGCACTCTCCAGGATCGGTATTCGCCACGACTGTACCTTCAGCAGAGTGGCTGAAATGTAGAATTGTGGACTGCCAATCTTTTGATCATATGTTTGAATCCACACATCACAATGAGAACTTTATCTGCAATATTCTAGCAATAAATTTGGGAATTAGAGTGACAACACCAGTAGACATCAGAACCAGGGGAGTTGGCCCATAGCAGCTATTGGTGTAAAAAAGAAGACTGGCATAAGAAGAATTGAGATGTGCACGCTACATGCCTTTGTTCGGTAGTGTTCCACTACTTTGGGGCTACAGTTAATGATTTCGAATGAGTTCAAGGAGCAAGAATTTAGTCCAGAAAAAAATATTACGCATAACAGCTGTATCTAGTTGTATCATTTGCCTACGCCGCTGTATATAACCCTGTCCACACTGCTAGGAAGGGAAGCGTAGCAGAGGGCGGCAGAAAGTTGGGTGGGCGGATGAGGTTAAGAAATTTGCAGGGACAACATGGCCACAATTAGTACATGACCGGGGTAGTTGGACAAGTATGGGAGAGGCCTTTGCGCTGCAGTGGGTGTAACCAGACTGATGATGATGATGTCCACACTTACCTAAATCACATGAGTGGCATCCTAAACAAAATTGAGCTTTTGATATTGCTTTGGAGAAAATTAATCTGTTTCAGCCTAACAGTATGTATACATATTGCGCATACCTGCATTCGGTGTACCTTATCACCAACTATTAAGTCACCTTCTTACCTCATCAGCGAATCACTCCTGCAACCAAGTGTGCTGGTCCGGGTTTTACCTGCATTTCCACCTGTGCAGTTGGTAAAAGTCTTTGGCTGTTTACTATAACTTCATATTCAAACATATGAACAATTCAAACATATTCAAACAATGACTGGGCAGGCTTCACGAAAGGCCACCAGTACCTCCTCATTGCAGACTGTGCTCAACGTCCTTCTTGGTTGGACTGTGACTAAGAACCCATACATCTTTCCTCCAAAGCGGCTGGCATTGACGATGGTTTGATGCAGAAAGAGGCTATTGTCTTTCCCAGATGCTGGTTCAGCCTCGCGAGGCACATTCCTTCAGTCAATATGCACACTGTCAATGTGAGTGAGACTGATCAAAGGTTGTCTATGGTGTCAGGTTTCTTGCCTGGTTTCGGTAGTGGCATCATGACCAAGTGTTTCCACTCTGTGGGGAATTCCAATATTCCAGATTTCATTGATTACAAGCAATAGTGCTTGCTTCCTTGTTTCGGCAAGATTCCTGAACATCTGAAAAATGACTCCATCTTTGCCATGTGCACTCTGTGGTGTCTGCTTCGTCAAGGTGGCATCCTCTTGGCCGTATGTCTTTGCATCCCCAGTGCGGGTGATGTGCATTGAGCTCACCTCGACTGAGTATCACGTGCTTGTGAAAGCGAATTTGAAGCTGTCAAAGCCAAGTGAAGTCGCCTTGGCTGTGGTGCCTGATTTTGGGACAGAGGTAGACCAATGCCAAAACGGCTTTTAGCCTGCAGCACACCACCGCAACTTTCTGATGAGACATACGTTTATTCAAGCCGTTTCTTCCTTGCCCTAATTCAATAATAGCCAATTTTAGCAGCTGCAAATCAAGCTGACTTCAGAAGACTGCTGATTTTTTTGCCACTTCTAGTAGATTATTGCATGGTTAATTTTCTAGTTGGGCATGACATGCTTCGTGCTTAGAAAATGAACTGTTTAAAGAATTATTGGAGTAATATTAGGACAGGCAACTCTGACTGAATCATCACTGCTTTTGTCGCAAAATGTGGCAATGAGCTAGGCAGATGCTGTCACGAAACCATAGGTTGTACAAGTACAGAAGAAACAAAATTGGAGTTGTGAAATTCAAAGCCATATTTTTACAGCCTCTCTTTATACTGCTGACATTAGAGAGCTTTAGATTAGTGGACGCAAGCAGCGTGTGTAAACAAGCACCATGTTTGGGTATTTCTGGCACCCATGTGGTTTGCATAACCAAGCAGCACACGAGTCGCTTGCGTCCTCTTATGCAGTACTATTATTTTCATTGTAAAAGAACCAATATCAAAGTAAGTCTGATCAGCCTGCATCAATAAGCTAGAAATTTTTAAGCACATAAGGAGGGACGCGGCTTTCGCATCGCGAAAAATGACCGAAAAACCGATTTTTCGAAAATCACATTTTCAGTTTTTATAACCCTTTCTCTACCTGATTCCAAAATATCTTCCCTGAAAACCGCTTAGAAGTGCTTTAAAAAAATTGTTGTATCAGCCACGGCGACGAGAAGTTTTGCGGAAATCGCAAAAAGACGGTGTTTTTCAAGCCACATCTCCGTAACGGCGCAACCGAACGCCGCCATCTTGGTCGCAACAGAAAGAGCATTTCTTCAGCTTCAAATCTGCCGCCTTCCCGGCCTCCTCCGAGCGAAAACAAATGCAGAAAAAGCAAAAGTTTCGAGGTCTCGCGGAGGTTCCTGATTGGCGGCGCGCGGCCCCGTTGGTCTCCGGAGCGGTTGCCCCTAGCAACGGCGGGCGAAGTGGCGCGCGTCGTCTGCTCTTCCCTAGGCTACGTTCTCCATCGCCCGTATCACGAGCCTCTCCATAGTAGAGAGTTTTAGAATAGGGACCCCAAACGTTTTGGGGCCCCAAAGAAATAGCGTCGAAGCCACTGCGCATGCGCGAGACGCAAACTGCGTTTGGGTTTTGCGTTGGGAACGCTATTTCGCCGATTTAGCGGGAGCTCAAATAGCGTTCCCAAAAGCTTTGCGTCAACAAACATGGCGGCACCCAACGAAGCGACGGCTCTAACCTAGCACCAAACTGGGTTCGATTCGCGGTAACGCGTGAAGTTCGCCAACTATGAGAAATGACTGCAGTTATCGCTTTCTCTCAACTAGCGCGTGTTATGAAGATTGATTCATTAGACGCCGCTGATTCCGAATTCGAGTGTGGATTTTATGGCTCGTAGGCCTAACACGGCTAAGCTTGGCTGGTGAAGGCACGTAAAGTTGGTTTTGTTGCTCAAAACTAAGCACAAATAATTGTTTGCTGCTTGAAGAATAAGCTCTAAATTGTAATTAAACGCGAATACACGCATGTCAAAATTACTATTCATATCATAAAATGGTATATTTTATTTAATTATTTTTAATCATTCTTCTTAGACGCCGTAGTGGCGCTGTCAGCGCAAGACGCTATCCGCAAACGCAAAGCCCAATTCTAAAACTCTTCACTCCTGCGTGCCCCAACGCTAACACCCGCGAAACTCTTTGGGGCCCCAAAATATTGGGGCCCCTATTCTAAAACTCTCTAGTTTCGGTAGCGGCTCAGAAGCTCTGTGGCGTAGTTTCGCGTTGGATCTCGGCTGTGATCATGGATCGGCGACGGCACAAGAAGAAATACAAAACTTCGCATCAATTTGGCAGCCGTAAGCGCAAGTCTCCGATGCCCAAAAGTAAAGCGTCATCAAGAGCTTCCAGTGCTGATTCTGCTGATGTTCAGTGCGGCGCGGACAT
Organism: Dermacentor variabilis; assembly: GCF_050947875.1. NCBI lineage: Eukaryota > Metazoa > Arthropoda > Arachnida > Ixodida > Ixodidae > Dermacentor > Dermacentor variabilis. The sequence goes on from NC_134570.1 coordinate 228,961,511, forward strand.
CGTGGACACACAGCAGCAGTTCCCTCAATGTATGGATGCTTCGGACCCACAACCAAGCACCTCGCGCGCCGACGCACGTCGGGCGCCGACGACTCGGACCCGCGACGACGCACCTCGGGCGCCGACGACTCGGACCCGCGACCAAGCACCTCGGGCGCCGACGACTCGGACCCGCGACCAAGCACCTCGGGCGCCGACGTCTCGGATCCGGGACCAAGCACCTCACGCGCCGACGACTCGGACCCGCGACCAAGCACTTCACCCGCCGACGACTCGGACCCGCGACCAAGCACCTCGCGCGTGGATGAAACGCAGTCGAGATTCGGCAGTACAATTCAGGCTCACTTGGAACCGCACTACATATCGATAGAAGCTTCTCGTGGGCGAGCCGAGACAGTGCAAGCATCACTCAGTTCTGTTTCGGCGACCGAAAGAAAAATGAAGCTCACAGGTGAGAGAGGAAGTTGTGCCAATGTGGAGCTGGCGGATGAGTTTTTGGTTGTGCAGGTCACAGCATTGAATGCTTTGTACAAGAATGCCTTGTGCCAAGAATGCTCTCAGCCGGGACTGACTGTTCATTTGGGAACAAGGCATGGATTGGCTGCACGAATGCTACTGACCTGCAATGCCTGCGGCGTTGTTGCAAGTGAATGGTCATCGCCGCGAGTAGAGGGTGGTAAGGCTTTTGACGTGAATATGCGTGCAATGCAAGCAATTAAAACCACCGGCAGAGGGGCAACTGCACTGACTGACTTTTGGTCAGTAATGAACGTTTCACACAGAGGCTTGCACCACAAGACATTCCAAAGACACCTGAAATCAAAATTCAGGCCTGCTGGTGGGATGGCTGCAGCAAGTCTCTTTTCTGATGCTGTGGCAGCCGTGCGGAAAGTTTACAGTGAAATGGACCTGGCATTCACAAAAAATGTGACGGTAGTCTACGACGGCACATGGATGACACGTGGTCATGCATCCCATATTGGTGTGGGCACAATAATTGAATTTTACAGTGGTCTGGTGCTTGACTGCGTTGTGCTCTCGAACAGATGCCATGGATGCACGCTTGGGCCGAAAGAAAACGATGAAGGCTACAGTGAATGGAAAGAGAATCACGTGTGCCAAAAGAACACCGATGCAAACTCAAGCCGTATGGAGGTCGAGGCAGCGTTGATCTTGTTCAGAAGGTCACTGGAAAGGAATGACCTCCGCTACACATGTGTTGTTTGTGAGGGGAATAGCCGTACCTTCCAGGCCCTTTGTGAAGACAAGGCTTATGGCTTCATTACATTCAACAAAGAGGACTGTATCAATCACGTTAAAAAGAGGATGGGTACAGCCCTGCGAACACTTGTCTCAAAAAGCAGAAGAAGTGAACCAATTGGAGGGAAGGGTGGCCTGACCCAAGACCTAATCAAAAAGCTCACCAATTATTATGGCATGGCCATACGTAACAATAGTGAAGTAGATGATACGCAAAGGGCCATAATGGCAACCTTTTATCATATCACTTCAACAGATAAAGACGCTCATCATGAGCTCTGCCCTCCAGGACCCCTGAGCTGGTGCAGACACCAGGCTGCAGAAGCTGAAGGTAAAGCTCCGCCAGAACACAAGTACAAATTGGCAACACATGTTTCAGCTGCGTTGCTGCCTGTGTATCAACGCCTCTCGGATCCTCAGCTACTCAGCCGTTGCCAAGGCAAGAAGACTCAGAATGCAGCCGAGAGTCTCCACGCTGTCATTTGGTCAATTCTACCAAAAGAGCAAAATGCTTCATTGATCGCAGCGGACAGCTGTCAATGAGGCAGTCTGCAAGTACAATGCTGGAACGCTTCGTGCATACAGACAGTTTTGTGCCTCACTTGGCTTGAAGCCAGGAAAGCATTCCCTTCAAAGAGCTGCAGAAAAGGATGCCCTACGAAAAAAAAGGCATCGAAAAAACATCAGATGAAAGGCCACATGCCCAAGAAGCCCCGCTGTGCTAAGGACACCAAGGACTACAATCCTGGTGCATTTTAGGAGAGTGGAGGCAAGGCAAAACTTTGAAGGCCTTTTTCTCAAAACTGTGTTTTTGCCTTTCTGCTCAGTTTGCGGAGCTGATTTCTTTGTTACCGTTTGGCCTATTCTGACTCTGTTTTTTTTTGTCTTGTTCCTTGGGCTACAGTGCAGGTCGTGACACTCTTGCTTTTGGGCCTTGACGTTTTATAAATTTATGATGTGGCTATTTGTTCACCTTGAAAGTGTGCTTGATACGAAGGTAACATAAAAAATGACACTCCAAAAAATTTGTGTTGAAAAAAACAAAAGCAAGAATGTCACGACCTTCAGCGTGCATTTAGCTATGCAATCAGTACTTAACAAGCCTTCTATCACGTTTTTTATGTTCCCCAGGCTCTTCACAAAGTTCGAGGTTGAAACATTCTGCTCAATCAAATTTAATAAAGGGTTCTTAAGGTATCACTCTGAAACTTTTATGGAAGCATCAGGGAGACATTCTAAACATTTGTGCCAATTTTAATCAAAATCTATGAAGAAATAAGGAAGTTGATTTTCAAAGCCACGTCCCCCCTTAAGGTGTGTTGGTTGAATGTTTAAAGCACTTCACCACACCCTTGGTCACTAGACTTGAACTTTCCAGTATTACTTGCTAATCAACTCTTGAGGTGTTTACGTTGCTTTTCTGTGCTGTAAGATTAGTTTGACAGTCCTAATAGAATTGATAAAGTGAAGGTGTGAGCTGTTGTATTGGCCATGTCATTCTATAACTGTTAGATCTGACACTGTCAAAGCACTTGGCAACATTAATCAGCTTCACCTCACTATATATATGTATTGCGGTAGGACCATTCAGCACGTGAAAATAAAAATACCGGCAAATAGAGAGTTCGAGAGCACCTGAGATTATAGTAAAGCGGGCGGGGCAGTATGTTCAGGGTAACAAATGTGTTGCGGTGAAGTTATTGCAGACGTATATACACATTCATTCGTCCCAACTTTGCACCGAACCCTGCGTCCCGTTGCTAAAACTAAGAGCGCGAAAAACGGGCACAAATGCAGCTGAAGATTACAGGGCACAATATTAGGCTCCACCTCACTGTGCTTATCGCGCCCTTAGTACGAATAATATTAAACATCTACTCTGCATTTCGTGGAATTCTGGCAGATCATGTGACATCACTAAAGCTCCGTTATGTTCACAGCACTACGCGATAATTGTCGTAAAGCCTACGATAAAAGTAAATCACATGAAGTGACGGATAGTGCACTAGCGCTGAACACGATTGAAAACATGCGCTGCCCTATTTCAAGGACGCGTGAACAGTTGTGAGAAAACACCACCTTATGCATTATATTACTTACGTAAGTCGTGGCGAAAAACACGTGCAATACCTCCGCCTAAGAGTCCCGTCAAGTAAAAGTGCATGTGCGATGTGATGACGCTGCCGAAAAGGGGCGAACACGACGACGCTGCTGCACAGCGCCGGTTCGCAAATTGCATTGCCGTGGCGCTAAGTCACTTGAATATTTCAATCGTCAGCACCAATGAATTCTTCTGAAATACGGATCTCACACCACCAGAGTTCACCGAGACTTAAAGCCGACATGCCACATCACTACTAATGCGCGACTTTTAGCCAACAAATACTGAACCCACTGCGGAGACACACGACCAGCGGTCGGCGTGGGCCGGAGATTCAACGCACGCCACGGCATCGCGGTTCGCAGAACTTCGCTGCCGAGGCGCTAGGCCACTTCGACATTTCAATTGTCAAGGAAGCACGGGTCACACAACGCAGATTCTGTACTGCCAGAGCTCACCGAGGCGAAAGCACAGATGGCGAAAGCCGCACTGTCGCATCACCACTACTCGCGGCTTTTCCGCTAAGTACGTACAACCAACACACAAGCAACGCAAGCACATAAGCAACGTTGAACAACGCGCGGTCCGCGCGAGCCGGTGAACGATCACGCCGAGAACGAACACGCCACGGCGTCGCTCGGCGCAACCATCATGCCTTCTCAAAAGTCCCTAAACAATCCTGTCGCTAGGCGCCTAGGATCAGGTCACGTGAGGGATTTTTGTACGACAATTGACGCACGACGCGTAAGAAGGAAAGCGCGCGCTCCCCTAGAGACCGCCCGTGCCTCCATCAGGCCCCGCACACTCTCAAGTTCAACAAATGGCCACAGAGGGCGAAAAATCAATCGAGGCGCGTTTCAGCGTAAGCGCGCAAGTGGAGCTACTGTAATTTTGTCGAATACTTTATTTTGTGCTTTCTCTGCTAGGGGCGCTGAACATGCTGAATTTTTTAATTTACACAAACCATTGACATGAAGAATCGAGGTGTCTAAGGATGTTTTTTTACCTCAGGCAAATAGGCAGTTGATTTTTTAAAATTTTATTGTTGAAGCTGCTTTTTAGTCATAGCGTCAAGGTTTTTGTACTTGATTAACAGCCGACAGCCTATTGGTATCGATGTGTTTCCTGGCCGTTGGCACATAGAGAATATGGTTGGCATTCGAATACTACGGCGGTAAAACATTTTCGAAAGCATGCTGGTTTCGTCTGCGAGTCATTACACAGACTTGCTGTAAAGAGGTCTACTCTTGGCAAAAAATAGTGCCTCATTTTGTTTAGGCGTTGATTATCATAATGAATGCGGCGGAGGTTGACGGAATACGCTTGAAGGTACGTTATTATGCCGTTGATCTCCATAACACCGTAAGTACGCAAACCGATGTCACAGAACACCCGATGCATCATTGTGTGTTCTCCGTCATCGCTTGTTTGCTGTACGCCTACTAATTCTTCCCTTCTCTTCAAGTGTTGCATCCTCCTTTTGTCCTTGTTCTCTTGTGCTTCACTTACAGTATGTCGTTCCGTCAGCTGTAATGCGCATTTGCAAAACCAATACGTTTGATAAGACGCAGTGGTTATCATAATTTCACTACACATGTATTAAGCTGGCAGATATGGTTCAGGTACAGATACCTGTATGCGGACTTGCACGACATTGATGCGGAGATTAGGATAATTATGACACCCGTAAGGAAGAGGCAGCTGACGGCCGTAAGCTGTTGCGTCCTTTCCGCCAAATTACCCGGCCTGGTAGTGCTCTAAAGATGCTGTATAAAAGTGACACGCGGTGACAGGGAAATTATTATGTTTAGCAGCCGACTGTACGTTTTGTAGCTTAAGTCTTCTTTCTTGTGCGTTTATGCTACCCTTATTAATGAGTCATTTCTTGACTATGTTCTTGACTTTGTAACCGCGTTTGTGTGGATCCGTAGACGTGTGCTTTTTGTTGTACTTGTAAAATGCAAATAAAATATCTTCAAGCTTACTCAATCTTTGGTGTGTGCGTTTATTCCAGTCGAGGCCATCGTGCCACCTGGAAACCGCACTCTGTCAGTAGCCCTACACGAAATGCAACAGCTGGAGCGCGGCGGCACAACTCGGGGTAACGGCGGCGTAATAAACGAAAAACCGCTCGGGATGCCCTTTAAAGTCAGTTCAGAGTGTGCCTTAACTCGATATGACTCAGCGCTACATATATTCTGCTGCGCCTTGATCGTGCTCCCGCCAGTTTGGGTGTTGTGTGGCAAACGTAGCGCCTACATACATATGTAGGCGCTACGTTTGCCACACAGCAACCTAACTGGCGGGAGCACGATCGATGCGCAGCAGCCAGAACCCAGTAGCTAAAACCATAGAGTTACTATACTGACTCTAGAGGACAAGCTACCCATAGGGCCCATGCATTGAAATCGGGAACCGCAAGAGCGGCGCCATGTTGCTACGCGCCGAGGTTGCCAGCTCCTGAGACGCTTGCTAGACTTGGTGACAGTAGTCAGTTTTAATCCGGCAACCGTAGCAGCGTGGCGAGACGCCATGCTGCTGCATGGCGTCTCGCTTGTAGTGTCGTGACGTGTGGTTGCAGCCGTGTGTTTGGGCTTTATAAGTTGGTTCTTTATTCTATGTTGCGGGACGGTGCGGGTGTGGTCCATGTTGGCTGTACAGGTGGCAGTTATGCAACCGAGGGATGATCCTGTTGAAGTTTGCGGTGATATGCGGTTTTCAGCGGTCACGCCTGTGGCAGGAGTGTCACTCGACGAGGTTACGAGCTCGGAGCTGTGTCAGATTCCTCGTTGGCGTTCCGTAATTCTCTTCGCACGGGCGCGGTATGTTGCAAAAGCCGCTTTCGCGATCTATCGTCGCGACGATAGATCGGGTTTCTTTATTATTATAAGTACTGATCCAGCTGCAGGGCACATGTAACCGACAAACGGAAGTCTCAGGAGAGCACCTGAGATTATAATAAAGCAGGCGGCGCAGGAACTCCAGGGCACCCAAGGGACAGTGGGGGGATCAAAGCTCGAAGCAGAACGGTACGTAGGTTGGGGCCGCCGAGGCAGGTGTGTGCCACGGACAGCTCCCCTGGCACGCGCAGCAGAGCCTCGCAAGGTCGAGATACTTTAAAAGACGCCTGCGCCCATGATCTTTCTTTTGCCTCGGTGCAGTGAGCACGATTAACGAGAATAATATGGGGGGCGTCCGGTGCAGTCGCGAATGCGTCATGACAAATGTAGCTCGCGTCGCCTGGCGTGTGTAGTAATATCAGAGTTGGTTGTATGAACTTTATGCATAATACGCTTTGTTACGGTACCTTAACGGAATGGGACTAGAGGACGGTGTTGGTACATTATATCGTACCGCCCTAATCCTATACCCCCCACTACAAACACACACACACGCCCGTTTTTTTTAATGTATGCATACAATTCCTTGCCATGACGGGTCACAGACTCCTATATTTTTGAAAAATAGAGGAGGCTGTGGACGGATTGACCAGTTCAAGTTGTCAACTAGTCAGTAACTGTCATGGGAATCACTGTAATAAATACAATTCCACGATCGGATTGTTTACTTTCATTTTTTGTTGTAACACTGAGGACTACATGGAACTTTATTTTGTATATGTGAGAGAAGTATGTGGATATCACGAGCTTAAGCCAATGTGCGATACACAGACAAAGCAGCTGCTACAACATGAACTGCATTGAGGGCCACACAACACATACGTAATTAAAGGTGCAAAATATAGGGGGAAGCTTCAAAATACGCTCTGTAGCACTGCAAAGTATAACATATATTGTATGTGTACAATAAATGTTCAAAAGAACAATGCATCAACGTCCCATTTGCCTTCAAGTTTATTATCAAGTTCAAGTTTACTAAAGTTTATTATGAGCATATGTACAACAGGAATCTACTGACACACCCGCAGTCAAGGTGGCTGTTCGAGGTGTGCTGGCTGTCTCAGTGTAAGAAAAAGAAATTGGGTGAATGTCGACACCAGTACCACTGCTTGTTGCCTCTGACCTGCATGTGCCTCCGCGGCATTTTTGTGCACAAGTGTGCTGGCGTGGCGAGGCGTAGGAGTCATTCGAGAGAAAGAGTATCGTTTACATGGAGAAGTGGCTGATCACATTGCTTGTCGCTTTCCCTCAAATGTTTCCTTGGCGACTAGGGTGACACATCCGCAGTCAAGGTGGCTGTTCGAGGTGTCCTGGCTGCCTAAACGAAAGAAAAAGAAAGAAATTAGATGAATGTCGATACCAGTGCTATTGCTTCTTGCCTCTTACCTGCATTTGCCTCCACGGCCTCTTGGCTTGCGGAGTCTGTATGAGGGAGCTGCTGGGGCTAGGCGTAGGCATTGTCTAAGCAAAAAGAAAAGGCCATTCAAATGGGAAATTATTGAAATCAATGCAGTTATGTCTGCTTCTTGCACTCTTCTTGCCCAAAAATTTTCAAACATAGTGTCCAGTACACACCAGGACTTTGACTGCTTCTGCTTTTTACCAGCAGGTGTTGCTGCGAGATCCTTAGTATGGCTGCGTGCAGCATTGTAACACTTGGTGGAGGCACTTGAAGTGGTAGCCAAAAATATAAAGAATCATCCTTGTCTGCACGAATGCTTTCAATTTCTAAATGCAGTGGTAACTATCACTATTGGTGCAAGGCCCCCCACATCTATGCGGCAATTGCCATAGCTCGAAACTGAATTTTTCCTTTAGTGTTTCACAAGACGTCTGATATGTCCACATTAGATGTGATGTGTTTGTTTTTATTTATCCCAGTGTGGATAGAGCATCATTAAATTGTTTTTTATTTTTGCGTGTCTTGTTTTTTGGTTTATTTCTGAATTTATCAAGCAGCAGTCTCATGATGCGAAAGTGACTCATGTAATGGCAATCAGCTTTTGTTTTGCAGAAAAACAATGCATTTCCTGAACCATTGTTTGACATCCCCTCACTCGCATAATTTTGCAGAGTATTCTACCTATACTGACTTGCTTGACCTCCACTAAAGAGTTTTGCATTTTGAAATAGCATTCTTTCCTTAAAATCATTCAACACTTCTCATAATTTCTGTACCTTGGGCTTCTGATACTCCGAATTCACCATTTTTGCTTGTTTCTGACTAGAAATGTATTCTTTAATTTAGAGCTTAAATTTTACCTTTGGAACACACGGAAGGGCTTGCCATTGCATATCTACATAAAAGGGAAACATGTTTCATTAAACATTTGCAAAATCCAATTGAAGATTTATGAATGCAGCTTGCAGTGTGATTTTACTGAATGAGCCATAAAAGTAACTCACCTCACTTGGTAAATTAAAGCACATATTAGTGTGATGTACAAGATATGTTACACTAACGTGGTGGGTTCTCTTGCTTATACAGCAAAATAATCGGTGCGCGAGAAAAAAATTATTTTTGCATACCCCTTTTACACACTGATTTAAGGAAAATGAGCTGGAGCTGTCCACATGATCTACTTATTTTACCTGCGAGTATGGTCAACAAAAATGTGTCCCAGCTGCTTAGTGGTATTTGAGATTATGTCAGTATTGCATATGTGCCTGTTGTCTAAAATAATTGAATTTTGAAAATGCTCGCAGGGATCTGATGTGAATATCTGCAGTTTATGGATACATGTAAAAGACTCAGCATCAAGTGCAAGTGAACGGTCCCGCAGGCGCGGAGTCGATCATGCAAATAGATTCGCTGCACAAATTTGTGACCAGAAAATATATGCCACATGAAATGGCATGCAAGGAAGTGTTGAAAATAATGCACAGTTAATAAAACGCCTACGCTATTAATATGTGGGTTGCTGCACTCGTTATGCAAAACGGAGGTGAGGCGTGCAGACAGGACACAAGAGTAGAGAAGTGGACAACACGAGCGCCGCCCACTTGTCTACTCTTGTGTCCTGTCTGCACGCCTCACCTCTGTTTTGCATAATGAATCCTTACCAACTAGCTCAGCTTTCTGTCGTTCTAAGTCTCGATGCACTCGATTTCGTCCGCATTAGGCACTCGCCTCTTGATTACTTCGTGGCACAGAAATACTCGGCATCACACTGTTTTTCTGCTGTGGCCTTTGTAGAAGCATGATTGTTCAAAGTGCAACAATTAAACACATTCTATGAGTTGCTTGTGGCTTCGCCAGCACAATTCCGGTGCGCTGGTCCGCCTGTCCAACAATTTCCTACTGAAGGGAAAACTGCAAATAAAAACACCGCTCCGCATGTAGAAAAATGCTCTACTGTGACGCTTCTCAAAGGTTGTGATGTACCACAAGAGCTGCATACTCGCGTGATAGTCTCAACAAGGAGATACATTCGTTTACTTACATGTGACGGTATATGCCAGAGCACTTCGGGGCTTCGGTGGCACATAAGGCACGAGTGTGCCATAGCGTCCGCTGTCGACGCGCGATCGCATGTCAAACCTAAACTGTGCGAAACTACTACGCATCCAAAAAACAGATTCGAAACCGAAATTCGCGTCATCTTTTATTGCATGAATGCGTACATCGTGATTTACATAAGTCATGGACTTAGCGATCGCTTTCTGTAAACTTAATATTGACGTACCACCTTCATAAAGCCATCAGGTATGCGTTTTTAGATGACAAATCATAAGGTGACCTGTACTTGTTTTCAGCTCTTTCAATAGTAATTGCGCTGGCCACATTGACCAGTAGCAACAGGGCGGCGCCCTAGAGGTTCCCACTTTTCCGGCCTAGCTTTTCCTCTAGAGTTGTTATACTAACTCTATGGCTAAAACGACCATACTGTGCAAAACCCCGTTTCCGTTTCCTGTTGTACAGCGCCGCCTGTGGTCACATACTTTAATTCACGACGCCACCGCTACGCTTATTTCCGTAGCACTGTGGAAGGTACAGTTTCCCTTCTCTAAGTTTGTATAGGTGTTCTGTGCCTCCATGCTGCAGCTGCGCGCCGCTGCCGCGAGGGGCGCTCGCTGTACGTGATGTCATGCCAGCTGTGGAAAAAAGCGCCCCCCCCCCCCCCGCCCCTACTCGGCTCGTCGCGATCGTCCCAGCGAATCCTGCACGCGCCGCTGCCGTGAGGGAGGCGCTCACTCTACGTGACGTCATGCCAGCTGTGGAAAAGCGGCCCCCCAATTCGGCTCGTCGCAGTCGTCCCAGCGAATCCTCTACGGTATGTCGGATGACGTGTATAAGGTGAAGCTGCAACGATGTGCTGCAGCTAAGAAGCGGTGGCGTGCGGAAGAAACGGATGAAGAGCGGGAACAAAGTTTAGCTAAGCGGCGTGCATATTACGCAGCCAGGCGAATGCATTCAACATCTCTTGATCTGGGTGCATCTACAAGTATCATGCATGCTCTCAATGCTGATGCGACTTTGGCGACACCTGATCGTTCGACAGCAAGCCTTATGGATGCTTTAAATGGCGACGAGACTGCATCTACACGTTCGACGAGCAGTATGGAACTCTACAACCTGAACAGAAGATTGCTTTCGCAATCCATTAGCTAAGCCTCTGCCATATTTTGCATGTGCGCCACCATGGATGGATGGATGGATGGAGCATCCCCTTTGAAACGGGTGATGGCAGTTGCCACCATGTTCAGCTTTTTATTTTTGTTTAACTGTGTTGCAAGTTATTAAAATTCGTCATTTTCTCTAATTACGTCTTCCTACACTTTAAACCTTATTGCAACTCCCTGCTTTTGAGCCACCAATCCTCCAATCGCTTTTTGCTAATTTCCACCGCATATTTATTTACATTACTATTGTTATCTCTGAGCCCCAGGGCCTCGGGAAGCGTGACTGTGCCAACGTCGACATTGGGATGGATACCATCACATTTTAGTATGAGGTGTTCTATTGTTTCTACAGATTTACCACACACAGTACATGTGTCTTCGTTAAGTTTCTTCTTATAGCTCCGCGTTCTAAGACATCCTGACCTAGCTTCAAAGAGAAGGGCACTGCCTCTTGAGTTATCATAAAACGCTTCCTTCCTGATCTGCTGTTTCCAGTCTTGATATAGCTCAACACTATGCTTCTTTTCCATTGAATTTATCCAATTTTTACCTTCCGCGTTTTTAACCTGTCGTTCACTGCTCCGTCTTTCTCCGTCCTCGTGTCTGGCATACTTACTGGTTAGCTTCCTAGTTCTTTTCCGCCATTGTGAGTCAACGCTCTTTCTGGATAGGTATTTAAATACCTTAGCTACCCACCTGTTATTGTTCAATTTCCTCAGGCGTTTTTTGTATTGGATATTACTCTGAGGTTCCCGTGCTTCGAACGATACCCAGCCCATATCACCCTGTACTGCTTCGTTTGTGGTTTTCCTGTCGGCACCTAGTGCTAATCTTCCAACAGCTCTCTGATTTATTTCTAGTCTCGAATGAACCTCTGCCCTTAAACACAGGACTGTATTCCCGAAAGTAAGCCCCGGCACCATTACTCCTTTCCAAATACCTCTCAGTAGCTCATACCTGTTGTACCTCCACAATGCCCTATGTTTCATTATCCCGGCTTCTCTTCGCCCTTTTGCTATGAGAGACTGTTCGCGCTTTTCCGTGTACATCTGACCTTTGCTTATCCATACCCCGAGATATTTGTATTCGGCCAATCGGGGCATTTCATGGCCTTGTATTGTAAGCTCCTGATCAGTTGTATCGTTGAAAAACATCCCACCGGACTAAGATGCACTAAAACTGAAACCTAGACTGTCTCCTTCGTCTCCAGAGTAATTTACCAGAGTTTGCAAATCTTGGCTATCTGCTAACAGTAGAATATCGTCCGCATACATTAAACCAGGTAGTCGTTGCTCAACATGCTTTCCGCCTAATCTGTACGACAGATTATACCCTAAATTACTTCCTTGTAGCCTTATTTCCATACTTATCATGTAAAGCATGAACAGCAGCGGTGATAGAGGACAACCTTACCTTAATCTTTTGTGTACCTCGACAGTGGTCGTACTCTTAATTCCTTCCCATGTTATTTCAACATTATTTTCTCGATATATTTCCTGTAGAAAGTCAATTACCTCATGACGGATACCTTCATCTTTTAATATGTTCCGCAGGAGTTCCCTGTTCACGTTGTCTTGTGAACCGCGCTTATGTCCAGGAAGGCTAAATACACAGGTCTATTTTCCGCCTTAGCTATTTCTATGCACTGGGTAAGCATGAACAGGCTATCATCTAAGCGCCTACCACTTCGGAACCCATTCTGAAGTTCTCCGAGTATTCTATTGCTTTCTACCTATGACTGCATTTTTAATTTCACCGCTTGCATCGCCAGCCTTTATATAACTGTTATCGTAATTGGTCGGAAGGATCTTGTGTTCTTATCACCTTTCCCTTTTAAATCAAATTCATTTTACTCTGTTTCCAGCTGTGTGGAATTTGTTTATTTGTTATGACTGCCTCCGATGCTTTTATCAGCGTTTCCTTGCTTCTTGGGCGAAGTTCATTAATTAACTGGATTGGAATTTCGTCTATCCCCGCGGACGTGCATTTTGGAACACTTGCTTCCGCCTTTTTCCAGTTAAGATTGGTCAGTTCTAAGCTATTTTCTATTATGATATCCTGTGTTGCTCCCTCATTTGCGGCGATTACCCTATCGTGTTTGCCAAATGACTCAGCTATAACGGAACTAATGTAGTTCACACGTCATATTGCTACGTAGTGGCGCCATCTATGGGCAGTCCACATGCTGGCTTGGGCGTCTTGCACGGCTGATATACGCTCGGCGGTAGTTTCTGACGTTTGTTTTCGGGTTCGTGCGGTCTATTTAGTATGAAATACGTCTTCTACGCGGTAAAACATTCTGTGAGACGTGCTGAAGTGGTTTAATTCGGCATGGCCGGAGTTTTTTGCTGGCGTTGAGTCGGACGGAGGACGCAGCGCGATGTGCGCGCCCATATTTGAGTCTACAATCATCCTCGAAGATAAATTGCGTATTTCTGAATGTTCCATTCACTAATGTCACTTTATAGCGGTATTCTTCCTTGGTTCTGAGCTGCAGTGTGGGAGCCATGAAACATACGCGAAGATTGTAACAGCGCGGATACCGTTCTGTTACGATAGGAGCTGCGCTGTTATACTTTGACAAGCGTTCAAGCTACAGATTACGTTGCGTTAGAAACTTGGTTCGGTGCATGAGGTTTCCACCCATCAATAAAATAGTTTTGGTTAGTAATAACAACATGCCTTACAGCGTGAGTTAAGATTGTCCAGCAAAGCGACCGTTTACGAACTGCGTGATCCTAAGCAGTGATAGGTGCTGGGTTACAGATATATTTGTTATATATAGCGCATGGTCCAAGCTTACGGTATCAACGTTTATAGATCTATAGACATTGTGTGGCGGGACTATGCGAGGTCGTATTGCGGCGTTAGGCCCGTTTTTTCTTTCTTTTTCAGGATAAAGGATGATAACCTAATTTTTTTTTTCGGTAGTGTTCGTTCCCTTCTCTACGACGCACTCACACGTATTACGGAAATTTTGTCCTCAAGAATAGCCATGGCATTCTCTTTATGTGATCCCTTTAATTTTTATGGCTTTACAGGACAAAAAGGCATTGCCTCCTGCAGGAAAGCTAGCACAGGACAAGTCGCTTCCAGGAAGCGCTTTGTCCTGTCTTTGTTCCTTCCTAGTGTGCCGTCACTTTTGGCGCTCCATCTTTTGAAAGCTATAGCGCCTTGTCCTATCTTTGTTCCTTCTTAGCGTGCAGTCACTTTTGGCGCTTCATTTTTGAAAAATAGTGGGGTTTCCTTGCCTTCTAAAGTCACCTCCCCCTCTATTGTATGGGAATTGTCTTTTCTCCTTCCTCTCCTCTCTGGAGTTCTATCTCCGTCCCCTTTGGCCTCGCACGTTAGTAGAAAAGGAATCGCTGCAATTTCTGCAATGCTTCTGAGGGGAGTCACGGATAATTACAGCTGTCAAGCGGCTAATGTGGCGACGGCCAGGGAGCTCCAGAGGGCATCGTGCACATTCGACGCGGTGGGGTGAAAGCGAGTTTCTCCCGTCGCCTGTCCTTTCTGACTCGTGCCTGTCACCTATACGCGTAGTGAACGCCGATGGACGCGCCACTGGTGGCGGCCTTGCGCAGAACACACGGGAGATGAGCCAGCCGCGCACCGTAGTTTGTTGAATCGTTGATAGTGCTTCTCTGTCTTATTTATGTTTTCAGAGCAAAATAGGCAACACCCTTCGCATGTGTGGGGTGGCCAAAGCTTCATGGAATGTCGAAAAATTGTTGCTGGGTGGGGGGCTCAAATACCGGCGAAAACGGGCCGGCAATACGGTTCTAATCATTCCCCGCAAAGCCTCATCAGCAGGAGCAACGGTAGCAATGGATCGTCGCTTCGGTGGGAAATTTCTTGTTCTCATCATTTACTTTTTCGCGTCGGTGTTTTTTTTCCCACTCGATCGTAGTTAGACGCGTAAGCGACGAAGTTCGTCTGCAGTGCAGCATGCGGTTTAAAGGCATTTCGCTAAAGTTCGGAATGCCGCTTGCTGCTTATATTGTTTACCGCTTCTTTACCGCGTTGCGCTAGCGAGGCAGCACGACTGCACGAGGGCATTGAGTTGTATGTTAAAGCGACTGAAATTTGCAAGAACTGAAATTGTTGGTTTTATGTGGCCCGGTAAATCCTCGCGCAGGCTGTCCCGCACTTCATGTTTTTACATCCATTTATGCGTGGCTTCGCACATGTTTAACTGTTGGTGGTTGATTCATGCACAACTCTTGTTGATTATTTTGAGGTGCGAGGTTTTCACCCTGCCTCGTTTGTAAAGGGTATAGATCATGCTGTGTCTTATCGGAATGATACCAAGCAAGTGCTTTATTCTTTATAATAATGCAACAACTTTATTCTTTTCGCAGGAGTGCCTCTTAGATATTGTGGTTTCATGGGAAATGTGTTTAGAAAATAGTTCAGGGCGAGAATTGCGAATAGTTGCTGCATATGGTATTTTTGTTCCATTTTTTGCTGAAAAGTTCGCGTCACATTTAGGAAGTCACCACACCTCGATGCTGTCCGAGAAGACTTAACATGCCGAGTGATTTGACTGTTTCACAAGGTAGTCCAATCTTGCATGTGAATTTTGTACTCAACTGAATTCTTTCTTATTATGCTTACGCCTCAGAGGACTAAACCCGGCCTTGCCGCCAGCACTCATCTACTTTGACTAGCGCTGCTCTGCCTTCAAATGTGGCACCCTCTCTCCCGTAACATAAAGAAAGTACTGAAAAGTCAGTCAGACTTTATCGTTGTACGCTTCCAAGCAGCTCCCTTGGGGAATTTAAAAGTGCAAAAACAGCAGCGTATGTTGTTCATCGGCGTATGCAGCAGAATTGCATCGGCACTGCAGCGCTAACAAGCGCTTTTAATAACCCTTGCGTTTAGTGACTTCGTTGACTAGTGTACCCGTTTCCATCTATAAATTCGCAATTACTCTTCTAGAGGCGACTTTGACTGCACTTATTCAGCGATGTCACATATATTCATCGGCAGAAAAATCGCAACGGCGTATGCAGACATCGCACCATGCGGATTTGTTTGATATAAGTCTGCACTAACGACGGGTGCTTATTATTATTGAGGTACAGAAGTAGCATTACGGCAAGGGTAGAATTAAAAAAAACACTATCCAGACATCGCATTAGTCAACGGAATTTATTGGCTAGTTAACATGAGCTCCACTTCATGTAAATGTGGTTCATGGCGTTTGCCTGCCGGACGCAGCTGGCACGTATGTGGAACACGTTGTCCTAAACACCGGTAATATCGTGTTCATACCCGCTCCCACAGAGGTCAGCGTCTTCCCTACAGCTGTCACCGCAGAAAAAGCAGTCTGGCACCTGAACAAAGGAGAAATCGCAGCCGCGAACTTCAGCCATCCTTGCTGCAAAAGGGTTGTCGTCTGCTACTGCTCCTGCACTTACTGTTGGAAGTGCCCGCTAGGTGGCCATCAGTGGCGCCTCTATGGGGAACCAGCGCTGCAGTTTTGACGACGCCTGCAGCGCCGCCCTGGCGGTCAGAACGTGCACATTGCAGCCGCACCTGCGGAAGAAAATTGCTACTGGTAGTGGCGTTGCGTGCCCCGAAAACCGAAGGAAAACAAAAGGACGCCGACGATACTGTTGCGTATACAGGTGCCACAACTACGTCGGGATGAGGGAGGATGTATCATTCTGCGTCTTTCCATCTGAACCCTAAGAACAAGAACGGAGGCGGCGTTAGATCCAAGCAGTCAGGCGAGCGGAGTAAGTTCCCGTCTTGTCGCCCTGTCAAGCCGTGTCGGGCTGGTTTCTAAATCGAATTTCGCGTGTGTGCTTGGTTTATTCGACAGTGAAGACGGTCAGCCGTGGCAGCCAGTACCAAACAGCAGAATCTGCAGTCGGCATTTCGTCGGAAACAAAATGAGCAATAGCATGCACCATCCGGCATATGTACCAACCACTTTTCCTTCGCAATACCAGCGCCAAGCCACTTCCAATGCCACCGCAACCAAGCGAACGATACGAAAGGTAAATATCATCCATTCATTCCCAAGGATTATGTAGTAGGGAAGCTGCCTTGTAATACGAGTTGTGTGCGCATACTGCCGGCGCACGCGCGACTAAGCCGCCTGTGTGTTTTTAAAAATGCGCATGCGGATGAGGACTCGGCGCTGAGATGCATCCGGTAAATTTATGTAATTAGTGCTAAATGTAGCCAGCGTTGTTACGGATCCAGCAGCGGAGCACTCAAACCTTTGCTTGCGCGAGTCAGCTGATGCGATAAAACTTTCTTCTCCATTGACTGCTGTGGCGAAGTAACATCAGAATTTTTTATGTCTAGCCAGAGAAATATGGAATGTCTTCAGGCCAACTAATACTTCCGAAACCATAGCGCAGCACGACCGGAGCCGTAGGTGCTAGATTTGCGAGGCAGGCTGCCACGCAAGCATGGCAACGGACCACGACACAACCATATGGCGCAACCATCAAAGAAACACACGTGCTCGCTGTGACACACTGTGAAAAATATATAAAGCTTACAAAGCTTCTTTCGTCATTTCTTCACTTGATGACGCTGGTTTTTTGCGGAAACTGTCCGCTTGAAGCGGTGGGAAAACGGAAACCTACGAACTATAATACGGCCGCGCACGTGTGTGTCGTCTGGTCGAGAGGCTGGATATGCCACGTTTCGTCGCCAGGGCGGCGTGCAACGCACTCTTTTCGACGCGCCGCCTATCCAGCGCTGGTTCCCCATAGGCGGTGCGCGAGGCATATATACACGCTCTGTACCACCCACCGACGCGGTGTGCGCGACAGCAGCAGCAGCAGCAGCAGCATCAGTGGGAAAGTCGAAGGAAGCGGCAAAGAAAGCTTCGCTTTAAAAGTACCCCCCCCCCCCCCCCCTTAGCTGTTGTAGTAGCAGTTTTCAACAACTCCGCTGGACATCCACTTTCGTAGGGCCGGGTTGGCCAGCCATTTTTTAACGCGAAAGCGTTAAGGACCTTATGGTCGCAGAAAATCTGGCGTCAGCGTCGGGGTGCCGCATTCGGCGTTGGTGGTAGCTTCGGCAAAAAGAAATTTAGAACCAAATTCCAAACCACGCATATCCAACCACTCTTCTACCGCCAAAGTTATTCATACCTTGTCTTCCAGTCTTTACAAAGTTATTACATGTAATTTTGAAAACGGCAGCCCACAAACAAATGCAATGAAAAAAAAAGAACGCCTACACCGCATATTCTTTATTTTAGCTCTTCTCAGACCATAAGAAGCCAACAAACACTGACCCCGAGGACAACATAGGGGAAATTACTTTTGCTTGATAAATGAAATAAAGAAACGATAAATGAATGGAAATGAAAGTGGATCAAAAAACAATGTTCCCCACCTGTGGCAAGTTGTTTTTTCATCCACTTTCATTTCCATTAATTTATCATTTCCGTATTTCATTTATTAAGCAAAAGTAATTTCCCCTATGTTGTCCTTGGTGTCAGTGTTTGTTGACTTCTTATGATATGACTAACAAAATCGGGCCCCTCCGTTAACCCCCTTTTCTTCTCTTCTCAGACTGAAATATTAAAAGTGCGAAACAATAACAGGAGATCGACCTAAGCAAGATGCCGTTTTTCTTCTAGAAACCGTGCCCTTCGTGCATAGCGTTCGCCGCCAGCATTTCCCGGTAATCGTTACGGTTAAATAAGCTGGAATTGCCGGAAAGCATGAAAAACAGTCAGTGGTCTTTGAATGGTATCGCCTTTCACTCTTAAAGGCGAAGCTTAAGCGTCCTCCAATCTCTTTCAGCGTCCCACAAGCTCGTTTCGCTTTGCAAGAAACGTAAAGATGACGATGTGAGTACTGAGGCATGCGCGCTACATGTGCCGAAGAGGTGGTGCACGCGATTCCACTTTCGTGCGGAAAGACGTATTACAGACGCGAAAAAAGAGGCTGAAATAGTAGGCTCCGTGAATACCATAACAATGTACTCGTACACCGAACAGTGGAAAGACACTTAGTAGTGCATTGCCGAGATTGTGGGTGTCTGCCGGCAATTGAACATCGCTCGGTGGCCGCCAAACACAGGAATCCGACGACACGAGAGATCGTAGAGGCCGCCGAGATAAGCCACCTAAGGCTCGGTTGTGTCAGCACGTTGGGGTTGTCACAAAAAGAACTTGATTATCTATGGCGACAGCCGCGAAGGATCAATGATGGTCTGAGACTGCGTTGCACGTAGGCAGACCTGTCGGAGCGTGCCGCTCACGTTACAGCATCTTTCTGTTTTTTTTTTTCATTTTTCCTTTCTTTCCGTTTTTCTTTCTTGTTCATCCCTCCTTACGCACGTCATACATCGCCCGTGTATATAATGCAACCTTATTCACATAAACATCACTTGAATTTTCGTGCTTGTTTTTGTCATGTCCCTAGTTCTTCGTCTTTCAGTTTTTGCGTAAGGACTATTTATGATGAATTCGCATTTAAGTGCTGCAGATCGTCCACCTATGTTCTTTCATTTCTACTTGATTGCGACAACTATATTGACACTCCAGGCGCATTTTTGCCCGTCACCGTTATGTTGTGCCTAAAGTCCAAGGTCACTGCGCGCCGTGTGATGTATGTTCGAGTGAAAGCATGTGAGGGAGCTGGCGATCGCGGCTCAATCTGGCTCGCGCGAGGGAGGAAAGCGGAGAACAAACGCGCAGCCGTCCGTCATGCCAGGGTCCGCGGGAGGGGGGGGGATGGGAAGGAGGGAGATGGGCGGCGTTGTGCACTCGCCGCAACCAGGTCCCGAACACTCTCCAGTTCAACAAATGGCCACAGAGGGCGAACAAAGAACAGGCATAGTTCACCAATTAAGAAGGTTCCTCCGTGAGCGCATTATCTCCCGCTAGAAGCGCCGTAGTGAGCGCAATTTTAACCTACAACCATTCTTCAACAATAAACGAAGTGTTTTTATTACATTACAAAGAGTACGAAATTATCATTGCTAATTTTACATTGTACTCTTTATAACCAACTTTGCTTTTTTGCCATATTAGACGCAACTGAGCGTTAAGCATCATAGAACGCACACGTGACCTCTGGCCTGGATTTAAAATTGGCGGTAACTGGTGACACGCGCGTGGTAGAAGCGAAATGCCATACTAAAACGCTGCTGCCACGCACGGAAGTGACGTCACAGTTATGATGACGTTCTTGAAAAAGTATGGCGTGTTCCGGTTTATAGTTTTGCGCGCGCTGCTGGAGCTCCTTCAGTTTTTTCGCTTAGCTAAAACACAATTTTACGATTTCTTACTGTATTGTGTGCTAGAATGTTGTTCTAGTTGGTTGCGATGGAAGAACTGGATTGTGTCCGAGCTTGCGATCTCGAACGACACTTGGGCGCAACGCTGGAGCAGCTCGTTTCCTTATGCCTTACAGTGCGTTTATGGTTGGTAGTGTGGTCTTGTGCAGCTCCTGTTACGTTTTTCAGTGCTGTTGCTCTTGTTTGTTGAATTTGCTGTTGTGAATGGAGCATATGTGGGCTCTCAGTTTGGCAGCACTTTTTTGTTTTATAGCAAAAACGTTTAAACTCGTTCTAAGTGCTTTTTGCTGTCGTTGCCGCTTAGTGTTGTGCATCAATCGCGAGAAAAAAATTTTTCATCCTTCTTAGGATTGCTGTTGCAGATATTGCCTGAGTAAGTGAGCTGTTGCAACTTTTATATGGCACTGGATGTTGCATTTACCTCTGCTGTTTCTTGTCTTGCATGTTCATACTGTTGCCCTGTTTATCTCAGATTTTGGCGGCTAGCGAATCGCGACTTGCTCGAGCACCTGCTCGCCACAGTTCAAAAGCAACCGAATGTAAACTATGAATACAAATATTGCGTAACGTGGCCCAGCCGCTCACAGTTCTACAATGGCTCAATTTTGTTGTAAAACTTGACTGTCTTGAAGACCAAGAAATTTTCTTAATTTCTTCCAGCTAGTTTGCTAAGCTGCTATTTAGTATTGGTTCTTTTGATGGCGCTATGCGAGGTACCAGGTTTGCGCAAATGTTCCTCGCAACTTGTTCCCGAACACGATGTAGGTTTATCGCAGGATATTGCTTTAGTTTATTGATGTGAGATGCACGCTAATATGACCGGTGTGGGTTTACAAGTCGATGCATGCCACTCTCAAGCAAATGCCAAGTTTCCATTGTATGAATCTTCCTTGACTTCGTAGGGCTTGTTTGGTTAATCCCTTAATCCGTGCAAAAGAATGCTCATAGGTCTTGAGCCTTACCCTGATCTTATCCAACAAAAAAAAAATCTTCTAGGCATTGCATTAGGGAATATATCTGGGTGATAATGTGACAAATTTTGCCTCTATAACCTTTCTTTTCTCACATCTTATTAGTGAAGGCTTTGTTCAAACAGAGGGCCGTGCAGTGACAAATTCTCATTACAATAACAAAATCTATGAAGGAGATTTTTGAGTCTGACTAGGACTTCCGTCTTGGGCAAGTTGGTCAAGTCTGCTGCACATTTTTTTTGTGCGCAAAAAGATATTTATAGAGGAAGGCCACGTGAAAGTGCGAACTACCAACTTATTTAATGATTCAAAGGATGGAACACAGGGTACAAATTTCGCGCACACGCAAGAGGCGAATGTTGTGACAGTGCTGGTTTGTCTAGTAATACTACAAATCGGCATTAAACAAGTGCACCTCTGGGGAATTAAGGCAATTGAAGTGCAACTAACATGTGCGCAATCTGTCTGATAAAATGTACCTTCGTGAGCTCATGTGCTGTTTCGTTGCTATTCCTGCCCAGGATCACAATGTGCGAAAGCACGGCTCACATGAGCAGGCCTTGCAATGTGCGCTGCACCATCCGGTTTGCTTAAATTATTTGAATGCTCCCTCAAATAGTCATTCAGGCATTGGGCCGTTTGGTCCACATAGAACTTGCCACAGCTGAGAGGTATCTTATAGACCAACCTACAGCACAATGCACAAAATGGTTGGCGTGATTTTTCATACACCCTTGTCTCGTGGTACGACAACACAATTGGGCTAATTTGACAGGTGTGTAAAGGAACAAGTGGGACATTGTATCTAGCAGGCATGTTCTTGAAAGCTGTGGGTAAATTTATGCACATATTAGTACATTGCACGTATTTGTACGTGAGGCGTACAATTCGTACACCTCATGTCTAGTAGTGTCTGTTCCGCTTACGTCTGATTAGCAAGTCCTTATCGAGCTGCTCATCAGCTATCAGGGAATGGAATAGGCCATGGCACACATGACCTATAGGATAAACCTGCTTTTAAAAGCCTGTTGATCTAATCTGCCTCATTTTGTCATCAGTGATAAATAATTCACTGCTGTAACTGTAGCACCTACTTAATATAGTCTAAGGGGATCCCTTTTTGGTCCCAAAACATGGACACCGTCACCTTACCTGCTGAAATTTGAATTTTCTCGCCCTAATGTGGCAAAGAGGACATCTTAACCAAGCCTCTACACGGACAGCCAGAAGAATGACACAAATGTCTGACAATGTCATTAGAAATGTCAACATACGAGCAAAGAAAGCGCAGTTGCCGGTGATATGAGGACTGACGACTTAACAAGTACCACAACGCGGAATGGAAAGCCTATGCGTTAGCTTCCGCCTTTAAAAAGATTCATGCCTTTATTGAACATCGCAATACCATGCTGTGCCCCGACCAGCTTCAAAGCCGCAAATTGCACTGTATTGCAGGTTGCCTATTCTCCATCTGACCCCTCGTTGCACTTCCACTGTGACAAATGTTGCGGTGCTCGCTGACAAGCTGCACTGTCAGGAGCATATACTAGATTGAGAAGTTACCTTATTTCTGCATTTCTTGTCAGCAATTGGGGCACATTTAGCTAAAACTTTCATGTTTAATGCACGAGTATTTACTCTAAGCACCTTTATGACAAATCGAGTGTCTGCTATACATTTAGCTCAAAACCTTCTATTTAAAAAAAAACTGATTCTGAACAGTATCCACAACTGCCGAGCAGGTCACTTTTTTAGGCCTCCTCGGACCTTCTTATCTTCCAAGCAGAAGTATCCCATATGGAGCTGAGCCTCCATTCTTTGACCAGATGATGAAAATAGACAATGAAATCGGAGAAAGCATAGGGTAAATTTATTTTGCATTTTTGGAATTTGTAGAAAGTTGGAAAGAGAGATGAAAGTGGACGAAAAGATAGCTTGCCGTAAGTAGGAGTTGAATCCACACCACCTTGATTAGGCATGTGGTGCCTTACCAATTCAGCTACTGTGGCACTCACCCTCCCATTCCCTTGGCATAAGCCACTACCACTCAGCCACAGCAGCAGACGTCTTAACTGCAGGCATCATGAAATACATCAGCAAGAAACTGTTCGAGGGCTCTGACTTCGGCTGCCCGTTGATGCCCTAAGATGGGGTACAACGGTTTATTGGCCAGTTGCCCAATTGGGGAAAGTGGCCATTGATGCGATTTCATCAAATGAACGGGCATTTAAAATCCAGCTTGACTCAATTTGTTGTACATGCTGTTACCAAATCTGTTCTTTGAAAGGTGAAGCGTTGCTCACTAGGACACACCATAGGACATAAAAAGAACAGACATCACTACACATGACTTTGCGCCATATGTGCTCAGAATTAGCCACAAATCGAAAAACTTGGCTGGTAGATATGGTGTTCCAGTGGTTTCTCCCGCACCCAAGCGATTAGCCCAATTGTGTCTTTGTACCACGAGTACTGAGAGAAAGATGTATGAAGAACCATGCCAAGCACTTTGTGTGTAGTGCTGTGGGGATTATCAGCGCGATACCTCTCAGCTGTGGCAAGTCCTATGCAGGTCAGAGGGACTAGTGTCTAAAGGGACGCTAAAGGCAAATGATAAGTCAAGCTAAAGTAATAGATTAGTGCTCGAGAACGTCTGCATCAATGTTATTGCGAACAGAGCTTCAGTAATTGATAAACTGAAGTAAATGCAGGACAGAATTAGAGGCCCCCCAGGACATTCAAGTACTAGCTCGATGACGAAGGTACTCCTCATTAAAGTTCTGTCGCTAGGACTCATCTACTAGCAATAAAAAGATCGCTGCATTGCATTATAAGATTAAAGAAAATGATACTCGTCTAGTTCTATTTGATTTTTAGAAAAAAGAACCCATTGAGGTTACCCTTGAAAGTATCGCCCACGCTTTCACGTTTCAGTACTTTCGTTATCACGTAGTGCTGAGCTGGCTTTTCTGGCTCGCGAAACTCACACAAACTGCAAGTTACAGAGAATTCTATGTTCATGGGATGTTGCGCGATTCCCTAACAGTCCATGCTACTTGTTCAAGAGCAGCTGCAGCAGCGAGTCCAACGTTCTGTCTTGGCTAAGTTGCTCCATGGCCGCGCATATGCATTTTGCTCAGAAAACTGTAGCACCGTCTGTAAGGCACTGTTTTACTCGTCGATGGAAGTAAAGGGCAGTGATGGTGCAACGTCGCGACTCCGTCCTCAGGAGCAGGCGATTTGAATTGCTCTCTATGCATGTGAACCCTTCAGACGCAATTTTCTCGTAAACTAAGTCTTTTCTTGGCATGAAACAAGCACTGTGAGGTTTATGGAATGCTACTTTAATAGGCCACATCTACTTAGTATTTGCCTTTAGTGTCCCATTAAATGACCATTTTAGGGAGCACTCAAACAATTCAAATAAATTTCATGGTGCGCATCTTGGCATGCTTTGCAAGGCCTGCGTATGTGAACTGTGCTTTTTGCGTGTTATGATCTTGGGCAGTGCATGAGTTCATGAAGGCATATGTTATTAGAACGATTCTGCATGTGTTAGTAAATATATTTCATTTTAATTGCATGTGACCTTAGAGGCAGGCTAGTAGCCAATAAACTGTTGTATGCTACCCCAAGGCATCAAGGCGGTCAAAGTCAGGGCCGTCAACCATTTGCTTGCTCCTCAGCAGAATTATTGGCAAATCAGTTCTGTGGAAGCCCGCAAGACCAAGGGGGGTTCACGAAAAAAAAAACTCATCAACCTGACTTTAGCACAATGTCCTGGGTTCCATTCTGGACCAGGAGAATTTTTTTTCAGCTATGAAGTTTCTTTCAAAGAAACCCATATGTGCTTTTAAAGAACTGGTTTCACCTGAGAAACCTATGAAGCCATCGCTGTTTAAACATACATCACGTGACATAGCCATAGGTACGTACGATTGTATAACACATAATCACTGATAACTTCACAATCCATGCTTCTTTTTCACATGCTCGTCCAGTACACATGTTGAACGCAACAGTCTGCATGTTGTAAGCTGACTTCAAATGGCCGGAGTAAAAATCATGCCGTCAGTGTCACATAATCATGGTCACTGACGTCTTTTTGCTGTCATTACACACATAGTTGTTCATTTTACACAAACATGACGGTCCGCCTAGCAACACTTCGCGTTCATAATAACAATGCTAGGTTACGAGCAAAATGTTACCATAACATTGGTTCCCATAATGCATGGGAGTTGCTCCATTTTGATTTCCGACATGTTTAAATGTTTAACCCTTCTGCTGGAATTCAAATTAAGAAGTCCTCATAGTTAATTACACCAATGCAATAATGACTTGCAGGCTAGGGCAATGTTTTCTGACTTGCGACGGACGCACTGTGAGCAGAGGTGTATGTACAAATAAGTTGTTGGAACGGTCATCCTAGCTGGTCATCAATTTGTGGGAGGTAGCATGAAGAGGTAGCCACCTTAGCCCCCTCTTATTCAAGCCAGCCAGCCATGGTGTCACGGGATCTTGGGAGCGGCCGTTGAGGTAGCGCGCGCTAGCATGTTCTATTCTTGCTCTGCCTGTGCGTGAGCCGAACTTCTTTGCCTGCGTTGGAGGCGATAGTCACGCGGCTACAGGGCCCACCGCCTAGTGCGAAGCGCAATTGAAATAAAGTCCAATGGTAAAGCCAAGGTAAAGTGTGCAGACGGTGTCGTCATTGGTAGTGTCGGGTTCACGCAGTCTGAGAGAGATGTACCAGGCAGCACCGGCAGCATAGGTTGTGAGAGAGGCGCAGCCACAATGATACCAGAGCGCAAAATCGCATCCTGCCACATGCACTCGTAGTTGCCCGGGCCTGTAGAAGTCGGAGCTCCAAAAGTAGACCGTCTGGCAGCTTGGGACTTGCGTGGAGATAGCACAAGCAGCGGTCACTCATGTTGTTGACGTAGAAGTGATTCTCGAGCTGAAGAAACAAGATGGCAGAGTTGCTCCTACAAAACTTCGGTAGGCCATGCATCCGCGGAAGGTGTGAGCACAGCATCGGAAGGCTTGCCTGCTGCTGCTTGCAGTGGAATCTCGAATGCCGATAGCATGAGGATTGCAGTGGTCACTGAATGCATCACGAAGGTTGTGCTTGTGGCGTCGCCGTGCCAGTGAGAGTGAAATTTGCGCGTTGTGGAGCCGATGGCTGAGCCTCTGAATCGGTGATGAGTGAGGTGCCCCGAGTGGAAAGCGGGCAGCTTGTGGGAACGTCCAAGGAAGGCGAGCCACGAGCTCTAGAGTAGCCGAAAGCGCTTGCGTTTGGCCCAGTGAATTCGTTGGAAAGAGTCGTTGAGCAGCTGCCTTTGAGCAGGGGAGGAGGCTCACGGAGCGTGTTGAGGTTTGATGCGCATGCTGACGACCGGCATGGGTGGACACAGGTGATGTGGGATGACAAGACGCAGTATGACGCAATAGATGGCGAGAGCTGTTGTGATGGAGCACCAGCTGGAGGAGAGTGAGCGCTCGAGGTGACGTACTGAGCAAGGACGGCTGCCCGCAAGTCGTTGTAGAAGTCGGAGCAGGGGCTGAGAGCCAGAGCCTGCAACGGAGCCGAAGCCTGGAACCTTGTTGAGAAGGAAATGGCTGTTTAGCTGGATGAACCAGATATCCGGCATGTCAATGTAGAAGTACCGGGCACCCTACAATCGCAGGACATCTGCCGAACCGTGCAAGGCCACGTCACTACTCGCCTTGGTAAAGTCTGTGCGCTGATGTTGGCATGGCAGGGCTCGATCGTCCTGGTCATCAAGTTGTGGGAAGGCTGGGCTCAGTCATCCGTGTCATCAATTTGTGGGAGGCGGAGCGAAGAGGTAGCCGCCGTAGCCACTGTTTGTTTAAGCCAGCCAGCCATGGTGCCACAGGATCTCGAGGCCGGCTGACACCACGACTGCTTTGGTAAAGCGCGCTTGCGTGTTCTATACTCGCACTATCTGCATGTGAGTTCATCTTTTTCACCTGCGTTAAAGGTGACAGTCGCGCCACTACGAGGTATTAAACATGCTTACTGTTTGAGCATGTCTGAATTGCATGAGCTATGAAATACACTCATCACGCAAGTGCAGAACCCTTCCGCTAAGTTTGTCTGGCAGGAGTCCTTTGTCCTGTAAATGTTCATGTTTTCTCTGTCCATAGTACAGCTGTATCCTGCTACGTCTACTTGGTTAGATGCCGACGCCATCTTGGAGGAAGAAGCGAAGAAGATAGATCCACTATAAATGAATTTAATTCATTTATAGGATTATTTTTAGGATTATTAGCATTCAGAATTAGCTCTCATTACAAACCACATTTAAACTCTTGTGAAAAACTCTCACTAAAAGACAAAGCTTATACTTTCTGAAGAGCCTACCCTGCGCATTTTCATTCCTTAAAAATTTGTCGACTTTTATCTTCAGCATTTGGTGAACAGAATTTTTTTAACTCATGGTCAAAATACAGTTACACAAGAACTAAAATTCATGCTAGCTTGTGCTGTCTACGCCAAATTTAAGCTTTTATGTGTTGTATGTCATCTTGCTTTTGTCTTCTACTTGGCGCTTAAGATACCCGATACACAATTTACACACAAACCATTTGTACTACAGACTCTTAACTTTATATGCAAAAAGTACTACCACTGGAGACAGACAACGCTGAAATATAGTAAGAAATTCTGAGAATTGTTTTCTGCGCAAGGAATTTGGTTGGCTTTGAGTAAGGGTTTAAAAATGTTGCATAATTCGGTTTCCTAAAGTCAGTTTTTCTGTAATACAGCCGTTGTCACAGGACATGTATGTTCCTTATTTACACATGCACCCCTGTCCCCTGTCATAGTGCAAATACCGACACATGTGGTGACTGTACCGGCAGCCATTCAAAGCTGTTTCTGTGGAGGTTTAAGGCCCATGTTCTGGGTGAAAAGTGTGGCCCTAGCTGTAAGAAAGTAACATTTTGTTTATCAAGCCAAAGTTTATAGTGTTCATGTTTTTTAATTGTTTATTATTTCTAGAATATTAGTTATATCCTTGCAAGGTGGTTGAAATAAGAGGTCACCTTGCCACAACCATGTTCAAAGTAGCTCTGATGGCCTGCTAGTACAATTAATAGGTGTATTGGGGCTTTCACTGACAGGAGACGGCGGGTTCACACACGTATAATTAAGGAACACATTATATGTTCCGTGACAGTGGCCCCTTTCCACTTTTATAGTATGCTCTGCCGCCGTACCTTGCGTATGCTTCACGTACGTTGCATATGCTTCATAACAATACTATTGTGGCGAAGCTGATTTTAGAAAACTGAGTTATGCAACACTTCTGGGAACCTTACATGGCTTCATTCTGTAGAGGCGCTATGAAAAGGCACGCTGCTCTATATTTGCAGCAAACATAATCTACGTCATAGAAAAACAAATGCTTGCGGTACTTATTCGCAAAATATTTATGTAACGTCAGCCAAAATATTACCTGCCGCTTTACTTGTGGCACTGCTGCCAGTAAGTCTGAATGACCGAGTGGGTCTGAGTAGTGTGGCTCTGAAAATTGCCCATTGATAATATTTGCATTCCGTTAAGATCAATTTTTGACTTTACTTGGATGCAAATGAAAAAAAATGTTATTGTGACGTAGCAGTTAGCATGGCCTTTAATACGCCCCGAAGACATGGTGGACCGATCACACTGAAGGCACAGATCAATCTTAAAATGGGTCCCCACAAGAGATGAAGATGAAGAACACGATGTGATGATGATCATGTGCAGATGATGAAGTGGCCAATAAATGCCCACATTATAATTATTTGTGTTATAATTATTTGTTAGAAGAATTACAACCACCTCTAGAAACCTGACATTTTCTGATGAAATTGTAAAAGTTGGCAGGTATGTATTATGGCATTGAAGCAGTAAACATTCATTTTTTCATTAAAGAAAGTCATGCATGCATTCACTTTTTCATCTTCCCTCTTTTTTTGGGCCTTCATTGGCCTACATTGTGCAACAGGTAAAATGATGAGAAATATAACTAAAGACAAAGAAAATCCTAGCCTGCTAACATACGCCTATTCAGTACACTATTGACACATCCCGATTTATTAAGCGTGCTCATTTGTCAATTCAGGCACAGAAGCAGGTAACTATAACTTCCGTTCTTGAGCTGAAACATACACAACCATGCTTACATAAGAAACAACTTTCAAGGAAGCCGCTTATTGACACGCATTGTAGATAGTACTATGGATCAAGCATGGAGCTGACCACAATGCCCTCGAACTCTTCCCAACATACATCTATTGTCTAGCTTCCTGGGCCTAACTTCCGGCCATGCTTTGAAGCTGCTGTCAGGTTTCAAACCAAGCCCAATCGCTTTCTGGCTTTGTTCTCCTCCTCGTCTTACCATTTCCCCCCTCATTTATGTTTGCCATATTGAGACAGATATGTGACTATTTGTCGTTTGTGTGTAGTTTAGGCAAAATCGATTTCAAATAAAACAAGCCACTGAGCGATTTTTATAGCGTAATTTTTTGCGCTCATTGATTATGCAGACCTACCTGCACGGCTGCATGTACATGGCAACGGAGTTCTCATAAGATGTTACGTGGATATTTAATTAATAAACTTCATATACATTTCTGCATGTCTGCAGCACAGACCCATTGGGGCTGTGACTATATTGAGCTGGATGGTTGTTCACAGCATCATTACGGAATAAAATATGCCAGTATTTACTTAATAAACAGTCAACATAATGAATAACCGAATAATTTTTTTGTATATTTTTCAAAATTTAAGTACATTCTGGGTTGCACTGTGGTGTTCTTTTAAGTTTGGCAGGCCTAAAAATCGCAACAGACCATCTAACTATGTGGAGTGATTCTTTAGCCATTACATATTCACTGCATTTGTCTGCTTCCTACATGGCTACCAATAATCAGTAGATATGATGCAGGTTCTTTATATTTGGAATTGATGACTTACCCAAAACCTCATAGTACCCAAAAGAAAATAAAGCCATTGCATACATGCAACAAAAGTTTATTGCACCCATGGAAGGGGAAATAAATGTAAATATTTAAGTTAGAAGCTAAGAGTAAGATGGCATTTTGACGTGAACAGCAGAATACAACAAATAAAGCAGTCGCACAAAACAAAGCAAATGAACAAAGTACTGTTCAGCCAAAGAAAACGTTTCACTGTTGCAGCAAAGTAAGACGATGAGGGAAGCAGCACTGCGCTCACCCCAGCAACTACAGGAGTATATCGAGGAGCTTGTGTTCTGGCCACAGAAACGGGAGCTCACAGGCCTTGTGTTAGAATTCTGTGGCGTGGTGAAGTTACAAACCGTACTCTTGTAGGGATGTGGTGGCCAGGCTTTGACTGGTTGCCCTGGTCCAGTGAAGTCTTGACGGCATGTCTTCAGCACAATCCACGGGGCGGCCTTCTTACGTGACTTTTCTCCATGTTGCAGCTATTCCCTCCATTTTTGTCACCCGGGGCTTCGTGGTCCGCAGTGATTAGTCCCTCACTTAATACGTAGAAATAGGTCCTTTAATTTTCCTGTTTTCTTGCCTTGAATGCCCTCGTACCTATTACAAACAGAAGAGGAAGATAGCATTGCTCATCTATCATGATCGTGTGATGTGTGGTGCGCGACGTGATGCGGTGATCGGGACGGTCAAGAGCAGGCGACAATGAGTGCACGCGCGCCGAGGCGGATTCCAGGCTGGAAGAAGGAAAACAACGACGCCGAAGAGCGTCCGGCACGAGATGGTGGTGGTATAAACTTTATTTAATGAAGGCCAAAAAAGAAAAGAAAATTAAGATGCCGCCGTTCCGTGGGTGGCCTTCAGGCTGCCGGTCGTGGCCACCAGATCATGCTTGGCGGCGACTTCCGCTGCCCAGATCGTTAGCCGTAGCTGGACATCCGGCTCCGAGCTGGCCAAAGCAGCCTCCCACAGCTGCGGACTAGATACATTCCAAGAGGCAGGGGGTGAGTGTTCAGGGCATGAATACAGAATATGAGCATAGCCTGCTCGTGGGTGTCTGCAGAGCGTGCATTCAGATGAGAAGGCACCGGGGTGAATAAGGGCAAGTCGGGCAGGAGAGAGGAAAGTGTGGGCCTGTAAATGGCGCCACGTGCTCTGTTGGAGCTTAGAGAGGGATTTGTGAGGGGGAGGGAGGGCTAGGCGAGAGTTGCGGTAATGAAGGGTAATGTCATGGAAGGTGAGGAGGGAGTCACGCGTGTCCATCCCGGAGTGGAGGGGGCCAGCTCGGTTTGTCATCTCGCGAGCGATGGAATTTGCCGCCTCGTTGCCAGGGTGCCCCGCGTGAGCCGGAACCCAGATGAGTTGGATACGACGAGAAGTGGGAGGGGAGTGCTCAAGGATGCTGAGCGCAGAGGAGGAGATGCGACCCTTCGCAAAGTTGTGGACTGCAGCTTTGGAGTCGCTGAATATGAAACGGGCCGGGGTAGTGGCAATGGCGAGCGCAATAGCTGCTTCCTCGGCGGCAGTGGAGGTGGGGGCAGGTATAGTGGCAACGGTCAGGGGAGCAAGTGTATGGGAAGTGGCTGCAAGGGCGTAAGCGGGGTGGGAATTGTATGGCGCCGCATCGACATACACAGCATTAGACTGTGAGCCATACTGGCGCCAGAGGGTGGAGGCGCGGGCAGAGCGGCGGGCGGCGTGATGTTCAGGGTGCATGTTCCTCGGAAGAGGGTTCACAGTGAGCATGAAAGATACAGAGGAGGGTAAGGGGTGGGTTACATAGGCAGGGGACACAGGGGTCAAGCGGAGGGAAGAGAGAAGGGCTCTACCAGAGGGGGTGCGAGAAAGGCGGTCGAGTTGTGCCGTGCGATGGGTCTCCACAAGCTCTGAAAGAGTATTGTGGACGCCCATCGCGAGCAGACGAGAAGTGGGGGTGTAGGTGGGGAGTGCTAGGGCTGACTTGTAAGCTTGGCGGATGAGACAGTTCACTTTGTCTTCCTCGGTGCGAGAGAGAAAGAGATAGGGGAGGGAGTAGACAAAGCGGCTGAGAACGAAGGCCTGGATAAGACGGCGGAGGTCGTGCTCACGCATGCCGTGGTGCCGGTTAGCGACACGTCGAATAAGTCGGACGGTCTGGTGGACAGTGGTAGTTAGGCGGGAAAGGACGGCAGTGTGTTTGCCGTTGGATTGGAGAAGGAGACCCAGTATGCGGAGGCAGGAGACAGAAGGGACGGGGTGCGCGTCAATAATGATGCTAAGGGTGGGAGATGAGGAGGCGGCCGTGCCTCGAGCCGGGAGGAGCAGAAGCTCCGACTTTGACGGGGAGCAGGCCAGCCCGACTGCACGAGCATGACCGGCAACCGCGTCCGCACCCGCCTGGAGGACGGCCTCCATCTCTCCAATATTCCCCGTGGTCACCCAGAGGGTGATGTCATCGGCGTAGAAAGCATGGGACAGGTTAGGAATGGTAGCGAGAGCGCGTGCCATGGGGAAAAGAGTGATGTTGAAGAGAAGGGGGGAGAGGACAGAACCCTGGGGGGTGCCCCGATTTCCAAGAGTGAAATTTGGAGAGGAGAGAGGGCCGAATGAGATCTCAGCCGTGCGACAGGCAAGGAAAGCCGTGATATAACCGTGGATACGAGGACCAACGTTAAGGGTGGAAAGAGCATCTAGGATGGCGGAATGGAGGACGTTGTCAAATGCTTTCGTCATGTCCAGTGCCAAGACCGCACGAGTGCGCTTGGCGTGAAGAGGGTGAAGAACCTCTTCGGAGAGCTGGAGCATGACGTCATGGGTAGAGAGGGAGGGGCGAAAGCCGAACATAGAATCGGGGAAAAGGTTGTTGTCGTCTAGAAAGTTCTGCAAGCGGTCGAGAACAACGTGCTCCAAGAGCTTACCGAGACAAGAGGTGAGGGAAATGGGGCGGAGATTTTGGATGTCTATTGGTTTGCCAGGTTTGGGGATGAAAGTTACCTTAGCGTGGGTCCACTCGGAAGGCAGAGTGCTTTCATGCCAATATTTATTAAAGAGGTCAGTGATGGCCTCGAGGGACGGGGTATCCAGATTACGGAGGGCCTTGTTAGAGATTTGGTCGGTCCCCGGTGTGGAAGTGGTACGAATCTTATGTAGCGCGGCACGAACCTCGCCGAGGGTGATATCAGCGTCGAGCGTAGAACTAGGGTTGCCAGTGTAGGAAGGGAGAGAGGAAGGGGGGTTGGTGCAGAGATAGCGATCACGAAGAGCAAGAAGAAAGTCGGAATCAGAGAGTGGAGACGAGTGAAGGAGACGTGTCACGTCCCTGCGGTGCGTGGCCTTGGAGTGCGACGGGTCAAGGAGGACACGCAGGAGAGCCCACGTATCCCTCAGCCCGAGGCTACCAGCCATTCGCTCGCAGGTCTGGCCCCACTGCTGTCTGGTGAGAGAAGAGCAGTGCTCCTCCATGTCCATTGCCAGGCGAGCAAGGCGGAGTCGCAGCGAGCGGTTGTGTTTCTGGGAAAGCCAACGGCGGTGCAGAGAGTGATGCGCCTCCCAGAGGTGCAGGAGGCGACTATCAGCCGTGTAGGAGTGAGGAGGGGTGGGGACGGTGGAGGTCGCAGAGGAAACATCCTGAAGCAAGGTGGTGGTCCACTGAGAAAGGTCTGAGATGGAGGTGGAAGCCTGCTGCCGCGAGTGGCGGAAGCGATCCCAGTCCACCACCTGCACCAGGCGCTTGCGGGAGGAAGATAGGGTGGAAAAGGAGAAAGAGACGGACAGGATATAGTGGTCGCTACCGAGAGAGACCCCGGTGTTCGCCCACACCGCGTCCGGGATATTTTTGCAGATGGAAAGATCCGGATTAGTGTTCCGTTGTACGCTGGAGCCAATGCGAGTGGGTTCCGAGAAATCGTTAAGACTTAACTGTTCGTTCTGCACGAAGGTCCATAGCGCCAGGCCCTTCCTGCAGTTCTTGGGGTAGCCCCAACTCACGTGATGAGCGTTGAAATCCCCAAGAATTAGGAGCGCGTTCCGGCTCGCCCGTGAGATGGCGTTGCGGAGAAGGAGGAGGAGGGGAGCTGCAGTTGTGCGGGGAGGGCTGTATACATTAAGGACAAAAAGGCTGGCATCTTGCCGCCGCCGGGGAAGCAGTTCCAAGAAGAGGTGTGTGCACTCCGGAA
Organism: Dermacentor variabilis; assembly: GCF_050947875.1. NCBI lineage: Eukaryota > Metazoa > Arthropoda > Arachnida > Ixodida > Ixodidae > Dermacentor > Dermacentor variabilis. Next base: position 228,995,799 of record NC_134570.1, read on the forward strand.
CGTCGAGCGGATGCTCGATTGCCATGTAGGCGCGATGAACTAGCGTGGCAACGTTCGGAGGGGAAGGGGAAGCAGGGTGGAAAGCTGTGTAGTCACGCAGTTTTACTGGGGAGAAGGTTTCTTGAAGGGCGATGATAGCGGGGAGGTCGGAGGGAGGGATGTTCTGGAGGTGGAGCTGCAGCGTGTTCCGCTTTGCACGGAAGCCGCGGCAGTTCCACTGCCAGAAATTAAGGCGTGGTGGGTGTCTGGCCATCTTGAGGCCGGGGTGCCCCTGCAGGTGCAGGGTGCTTGGGAGATGAGGATGAGGGGAGGAGGGATGCGACATTAACGGTCATCTGGGCAAGATCGGCCTCGAGGGAACTCTGGCGGGCCTCAATTTTGGCTACGCGGTTGTTAATTTGAGCCATCCATGTCTGCGTGTCCGTACGCAGAGCTGTAATGGCGGCCATGAGGCGTCGTTCATGTGCCTCGAGGAACGAGGCCGTGTGGCGGATGACAGCCTCCATCTCCGGGGTGGGGGCAGGTTCGGTAGAGGAGCGCCTCTTATGGGGAGGGCTGCGGGAGGGGGAGGCGGCACGAGAAGACGCGGCCGAAGAGGAGGCGGACATAGGGGCGGGAGGAGGTGGCGGTGGGGGCGGGAGAGCGATAGAGTGTGAGGTTTGCTGAGGGGAAGAGGTGGGGATGTGGGGGCGCGCGAGCAACGCTTGCAGCTGTTCTTTTAGTAGGGCAATCTCGTTGCTCTGGGCTGCGATTTGAGCTTTGAGCTCCTCTTTTTCGGGGTCGAGTGTGGGAGGCTGCGATCGCCAGCTCACCTGGGAAGCAGTTGACGGGGTGTCTTGCCCCGGTAGCGGTGGAAATGAGACGGAGCGGCGGCGGGGGCTGCGGTCCTGGCTTAATCGGGAGCTGGATCGTTGACGGGGACGGGATGAACGGGAGTCCTTGGCGGATGGTGCTGACTGCGCTGAGTTGGATGACGGTGACTTCGTACTGGATGTGAGTGGAGAGGGACCTCCCCGTTCGAAGCGGAGCTTACACAGGCGGGATCCCGTGACATGTGTTCCGCTGCACAAGATGCATTTAGGAGTGCAGTCAGGGGGGTCCCGAGCCGCGTGCACAGCTCCGCATCGTGGGCAGCGTCCGGACCTGGGCTTGGTACACACGTCGGAGCGGTGACCATGGCTCCAACAATTGACACAAGATTCAGCCTTGTGGCGGAAGGGGTGACAGATGAACATGCCGCAGTTGAACACCACGGTGCGAGGGAGTTCTTTCGTGCCGACGAAAGTGATCAGGATGGACCGGGTGCGACCCATCTGCCTTGCGTCAGCGATGGCGTAAGTGCTGCTGGGATTCATAGCCTGCAGGTCCTCGATTATCTCCTCTTGGTTTTGATTGTCCACGACGTTGTAGATTATGCCGCGGAGGGCTTTGTCAGGTGCGGCCACATAAGCGCGCAGTGGGTACAGCTGAGTGGCGAGACGCAACTCAGACGTATGCACGTACTGCCGGGTGCGTTGTTCCGAGGGCGTACAGACGGTGAAAGAGTTGTTGTATGGGTTTATGCGTACGCGGTCATCGCCACGGGCGGCGGCGTACTCTACGCTGGCACTAGAACAGAGTGAGGCAAGGAGGGCCCCATTGGTGGTTGTACGGAGGTCGAGGCCACCTCCAGGGCGGAAGACGATCTTGTAGTCTTCCGCTGGGAGTCGAGGCAGTGGGACGTGGCGGCGCAGGCGTTGAGTCTTCATTGATGGTGGGGTTGCCATGGCGTTCTTGAGGTGGGCGTTCGTGGCTGAAACGGCTTCCTTTGGATGGGCCACTCGGTGGGCTTGGAGCATTCGGGTCCAGCGAGGGTCGTCATCAAATTCTTGTTGGGAGATGAGTGTACCGTCGACTATACTTTTCATATCGGCGGCTTCGAGGCAACGGGAGCGAGTGCCGGCGCAGCGGACGCCGGTGCGACGCTAGGGGCAGCTGCGCGCTGCGGGTGAGGTGGCGTTGCGCCGAGCGTTGGGCTTAGCTCGGTGGCCCCGTGGTTGGTCAAAGATGAGGCTCTGGTGAAACGGTGGTCACCGGGTCCGGGCAAATGAGGTGTCAGGAAGGTCCTTACACCTTCGCGTGCTCGGTAGCAGAAACTGGAGGATATCCCGGGCGAGATGCCAAAGCCAGGAGAAGAAATCGCGGAGCCCATGCGAGGCACGTCCGAAGAACGCCGGGCGTCGGCACGAGATCGCGCGGCGCATGAAAAACAAAAAGAAGAGAAGCAACCAATTAGAAAAGACCACGGGGCGTCAGGCAGCCAATCCGAGAATGCCAAATCGGCCAGATCAGAAGAAAAAGCGTGGTGCGCTGGCAGAACGGGGAGGAGACGCAGAGGACACGCGAGAACACGCAAGGAGACGCAGAGGAGACGCCAGAAGAGTTCCAGGAAGCAACGGCAGGAGGAGGTCAAACACCGGAGCGGGCGCTGAAGACGGGCCATCGGGTTCCCGACCGGAGCCCACCAGGACTTCACCCGACCGGGGCGTCCTGCCAACCTGTTCCTGTGCGTCGCCCGTCTACCTGAGCGGGCCGCCAGCTGCTCAAGGCCGGTGAGCTTCTGCGTCCGTGGGCAGGACGAGAACAGTCGGGCTTCGGGCCCGAGTTCTAAGCCAGCTGCCCGGCCAGAACGCCACCCCCGTCTGTCGTGCCGCCTGCTGCCCGAGGCCGGCGTTCGAGCTTATGTGCCCGTGGGCAGGGCAAGAGCAGTCGGGCTACGGGCCCGAGCTCTACACCCAGCTGCCCGGCCAGAACGCCGCCGCCGTCTACTCCTGCCACCAAGCCACCCGCTTTACCTCGCCTAGCCAGAGCTGGCGCGCTCCGGTCGCCCGGTCGGTCAGCTTACGCCGCGACCTATGGTGAGACCGGCGCCACTCCTTTCGCCAGCTTGTTACGCGTCCCCGCCCTCGTGGCAAGCCCGGAATCGCGCACCCGTTAACCTCATGCAAGCCCTATGTGTGTTCTTTGCCGCAATGTCATCTTGAGTGTTTATTAACGCGATAGCGTTAAGGAGCTCGTGTCGCAGAAAAGCCGGTGTCGTCGGCCTCGGTGTCGGCGTCCGCGGCGTTGGCCGTGAGCGATAAATCATGGCAGGCACTTCATAAATAAAAAGCAACTTCCAAGATGGGCTGGGTGGGAATCGAACCAGGGTCTCCGGAGTGTGAGACGGAGTCGTTACCACTGAGCCACGAGTTCGATGCTTCAAAGCGGTAGAAAAGCGCCTCTAGTGAACGCGGTGTTGCCTTAGAAACGAGCTGTTTCTAAGGCTCAGGCGTGCGTCGCTTGCTCAGGCGCACATTTCGTTGTCGCGCCGAACGCTGCGTTGCTCGACGCTCACCGCGTCCGATGCGGGGCGCGTAGTCGCTGCGCCGTAGCCCATTGTCTTACACCCCTTGGCGGGTCGACGGGAACGCTGTCGCGTTCCACTCTTGAAGGCGAAGCTTAAGCGTCCTCCAATTTTTTTTTAGGCATGCTTTCTATTTCCTTCTATTTGCTTTATGCCTCTCTTTAGCTTGATTAAATGTCTCTGTGTGTGTGTTCAAACCAACGGCTTTGTCCTCAATTGGGTTCTCGGAGGCTCCGCCTAAGAGAACCAACCGAACCATTGAGTACACAAACCTTTGCCCCATATTAGGTTCATCACAGATCGTTCACATTAGAGTTTTATTTATTTATTTATTTATTTATTTATTTATTATTGCCTCAAAGGCCCCAGGGTGGGGTATTACATGAGGGATGGGTGACCACTTCAGTGGAATATGGACTCAATGGTAGCCTTGAAATGATGTGGATTGGAATGGTGCACGGCGTCGGCGGAAAGGTAATTCCAGTCCCGGGCAGTCTTCACAAGCAAAGTATGTAGGTGCGCAGTAGTCCGGGCAGGCGGAGGATACACAGATTTTTCGTGACGTAATCGGCAAGACTGACGGTGTGCTGGAATGATGGCTGAAGTACTAGGAGCAAAATGATAAAATTTGTGATAAAGACACAGTCTGAAAACATGACGCCTTTTATCTAGATTGGAAATTTCTGCTTTTAATTTTAGCTGAGAGACACTGGTGTGGTAAGAATAATCAGAATAAATATAGCGAGGCGCACGATTCTGAACTGCTTCTAGAGTGTTAGAAAGGGTGGCTTGGTGTGGGTCCCAAACAGAGCATGCGTATTCTAGCGTAGGTCTGACAAAAGTTAGATAAGTTAGTATCTTTAAGGATGGTGGTACGAAGCGCAAGTCGCGGCGGAAGTAACCAAGCGTGTGATTGGCTTCGTTAGTGATGTTCGTAATATGACAGGACCAAGAAAGGTTATTTGAGAGTGTAAGGCCAAGGTACTTGCATGACTCCACTGATGATATTTCCGAGTTGCAGAGAACGTACTTAGGAGTATGGTGAAGCTTCCGTCGATGAAAAAGTATTAGTAAAGTCTTTGTAGTGCTCAGTGACATTAGCCACATGCTGCACCAAATGGTAACTTTGTCTAGATCATCTTGCAATGCGTGGTTGTCGGTATCAGCTAGGATTGGGCGATAAATGACACTATCGTCAGCAAAAAGGCGAATGTTAGATGAAAGACTAGCCGGTAAATCATTAATATATATAAGGAATAGGAGGGGCCCGAGAACTGTGCCTTGGGGTACACCGGAGAGAACAGGGCTTTTAGAGGAGGAGTGGTTGTTAGCATACACAAACTGTTGTCTGTTAGTCAAGAAATTTCGTATCCAGTTCAAAACAAGGGAATTAAGGTGCAAGCGAGAAAGTTTTAGAAGTCGTTGATGCGGAACTTTGTCAAACGCCTTTTCGAAATCTAAAAAGAGGGCATCAACTGGGATGTTTTGATCAAGGTTAGAGCTTATGTCATTTATAAAGAGTGCTAATCGGCTATCACAACATAAACTTTACGAAAGCCATACTGGTTAGGGTGGAAGAAACTGACAGATGTTAGGAATAATGTAGCAACGTGGGAGTAAAGCACATGTTCCATTAATTTCGAACAGACACTAGTTAGAGAAATTGGGCGGTAGCTACTACATGATGATGAAGGACCTTTTTTCGGACTGGTATAACCTTACCCACTTTCCAGTCATCCGGCACCACTCCTGATGATAAAGAATGCTGAAAAATGTGACATAACATCTCGCTCGTAACATATTTAGTATTTTTTAAGGCTTTGGAATTAATACCATCGATGCCAGGTGAAGACGACAGCTTTAAGGAATCAATGCATTTCCTGATTCCATCAGAACTGAAGGTGATTGCGGGCATTGTATGGTAACTGAAAAGTGGGAATTCAGGAAGTTCACCTTTAGGTTCATTCGTAAACACGGAAGAGAATGCATGATTAAGGGCTTCGGCGATTTCGTGATCAGGAATAGGCTTATTTTTCTCGTCGCACAGAGCAAGTGGTTGCGAACGCTTTGGATTTGTAATATTTCAGAATTTTTTTGAGTTATTTCGCAGGATGTTTGGTAGGGTAGTCGAAGAATAGGAGTGTTTTGCTTGACTAGCAAGGGATAGGTACGTTTTTTCAGCGGTGTAGTATTTCTGCCATGCGCACTCAAAGTTGGAATGCCTAGCAGCGCGGTAAAGCCTTTTCTTTTTATTGTTGAGACGCTTTAGTGTCGCATTGAACTAGGGTGATGAGTGCTTTTCAGTTACAGTGATAGTAGGTATGTAAGTTTTTATCAGCTCATGCATTTTATTTTTGAAAAGAAGCCAGTTAATTTCAACAGAACGTTCTAAGAAACCGGTAAAGAATGAGCTGGCAAATTCTGCTAGTTTAATATTCATATCAGTATAGTTGCCTTTGTCGTAAAGCGTAATAGTTTTTCTAGTTTTAGTGAAGGCAGGGATGTCACTTTGGAATGAGGTATGTTGCACTGAATGATCGTTGAGGCCAGGTAAATGCGTCAGCGGTGAAACATTATCGGAGGGAGAAGTGAGGATAAGGTCTAATATTTTAGAAGACTTATCATTGTGCCGCGTGGGGTTACTGACGATTCGTTTTAAGCCAAACGTAAGACACGTATTAAGGAAATCACTTTCGACATTGTTTTTTGACGTTGTTTCAGCTATGTTGGACCAATTGATGGCAGGGAAGTTGAAATCGCCGAACAGTATGATGAGTGATTGGGGATAAAGCACTGTTACGGAGTGAAGCACCTCATGGAAGTCAGCTACGAAAGAGCTGTTTGCGTCGGGTGGACGATAGCATGTACCCGATAACAACGGCTGGGCGGGAAGCGTTGCTTATCGTAAAGACAATTTCTAAGGGCGTTGTTACTGTTATTTCAGCACACTGAAGACTTTCGTGTGCACATATCAGTACGCGGCCCCCCCCCTTTTGTGGGATCTGTCGCGTCGGAATATAGAAAAATTTGGAAAATGTGAAAGAATTTCTGCATTATTAATGGACGGATTAAGCCAAGTTTCAGTAAGAAGGACTATGTTCGATGCCGTTGTACTGAGCAGGCCTTGGAGGGCATCAAGTTTGGGAAGAATACTGCGAATATTGGTGTAAAGAAATGAAAGGGAGTTATAGAGATGGTTATTGGGACGGTTGTTGGGATGGTCGGATGCTAGCAACTCGGTGATCGAGCGACTACCTTATCGGAGCTATGGTCGTATGTGTAAGTTGTATTTCCCTTTAGTAAGTTGTCGTGGCGTAGCTTGAAGGGTCTCTTTTGTGCTTTGGCAAACTGAAGTAGGTGTCTTCTAGCAGTTAGCGTGTTAGAAGAGTAGTCTTCCGAGATCCGATATTCAGTTACTTTTAGTTTTTTAGCGCATGACAACACGCGTTCTTTTACTTTAAAATGCGCGAATTTGACAATTATAGGCCTATTTCTGTTACTGTTAAAGCGACCTAATCTGTGTGCTCTTTCTATGTCTAAATGTTCAACGGTGGTGTTTAGTTATGTACTGCAGTGTTGAATCACTAGGGCTTCGGACGCAGCCCATGTTTCATTTTCAGTGTACCCGCCGTGGTTGCTCAGTGGCTATGGTGTTGGGCTGCTGAGCACGAGGTCGCGGGATCGAATCCCGGCCACGGCGGCCGCATTTCGATGGGGGCGAAATGCGAAAACACCCGTGTGCTTAGATTTAGGTGCACGTTAAAGAACCCCAGGTGGTCAAAATTTCCGGAGTCCTCCACTACGGCGTGCCTCATAATCAGAAAGTGGTTTTGGCACGTAAAACCCCAAATATTATATTATTATTATATTTTCAGTGTCTTTCAAACCAAAAAAGACTAGATTTGATCTTCGCGCCCTATCTTCGGAGTCATTAAGTTTAGCCTGAATAGACGCAGTCTTATTTGCGCTCTGTTCGGCGAGTGTCCTGAGCTCGTCGACCTCTTTTTTTACTGCGATAAGTGTTGAGCAGTCTTCTTCTATCTTAGTTAGTCGTTTTTTTTATCTCATCAAAAGATTTGTCGCTCTGGGACAACTTTTGCTTGATCGAATTCATATAATTTAATATGAAGTTTGGCCAGTACGGATTTCGATAAGTGCTTCCAATATATCACTAGGTTCTTCATTACCGTGGGTGGTAGGTCCGGGGTTAAGCTCAATGTCACCGGATAAAATTAGCAGTTGCTGAAGAACACGAAAACAGTCGAAAAGAATAGCAAAACAACAACTTGGGCTTCGCAGTAGCAATAAAGCAGCATAGCGAGTACGTCGAGACGCGAATAAGGAATAGTGATAGTTTACCTGCGTGACAAATAAGCGTCGAAGGTGAGCGTTTGTCGCCATGGCTGTGGTGCTGCCAAACCCATGAAAGGCCGCGCGAGATCCGAGCGGCTTTATATGGCAGAGGTGCGGAGAGGGCGAAGATGTCTCCCGATTAAATGTGGCCGGTACCACAAGGGCATGCGCGGTCCAGGGTGGAGGCAGGTTAAGCGCAGCCGTGCACTGCATTTGTTTTGGTGTGCCGAGGGCGCTCGAAGGCGTGTGATCCGGCTGTACAAGCGGTGGTGCAGCAGGAACGGTCGATTGGATGAAGTTTCTCGGGACGTCGACGGCATACGCACCGCTTCGTTCTCGCGGCGGCAACGCTGGGCAGGAACTCAGCCGGGCTGAGTGCATCGTGCTAAACGGTGGACGGCATGGCCAGTCGGCGAAGAGTACTTCGGCGGTGGGGTTCCAGGACGTGGGGCCGGCAGTTCCATCGGTGACACCAAGAATTTCCTCACTGTGATGCAGGAGGTAAGACAGAAGGAACATCTGCGTGAGAAATAAGTGTCGAAGGTTAGCGTTTGTCGCCATGGTTGTGGTGCTGCCAAACCCACTTCTATTAAAGGAGCAAGCTCAAGGTAGCCATGGCATCTGTCTCGATTCTTTACATTTTGTGACATAATACCCAGGACTCATACTGCGGCTCCAGGCGTCATCTGTAGGTTTGTGAGGCGGGAGCACCTTCTGCTTGCTCCAGTTCCTGCCTGACCTTGCCCTTCAGCACAACGACCTAAAGTTCATAAAGCCGGGATGCCTCCGGAGGTGAATGACACAACCTGTCAGCACAGCCCTAGGAGCAGCCGATGACCTGCCTATCGATGCGAAGGACAGCTGCAATGACAACTGCAAAGCTTGCAAGGCTGGGACGATAAATTTGTTCAGTGACATCCATTTTGAAGGCCTAGCCTTTGAAGTGAACAGCACATAGAGTGCAGACTTATCTCGTCACCACAACGATGACTGCTTCATGGCTCACAAGGTTGGGATAGCAAGTCTCATCGGAAGGCTGATCGTGCAGGCCTAGCCCTTGAAACCACCAGCTGTGTGCCTGCCAATATTCTGCGCCTTCATCGTGATGGGCGCTCTAAGATTTGCAAGGCTGGAACGCTGAGGTCATGCCATGTGAAATTTGGAAGCTTTGCCCTTCAAGCAGCCAGGGTGAACTGCGAACTGCGAAGATCACTGATGTTTACAAACAATTACGTAGCATCCTTGGCTGTGCACTCACAAGTGCCCTAGGGACCTAAAAGACTGAAATAGGGGACATTGAGTGGCTGAGAATTATGGCAATATTCTTGCGAACTGACATCAAAGAAAAGTGATAGAATACTTACATCTATGTCACAAATAGTTGTTAAGTTCAACTTGGTTTGCTTACATATGAAATTGATGCGACAGGTGTTGAACAAACTAAATCACCAGATTCATAACACTAGTAGTCTGGATCAACAAGAGTGACGTAGAGTCTTGTGAATACTTTTAATTGGGCATCTGCTGCAGTAAAGTGAAGCTCGAGGTCTGATTGACCAAATTAGACAAGAAAGCATGTTACACATCCGCTCTGCCAACAGGGATTTTAATAAGTAGGCCATAGAGCGGGGTTTGTTCACATGACGAGAGGATGCCCATTGATGAAGCTAAGTAACTCGGTCTAAATAATGCTGCAAATAATTAACACTACTTGAGTAACGATATTCTCACAGCAAATAGATGCGTTGCAGAAGCCATCGTCGTAGCTCTAAAAGCACAGAGAGGCGAATCTGAATTTGTGCCATAAAAGCCATTATGTCCTCTCATTAGGTCTGCTATGCTGTGTCGGTCAATAGGTGCTGTGGCTGCTCTGAAGACGACGACAGCTTTCCTTTCGCTGGGACTGATAATCCATCTGGCACCACGCTATATAAATGTTCAACATGTGTCATAAAGACAAAAACGCAAATCAGAGGGGGGGGCGGGAATGAAGCTTGCAGAAAAACGAGACAAGGATTTTTGAGATAAGGTGTGGCAGTCAGGATCAGATCTAGAACGATAAGTCAAAGGAGAGTTTGTACTTTTGTGTGTGATCAAACGGACAGGCATCATACTGAAGGCATCAAAACGAGCACAACAATGAAGCGAAGGCACTTGGCAGCTTGGAAAGACAGAGTGACGCACTCGAATGCAGAAAGATTGTGGGAAACAACTCATGCACCCGAATGCAAGAAAAGAGTGAAAATTATACTTTATGTTAAAAAAAAACTTTCAAACACAAGGTTAAAATAATACTGCCCCACTGCACGATACATAAAACATTATAAAGAGCTCCAAAATTGCATAACTGTACAAACTCAACCGGAAAGCCTGAAATAGATGGAATAAAATTTGTTCCTTGTGAGCAAATCGAGATTTGTGGCTTGGATGTGCAGTTTTGGCTTGGAAGAAAGGTTATTCATTAGTTAAACTTCTATAGGGGTGACTGAAATAGGAGTTCGGTAACAGGAAAGAAAAGAACATTTGTCTGCAGTAGTGTGAGAGTTAACGTCGGCAGAAGTGCAATGTGTAAATAGGGCCTATTTAGGGAAGAAATACTGAGATATAAATTGCACTGGTATAGAACTGATTCAGGTTATCTTGACAGGAAGCAATAGCCTGCCCTTTAATTTGCATAGATTTGGCCATACAATATGCCAACACTTGCATGGCTGTTACACTACTGCATACCTCGGCAAATCCAGATAGCTGTCGTGTTAAATGCCATGTATAAACCAGCCATTTATGTCTATCCACGAGCAGTCATATCTGTATTTTATGACTGTGCGCAAGTTTATTGTTGACAGATACCGTATGTTGTGCATAACATAAAGTATGTCCTTGCATTTATGCTCGACGGCAAAATTTTTCAGTTCTACCCTGCCCCCTCACTCTAGGTCTTTGTCCAGAGAAGGAATGCCCACTGCTTGAAAGCCCATTACAGAGTCGGTGCTTCTTCCAGCTTCAACAATTCTTGTGCCAGTTACAGCTATGCAAGCCAATATTTATACCATGAAAATGTTACTTAGCTCCTTCAGATTTTTCAAATAAAGTACCTTACCAACAAAACAATGCCCAGGGGCTATCCCCCTTCCTCTTTTCTTTGGCATTTACAACACATCCTCAGACCATAAATGCTTATTCAAAGCACCCAATACACTTTACGCCGAACATCTACTGCAAAGTTCCAATTGAAGAGGTACTGACATGATATTGTTACGTGTAGAAAGACACAAATGGAAGAGGCTATTCACAAGATATTTACACTGGACTGGAGCCAGAGCACCAGGCCGACATTTTCTCGCGCCAAGGACACAGACCCACTTCGTCGTCGTTCTCGCGGCGGCTCGTCTCTCGGGTATTTACCGATAATATCGTAATACTACCCCCGGCGGCGAAAGCACCGTCACGGTGCTATTAAATATCCAAGGCACGTGGAGAGTTGTAGGGCTTGAGTCGGGTGACGTGGACAACGTCACTGGTTGTCACATCGGAGGACGTAGTGGGCGTGGCTAAAATAATTTCATAGGTGACATCGGTCACTTGGCGGAGCACCCGATATGGGCCGGTATAACAGGAAAGCAGTTTCTCACAAAGGCCAACTTTATGCGATGGTGACCAAAGCAACACGAGGGTGCCGGGCGCAAAATGGACATCACGGTCACGGAGGTCGTAGCGTCGCTTCTGTTTGTCTTGAGAGACTTGTAGACGAACGCGCGCAAGTTGACGAGCATGGTCAGCACGGGCGATTGCATCACAGGCATAAGTTGAAGCTGTGGTGGACGGAAGCACGGTGTCTAGTAGTAGCGTCGGTTCGCGGCCATGCAAGAGGTAAAACGGGGAAAAGCCGGCAGTTTCGAGACGAGAAGAGTTGTATGCAAATGTAATGTAGGGTAGAGCCAGATCCCAGTCACGGTGGTCGTCTGAAACGTATTCGGATAGCATGTCTGTACGGGTGCGGTTCGAACGCTCAGTGAGGCCGTTCGTTTGAGGGTGGTAGGAGGTCGGCAGTGACTTTCGCCAAAAACGTACGGCCATGGTCTGTTAGCAATCGACGCGGAGCACCATGCATCAAAATGATATCATATGATATCAGTCCGCAACGTCAGTTGCGCAACTGGACGGAAGAGCGCGCGTTACGGCGTAGCGGGTAGCGTAGACAGCCGCGACTGCAACCCACTTGTTTCCTGATGTAGATTCCGGAAATGGGCCGAGACGTTCTAAGCCAACACGATGGAAGGGCTCGGAAGGGATGTCGAGCGGCTGCAGGTAACCATAGGGGAGCTGGGAAGGCTTCTTGCGTCGTTGGCAAAGTTCACAAGCTGCGACGTAACGTCGTACGGAACGGGCAAGGCCCGGCCAGAAAAAACGGAGACGTACACGGTCATAGGTTCGAGATACGCCGAGGTGTCCTGCCGTTGGTGCGTCGTGAAGCTCTTCTAGAACGGTGGAGCGGAGGTGTTTAGGTATTACAAGCAGGAACTCTGAGCCGTCCGGATGAAGGTTACGACGGTACAGAGTACCGTCGCGGAGGACGAAGAGTCGTAGAGTGGCATCGGCCGGACAGTGTTCAAAACGGTCGATGAGTGCTCTGATGTAGGCGTCACGACGTTGCTCGTCGGCGAAATGAAGCAGCTGTGACACAGAGAATACGCAAGCAGCACTGGTAGTATCGGAGGAGTCAGGATCGTCAACAGGGTAACGCGACAAGCTGTCAGCGTCTTGGTGCAGGCGGCCAGACTTGTAGACCATGGAATATGAAAATTCTTGTAGCCTCAAAGCCTATTTATCAAGCGGGCCTGTAGGATCTTTTAGCGATGAGAGCCAGCAGAGAGCGTGATGGTCAGTGACTACGGAAGAAGGGCGACCGTAAAGGCCAGACTTGTAGACCACGGAATATGAAAATTCTTGTAGCCTCAAAGCCCATTTATCAAGCGGGCCTGTAGGATCTTTTAGGGATGAGAGCCAGCAGAGAGCGTGATGGTCAGTGACTACGGAAGAAGGGCGACCGTAAAGGTAAGGACGGAACTTCGCAACCGCCCAGACAACAGCAAGGCACTCTAGTTCCGTAATGGAATAGTTGCGCTCCGATGGCGTTAGGAGACGGCTCGCATAAGCAATAACGCGATCTTGGCCACGCTGACGCTGGGCTAAGGCGGCACTTACGCCATGACCGCTGGCATCTGTATACGCAATTCTGTGTAGGGGCATCAGGGTCAAAGTGGGCGAGAATGGGTGGTGAGGTTAGAAGAGTGACGAGACGAGATAAGGTGGCGGCTTCTGAAGTGCCCCATGAGAATTGTACGCCTTTCTTCAAAAGATTAGTAAGGGGTCTAGCAATTGTCGCAAAATCTGGAACAAAACGACGAAAGTACGAGCATAGGCCTACAAAACTTCGGACGTCTGCGGCTGTCTCCGGAACCGGAAAATCTCGGACAGAGCGAGTTTTGTAGGGATGAGGCTGTACTCCGGAAGCGTCAACGAGATGGCCCAGAAGAGTAAGTTGACAGTGGCCAAAACGACATTTGGATGAGTTAAAATGCAGCTTCGCCTTGCGAAATACATCTTGTTAGAGGCTCAAGGTGGGTGTCGAAGGTTGGCGAGAAGACGATGACGTCGTCGAGGTAGCAGAGGCATGTGGACCATTTGAAACCTTGGAGAAAGGAGTCCATCAAACGCTCAAAGGTGGCAGGGGCGTTGCATAATCCAAACGGCATTACTTTAAATTGATATAGGTCATCAGGTGTGATGAACGCGGTTTTTTCTCTGCCCATATCGTCAACAGCAGTATGCCAGTATCCAGAACGAAGATAAACAGAAGAGAAATAGCTGGAACAATGGATGCAGTCAAGGGCGTCGTCTATCCGTGGGAGCGGGTAGACGTCCTTCTTAGTAATGTTGTTCAGATGACGGTAGTCTGCACAGAAGCGCCACGTGCCGTCCTTCTTCTTAACCAACGCCACAGGTGACGCCCAGGGACTCGAAGAAGGCTCAATCATGTTTTTCTCTAGCATTTTGTTCACTTTGAATTACTCGGCGTTCCGACGCAGAAACTCGATACGGTCGTCGGTGAATAGGCGTAGCATCGCCAGTAAGAATCCGCTGCTTGACCGCGAGCGTCCAGCCTAAAGGGCGATCGTCGAAGTCGAATATATCTCGGTAGGACGATAATACTTGGCAAAGGTCGTCAGCCGGCGCAGACGACAGGTCCGTGGCAACCATTTTCCTTATGTTGGGATCGGCGCCCGAGGCTGGCGCGAGGGGCCTGTGAAGCTCGCAAGAACCATCGGTTGATAACGCTGCCACATGATGGTCGCCGAGACAATCAACGCTGGCAAGGCAAATACCTTGCCGCAGAATTTGCTTTGTCAATCCAAAGTTAAAGATAGGTATGCGAGTGCGGTTCCCAGTAATAGTAAGTATAGTGTGAGGCACGGTAACGTCATCATGTAGTGGAATGTCGGGCAGAGTAGTGACGAGGTACTCGCCATCAGGAACTGGTGGGAAAGACGACAGTTCAATAAAGGCTATTGATTTTGGCGGCAGGCGAAGAAAGCCGGTGGGGCGTAAGCGGCACTGGGGTGTGTCAGAAGGTTCTGCGAGAATCGGCAACTCAAGGCGAAGGGTACTGGCAGAGCAGTCAATAAGGGCTGAATGCGCGGAGAGAAAGTCGAGGCCGAGAATTAGGTCGTGGGGGCAATGGGCAATCACGGTGAAGAGGACAGAGGTGTGGCGGCTGCCAATGCTGACTCGTGCCGTATGCCGATGATAGGCACAGTACCGGAATCCGCAACGCGGACGACGCGTGCCGACGCTGGGGTGAGGCGCTTCTTGAGTCGTCGTCGGAAGGCAGCACTCATAATAGAAAGGTGTGGGCCTGTATCGATGAGTGCAGTGACAGGATAGCCGTCAACGTCAACGTCAAGAAGGTTTTGGTTCGTTGGTAACGTGAGCAGAGAATTTGAGGGCAGGATCGACAACGCAGCTTCACCTCCAGAAGCTGCACTGCCTAGTTTTCCGGCTGGGTCCGGGAGGCGATAGGCGGCGAAGAGAAGCGGCGGGGTTGGGGCGAACGAGACTGATGCGTCGAGGTGAGGGCGAGCGGCTGTAGCGAAGGTTCGGAGCAGGGGCATCAGCAACAGTGGGTTCATGGCGGGTGGCATAGGGAACAGAAGGTCCAAAAGTGCGGAAATAAGTGGCGGCGTATGTCCAAGGAGGTGGTGGCCATCGGTTGCGGCAGTGACGAGCGACGTGGCCGATGTGACAGCAGTGGAAGCAGATCGGCCTGTCATCAGGGGTACGCCATTCGGACGGGTTGTGGCGAGATATGGCAGAAAAGAACTGCCGGGGACGAGGAGGGCCGGTGGAGAACTGGGGAACGTTGGGTTGAGACGTTGTACACAAGGAGTTCAGACCCATGTTCTCAAATTCCTGTCTGACTACGGCCTGAATCATCGCAATCGAGGTTGCTGGCGGATCGGGAGGCGTCGCGGCGAAAGCTGGCGAACAGGCGGCCTCGAGCTCGCGGCGAACAATACGGGCGACGTCCTCACAGGTGGTAGCCCGACGTGGTCGACCCTCACATGTCGACATAGCAGCAGTGTTGGGTAGCCGCGTGATGTGGTGTGTGATACGGCGGCTCTTAGCCTGTTCAAGGCGACGGCATTCTTTAATGATGGCGTCGATTGTCGAGACGTTGCCGAAAACAAGCAAATTGAAAGCGTCGTCGGCGATACCTTTTAGAACATGTGACACTTTATCAGCTTCAGACAGCGTCGTCAGCTTTTCGGTATAGAGCCAAGACGTCGAGGATGTATGAAACGTACGGCTCTGTAGATGTCTGAACACGAGATGCAAGAGCCTTTCTCGCGGTAACCTTGCGGCCAATGGGGTCGCCGAACAGTTCCCTGAGCTTTTCTTTGAAATTGTCCCAACTGGTTATCTCGTCGTCATGCGTCTGGTGCCACACGCGTGGGGTGCCGCCGAGATAAAAGATGACATTGGCGAGCACAATGGTTGGGTCCCACCTGTTATTAGCGCTGGTATGTTCATATAGCTTGATCCATTCGTCAACGTCCTGTCCCTCCAGGCGAGAGAACACACCAGGGTCACGATGTTGGGCAACCGTGACGACGGGAGCAGTCGGACAAGCCGAAGCCGTTGCAGCGGTGGTCTCGTCACCGGGCGGCATGGTGACAAGCTCCATGTACCGACCACTCCGGAGTTCCGTGGCGAGGACGGGGGATCGCTCACCTCCACCAGAATGTTACGTGTAGAAAGACACAGATGGAAGAGGCTATTTGCAAGCTATTTACACTGGACTGGAGCCAGAGCGCCAGGCCGACATTTTCTCGCGCCAAGGGCACAGACCCATTTCGTGGTCGTTCTCGCGGCGGCTCGTCTCTCGGGTATCTACTGATAATATCGTAATAATATCTTCAATTATTCCTTTTTTGTACCCGCCGTGGTTGCTCAGTGGCTATGGTGTTGGGCTGCTGAGCACGAGGTCGCGGGATCGAATCCCGGCCACGGCGGCCGCATTTCGATGGGGGCGAAATGCGAAAACACCCGTGTACTTAGATTTAGGTGCACGTTAAAGAACCCCAGGTGGTCAAAATTTCCGGAGTCCTCCACTACGGCGTGCCTCATAATCAGAAAAGTGGTTTTGGCACGTAAAACCCCAAATATTATTCCTTTTTTGTGGCTAAATTAAGGCTTTAGAGCTCTAAAAATATAGTAACAAGCCTTGGAGTGGCGTGATTTAGTATAATAGCTTTCCTAGAGCCGGTTTCGGTTTTTTTTTCTAGGGGGATACTGTGTAGTGACATCACAACACAGCATGCGGTCACGTGGGAGAAGAATATTGCGATGTTTTGACACTCTCTTGGGGCCTCCGGCTAGCTCGGTCTACTTGTGTGCTGCTACTCGTGAAGGCCAATGTAGCAGCATAGCGGATGACTGAATGAGCTAGAGCGAGTGTCGTAACATCACAATATCCTGCTCCCACATGACCATATACTGTGTCGTGACATCAGTGCGTAGTATCCTCCTGGAAAACAAAAGTGGCTTTAAAGAAACTACTACATTAAATTATTTATGGCGTTTTGAGGCTTCATCCCTCTAACGCTGTCTGTCGTCTTCTCTCCACCCATTTTCAGCACTGTTAAATTCAATTATAAACGTGCACTAACCAGCTCAGTTGTACACTCTGACGTTGTACAAGCACCGCTCCTATCCTGATTCCACTAGCATCAGTGTGAACTTCAGTCGGGCAAGTTGGATCGAAGTGACGCAAGAGGGGTGCTGACGTTAGCATAAACTTCAGTTGAGAGAATGATGCGTCACACTCTGGTGTCCATTTGAAGGATGCATTTTGTCACAAAATACTTGTCAACGGGTAAACGGTGTCGGCAAACCGGGGAACAAAACGACGAAAATAAGAACATAGGCCAATGAATGAACGGAGTTCTCGTGCTGACTGCGGTGGCTTGAAGGAGCTCAGCGCTTCATGGTAGAGTGTATAAGCGCGACTGGACGAGGACGAAGAAAGAAACAGATAACACTGACACAGAGCTGTGTCTGTGTTATCTGTTTCTTTCTTCGTCCTCGTTCAGTCGCGCTTATACACTCTACCATGGATTCTAACCGACTAGCCCGCCAACCTGTTTTCACCGCTTCAATCTTAAGAGGATCGGGTCTGACGCCATCCTTGTCGACTAAGTGTCCCAGGACCAGTGTTTGACGTTCGGCGAACCGACACTTCTTTGAGTTTAGGACCAGTCCAGCTTTCTCAATGCAGTCGAGAACGAGGCTGAGGCGTTCGTCATGTTCTTCAAACGTGCGGCCAAAGATTATAACATCATCGAGGTAACACATGCGTATCTCCCACTTTAGACCACGTAGTACTGTGTCCATGAATCTTTCAAAGGTGGCAGGAGCATTGCAAAGCCCAAAAGGCATAACTATAATTTCGAATAGGCCATCTGGAGTCACTAAAGTGGCCTTTTCTTTGTCGACGGGGTCCATAGGTATTTGCCAATGCCCCTATCGCAAATCAAGTGTTGAAAAGTAAGAAGCAGCGTGTAAGCAATCAATGACGTCATCGATTCGCGGTAGTGGATAGACATCCTTCTTCGTCACTGCGTTTAGATGTCTGTAAGCCACGCAGAATCTCCAGGAGCCATCTTTTTTTCGGAACAGTATTACTGGGGCTGCCCATGGACTAGATGACTCTTGAACGACACCTTTGTTCATCATCTGCTTCACTTGCTCTGCAATAACTTTGCGCTCGGATGATGACACTCGGTAGGGCTTCTGGCGGATGGGGTGTGCTGAGCCGGTATCTATTCTCTGACGAGCGCGGGACGACGGTAAATGAAGGGGTGCATCTCCATGCGTGAAGTCGAATGCAGCCTCATGTCTGGCAAGGACTTGTACCAGTGCTTGCCGTTCCGATGTACCGAGAGCCTTGCTGATCATGCCAATCATTAGCTCTTCAGAATGGCGATTATCGCAAGGACAGCAAGCTGTAGAGACGTCCGTAGTTAGTGCCGCTATTGAGGTACATGTGGCTTCATTTTCATACCGCGAGGAAGGACAACCGGCGTGGCGGAACAGTTCAGCGCCCACAATGTGGCGACTCCTTTCGTCATGCACACGACAGAGCAGGGCACAAGTATATCTTT
The DNA here is from genome assembly GCF_050947875.1 of Dermacentor variabilis. Taxonomy (NCBI): domain Eukaryota; kingdom Metazoa; phylum Arthropoda; class Arachnida; order Ixodida; family Ixodidae; genus Dermacentor; species Dermacentor variabilis. The sequence goes on from NC_134570.1 coordinate 229,014,261, forward strand.
TTCAGCACAGTTCATGCGGATAGGCCTAACTACAAGGTCAACACAATCAGCATCAACAGTAGTTACAGAAACACGAACGGGCGTCAGGCACCACGATGGTGCAGCCACTTCATCAAGAACACTGAGTGTGTCTGTGTCCCTGTCTTCACCACCCGAGCTTTGTTCGGAATGTGCTGATATAAATAACTTGTTCAATGATATTTCGCCGCAACCACAGTCCACGGAAGCGCCGCACTGTTCAGGACAATCGATACCAAGAATAACATCGTGCGAACAACCAGAAAGAACAAGGAATTCCGACACAAACACTTTCCCAGCCAACAAAACACTCACAGCACAAACACCAAGGGAATGAAGCCACTCGCCGCCTACTCCACGAAACGTAATACCGTCGTTCCAAGAAAACATAACTTTGTGGCCTAGCCGGTTCTTGAAAGCGAGGCTCATCACAGACACAGTGGCCCCAGTATCAACTAACGCCATGTTCGGTATTCCGACAACCGAGACATTCACTTTGTTTTTGAACATCACAACAGGCAGAGGTATTTCTTGCAAAGACCGTCCGGCGACCACATCTCGACTGGGCGCGGATGCTAGTTTCCCGGCGACGGTGAGGAAGAACGGCGCCGAGGGGACGGAGAGTGACGGGGACGGTTATTTGGTGGCGTCAAACTCCGCTCAGATGCTAGCGAATCGCTGCGTCTGGTCTCGTGTGAGAAGTGGTCCATTGGGAGCAAATCGGTCGTCCGCAAGTCATATCAAGTACGGGTTCTGGGTGGCGAGAACATCGGTGGTGTCCTACGTGACTGACGGCCTTGGCGACAATACCGAGCTATATGGCCTGTGGAACCGCGGTTGTAGCACACGGGAGGGTCGCGGTTCACAGCGTCTTCCTCGAAACGAATGGTAGGCGGCTGCGGTCGGCGAGAAAGTTCGTTGTCATGTGGATAACGTGTCTCTGCTGCTTGCTGAAATCCGTTATATGGTTCATAAGTCGCTTCGTGGTAATAGGGTCGGTGCTGTTCTTGTCGCAGCCTGACAGAAGTCACAGGGCCTCGGGGGTGAAAACGCGGCTGCTCTCGTTGTGGCCGAGCGTCATAAGTAGGGCCTCTGTCGTAGAGACGTGGCTGCTGTCGGGGCGCGAGTTCATATTCCTCAGTGCCTCTCGCCGCAGGATACGGGGAGAAGGATGCCACGTTTGGCTCGAAATCTGGTGATAGGCGGAAGCTATGAGTGCCTGGATGTGTCACTTGCGCGTGCAGGCTGAGCTCTTCCCGAACTATTTGTCGGATCGTGGATGCCAGATCGAGGGGCTGGTTGCTGTCCACGCTTGCAACTGTCGTCACATTGGCTAGCCTGCCAAACTTCGGTGTGACGCGCCTTGTCTTCAGTTGCTCGAAAGTGCGACATTGCCAAATAATGTCAGCGACAGAAGCCAGGTTGTATTTTCCGATGAGGAAATTATAAACATCCTCGGCAATTCCTTTTAGGATGCGCCCGACTTTGTCTTCCTCGAACATTCTAGAGTCCACCATCCTACACTGTTTTATAACTGCCTCAATGTAGGTCGCGCAGGTTTCGCCTGGCACTTGCACACGTTGCAGTAGCGTCTGTTCTGCCCTTTTCTTTTTCGTCGCGGAGTCGCCGAATCGCTCTTTGATTTCCGAAACAAATCTTCCCCATGTTGTCAACGTTTCCTCGTCATTGTCGAACCACAACGCAGCATCCGTTAGAAAGGACACGACGTTCGAAAGCTGAGAAGCGCTGTTCCACTTGTTGGCGGCACTCACCCGGTTATAATGGATGAGCCATTCCTCGACGTCTTCGTCCGATCTTCCGGCGAAGGCACGCGCATCTCTCAGTTGTAGAACGGAACCGGTTGCGCAGCAGTTGGAATGGGCCGTTGTTCGTCTGCGTCGTGGGACATATTCAACTCCGGTGGATTCGGCGGGAGTCCAGCAAGGCGACGGCTCCGTCGAAAAACTTGTGGTTCAGCCTCCGTCTACGGGTATCGATTACCCAGCACCTTCCACCACAACTGTTACGAAGAGTTGCGAAGAAATGGTTTTATTTACAGGAGATGGACGATGATCGTAGCATGATCGCAGCGCAGCCCGGCCTCTCAAACGCCTCGTTTTCTTCGTCTTCTCTTTCTTTTCTTCTTGTCCGTGCTTTTCGTATCCGTTAAAATATTACCATTTCTTATACACCTAAATTTATAAAAAGGAGCTGCAGACAGGCTTCACACAAATCAGGTAGCAATGTCTTTTGACAAATTAAGCATATACTTCCACAATCCCGTTCATTAAGTACTACTTGAAACATATACAGAGGAAAGGTCACTTATATTGATATCAATTACAGCTGCACGGTTCTAAGAACTTTCAAGCAACCGGAGGGGCTCCGTGCTGTAATGTCTTACTACTTGTATTAGTATGTATGGAAGACAGGTTTAGTCATGTATGTACACTAAAGGCAAAACATTTTCATTAGTGAGCATAGCTCTTTCTTTTGTGTTCCTTTTTCAACTTGAAAAGAGAGAAATGAGTGCGGGATGATGGTTGCTGGTACACTTAGATTGCCAGAACATACTGATTATTGATTATGAACGCTTATCAAATATATAAAGAAGTGAACCTTAGCAAAGCTGCACAACCATAAGTCAAGTCAGTTCAAGTGCATATACTAGTTAAAAAACAAGCATAAAACATAAAGTACCACATAATAATTTAGCCGTCAGAGACCCACTCATAGGTGCTAGCGTGGCCGAGTTAGTGATCAGAAATGGTCCTACAAAAAAAAACATTGTAGAAAAAACAAAATCCATGTTCCTGCTAGCGTTTGAGTTAATGACTTTGTTTATAAGCCAGGCGTTCCATATACGACAGGGCAGCAGTGTCATTCTTTTCTTTCCGATGCAGACACAATCCAATAATAATTGTAGCCCAGTGTATTTGACCACATTTGAACGTTGCAACAACTCAAATGATGAGCTCTTAAGAGTACTAAAAGTGAAATACTTTCATGTGGGTAGTTCCATCAGTCAATACAGTCATCCTTAGTTCACCATAACTTCTGTTGTCTTAAATATTAAATGATGTGTAATATTGGGAGATGTTGCACAAGCACCATCGGAAGATAAATAAAATTTGTACACCATAGATCTTAGAACAGTTACCAATTGACAAAAGACATAGTGCTTATGAAGCCCGAGTATGTTAAAGTGAGCAAAGGCTTTGCAAGTTTAAAATCTGTCCATCAAGAAAGATGTGTTGTCACGTAACACTATATCATAGTAAATACAAAGGGCAAGTGGAACAGTAGGAGCTCCAGATTATATTTGGTCATGGCCAGGACGTCCATTATCTGAAATGATTATGAGATACTTCCAGCTGTCCGCAGAGTTGACAGTGGAAGCCTTACCTTAATTAGAAGGTTTCCCTAAAGGGCTACCACAGTAGATTGACACTTACTTGTATGTACTGGTTCATTTGAATTTCTGTGGGTTGTTTTCGTCACCCCTCTTGGGAGAACCCCTAGCACACCCCTTTTACTATCGCAAACTAATCCTTGCCTTCAAAGCTTTCCACTTCCCCTTTCTATAGCCTTCATTTTACTCTCACTCACCTGCTTATTCTCCTCGACCCTTGCGAGCGATAAGTTATGTGGAAATAAGTTGTTGCCCTAATGAAGGCAAGTCCATTTATCCAAACGTTGACTCCAGGCAGAAGATTCTCTTGTTAAGTGACTGTTGGTCATTTAATTAACTGTGTGGTGCTCTACTTGCTCTACACAAAATCTTGTACAATAAGGTGTAATTGAAAACCACCGCTAATTTCTAGCGAAGTGGTACGTACCTTAGTTGGCCAGGCCGTTGTCTGACCAAGTGTGCTGACAAACTAGCTATCTCTGGTTAAGGCATAAGTACAAGGGTATCTCAGTCGTTCAAGTGAGTAAGGGAAAGAACATTTCAACAATAACTTTGGTTTATTCTGAATAAGAATAAGTTATTCTGACAGGGCTGCCTTTGTGGACTCGCTGGATTGAAAAAGCACACATGCATGATTCACTGCATGCTTTCATATGAAAAGCTGACATTTCTATTGCGTCATTGTTTCACGCTACAAGTAAATAATCTATTTCATTAATAATGTGGAAAGCTGAGCTAGTTGGTGATTAATTATGATACCTTGCAGCGACTTTCGTGTATTCTTGTGTGTCTTCGCCTTGTCCTTGTCAGTGCGCTGCTTCACCACCAAGATATGATCATCTATTTCATATTTCGCAAAGGCTAACTATGAAGCTTACGATGACAGTAGATAAAAAACTATCAACTGACAACTCTGACTACCTAAAACATAGACCATCAGAACACAAACATGATCAGGTAAGAAGAGAGCAGAGCAGTACCTGACTGCCACCTTTATTTCCTGTACTAGCGAACGTGCCACAAATATCGGACACGTAAATTGGGCAGCCACAACACAACGGCTCCTGAATTTCACAGGTGCAACACCCCGTCAAAAATTGTAACGTGTAGTGCGGAAAGACTTTTTTATAGTGTATTTTGTATGTATTGGTAGTGCGCTATTAAATAACTGCGGCGCAGAAATATCGTGGAGCTATTACAAAATCAGCTATATTTACACATCCTTCGCTGCAACCAAGAATGTTACCAGAAAGTATCCGGCCTTTTATACATATAACCAAAGCCAGATTCAAAAGCATGCATGTTTAGAGTGTTCAAAAAACAGCGCTATCTTTTACAAGTCCTGCATCGTTAACCTGCACAACGCGTTGGATTACATTGGAAATAGGAAGGGAAAAAATAACAAAAATCTAAATATATAACATAAACATATGGTCATCACAATGAACATCATAACTAGAAGCTTGCGCATAGCTTTGTGTTAGGCAAAAAAAAAAACTTTCGTGCTTTTTAGCGTGATAAATGAGTAAATCATTGCACATTGTCCAAGTTTCTAGATACTAGCACATACAACTTTAATGGACGACTGCAAACAGCAGACATGAATTACAGATTGGTAACGTACACCAAAAGACACAAAGTATGAGCCGAATGAGTACTGATTTGCAGGGACTGTGAGATCACTGTGACCACTGTGGATATAGACAGCATGCAGTTCATGGCGAGAACCACTAATTTGTTAGTCACTGCGCAACGAGTGAAGAATATGTACTTCTGACATTCAGCTTCTCTGCAGTACAACGTAATAATGAACCTCACTGACAAAAAACTAGGAAGTTGGAAACATCTCACTCGCACGAAGACACTAAAACCACGAAACTCAAGCTAGAGAGTTATTGGTTTAATTTTGCGGATGGTTTATCATAGTACCAGTGCAGTCGGATATGTATAATACACGTCGATACATCTTCACTGCAGCACAAATGTTATGTCATGGTGCCGATAGATTTTGGTGTAAATGTGCATCGCAGCCACTGCAACTGCTGAGAACATATCGTAACAACGTGATTTGCATATATATATATATATATACTGGCTACCTGCGAGACACCGAACATCGCGAAAACATGAGGAAGCACAATGCACGCGATTACCCGAGTTTAAAATTTTTTCCGATAGCGCTTCACTGCTTAATACGTAACGCTGCTGTAAAGTCCATTTGCAGACAACAATTATGCATTGCAGCGAATAGCTGGGTTTATTAGTTGGTTTTATTGTTGTTTGCGAGTGGGTGTGTAAAGATGGCATATCCAGCTTTAGTGGACACGTACCAACTAGCGCCCCAAGCGGCCCCGGCACGAAGCTAGCGCGTTATCAATGGAACGAGCTGGTTTTTTGCGAGTAACAACAGCTGCAGGTCGATTATCGAAAAAGGCAGGTTATAGACGTGTTCTGGAAGACAATCCACACGAGCCAAATGGAGTGATCACTCTATGGCACGTAAGAATTTTGTTCCCACAGCGGTTACAGATTTAGCAATGAAAGCCTATGGTAACGACGAAAATTTGTACTCGATTTCCGAGGCAACAACGGTGCCTGTGAATAAACTACTGCGTCTATCGTAATACCCAGTGCAGCGTATGTTGTCCGGAGACTCAGCTTTCGATTGATGCCTATCTCAACTCTCCACACATGGCTTAACACTGTTGCCAAAAGCGGTTTTTTAACACTGTCGTGAAAATCCACGAGGTATCTATAAAAAGATGAGCGTACAACTGGGCGAAGCCTCGGAAGGCGTGGCCGAGTGGTAGACTCGCGCGCACCTTCAGTCCCGCGTCGCGGTGGCCGCGGTTCGGTTCCCGCTTCGCACTTTCTTTTGAAGCCGCATAGGACCTAATATTGTAGTCTCTCACTAGATGGCAGAAACACAAAACCCAGCATTTGCTTTCGGTTCTGGTTTTCCAGTGGTTCTGTTGAAATATTATGTTTTCTATTTTTCCTTCCTAAAACATAGCAGTGTCGTGTTCATTTGTTAACTCATCGCATTTATGAAGATTTTATTCATTGGGCATCATAACTAGAAGCTTGCGCATAGCTTTGTGTTAGGCAAAAAAAAAACTTTCGTGCTTTTTAGCGTGGAACCTGGGAGAACAAAATGGCTATTCTTATTGCGTTCTTCTGGAAGGTCCGTGTTTTTCGACGTTCACCTGTCCTTAATGGCACATACCCCGAGCGAATCAGGTCCATCTGGGCCACAATGCCACCCGGTGGCCAGTGCAATTCCTATGCAACATTCTTGCGGAACAAAGGGTCTGCTAAGCTGACTCGCTGCCCGAACGTTAATTATTTCTAAAGATTCACCCAAATAAGAAATGCACCAACTAGGAGAAGATGGGGAGCGTGTGGATTAATAGCTACTGTTAATGTGTTCCCTACAGCCCAGTGGTATGAATCCGTAGGTGTTGCCGTAAGAAAACCATTTGAATAAATGTCCCGTGTTGTGTCTGCTCCAGTCGCTCTATAGAGTAGCTAGCTTGGCTAGTCGTCAGTATTTAGGATCAACATATGGCGTCCCTCATTCGGTGCAGTTGCTTTTAATGCGCAGCATTCTTTGGCGAGTACCCCAGCAATTTGGTAGCAAAATCGTGTCTGTAACGCCAAAAAACTTGACTCATTTCCCTTATGAATACATAGGTCTTTATAAAAAGGGTTGGGGTGGCCAACTTGAATATTGGAAGTGGCATAAGCATAAATTTGGGCCTGATACAGGGATGAGCCAAGTTGAATTTGGTAGTGATATGGGACTGGCCCAACCTAAATTTGGGGTGAAATGGTAATGAGCCAAGCTGAATTTGAGGCTGATATGGGGGCGGCCCAACCTAAATTTGAGGTGATATAGGGGAGGGTGAGCCTAAGTTTGGGGGAATATGGGGGGTGGGCCAGCCAGGATTTGGGGATGATACGGGGATGGGAGAACCTTAATTTGGGGGGTATATGGGGGGTGGGCCAACCTAAATTTGAGGGTGACATGGGGACGGGCTAACCTAACCATGGGGGTGGTGTGCGGCTGGGCCAAGGTGAATTGGGGGGTGATATATGGGTGGACTAACCTTAACTGGTGGGTGATTTGCGGTGGGCCATCCTAAATTTGAGGTGATCGAGGGGTGGGCCAGCATTAGTTTGGGGCGGATATGGGGTTGGGTCAACCTCGATTTGCAGGTGGTATTGGAATGGGCCAACTTAAATTTGGTGGTCTTGTGGACGCGGGCCAATCTCTATTTGGGGGTGATATGGCGTTGGGCCTACCTAAATGTGGGGGAATCTCGGGGTCGGCCAATCTGCATTTGGGGGTGATATCGGGGTGGGCCAAGCTAAATTTTGGGGTGCGTCGACTCGAAATTTGCAGGACGATTTATGGAAATTTGTGCGTGGACCAACTTGAAAATTAGGGGTGGCCCAATTGAAATTTGGGATTGGACCAACTTGAAATGTAAGGCTGGGCGAAAAGAAAATCGGGCGTGGCCGACTTTAAATTTGAGGGTGGGCCAATTTAAATTTGAGGGTGTGCCAAAGGAAATTTGGGGGTGGGCCTACTTAATGTCTGGGGTGGGCCAATTAAAATTTGGGGGCCTGCTTACGAATAGTTAGACAACACCAATGGGGTTCTGCATATTTTTCATCATGGCAAAGTACGTATATTAATAATTGTTACCCAATACCCCTCACGGTCAGCTACCACTCGAGCCTTCCCAGCCCACTGAGCTAATAATGCCACAGGAGTGCTCTCATCGTGACGACTGCGACGTTCAATGTGGAGATCCACAAGAACGAATCGCACACCGAGCTGACCATTTTCACACCACTGTCATCGCTAATACTACTCGCTCGTGCTAGACGCAACACAAGCTTGCAACGATCATAATTCAACTTTCAATCGCACGCTAGTCGACACGTTCTCAGTGCACAATTTCGTCAATCATCTGGATAGGAACCGTGCTGGATATTTTACTGTTATGTTCTGTCGTTTTTCACGAAAGCCTTCTCCCGCAGAGAATACATTTTTGAGATTGACGAGGCAAGCTAGTATGTAACTCATACCAAGCAAATGTATAAAGGGGTATAGTTATTTTTCAAAAAATATGTATAATTAAATAAGATTTGAGATGGTATTGTTTCGACCGGGCATGACTTCTCCCCACCTGTCACAGTGCTTTGACGGAAAACCTAATCATTTTGCTCAAACGTGTTGCCCCAGTATTACATGCGCTGAATGTACAAAAGTGCGGTACGTGGTCACAGCTTTAAAGCCAGCCTATTTTGTGTACTGTTGTTGATATTGTAGTAATGTGGAGTTTCCTCTTCATAAGAGCACAAAAAGAAAAAAAAAAGAAGATATTAAGGATAGTAGCTAAGCGCAAAGTACATTGGAAGATCTGAAACCAGCAATTATATTTAATTTGCGGGTTGGTCTCTGCTGGTAGATCGCTGTCCGATCACTTCAACGAATTTTGTTTGTGTGCAACTGCAGCAAAAACAAAGATACTACCATTTCATTGCCAGGACCTTTATGCCATCCATGCAAACAAGAAGGACACCAGATAATTGACACTATCACTTTATAAACTGATATTGTTTTGCTAATTTCAGTGTAGCGTGGTGTCTGCGAACGGAGTACTTTCTTTGTATCAGTCCAGTGTTAGCAGTGAGAAGCAGTTCGGTCTACCATCCCCATGAAGGCATACTAGCCATTGTAGCGCTTTACTCCAGGACAAGTGCTAAACTTGGTTTGCTTTGTCCTTTCCGCAGGTCGTCCATCCATTCTGTTATGGTGACCATCAACGTTGTGTCCGTCAGGCCTCCTCCTCATTTTAGCTTCACCATCGCGAGAGTGGACAGAGAAAGGAAGCTTTCTTCACAATCAGCCCCAGCGGGATCCCACCACACGTAACTGCTGCAATTTGCACTCAGTGGCTCGGCATGCTAACTACATCCTTAGTTTCACAATGGCTAGAGCGCGCAGAAAAAGTAGAGCTTTGGTCGCTATCACTACCACGAACCCATGTCAATGCAGATATAAGTACGTGCAGGGCCTGGACATGCTAACTTCTGCGCTACCACCTGCCGTCGCCACCTCAGATTTTCTATGCATACCTGCTTCTTGTTTTTATCGCAGACGCATGCAGGACGAATGCGGATGAGTAATTGGATTAGATTGGGAAAACATTTATTGAGCCTGCAGTAAAGCGCGAAGGCGCGCTTCGGACGTGGCCCACGTCGTCATCGTGGCGGGTGCTCTGCGAGGATCCCCGCTCGCCGTTGCCGGCTCGCCAGGCTCCTGCCTAGCCAGCGCCTCGATGACCTGCTGGATGGCCTGGAGTTGTTTTTCTTGGTCATCGCTCCGCGTTGCTTCCTCAAGCTGCGGCGGTATACGTCCTGAGTTAGCTTCACTTGAATGTTTGGAGCAATCCCATAGCATGTGCTCGAATGTGGCCATCTCCCTGCAGCACGCTCTGCACTTGTCATGGGGGTGCGATTCTGGGTACATCCTATGCAATAGCGCCGGGTTTGGAAGCGTTCTCGTTTGTACTTGCCTGAACAGCACGGCCTGCGACCTGCTCAGTCCTTTGCAGGGCGGCGGGAGAAGTCTGCGGGCCAGCCGAAAGCTTTGGTCAGTTCCTTATAGCTGGTCATCCGGCCTTTGGCGCTGAACCACAGCGGGCAGCCATTGCCTTGGGCGCGGTCGGCTAGTCCTCACGCTCGGGCGTGTGCCGTTTCGTTGCGATTGGCATGCTTCTCCGACGCTTGTCCTGCGTGCGCCGGGAACCACTTGATTCGAATCCTCTTGTCGCGGTCTGCCTGTCGGAGCGGGACGCATGCCGCCGTTGGGGCAATTCTTCCTTTGGCGTAGTTCCTCACCGCCTGTCTCGAGTCGCTGAGGATCATGTGGCATTCTCGGTCTACGATGGCCAGGGCGATGGCTATTTCTTCTGCTTCCTCCACTTGCTTGCTCGATGTGCTGGCGGTCGCCCGCACGTTGCCTCCGGAGTCGACCACCACGATCGCGAAGCCATTGCGGCCGGCATATTCGGCTTCATCCACGTATCTGGCGCCGGTGTTTTCCGCGTGCAGGTCCGTCAGTGCCTTGGCTCCAGCGCGTCTTCTGCCTTCGTTGAATTCCGGGTCATGTTCCTCGGCAAGGGGTAAATCCGCACGTTCCGTCGTACGTGGTCGGGGACGGGACATTTTGGTCCCTGCTGTTGGTGATAACCGATGCCTAGACTGCACAGGATCTTTCTGCCGGCCTTTGTTGATGACAGTCTTTCCAACTGTGCGGCTCTTTGCGCTTCGGCAATCTCGTCGAGCGTGTTGTGTATGCCCAGCTGGAGCAGACGTTTCGTGTTGGTAGTTTCGGGTAGGCCGAGGGGTGTCTTGTAAGCCCTCCGGATTAGGATGTCTAGCTTGTTATTTTCGCTTTTCGCCCACTTGTAGAAGGCTGCCATGTACACTATGTGGCAGAGTACGAAGGAGTGTATAAGTCTGATCAAGTTTTCCTCCTTCATGCCTCCCTTCTTTGTGGTAACGCGCTTGAGCAGTCAGGTGGCGTTGACCGCCTTACCCGTGATGCGGGTGACGGTGTCTCCGTTCCTGCCGAGCGCTTCGATCGTCATGCCCCAGGGCTCAGATCTTGCTGACCGTCGGTATTGTGTTACCATCCCTGGTGCGGATCTTGATCTTTTCGTGTTTCCTTTGCTTCTTGAATCTGTGCGTTTCGATCGGTTGGTAAAGCAGGCGCTCCGACTTACTTGGCGAGCAACACAGTCCCGTGCCTTCCAGGCTGTCTTCGATCTTGTCGACGGCCGTTTGTAGCGTGGATTTTATGCGGGCATCACTGCCCTCGTCCACCCACAGCGTAATGTCGTCCGCGTATATCGTGTGCTGCAGTCCTTCAAGCTGGCATAGTCTATTGGCAACATGAATCATAACAAGGTTAAATAGCATGGGTGAGATGACGGAGCCTTGGGGAGTGCCCTGGCTCCCTAATGTCTTCTCGTCTGTCTTCAGGTCGCCGGCTCTGAGCTCCGCCGTTCTGCCGGTGAGGAAGTCTTTGAAATATTCGTACGACCTCTCATCTAGGTTTAGATGGGATACCTACGCGAGGATGGCAGAGTGCGTCACTTTGTCGAAGGCGCTTTCTAGTTCGAGCCCGAGGACGGCTTTGGTGTCCCTGATTTCGCCGTCGATGACCTGATGTTTGATAAGTAAAAAATCTCAGTGCTCTCCCACTTTGTGAAGAAAAATGACCAGCAAAGCTGTGTATGTGGGCTCCTTAATGGCGAACTGCATTTCCGCCGTATGTCGGCCCCGAATTGCACGGTCTTTGGGATCGGCCCACGTATGGGGAGTGCGTAATGCCTGCTTCACCTCCGCCGCAGGTCGGCCTGGTATGGCGTTACATTCGGGATCAGCCCACGTATGGGGAGAGCTGAACGCTTGCTTTACCTCCGCTGCGGGTCAGGCCGGTTTTACGCTATCTTCGGGATTTTGCTCTACACGCGGACGCGATAGTGGGAAAAGTCGCCCTTAAGAGAAACCTTTAGCTCTGGTGGTCCTATCTCAGGGTGTCTACCAACCGGGAAAACCGGGAAAACCGGGAATTCTCAGGGATTTTTAGTAGTCCAGAAAAACTCAGGGAAAACTCAGGGAATTTGTGCCTCTATCAGGGAAAATTAGCTGTAATTTTATTGAAAGGGTCAAAAGTCGCGGTAATTCTGGCTCGAGCAACAGACAGGAATCGTAACGAATCGTCTTTGACGTCCTGTCGTCGGCTGGAGGAGTTGCCAGCGTAGAGTCAGCGACCGACTTTCCGCATTCCCGATAATTTGGACGGCTTCGCGGCACCACCACGTAACCCATAGAGTCAATGTATCGGAACTTCTGAAATATCGGACGCAAGAACTCTTTGCCGTTCGATTTTCCGGACGTTCTGCTTGACCGCAGGTCCGAAACGGCATTAATCGAAGCCACCACCGCTGCCATTTGGATTACCACGCCGCCTCGAACCAGCGCTATCGTACGCAGATCCGCTGGCAGCCGTCGCCACCACTGCGGCAAAGCTACGCCTAGCTGCTTCGACGTTCGCTATTAAGCTTCTTGCCGTTATGTGCCGTGTTTCTTCATTTCTCCGCTGTCAGCAATAATTTTGGCTTCGATGCTCGGAAAGCACGGCGCATTCCATAATGCTGGTTCCTGAAAGGTTGTTTCGCCTCAATGCAGTGGTGTGGCGCGGTGAAGCATTAACAAACGTATTGCGGTGAAGCTTAACAGCGTAGGAAGGGGCAATCGTCACGGGATGCAGTATGTATTCCTTAATTTTACACGCGTGCACTCGCCCTCTCCTGTCGCAGTAGGAGCGCCGATATGCCTAATAAGTGTACTGACAGGCATTCAGAGCTTTTTCAGACGTGCCTGTGTCTATTTGAGCACTTAAGAGCAGTAAAATACATGCATTTATTTTTTCGGACTGCCTGATTTTTCGGAAGTTTTCGGGGCCCTTAGGGGGTCCGAAGAATTGGACGTTGACTGTAAACTGACCAAGAGTATGCTTCAAATGGTCCGTATTGCGAACGCGCGGGAAAAGGAGCCCGAGTACAGAAAGGACCGACGCATTGAGGAATGAACGGGGAATGAAGTATGCGAGGGCTTCTTTGAAGGAGCTTGAGCTCAAAAAACACTCTTGGCTGACGCCGAGATGCAGGTGTCCCTCATACAAACCAAAATAAACTCTTTAAATCAGTGAAACGCAACACTGAGGCGTCGTGCGCGGGCTGAGAGTATGTCAGGACAGTTGAGGTTGACTTACGAGCTGTGGAGAGAGAATCTCTATTGGGACAAAATTCGGGCCTCATAACACTGAGCTTGCTATCAGATAGTATAAATAGCTCATATTCGAAAATATTTGCTTCTGTATGCATCTCCTTTTTATTTGTGTTTGAGAATGTCTGACTCAATTTGCAATTTCTTTCAGACATTTTATTTGCTGTGCAATTTACTAACCCCTCCTTTCTATTCTTTTTTTGAGTAACATAAACACTACTCATTAGTATTCAAATTAGATTAAGCGGGTTTTTTTTTAAAAGAATTTTCGTATGCTTACTAAGGAGTGACAGCATCGGGCGATATGGTTCCAGCCCGTCTTGACATAAAACATAGTTCTGCATCACTCAGGGAAGTTCGCAAAGGCACTCAGGGAAAACCTGGAAAACTCAGGGAATTTGGAAATGTCAACTTGGTAGACACCCTGTATCTAAATACATGTAAAAGGAGAATTCGTTTTTCTCCACAACCACTGCATCAAATTTTAGAAGGTTTGTTGCACTTAAAAGAAAAACTTAAAATCTAGTGACTGTTGGTTTAGAATTTTTGATTTAGGTCATCATTTGTTTATTCAAAATTGGAAAAAATCACAAATTTTCAGAAAACCAAACCATCAAGTTTACAACGCTGTCTTTCGGCAATGAAAACTGATATCACAATTCTGTACATAGCATCTAACAGCACATCTAAAGCGAACAACATTGACATATTACGCATTAATCTAAAAGAAGATTTAGTCATGTGGAAAAGGGTGCTGTTTACAGAACCGCGATATCAGTTCCTGATGCGGAGTTACTAGTTTGTAAACTTCGTGCTTCTGTATTTTTGCACTTCCGAATTTTTGAAAATCTTTTACCAGAATTCAAGCCCTAAATAGAAATTCTGCTTCCAATAGTCACTAGAATTTTCCCTTCTCTTCCGAATCCAGCAAATTTCATTAAAATCGGCCCAGGGGTTATCTCAGAAAAGCGTTTCGGCGTTTTACATCTATTTAAATAGGCCAGGTCGGAGTTGTACCCGAGTTAAAGCTTACTCTTAACGACTTCGTTGTAAAAAAAGGAATAAAATAATAAAAGAAAAAAAGAACGCCTCAGCCGTCATAGCGCCGCCTCAGATTTTGTCATGATGGCACCGCCACCATCGGCACGGTTCCGTGAGCAGCTACCAAGCTGTTCACTTTCGTTATCTTCCTTCCCTCGGCGGCAGCGCATTGTCTTGATGCCAGCAACGCGTTAAATCTGCACCATCATTCCGTCATGCATCGTTCTGCGACCAAGCAAGCTTTTGGCTGCACACGTTCACTGCCATATGACACTAAAACTTTAAAATGCTTGCCTTCGAGACAGCAGCATGAATAAAAATGGAACGCGACTATGTGGCCATGGGAAACATGTTCACGGGGCCATACTATTGATGACAGCAGCACAAAAGGCGATATGTGGTCAGGTTGACTTTACAGGTTTGGAAGGAATGACTGACGGGCTAGTTGCTTCATTATCACATAAAGAACAGCGCTTAAAGTTAGCGCAGTTTGTGTGTGGTTCCTCCTTTGTGTCCCGTCGTGAAGTGCTGTTCTTTCTGTGACTTTCCAGACGTTCTTTTTCTGCGTCAGGTACGTCTTCCAAGAGAGTTTACTTGGAAAATTTTTGTTCGCATGGCTCTTACAGAAGCATGTTTAGTGGAATTTTTTTCGCTTGGCTGCATAATCTCGAGGACGGGATCCAAACTGCTCATTTTCTTTAGCCACGTAAGAACCATTACTGAAAATTTAATTTCCATAGCTTTGTTAATTACGCAAACAACTTCTCAACTTACTCCGCATCTAGAGGTTACCAATCTGAACACTCGAATGGTAAAATGATGTTAACGTTGTTTGTATCGTTTCAATAGCTTTGTTTCGCGCAGTTAAAAGCAGCCGGCATATTGATGGTGCTGTAGACTTCTTGTAAAGTAAGTGTGAAAGCTTGGACAGGTTATCTTGGCACAAATCAACTTCACGAGCTTAAGCACATGGCCCAACCTTGCAAGTCTGTCTTTACAACCGATTCTCATACATTATACAAGAAGCACCTCAGCGCTACGGTACATCCCACAAGGTGTGCGAGAACATTGTGCGCGCTCTCGATTAGGTTTGTGAGCGTTGGTGGCATCAGGCTCGGTTTCCTGGCATCATAAGGAATAAAAAAAGCTTCCTGGAGGGAAGCATTGGGTACATTTTCAGTACTTTGTAGCATATGAATCAGCACGGATATGTACGTTAGAACGAAAAGTACTGAAATATTAAGGTGAGGGTTTCGCTGGATGTATTTTAGCTGTTTAATGATAAGATCTAAAGAAAAAGTACTGTGATTTTGTGACAATTACTGCTGACATGAATTATGAGCTCCGACACAGTACCCTTGGTGGAACTGGCCCCTGGACTACAGGGCTACATTGAACCACGATATGCTGGTTTGATAAATACCAGTACTAGGAAAATATTTCGCTCTTGAATTACCTGTATGTCGGCGCCGCTGTGCAGTGTTGGGGGCCCTTTTTAAACCACAAGCACTATGTTTCAGCTAATATTGAAAGCAACTGTATCATTTAGGGAAGGGGGGGGGGGCTCTTTTTAGCGTGTAACGACAGTTCCAAAGTTATCAGCTAGCTCAATATGCGCCTGCATGTGTTTCTAATATCCAGTATGTTGTCACGGATTCAACAGCGAAAGAGCGTTATCTCATCAGATTGCGCGCGTGAAGCGAATACTGGCGTACATTCTCCATCACATTTGACGACCCGAGATTGCGCTGCAATGTACGAGCATTCAAATCTGACGAACCGACCCCTTGGTCCGTAGATCGGAATCAGAGGACGCACTTTGCGCGCAGGCATCGTTATGTTTGAGTGTTATTTTCTTTACCAGCGCAAGCTCATCTTATAATTAGTAACATTCGTGACTAACTCTTTTGGAAGTGTTTTGTTCTTGACATTACTACAACGTGAGAGTATAGAGGTGCTCCATCTTCATTGAGTGAATACTGGGAAACGGACTAGGCCTTTTGTTGCGTCTGCGCTTACACATTTACTGCACCAATTTATTTTTCATAACTTACTTTTTAATTTAGGGGGCTGTATAGCACAGCAACCTTTTATTAACAGGATGTTTTAATAACAAAGAAAATTTAAATGCTTATTAGTCGACTTTCACCTCATGGTAAGGAATTTCAATAAAGACATACTTATGATAATTAAAAGCCTATCCGTTTGACAACGTTTCATATGAGTTCCCCTTTGCAAGGGGATGCAGACTTGTAGGTGGTTCGTATCGGGGACCCTCGACATATGTCCAACCGCCAAACAAAGGGTTATTCCGAATGTTTCATTTCAGGAAGGCGTGTACCCTCCTGTCTTTTATTCCAGTTCGCAAACACGCATAAGACGAAAGTGCTGCGTGAAGAGCGTCGTTAGTTCAAGCCAACGAGCTACCGTAACTCACCTTGCCTATATCGCTGTCCATTTAGGCTTAGATAAGAAATATATATATATTTTAAATCGACGCATCACGAATCCAAAAAGAGCTGCCCGCGACCAGCCCAGCTAGGTTTCTTTCATTCCGTACTTCGTCGTAGCGGCTAATAATAGCTCACGAAGCAGAGCACTGAGTGTGGATATGGCAGAGAAGGTGTTCTATATACTTTGTCGTCACCCATCGAAAATTGCCCGCCGTGCTACTGGCCATTCCTAGAATATTGTATATGTGACGCCCAGCCATTTGCAACACAGCAACTTTGTTCTGCGATGAGAGAGTCCAGGTGAGAGACAGGGTGGTTATGGAGATAAAGACACGCTATTTTCTGCAGTAACTTAGGAATGCATGAATGAATGCCTTCATTTATTGAGAAAGAGGAGGAGCAAGCATCAGTGGAAGCACGTCTCAGCAGATTGGGAAAGAAGCGGGGGACAAAGAGGAAAAGCTGGGGCCCGGGTGGCAGGCGAAGTCGCAGCTTAGGGGCGAGAGAATATAAGCGAGAGTTGGCGAAACCAGTTGAATTCCAGTGTAGGTGTGTGATGCGCCGAGTAAATGATTGGAGTCACCGCCCAGCATCAGTCCTTTGCGGCAGTATAAGCGCCCGCCGTTATTTGTAACCAACCTTTAATGAAAACCAATCTTTGCAATTACTTATTCATCAGCCATGCCTAGCCAGGTATTCCTTAGTGGCAGGGTCTGTGGATTGCAACTACGCTGTCCCGGAAAGTTACGACCATAACGTGACGCTTGCGGTTACGGATGCCATACTCGTGACTCTTACTATACTACTACTATGCTGCGCGAATACTATAAACATGGGTTTACTGCACAAGTTAGTGAACAGACATTTTAGAACCGCGTTTTTCGCCTTACATAGGCCCAACTCAAGCACCAACGTAGCATGTTACGGCACGCGTCCCTTCAAGACAGAGACGCGAACGCAAACATAAGAACGCGTGCGAAGACAGGGTCTTGGGCTTCGTGCCAAACATATCCAAGCCAACAATATGATAACAAGCCGTCGTTTCTATGCAAAGAGGTTATGTATTTAAACTTCTGGAGTGACAGTCCAATCCGCCACCTACGGGAGCGCGTGAAGCCGCCGGGGGCCACATTGTTAGAGGGAAAGGAGCGCGGCCACAGTACGCGTGGCTGCGGTATACGCGCGACGCAACCTGTGCTTGCGGTTCTGCGATGAAAAAATAAAATGAAACCCCTTTAGGAATTATATCAGTCCGCCATTGTGTGTCGCTGTTGTCAAAAATAAAATGTCATAATGGTGGGTGCCTTGTGTTCTGTGTACGATATGTTGCGAGAACTGAAAAACAGTCGTTTCCTCTTTTCTTCATTCAGTAACCTGCCGCGTGCATCGACACTGTGATGCCCTTTCGTCGATACGTGGTGCCGGCCCGTATTGAAACAACGAGATGACCTCGGAATATAGTACCCTTATGCCATTTCTTTAAAAAAATCACTGTTCGTGTAAATGAGCGTTTTTGGTTTAAACCTAGAAAACAAGAAAAAAATATTCAGCGGTATAGGTCTCATTTTTGTCCGGCATTTCAGTTCTAGCTGAAAAGAGTCGGTGAAAGCAAATTTACAATATAGCTAAGGCGACCCACAATCTGCACGCAGCCGCAACCCTACATGCGCTCCAATGAGAATAACCTGCTAAAGTTAAGGTCATGTGTCAGCTGGCGGCTCAAGCAATCTTTACTTTTTTTCGTTTCTGCATTCGTTCTGCCTGCGTCTGCGGCAAGAACATGAAGTGGGAAGGCAGATAAACAGAAATTGGTGGAGGCAGGTGGTAGCGTAATGGTTAGCGTGCCCATCTCCCAAATGCAAGATGGTGCATTGGGAGATGGGCTCGAATCCCGGTGGTTTGTTTGTAAAGACAGCTTTCTGTGCTCTCTGGTGACTGCGAAGCTCAGAATGAGGCGGCAGCCTGACGACAACGGTCGCCGTCAACGTAACAGAATAAGCGGGCTTGCAAGGTCACGTCTAAAGCCGAAAGCACATTCAGACGAAATACACTATGCTCTTGTCGACAAAAAAAAAAAACGAAAAAAAAACGTGATGAGTAACGAGCGGTGTTGTTGAGCGAGGCTGTAGACTGATAATGTCACCATAGACAGGACCACGCTACAATCCCGGTGCTCAGCGGAAATATACATCGACAGCGTGTCAACTAGCGTGTAATTGATACTTCGTTAAGGTCGTTGCGTGTTTGTGTTGTGTCTAGCAGGAGCGAGTAGTGTGAGATATGACACTGGAGAGAAGGCGGTGAGCGAAGTCCTCGAAAAGTAATTGAGGATAGCCATATTGAACGTCGACGCCATGTTGAGCAACTGTGACTTCAGTTGCTCAGCCGCCAAAAAGGCTTGAGTGGTAGCATACCGCTGGGCGTATTTGGTAACCACAGCGATAAACACACACTTTGCGGAAGTAAACCAAGGAAAGGGACGCTGTGAGTTGGCCGCCCTTTTCGAGCTCTGGTATGGTTTGAAAAATGAATGTGGCGAAGTATGACGCACAAAATAGTATATGTCAACCCTAATGAATCATCGTGGTCATACTTGCGCGACACGCCATGGTTACCTGCCACCAGGACATCATGAAGTTGCAGCGATGAGAGTTTTCGTTGGGTACTTGAGAATAAAAACGAGCACATCAGAGACGTCCGAGGGACATTTATAATGTGCAAGAGCACATCGCGCCCCCCCCCACCCCCCCACAGAAAGTAAATCACGAATATATGCTTACGAATGGGGACATCATAACAACGAGCACTACGGCGCTTGCTGATCTTGTTTAGGATGACGTCCGCATTTCATTGAGCGTTTATTTCTGAGAAAACGAGTTGAAGTTCCGTTTATTTGCATCACAATCGCAGGCGTAATCAGGCAAACATTGACAGCATTTTATTAGAGAGTGCTTGTCTCCTCTATGGAGATTACGTATGACAATGACAACAGACACAGAAAGCTTTGCTTACATCGATTCTCACATACATGGTATCCGCATAATTTCTTGACTGTCAATTTAAATGCTTAAGAATGGCGCTCAACGCAATATTTCCATTCACAGTGAGCAAAACCGGCTGTCGTATCCATAGTAAGACTGATTTAAATGGCTTTAATCCCATAGAAATTATATCGTTGCCAGCTTCCGTGGGATTGGAGTCGTCAAAATGGGATTTGTTGACAGGGAAATCAGGAGGTTGATGAACGGCAAGAAGGCAGAAGCTTGCACAATACCTCAGGGATATAAAATGACTTTTTGAGCAGCTTGGTCAGGGGGCCACGCAATGGTCTCCACGTCTATTAAATATTCTCCAAAATATGAATTGAGGTCGACAAAAGTGCGGGTATATTGGGAAAGGTGAAACCACTGGAAATGTCAGGACAGCATTAGCCTAAATATAAAAGATGACTTAAAATAAGAAACCACAACGTTGACAGGGTGGCCAAATTTTGGCACAATAAATTGGCTGTTGAAGCAGTTCAGCTGAAACGCAATGGTGCGAAATAAGGCGAGAATGTCGCAGGTGTTGAACAAAGGTCAAGTAGGTCCTGTGGCCGGCGCGAGCGCTCGGCAGCTGTCAAGCGACTGCACGTATTAGCGAGATGCCTGGTCGTCCGTAGTTACAGTATGATTTGGGTCTGACATGTTGGACGAGGACTCCCACACATTGAGTACAGTGCATTCTACGGTGTCATTCTTCGACAGATGGTACTGATTCTCGCGCAATGAGGATGGGAACAAATTGTCTCACGTGCCGGCTGTCACCTTCCTCCTACTGCCAACATTCCTTCCCCTCCGTAGTTGCTTAGCTTTTAACGGGTTCGGCTGCTAATCACGAGGTCTCGGGATCGAATGCCAATCACGGCAGCCGTATTTCAATAGGTGTGAAATGCGAAAACCCGCGTACTTAGGGTTAGGCGCACGTTAAAAGATCCCAAGTGGTCTACATTATTCCCGAATCCTCCACTACGGCGTGCCTCATAATGAAATCGTGGTTTTGGCAAGTAAAACCTCATAATGTGTTATGTACCATTCGTTAAGGATGTCCTGGCCAGTCGCACAACTCTTGAATACAATTAAGTGTCAGGAGTTGTGCGCGAGGTCTTTGAGTATGTGGATAGCCTTTATGGCGTTCGATAGCTGCTAGTCTACATTGCGGCTATAAAATGAAGGCGGAACGGCAACATGGTAGAGAATGTAGAGAACATACAAATCCTGCATATATTACTGCACAATAATTTTAAATAGCGTTCTTGTTTCACGCACGTGGATAACCGCCATAGGAGACTACTTTGGAAACTAACTGGAAGTACTGTATATGTCGTACCCAAGGGTGTACCTGGCCTGGTGGCCAGTAAATGTGACGTAATAATGCGAGCAGCTTCGGCCATAGCATGGTAACGGACGACGACACAGACTGAAGTGACTAGCGCAAGAGTGGACAGGGTACACTAAAGAGGCTACAAGGACAAGCGCCCAGTTGGAAGTTTGCGCTTATCCTTGTCGCCTCTTTAGTGTGCCGTGTCCACTCTTGCGCTAGTCACTTTAGCATGGAATACCAACTAGCCTGGTCTCACACCCTGTGATGACACAGGGATGGTTTGCTCAACTCTTGCGTCGTGACTTTTGTGTTAAGGTGAAAAACCAACATGATACACAATGATACAATGATACACTTTGTTCACGCAGCCTGTCCCAGTGAAAATGTGACGAAATTCTTTCACGATTTCTTCACAGTCGTCCTGTGATACGCTGTGGGCGCGCGAGAGCAATCAAAGTCGTTCGGTTGCTTGCAGGCCTAGGATTGCGCGACCTTTGCGCACCACAAAAAATTCGAGGGGAACTGTTCGGTCGCTCAGCGTTACTTCCGTTCGGACGACTCCAAGATGTTTGATCGTGTCTCCACCGTACAAATGTAGCACCACGCTACTTTGCTTCATTTCAGGGCTTGGGCGCATCCTATTGTATATTCCAACGGGCATCAAATTGACCTGAGACCCTGTATCCACTTTTAGTTCGACCGAAACGTTAGTGACGTTGATTCGAACCATCCAGTCGCGTTCGCTTATGACGGCTCTTGCAGACACCTCTAAGACGCTGAAGTCATCTTCGTGATCTTGAATTTCACCGAACAGCTCGGGGGCTCTGCAACAAATCGCAAAGTGGTTTCTCCTTTGGCATTTTCTGCACGTTCGTCCGTACGCGGGACAGTCTCTAGGCTGATGCGTGCGTCCGCACTTGAAGCATTTGTACATCTTGGCTTGCGCCATTTTTGGATTCGCATTGCGAATGGATGCATTTTTGGATGCATTGCGAATGGTGTCTACTTGCTTTTGACCTCGTTCCAAAGTTTCTTGGCGGAGAGCCGATGTTTCGGCTGCCTTGCAGACATGCTCAGCCTTCTGCAATGTCAACTCACAGTCCATGAGAAGCTTTTCTCTCACCTTGTCGTCGTTGGTTCCGTACACAATCTGGTCTCGGACCATAGAGTCCTGAAGAGCGCCGAAATTGCACGCCCGTGCCTGTTGCTTGTGGTCCCGCAAGAAGTGTTCAAATGGCTCACCTTGGCTTTGAACTCTCTTCCGAAATATGTAGCGTTCGTGTACTTTGTTGGTCTGCAGCTTGAAGTGATCGTCAAATTTCTTGATGACCGTCGGGTAGTCGGCATTGTCTTCGCCTTCTGCGAAGCTCAGCGTATCTCGATATATCTCGATGGCGTCCTCACCTGCGACACTGAGAAACAGCACTGTCTTCCACGACACTGATCGCTTCTTGTCATCCGGTTCTGATGCCGCAAGGAAGAGTTCGAATGTCTGCTTGAACGTCTGCCAATTCTTGCTCGCTTCTCCCGTCACGTTTAACGGACCAGGCACTCTCAATGAATCCATTACGTAGACCCTACAGTGCTGCCCGTCGAAGATCAAAGCCGTGCTTGACTACGCATCCACATTCTGACACCATGTATCGTAGCGTCTAGGAAGATGAACATGCTGGGCCGGGCAGTGGGGGAAACAACCCCGATTTATTGCACATGTGTACATATATAGGTTTTAGGAAGGGGTGTGTCTTTTTATCAAGAACAGATAAGTTGTTTGCCCAGCATGCACATGGTGCATGCGTTTTGACATACGATGCGCTTGCGCGAAACACGTGTGGCGCTCGGCGCCCAATATACGATACACCTCATACTACGCAAGGGAGGCGCTTCCGACAGGTGGCGACTCCGTAACTCCTCGCCGCCAATAGATATTTTTCAGTATTTTTACATACGGCTCGTCTATACTCTGATTCCGTAATGCCTGCATGACTGCTTAGGTATCGACTGCATCAAACGCTTTCCCGTAATGAATGAAAGCTATATATAAGGGTTCGATATATTCCGCACATTTCTCTACCACCTGATTGATAGTGTGAATATGGTCTATTGATGAGTAGCCTTTACGAAATCCTGCCTGGTCCTTTGGTTCACAGAAGTCTAAGGTGTTCCTGATTCTATTTGCGATTACCTTTCTAAATACTTTGTAAGCAACGGACAGTAAGTTGAACGATCTATAGTTTTTCAAGTCTTTGGCGTCCCCTTTCTTATGGATTAAGATTACGTTAGCGTTCTTCCAAGATTCCGGTACGCTCGAGGTCATGAGGCATTGCGTATACAGGGTGGCCAGATTTTCTAGGACAATCTGCCTACCATCCAACAAATCTGCTGTTACCTGATCCTCCCCAGCTACCTTCCCCATTCGCGTAGCTGCCAATTCTTTCTTTGTTTCTTCCGGCGTTACTTGTGGAATGTGAAATTCCTCTAGACTATTCTCTCTTTCATTAGCGTCGTGAGTGCCACTGGTACTGTATAAATCTCTATACAACTCCTCAGCCACTTCAACTATCTCATCCATATTAGTAATCATATTCCCGGCTTTGTCTCTAGACGCATACATCTGATTCTTGCCTATTCCTAGTTTGTTCTTCACTGCTCTTAGACTTCCTCTGTTCCTGAGAGCTAACCAGGCGGTTAGAAAATGGTAGAGCTCAGCTGGTAGAGCGGCTGCCCCGGAAAGGCGGTGGTACCAGGTTCGATTCCCGGACCAGGGGTGCTATGCAGGATGCGCCGAGTTTCTCATTCACCCGAGTTTTACCCGAGTTTGCTCGACGGCAGTCAGTGAACGGAGATAGCGCGGAACGCGCCGAAGGTGCAGGCAAAAAAATATGTAGACAAAAAGCCGCCTATGACAACATGAGCGCACCCTGCGCGGCACGCTGCTTCCACGTTTCAAGCGCAGAAGGCTGCACGACGAAACGCGCCAGCGCCACGTATTGTTATCAACGGATTATCGCAACTTAGCGAAACCGTGGCTGTCCCGCTGTCTGTCTGCACACTTGCCGTGAGCCGCTTGCCACGCCTTTCCCGGGCGCGTCAAGGGCGTGCCTTTTCTTTCGGGCGCTATCTTTCTTTCCTCCATCGAATGCGAACAGGGTACATGCGGCGCATTCTTGCACCTACACTTTCACTCAAACGAATACGTTAAAGTACAACAAATAAAATAATGAACATTTTTATTTCTCTAAGTATCTGTTTTTTGTTTTCAACGCTAGAAATTTGTGATGACAAACGGAGATCGAGCAAATTATTAAATTTTGCACTTCTTGCCGCGAGTGGCGAGAGTGAGGCGAAAGCTTAGAAGCGGTACATTGAAGCGGGTCGCGCGCACGAGGGCGTTCATACGGTGATAAGTCGCCTAGGGGCGCTGCAGAGCTATTCTCAATAATGTCGGTCATGATCCATGGAGGGTCATGGCCACTCTTTCTCTATTAGGGGAATAAAAACGCAGCGCCGCGGTACGGCTGTTCATCGCAGGCGCTTCACTAGGCCATTAAGGCTCCCGGTTTACCGGCTAAAAACGACACAACGGCTTTCGTTGCGAAATGGCGGTATGTTATTGTAGAGTGCGTAGTGACGCAGTTCAGTGAAAATGTACCAGTTTATCTTTGTGCGCGAAGCCTCTGCGATACATTGCGAAAAGTGCGTGCTTCCCCAGCGACACAATTCATCGCTTGCCCAGTGAAGGTGCCCCTGAGCGCATGTACGCAGTATATGAGTGTGTTGTGCAGTCGAAGGTGCTTGCAGATTACCTCTGCTGGAGCCAGCAGCGATCGCAGATGGATATCGTAACGACACCGTAGCATTCGCATTTTGGCAGGTGAGGGCTCTTGTGTGCAGTTATGAAATCAGATTTCGAACGGAGAGAGGTGTTGGAACTGTTGAGTGCGCAGTGCTTGTGATGAAGAAATGCCATTGCACTGGGTCTAGAAGAGCGAGCGATTCTCAGACGCTGATCGTGTTTACAACGCTGTGGCTCCGTTTCATCACCGATGACAGAGCAGCCATCTCAGACGACTGCTGCAATACGCACTGCTCGGCATCGTC
This sequence comes from Dermacentor variabilis, assembly GCF_050947875.1. Taxonomy (NCBI): domain Eukaryota; kingdom Metazoa; phylum Arthropoda; class Arachnida; order Ixodida; family Ixodidae; genus Dermacentor; species Dermacentor variabilis. The sequence continues at coordinate 229,039,521 of NC_134570.1, forward strand.
GTCCCCCTCGCCGCATCGACGCCTTGTAAGCACAGTGACGTGCGGATAATTATTTACTGTGCGCTACGCGCCACAATGCAGGCCATGAAACCGTGTTGTGCGGCCATCTCAGCCCGAGAAGATGTATAAGCCAGCGACAGTCAACGCTTTGTTTTCGATAGTGGTGCTCAGTACATCACCGATGACAGTGCGTTGTGCGCGTTTTATGTCGGCGGTCAAGATTGTTGATGCCTCTCAGCTCGACACCGCGTCGCTGTTGCCGGAAGATAAGTTGGGCGTGGCCCAACTGTAGTGGGTGCGCGCACAAGAGTTACATGCCTCGCGCGGGGCGTGACCTCTGGTTTTGATTGACAGGCGAACTCGTGCTAAACTCGTACATCGCGAAACCCCCTCCGAGTTCAACTCGGGAACATGGCGGCGGCAGCAGCAGCCTGTTTCATTGCATCCAGCGGCAGCAAGCGTCAGTATGAGCGTCTGGACCCGTTCACCTACATGACCGACGGGGAGTTTCAGCGTCATTTTCGCCTGTCGAATACATCAGTGCGCTGGCTGTGCGACGAGCTAGGCGAAGACTCTTGTCTGCGGAGACAGCGTGGCGGGCTTCATTCGCTCACCGTCGTAGAGCAAGTCATCTGTGCGCTCCGTTTCTACGAGACTGGGAGTTTTCAGAGAAGCGTCGGCGCCGAGCGTTACATTGGACGCCATCAAACTACTGTTAGCCACTGTGTCAGAGATGTGTCTGACGCACTTATCGATGCGGCAGTGCGTAAGCGGTGTCTAGCTTTCCACAATACTGCGGCTGAGCGGGCATATATAAAAGAATGCTTCCTACTTCGCGGGAACATTACGAACGTAGTCGGGTGTGTCGATGGAACGTACGTAGGAATTAAGGCGCCTTCAATGTCAGCGTTACTGTGATTAACATTGAAGCAATGTTTAGACACGCCATATTGCCAAATTCGTCACTTCTTTGTAGCCGACTTAAATTTTGTGTTAGCGACATCTCACATGCGGCTGCTAATGATACTGACTTTTTCGCTGGTTGATGACTTTTTGCCGATTGTTCTACTTGTCTGTCAGGGTGCCTTCCAAATGGCTCACTTTCTTGGGAAAGAGGTTAATTAAGTATAAATAGATAAATGGATATCACAAATTGTGTGAAGTAGCCTATGAATCCTAATCTCATAAAGAACTTGGGGTTCTTCATTGGTGAAGCTATTTAGTATGCACAATGCTGAATTTTGGTCATGCGTAATCTATCGACCGCACTATGAAACAGCGAGGCATTGCACAATTTGTTCCAGCGCGAGATGTGGATGTTGCGCCAAGCGGGTTGTGCCTATGCATTTGTGGCGAAATGAAAATGCATTGAGAATCTTAGTGTGTTGGCTTGCATGAAGAAAATACTTCAGATTGTTTGCTCTGTTCACCGTCGATGCATGTGCCAGAGGTTCAGTGTATGTTCTTATTTTGGAGGGGCGGCGTTATTCTGGATGGATAAATTGTATATTTTCGTCTCATAATGGGGCTCTAACTCTTAAGCAGTAGAATAATGCACATCCAATGCTCTGCAGAACTCTCTGTACATGATGTCATGAACCACCAAGGCAAAATTACACATCTGGAGAAATGTGGTGCAGATGCCAATGAAAAGTGCGTCTTTAAACCACCATGATAAAAATAAAATTGCAGAGCAAATAGACCATTTGTGCAGCTTTAGAGCAATGATTGCACAAAACGTGATATGCTCAAATGAGTAAACACTTGCTGTAATGCCAAAGTAGGCTGAGCGACATGCAGCGTATATTGGCATTGAACATGTCTCGTAACCATTATTTTTATTGTAAGCCCTCGCTGTCACACCTTTCCCTCCGGCACTCCTTTTACTTAAACGTACACTGTATTTCCTTTGGTGTCAGGAATCAAAGGGGCAAGCATTAACCAGCCTTGCAGCAGCAAGACTGGTTAATGCTTGCCCCTTTGATTCCTGTGAGTTTAGTGGTAAAGAATATGGCACGTGCATACATAAACCTGTGCTGCAAAATTTAACATTTGTGATTTTTTGGAGAGCTAATTTGTGTTGGGAAATTTCAAATATGTGCACCATTGTGGCCTAACAACTAGAGCATTGGTGATGTTGAAGACTGGGTGTATTGGTATAGTAGCTTGAAGTTTAATTGCACAACGATTCGACGGGACACAAAGAAGAGAAATACACACAGCAGAATGCTTTGCTGTGTGTGTTACTCTTCTTTTTGTGCCGTTGAATTGTTGTGCGATCCAACTTCAAATAGAGCATTGGGCTTCCTTGGTGCAGGACCGAGGAAGTGTGAGCTATTCGACAACATGCCAGTGCGTTGCCACACAATTATGGAAGTCGGAAGGTTTGCAAACAAAGCTTTGCTTTCAAATCCACCTGCTCATGTTATACAAGCACTGATTGAAAGAACCATCATACAAAATAATGGGTGAAATCAATGGCCTGTGAAAAGTGTAATTTGTATATAGACACTGTTGACATAATAGGTGCCATACTGGCCTCAAAATTGTACTGGACAGAGCAGTTTGTTTCCTATGTGAAGCACAACCTCCCATTACATGCTGTGCAGACAACCAAGCTCAGTTTGTTTTGACATGCTACACAACATTCACTGTAATCTGTTTTTGATTCTAAAGAAGTGCCAAACACCACCTCTTTTTCAAGGACGTCATGGGAATATTTGGCGAGACCTTTTGCAGCCCCTCATAATGGAAGTGTGGCCAGCCAGCTTTGCTTGGATGCCTTTATAGATTTCTGCTCCTGATCATTGTGTGCTATCAAGTTGCAGAAGTCTATGCAACTGGTGCAAGGCATTACGTGTTTCTATAGTCAGATACAACTTTAGGAGGCTGCGGATTCTGCACTTTAAGGCAGGTGAACACAAGCCTTCACCGATGGGCATGCACTCTAGACTGACATCGTGCCGCCAGACAGACTAATACCTGCTCGTTGGAGAGGGACTATTTCTTTAGACGTGGAGTTAATCGGCTGCTGCGTTTTGGTCATCTGGGCGGGGCCCCTCCTGTCTTCTGAAGTTTTTTCCGACTGTAAAGGATGCTGCTTTTTATACATTACAAAAGGACAAAGTCTACAATTATTTGGCCTATGAAATGGATACATCAGAAGTGTGCTATGCTAGGGCTTAAGATGTGTGAAATATAGTACATGCAATTATAAGACAATGTTAAAGAATATGTGGTATCGAACATGCATGTAATGGCACATTTGAATCGGGGTGTGTTGCAGTCATATGCACAGTCTATAGGTGATAGCATTATTAAGCTCCTGCTGTTTCCTGTCTTCATTGTGAATTACACACACCGTTCATCTTGTGGCTAATCAACATGCACTGTATTCTTGCACATAGAAAGAACAAACAGCACAATGACGTGTATGCTGCATTAGTGTATTTCTTATTTACATGGTCCAAGAGTGGCACAGGTTGTCTTATGTTTTTGCCTATTTTGAAGGGACACCAATGCATGTTACAAGTCTCCTAATATGCGCATCGCAATGTTTACTGCAATAATTTTATTCATGTTCTTGAATAATAAACAAAATATTAAACTGAAAGCTCCTTTATAAGGTGCCTTCTGTGAGCTCGACAGGAGAGCAGTGAGGGCACCGATACTACTCTTGCAGAGCAGCCCTCTGGACCTCTGGCACACTCTCAACAGCACATGCCTGGTGCTCGCCTACTGCCATCAGGCGGTTGAGTGCCTCCAGCAGCAGAATGTTTTGCTGCAAAAAAGTGTATTGGAATGAGTCAGCCGCATACAAACCATTATTTACAAAGAAAAATGCTCGTTGCACTATTAGTACTAAGTTCCCTTAACTGTGAACACCTCTAGTGTAGTATGCATAATAAAACAATGCGTTGCGACAACGTTGCTTTATTTTTCATCACTGGGGTTTTCTTTTTCAGAGCCAATTGTCATGTTGATTAATGTGCCAGCAGCTAAGGTGGCCCCGCACCTTCACGAGTCTCTACTGTCAGCACCACAAACCTATTTTTGCTCGCTGCAAAACAAATGCCTCACCCTACAATCCCGTCTTATGCGAGCTGATTGCATCCTATGCCTACAAACATCATATTTTTGTCCCATTACGCAATTTTCTACCACCCTCGGCTGTAGTTCTCTCTCCTTGACATCCATTCTGTCACGCTTATGTAATCACCTGTTATGAATTGGCAACAAGTGATCGATTACGTGCATGGCCTACCTGCTGATTCCTTTTTTTTTCTTAATCTCAACTAGCATATCAGTTGCCACGGTTTACTACACCACTGTGTTCCTGCCTTAATGCTATCTCCAACAATTTTTGTTACTTCGCTTTCTGCACAGTCATTGACATCTCGAGTTTCTTTGTTGACCTCCAGGTTTATGTCCCATATTGCATAACCGGTAGAATGCAATGATTCTAAACTTTTTTCAAGGATATCGGTAACGTGGCGATCACGATTCGGTAATGCCTTCCATGTGCTGTTCAACCCGTGAAATTTTTGTATAACTTTCCTGCTTTATATCAGTACCTGCTATTGATATTTCACCTGGATAAAGGTACTCTTTCATAAATTTTGCGGGCTTAATGTCACTCATGAATTTCTGTTATCTCACCAAGTTAGTGAAGGCTACCTTCATCTTTTCCATATTTTCGCGGGCCCACTTGCATGTAGAAGCACGAACACTCATTGGTTTTCACTGCCTTCTTTAAACTGCTGGACATTCAGTTCGTTACTACGAAAGCGACTTAATCCGTGCACTCTTATTATGCTAAATATCAGACAGTAGAAATATACTTATCTGCAGTTTGTCGATGTCTTCTTCACTGTGTTGGTAGCGAGATCCATCGTCGGTACCACCTCCTTGTCGCATCGTAGCTATATAAGATGTAATGTAACACTATGTAATGTTCGTGACGCTCGCAGAAGCAGCACCGGCCAAGTTGTTTCTTCAGCACTGCGCCGTGAACAGTAGGTGCGCGTTGCGATCTGTAAAATCGCCGAAGCTATTGGCAGTCTTTCGGGGTGCACGGAAAGATTGCTCACGGAGGAACAGAACTATCCAAGAAATAGTGGTCATCGTCGAGCCTGATCACTACGTCGCGCACTGCAAGCTCGTTGTACGAGTTTGTTTACACTGGGCGCCTCCGATGTTTAGCCGCCATGCTCGCCCGGTGAATGGATGTGATAACGCCACCACAGCGTTCCCTCGTGGTATAATGCGAAGCGTACTAAATTACAAATTAGTCTAATGCACATTCAGTGTACATGTTGTAAGCTTTAAAATGCTTCTAAACCACGTTAAACTAACTAATAATATTGTACTAAATTGCGTTTGTTTTATAACTCGCTTGTGCATGTAATGCACTCGGTGGAACGACAAACAAGTGAAAGAAGGCACGACCATGCACCGACGGTATGATCACGTGAGCCCCAGTTAGTCGACCGCCCAGAAGGCAACGCCCAAGGAATGATAGCCAGCCAGAGTGAATCTAGATAGACCAATGAAACTGGAGGCTTGTCGAAAGATAAACTGTGTCTCGGTACCATTCGTGCTTTCATCTTGGGGTGTCGCCAGAGCTCGTGAAGATCCCGAGTTTCGCCAAACTCGGCGCATCCTGCATAGCACCCCAGGACGAATGTTTTTTCAACTCTGAGGCTTTTCTTTCGATGAGCCCTTATGGGTTTCCTGTGTAGCAACTGCTACGAAAGGGTGTGTGTGTGATTTTCTCTTTATTAATTAGAATTATTAGTACCGATGACGAAGGAAAGATCCAGAAGGAACCTGTTACTCTCCTGAATTCGCGTGTATGCTTAAACAACTTGAAGCAAAAGGAGGGATAGATGGCCTAGTTGGTAATGCACGTTAAGAAAAACTTAGAGCGCTAAAAATACAAAGGACGCAGAAAAAGAAACACACATCGCGCGCGTGGGGTTTGTTTTTCTTTTCCTACGCCTTTTGTATATTCAGCGCTCTAAGTGTTTAATATAACTCGAAGCAGGTCGAATGTAAATGCTATTTACATCATTGCTTCGCCTATCTTAGCAGTGTAATGTTTAGCGACATTGTGAGCCAGTCAATATTTGGCACATTAAGATCGCCCAATAAAATAATCGTATCATCCGGCTTAACGTGTTCGGCCTAATAGGTATTGAATGTATTCATTGAAGAAACTGTATAGTTAGGATAGGGCTCCTGTAATATGCCTAGGGTATAAATTAAGAAAATAACAAATTGAGTATTATTGCCTTTGGCATGAGCAATATGTCTAATGCACTTTTGTAAACTATGCATTTTCTGCCAGCTTTACTAGCTCTGTCTTTCCTGTGCATACTGTATGCCACTGGAACAAATTCACTATCGCAAGCTTCATCGGCCGACTACGTTTCTGTCAGTATGATAATGCCAGCATTATTAGTCATAAGTTTTTCTAGGCCAGTGCTTCTGTTGTCCATGCTCCTACTGTTAATGCTTAAATGTTTCAAAGACCGACGATCGCTCTCTGGGCGTCAGTGCCACCGGCCATATTTTAGCTTGAAACGTCAAACATTCACTTTGTCCAAGCCATACAAAACGCCATCTAACCTTAACTTATCGTAGATAAGCTTCATCCTTCCGCCCCTTTCTTTTTGTTCTTGAGCATTTTTTCGTAACATGTTCCGTTCTTGACGGACATGGAGGATGTCTGGGACGAAAGAAAAATCGAGGCCTTTGACAGCTGTTCCCGTGTCAACCAGTGCATTGGCGCCGCGTATGTCGAGAGTCAACAAAGACGTAGGGCGGTGCGGGTGCCAGTGCACAAAGGCGGGGCATTTACAAAGTGCAAGCATCACTGTTCGGCAACTCCATTCCTCCTTGCAGCATTGGTGAGATGCTTTGTCTCATTCCTATCTCAGGAAGATGGAGATGAATTTTTCTAGCTAGTACGGAAGGCCTCCAGGAATTTTTGGAAGTTTGCTGCATCGCTGACCGTAATAACTCGCATTAGAGGTTGCCTCGAACGTGTATATGGCGTCCGCCGCATTTCGTCGAGTCTTAATGTGGCGCCACAACATAACGATTGTATGACACCTCGCTTCAACTGAGTGACAACTTGCGATCTTTTCAATAGCATACAGCACCTCGACAGCTATCATGACACCTTCCTTCAAGTCGATTAGCTTACGTAGGCGCAACCAGTGACAAACGCCTTTGTCCTGAAGAGCGTCGATGAAGGTACCCGTAGCGAAGAGGCAAAAACGACATCCTGCCGAGCTCAAGGCAAAGACTTCGATGTGAGACGTCCTACGTCAGTAGCCAACACCTGGAACGTCTCGCCTTGGTGCTGATGACGTCCTTTCTTGCAGTTGTAGCGAAGCCAGGCAGCTAATCAGTTTCGGTACCCGTCGACAAAGACTTGCGACAGCAGCGAAAAGTCATGCTGGTCCTGAGGCCGATTGAGCAGATCTAACTTTCCTTGACAACTTGCTATGAGCACTTTCAGCTTTGTTTGGTAGTCCTAGCCCTTAGCTGATGCGAGCTTGTTTAGTTGAACGTGGTAGGCTTCCCAAGACAGGGCCCTGTCATGCGGAGGTACCTCCAGCTGGCATAGTAGATCCGCAGTGGTAACGTAAATGAAGGGTACGGTCACCCACATAAGCCGTACTTTATATTCCGCGTTCGTTATCCCACCGCTGCCACCAAACTGTAACGGGGACGTTCAGAACGAAACTGTTGCTTCCATCAACGTGGTGGAATAAACGAGCGCATTGTCGCGGCTGGGTCGAGCACCTTTCCTGCAGTAAAGAGGCGTGGCTTTCCTGCATACCTTGAATGCTTCGGCCTGCAAGCTGGCGCACTTACGCACAACTGAAGCCTGTTCAGTAACTCTAACGTTCATAATTAGTGCACTTGTCACATTGCAAAGTGAGTGGCCATCTAGGCACGTTTTGATGACTTGCGCCACCAATTCGACGACGCAGTGAACGCACACCACATGCCACTAACGCATCCACAGACAATCGCGATGGCGCAGACGCCCACCAGACGCGGTTTCTTCTCCGCCTTTTTTGATAAGTGCGACCAATACCGAAATGCCTTCCCGTTGCACCAAGCGCACATCAGCGAGCCTTACAACTCTTCTGGAGAAAAGGAAAGCCTGAACTGTCTGTGAAGCAGTACAAGTGGCACTCGCGTGCTTTCTCTCTCGATTTTAAATATACCAACTCTTTCAGAGAAGGGCATCGTGTCTCCCGACACGTAGCCCAATTCGCTGAGACGCCTATCGCCGGGCCACGCGGCCGGCTCTCACATTGTGTGATAATTTTGAGAGAACTTTCCTCCGCCGTCGCAACAAACTTCCCGCGCCCGACGGGGCAGTAGGGCTTCCGCCTAAATGGCCTCCCTTCGGAATCCGATCATGTGCCTGATGTCAAGTAGGGGGAAAGAACACCTGTGGCTTACTGGTGTAGCAAGGCAGGCATTCCGTACCTCACACCCACTTTGATGATGCGCGCTCCGCAGAGCACCACTAGTAAGTTTCTGACTGTTTCTAATGGCTCGAATTAAAGCCTGAAAGCTTTAAGAATTATGCGCTATGCCGGAAAATGGTAAAATAACGACGCAGACTGGTCATCTTGCTTGCGTCTGCGAGGTCAGCACGACGAGTATGGACGGCCTCTGTGGAAGCACCAAGGAAACGTGTAGCGGCCCTAAGTGACACTTTGACTCCATGCCTTCTGTCTTGAAAGCAAATTGTTGTGCCGAGGCTAATTTAAGGTAAAATGGCGCAGTGTACCTCCAGACTGTCTCGTGGGTGCTATAACGTTAAAGTTACTCGGAACTTTTTATTACAATTCTTTAATCAGCCCTCGGCGATTGGTCAAAAACTTTTTTGGACAACCGCCCCTTCGCCTGTCTGTCGCGCGCCGACAAAAAAAAAAACCGCGAAAGCTCCCCATGTGATATGACGTGTACACACTGATTATACATGATTGGACCGATCAAAATAAAAATATTTATTTCTGGTTAAACGCTTTTTGCTATTAGCACTCGGCTATTGGTCAAAAGTTGTCGGGCTGCACCCACTTCATTTGCCTGTCACGCGACGTCACAAAACCGCGAAAACTCTACGCGTCAAAGTGACGTCTCCGCGTTAAAGATGCATTAATATGCCGAACAAAGCTAATTTTTTTCTGAATAACCGCAGGCTGCCCCGTTCCGAGAGGAATAAAAGATGGCGGCTGCCGATCACTCAGGCACTGGCTACTCGCAGCTGCCGGAGAGCATGGGTTTATTTGCATATAATAAAGCTTTTTGCGTGGCCGTGTAACGTTTTCGAGCACTTTCGGCACGTTGACGACCTCGCTCTGCCAACTGTTCCTTGCTGTGGATCCGTTTTAGCGGCATTCTTATTCTTCCTTTGTACGCCGCCGCAATTTTCGAACAGCCACCGCAAGCTAAATAAGGGAAAGCGAACCAATCGCAGACGCCTGCACCACCCTCTTCATCCCGTTATCTATTTTCAATGCGCTGGCTTTGCCCTATAGACACCCTCTCCACTTGAGCGTGCCCTTAGCCTCCTGGCGGCCAATTATAAACAAAACACTGCTCAATTTATACAATATTATTTGTTTTCACAGCAAAGTGACCTCCTATAAACTTGATTGGGCTGTTGAGGCAACGCAGCGGGACACCACCCGGTGCTCGCGTCAGTGGTTACGCAAATTTGACGTCAGGAGATTGGATAAAAACATAATTTAACTGTTTTACTTTATAGGGCCCCTTGTCTACCTAAGTCAAGCATCTTAAGGGCCAATGCAACATACATTCACGTATTGTGTACGAAGCTCAACTGTTCGGCTTCGATATAAGGCACAAACCCAGCTGGTTAAATGAAAGACGTGGGCGGCAGTTGCAAAACTTCCAAATGTGATTGCACTGTTCAGTAATAGCGTATGATCAAGCAGTCACAGTGAAAACGGAAGAAGTTAAATTAAGTACACTAAGTTTTTATTGTGACCCTGCGTTAACCAAGACACATTAAAAATTCGCGTTGTCTTGGCATGGCATTCGCAAGCAGAGCAACCAACGCTCAAGATGGAACTACTTGGACACGCTGCTTGCAGTCATTTACTTGAACTTGCGGAACATAACTGAACAATACGGTGGCACCAAGTTGAACGTTCACCAACTTGTCCACTGGTTCACTTCTACTAGAGAGGGAGACGAGGAAGAACCCGCCCCGGTTGTAGCCCATAGGTTATGGCGGTGCACTGCACAGCCGAAGGTATCGGATTCGATTCCCGGCTTCGGCGGTCGGATTTTATTTTTGGGGGAGGGGGGGGGGCGAAACGCAAAAAAAAGCGCTCGTGTTCATAGATTTAGGCGCATGTTAAGGAAATGGAGGTGGTCAAGATTAATCCAGAGTCTTCAACTACGGCGTAACTCATAATCAGATCGCGGTATCGGGAAATAAAACCCCAGAATGTAATTTCATAAGTTTCGCTGCTAAAACGTGATGTTGAGCTTCTCACTAGATTGGTCTCGAGGCGAAAACATCCATACAAGCACAAACGTGGGCCCTCGTGTGAACAAGAGAGAGAGAGAGAGAGAGAGAGAGAGCGAAAATAGTTTATTGAAACATCTAGTCGACAAATGTGAACATTGTTGCCAAAGGGAGAGGGTCGAGCAGTTTATTGTGGTCCGCCAGTCCAAACGAAGACGTGAAACGTGCGCGTGGGTCATCGTGGTTGGAAAGCAGCGAATTTATCTCTCCACAGCACTGCTCTCTGAAATGTAGGTAAATGAGAAGATATATATCCTTTCCGAGCACTCCCAGAAGACCAAGCTTGTTCAGATAGTCAAACAGGTGTGCTCCGGCTACATTTGGATGGTTCATCATCATCATCATCAGCCTGGTTACGCCTACTGCAGGCCAAAGGTCTCTCCCATACTTCTCCGCCTACCTCGGTCATGTACTAATTGTGGCCATGTTGTTTATGCAAACTTCTTAATCTGATCCGCCCACCTAACTTTCTGCCGCCCCCTGCTACGCTTCCCTTCCCTTGGAATCCAGTCCGTAACCCTTAATGACCATCGGTTATCTTCCCTCCTCATTGCATATCCTGCCCATGCCCATTTCTTTTTCTTGATTTTAACTAAGATGTCATTAACTCGCGTTTGTTCCCTCACCCAATCTGCTCTTTTCTTATCCCTTAACGTTACACCTATCATTCTTCTTTCCATAGCTCGTTGCGTCGTCCTCAATTGAAGTAGAACCCTTTTCGTAAGCCTCCAGGTTTCTGCCCCGTACGTGAGTACTGGTCAGACACAGCTGTTATATACTTTTCTCTTGAGGGATAATGGCAACCTGCTGTTCATGATGTGAGAATGCCTGCCAAACGCACCCCAGCCCATTCTTATTCTTCTGATTATTTCAGTCTCAGGATCCGGATCCGCAGTCACTACCTGCCCTAAGTAGATGTATTCCCTTAACACATCCAGTGCTCCGCTACCTATCGTAAACTGCTTTTCTCTTGCGAGACTGTTAAACATTACTTTAGTTTTCTGCAGATTAATTTTTAGTCCCACCCTTCTGCTCTGCCTCTCCAGGTCAGTGAGCATGCATTGCAATTGGTCCCCTGAGTTACTAAGCAAGGCAATATCATCAGCGAATCGCAAGTTACTAAGGTATTCTCCATTAACTCTTATCCCCAATTCTTCCCAATCTAGGTCTCTGAATACTTCCTGTACACGCGCTGTGAATAGCATTGGAGAGATCGTATCTCACTGCCTGACGCCTTTCTTTATTGGGATTTTGTTGCTTTCCTTATGGACGACGACGGTGGCTGTGGAACCGCTATAGATATCTTTCAGTATTTTTACATACGGCTCGTCTACACCCCGTTGGTCCATGCATGCACAATAATTTAGCGAAGCCGTTTCCACAGCTGCATCAACAGGCTGGACTGCTCTTCTTTATTTTTCTAAATGTTTTTGTTTGCTGTCAATCACGTGAGGTATAAGAGAGGACATTTCCCTGTCGTCGCAGGATGAAGGATAGGGGACCCGAACGTACGATGCCGTTGGCCCAGGCACAATAATTTAGCGAAGTCATTGTTTCCACAGATGCGTCAACAGGCTGGACTGCTCTTCCTTATATTTCTAAATATTTTTTTTTGTTTCCTACCGATCACATGAGGTATAAGAGAGAACATCTCCGTGTCGTCACAGGATGAACAATAGGGGACCGGAACGTGTGATGGCGTTGGTCTGCATGCACAATAATTTAGCGAAATCATTTTTCCCACAGCTGCACCAACAAGCTGGACTGCCTGAGCGCGGCCACATGCCGCACTGCTCCAGTGGCTACGGCGTGCTGCCCAATCCCGCGTTTTATTCCTTGTTGCAAAGGCCTCATTCTGCCAAGTTGGTAAACAAAAAAGAAAAAAGAAAAAGCGCTCGTGCATCTAGCTTAGCGTGCACGTCAAAGTACCTCATGTGGTCGAAGAAATTCGGGAGCGCTCCAATGGCATGTCTCACAGTGCCTCTGTTGCTTGCAGCCGATAAGATCAATCACTCAATGAATCAATTGGTCGGTCGGTCGGTGTTCCTAGTGAGTTGAGTATACACTGTCACGATCCGCCCGGGTTCGCGAACAAAGGAGGGCTCGAGGCACCCTCCGTTAGACAGACGCTAGTCAGCGTGGTGGTGATGAACGACGACTGACCGACGATCAGCTGTGCTCGTCGTTTATTGGGTGCTGTGACCAATGTTGCCTACAAAACCCGGCAGGCCACCGAGCCTAGCGGGCTAACAAAGATTATGCCCGAAGGTGCGTCACATGCTTGTTAAACCCCCTTACACCAAGTTTGTTAACTAAAAGAAACAAACGTCCATGTTCAGAGCATAGGACTTTGCCACCGTCCCATACAAGTTGACGGTGCCTGCTATCCAGGCGAGTAACGGTCCAGCGGCCTTCGCGGTCGATTACTAAGCCTGGGCACCGGTGTTGATGGGCCGGGTGCTGCCTGAGCCAGCCTCGCTCCGTCCGGAGGGTTCGCAGTGGTCGGCCTTGTGAATGGTGCCGGACGTGACACCGGCCCAATGGGCAAGATTGGTTCTAGCAAGATTTGCTAGAACCAAGTATGGTAAATCATCAGTGGTCAAGCTGTCCATCACTAGAAAGTTGTTAGAGGCCAAGCAAGGTCTGGGCTTGGCTGGAGTGGCAAGCCTACCATTGGCCAAGCAATGGAAGGCCATGCATGGCCAATGATTGCAAACACCTCTTGCCATAGCTCACACTGCAGTGGAACACCATGCAACAGCCAAGCATATTCTTGCTATGGAAGCCAAGCATTTTGGCCAATGCGATTTCTAGTCCCATTTTCTTAGGTTATTGTCTTGGCGAGAATTTAATGCCTTGCTGGTTTGTCGTAGATTTTTATCTGTAGCACACCAAATATGTCGCAACACAAACATTTTCGGTGTTTCATTTCTATATTGCGCTGTAGAATACAGTAGCATCAGATGGAACATGTCTAAAACACAAAGAAAGTGTGAAATCACAAAGAAAGCATAGAATACATAGCTGCGTGAACAAACGAACTGTCACATCATTTTTTAAAAAGGCAGAACTGAACGCACGGGTGAAGAGGCAATATATCCATTTCCTTAATAGGGACCGCAGTAAACTATAGCACAGAAAATGATTGCACATATCAAGCCAACAAAGAACACAGTTGGCCGAACAACGCATCATTCGGCTGTCTAAAAATGAAATGTCACACAAAAAAGAAAGGGTAGAATGCAATTACGTGAACAAATAAACTGTTACATCATTTAAAGAAGGCATACTTTTACACATCAGTCAATATATCAAGTTCGTTAACAGAGACTGCAGTAAACTAACTATACTCGGAATCATAAAGTCGACTTATCTGTGGGCTCAAAATTATATTTCGATTGAACTGCGGCTAGTATCACACCCCGTGCACATATAATTCCGAAATAGCTATCAGACATGATGCGAAAGCGGGCTGCTTAAAAAAGAGGAATTTATTTTACGATATGCCTTAAGGTTTTGTTTTCATACGATAGAAATTGTTGACAAACACTGGGGGTTCCACGGAAAAGCTGGCAGCGCTGTGTGGCCTGGCAACATTTCGCAGGTAACTAAACCACATGGCCAGTCAGATGCGCCCACAACCGTCTTCGCATCCTTTCGTTGCATGCCTGTTTGCCATTTCTGCATTTCGCTTCGCTTGCAAACAGTGGTCTGCGTGATTTGTGTAGCTGCCGAACGGGCGCCAAGATGCCGCCGCCACCTCGGCCACAGTACAATGCAGCTTTCAAGCGGCAAGTCATCCTCTACGCAGAGTTGGAAAACAATGTTGCAGCAGGGCGCAAGTTCTATGTGTCAGAAAAATGCGTGAGGGAATGGAGAAAACAAAGAAGCAAGATCTTAGTGTGTGCTGCTACACGCCGTTCCTTTCGTGGACTGAAGCCGGGACAATACCCTGCCGAGATTGGGTTCACGGCCAGAGAAGCCTGAGTGTTTGCTACGCTAAGATTGAAGTAAAGGTACGTACTGTCGCACAGAATATGTGCATCCCGTGAACCAAGTTCAAAGTATCAAAGAAATGGGTCATGAACTTCATGAAATGGAACGGCCTGAGCCTAAGACGACGCCCGACCGTATGCCAAAGGTTGCCCGAAGCGTACGAAGAAATACAGCACGCATTTCTATGCTACGTGAGTGACCTGAGGGCAAAATATTCATTACTGCTAGGTCAAACTGGCAACACCGACCAGACTCCTGTCTGGTTCGGCATGCCTAGCAAGAGGACCATGGCCGGAAAAGGGGAGCGCCAGGTTTGCCTGCTGACTACGGGCTACATGCACAAACGTTTCACTGTCATGTTGTTATGTACGGACGACAGGCACAAGTTACGACCATTCCTTTTGTTCAAAAGGAAAGCAATCTCCACGAAAGAAAACTTTCCGCCGGAAGTTATCGTGCGGATGAACGAAAAGGGTTTTTTTAACGATGAAACTGTCTTCAAATGGTTTCACCTCGTGTGGTGCAGGCGTGCGGGTTCACTGCTGAAGCCCCACAGCATGCTCATCGTGGACTCCTTCCGCGTCCACATCACGGATTGAGTGAAGAAAGCGGCAGCAGACTCTGGATGTGGGCTCGTCATCATTCCAGGCGAACTGCCACCTATTCTTCAGCCGCTGGACGTCGCATTGAATAAGCGACCATTCAAAAATTGCTACAGTGCGTTCCAGATACAGTCGAACCCAGATGTATTGAATATGAAGACGATCACAATAACTCGATAATATATATATATATATATATATATATATATATATATATATATATATATATATGTACATGAATTTTCAAGGGGATTTTACAGCTGTTCCATATACACAATAGTTCGTTATATGTGGGTTCAATATATCCGGGTTTGACTGTAAGTAGTTTGATAAGTGGGGCTGCCTCTATGCTAGAAAACGAAATGCAGAGGCTGTACAGTTGAGCATATAGGAGCACTAGGGATGCATAAGTCGATTGACGATTTACAGAAATCCCATGGAGGATTAGTTCATTAGTTTTAACATCACATTTGTATAATTTACTTGCCAATTCCATTCACAATAAATTCGTAGTATGCATCGGGTGAAACAGCACAAAACTCCCTGCATGTTCAGAATGCATTATAGCCAGTGATGGCATGTCTTACAAACTCAAGCCCTTATTAACCACGACGTTCAATTAGTACAGAGTTTCGAACTGACATACACTGCCTCCTTTATACGTGTCTAAAAGTGGCACGTTCATAATGCACAAAACTGTAGAGCGAGATAATTGTGCAGGTGACAGCGAAGCTTACTTCCTATAGTATAGTGGTTTACCACAGAGTCTATGTGGTCTCGATCCGAGGGATAATTGTCAAATGCCAGAAGTTCCTCTATAGTCCTGACGGGGAGTGGTGTACAGTCACTCGGCAGCTCCATGACAACACGGCTCTCACTGACGTTTTCCTTGCGCACACTTCTCACGTTGGCAAGTATTTCGCCAAGAGCATTTAGGACTTCCTTCAGGAATCCTAAAGAATGTTTCAACGTTAGGATTTCCTAAGAAAAAGCCCTCATACACCTAAAATGTTCCCATGAACGCAGTTTTCCTTGACACTTATAAATGCTCAACTGCACCTTATCATCATTATCATCAGCCTAGTTACGCCCACTGCAGGGCAAAGGCTTCTCTCATACTTCTTCCAACTACCCCGGTCATGTACTAATTGTGCCCATGTTGTCCCTGCAAACGTCTTAATGTCATCCGCCCACCCAACTTTCTGCCACCCCCTGCTACGCTTCCCTTCCAGTTAAGTTTTGAATGTTCTTTTCTCCTTGAAGTCGACCAAAGTCTCTTCAAGGTGATTATCGGCGTTGATGAAGCAGGAGGCAGGTTGGAGGTAACAAAACTTGAAGATATATTGCAACGGAAATATTTACACAGTCAAATACAGAGTTAGCAACAGAACACTGATACAAAACACACAAGTAAACAGCGCCTTACTCTTCTACTTTCTCTTAAGTTAGAGCCTAGGACGACTGTCACTACATACGATCAACCGAGTCTCACTGTTCTACCACTAAGTGGTTACGGCCCAGACTAGCATTGCATCGTACGGAGTCTTGCTGTTCTATCAGGTTTAGTGATTACAGCCTAGACTGAGGAACAAGCACCTCGTCTCGATTGTTATAGGGAAAAGAGACAAAGAAAAAGGGCGGTAGGGCCGTTAGCCCATCCCACGGAAGCAATTGCGAATGAGAGTTGACAGTTTCTTAAGCCACAACACAAAGGGATGGGCTTACTCTCAAAAGTGAATCTATTGGAAAACCACCCTGTTTTCCCTCTTCCCACATCTTCTTCTCCCCCTCCTATTTCCACGTGGTCAGTGACGGCCTCGGCAAACACGCCAGGCATGCACGATTTATTGAGGCCATCTCGCACCTCAGCGGCGTTTCTAGCAAACAGGGGGCTCGGGCGCTGGTATCCCAACACGGCGTACCGTAGTCCCCCTCGAGGTTTTTCCTGGTAGAAAAATAATGACCGCTGGTGGCATCCGGACTCGGGTGCTCTTAAAACGACGTTCTCCGAACGCGGCCTCCGCATGCGCACCGCGCCCCTCTCTACGGCGCGCACTGCATGTTGTAACACGACACCAAGCGGGCTCTCCCCAGCGCTCAAAACAAGATGCAGGTGGCTGCCGCCCGAATGCGTAGGGGCGTGAACCCCCCGCTCCGTACGCGCCAGACGTGGTCAACATTGCTAGCAGCTGCGTCTCTAACCAGCAGGGGACTCAAGAGCCGGCGCCACAACGTCGCGTATACAACCGTCCCACTCGAGGTTTGTCCGCGTGGCCCTATTATGACCATCGGCGGAATGTCAACACAGCGCGCGTAAAAGCATGTTCTCCGAATCCGTTTTCCGCCTCTGCACCGCGCCCACCGCGGCGGCGCGCGCCTCGGCTCGTTACCCGACACCACGCGGGCCGTCCGACCCCTCAAAAACAGAAACGGTTGCTGCCCGACGCGCTGGGGGGGTGGACGCTTCCCCATTCACAAAACGCATGGGCAACTCGCGCCACTGCAAAAGTATGTACAAAACAATCATGCAGCCCTACACCGTCCATTCTGCCTGTTCGAGAGATGAGCGGCCTAACACGTTCCCCCTAAAGAGTATACTGGGCTGATTTTCGCTCAGTGATACGATAAATCACTGCCGCGATTACGTAATGAACATACTAACCACACCCTAGCCTAATTACATCACAACAACAAACACTTTCAAATAACAAAGCAAGAAGAGAGTAAAAAGAAATACACAATACATGTCATCAAACTATTAAGCACACGATTGCAGTTCCAAACTGTAAGAGCACTCTAGTGTCTCTGTGTCTTGAATCGGCACTCACAAAGTCCGCAATATACAGCGCCAAGTGAGCAGGAACATTCACGCCCATCCAGTTGGCATGGCGCTATAGTATTACATTGGCTTCCATGAGCTGTTGTGAAGCCTGGACAAAGCATCCGCGTTACCATTACTGACACCCTTCCGATGTCGCACTGACACGTGATATCGCTGTAAAGCCAGCGCCCATCTTGTCAATTTTGCCCCGTGTGGAGTCGAAGTTGTAAGGTACGACAATGGATTGTGGTCGGAAACAACGTTTATCTCGGCACCAAAAAGCCAGTAGTCAAACTTCTTTAAGGCCCATATAATAGCAAACGCTTCCCTCTCAATTGTCGACCATCGCGTCTGAGTCGGCGTGAAGCGGTGGCTGGCAAAGGCAATAGGCCTCTCCTTTCCCTCGGCTGTCATTTGCGCCAAACAAGCGCCCGCCGCCGTAGCTGATGCGTCTGTGAAAAGCCAGTAGGGCTCAGATGGGTCCGGAGTGCTGAGCGCCACGGCCTCGCACAGGGACTGTTTCAGTGTCTCAAATGCCGTCTGAGCTTCCTCCGGCCAGGGTATGCTATTGGGTACCGCTTTCTTTGTTAACCGCGTGAGCGGGCTCGCCACCTTTGCATATTCTCTGGGCGCGTTCACACCGAAGGCGGAGCGGACAAGCGGACAAGCGGATCCGGCCAAGCGGCCGCGGATTTTCCGCTTTGCGGAAAATACGCGGCCGCTTGGCCGGATCGCGCCCGGACCGATTTTTTCCGCGCGGATAAGTTGGCCGCTTTGGCCGCAGCCAATCAGAACCCGACACTGCGGAAGCGCTGGTGAATGAATGTAAACGAATGTCTTTCTCTGGGCTTTTCGCTTCTGTTATTCAAAAGCGTCAAAACGGCAAGTTGGGCCACTTGGTTGGGATTCATAGTAAGGTTTGTTACAGCGCAACACAAGACAAGGACAAAAGAAGGTATAAAACGACGACACGGCGCCGTGTCGTCGCGTTATACCTTCTTTTTTCCTTGTCTTGTGTTGCGCTGTAACAAATCTTGAAAATCGACTAGACAAGTGACGAGTAAAATGCCAACGATCTCGTCTTCTTCGTCTGAGCTTATTTTGCAGAAGTAGATAGCGGACGGGAGCGCGCAGACCCACGAAGAAAAAATATCGAAAGTGCGCGCACAAACCCAAAGTGCCGCGAGATGGCGCCACATCCTTGAAATTGCTAAAGAAAAAGGTAGTGACTACAGTGACGGGGCCCGGTACTTTAGCATCTGCACTACAGTGACGGGGCCCGGTACTTTAGCATCTGCACTACAGTGACGGGGCCCGGTACTTTAATATCTGCACTACAGTGACGGTACCCGGTACTTTATCATCCGAACTACAGTGACGGGGCCCGGCACTTCAACGTCTACACTACAGCGACGGGGCCCGGCCCCTTAACCACAGTGACGATGTAGCGACGTCAATGGCCGCACTTCTTTCAAACATTTTGTGCAAACAACTTCGAGCACTTCACGGAAGGCACTGAACTTTATTAAGGTCCTGAGGAGCGACTCCGAAACCCCCTTATGAGGGAGGAGCCGCCGCGAGCCGCTCCCACGTTGGGACGGGCAGCCCGTGTCTGACCGCCTCCTCACACTCTTCTTCCGTGGTGAGGTGATCGCGGTGCCGTAACGAGGGGCACCGCAAGAGCATGTGTTCTAAAGTGCAGAATGGATCTCCACACTCCAGACAATCGGGCTTGAACGAGTCCTGGCGTGGTGCGGTGGATAGACCCTCCTGTCGATAGTGTTTTGTAATCTCGTTCAACGTGTGGAGCGAGTCCTTGTGGAGCCCTGCGTCCGCGCCTGCGAGCGGCGCTTCCCCGGCGCGGTGGGTGAGTTCGGGCGCGCGGGCGTGTGCCAGCTCGTGGGCGTTGGCAACGACAGGGTAGACCCGAGGTTGCCCATGTGGGCCGGGAACCAAGTGATGACGTGGGGGGCGACGTGCCTCCCTGGAGACCGAATCCGCGGCGAAGGCCCTGACCGCCGCCCGGGAATGCGTGTAGACCTGCAGTCTGCTTTCGTCCCGGACGGCGAGGGCCACCGCAATCTGTTCCGCCAGTGCCGGGGACGAGCCCCGCACGGACGCTGTGATCCACCACGGCCACCGCGAACCGGTCGGACTAACCGTATTGGGCGACGTCGACGAACGCGACCGATCATGCATCGCCGGCGACGGATCCGAGAAGCGCGGCCTACATTGTGTTGCGGGTGCATGTTGCGCGGGAACGGCGAGACCGTGCCGACCTCCCGCGACCCCGCGTCGAGCGCGCACCGCCTTTCCCTGACGGCAGTGGGTTAAAGTTCAGCGCCTCCAGGATCCGCCTCCCCGCAGGCGAGGAAGCGAGCCTGAAAACCTGGACTAACTTCTGTGACTCGACAACCTCATCGAAGGTGTTGTGGACCCCCAGTTGCATGAGCTTGTCTGTGCCTATCGGGATGCCGAGCACTTCACGGACCGCGAGATTTTATTCCAGTGCTGTCCACAGCACCACGTGAATTTCACGATGTCAGCAACTTCCGTGCAGTAACGGAATGCATTGATTAATATTATGATGATTATTATGGCCCCGTAATACGGCCGTGGCAACTGCCACAAAGTGTGTGGAAAGGTGGAGGAACAAAGAAAGAACGAAAGAAAAAACGACTGACTAACGACACATGTGCAGTAACAGATTGCTCTTCTGACTGGCGAAACACGTGTAGGGACGAGGTGTCCGTTGTGATTGGCGAAGCACGTGCTCGGAAGAGGCCCGTCACTATTGGGGGCGAGCTCCACCACTGGGAGAGCTGGCGCCGCCGTCGGCGCGTGACGTGGTATGAAGCATCACGTGGACACAGTGGCCCCGTCGACTGCTTCGGAAGCGCCGAAGCGAGCTGAAAACGAAAGTTTAAGGTCTCCACTTGCGGCTGCGGTTCTGATTTAGTGGGGAGGTTTTCCCGCTTCAGGTGTGTGCTTGACAACACTTGAAAATACTATAATAGGTAGTGGTTGCCTCTCAAGGCGCCCAACATGGTAGGCTACTGCTCGGTGCCGCAGTGCTGGACGTACACAACGGAGCCCGGTGTCAGCCTTCAGAAACACCCGCAGGACAAAAAGCTGCGTGAAGCTTGGATCGCGAAACTTAGAACCGGCAAGCAGCCATTGGCTACAACTCGGTTGTGCAGCAAGCACTTCCCCGAGGAAGATTTGTGATACGGCGTCGGGCTGCGATGTTCGATGAGTAGCAGAGAGTGCGCACTGAGACGCTCGCCCGCGCGCGCTGCCCGACTGTCATGAAGCTTTGGTGTATGAACAGATTGATGGCAGATACTGTATGATAACGTCCACGCAACAATAGTTGCTTGCGTACTGTCAAATGCTCATATGCTGCGGCATAAAGTTCACAGCACGGTGCGAAAACGCGCTCACAGCGAAAGCGGAACGCGGGCATGCATGCAGACGCGCACTTGGTCACCGCGAACCCGTGCGATCGCTGCATTGAAGCTTCATTCTCTTATGCTCCATTTGGTTGCATACAAAAGCGGGCATTAAGAATAATGGCGCACTCAAGCACCGATACACACAGCAGGCCACTGTTCAATCAACTAAACATATTGCCATTCGATTTTATGCGTGTGCGTAAAATAGCTATCTATTATGTAAACAATATTGTGAAACGCAATCATCCTTTCCGTGTGCCCATATTTCTTTTCATGTTCTACCAGAAGTACTGTCGCTGGAAATGTCAAACTGCCTCCTGTACATAATGTATGTGGAAAAAGACTACTTGCATTTGTTTGAGTTAAGGCATTGAACAACATACCCACCAAAATAAAAGAAACACAAAATTTCGGCAGAGCACTGAAATCGTATTTACTATAGCTACAAACCACTGATTTGGTGCCTGTATTCATGCTTGGCGTTCTGTTCTTTGCGGTTTCATAATTTATGTAACTGGTGATAATTTTTATGTATGCTGTAATAAAAAAATCTTTTTTTCCGTTAATGTGCTAATGTGTTGCTTTCATCGTCTGTATTGATCCTCCTATGCTTGTAGCACATGTCTATTATATTTCGCATCTGGGCCCATCCACTATAGCTTGCGGCTGTTTGTTCCAACAATCTTTTGCGTATGCACTGTAACACCTGTGATGATTATAATAAAGAAAGAGAAAGAAAGTTATCTGTAATGGAAGGGGAGCGGTAAAAAACATTAAGAAAGGCATGGCATATGCTCATGCTTGTGTAGCACTAGTCAATGAATATTGTACTGGATTAAGAAAGAGAAGCAGCAGGTAATTGCTCGCTTAGACGACCGATAAACATGCAGTTCGATTAAATTTGAGAAATGATGATATTGAAGCTTCCAAGACTTCAGAAGAAAAGAAAAAACTGAATCATCGCGACGGCACATCACAAGTCGCCGTGATGCTCGTATGCTGCGGCATAAAGCTCACGGCACGGTGCGAAAACGCGCTCGAAGCGAAACATTGTGCGAGGACATGCATGCAGACGCGAAGTCGGTCACCGCGAACCCGTGCGATCGCTGCATTGAAGCTTCATTCTGTTATGCTACATTTGGTTACAAGAACATATTTACATATACAAAAGAACACTATAAGAACATATTTCACATAGTTTTCTCTCGGCTATTGCCTACGTTTCACGCAAACCGGTTCGGGGGGATCGATCGTGGCGACCGCGCACAGTGTCCCAGCGTAGTAGGTAAAGAGATAGCATCTGTAAACCATTGTGTGCTTTCTCTTTGTCCAACATTATTATTATTTTTTTTGCCACGTAAAACCCCATAATTTTTTTAACATTATTATTTTAAAGGTAAAATACTTCTGTCATTTCGAGACTACTTGCAAAAATGCTCAGGAGGGCTGCCGCGTAGTATCTTTATTTAGCGCCGATAGCCAAACCTATGCGGAGCGCGCCGAGTTATCCTTCAGACTACGCGTACGCATGTAAAGCGCTTCCGACAGAGGGCGACTCGGTAAGTCCTCGCCCCCTGCTCGCCCCCGATACCGACATAGTATAGTGACGGCCCCGTCACTATAGTGCGGATGTTAAAGTACCGGGCCCCGTCACTGTAGTGCAGATGTTAAAGTACCGGGCCCCATCGCTGTAGTGCAGATGTTAAAGTACCGGGCCCCGTCACTGTAGTCACTGCCAAAGAAAAATCGAGATGCCCTTCCTTCCCGGCGGCGCGGATAGCCAGACAACGCGGCCGGTCTGAACAGGCGTGGGCACTCGCCGCCTCGCCGCTTTGAAAATCCGCTTGTCCGCTTAGACGCTCCGCATTCGGTGTGAATGTGCCTTGACGTACTCGCGATAGTAGCCGCACAGTCCTAGCAGGCTGCGTAGCTCCTTTTTAGTGCGTGGTGGCACCAGATTCTTAATTGCAGCTATTTTCTCTGGATCTGGTGCGTGCGTCCCTGAACCGACAATATGCCCGAGGTAATGAATGTGGGATTGTGCAACCTGACACTTTTCCGGACTGGCTTTCAGCCCAGCCTTTTCTAGGACCTGAAGGATAATGTCGAAATGCTTTAAGTGCTCCTTCCACGTGTTAGAGAAAATGGCAATATCATCTAGGTATGCCGTGGCGCATGTCTGATGTTGCGATAAGAGCTTGTTCACCATTCTCTGAAAGGTCGCGGCTGAATTTTTTAGCCCGAACGGCATCACCTTCCAAGCATATTGACCTTCATGCGTTACAAACGCGGTGAAATTCTGACTCTTCTTTTCCATCGGCACCTGCCAGTACCCGCGCCTAAGGTCTATCACCGTAATGAACTGTGCTCTTCCCACTCTGAAAATCAATTCTTGAGGATTCATCATAGGGAACGCATCCACTTTGGTGACGGCATTTAGCGCGCGGTAATCTACACACATGCGGATTGTCCCATCCTTTTTCCCTACGCATACTACCGGATGCGCAAATTCGCTTTCCGTAGGATAGATCAGTTTCCAAGCCAAAAGTTCACCAACTTGCCGGCTGACTTCTTTCTTTAACAGCTCAGGTATCCGATAAGGGAACGTCTTCCTTGGCTGGTGCCCTGGTTCTAATTCTATCCTATGTTGACCCACATTTGCCATACCCGGAATGCCGTCAAAGAGTGCACAATGTCTTTGAAATACAGCCTGTATTTCCGTCTGGGAATCAGCATCTAGATGAGCAACCTTTTCGCTTGTCACCGCCAACTCTTCGCGCCTTATAGTTGTAGGTTGCGGAACATATTCTACCTCCCCAAAGTCATGGTCCTGATCGAAAATGACCCCAATATGGCTGACTCTTGCATAGTATGGTCGAATGTAGTTGGCGTGAATACTTTTCACTTTACCCTCTACTGTTTCAACCCGATAAGAATGCCGTCGCTCACATCCAACCACTGTGAACGGGCCCAGCCACTTAGGTGCCATCTTACCATTCCGATCGTTGTCGAATACCAGCACTTTGTCGCCAACCTTAAAAGCTTTGTGCCTGGTGCTGCGATTATACGCACAAACATAGCTGTCCTGACGTGTTGCACTAGTTAGCTCAGCGATATTAGCAGCAGTCTCGAGTTGCTCCCGAAGTTGCTGTAAATACTTAGCGGGGTTCTCTATTAAAGTTGCAGGTACCGTCAGTTCTCCCGTCCACGTCCGCTGTAGTATTAGAAGCGGTCCCGTGGGGTTTCTTCCATACAACAGACGGAACGGAGCCACTCCGGTAACCTCATGGGGAACTTCCCGATAAGCCCATAATATAAGCGGGATCAATTTGTCCCAATTCTTCGAGTCTCTTTGAATGACATGGAACAACATGTTTTTCAAGACCCTGTTCCATCTTTCTACGACTCCATTACTCTCTGGGTGTTCTGGGGTTGAGAACCTTGGTGCGCAACCTAATTTCTCGAGCATCGTCTGTGTGAGCTGTGATTTGAAATTAGTGCCCTGGTCGGAACAGATCATTTCCGGAACGCCAGTGCGACTGAAAATTTCAATCAACGCGTCGCAAGTCGCCTTAGCTGTCAAAGAGCGCAGTGGGACAACCTCTGGCCACCTTGTGCAAATGTCCACCAAGCATAGGGCGTACCTATGGCCTCTCGCTGACGGTGTGTCTAAGGGTCCAATGATATCCACGTTGACAATTTGAAAAGGGTGCTCTGGCCTAGTGAGAGGAGTTATAGGTACTCTGTCCGTGCGACGCCTGTCAGAGCGAATTTGACAATCATGGCATGAGCGACAATGCTCTAACACCTCCTTCTCCATGCCAGGCCAAAAAAAATTATACCTAATGCGCGCTTTAGTTTTCTTTGGGCCTAGGTGCCCTCCGCATAGTGACTCGTGAGCCAAATGCATCACCTCACTGCGCTTGTCTTTCGGAACAACTAGTCTCACTCGGGTGCCTACTATTGAGTCCCAGTGGTATAAGAGTCCATCAGAGACTAACATGCCGGATTTCCCACTCCGAGCATCTTCCCACCCTTTCTTTAAGGTAGCGTCAGCTAGCTGCAATCTGCGGAACTCTTCTCTCTGGCTTATTGACGCATCCCTCTCGTCACCAATTAGCTCAACTTCTCCAGAAACACCTTCCTCTTCCAAAGTAACGTTGCAGGCCACTGCCTCGGCTTTCTTATTTGATCGCTCTATCCTCTGAGCAGGCTCGGCCGGTGCTACAATGGATTCCAGAGAGCTGCTGGCCCTCAACAAATGTTCCCAATCTTCCTTGGTCAACAAACAATCTGTGCCCTCGACGAGCTCATTAGTCAACGCGCAGAGTAGGTCAACGTTCTGAGGTTCCGCTGCCATTTGCGGGCTATTTAACTTTACCGGCAACGTTGCTAGCTTTGCTTCAATAGTTTTACCAAATGCCGACACCAATCGTATCGTGCCTGAAGGCTCCACAATACTTTGCGGAAGCAGACTCTCGCGTATGACAGTTATTTCACTCCCCGTATCTAGAATCGCATCTGTGGATGCGTTTCCGCATGAGATCGGGATCAACTGTAGGTTAGTCATGCCTTCACCTTTGTGTTTCAAGGCCTCTACCTTTGCTGTAAGGACTCCATCAGGTATCCCACTTCCCGTTTCATCGGCTATCGCCACCCTTTGTGCCCTCTGCCTTGGCTCGGTAGCCTTCTTTGGCTGGTTTCCCTTGTCACCAGACTTCGGGCAATCCTTAGCGAAATGGCCTGAGCTGTGACATACGTGGCACTTGAGGGCGCTTTTCGCCACTCGCGTCGGCTTTTGCCCCATCTCTGCCGCTGATGGCTTTGAGGCGTATCCTTTGCCTTTCGCTTGTTCCAAAGTTTGCAGTACTTTGGCAATCTCAGGTGGCTTAAGCCATTCCTCGCCTTCTCGTAGCCTCACGTACTCAAGACCCTCTATACTAAGGCCCGCTTTTATACGATCCGCAACCATGAGTTCTGCCATCACTTCTACAGTGTCGGCTCCTCTTACTTGAAGGTAGTAGGAGAAATACGTTTTCACTCGTGACGCGAACTGTGACCACGTTTCCTCCTTCCGCTTCACTGCTCTCTCGAACCTCTGCAGATACTCCGCCGGAGAAAGCTTCAGTTCCATCAACACTGCCTGTTTAACTGACTCGTAATCTGTACTCTCTTCCTGGTTGAGGTTACGCAGTAGGTAGCGAACGCGCTCAGTTAGAGCTGGCATGACTAAATGCACGCGACTCTCATACGGTACCCCGTAAGTAGCAAAAAGTCTTTCTACCTCCTCAAACCATAAGGGTACATCCGCGTCACACGGCAGGCGGAACCCTTTCAGCACTTTTGCGCATTGCTCGACGGAGTCGAAGCCCATTCGCCTCCGATCGCCCCGCTCCGACTCGGCGCTGGACGACGTGCCATTGAGACGTTCAGAATTCGTCCTTGCCTGCAACAGCCTTTCGTACTCAATCTGAAGTTGTATACAGGTAGTCTGAGCTTTGAGCCTTTGAATTTCAAGTTCAAGCGTTCTTGTATCATTCGGAATTTGCAAAGGCTGAGATGCCTGATGCGAAAATTCCTGGCTCTGACTGGGTTCTCTCATTTCATTTGACTTATCGGAATTTAGCCTATCGTCATTTGATACTTCCCCATTCAGATCCATTTCCGCCACCGTCGCACCCTCAACTCCATTAGACTCCATTGTCTCTGCGCCCCCGCGTGTCCTCACCATGTGCTCTACACATCAACTGCCACGCCAACTTGAGAAAGACGCAAGAAATCCTGCTCACCCTTTGCCGAATGCACTGTCGTTTCCGGATCTCCTCCACGGTGCCGGGCTTGGCTGCTGTGGGATCTTCTCGGAGGTGCAGGAGGTGGTCGTTGGATGAGTTGATCTTTTCACCACTGGTCCAGGATTCGATGTTGTAGAGCTCGCCGATCCTGTCGACTGCGCCAGTTAAGTTTTGAATGTTCTTTTCTCCTTGAAGTCGACCAAAGTCTCTCCAAGGTGATTATCGGCGTTGATGAAGCAGGAGGCAGGTTGGAGGTAACAAAACTTGAAGATATATTACAACGGAAATATTTACACAGTCAAATACAGAGTTAGCAAAAGAACACTGATACAAAACACACAAGTAAACAGCGCCTTACTCTTCTACTTTCTCTTAAGTTAGAGCCTAGGACAACTGTCACTACATACGATCAACCGAGTCTCACTGTTCTACCACTAAGTGGTTACGGCCCAGACTAGCATTGCATCGTACGGAGTCTTACTGTTCTATCAGGTTTAGTGATTACAGCCTAGACTGAGGAACAAGCACCTCGTCTCGATTGTTATAGGGAAAAGAGACAAAGAAAAAGGGCGGTAGGGCCGTTAGCCCATCCCACGGAAGCAATTGCCAATGAGAGCTGACAGTTTCTTAAGCCACAACCCAAAGGGATGGGCTTACTCTCAAAAGTGAATCTATTGGAAAACCACCCTGTTTTCCCTCTTCCCACATCTTCTTCTCCCCCTCCTATTTCCACGTGGTCAGTGACGGCCTCGGCAAACACGCCAGGCATGCACGATTTATTGAGGCCATCTCGCACCTCAGCGGCGTTTCTAGCAAACAGGGGGCTCGGGCGCTGGTATCCCAACACGGCGTACCGTAGTCCCCCTCGAGGTTTTTCCTGGTAGAAAAATAATGACCGCTGGTGGCATCCGGACTCGGGTGCTCTTAAAACGACGTTCTCCGAACGCGGCCTCCGCATGCGCACCGCGCCCCTCTCTACGGCGCGCACTGCATGTTGTAACACGACACCAAGCGGGCTCTCCCCAGCGCTCAAAACAAGATGCAGGTGGCTGCCGCCCGAATGCGTAGGGGCGTGAACCCCCCGCTCCGTACGCGCCAGACGTGGTCAACATTGCTAGCAGCTGCGTCTCTAACCAGCAGGGGACTCAAGAGCCGGCGCCACAACGTCGCGTATACAACCGTCCCACTCGAGGTTTGTCCGCGTGGCCCTATTATGACCATCGGCGGAATGTCAACACAGCGCGCGTAAAAGCATGTTCTCAGAATCCGTTTTCCGCCTCTGCACCGCGCCCACCGCGGCGGCGCGCGCCTCGGCTCGTTACCCGACACCACGCGGGCCGTCCGACCCCTCAAAAACAGAAACGGTTGCTGCCCGACGCGCTGGGGGGGTGGACGCTTCCCCATTTACAAAACGCATGGGCAACTCGCGGCACTGCAAAAGTATGTACAAAACAATCATGCAGCCCTACACCGTCCATTCTGCCTGTTCGAGAGATGAGCGGCCTAACACTTCCCTTGGAATCCAGTCCGTAACCCATAATGACCATCGGTTATCTTCCCTCCTCATTACATGTCCGGCCCATGCCCATTTCTTTTTCTTGATTTCAACTAAGATGTCATTTACCCGCGTTTGTTGCCTCACCCAATCTGCTCTTTTCTTATCCCTTAACGTTACACCCATCATTCTTTTTTTGCATAGCTCGTTGCGTCGTCCTCAATTTCAGCAGAACCCTTTTCGTAAGCCTCCAGGTTTCTGCCCCATATGTGAGTACTGGTAACACACAGCTGTTATACACTTTCCTTTTGAGGGATAGTGGCAACCTGCTGTTCATGATTTGAGAATGCCTGCCAAACGCACCCTAGCCCATTCTTATTCTTCTGGTTATTTCAGTCTCATGATCCGGATCCGTGGTCACTACCTGCCCTAAGTAGATGTATTCCCTTACCACTTCCAGTGCCTCGCTACCTATCGTAAACTGCTGTTCTCTTCCGAGACTGTTAAACATTACTTTAGTTTTCTGCAGATTAATTTTCAGACCGACCCTTCTGCTTTGCCTCTCCAGGTCAGTGAGCATGCATTGCAATTGGTCTCCTGAGTTATTAAACAAGGCAATATCATCAGCGAATCGCAAGTTGCTAAGGTATTCTCCATCAACTTTTATCCCCAATTCTTCTCACTCCAGGTCTCTGAATACCGCCTGTAAACATGATGTGAATAGCATTGGAGAGATCGTATCTTCCTGTCTGACGCCTTTCTTTATTGGGATTTTGTTGCTTTCTTTGTGGAGGACTACCGTGGCTGTGGAGCCGCTATATATATCTTCCAGTATCTTTACATATGGCTTATCTACACCCTGATTCCGTAATGCCTCGATGACTGCTGAGGTTTCGACTGAATCAAACGCTTTCTCGTAATCAATGAACGCTATATATATAAGGGTTGGTTATATTCTGCACATTTCTCTATCACTTGATTGATAGTGTGAATATGGTCTATTGTTGAGTAGCCTTTGCGGAATCCTGCCTGGTCCTTTGGTTGACAGAAGTCTAAGATGTTCCTGATTCTATTTGCGATTACCTTAGTAAATACTTTGTAGGCAACGGACAGTAAGCTGATCGGTCTATAATGTTTCAAGTCTTTGGCGTCCCCTTTCTTATGGATTAGGATTATGTTAGCGATCTTCCAAGATTCCGGTACGCTCGAGGTTATGAGGCATTGCGTATAAAGGGTGGCCAGTTTCTCTTGAACAATCTGACCACCATCCTTCAACAAATCTGCTGTTACCTGATCCTCCCCAGCTGCCTTCCCCCTTTGCATAGCTCCTAAGGCTTTCTTTACTTCTTCTGGCGTTACCTGTAGGATTTCGATTTCCTCTAGGCTATTCTCTCTTCCACTATCGTCGTGGGTGCCACTGGTACTGTATAAATCTATATAGAACTCCTCAGCCACTTGAACTATCTCATCCATATTAGTAACGATATTGCGGGCTTTGTCTCTTAACGCACACATCTGATTCTTGCCTATTCCTAGTTTGTTCTTCACTGTTTTAGGCTTCCTCCGTTCCTGAGAGCCTGTTCAATTCTATCCATATTATAGTTCCTGATGTCCGCTGTCTTACGCTTGTTGATTAGCTTAGAAAGTTCTCCAAGTTCTATTCTAGCTGTAGGGTTAGAGGCTTTCATACATTGGCGATTCTTGATCAGATCTTTCGTCTCCTGCGATAGCTTACTGGTTTCCTGTCTAACGGCGTTACCACCGACTGCTATTGCGCACTCCTTAATGATGCCCATGAGATTGTCGTTCATTGCTTCAACACTAAGGTCCTCTTCCTGAGTTAAAGCCGAATACCTGTTCTGTAGCTTGATCCGGAATTCCTCTAGTTTCCCTCTTACCGCTAACTCATTGATTGGCTTCTTGTGTACCAGTTTCTTCCGTTCCCTCCTCAAGTCTAGGCTAATTCGAGTTCTTACCATCCTATTCATAGTCACTGCAGCGTACCTTGCCGAGCACGTGTACATGTTGTATGATGCCAGGGTTCGCGCAGAGTATGAAGTCGATTTCATTTCTAGTCTCACCATTCGGGCTCCTCCACGTCCACTTTCGGCTAACCCGCTTGCGGAAAAAGGTATTAATTATCCGCATATTATTCTGTTCTGCAAACTCTACTAATAACTCTCCTCTGCTATTCCTAGAGCCTATGCCATATTCCCCGACTGACTTGTCTCCAGCCTGCTTCTTGCCTACCCTGGCATTGAAGTCGCCCATCAGCATAGTGTATTTTGTTTTTACTTTACCCATCGCCGATTCCACGTCTTCATAAAAGCTTTCGACTTCCTGGTCATCATGACTGCATGTAGGGGCATAGACTTGTACCACCTTCAATTTGTACCTCTTATTAAGTTTCACAACAAGACCTGCCACCCTCTCGTTAATGCTATAGAATTCCTGTATGTTACCAGCTATTTCCTTATTAATCAGGAATCCGACTCGTAGTTCTCGTCTCTCCGCTAAGCCTCGGTAGCACAGTACGTGCCCGCTTTTTAGCACTGTATATGCTTCTTTTGTCCTCCTAACCTCACTGAGCCCTATTATATCCCATTTACTACCCTCGAATTCCTCCAATAACACTGCTAGACTCGCCTCACTAGATAACGTTCTAACGTTAAACGTTGCCAGGTTCAGATTCCAATGGCGGCCTGTCCGGAGCCAGGTATTCTTAGCACCCTCTGCAGCGTCACAGATCTGACCGCCGCCGTGGTCAGTTGCTTCGCGGCTGCTGGGGACTGCAGGCCGGGGTTTGATTGTTGTATTCATATAGGAGGTTGTGGCCAAGTACTGCACCAGGGTGGCCACTCCTGCTCTGGTGAGAGAGTGCGTTACCGGCTCTGGTCACCGGGATCAGGCCGCACTCCAGGCCTGTTTGTGCAATTTTCACACGTTTTTTTGTATTTTCCGGTGGAGAATTGCGCGGCACCGGGATTTGAACCACGGTCCTCTTGCACGGGAGGCGGATACTCTACCGTCCCCGCAGGAGTTAAGTTAAAAAATTAAATTGTGGGGTTTTACGTGACAAAACCACTTTCTGATTATGAGGCACGCCGTTGTGAAGGACTCCGGAAATTTCGACCACCTGGGGACCTTTAACGTGCACCTTATTCTAAGTACACGGGTGTTTTCGCATTTCGCCCCCATCGAAATGCGGCCGCGGTGGCCGGGATTCGATTCCGCGACCTCGTGCTCAGCAGTCTAACACCATAGCCACTGAGCAACCACGGCGGGTCCCGCAGGAGTTGCGCGCCTCATTTCATCTACAGTGGTGACCTACTCGATCAGTCAAGGTGGACCAATCTGAGCTCGGTTATACCGCACGGATGGCACTCGGCTAGAGAACCTGGTATTTATGACCTGCACATGTGTGGCCATATATAATTCAATTCAATTCTTTATTCAACATCGTCATGAGGATGTTGGGTCCATCGACAAAAAGCCAGAAGAAAGGCTTGACAGAGGTCGACGCACCCTACAATGACTTGGCAACAGTATCGCAGTGTATCATACAGCATGTGTAAAGCATTCGCAATAACAACATTGACACAAATGAAACGGTATTTGAACATTACAGGCAAAAACAAAAGCAAGCACAAAGCACTATGACATAAGTGTCAGCAGTACATAAATTAACATCAATTCACAGCGCGTTATTTAACGTCTGTGGAAGAATGTAGCTAAGCATTTGGCGACCATAATTCGTTCGCGTTTTAGGCACAAACCACCTGAAGCCAGTGCGGGTAGCATACTTAAGTTCCTTGCATTTCAAGATTGCCAGGTCTAACATGAATGTATTATTCTGTCTTATACTTGTTTTATACCGCCTTAACCGTAAATTTTCATGCAGTTGGGGAAGGGGGGTGATGCCAAGTGACGCAAAGGTCGGTGCGGTATGTTCAAATCTCGAAGCATTAACAATATTTCGAACAATTCTCTTCTGAAGCATGTGCAGCCGTCTGATATTGGTAAATGACGTGGTGCCCCAGACCAAGATACGGTAATTAACGACTGAAGAAAACAGTGCATTGTACAGCATTTCCTTAACACGCTTCGGTAGGAAATATCGCAGGCGGGACACGATACCAACAACCTTTGACAACTTGCCCCTGACCATTTCAACGTGATCGTCCCACGATAAATTTTCGTTAAAGAAAACACCCAGACTTTTGACCACGGGAACTATTTGAATGGATGACGAACCCATTTCTAAGCAGATCTGTGGAGTAGAAGCAATCTTGTTACGAGGCCTAAATAATACAGCTTTACTTTTTTTTGTGTTTATGATTAGCGAGTTCGATTCAGACCATTCATGAAGTCGGCGCAGACACTCTGTGGCTTGTTGTTCAAGATCTCGTACATGTGCTGCTCGGAAGAACAGAGTGGTATCATCTGCGTAGTTCACAAATGTTGGGATCTTACTTAAGCAGACTATGTCGTTGACATAAAGGACGAAAAGCAGAGGTCCCAGAACACTTCCCTGGAACGCCAGAAAAAATATGTTTGACATCTGATAGTGCGTTGTTTACTGTTACTTGTTGGACGTGAGAACTGAGGTAGGATCTAATTATGTCAAGACATTTTCCGCGAAAGCCATAGTGTTCGAGTTTGGCTAACATTGTTTGGTGATTGATGCGGTCAAACGCTTTCGAGAAATCGATGAAAATACCAAGAGTGAAAAGCTTTTGCTCAAAGGATTCTAAGATTTTTTGGGTTAGAAGTGCAGTCTCTGTCGAAAAGTTCTTCCTAAAACCTTGCTGGCTTGGCGTTAGTATATTAAATTTCCCACAGCAACTAGACATTCGCGTATACAGTATCTTTTCAAAACACTTTGAGAAAATCGGAAGAACAGAAATTGGGCGATAGTTTGATAGGTCGTTTTTGTCTCCACCTTTATGAACAACGGTTACTTTAGCAATCTGCATTCGTTTAGGGAACACTGCATGTTCGAGGCAACAATTAAAAATATGTTCTAGGACTGGGCTTACTATATCGGCTACATATTTTACTGGCTGAATCTTAAGGCCATCTATGTCCCGTGAGCTACTGTTGCGGAGGGTCAAGAGGCAAGCTTCGATTTCGCTGGTGTCTGTTGGCATCAAGAATGCAGTGGAAGGAACTCGCGAGTCAAGGCATTTGACATTCGGGGGGGCACTATTGCTATCTGCCAAAGACACGAAAAAATCATTAAATTTTTCGGCAAATAATTTTCCACCCAGTGGTATGTTGTCTACTAAGACTTCAAGCATGCCGCTGGCATGTGCACCTCGATTCAAAATTTCATTTATTGTTTTCCATACAAGGTCACTCCTTTTTAACACGTCTGGGTTGAATAACTTTTCCATATACTCTTGTTTTGCTCGGCGTAGAAAAGACGTCACTTTGTTTCTATACGTCTTAAAACGCACCAGGTCATCCTGTGATCTGCTTTTGATGAAGCGGTTATAAAGATCGTTTTTTTGTTTTATCATTTGAAGACATTCGGCGCTTATCCAGGGTTTACGAGCCTTACGAGGTTTCTTGAGCGTCTCAAGTGGAAAACTTTGCGCATAAACAGACTTAAACGTGGTAATGAAGGCATTATAAGCGTCCTCTGGATCGCTTTCACGGAGCACAGTACTCCAGTTCGCACCTGCAAGTGCTGACCGAAAAGAATTCATTGTGTTTTGGTTTATGCGCCGGTATATTACCGCAGGAAGCATGCGTTGTTTTTGAGGAGTTATAGAATCTACAAACAAGAACATGGGCAGATGATCACTTATTTGGACATTAATGACTCCTGAGTGAAGACAGTCAACTCGACGGTTAGTAATGAAGACATCAATTGCCGTCGCTGTCTCTAGCCGTGTTGGTTTATTTATGAGATTAGTGAATCCATTGCTGTGTAATATGCAGTCGACTTCATATTTACGCGCAGAAGAAGATAAGAAATCAATATTAAAATCACCACCCAGAACTAGATTAAGGTTGTTTTCTGTGATCCACTGCAGATATTCATCAAGAAAGCGACCAAAATTTGAAACGCTACCTCTGGGTGGTCTGTATATAACAGAAAACACATTTCTTCCACTTTGTAATGACAGAATTTCGTAGTCCTCGTGGGTTATAGTGAAGTCGACAAGAATATTGCATTTGAACGTCTTTTCGGTTGCTATCATGATGCCACCACCTCGTTTATCAGTACGATTCTGCACATATGTATTGTAGCCGGGTAGGTATTGTAGCCAGGTTTCAGTAATCATTATTACGTTGAAACGGAAGCTCAGTGTACAGAAAAATGCTTCTAGCTCATCACCTTTATTGCACAAGGATTGCGCATTAACATGAAAAAAGGACAGAGCTTTGTTTTCCTGAGTAAACGTAGCACAAAGGTCAGAAGGCGACACGATCGAGCACATGTTAAAGTGCAGTTTGTCAGTTAGTTGTTAGAAAAAAAAAGTACTTTGCATCTACGCTATCTTATCTAGGTCTTGTACGCAAGTGATGCGCACAATCGCCGACGACTCATTTTTCCTGGCCAGAATGTGCCCATTTTGCGTCCACACAAATTTCCACTTGTGCTCCCTTTTTCGTGCCACTGCCATTCCCAGCAATTTTTTCAGCAGTGGACACAAGTGTTCGTTAACGTACACACAATCTGAACCGCTATAGGCAAGGCTTTCTGCTGCGAGATTGGTCTTCTTCGCTTTCGCTATCACAGTGTCACGCTTTGCTCGAGTTTTGAATTGGACAATTACATTTGTATTTCTCTTGTTCTTAGTTTGAACCCGGTGGCAAACGTCTATATCACTTTCCAGTATCGGCTCATCGATCATTTCGCCCATTTTTTGCAACATGTTCGGAAGGCTTTCATTTCCCTTTGCTGAAAGTCCCTTAATTTCAATGTTTTTATTCCGGGAATACTGTTCCACACCTGTCAATCTTTGTTCAAGGTCAGAACGTCGCGTCTTCAGTTGCTCGCACTAGCTCGGATGACATTGCAGCGTTCTCGGACTTTAGTGCCTTATTTTCCTCTTGTAAGGATGAAACCTTAGCAAGCAAGTCATCAAACTGTTCGCTGCAGTGCTCAACACTTTGAATTAGTTCTCTCGAGTCGTTGCGTAAGTCGCGTTCCAGTGAGTTGCGCATAGTTGCAATCTCCTTTCGAAATTCTTTCCTCAGCTCGTCTCGAACTTTTTCAATTTCGTTAGGCATAGCAAAAACACACTAGATAACTGGTACAAGCAGCAAATGTCAACAAAGCAGACAGCACAGTGTCAGAGTCAATTTCAAATTGGCAGCAGTGGCAGCAATAAAGCGTAACAATTCGGACGGAACAAGAGTGCTGTAAGCTAACCTGTAAATAGGCAAAGTATGTTGTAAGCGACTGTTCAAATCGCCGCCACTGCTGCCAAGAAGAGGGACCGAGCAGGGGAGCGCCTTTTATACAGCCAAGAAGCCGGTGAGGGCGCTGGTGTAGGAGACCAAGGCGCAGGCGCAGATAACCGGCAGAGACGGTGACTGATGCAGACTGCTTTGTCAGCAGAGGGGCTCCGACGCAGCTGCGTAGGCTTCGGTAGAAATCTTCGGATGAGGCAGAAGTGCTGTAAATAGGCAAAGTATGTTGTAAGCGACTGTTCGAATCGCCGCCACTGCTGCCAATTGACCATATATATATCTTTTTTTTTGAAGGAGGGTTCCCGTACAGTGATAAAATAAAGGAAAAGACATCAAAAAGAAAAAAAGAAAAAAATTTGCATATGCAAAAAATGCAAATATGCAAATATGCAAAAATTTGCAAAAAATGCATCCCTACCCGTCTTAAAAGACAGTATAATTTTTATGCTGCTGTAGAGACCGTTTTTTTTTCATAGGCACCGCCATGCTGCATACGTAGTGGCGCCAACCATGGGCAGTCGGCATGCTAGCTTGGGCGAGCACTCCATGTTGTATGGCAGGTATACGTCCAGCGGCAGCTTCTGGTGGCTGTTTTCGCTTCGCGCTCAATATTTAGTATAACGTGGCGTCTTCTTGAGGGAAACTGTTCAGTAACAGGTACTGAAGCAATTTAAGTCAGCATGGCCAAAGTTTCTGCGGCGTTGAGGCGGACGAAGCACCCAGAGCGATGTGCACGCACATTTGAGCCTACAATCAACCTCAAGATCAGTCGGTATTTGTGCAAAATTTTTTCACTAATGTAACCTCACTGTAGCTTTCTCACTTAGTTTTAAGCTGTAGTTTAGCAGCAATAAGTACCGTTCTGCGGCAGAATGAGTTGTACTGTTTACTTTGACAAGCGTTCGATCTGTTATCTCCAGATACATTGCAGGACTACCTTGTTTGTTGGACAAGGCTTCTGCCCGCGAATAAAATAGTTTTTATTGGTAATAACAGCATACCGTATATAGTGAATTACACTTGTCGAGTGCTCGTCTGTGGACTGCGCGAGCGTTCGAAGCTGAGTTGATGGGTTATAGATCTGTTTGTTCCTTGTAGCACATGGTCCAAACATGCGGCATGACCATGCCAGGTCTTATTGTGGCGTTAGCCCGTTTCCTTTCTTTCCGACGGAAGAAGAGGATGAGAAGATGATTTTTTTTGGGCCTTGCTCATCCCATCCTCTACAACGCCCTCACTCGTCTTACGGAAATTGTGTAAGACGAATAGCCACTGGATTCTTTCTATGCGATCCCTTTTGGAAATTACTGCTTTACACGGCAAAAAGGCAATGCCGACACACAAGGCTATATGCATCATGCTGGTCTACCAACCACAGTGATCGCTGTGTTAACGCCATACAGGAGGCTCGTGCAGATATAGCATGCTTATTTGAAGTCTACTGGGCTTCAAATGCGTGAGAACTATGCCGGTGACCAATACAAATATTTTATAACAATTGGCGCTTCCAGGTCGCACTGGGTTGGCCATACACGAGCACTCTTATGCTTTAGTTCCCACAACAAGAGATCACAATGAGAAGATTTTCCAAGTCACAATGGCCATTCAGACATCGCTGCTCCTCGTAGAGCGGAAACCGGTACTGCGAAAATAGTTCACAGCACGTGCAGACACCTAAGCTGCTGATGCACGTCGCAAGCACATATGCAGTCAAGAGAAATTTCCACACACTGCTGTAACCACTGCACTGAAGGGATACACAATGGTTTCCCGGTGACCTCATATGAACTGACATCACTTACATTTCGCCGAAAACGAGCAAAAATATGTCCAGATCGTTCCACAGCACGCAACGGCAACGCTATCAAGCAGCCCCGCGCCAGCTTGCACAAGGCAAAGAGGAGGAAAGGCTCACTGCGTGCCCTTTCCTGAATTCATGAACATTCATGTTCATGAAAAAAAGTAATCAGGGTGACCCAGCAAGGCTAAGTTTTAAGTATGAAATTTGGTGTTAGCCCTTTTAACAACACATGAAAGCATCTGTTTTTGCTCTATCAAGCACTGAATTTAATTTGATTCGTACCAAGCTCTCTCATGAGAAGCTTCTGTACAAGATCAAATATTTCTTGAAGTGTGGGGCATCGGCTGCTTTGTTCTGTAAATAACAATATCAGAGCATTTGAGACTAATGGTGTCATCGTTTTATATATAAAATGTAGAAGTATATAAAGGATATTTAGGAGTCTGTGAAAACCTCATTCAACCAGAAGGGCAATGAGAATGTCTGGTCTAATCGGTCAAACAGAAAGGAATACCCTGAACAAGAGTACGTTACAAGCACTCGAAAAACAAACATTAGTTATGCATAAACAAGGGTGAGGCGTGCAGACAGGACACAGAGAAGAGAAGTGGACAACACGAACAAGAAGTGGACCACTTCTCTGTGTCCTGTCTGCACCCTTGTTATGCATCATGAATCCTTACCAACTAGCTCAGCTTTCTGTTGTTCTAAACAAACATTACTAAATATATTGACACGTATACTTATCTTTATCGGGCGACCACGTTTAGCCGCTTAACAAATGTAATCGCACAGCGCGGGACGCGCCTGCATGTATCCGAAGTTTCTGGAAAGTTATCGATGCTTCTACCCGGCTGCCTGTTGTCGCCGAATCTTGTGTTATCTGATTTCATCGCGTGACGCGAATGGTGTAGAATTTTGTGGAAGGCACACGGGCCAGAACGATCAGTCTGGAACATTCGACGACTGCTGTATAAAAGCCGACGCGCTTGACCCGCTGATCAGATTTTCGACGATCGCCGACCGTGTTCGCCGCTATCGTTCTGCTATAAGCGTAGCCTGTTTTTGTGGGCACAGGTTCGCCCAATAAAAGTTAGTTTTGTCTGTCACAGTATTTGCTACTGTGTTCTTCAACGTCACCACCACGTGACATCTGGTGGAGGTGCTTTTCGTTCATGTACCGGACGCCCCCGACAAGCCGTGATCCAAGCCCGGACCGCAAAGAGAACACCAACGTAGTCCCGGAGCATCGAGCAAGCCGCCGTCTCCAACAGCTGCCCCCGGAGCACGGACTTCTACCTGAGAAGACCAAGAAGATTGTGGCCAAGGCAACCCCAATGGCAGCCCCAGCGTCCCCCATCGTGCTGCAGCAGCCCAGGAAGCCTCCGACGTTCCGCGGATCAACATTCGAGGACCCGGAAACCTGGCTCGAGACGTATGAGAGGGTCGCTAGGTTTAAGAGTTGGGACAGCGACGACAAGCTGCGGCATGTCTATTTCGCACTGGAAGACGCCGCCAGGACCTGGTTCGAGAATCGAGAAGCCACCTTAACGACGTGGGACCTGTTCCGAAGCGGCTTCTTGCACACCTTTACAAGCGTCGTGCGAAAAGAGCGAGCCCAAGCACAACTAGAAACCAGAGTGCAGCTGCCAAACGAGACGACCGCGATCTTCACGGAGGAGACGGCACGCCGACCAGGAAATGTCAGAGGAGAAAAAAGTGCGCTTCCTTATGCGGGGCGTCAAGCAAGAACTTTTCGCAGGACCTATTCGTAACCCGCCGAAGACCATAGCTGAGTTTTCTGCAGAGGCATCGACGATCGAGAAAACTCTGGAGATGCGCACCCGGCAATACAACCGCCACGGGCTCACGCCGCAGTACGCCATCCAAGGACTGGTCTCCGGCGACCTTCAGGAGACCATCAGGGCCATTGTGCGCGAAGAACTGCGCAAGGTCCTGTCTTCGTCGCAGCCCCAAGTGGCTTCGATCGCCGACGTCATGAAAGAAGAGGTGCACTGATCGCTTGGAGTTCCCGAGCTGCAACCACAATTACCGCAGCCCAAGCCAGAAGCGATGACATACGCCGCCGTCGCACGCCGTCGAGGTCCCCCTCCGCGACCACGCCAAGGCCCTGCAACGACGCAATTCCGTCGTCCGCCGCCGCCGCCACCACGCCCACCCGTCGCCCAGGGCACCAACGCGAGGAAGACGGACATTTGGCGAGCCCCCGACGACCG
Organism: Dermacentor variabilis; assembly: GCF_050947875.1. Classification (NCBI taxonomy): domain Eukaryota; kingdom Metazoa; phylum Arthropoda; class Arachnida; order Ixodida; family Ixodidae; genus Dermacentor; species Dermacentor variabilis. Next base: position 229,079,739 of record NC_134570.1, read on the forward strand.
CCCGCTCTGCTATCACTGCGGAGAAGCCGGCCATGTATATCGCCGATGCCCATACCGGGAGATGGGACTGCGAGGTTTTGCCGTCAACGCTCCACGCCCGCAGCAAGGTGAACGCCTTCGCCATATCGCCGACTACCTCACCGCTACACAGTGGAGCTCTCGACGACCGTCGCGTTCGCCATCAACAGGCCGCTACCTCTCGCCGCAGCGCCGACCATATACTGGCCCAGCCCGGGGCCGGTCAGCGAGCCCATATCCGGAAAACTAAAAGCAGCAACCGATGGAGGTGCGGTTGCTGTTCGTCGAACTGACGAAGATCCTCCGCCACCGACGAAGACGACGAAGAAACCATCTCGACCACCTAATGACGACACGCAGCCGTCCCGACGAAGTCAGGAAGCCAAGACTACACCGACGAAAGACGGCTTGACGACGCGACGTTCCAGCTTCAGTTCAACGCGACGCAGCCGTGATCCGACGCCAAGACCCAACTGCAACGCCAGACAAAGAACCACCGACCTCGACGTACTTCTCGACGGCCACGCAGTCGACACAGGGGCCGATTACTCCCTAATGAGTGGACACATCGCCGCCCAGTTGAAGAAGGTTAAGACTGCATGGGAGGGCCCTCAAATTCGGACCGCTGGAGGACACCTCATTACGCCGACTGGAATCTGCACGCAAGAATAACCGTTCATGACCGGACTTACCCTGCCACCTTCGTTATCCTCCAACAGTGTTCACGGGACGTCATTCTCGGCATGGACTTCCTGAACCAACACGGCGCAATCATAGACCTGAAGTCAAAATCGATATCCCTGTCGGAAGATCAAGCGATACCGCCGGAGAGCTTTCGTAGTCACCACGCCTTGAGTGTTCTCGAAGATCAAGTGAGCATCCCGCCTCGCTGGAGCATTGTTATTTCGGTCGGCACCGAAACACCCGCTGACGTAGAAGGCGTCATCGAAGGCAACCAACGTGTACTGCTAGATCGTGAAATTTGCGTCGCAAGAGGGATCGCTCGACTTCATGGAGGGAAAACTGAAGTGTTGCTGACAAACTTCAGCCAAGAGTTCAAGCACATCAACAAGGGCACGACGATCGCGTACATCGAGGAAATTCTGGAAACCGGTAATGCGTTTGTCCTCTCGGATTCCGCCGCATCTACCCCGACGACGATGGTTCCCGAACCAGACTACGACATTAATCCAAGTCTCCCCATGATTAAGCAACAGCAGCTCAGAAGTCTGCTCCGACGATACAAAGGCTGCTTTTCGACGTCATCGAGGATTCGACAAACACCAGTCGCCAAGCATCGCATAATCACCCAGGAGTGCGATCGACCACTCCGCCAGAGCCCTTACCGAGTTTCGCCGCGAGAACGTGCAGCTATAAGAGAACAAGTCGACGAAATGCTGCGCAACGACATCATCCTGTCGTCGAAAAGCCCCTGGGCATCCCCTGTTGTCCTGGTAAAGAAAAGGGACGGAACCCTACGTTTCTGCGTCGATTATCTTCGTCTGAGCAAGATCACGAAGAAGGACGTATACCCGCTCCCACGAATAGATGACGCATTGGATCGGCTCTGCAACGCTAAATACTTCTCGTCGATGGACCTCAAGTCTGGCTATTGGCAAATAGAAGTCGACGAAAGAGATCGCGAAAAGACGGCCTTCATCACCCCAGACGGCCTCTACGAGTTCAAGGTTATGCCATTCGGACTGTGCTCGGCGCCTGCAACGTTCCAGCGCGTCATGGACACGGTGTTAGCAGGATTGAAGTGGCAGACCTGTCTCATTTACTTGGATGACGTCGTCGTCATCGCCGAAAATTTCGACGATCACCTCAAGCGGCTTGCGACAGTACTAGAGGCCATCAAGTCGTCAGGGCTTACTCTTAAGCCGGAAAAATGCCGCTTCGCTAACGATGAGCTTCTGTTCCTAGGCCACGTAATCAACAAATCTGGTGTCCGTCCAGACCCGCAAAAGACAGCTGCCATCGCACAGTTCCCGCAACCCATCAACAAGAAGGCAGTGCGTAGGTTCCTTCGCATGTGTGCCTACTACAGGCGCTTTGTCATGGACTTTTCACGCATCGCCGAGCCTTTGACACGTCTAACTAAATGTGATGTTGAGTTCAAGTGGGAAACGGTGCTGGCCGCAAACGACGCATGCAGTCGCCGCCGGTACTTGCGAACTTCTACGAGTACGCCGATACAGAAATCCATACTGACGCCAGTAGCCTAGGCCTCGGTACCGTTCTAGTCCAGAGAAGAAACGGAGTCGAAAAGGTGATAGCTTACGCTAGCCGGTCGCTGTCAGGAGCGGAAGGGAACTATTTTACGACCGAAAAGGAATGCCTCGCCATCGTTTGGGCTACAGCTAAATTTCGCCCTTATCTTTATGGCAGGCCATTCAAAGTCGTCAGTGACCATCACGCGTTGTGTTGGCTAGCGAATATAAAGGATCCTTCAGGACGACTGGCGCGGTGGAGCCTCAGACTACAAGAATACGACATCACTGTAACCTACAAGTCCGGACGAAAACACACCGATGCCGATTGCCTATCACGCGCAGCCATTGACCCGCCGCCGCAAGATGACGAGAATGACGACGCCTTCCTTGGAATGATAAGCGCGGTAGACTTGGCTGAACAGCAACGGGGAGACCCGGAATTAAAAGGCCTCGTCGAATATTTGGAAGGGCGCACCGACGTTGTCCCCAGGGCATTTAAGCGCGGATTATCTTCCTTCACGCTTCAAAACAATCTACTCGTGAAGAACAACTTCTCACAAGTCCGCGCCAATTACCTTCTTGTTGTCCCGTCAGGTCTTCGTCCAGAAGTATTGCACGCCCTACATGACGATCCGACCGCTGGACACCTCGGATTTTCCCGGACACTATTGAGGATACAAGAAAAGTATTATTGGCCGCGCCTGACCGCCAACGTCGCCCGTTATGTCAGAACTTGCCGAGACTGCCAGCGACTCAAGACACCGCCGACAAGGCCAGCCGGATTACTACAGCCAATCGAGCCTCCTTTCCGACCATTCCAGCAGATCGGGATGGACTTGCTGGGGCGCTTTCCGACGTCAATAACCGGAAATAAGTGGATAGTTGTGGCGACGGACTACCTCACCCGCTTCGCTGAAACAAAAGCATTGCCGAAAGGTAGCGCAGCCGACGTGGCGAAATTCTTTGTCGAAAACATCTTGCTGCGACATGGCGCCCCAGAAGTCTTCATCACCGACAGAGGAACGGCCTTTACAGCGGAGCTCACCCAAGCCATTCTGAAATACAGTCAGACAAGGCACAGGAGGACAACGGCCTACCACCCGCAGACCAGTGGTCTTACGGAGCGGCTGAATAAGACGCTCTCCGACATGTTAGCGATGTACGTCGATGTAGAACACAAGACCTGGGATGCCGTCCTGCCGTACGTAACATTCGCTTACAACACGGCGGTGCAAGAAACAACACAGATCACACCGTTCAAGCTGGTCTACGGCAGGAATCCGACGACGACGCTCGACGCCATGCTGCCGCACGTCACTGACGAGGTGAACCTTGACGTCGCTACCTACCTCCACCGCGCCGATGAAGCCCGACAGCTCGCCCGCCTGCGGATCAAGAACCAGCAGAGGACCGACAGCCGACACAACCTCCGACGACGCTTCGTCGAGTATCAGCCCGGCGACCGCGTTTGGGTATGGATCTCGACACGCCGACGAGGACTCAGTGAGAAACTACTGCGACGCTATTTCGGACCCTCCAAGGTCATGCGACGTATTGGCGCACTGGACTATGAGGTCATGCCAGGCGGCATTTCGCATTCACAGCGGCGCCGCGCACGGTCTGAAGTGGTCCACGTGGTCCGCCTTAAACGCTTTTACGGACGCTGACGAACGTCCTTATTTTTTTTGTTGTTTTCTGTGCTACAAGTGCTTTTGTTTATTACTTTCGTTTGTTTCAGGATAGGGTCGATGCTTTTTAAGAGGGGGGTATTGACACGTATATTTATCTTTATCGGGCGACCACGTTTCGCCGCTTAACAAATGTAATCGCACAGCGCGGGACGCGCCTGCATGTATCCGAAGTTTCTGGAAAGTTATCGATGCTTCTACCCGGCTGTCTGTTGTCGCCGAACCTTGTGTTATCTGATTTCATCGCGTGACGCGAATGGTGTAGAACTTTGTGGAAGGCACGCGGGCCCGAACGATCAGTCTGGAACATTCGACGACTGCTGTATACAAGCCGACGCGCTTGACCCGCTGATCAGATTTTCGACGATCGCCGACCGTGTTCGCCGCTATCGTTCTGCTATAAGCGTAGCCTGTTTTTGTGGGCACAGGTTCGCCCAATAAAAGTTAGTTTTGTCTTTTACAGTATCTGCTACTGTGTTCTTCAACGTCACCAGCACGTGACAATATGTTCCATCACATGTTAACAGAATATGATCATCTATTGGTTAAAAACGAATTAGGTATTGTACAATGTTAATAAAGCTATATGCAGAGAAAATCCGATTCGAACCACAAATATTTTCACTTAATTATGCCAGCAATGGATGGCTACAACTAGCCAACTTTTTTTTTTCTGGCGCTATGTACAGTAGGATGCAACAGGGACGAACCGTACACTGAATATGAAGCGGACGCGAAGTAACACACGAGCGCGCAAACTATCAACTGGTTTATTGTCAGATAATAAAACATTGTAAAGCACACAACAAAGTATTGCTACTGCGTGAACTATGATTAGAGTAGCTACACTCAAGTCGCATTCTCACGTTTCAGGTTGTTATGATTCTATAAGTGCATTCTGTGTCTGTGTATGCATTCGTTGCGCAAGTGATTTCGGCTTTTGTTAGCATGATTGAATGCGTGCTCACGCAGTTGTCTTTTACTTCTATTTCTAAAGCCTCCCGGATTTCCCTAGTTATTTTATCTTTAGGGACGACCGTCGTCTTGTCGTTCTGTTGCGTCCTACTGTACGCAGCTGAAGAAAAAATGAATGCATGCCAACTAGTCCAATTCATAGCTCTTTTAAACAATTAGCCGAATTGAAAAAAAATGCTAACTGGATTGGTTTCAACATATTTTTAACCTATAGATCATAGAGCTTGGAAGTACCTGTGCTGGTATCACTTGTATCCTAAGTTCAAGCACAGGCATCAGGCCCCTGATAGATACACAATGTTCAGCCAAATATAGGAGACAGCCATTTTACTATCAATGCTGAGTACCTCTCTGTACAAAAATGTAAGTTTCGCCATACCTTGGCTAGAGTGAACCGGATCTCGCGAGGCAGACGCATGCCGAGTGACAGGAGTTGGGCAAAAGCTCCCTGCAATTAAGGAAAGGCAGTGACCACAGCAACATGAAATTATTGTATAACAATAATGAATTTCAACAAGAAAGAAATCCAGCGCAGCATATTTCGCAAATGTAAGAACCACTGCAATAAACAAATCACAGTTCATTTACATAGTGAGAGAAAATGTTCCACCGCTAAAAATAAAATCTTTCATGCGCTTATATTTTTAGGCAACGAGTTTTAACCAAGCAATGTCAAAACAGTCCTTAATCACTTTTGTTATAAAAAAAACCAACTCATTTGTAAAATAGGTTTTTTAGGTATGGTCACTTAGCTAGTTCAATAGTATCATCAGTATAACACTAAGCGCAATATAATCATGAACGTCCACCGACTAGCCCCCTTCATTGCTAATCGCAAGAACTTAAATTGCACACTTTTCCACTTGCGTCTTCACTTTCAGAGTTAGTTGCTTCAACGGAGAAGTGCTCCTGTGCAATGTCTCCATGTGCATCAAGAGATGTATCATCAATCTGGACATCTACACAGTTGCAAAGTCTCTCAGACGCATTATTAGAGCTATCATGTCTGCTATTGGAGGCACTGTGCTCCAACTGATCAATGCGGGAAATGCTTAATGCGGGAAATTAGCAATAATTTATTTCCTCTCCCTGCGACGCATTGTCTCGGCATCACTGCATCTGATCATGGTGACGCTAGATGATAAATGGCCCAATTTAAAATTACCTTTCGCGTTCTGGCTCTGGTGTCGGCAGGCTCATTTTGAATCTGAAAAAACAGATGCCAGTGTTAAAATGTGAAGTCGTGACGCACCAAAAGCAACAAACAAAAGGGTTACATTGACTGCTTTTAAGCCGACATAAATGGATGGATAGAAATAACTGATTGAAGGCGTTAAAATGTGGCTGTTTGTGCCACTGGCAGTATGAGGTTGGCAAATATTTATTTTATTTTTAATCCCTTGCCTAACTTTAAAAAATGTTTCTGATCATCCACTCAATTGCCCTGGCCACATCTAAAGGCAGCTCCTTCCTATAAAATCAGTTTTAGATTTTTTTGTTGGTCTATCCACTAGCTGTAACGAAGGTGTGCTTACTTTCAAAGAAAGTTTTCCACAGAACCGCTCCACAGACAAAGCACTGTTACAAGCGTGTGCCAAAGCATTATTTAATACACGAGAATGAGCTCCGCTTTGATGTGCCCTCTTTATATATGCTGTGCTAATTCACAGCAAAAATAACTGTCTGACTTAACTACTTACTTCTAGACATTTATGATATTTGCTCGATAATGCATACATGCCATCTGCAACGACAGTAGGACGACACGGCAGATTTGCCGCGCACCTCTCGTTCCCTCTCATATCAATGAGTTACCGAAGTGGCAAAAAGTTTCAATCAATGACATTATTTTTTGAAGTTGAATCCCCTTAAGCGGAAGCTTTAGCTCGGGCTCAACTATGATGCCACCTATAGAGAAACACAGAAAAGTTTATCTGAGGTTACCCCTAGACCGATTTTAATGACACCTGTTGCATTTGAGAGAGAAACTTAAATCCTAGTGACTGTTGGAAGAGGAATGTAGATTTAGAGGCAGAGTTCTTTTAAAGGAATTTTCAAAATTTAAGTTTGCAAAAAATAGAAGCACGAAGTTTACAGATTCGTAGCTCTGTGCCATGAACAGATACCGCGCAGTTCTGCATAAGCTGCACCCATTAGATCTTCTAAAGCGGTCAAATTCGATATGTCATTTTATATCCTAGGTGAATTTGATACATTGTTTTCAAGGGTTTTTCGAAACTCCACTCACATATTAGTCAATTTTTTTAATGACATGTCTAATGCATACCAATTTTGTCTGCTTTAGTTGTACTATTATGTGCAGCTTACAGAACTGTGATATCATTTTTCATTGCTGAGTGACAGAGTTTTAAACATGATAGTTTCACTGGCTGAGAATTTACGATCTTTAGCAATCTTTATTAACAAATTGACGACATATTTAAAAAAAAATTCGCGACCAACAGTCGCTGGATTTTAACGTTCTCTTTTAAATACGACAAACCTCATCAAATTTGGAGCACTGGTTGCCGAGAAAGACTATTTCTCATTTCGCGTGTATTTAGATAGGAACCATCGAGCTAAAGCTTCCTCTTAAGAGGAAGCTTTAGCTCAGGCCCAACTCCGATGCGGCCTATTCAAATACGTGTAAAACGCAAAAACGTTTTTCCGAGATAACCCCTAGACTGATTTTAATGAAATTTGTTGCATTTGAGAGGGAAAGTTAAAATCTAGTGACTGTTGAAGCGGAATTTCGATTTAGGGCTTCTATATTGTTTAAAAGATGTTCAAATATCTGACCGTTCGAAAAAAATAGAAGCCCGAAGTTTACAAATTCATAGCTCTGCATAAAGAAAAAATATTGCGGTTTTGTAAACGTCATCCATTAGATCATTCAAAGCGGTCAAATTCGATATGTAATTTTACGTCTTACATGAATTTATTACGTCGGTTTCAAGGGTTCTGCAATTATATTCATATTTAAAAAATTTTTATACTATGTGTAACATATAAATTTTGTCCGCATCATGTGTACTATTAGATGCAATTCACAGAACTGTATTATCATTTTTCGTTGAGTTACAGAGAAGTAAACTTGATAGTTTCATTTTTCTGAAAATTTTCGATATTTGCCAATTTTTAATAAAACATTGACGACCGAACTAAAAAATTCGAAGCCAACAGTCACTAGATTTTAAGTTTTTATTTTAAATGCTACCAACCTCGTCAAATTTGGTGCAGTGGCTGCCGAGAACGACGAATTCTTCCTTTATATGTATTTAGATAGGAGCACACGAGCTAAAGCTTCCTCTTAAGGTCAAACCTAGAATGCCCAGATATCTGCCTTTTCCGTGATTGCAAGGCGCCTGCGCGAAGCCTTTTGTACGCGATGGCGTACGTCGAACGGAGAACATGACAGAAAGAACCGAACGCGCACGAAATGGTGGAGAACAAAACACACGTGGTCATTTTTCATGGACAAATAAAGAATTTGAATTTGAAACAGGCAAGACATATATCCCCCATGATTTCGTAGCATTCGAGTGCACCACCCGTTTTCATCTCGCATATATGATCGCACGTATATCCAGTTGCAATTTTACATTAACATAGCGCGGGCGGCGACCGCACGAAGCGACCAGCGCAGCAGAATGCCTTCCAATTGCACGCCGCGCACACCGTCACCGATCCCGCCCTGCTACGAGGGCACTGACACCACGCGTACGTGGACGGCGTGGCGCGAACGATGATTTCACGTCGCCATTTTGTTTGCCTCCAAAACGGCGGTGCGCGAGCGCTCATAAAAAGGCTAATCGGTGCTTCAACCGTGTACCAATAAGCGTTGCGCACATGTCCGTTTTTAGGTGGCACGTACCGTAGCGAGATCTGATTGCGTCCCCGCAACTGCAGAACGATATTAAACCGTGAGAAAACTCCAAGTTCAATGTCACAAATCTAGCGCTATACAACCGATTCTCGTAACGGATGCATATACTAGCAATGAAAACGAGCTTAGAGGCGCACAGGCGCTGTGCTCACTTTCCCGCCTTTTTGTTGAAAGGTACCTCTGTTTCTGCACGTTATGAAATCGCATTGCAACGAACGAACAAGGGCAATTCGAAACACTGCTCAAATCTCACTCACCTTCTATGTGGCTGAGTCGGGGGCGATCAGCAAGGTGATCTCCGGGTCGATAAGCGGGAACAAGCACCAAAAAGCCACAGCGGTAGAACAACGAGCGCACGAACGAAGTGGGAAACAAAACGCACACGGCCGCACGTCCAAATACGCCAACGAAGCGACGGAGCGGAAGAGCACATACAAACACACGCTTAAATCAATATGAGCGAATGTAATGATGACTTGTGTAAAATAGTGTTATAGCTTAACGATCGCTGCACTTTTCGCGTGTGTCAACTTTTTCTGATTGCCTCCTTTGACGAACTATTTTTTTTAACGCAGTATGGCAGTGCACCGGCCGGCGCGTACGTAGCGCGGGAGAATGTGCGAAATTCAAACGTCGCAAATGTGGCGCTGTACGTGTGCGCGCGCACGTACAGTTTTGATCGTTTGGATAAAAAAATTGATAATTCTGTATAGCAACCGCCGCGAACTAAATTAATCACCGGAAAAGTACAGAACTGTGGCTGTTTGGGCTTGTTAGGACAACTTCATGACAAATCGAAGCGCAAAACTAGGAGCCGCTCTGTCACTTTCCTTTTTTTTCCTTTTTTTCATTTCTATGTGTTTTTGCGCAACAAATTATCATGGAAAGTACAGCAGTGCAGATTATGCTTGGTGGCGAAGCAGTTCCAAGACATTGGCCAGCACCCATATCTATGTTACAGAAAAGAGCTTGTGCTCCATGGTAATATATGCGCAACATATCGCAGATATCAGCCAAGCCTGTTTCTTTCAGTTCTTTGGTAATGGCTAACAACTAAGGGAAACGCACTCTTATAAAAAAACACATTCGCCGCTTTTTCCGCCATCTTGCCCATATTTAAAATGGAGGCCGTGCCCTTTTCAATCACACAGCCAGGGCACTGGCCAATTACAATGGAAGCCGATGGGAATCCAGAATCTGTCCAATTATCGGCCATGCCACTGCTGGTAGCGCTCTGAGGTTGGCGGCGCTCCGCTGGAAGCGACTGGTGTTGCCGCTAGTCCTCCTGCGGGCTGTATCTCTGAAGTGGCAGTCGAGGGTGCTGGCCAGGTCCCGAGGCGAGGCCTGACATGGTCGGCGTGTCTGTGCAACGTGGCCCCGTTTGGCATGCGGACGAGCAGCGATGAGGTGCTGGCAGGAGACACCACCTGTCCGGCGGACCAGGCTGGGCCAGGACGGAAGTTCCTGGCGAAAACTGGACCTCCCGACTCTGTCAAAGGCCCAGGACGGTACCCTCGGTCAGCAGCCAGCTTCTGCTTCAGCTGCTTCAGGAGCATTGTGGATCGGAGGTCCGGATGCAAGATGTCCAAGGATGTCTTGACCATCCGACCCAGCAGGAGCTCACAGAGGGCACGGCCAGTGACATAGTGGGGCATGGTCCGGTACTGAAACAGTATCCACGCAATCTGCGTCCGGAAATCCCCAGTCTGGCTCTTCTTGAGCTTGTGACCCTTCATGATTTACGCCATCCGCTCGGCTGCACCGCTGGAAGCAGGGTGGTACGGCAGAACCATTATGCGGCGGATTTAATTCTTCGTCAGCCAGGCCAGGTACTCTGTGCTGGCGAAAGCAGGGCCATTGTCGGACACGATGACGTCCGGCAACCCCTGGGCGGCGAAGACCTGTCGTAGCGCTGCAATGGTCACGCCTGCTGATGGAGTGGTGGCAGGTAGAACCTCCACCCACTTCGAAAAGGCATCCACCACCACCACCAGGAAGTGATGGCCCTTGAAGCCCTCCCCCAAAAAAATCCACGTGCAGGCGCGACCAGGGTCTCTGTAGGAACGGCCAGGGTGTGATTTCTACATGACGTGAGGTCCGCTGATGCTCCTAGTAGTTTTGGCCGCTCTGCACCGTGTGAGAAATGTCCTGGTCCAGGCCAGGCCACCAAGCATGGCACCGGGCCACCATCTTGGTCTTTTCCACGCTAGGATCACCCGCGTACAGCAACTGCAGAACCCTAGACCGGAGACGTTGTGGGGTCACCATCCTGGAACTCTACACTAGGCAGCCCTGCTGCAAGCTAAGCTCGGTGGCCTTGTGGCTATAGTCCTGCTTAACCAATTCCTCCTCACAGGACATTATCTTGACCTTTCATCTCGGGTACTAGGCGCGAAAACACAACGACACAAGGAAGGAGACGAGACAGAGCGCCACTTACAACTGCTTTTATTCGGAGACACACCAAACACATATATACCCATCGTATATGTTTTGCAGGGGCGCGAATTCTGGCAAAAATTACAGATCAAAAAGCTCGGGAAGTAATTGAAGGCTTCCTTATTGGAAAGAAAGGAAGCATGTGCGTCAGCGACCCGTCAATATCTTTATATATGGCTGAAAAGAAATATTTAACCAGCTCGCTTCCATATCAATCTTGATGTGATTGTGGTCCTTGCGTCTACGACGGGTACATTAGTGTTTGGTGTGCCTCCGAATAAAAGCAGTTGTAAGTGGCGCTCTGTCTCGTCTTCTTGTGTCATTTGTGTTTTCGCGCCTATTACCCAAGATGAATTGTGACCAGCTCGCCCAACAAGACGTCCTTTTAAACTATCTTGACCACTTGGGACAGGACTGGGTCCCGGCTGGTTGCTTGGGATACCGCACATCTGGACAGTACCTACGGGTACGCGTGCTCCAGCATGAACACTTCAGCAGGTTCTGGAATAGCATCAGACACCTCTGGCAGGCGCAGGTGGCTCAGGGCATCAGCAGGTCCCAGGAGCTTTCCCTAACAGTAAACTAGCTGGTAACTGTAAGCAGCCAACCTCGTGGCCCAGCGTACCACTCGAGGTGATGCTGGCACGGGAACTACCTTGTCAGACACCAGCAGCCCCAACAGCGGCTTATGGTCGGTGACCGCCTCGAACTTCCGGCCCCACAGATACTGGTGGAAGCATTCGACACCGAACATGAGGGCCAGTCCTTCCTTGTCCAGCTGGCTGTAGCGTTGCTCTGCAGCATGAAGCCCACGAGAACAAACGACACGGGACGTTCCTGGCCATCCTTGTCCCGGTTTGCCAGGACGGCTTCCACGCCGTACGACGACGCATCTACGATCAGGACGACAGGCTTGGCAGGATCGAAGTGTACTTGTACTGGAGCCTTGGTTATTAGCACCTTGCTACACTGGAAGGCCCAGTCCTGCTCCTTCAAGATCCGTTGTTGACCATCACGAAGCAGAAGATGGAGCGGCTGTAGATGCTGCGATAGGTTCGGCTGGGAACTCCTGTAGAAATTGATGAGGCCGAGGTAGCTCTGAAGCTTCGTCTTGTTCTAGGGTTTAGGTGCCTTGAGCACAGCATCAACATTGGGGGGGGGGCGCTGCCAGTCCAGCCTGGGAAATGACATGCCCCACTACTCAACACTGTGGGCCAGGAAAATGCACTTTTCCAGCTTGAGCTTGAGGCCTGTGTCCTGCAGTCATGCCAGGACGTTGTGCTGGTTTTGCAGGTGGTCCCCGTCGTCGCTGCCAGTAACCAGGATGCCATCCAAGTACACTGCCACGTGCCTCATGGCCCTGAAGAGGTTGTCCATCTCCCTCTGAAATATTGCCGGGGCTGCAGGACACGCCAAACGGTAAGCGCGTGTACTGGAAGAGCCTCAAAGTTGTCGATATTGTGACATTCTTCCGGGAGGCATCCTGGAGGACAAGCTGCTGGTAAGCATCTCTGAGGTCAAGCTTGGTAAACTGTCTACCGGACAACGCTCACTAGAGATCTTCAATCCGGGGCAGCGGGTATTTCACGACGGTAGCAACGGGGTTGATGGTAACCTTGAAATCCCCGCAGATCCTGACACTGCCGTTTCGCTTGAGGTCTGGTACGATGGGAGCAGCCCACTCAGATGCCTTGACGGGCACCAGGATGCCCTCTCGCTGTAACCGTTGCAGCTGCTGGGTGATCCCTTCCTTCAGGGCGAAGGGCAGTTGGCGAGGCTTGAAAAAACGTGGCCGGGCTCCCTGAGGTACATAGATGCCAGCCTTCATGCCGGCGAATGTGCCCACCCCTGGCCGGAACTGGCACTTGAACTCTGTCAGGAGGCTGGGGACGTCTTTCACCTCATGCAGGCTGGCTTCCTGGTGATCATCTTTAAGTTTTACGGATTTTTAAAATATCGCCTGTTGCAGTTACACAATTTTGGTAGTTGATTTGGATTATTTAGAGAGGCGGACATGCTCTCTCGAGAAATCGAAACACACCCTCAACTAATTAGCAAATATTGGCTAATTATCTTTCTAATAATTTTTTACCGCACATATATATTGCAACTTACAGATGGTAACCTGTGAGCTTGAAAGATGCACATATTTGTAATGAATTTGCAGAATGACACCAGTTGGGAAATAGGTCCAATCACAAACATGCCGTAAAAATGCACTGTCGCTCTGCTTACTTTTTAAGAAAACGCTCTTTTATGCATTGAAGCAGAAAAGTAAATGTAACGCTAATGTATTTCGTCCCACACTTTGGGAAATAATCGTGTCATCGCGGAAATTCATTTGAAGTGGATACGTCTGTCCAGCTCTCATAAGTCACCGGCAAAACTTGTAGGACAATGTGAAAAGGACGAAGACGCCAGTCGACGAAATGGAGAAGGAACCCGCAGACGAGAAGCACTTGAAGCGCGAATAAAAGAAGAAATTAAGAAAGAGGAGACGCAGGCGGAGATGATTGTTGACGTGGTCGAGAGGCAAGACAGTGGCATCTCCAGCTGTGCGCTGGAGACGGAAGGCAGCAGCTTCGGGGATCACGCACCAGAGAGTTCGTGAGTTGACCGGTGACAATTCCAGCTCCTGAGCCTCGACTGCGTCCCCGTGGCTGTGGTCCGCGGCCCCGGTCCAATCCCACGCTGCCGTGACCGGCTTCTGTTCCGTGCCACCAAGGAAATCGCCTGGCCACGTCAGCGGCACAACGGCCGACTAGCCCAGACCGCGTCCGGTACCACGCGGGTCTCTGCGGAAGACTGCAACCTCATCGCTCTCGTCGGAGGTCGACGCCCACGCTGCGTCGGAACCACGCAGGCCAACGTCCTCTGCCGCGCTGGGCCGGAGTCCGACAGGACTAGCGACGGTCAGAACGTTCGTTTGCTCGTGACGTCGCTTTGGTTAGTCGAGCGGAGGAACAATATGTAGTTGAGGGATTGTTTGTTTCTATGTGTATCGCTAGTTTTTGGCGTGTCTCGTGTGTGTATAGTGTTTATAGTATGTCAGGGTAGTTTGCTGTTTTTTTCTTTCATTATTTTTTCGATATAAACGTTGTTTAACATATTTGAATTGCCTCTGTCCACTTCTGGAGCGCTAACATTCGTGACACAAGCTCTCCGCCTACAATGTTGTAAATTGCAATATGTGCCATAGAGAAATTAATTACGAACTTAATTAGTGACGTTATGTTAATTAGATGAGAATGTGTTTCGATTTCTCGTAGTAGTAGCGTCCGCATCTTTCGAATAATGCAGCTCAAGGACAAAAATTATGTTATCTGGCTTCAACAGGCGATGTTTATAAATTCCGAAACACTTAGAAATGATCACCCTCAAACCGGGCAGTGATTAATGACCTTTTGCCTGCTGTGTTATAGTTGGTTCGTATTTTCTATGGTCGAAAAGAACGCAAAGTGAAGTAACGGTGCGCTTTTCCTCGCTGATTGTCGCGTTCTTTCGCGCCGTCACAGTAGGGGTGACCGGCCCGGTCGGGATGGGGACATTGCCGTCGCTCCTTCCACGGTGCAATAATCGCATTTAAGTTATTTAGGCGAATTTACGTTATTAATCGAAGCAGTGCGCCTTCGTGGAAATAAATTGCCACGATAGTATATTGCTCGATACCTCACGTGGTCAGTAGGAAACAAAAAAATATATAGAAATTCAAAGAAGAGCAGCCCAGCCTGTTGATGAAGCTGTGGAAATAATGAGTTCGCTAAATTATTGCGCATGGACCAACGGCATCCTACGCTCGGGTCCCCTATCGCTCATTCTGCGACGACACGGAGGATGCCCTTTCTTATTCGGCAAATAAAGTGCACTCCTGCTCTAAGAGAAGTACGTTTTATCCTTTTAGCACAATGAGATGGCGACTGAATGAAATAAAGGAAAAAAAAGAGCGACTGTATTTTTTTTTTTTTTACTGCCTGCATGCCCTGGTGTTGTTTATAATGCCATTGTTCAACCACCATCAGTTCAACAGTGTAGCTGAGCTCGCTCCGGCTTTGGCTGGTTACTAGGCCTACCTGGTCACTCGGCGCTATTTGAAAGCACGAAAATCGATGCACCTGTGCATTATTATTTTATTTTTCGTCGTTTTTATGCTTGTTCCGTACACCCGATAATTCCCTGCATCGGCTGCTTGCTGTCCGCATTACGCGCTCAGTTACGGCTCGCGCATAACCTCTCGGTGTGCGTTTCTTTCCACGCGCCACTCGTCGGGATCGGGCGGAAACGACCTCGGGCGGGCCGGTCGGTGTAATTGCACGAGGAAACGAAATGCGCACAAAACGCGCGTGCGCGCATGCGCGGCTAATTTGGGTGGCGGCGGCTCTCGAGTGCGGCTCTGTACTGAAAAGAGGTGGCCGCTCACGCGCGACCAGCCGCGGAGTGCGCCTCCGATAGCGTGCCTGCGCATCGGTGCGCAGGCACGCTGTCGTCCCCTGCACGATGCGGAGGCCACCGACAATGGACAACACCGTTGCGTGCCCGTTAATTCCGACGACGTGCGAAAAGAGGCACCGATATCGGAAGGAGCGAGAAGCGCCGACTGCGTCGACGATTGCATGACCGAGTGCAGCTTCGTAATGGGCGGCCTATGGGTGACGTCTCGCTGCGGGGCGTCGACGGCGGCGGTCAGTGGTGTAGCTAGGTCGTCTGGCACCCGGGGCCCTTACGTCTACTGTCACCCCCCCCCCCTGGCCCCTTGCGCCCGGGGCCCACGGCCCCCCGCCCCCCTGTTGCTACGCTACTGGCTGCGGTACTATTAAATAAGAGAGCCAGCTCTCACATCACCTGCGGTGGCAACGCTTCGATTAAGCATTACCCTCAGAGAAATGCGGCATTAACAGCTGCCCGCGTCCCCGCTCAAGTTTACGGAACACCGGCGTCACATCGGGACGCCGTAGCTCCATGCGTAGAGACATTTTAAATGCAAATGTTTCGGTGCACATCACGCTGTGACCTGCTACTCTTTCTCACACAGACTCAATATGTACTGTAAATGCAAGAGCGATGCGGCATTGTGCAGAATAAAGGCCACAAGAATGATAAAACAAGTAAATCAGACAAAATTCACTGGAGTGCTCATTTGGGTTATTCGGAAATTCGCGAGTGCTCGTGTTGTCGCCTTCCAGCAGTCCTGTTGTCTGCACTGTTTGTTCAGTGTGCCGATAAAAGAGAAAGTACGTAACAGAGCCCAAACTAACATGTCACCGCACACATTTCTTCTGGTTCTTTCTGTCCATCCTTGTCCTACCATTATGACACAAATTCTTCTATGTTCTCTCTGGTTGCTTAGAGCGATCAACCACCGAGTCGGAATCACGTCCATCTCCCGCAGAAGTTCCTCAAAGTTGTTACAGCCTTTGTCGAACCCCACTATGCCTATAAGACGGCCATTTACGGAATATTGCGTGAAATAAATATTGCTTCAGCACACAGCTGCCGGATGTTGCTTTTAATACACTCAGCCGTGTTTTGGGGCTTGCCTTTAATACCGCGAAACAGCAGCTTTTCGCTTGTTAGCCTGTATGTTTGTAGCAAACATAGCCTTCGCTTCAACACTGTTGAAAAATGCAGAATGTGCTGGTGTCGATTTAGCCAGCCTAGGGTGAGCTGCTGTTGTTATACGCCCAGGAAGTTGACTATCTGGAAAAACGTTGTGATTGTGAGCCCCATGAACAAAGCATGGATGTAAGAAATAAGACTGTACAGATACCATAGCTGGATTAGAATAATTTTTTCGCGGTATTAAAATTGGAGAAACGCTTTGATAGATTTTTACACATGAAATAGAATGTTCAAGAGTAACTTTCATGTCGAAGTGAACAAAGGTTTATAAGACAATGCAATTTCTTGACCTGCACCTTTCCTTCTAGCGTAAGGTTTCATGATCGTGCCTGCATTTTTTGTAGCAATATGTAATATTTGAGGAAGCTTATTTACGTTAAAAACATGCTAGATGTTGCTTACAGAGCGGCTACACCGAAACATGTTTTGAAAGAACAGCTTAATCCTCGGCTTACAAATACAGCTGTTGTGCATTTATGACCTCTAGCCTCGATGTGCTCTTTCTTCTAAAGATGTTCCTGGACCAATTAGCCAAGCTTCAATGCCATCGTCACCTGCAAAGAAATCAGCAAAGCCTCTCATTTAGTATATCATAGGCGTCATGGGCATTTACTGCCAACATCTGCGTATTTTTCATCACCAGACAGCTCCTGACGGCGGCACCACCCCACCCCCGCAATCTCGCATAGACGCGTTACTCCCATACTCGGGCGAATAAAACGTCACAGGGAGTAACTCGTTTCGTGTAACGAGCGTTGAGTGAGCGCTTTAGTCCGCCTAATGGCTCTGTCCTTATTGCTTACATTACCCAAGAGTAATCTTTCCTTAAATGACGGAAATGCTTTCGTCAAAGAGCGGCTGCTTTTCTTGTTACGCCGGCCTCATCGCTTAATGACCACGATGGCGTTCCTGTTGTAGTGATAAGACGCCAAGCCGCTTGCCATGACACTATTCACGCAGCACGAACCCTTCCCACGGACCCCAAGGACCCTGTCCCTAAAGGGACAGCTGTGTCAGCATGTTAAACATTCTACTTAGCGGCTTCGTAAGACAGAAAAGGTGCAATAACAAAAGACAGGTGGCGATGCCATCTTCAAGTTCACGCACCACCTCTCAGTGCCGTCAGGAATTTTAACAATGCCTGCTCAGGCATACAGTCAACATTTTTAATGATGCACGAAAACTTGACAGACGCTTATGCCTGGTGTCCACAAATTGTATATTTAGCCGAGCCGGCTCAATCAGGCGGAAGCATGATTCTGACGATTCCACTGCTCGCGCACTGTCAGCGTGTTGGGCGTGTCCTCGTTGCCTTTTGTGACCGGACCATTGGGGCCCGAGGTAGTGCGCTCCAGGGCCCCCTTCTAGCGAGGAAGCCGTGAGCAGGACGAATGGCGAAGCGCGGCTGGCCGTGGTGCGAAACGCACGCGGTCAGTTGGGAGGGAATGTGACAGCAGAAGTGGCTCAAGCGTCAGAGTACGAGTAGGCTGGGGCCGGGGACGCGAGGTCGGGACGAAAAGCCCGGCCGGCGTGTGCGGACGGCAGTTACCTCAGCTGTCACTCGGGCTACCTGCCGTGTGAGCTTCTCGTTAGCTTCGAGGAGACGCGAATAGCTGTTACCAGCAGCTGCGCCGTGGAGGCAAGGTCAGGAGGGAGACGAACTGTGGCTGCGGAGGGATTCATAATCTTGTCGGCCAATTGAGCCAGAGGTTCCAGTGGAAGGCGCTGCAGGAAAAGTTCCTGGAGAAGTGCGCTGTCACTTGAAGGAGCCAGGTCTCAAGCTAAGTGTTGTATCCTTCTTTATTGTTTCAGTTTCGTTTCTTTCAGTGTACATATCGTCACCGTCATTCAGTATCTTTTGGTGTATAACTGGCCAGGCACGTACCAAGGATTTTTTTTCGGGGGGGGGGGGGAAACCCAAGGTAACTTTTCTATCCAAATGAGGGGGGGGTACCTTTACTAATACAAATGTGAATAACGCTCACCATTCGCCATAAAAACGCGTAAACCAACAAAAGAGAAATGAAATAAGGTGTATTTTACACGTACGCCTGTGCGATACATCTCTCCTTTACTTGGCAAACAAAGAACCACGTCAAATGGGCTCGCGCAGGAAAGAAGCTCAGAAAGAACATTGCCAAGAACAAGTAAAGAAGCAAAAGTGTAAAATAAAGATTACTTTCGTGGAATAGAACTAAAAAACAAACAGCAGTTGGCAACAAAGGCACACGGACCATGCGGAGTTAGGTTATTCCGCCAGCCAATCACAGAAGCAAACAAAATCGTGGTCATGCAGCCTTTTCAAAATGGCATCGTACTTGATACCTCTGGAGCGTCTACTGTTCTTGAAGAGTGTTTTCATCGGCAGAAGCAATGAGGTGTGCAACAGACATGGACAAAGCGTATGGAGTCTTCAAAAGCCTGCAGTGTAGTTCATTTCACTGCTGCACCCCTTTTACTCATGAAACTTGACTGCCAACTGAAGTGAAATTTGACAATATAGTGCATAGTTGCACCGAAGGAAGCACTTTATTTCAGTTCCATAAAGAATTAGGCATTCGCCATTCCACTATAATAGGCGGGGGAAAAGGTATAAAATTACGCGCTAATCAATTTATTTTTGTAATTACCGCCTTATTTGGGTAACGAAAAAATTTGAAGTACGAATTATTTGCAGCATCGCGGAGGAACAGTGGGTGGCGGTTATGAGGGCGTGGGCGGGGCTTCATTGGCGACTTAAGTTGTATCCGACTATAGTAGCGTTTTTTGAATTAGCTCTGGAAGAATTATACAGAAATATATATTTGCGAAACGATCGCAGTTCTTTTGGATCCCTCGTTTACTGCTCTAACAAGTGCCACAACCGACTCGTATTGTTATTTAGGAAGTTACGTAACGATGCGTGGCCGCCCATCGCGTACAACCGCGCATTAGTAAGATCTTGATGAGGGCTAGTTGGTTCATACTTAGAACTGAGGTGAAACAGCGCGAAAAAGACGAGGACACAAGGAAACAAATACCACAGACAAGCGCTTGTCTGTGGTATTTGTTTCCTTGTGTCCTCGTCTTTTTCGCGCTGTTTCACCTCAGTTCTAACCACGCATGGCGCAGGAAGCTGCGATTCTAGACGTACTGCGCCCACCGCGGAAGGTTAGAAGAACAACTAAATAAGCACAGCAGAGAAGTGGCTGTGTTAGGCGGCGCTAATGATAACTGTAGAAGCGTCATTCAGGACACACGGAATTTTCCTCCACTTCCGGCGGCGTTTTCTCTGTTTCCTTCTTAAATAAAGATATGCTGATGCATAAATGTTTTCATAAATAATGACTAAATTTGTTAATTTTCACTGTTCCTTCCTGTTTGGCTGTTGTCTCGGCCCTGTCCCTTAGTAGATCGCTTAATTTCTCAACTACTTGAGACTCTTCTTTCCAGTTGCCAATTTTGCATGAAAAGTGCTGTACAATGAAGGAAAAACCAGACGAGTTAACGGGTGAAAGTCATATTGCCTAGGAGTTTAAGGGTTATTGCAGTGTTTGATGATGGACGCTCTCTCGCATTATATTATTTTCCGCCTTATCTAACCCATATCACGGGTATATGGTTCCGAGAAGCTGTGAGCGTCGCGTCTAGCTGTCACTCGAGGAAATAATGAAACAAAAAGAAAAGTTAAACACAATTATCATTTTCTCTGGCCGCAACTCGTTCCACCTGCGTACAGACCAGCTGACCTCGAAATGAATCCCTTTCCTGGTCCCTGGATCAGTCTAGACGAAAAAGGTTGAACTAACAAAGCAACAACGATGCGCGTGACCTTTGAATAGACGGTGACAACTGAATGCATCTCGAGTTAATCGCGCGGGCACCGAATTGATCAGGACACTAGCCTTCACATCCCAGGAGACGCCAGTAACTACCGCCATCCAAAAGGAGTGAAAAAGGCAACAAAATGTTGACCGCCGAATAGCTGTCAAGTCTCAAAATTGATTTGGCGGCGCTTTAGGATTGTGTGTCAGAAGTGGTGTCGTGGGCTGGGAGCTCGGGGGGGGGGGGTTGCGTCCTAATTTCGGGGGGGGGCAGGCCCCCCCTTAGGTACGTGCCTGTAACTGGCTTTACTGTGACGAATAGAGTGGGATATACATACTACGCTTGTGTGATCCAGGGCCGTGCGTCCTTCCTGAGTCAGACACTACATATTGGCGACGAGGGTCAGTATCGGAGCCATATCGCTCGGGTGTTTTCGAGCACTGCCCCCTTTCTTGCCTGCACCAGGTGACCCGGCTGGGCCTTGGCAGCAGTGGAAACACGTATTTCTGAATTTCCTGAAGGCCATTGGCGGTGATGAACTGCAGCCCAAGCGTTTCAGGACAATTCTTCGAAACTCGCTCGGTGTTGAAGGCCAGCGAATATTCTACAGCATCCAAGCACAAGGACCAGGCGAGACCGCGGATGCCAAGGCCGAGGACACGGTGGACCAGTTGAAAGACGCGCTTGCTGCAGCGGACACGCATTTCGCGAGTGCTACGAATGGTCTAGTGGAGCAGCGCCGGTTTCGCCAAATACAAGTTATGGTGAGACATTTCAAGCATTTACAAACAGTCTTCGGGACCTTGCGTCTACCTGCAATATTGGCAGTGCTACAGATAGCATGATTCGAGATCAATTGCTCGAATGCACTTCGTCACGAGCAACGCGTGAACGCATGCTTTATGAAGGGTCCTCGCTCACGCTGCAGCGTGCTGTTGACATCAGGAAGCAAATTGAGCAAACGCAACAAGAGCTCGGGGAATTCGCGCATAGCTCTATGAACAACATTCAAGATGTGCGAAAAAGGTCAGACACTCAGCAAGGAAGCTGCTACAGGTGTTCATAGCATATGGCTAACTCGACTGGATATCCGGCGAGGAACAAGCGTTGCCACTCTTGTGGAAAAATTGGTCGCTTTTCAGGTATGTGCAAATCGAAGAAAAAGAAATATGCCGTTCGAATGCCTGAGAAGGTCAACGCCGACGCGGTCCTTCAAATCGATGACCGTAATGCCTTGGCGAAAGACATTCGAGCCAACATTTTTATCGGGAAGACTGTCGTTGATCGTCGACACGGGTGCTACGGCTTCTTTGCTCAGTAAAGAGCAGTGCTCAGTAAAGAGCACTACCACAAATATCTAGCCAACAGCTACTCGTTGAGACCGCCGACCGCCAACTTGTGCAACTATTCCGGAGAACAAATCAAGTTAAGCGGTTGCTTTCTTGCTGAGGTATCTTACAAGGGAAACAGAGCCAGTGTGCTATTTCATGTCACAGCCAAGGGCACATGGCTGCTGGGGTTGATACCGTTCGGAGTCTGGGAATCACTATCAACGGCTCAACTTTGAATTGCAGCCAGGTGACATGCTCTGATTCACTTCCTTCGGAATTCACTCACCAGTTTGCGCACTTGTTCATGGAACAGTTAGGGCATGCGAAAGGTTTTGTTCACCATGCTAAATGCCGTTTATCTGTGAAACCAGTCGTCGCGAAGCTCTGACGCCTGCCACTCACGCTACGGCAACAGGTATCGATGGAGATACAATGTCTGCTGGCCGAGGATATGGTTGAACCCGTCGACGCATCGGAGTGAATTTCACCGATCGGCGCCGCGAGGAAGAAGGATGGTTCAGTTAGGTTATGTGTAGACCTACGTGAAGTGAACAAGGCAATAATTGCCGATGCCTTTCTTCTCCCGCATAAAGAGGAACTACTTCATGAACTAGCCGGAGGAACGAGCTTCTCTAAGCTCGACTTAGCGTCGGCATGCCATTAGCTAGAACTGACTCCGGAAAGTCGGGGACTAACCACCACATGAAGGGTTATTTCGTTTCAAGAGAGTGTGTTTTGGCCTTGTTTCTGCCCCTTCAGCCTTTCAGATAATGATGCAGCATATTTTGAAGGATTGTGAAGGTGTACTTTGTCACATTGATGATGTGATTGTGGGGGCAAGACACCTGAGGAGCACCACAAGAATCTACACCAGGTGCTAAAACACATCGGTGATTCAGGTCTGAAGCTCAACCAAAGATGCACATTTGCTGTTTCAGAACTATCCTTTTTAGGGCATACGGTGAGCTCAATACGGCTGACCCCCTTTGAAATCTAAGGTTGACGCTATGCTCAAAGTGCCTGCTCCTGCCGATGTTGCAACTTGCGGCCATATTCGGGTCTCGCTGGTTACTATGCTCGGTTTGTGCCGCGATTTGCTGATCTCGTCGAGCCGCTTAGAAGGCTCCTGCAGTCGGGTCAACTGTACACGTGGGATGATGAGGCTGAGCGTAGCTTCCAGCTTGTTAAGACAGCTTTGTCTTCAACCCAGACCTTGCGGTAATTTTTACGACAGATGCTTCTGATAAGGGACTGATGGGAGTCGTTCTTCAGCAACGCGATGGTGACAGCGTACGCACGGTGCCCTTCGCATCACGTGCCCTGACTCCTACTGGGCGGAAGTACTCCGATGGGGAACGCGAGGCCCTGGCTTGTCTGTTCGCGTGCGAGCGCAGGCATGCCTACTTGTGGGGAAGAACATTTTTGTTGTGTACGGACCATCAGGCAGTGGTGACGTTGCTTCCAGCTTCCGGTACAGGACGCCGACCGTTGTGTATATCGAAATGGTCAGCTCGGCTTTTGTATTATAACTTCAACATAGAGTACCAAAAGGGATCGCAGAATGGTCGTGGCCGTTGCGCTTTCACGCCTACCTCTTGACTGTAATTCACAGCAGACGATGCAGGAAGAAATTGTTACCGTTGTATCAGAGCGCCTAAGGGACGGCTGCAGGTGGCCACTGCTGCAGACAGCACACTGGAACAGGTTGTTATACGCGCGGTACATGGTAGGGCGCCTAGGAAACTTTGCCAGCAGAAATAATGTCGTACTTTAACGTGCGGGAAGGGCTTTCTTTCGTTGATGGCCTTCTGATGCGCGGCGAGCAGGTAGTTGTTCCGAGTGAATTAACCTCGCTCCTTGTTAGTTTAGCGCACGAAGGTCACCCAGGAATTGTGAGGACGAAGCAGAGATTACGTGAACTTTACTGGTGGCCACGTTTGGGTAAGCAGGTAGGAGAAGCAATCCATTCCTGTTATATCTGCCATGCCGCGGACATGTCCGATAAACCGTCGGTAGCACCACTGCAGCCGGTGACGTTTACAGCGCTACCATGGCATAAGTTAGCAATGGACATAGTAGGACCGATTTACTGGGCGCCTTCAAACCATAGGTACATGATATCACTGATCGATGATCATTCCAAGTGGCCTGAGGTTGCTTTTTCATCTGCAGTGACGTCACAGAGTGTGGTCGAATTTTTGCAGACTGTGAAGGCTATCAGCCGAGAAGGCTATGCGGAAGAAGTCACAGATAATGGGCCTCAGTTTAAGTCGCAAATGTTTGAAGCATTCTTAAGAGAGAGGGGTATTGAGCATCACAGTTCATCTCTGTACTACCGACAAGAAAACGGTGCGATGGAACGCTTTATTCGCGTGCAGAAAGATTTCATGCAGGTTCCCCGATTGGAACAAGGGCAATTCCAGGCTGGTGTGGTTGACTATCTCGGAATATATAGGTCGACACCGCACGCAACAACAGGTGTGTCGCCAGCCAAGTTGCTTCACGGGGCCAGCCAAGGACAAGACTTGATGAAGTGGGTTTGCCGACAAGAGCAGGCGTCCTGCCGGTTCGAACAAAAATGTTCCTGCAAGAGCTTAGGCCATGCAGGCGTATGCAAAACAGCATACGGACAGGGGCCGAGGTGCGAACAGACCAGCCTTTTGTGTGGAGGACTCCGTCGGTGCACGAGAGCCAGCAGGCGGGGGGAAAACGTCGGCAAACTACATGGGACCTTTCGAGATTGTCGGCAGAAAAGGCAAAAGTGGCTTTTTTATGAGCGACGGTCATTCCTGTAATGCGTCTAAACTAGTTTGGGTTCCGTGCAACCAATCGCAGACAACAGAACAATGGGCATGGGAATTGCCTCGTCGTCACTACTCGGCTACCGCTGGGGCTGCATGCAGCACAGAGAGCACAGACGCTGAACAGCGTGAAATATTGTGATCGCTGGCTCGCTAAAGCGTTGGCAGGACAGGCGTTCATATCAAAGGGACACATAATCAGTGTACTTACGACGCAGCTCGCTAAAGCGTTGGCGGAAAAGGCGTTCATTGCAAAGCAGCACATACCAAGCACATTAATGGCGCAGCTCGCTAAAGTGTTGGTGGAAAAGGCGTACATATCAAAGTGACACATATAAAGCGTATCTATGGTGCAGCTCGCTAGAGAGTTGGCGGGAAATGCGTTCATATCAGAGCGAAACATACCAAACGCATTTATATAGCGCAGCTCCCTAAAGCGTTCGCGGGAGAGGCGTTCATACTCTTAGCACGGTAACGTTTACTAGAGGGGTATATTCTCACAGATTTGTGCACCTTTAACTTACAAGTTACACAGCAGCCTTTACAAATTTAACTTCTATTAAAGGTAGGAAAGCGTGCACCTCAACTAGAGGTTACAACACTTTAACCTCTAGTATAGGCATACAGTATTGAGTGCCTTTGCCTAAACATAAAGGTTACATTTACAATATACCGGTTGAACGATTAAAATGTTTACACAAAGCGGTTTGCAGGAGGTCCCAGATGGACACCGTGCTGCGCATGCTCCGTATATAGAGCCGGTGTCGCATAGCAACGGGGACGCGACTCTTCTTTCTTTCGGGTATCTTTCTGCGGCATGTTTCATAAAATCCCGTCGCTCTGCGCATGCTCCACCCAGGCAGTTGTCGCATATATAAATGCAACACATACTCGGTATGGTGCAGCTTGCTAAAGCGTTGGCGGGAAAGGTGTTTATTTAAAAGCGGCACATACCAAACGCATGTATGGCGCAGCTCGCTAAACCGATGGCTGGAATGGCGTTCATTCAAAAGCGGCACACACAAATCGCATTTATGGCGCAGCTTGCTTAGAGTTGGCTGGACAGGCGTTCAGTGCAAAGCGACACATACCAAACGAATTTATCCCACAGTTCGCTAAAGCGTTGGCTGGAAAGGCGTTCATCGCGAAGCGATACATACTAAACACATTTACGGCACACCTCGATGAAGCTTTGGCTGGAAAGGCGTTCTTTGCAAAGCGACACATATATACCAAACGCATTTATTGCGCAGCTGGCTAAAGCGTTGACTGGAAAGGCGTTCATTGCGAAGCGACACATACCGAACGCATTTATGGCACAGCTCGCTAAACCATTGGCTGGAAAGGCGTTCATTGGAAAGCGACACATACCGAACGCATTTATTGCGCAGCTCACTAAAGCGGTGGTTGCAAGGGCGTTCATTGCAAAGCGAAACATACCAAACACGTTTATGTGGCAGTTCCCCAAAGCGTTGGCTGAAAAGGCGTTGATCGCGAAGCGATACATACATAACGCATTTATTGCACAGCTCGCTAAAGCGTTGGCAGGAAAGATGTTCTTTGCATAGCAACGCATATATACCAAACGCATTTATTGCGCAGCTCACTAAAGCGTTGGCTGGAAAGGTGTTCAGTGCAAAGCAAAACCTACCAAACACGTTTATGGCGCAGTTCGCTAAAGCGTTGGCAGGAAAGGCGTTCAGTGCTAAGTGATACATACCAAACGCATTTATGGCACAGCTCGCTAAAGCGTTGTCTGGAGAGGCGTTATTTTCAAAGCGACATTTATACCAAACGCAACTATTACGCAGTTCGCTAAAGCGTTGGCTGGAAAGGCATTTATTGCAAAGCGGCACATACCGAGCGCATTTATGGTGCAGCTCGCTAAACCGTTCGTCACACAGGCATTCATTTAAAAGCGGCACATAATCAGCGCATATATAGTGCAGCTCGCTAAAGCGTCGGCGGGAAAGGCTTTCACTGAAAAGCGGCACATACCCTGCTCATTTACGGCACAGCTCGCTAAAGCGTTGTCGGGAAAGGCGTTCACTGAAAAGCGGTACAAACCCAGCGCATTGATGGCGCAGCACCCTACATTGTTGGCGGGAAAGGCGTTCATTGAAAAGCGACACATACCCAGCGTATTTATGGCGCAGCTCGCTAAAGCGTTGGCGGGTAAGGCGCTCATTGAAAAGCGGTGCACACCCAGCGCATTTATGGCGCATCTCGCTAAAGCGTTCGAGCGAAAGGCGTTCATTGAGAAGAAGTATACCCAGTGCATTTATCGCGCAGCTCGCTAAACCGTTGGCTGCAAAGGCGTTCATTGCAAAGCGGCACATACCCAGCGCATTTTGGTGCAGCTCACTAAAGCATTGGTGGGAAAGGCGTTCATTGAAAAGCGGCACAAGGTGCTGACATAAAGGTGCTGGGCACATACCCAGCACCTTTATGGCGCAGTTCGCTAAAGCGTTGGCGTGAAAGGTGTTCATTGAAAAGCAGAACATGCATAGTGCATTTTGGGCGCAGCTAGCAAAAACGTTGGCCGCAAAGGCGTTCATTGCAGACCGGCCCATACCCAGCGCATTTACGGCGCAGCTCGCTAAACCACTGTCCGCAAAAGCGTTCATTGCAAAGGGGCACATACGCAGCGCATTTATGGTGCAACTCGTTAAAGCGTTGGCTGCAAAGGCGTTCATTGCAAAGCGACACATCCGAGCTCATTTTTGGCCTAGCTCGCTAAACCATTGGCTGCAAAGGCATTCATTGCAAAGCGACACATACCCAGCACATTTATGGTGCACTCGCTAGAGCGTTGGCGTGAAAGGCGGCGAGAGAAAATGTTATTTGAGTTTAACTTTTCTTTTTGTTTCATTATTTCCTCGAGTGACAGCTCGACGCGACGCTGACAGCTTCTCCGAACCATATACCCGTGATACGGATTAGATAAGGCAGAAAATAATATAATGCGAGAGAGCGTCCATCATCAAACCCTGCAATAACCCTTAAACTCCTAGGAAATATGACTGTCACCCGTTGACTCGTCTGGTTTTTCCCTCATTGTACAGCACTTTCCATGCAAAATAGGCGACTGGAAAGAAGAGTCTCGAGGGGTTAAGAAATTAAGCGATCTACTAAGGGAGAGGGCAGAGACAACAGCCAAACAGGAAGGAACAGTGAAAATTAACAAATTCAGTCATTATTTTTGAAAACATTTATGGATCAACATATCTTTATTTAAGAAGGAAACAGAGAAAACGCCGCCGGAAGTGGAGGACAATTCCGTGTGTTCTGAATGACGCTTCTACAGTTACCATTAGAGCCGCCTAACACAGCCACTTCTCTGCTGTGCTTATTTAGTTGTTCTTCTAACCTTCCGCGGTGGGCGCAGTACGTCTAGAATCGCAGCTTCCTGCGCCATGCGCGGTTGTACGCGATGGGCGGCCACGCATGTTTACGTAACTTCTTAAATAACAATACGAGTCGGTTGTGGCACTTGTTGGAGCAGTAAACGAGGGATCCAAAAGAACTGCGATCGTTTCGCAAATATATATTTCTGTATAATTCTTCCAGAGCTAATTCAAAAAACGCTACTATAGTCGGATACAACTTAAGTCGCCAATGAAGCCCCGCCCACGCCCTCATAACCGCCACCCACTGTTCCTCCGCGATGCTGCAAATAATTCGTACTTCAAATTTTTTCGTTACCCAAATAAGGCGGTAATTACAAAAATAAATTGATTAGCGCGTAATTTTATACCTTTTCCCCCGCCTATTATAGTGGAATGGCGAATGCCTAATTCTTTATGGAACTGAAATAAAGTGCTTCCTTCGGTGCAACTATGCACTATATTGTCAAATTTCACTTCAGTTGGCAGTCAAGTTTCATGAGGAAAACGGGTGCAGCAGTGAAATGAACTACACCGCAGACTTTTTAAGAGTCCATACGCTTTGTCGAACTCTGTTGCACACCTCATTGCTTCTGCCGATGAAAAGACTCTTCAAGAGCAGCAGACGCTCCGGAGGTATCAAGTACGACGCCATCGATGACGACGAAGTCGAAAGCTTTATCAAGACGTGGAATCGGCGACGGGTAGAGTGAAAACAAAATACACTATACTGAGCGGTGACTTCAATGCCAAGGTAGGCAAGAAGCAGGCTGGAGAAAAGGCAGTGGGGGAATATGGCATAGGCACTAGGAATAGCAGGGGAGAGTTATTAGTAGAGTTTGCAGAACAGAATGATATGCGGATAATGAATACCTTCTTCCGCAAGCGGGATAGCCGAAAGTGGACGTGGAGGAGCCCGAACGGCGAGACTAGAATGAAATCGACTTCATAGTCTGCGCTAACCCTGGCTTCATACATGATGTGGACGGGCTGCGCAAGGTTCGCTGCAGTGACCATAGGATGGTAAGAACTCGAATTAGCCTAGACCTGACGAGGGAACGGAAGAAAGTGGTACATAAGAAGCCGATCAATGAGTTAGCGGTAAGAGGGAAAATAAAGGAATTCCAGATCCAGCTACAGAACAGGTATTCGACTTTATCTCAGGAAGAGGATCTTAGTGTTGAAGCAATGAACGACAGTCTTGTGGGCATGATTAAGGAGTGTGCAATGGAAGTCGGTAGTAACTCCGTTAAACAGGATACCAGTCAGGATACCAGTGTTTGTTGGAGTCTTATGATATGACTAATACAAATCGGGCCCCTGAGTTAACCCCCTTTCTTCTCGTTCATTGCATAACGAGGGTCTCGAATCTTGCTTCATTGATGCATTCAGGTAGCATATGTGGGTCTATTGACCAGTTGCCTTCACCCAAAAAGATCATGTTCTTGTGGCGCCTGCGGCAAAAAGGACGTTGCACGTCCGCCGCCAAGGTCTGTGACTGGTGGCGCTGGCTAACACTACCAGGGTTCTACTAGGACACATAAATACCCAAGAAAATCGACAGGGAAACAGCGCCGCGGTAGCTCAATTTGTAGAGTATCGCATGCGAAATGCGATGGTTGTGTGTTCAGTTCCCACCTGCGGCAAGTTGTCTTTTCATCCACGTTAGTTTCAAATAATTTATCGTTCCATTATTTCATTTATTAAGCACAAGTAATTTCCCTTATGATGTCCTTGGTGTCAGTGTTTGTTGGCTTCTTATGATATGACTAATAAAAATCGGGCCCCTCGGTTAACCCCTTTTCTTCTCGTTTATTACATAACGAGGGTCTCGAATCCGGCTACATTGATGCCTTCAGGTAGCATATGTGGGTTTATTGATCAGCGCATTTATGCGCTCGGTATGTGCCAAGCGCATGAACGCGCTCGCCACATTTTCCCGCCATCCCTTTAGCGAGCTGCACCTATATGACGCAGCTCGCTAAAGCGTGTGCGAGAAAGGCGTTCATTGAAAAGCGGCACATACCCAGCGCAGTTATGGCGCAGCTCACTAAAACATTGGCCACCAAGGCGTTCATTGCGAATCGGCACAATCCCAGCGTATTTATGGTGCAGCTCACTAAACCGTCAGCCGCAAAAGGGTTCATTGCAAAGCGGCACATACCGAGCGCATTTTTCGTGCAGCTCACCGAAGGGTTGGTGGGAAAGGCATTCATTGATTAGCGGTACACACCGAGCACCTTTATGGCGCAACTCGGTAAAGCGTTGGCGGGAAAGGCCTTCATTGAAGAACGGCACATACCCAGCGCACTTATGGCGAAGCACACTAAAGCGTTTGCGGGAACGTTGTTCATTGAAAAGCAGTACATACCGAGAGCATTTTTGGCGTAGCTAGCAAAAACTTCCGCCGCAAAGGCGTTCATTGCAGAGCGGCACATATCGAGCGCATTTACGGTGGAGTTCGCTAAATCGTTGGTGGGAAAGGCGTTCATTGAAAAGTGGCACACACAAAGCGCATTTATGGCACAGCTCGCTAAATCTTTGGGGGGAAAGGCGTTCATTGAAAAACAGTACATACCAATCACATTTATGGCGCAGCTCGCCATACCGTTGACGGCAAAGGCGTTCATTGCACAGCGGCAAATACCCAGCGCATTTTTTGCGCAGCACGCAAAATCATTGGCCGTAAAGGCGTTCCTTGCAAAGAGGCACATCCCCAGCGCATTTATGGCGTAGCTCGCTAAACCGTTAGCTATAAAAGCGTTCGTTGTAAAGCGGCACATATCGAGCGCATTTTGGTGCAGCTCCCTAAAGGGTTGGCGGGAAAGGCATTCATTGAAAAGCGGTACACACCGAGTACCTTTATGGCGCCGCTCGCTAAAGCGCGGGCGGGAACGGCGTTTATTGTAAAGCCGTACATACCCAGCACATTCATGGCGCAGCTCCCTTAAGCGTAGGCGCGAAAGGCATTCATTGAAAAGCTGTACATACCCACCGCATTTTTGGCGTGGCTAGCAAAAACTTCCGCCGCAAAGGCGTTCATTGCAGAGCGGCACATACCCAGCGCACTTACGGCGCAGTTCGCTAAACCGTTATCTGCAATAGCGCTCATTGCAAAACGGCACATACCGAGCGCATCTTTAGTGCAGCTCGCTAAAATATTGGCCGCCAAGGCGTTCATTGCAAAGAGGCACATACCCAGTGTATTTATGGTGCAGGTCGCTAAACCGTTGGCGGAAATGCGTTCATTGAAAAGCGGTACATACCAAGCGCCTTTTTGGCGCAGCTCTCTAGAACTTTGGCTCGAACGGCGTTCATTTAGAAGCAGTACATACCCAGCGCATTTTTGGCGTAGCAAGCTAAAACTTCCACCTCAGCAGCGTTCACTGCAGAGCGGCACATACCCAGGTTCGTAGCTACGAAGCAACTGACCACGGCGGCGGTAAGACCTGCGGCGCAGCAGAGGGTGCTAAGAATCCCTGGCTCCGGACAGGCCGCCATTGGAATATGAACGTGGCAAGGTTTAACGCTAGAACATTATCTAGTGAGGCGAGTCTAGCAGTACTATTGGAGGAACTAGAGGGCAGTAAACGGGATATAATAGGGCTCAGTGAAGTTAGGAGGCCAAAAGAAGCATATATAGTGCTTAAAAGCGGGCACATCCTGTGCTACCGGGGCTTAGCGGAGAGACGAGAACTAGGAGTCGGATTCCTGATTAATAAGAATATAGCTGGTAACATACAGGAATTCTATAGCATTAACGAGAGGGTGGTAGGTCTTGTGAAACTTAATAAGAGGTATAAAATGAAGGTTGTACAGGTCTACGCCCCCACATCCAGTCATGATGACCAGGAAGTGGAAAGCTTCTATGAAGACGTGGAATCGGCGATGCGTAAAATCAAAACAAAATACACTATAGTGATGCGCGACTTCAGTGCCAAGGTAGGCAAGGAGCAGGCTGCAGACAAGGCAATGGGGGAATATGGCATAAGCACTAGGAATAGCAGGGGAGAGTTATTAGTAGAGTTTGCGGAACAGAATATTATGCGGATAATGAATACCTTCTTCCGCAAGCGGGATAGCTGAAAGTGGACGTGGAGGAGCCCGAACGGCGAGACTAGAAATGAAATAGACTTCATACTCTGCGCTTACCCTGACATCATGCAAGATGTGGACATGCTCAGCAAGGTGCGCTGCAGTGACCATAGGATGGTACGGACTCGAATTAGCCTAGACCTGAGTAGGGAACAGAAGAAACTGGTACATAAGAAGCCGATCAACGAGTTAGCCGTAAGAGGGAAAATAAAGGAATTCCAGATCAAGCTACAGAACAAGTATTCGGCTTTATCTCAGGAAGGGGATCTTAGTGTTGAAGCAATGAACGACAATCTTGTGGGCATCATTAAGGAGTGTGCAATAGAAGTCGGTGGTAACTCCATTAGACAGGATACCAGTAAGCTATCGCAGGAGACGAAAGATCTGATCAAGAAACGCCAATGTATGAAAGCCTCTAACCCTACAGCTAGAATAGAACTGGCAGAGCTTTCCAAGTTAATCAACAAGCGTAAGACAGATGACATAGGGAAGTATAATATGGATAGAATTGAACATGCTCTCAGGAAGAGAGGAAGCCTAAAAGCAGTGAAGAAGAAACTAGGAATAGGCAAGAATCAGATGTATGCGTTAAGAGACCAAAGCCGGCAATATCATTACTAATATGCATGAGATAGCTCAAGTAGCTGAGGAGTTCTATAGAGAGTTATACAGTGCCTGTGGCACCCACGACGATAATGGTAGAGAGAATAGCCTAGAGGAATTTGAAATCCCACAAGTAACGCTGGAAGAAGTAAAGAAAGCCTTGGGAGCTATGCAAAGGGAGAAAGCAGCTGGGGAGGATCAGGTAACAGCATATTTGTTGAAGGATGGTGGGCAGATTGTTCTAGAAAAAGTGGCCATCCTCTATACACAATGCCTCATGACTTCGAGCGTACCGGAATCTTGGAAGAACGCTAGCATACGTAATCCTAATCCATAAGAAAGGGAACGCCAAAAACTTGAAAACTTATAGACCGATCAGCTTACTGTCCGTTGCCTACAAAGTATTTACTAAGGTAATTGCAAATAGAATCAGGAACAACTTAGACTTCCGTCAACCAAAGGACCAGGCAGGATTCCGTAAAGGCTACTCAACAATAGACCATATTCACACTATCAATCAGGTGACAGAGAAATGTGCGGAATATAACCAACCCTTATATATAGCTTTCATTGATTACGAGAAAGCGTTTGATTCAGTCGAAACCTCAGCAGTCATGGAGGCATTGCGGAATCAGGGTGTAGACGAGCCGTATGTAAATATACTGAACGATATCTATAGCGATATCTATATCTACAGCCACCGTAGTCCTCCATAAGGAAAGCAACAAAATCCCAATAAAGAAAGGCGTCAGGCAGAGAGATAGGATCTCTCCAATGCTATTCACAGCGTGTTTACAGGAGGTATTCAGAGACCTGGATTGGGAAGAATTGGGGATAAGAGTTAATGGAGAATACCTTAGTAACTTGCGATTCGCTGATGATATTGCCTTGCTTAGTAACTCAGGGGACCAATTGCAATCCATGCTCACTGACCTGGAAAGGCAAAGCAGAAGGGTGGGACTAAAAATTAATCTGCAGAAAACTAAAGTAATGTTTAACAGTCTCGCAAGAGAACAGCAGTTTACGATAGGTAGCGGAGCACTGGAAGTGGTAAGGGAATTCATCTACTGAGGACAGGTAGTGACTGCAGATCCGGATCATGAGACTGAAATAATCAGGAGAATAAGAATGGGCTGGGGTGCGTTTGGCAGGCATTCTCAGATCATGAACAGCAGGTTGTCATTATCCCTCAAGAGAAAAATTTATAATAGCTGTGTCTTACCAGTACTCATCTACGGGGCAGAAACCTGGAGGCTTACTAAAAGGGTTCTACTTAAATTGAGGACGACGCAACGAGCTATGGAAAGAAGAATGATAGGTGTAACGTTAAGGGATAAAAAAAGAGCAAATTGGGTGAGGGAACAAACGCGAGTTAATGATATCTTAGTTGAAATCAAGAAAAAGAAATGGGCATGGGCAGGACACGTAATGAGGAGGGAAGATAACCGATGGTTATTAAGAGTTACGGAATAGTAAAATATTTTTGCGCGCACAATTGACAAGGACACAGTGAAGGGGACACACACGAGCGCTTACTCACAACTATTTCATTTTCGGAAAGATATAGAACATATATACCCCAGCAATCAGCGCTGAGCATGTGCTGAGCATATCAGTAAAACAGAAACAGATTAAAAAAACAGATTAAGAAGGTTGAACCAGTATTTAAAGAAGCGAATTCATTTTCAGTGATTACAACCGATGGTTGGCTTATGCATCTTTCAGCGCACTTTTTTATATGAAATGCTTCTGTGATATCACGTGTAAGTTTATTTTTATCTGAAAACAAAATGTCAGTGTTAAAAAATACCGGATCACAGTGGCATAGATTGCAGTGGTTTGGCAAGTGCGAATGATTTTCTTTACCAAGAGAACGTTCATGTTCTTTTATACGGGTGTTTATGCAACGACCGGTTTGCCCTATGTACATGTTGCCACAAGTCAATGGAAGCCGGTACACAACACCTATTCTGCATTTTGTGAATTTTTGATCGTCTTTTAAACCGCAGCTACATTTTTTTACCCTATTGTCTAATTTGTTGGAAATAGCTTGGCACAGTTTTTGCACCTTGTTAGGAGCGCTGAAAACCACTTCAACGCCATAGCGGCTGGCAACATTCTTTAGCCCATGGGAAAAATAATGTACGTAAGGTACAACTGCAAGGCGTATTTTGTTCGTGCTAAGCCTGTTCCTTGAATGTGTGTCCCCCCTTCACTGTGTCCTTGTCAATTGTGCGCGCAAAAATATTTTACTATGAATTCGTACCAACTCGCCCAACTATCAGTTCTGCTGCAGTTACGGAATAGATTCCAAGGGAAGGGAAGCGTAGCAGAGGGCGGCAGAAAGTGAGGTGGGCGGATGAGATTAAGAAGTTTGCAGGTACAACATGGCCACAATTAGTACATGACCGGGGTAGTTGGAGAAGTATGGGAGAGGCCTTTGACCTGCAGTGGGCGTAACCAGGCTGATGAGGATGATGATGATGACTTACTCAGCGCATTAACGGCGCAGTTCGCTAAACTGTTGTCCGAAAGAGCGTACATTGCAAATCGGCACATACCTGGCGCATTTTTGGCGCAGCTCGCTAAAGTATTGACCGCCAAGGCATTCATTGCAAAGAGGCACATACCCAGCGTACTTATGGTGCAGGTCGCAAAACCGTTGGCGGAAAGGCGTTCATTGAAAAGCGGTAGATACCGAGCACCTTTATGGCGCAGCTCGCTAATGCGTTGGCGGGAACGGCGTTCATTGAGAAGCAGTACATACCAAGCGCATTGATGGCACAGCTCGCTGAACCCTAGGCCGCAAAGGCGTTCATGGCAAAGCGGCACATACCCAGCTCATTTTTGTGCAGCTCGCTAAAGCGTTGGCGGGAAAGGCGTTCATTCAAAAACGGTACATACCCAGCATCATTATGGCGCAGATCGCTAAAGCGCTGGCGAGAAAGGCGTTCATTGAAAAGCCGCACATACAGACCGCATTTCCGGTGCAGTTCGCCAAAACATTGACGGGAAAGGCGTTCAGTGGAAAGCGGTACATACCCAGAGCATATATGGCGCAGCTCGCTATAGCGTTGGCTGCAAAGGCGTTCATTGTATAACTGCACATCCCAGCTCATTATTGTCGCAGCTCGCTAAACAGGTTGGCCACAAAAGCGTTCATTGCAAAGCGGCACATTCCCAGCGCATACTTGGCGCAGCTCGCTAAACCATTGGCCGCCAAGGTGTTCATTGAAGAGGCGCATATCCAGTGTACTTATGGTGCAGCTCGCTGAACTCTTGGCGGCAAAGGCGTTCTTTTCAAAGCGGCACATACTGAGCGTATTTACGGTGCAGCTCGCTAAACCGTTGGCAGCAAAGGCGTTCTTTTCAAAGCGGCACATACTCATAGCACTTATAGTGCACCTTGCTAAAGTGTCGGCGGAAAAGGCGTTCACTGAAAAGCGGCACACACCCTGCTTGTTTACGGCACAGCTCGCAAAAGCGTTGGCGGGAAAAGCGTTCATTGAAAAGTGGCCCTTACCAGCGCATTTATGGCGCAGGTCGCTAAACCGTTGGCCTCAAAGGCGTTCACTGAAAAGCGGTACTCAGAGCACTTCTAGTGCACCTTGCACCTTGTAAACGAGCGTACCCTGCTCGTTTACGGCACAGCTGGCAAAAGCGTTGGCGGGAAACGCATTCATTGAAAAACGATATATACCCAGCGCATTGACGGAGGCGCAGCTCGCTAAAGCGCTGGCGGGAAAAGCGTTCATTGAAAAGCGGCTCCTACCGAGCGCATTTATGGCGCAGCTCACCAAAGCGTTGCGGGAAACGCGCTCATTGAACAGCGGTGCATACCGAGCGCATTTATGGCGCAGGTCACTAAAGCGTTGGCGGGAAAGACGTTCATTGAGAAGCAGCACATACCCAGCGCACTTATGGCGCAGCTCGTGAAAGCGTAGGCGGGAAACGCGTTAATTTAAAAGCGATATATACCCAGCGCAATGATGGAGGCGCAGCTCGCTAAAGCGTTGGCGGGCAAAGCGTTCATTAAAAAGCGGCACATACCCAGCGCAATTATAGCGCAGCTCGCTAAAGCGTTGGCGGGAAAGGCGTTCATTGAAAAGCCGCACATACCAAGCGCATTTATGGCGCAGCTCACTGAAACGTTGGCGGGAAAGGCGTTCTTTGAAAAGCGGTTCATACTCAGCACATTTATGGCGCCGCTCCCTAAAGCGTTGACGGGAAAGGCATTGATTGAAAAGCATTACATACAGAGCGCATTTTTGGTGTAGCTAGCAAAAACGTTGGCCGCAAATGCGTTCATTGCAGAGCAGCACATACCCAGCGCATTCATGGTGCAGCTCGCTAAACCGTTGGCCGCGAAAGCGTTCGAAAGCGACACATACTTAGCGCACTTTTGGCGCAGCTCGCTAAACCATTTGCCGCCAAGGCGTACATTGCAAAGAGGCACATACCCAGTGTACTTATGGTGCAGCTCACTAAACCGTTGGCGGCGAAGGCTTTCATTGCAAAGCGGTACATACCGTGCGCATTTACAGTGCAGTTCGCTAAAGCGCTGGCGGGAAAGACGTTCATTGAAAAGCGGTACATACCCAGAGCATATTTGGCGCAGCTCGTTAAAGCATTGGCTGCAAAGGCGTTCATTGCAAAGCGACACATCCCAGCTCACTTTTGGCGCAGTTCGCTAAACAGTTGTTCGCAAAGGCGTTCAT
This sequence comes from Dermacentor variabilis, assembly GCF_050947875.1. Taxonomy (NCBI): domain Eukaryota; kingdom Metazoa; phylum Arthropoda; class Arachnida; order Ixodida; family Ixodidae; genus Dermacentor; species Dermacentor variabilis. Next base: position 229,117,315 of record NC_134570.1, read on the forward strand.
TGCAAAGCGACACATACCCAGCACATTTATGTTGCTGCTCGCTAAAGCGTCGGCGGGAAAGGCGTTCTTTGAAAAGCCGTATATATCCAGCACATTTATGGTGCAGCGCGCTAAGGGCCGATTTGCGCTCAAACCGCCCATCGCAGCACGCCGCACCGCATGCAGGCTGTTCGTGAAAAACGTGCTGTCGTCGCGATCGGTCACAAAATTGCATTTACGCTTCAACCGCATGATGCGGTGCGGTTCGCATGCGCCCTCTGGTTGTCCAAATAGGTAACCAGCTACTGGCAACATGCATCAGCGAGTTGACAAGTCTCGTGTGCTGGCGACCAGCAAAATTTTGCGCCATGCCGGGATTTTGTTATTACGTTTGCTGTCTTATTAGTTATTTTATTATTAGTTAGCACGAGAGGTTCGCATGCGCCTGCATCCGCACTTCGGTTTGGGGACGCGACGTCTGTTGAAAGCCAGCAAACATTCGGCAGTGCGCAGAGCAACACTGTTCGAAGTCTGCAACTATCGCCAACTGCAGGCCACACTGGCATATTTTTGTCGATGTAGGTTGAAGCTTCCGCGTCATGGTGAAAACGCGACACTTGCACTGTCACATTCTGTCCTGCATGTGTGTGGCGTTGACGTGGTTTCCCACCCTTGGAAGACTGTGCAGTCGTCTTATCTGTGCCGCTTTTTTTATTTATTTATTGCTATCGCATAATGTTGCGACAACATGCGTCACTATGTGCTCGGTTGTGTATGGTGCGATGGCGCACTTTTTGTAGCTGTGCTAGCGAAAGCTAGCACAGCTTCATATGAAAAAGTGCGCTGAAAGATGCATAAGCCAACCATCGGTTGTAATCACTGAAAATGAATTCGCTTCTTTAAATACTGGTTCAACCTTCTTAATCTGTTTTTTTAATCTGTTTCTGTTTTACTGATATGCTCAGCACATGCTCAGCGCTGATTGCTGAGGTATATATGTTCTATATATTTCCGAAAATGAAATAGTTGTGAGTAAGCGCTCGTGTGTGTCCCCTTCACTGTGTCCTTGTCAATTGTGCGCGCAAAAATGCAACTGTGCCACTGTGTGTGTTGTGGACAAGCGACGTACCACCGCTCCTCGGCTGGACAAAGTACCAGCGCGGAATAAACGGGAAGCGACCCCATGCCGAGTCGAGTTCTGGGAATCCTTCATCGTCGCCCTCAGCGTCTCGGCTACCGGACAGGGACCGAGAGTTTGCCCTCTCGAACACATGCAGCTCTCACCTGCGTCTTTTGTAGAAAATAAATGTAGTCTGTTTTGTGCCACCAACCGATGCGCACTCCTTTCACGAACGGGGCCAGACACCGTACGTAACACTAGCGATGAGGCAGGAGTTGCGAAGCGGATAAGTTTTCGTTGTTAAGACCGTGGCTATAGGACGAATGCACGGCGCTGTCGAGCCTTTCTCGGAAAAATCATGGGAATTGTGGATCCAGCGCCTCGATTTTACTTCGTGGCGAGCGACGTCAGCGACGAAGTTAAGAAGCGGACACTTCTCCTCACACTTTGTGGAGCCGACACTTTCGAACACTTTGTGCGCGCGCTGATAGCGCCGAAGATCCCGAGAGAAGTCAACTTCAATTATTTAGTGACACTTCTTGGGCGGCACTTCGACACCAGGACATCCGAGCTTTACAGCCGGTACGTGTTTCAAAGACCCGACCAATGGCCAGACGAGTCGATCAGCAGCTACGCTGCGGCCCTCGGAAGCTTGACCGCCGACTGCAACTTCGGAGCGCTGCCTTCGGCTACAATATCGACGACGTCACCTGACACCCAAACGACCGCTTCAGCAGCGAACCCAACTATGCCGTGATGCTCCGGGAGAGGTTCGTCCGCGGCGTCTGGGACGAACATCTTCGACAGAGGCTGTTCGCAGAAAAAGCCTGACATTTCAACACGCTGTGGACTTAGCCCTGTCAGCGGAAAGTGCGTCAAGGCATCAGCGAGATATCAAGGAAGTGGCAAACTCGGGGGAAATTAACAGGACGTCGCAAATCAAGCCAGAAGGCAAGCGTACGACAGCACGACATTGCTATCGATGCGACGGCTTTCATTACCCTGAAACGTGCCAATTGAAAACAGCCGAGTGCCATTTCTGCTCCAAAGAAGGTAACATCGAGCGTGCCTGCATTTCAAAGAAAAAGAAAAACACGGAACCACGCTCCGACAACTAGCAGCTACGGGCACCCAGTGCCAACCCACCACCTGTCAGCAAATCCAGCTGCAAGCTACACACAGTGAGTGCACGTACACACTGCCCCAAGTTCCTCGTGGACTTGATGGTGCAGGGAAAGCCAGTCGAGTTTGAGGTGGACACAGGTACGGCATGCTCCCTCATAAGCGAGGACACGGACTACAGAATGTGGAAGAAAAACACTTCGTGACTTTCATGTGAGCCGCTCGATTTGCGCACATGGTCAGCAAAGGAATTACACGTCCTGGGCTCCGCACAAGTTCGTGTGACCCTTACAAAAATTTTTAGTAACATTTTATAAACCGTCTTTAGACAAACGTTACTAGAACCTATCGACATTCTATAAACCGTCTTTAGACACCGTAACAACTTCCTAGTAACCTCCTACCGACTATTGGCCACCGATATTGAATTGAAAGTATAGATATAAAATGTCGATAGAATTCTTACCGACTGCTTATTATCTTATGTCGTTAGAAAGTGTCAACTGTGAAGCGACTATTTATTGACCACCTTTATACATCCTAACAACTTGCTAGTAACATCCTGTCGACTATTCGCCACAGATAGTTGACAGGATGTTACTAGGAAGTCGTTAGGATGTATAAAGGTGGTTAATAAATAGTCGCTTCACAGTTTTTAGGAAGTACATAAAAATTTTATTCAGAGGTAATTACTTTTGCAATTATATATTGCAAAAATAAGCTTTGATTATCTCTGAATAAAATTTTTATTTGCTTCCTAAAAACTGTGCAGCGACTATTTATTAACCACCTTTATATATTCTAACGACTTGCTAGTAACATCCTGTCAACTATCTGTCTGTGGCGAATAGTGATTGCCAAGTGGCTAGGTGTGGCATGCAACAGAAGAAGACAGGTTTCCATTTGTGCTTGAACACATCCATTTAATATCCCCGGGCTAGTAAGGAGGACGAGTTCTCCAGCTGCCCTGGAAGTAGGCTGAAATGTTGCGTTGTGTAGTCTAGAAAAGAGAAGAAAAAAGGCAATATATTAGTTTTGCTACAGTGACATTGCAACACACCATGCATCTGTTTCTTAAAAAGGAAGTGCACAAGAGACAAGCTTTCAACCCTGTGAGCTCTAAACATCTCCACCTATTTTGTGCAAAGTCCTAAAAATGCATGAAATGACTGAATTAGTGCATTAAAGCTGGGAGCGTGATGGAAGTGCGTAACACCAACAGATGCACGACACATAAACTCTATCATACCAATTGTCATCTACAAACAAAAGCTGTAAATCAACTTCAGTTTAATGAACTTCGATATTCGTACTGTGACCAGTAAATGGAAGTTTCATGTGTGAATTATCTTAGGAAAGGCAAGGTGCCAGTCATAACTGTGCTGCAGCTTTGCTTGGGCACAGGTACATAGAAGAGTTGACTTTTGTGTTGCACTTAAGAACCACGAAATGATACAAGCAACATGTAAGCAGTTGAACAGGCATTATGGACGTTCTACAGCAAGATTAGAAAATGCCTTTGCTGTGCAGGCAGACATTGTCAAAGTGAGCTTGTTACTAAACATGTTAGCTTTCCACAAGACAGAATATATTATCAGTGCATTCATATGACCAGGGCCTCTATCACAAAAATACATATGCCAACAGTAATGACAATTTTCTAGTTATGGTGGCAAAGTTTGCATTATAATATGCTATTATAATCAGGTTAATAGCTACTTTAGCAGGAAAGAAAGGAGTATACCCTAAGATAGCACTGAAATTGCCATGAAAGGAGTTTTGTTGAAAACTGCACAAAGAATATTAAGATGCTTCTTTGTGACACACATACCTACTATGGTGTCGACCTTCTTGGAATGCAACGGATCCTTCTGTGGAAGGCATTTGACAGCCGCCCAAAGAAGGACCTCCTTCAACGTCTTCTATTGAAAAAGGAGCTTTAAGGAGGCCCTCTGCGAAGTGAAAGCCTGAGTTGTTAGCATCCAGGCACAGCCTCTTCAGCAGGCCCTTTTCAACGTATACACCGTCACCGATGTCTACCTGTGAAAGAATACAACAACCACAGATTCATTTTATACACGTTTGATCAAGGAATGGTTAGGAAGTAGGGTAAGGTTTGCAAAAACGGAAGTCGCTGCTTCTTGTTGATTCGGTTTAGAGAACAAAGCAGCCTTACGTATACCATACATGCATTGTACTGAGCTGTGTACTTTTACGTAAGACTAGAAAGTATTGGGAACTTCAATGCGAAAGAAAGACATGCATCTGCCTAGAACGAAGCAAATGTGTGCCACCCCTTGACACAGAGTGAGATCTGGTGCTGTTTTAGTGATTAGCAGACATTGAAAGCTTCAAGCCTCACCGAGTATTGGGCCAAGCTGTGCTCGATTAGTGACACACAAGTGCTCGAGAACTTCAAACAAGATGCAATTGTCTTCAAATACAATTCTGACTTCCCCTTGCAGACATGCAGTTTTCAATTTACTGACTGCACTTGGGTGTAAAGATTTTGTCTGACAGAGTGAATAAACCACATACACAAGCAGCACTTTCATAGTTAGCATAGTCTTTAATAGGTACAGATACCTTCAATTTAGAAAGCCCTGTATATTGGGCCTCATCAAACTAATTTCACAAAAGGTTTCTCAAGGTAGAAGCATAGAACTTTAGTCATTAGAACACAGGTGAAAGGAGTTAATTATTGCAATTATTACTGAAAATTAAATTTTAGACAGCTCATCCCAATGAGAAAGTGATGCAAGCAGTTTGTACATGCCACATAAGCATTTAGATATCAAAAATAGGGATTAGAGAAAACTTTCCCTTAGAGGTTCATTAGTACAAGCAGCCATGCCCTCGAGGAGACATAACTTCTTTTTCTGTAGGCAGAAAGAGGCTCGAGTATTTTATTGACACATATATGTGCCCATGCATATATGTCATCTCTGTTGCAAACCTTTTTTTCATGTACATGCAAGGTGTGTTTATAACATCTCATTGTGCACAAAATTTGCGTAATAATTTAAAGACCGCGATTTTGTAGCGATGGTATTCCTTTTCGCTATTCGTTAGTAGGCTGACCGACGCCCCGGCCCGTGCTACGTACTGCAGCTGCCGGCCGTTAGCGGTGGGCGAGAAGAGTGATATAGAATCGAGGGGTAAGTATCGCTACAAAATCGCAGTCTTCAAATTATTACGCACTGCCGTAACCTACGATTGCAAGAGCTGACATATCGTTATTAAGATTTGGTTGGTGTGTCTTTCTTAAAGGCCGGCGTCTGATTGAAATGTCTAGATTAAAAATGCACCTCGTTATTGTAATATCGGCCTATATCCGCTCTGTAACATAGAAGACAAATACGCGAAGACACTCAAGAACATAAACAATACACACAGGTTCTCGCGACACGGACCTCCAAACCGAACTATATACATACAAAAATCTCCATACAAGCTTCTATCTGCTTAAGCGTCAAACATAGCAATCGTGTGTCAACGCGCGAAGCCCATGACACATCGACGCATACATTACACATGTACTGTACTTGCTGGAATGCCCATATAGCGAATAACTTCTTGCCAGGAAACTACCGAACGAACACCAACTTTCAATGTATTTTCATAATTGTGTGCCCATTCAGGCATAGCAATCAAGGCGGGTAGCAGAATGCAAGTACGCTTTAACATCAGAGGAAGCTTTCGTGAAATTGCTTGCTAAATGTGCACAGCAACATGGCTAACATACGATAGGAAAGCGCTTTGCTCTAGCTAGTTACACAACGCTCATTACGTAAATCATAAGCTTCAAGAATGCGCGCAAGCGCCAAACTTGCTTACCTTTCAAGACTTGCCAAACGCTCCTTCGTCTAACAGGTACAGAGGCACCGACGTTTCTCTGGCGCAAGCACTGTAGAACTTCCGATGAACTCCAGCTCCACAAAAGCACAACCTTCAACAGTCTTCCATACACTACGATTCGAAGCCCCAGTACTATTTCACGAGAGCGCGGGCAGGCAGCTCGGCAGAACAAAGGCAGCTCGGACGGGCGCTGTACTAGGGCACTCACTGACGACACTGGTGGATCGCTCGAAACACACGGCGAACTAATGGCGTTACACGAGTCCGGAGGGTTTGGGATGGTTACTGCACACGACAAGGAGCACGTTTTGTCTAGGCACTTCTAAAATATAACTCAAATACCACCTTACTGCAAGGAGCATTTACTACAACCAACGTGGTGTGTCGACGAAACAAATACTGCAGTAGCGCCACTCTGCGGTTTTTTAGAAAAATGTATCTTAAATGAAAAAATTGCGTGTTTTTTCCTAATAACATTTGATAGAGTCCTTTAATAGATTTGTTTGGTCCAAAAGTGTGTACTTTGTACTTTGTGATACGAAGTTTAAGGAAATGTATATATAATAAAAACTAAGCGGATGTTGCCTTCAAGATTCGCAATTGCTTCAGGTGCATGCAGGTTGCAAAAGCACGGCCTTCGAGATCAGAATTTGTCACCCAAAGGAAGCCGTAGTGGAGGCGGAGAAGCATTTAGGCCCCAATCGTTGAGTTTACAGTGCCTAGGTAGGCTTCCTTATTTATAAAGAGTATACGGGGACTTCAGCCGAACCATGAGCGAGCTATACAGACACACGCGGTACGATTCGGTGTCCGATCCGACGTGCGGCGCTGCATGCTACGGCATGAGCGGCGCGTAAGCTCCGCCCACATCCAGCTCCCCAGCTTGAGTTCATATCCACGTCGAGAAACGCAATATAAACAACTCTGCACAACACTGCTTCGCATTACGCGAGCGCTGTCGATAAAATTATGCCCCTGTGAGTGACAGAACACTTCGCGACGGGCGCGTTGTCCACTGACGGCTCCGCTAAAACCAGCGATAGGGCCGGTAGGCATAGCTAGGCGGACGTTGCAGCCGACGGTGCTTGCGATCCAGCCCGAGCTCGTCGAAGAGTGCTTATTTTTGCCAAAACAATTAACACTGTACACTTAGGTCGGCCGTAATTAAATACAGTTGGTTTACTCGACGCAGTCGTTGCGAAGGGCAAACGTGCAAGCGAAGCGAGCGGCCTCGCCCAGACGGTCGGTGTGTGATGTCTGCTCGCGAAATGCCCTCGCGTCACGGCTCCCGATCTCACCAGTAGCTTAGTGCTAGTGTACAAGGCGCTGGTTTGCATAACAGGCACACGTTCGAGATAATTTTACTGAACTGGTAACTATTTCATGTCAGAAACAAACTGCTGCAGGCAAGGAAAAAGAATAACTGCGAGAAACCGGCCAGCCAGCACCGCCTCCGTGGAGGGAACGTCAGAGAACGTCACATGCCAGCCGCGCTGCCATTGGCTGCGGCCAGACGACGGTGCAGTTGTCGGACACGTCGGACGATGAAAATCTGCCCGGCTTGTCGCATGCCGGACGTCCGAACCGGCGCTTCGGCACGGCAAAACACCTCGATTCGGGCTGCAGTTTCGGCGCGTCGGACGCCGGATCGGACACCGAACCGGACCGTGTGTCTCCCGCTTTAGTTGGCGAACACGAGCCGATCAGCGCGCCGTCCGTGCAGCTCCGTCTAGTGCTATGGTGCATGGCCTACGGGCTTCTTTGACACCTACTAAGCACAAATTCATGATCACCGCTCATATACACGCTTCCCATGGCATTAGCTGTCGTGTTTTCGAGAATACGTGCCCTCATCTCGAATTGGTGAGACCATATTTCCTCTTAGCGTCCGGTATTAGAAGCAATTTTTTTCTATAAACATTCTACTATCATCTGTTACTAGGAAGTTGATTAAAAATGAGGAAAACAGTTACTGTGAAAAAAAACATTTTTTTTAAAAGCAGCCAGTCTTTGCATATTCATTTATAGTTCAGATGCTGTTATATATGTTCATTTTTCACTAAATCATTTTTAACAACTTTCTAGTGACCAGCGTTACTAGAAAGTTGATTGAAAATCGTGGAAATTTACACCTGTCCATGAAACAAGACTGTCTTGCACCAGCCATGTTCACTGAATAATTATAACCTCATTGAATAATATTCATGCATGTTTTGTAACTTGGGTTATGTACTTTAAGAACATAATTATTTTTATTGACTTCCTATTGAATCGTGTTTCTAAAAAGTTAAAATAGTGTGTCTTAACTTTCTAGTAACTTTCTTTTTACATACTGAAGTTAGAAAAGAAGTAACCAACTTTCTTTTGACAAACGTTACTAAAAAGTAAAAGTCAATAGGATGTTACTAAAGTTGATAGGATGTTGATAAAAGTTCTAAAGAAAGTAAGGAAGCATTTTTGTATGGGGAGGTTGAATTCAAAGGACTATCTGCTGCCATTGCTGGTTATGAAGGGCACCAGGTGCAACCTCCTAGGAAGAGATTGATTTTTGGCACTTCACATTCAGGTGAAGGCGATCAACCACGTTGGAGAGCCAGCATTCGAAATTACAGAGGTTCTGGGATGACACCCAGATTTCTTCAAGGAAGACATTGGAAGCTATACAGGTATACTTGTATACAGGTCACTGCAGCACTGCTCACAGTGAACACCACAAAACGACTGGTCAGGGTGGAATGCCTCCCGTTCTGAATTTCCGCTGCACCAGCTATCTTCCAGTGCGTGAGGGAGACAAAGATACCTGGAATTCCAGGGGTGGAGTGTTCACCTTGACGCCATCATTGACAACGGGAATAGTGCAGGTGAGCGCGTACAGTGTCTAAATCAGGTTCTATTCGAGGCTTTAACTGAGAAACGCTTACGCCTCAAGAAAGAAAAATGCAGGTTCGGAATTATGTCACTTGAGTTTCTGGGACATCGAATTGACAGAAATGGTGTTCGCAACACCGAGAAGAAGGTTGAGGCTATACTTCAAGCACCCAAACCATCTGACAAGACATCCCTAAGGGCTTTTCTGGGCTTTATTTCATTTGTCGACTGCTTTTCGAAGAACGGAGCGATGGTTGTGGTGGAATTGTATAGGCTCCTAGAGAAAAACACGCCCTGGAAGTGGAAGAGCAAGCATCAAGCCAATTTCGAGGCACTTAAGGAGATGATCCGTGCATCTACAGTGCTCGCTCACTACGACGAGACAAAGCCCCTTCTTTTGTCCGTGGACGCATCGCCGTACGGCGTTGATGCCGTCTTCGCTCGGGAAGATGCTATTTGCCGAGAGGCGTCCATTGCATTCGGTTCATGAACACTGGGAAGTGCCGAAATGAGCTACTTCTAGCTCAACAAAGAAAGTGTAGCAGTAATCTACGGCATCAGTCATTTTCATAAGTACATAGCTGGCTGGCATGTGACCATAATAACAGATAGCCAGGCACTGATTGGAATCGTGAGTAAAACAAAGCAAGTACCCCGGGTCTTTTCATCAAGGATGACGCGGTGGTGCCTTAAACTAGCAACGTTTGATTACAAGTTACTGTACTGGCTTGGCCTACTGCACCAAAATGTGGACACTCTAAGCTGACTTCCACTACCGGCACAAGTTAATGAGCCTTATTCCCCGGGAGACGTGCTCATGTTGGCTACCATGCCCAGCTTCGAGCTTTCACCGCGTCAACTAGCACGAATGACTCGACAGGAGTCAGTTTTGTCGCAAGTGCTGGAGGCTGTCTCAAACGGTGAATTCATAAACTGCCAAAAGAACAGTTTTCATCGTGCAGGAAACTGAAGGCTGAGCTTTCAGCGCAGGAAGGGTGCCTTGTTAGAGGCTCCCTGATGGTAACTACAACAAAGGAGAGAAATTACCTTCTTAAACTCGCACCTGCAAATCACCACATAATTGTGGCCATGAAGGCATGCGCACGAAGGCAATTTTGGTGGCTAGGCATTGACGCAGATATCGAACGGCGGGCTAGAAACTGTGCAACTTGTTGTCAACACCAAAGGCCACCAGTGCCCAAATGGGAACGCACAAGAACGCCTTGGGACACAGTTCACGCAGACTTCGTTGGTCCCGTAGAAGGCAGAATGCTGGCTAATTATTGTGGACGCATACAGCAAATGGTTGGAAGTGTGCGCCATGCGCAATACACAGTCTGCCACATTGATTGAGGAACTCCGGAACCTTTTCGTAGCTTTTGGGCTTCCCAAAAAGGTTGTGACTGATAGCGGACCATCCTTGGTTTCAGCAGAAGTTGAGAGCTTCCTAAAGAAGAATGGGGTGACCCACGTAACAAGTGCACCATATCATCCTACAACGAATGGCCTAGCAGAAAGGATGGTTTTTGAAACAAAACGAGCATTAGCCGAAAACAAGGACAGAACATTCGCGTGTAGGCTGGCCCAGTTTTTGCTAAAGCAACACACCACCATCTGCACATCAATGGGCAAAATGGCAGCTGCACTTGTGTTCGAGCGTGAGCTGGATACAGCTCTCACTTGCATTGAGCCCCAAGCAAAAGCGAACAAAATCCATACCAACTGCAACAGGAACACAAAGTCGAGAGCACTCGCTGTCGGACAAGCAGTTTTTTTTTTCGAAACTTCGGAGGGAATGGTTTTGGAAAAGCTAGGCCACCGATCATGGCTCATTAAAAGCCCTAACAGGTTAGTGCGATGACAACATGACCAAATCAAGCCCGGTGCTTTGAGACACCTCACAGAAGATTCGGCGACACAGGATAAGGGCTGTACAGTAACAGCGAGCAGTGTCCCGCTCCCATTTTGGGATAAAAGCCGATAACTCCACGTCATCAGAGGCCACTCTCTCAGGAACACTGGAGCCTTCGCAATCATCGGTGACCAAACCAGAGATTGGCACTGCCCCTGAGACCGTGCCAAACACGACTGCAGAGTCATGCCTGCAGCAGGAACGACGCCCTCCGGATCACTACGGCGACTCCATTTAAGGGAGGAAAGTGTTGTGTACAAGCGACGCACCACCGCTCCTTGGCTGGACAAAGCACCAGTGCAGACGAAACAGCAAGCGACCCCACCCCGAGTCATGTTCCAAGAATTCTCCATCACCCCCATCATGTTGGCCACTGGACAGGGACCGAGAGTTTGCTCCCTCAAACACATGCGGCTCTCGTCTGTGTCTCTTGTAGAAAATAAACTCCCTCTGTTTTCTGCCACAAACCAATGCGCATTCTTTCACGAATGAGGCCAGACCCTGTATGTAACAGCTTGCGAGAACGCGCATACACGAACACACAGGTGTATCTAAGCCAATGAGCAAGGGTTCTGTTGCAGCAACAGCGTAGCACGCTGAAGTGCCACAGCGTTAGCTATTAACATACTCCTGTACAGATGGTTCTATTATCACGGAATACAGCTGTGTTGATTGACAAGTCACTTCATCACCAAGCACGCGTGTGAATCATCAACAATGGCGTGTTTATTAAGGTGCACTTTGCTGCTGAGGTCTTTTTAGTAGCTGTCAATAGTGAGCCTACAATTGATTACATGATGTAACATGGCATCGTACTTCGGAACAATGATGTAACACCGAATGAACGTACAGGAGCGCTGTGCGACACACACAGAGCTAGTATTTTTTCATTCTATGTTACGTCATTGTTTCAAAGTGCACTGCCATATTAAGTCATGAATAACCAAAGAGCCAACCAGTAAGTCTTAAGCAATTGATTACAATTATGACAGACATAAAAGTGATATGTACATATTATAGTTACTTCTTCAGGCAGAGATGCTTGTCAGATATGTTTTCAAGAGAAGAATGTTTGCATTAAAACAAATATTAATTCATGTTGCTGAAAAGACACCCCATATAGGTATGAATTCACGTAATGTTTCCATTTCTTGTTAGTGCTAAAAATGTCCCTGCAAATAGCAGTGTTATGTCATTCATCCCTTAAGAGATGACAGAGGTCTACGGGCGCACACAAGGCAGCAATGCCCATGCATAAAGGCCTGGTTGGCCAATCTGCTGCCCCTTCACTATTTATCGATACCTCTACCAGCATTTAAACAATGTACAGCCTGTGGTCAAAGTGAATGCAGTGAATAAAGGCATGCTTGCTCTCTCAGCAATGGTGACAATCAAGGATGATTGCCTTGAGACCGTTTGCTGCTGTCAAAATCATTTATGCATGCATTCTCTTTTTATTCTTTTCCCTAGATAACAAAGCAGCTTGCACAGTCAGTAAGCTATAGCAAAGCAATGTTATTTGATTGCGTTGGGCGTGGCCCAAATGTCCCATTCATGTAGTGACAACCTAGCTAGCTAATGCGCAGCCACATTAAAAAGAGAAGTGCATAGGCTAACAAACAGGTGCACAGTAACTGTACTTCATCTCAAAGCAAACGAGGATTATCAAGCAACTATAGAGATCTACATTAAGGGGGCGCAACCATTGAGGCCCCGTAGTACTTGGGGCCTCAACGATTGCATTTCCTTTATCTAAAACTCTCTAGTAAGCTTTGCAATGAGTGCAGTGATCTTGCATGCGAAATGGTTGACGTAGTAAGTCGTTTTATATTTGCCTTTCTGAATCAGAAACAGCTTAAACAGGTACACGACAATGAAATGAAATGCTGGCTTATATGGTGCACAAGACACAAGTAGGGGAGAACATTTGCCATGTCTGCTGTAACACCCTTTCCAACATGCAGTAGCTTGTAGGCAATGAATGCATGCTCATTGTGTCAGTGCAACTTGCACCTACCTCTAATGAAAGCACAGAATGTCTGCATTGTAGACATTAGTTCATTAGCACCGTGTGCATGGCAGCACAAGTAAGGGAATGTTTATTGCCTTTTTTATTTTCATAGCCAATAGACAGTTCCTTGGGTGGAGCTTTGTGACGAATTCATAATATGTTCTGTGTAAATCTGCAATGCGGACATGTTCTATTATCCAATCACTTAAGTAGTTAAATGAATGCACATAGCCCCATAAGCACTGTGAAATGGTATGCAGAAATTTGTAGTTAAGAAGTCATAGCGACTCGCACTCTGTGCTGAAGTAAAATAAAAAAAAGCGTAGTGGCAAATTGGGTGCACATTCTCATCTGTCAAACAAATCCATAGATTACAAGTAATCTTTAACTCGTTCTCGTATTGCTTACAGTTGCACACACCTTACTGCAGCATCCACTGTGGAGTAAAATAGTCTTGCAAGTCAGAGCTACTTGTTCACTCTATTAACATATATTAGCCCCCAGGCTCTCCTATATCCCTTCGCGCATGCTACCATAGCATGGCTGTGCTCAATCACCTCTTTCCATTCCAGTGAAATGAACATGGCATATATTTGTTACCAAAATATTATCTGAAGCATAACAGTTTATCGATCTTTAAGCCTCTGAGAAGCAAGGATGGATGTTCAGCCTTGCTGTTGTGGCATTTCATAGGTTCTAACCCACCGTCATATTTCTAAACAAGCAATGATGAAATTATATAGTCAAGCCATACCATTATGACAACTGACGTATTGTTTCCCCAGGGAGTTCGACAGCCACCTCCCCAATTTCGTAAATACTTAGACATGTTGACAACTTAGACATGTTGAAGTTTACTTCACAGCCTATGTTTTAACACGACAAATAAGCCTGATTAACCCAACAGCCCTTATATCATTCTCTTGATCACTTGAAATACTAACTAGCACATGACATGTAGTCATATTATATTCCATTTGTATGTTCGGTCAATAGCAGAAATCATTTTTGTCGCCCTTACACCCTAGCTGATGCTGCCTTTCTTTATAACAATTAAGCAACAACCTTACTTGGTGCATTGCTGTGAGAACTATAACTAGCTTCACAGTAGCACTGCAAATGTACATTCAGACCACATTGCAGACATGCTTATGTAGGTACTAGAGGCGGGCCACAATCAGCACAATTTTGAAATCCAGATGAACAGAGTGCGAATTCATGTGTATCAAACAAATGTCTGTTCCATTGAGAGGCTGTGTACTTGTGCGCGATATAGTTATGGATTCACTACACTTATGGCAGAAGAACAGAATACACAAAACAAAATCGAGTTCTCTCTGAAAAGCTGCTTTTTGCAACGATTATATGCAGCAAAGTAAGACTTCAGAAAGAACAAATATGGCTTGGGTGCATATTTGTGCATTGTATAAGAAGTAGAGGTGGGCGAAAGTTAATTTTTTTCAAACACAAATTGAACAAAAATAGTAAGCATCAAATATTGAATAGTGACACGACGACGTTAGTACTTGTAGTAGCAATACTTATTTCCATAGATTTAGGTACTACCTCTTAACCAACTAATTCAAAAGTTAGCTAACTATTGGGGACAAAGGATAAGTTTTAAATGCAAGGCTACTAATTGTTATATTAAAAAACTACTTGAATACTCTATCAACAACTTTAGAGCCTAGTTGCAAAGGAGCTTTCCAAGAAATAATGGCTGCTGTATGAAGAGCTTTCAAAAATGCACAATAAATTGTTGCCAAAAAACATGAAAATTGTAGAAGAAATAAACTTAATGAAGGACCAATGTTTTGCGGACACATGTAAAATGACTTGTGGCAAGGAAAACAGCACAGACATGTTGCATAAAAGATAAATCTGCTAGATCAAGAGATGTGTGGTTGGTTGGCTTTTATGAAAAAAAAAGCCTATGGGAAAGTTTTGTGCCAATATGGCTAAAAGATAATTCCGTCACCGTGCTAGCCTGCTAGCCTTTGGGAGGCTTGCCACGTATTCCTTGTTAAAAACATCGAATTTATATATTGACACAAAAGCTTCCTCTGATCACGGATAAAGAATGGGATTGTCATATAGTATACATAGCATTTAGAACATCAGGGCACATTACACATTACACAAATACTCGTGAAAGACAAAACTGCAAGAAACAGCATAACACTGGCATAATCCGTAACTGATTATGTCAATGAATTTCCCATTTCATGTGGCAAAGTTGCATAGGGCAGATCGGATGTGACATCTGTGATTCAGAGATGCGTCATTGTATCTGGGTACAAGTAATATACAATTGATCATTCTGGGAATAAAGAAATAACAGGCATTGATTACCAGTATGTCATCATGTCACTTTTATCGGAAAAGTGACTATCATTTCAAGTCAAAGTAGCATTGAGCATCATGTTTATGTGCCCGTATATGTGTATCCCATGAACCGCTGCTTTAATTTATGACCAGTGTCATGTCATTCCTGTATGTAATTGTGGTTTTACACAATACACCTATAAAACTTTTAATCAACATCGTAGTACAGTTCCTTGTATTTACACACAGGCTTTCTGTCGCAACGCCCTCTTCGCACCTCTGATAAATACTGCAGTCAGTAAAATGGAGCTTTAGATTATTTACTAAACTGCTTTCATTCCAGCAAGTAGATGCCAAGCAGACGCTGTGCCACAAGTGAACATTTATTAGGGCATTCATCCTTGCTGCTTATTAAGGTGGCTGCAAGGTAAATGGAGGGAAAGTGTACAGGTGAAGCAAAGCTCCGCTGTCGCATGCACGTAAACAATGCTTATGGTTATGGCATCGAAACATTTTTTGCGTCAATCGTCCAACCATGGAGCATGTACTGACACAGAGCAGACGGCGCAGCGCAATGAACACATCTTGAGGGGCATTCAGCCTTCCTATTAGCTAAGGAGCCCAGCAGCTTCTCCCGGGCTGCAAGGAACTACTGAGATGGAGTAAAGCTCACAGAACACGTTGTTAGCGTGAAAGGTTTGTGTCGTGTTCCAGGGCTTCCGTGAACGAAGAGGCAGACTGAACTTGAAACATGTTTTATTGCATGGCAGCAACTTAATGTGACAGAATGACAGCCAAGAAATATAAGGACAAAAAGCACACCACAGCTTGGCGGCCGACGATTATATACATATAGTGGGCGAGGGTGATGCAATTGCAAGATGGCCCGCGTGACAGAAAGGGAAATGCTATCGCACAGATATGCGACACTTGGGCAGTGGCAGAGAAGGTGCTTTGCTGTGTCATCACACGTGCAAAAATTGCATAAGGAGCATTTGCATAGCTTACTTTACAGCAGATGACACCTAGCACAAAATAAATAATTGCAATACAATGTGTTCTGTGAGCTGTACTCCATCTCAATAGTTCCTTGCAGCACTGGAAATGCTGCTGGGCTCCTTGGCTAATGGGAAGGCTGAATGCCCCTCAAGATGTGTTCATCGCGCTGTGCCTTCTGCTCGGTGTCTGCAGTGATACAACTTCTAAGCTGTTCCCTAGCCTCCCCTCTTCATAAAGTGTAAAATGTGCAGAGACAGCTCTGGAAACTAACATGTACAAAGCAAGGAATCTGCTTTGATACAATACCTATATTGAGATGCATAAGAGCATAAGCGACCAGCGATGCTTCTGCAATGTTTATTACTGCAGAGCACATGCAACTTACAGAAAAAAATCCCAGACGATTACGATACTCCCTAATACGAAATTTGAGTGCAGTTCTACACGTGTTGTCATTTCACTGGTGTGGACAATCAGTCTCGTGTGGCATGTTGCAAACGGAGCGAAGTGTGGCGCCACTGCCTTGCTAACCTGGAGATCGCGTGAGCCAGCGCATGGGTGACGCGTGGGCGCGATTCAAAAAAGCCACCGCAAACAAACCTCCCACACATTGCATGCTACGCTGGCACCATCTCGTAGCTACCGTCACTGCACTTCGCTTTTATTCGCACGCTTTTGACACACACTCCTTTGCTTACTGCCCCATGGTTCTGCTGCACCTTCCTCTCCGCTTTCCTCCTCGTGCCTCTTCTCACTTGCCACTTTTTTTATCTCCCACTGCATGCTGCGTTCGCTCTCATCATTTGCTGAACTCGTTCGCTCGGTTAAATGAGCGAAAGAGTGGTCCTCACAGCACGACAAAAGCTAAAGGGAAACCAGCGATAGGAATACCCTGAATGCATGCACTATCATCATCATCATCATCATTATCATGCTAGTTACGCCCACTGCAGGGCAAAGGCCTCTCCTATACTTCTCCAACTACCCCGGTCATGTACTAATTGTGGCCATGTTGTCCCTACAATCGTTTTAATGTCATCCGCCCACCTAACTTTCTGCCGCCCCCTGCTACGCTTCCCTTCCCTTGGAATCCAGTCCGTAAGCCTTAATGACCATCGGTTATCTTCCCTCCTCATTACATGTCCGGCCCATGCCCCATTTGTTTTTCTTGATTTCAACTAGGATGTCATTTACCCGCGTTTGTTCCCACACCCAATCTGCTCTTTTCTTATCCCTTAACGTTACACCCATCATTCTTCTTTCCATAGCTCGTTGCGTCGTCCTCAATTTCAGCAGAACCCTTTTCGTAAGCCTCCAGGTTTCTGCCCCATACGTGAGTACTGGTAACACACAGCTGTTATACACTTTCCTCTTGAGGGATAGTGGCAACCTGCTGTTCATGATTTGAGAATGCCTGTCAAACGCACCCCAGCCCATTCTTATTCTTCTGGTTATTTCAGTCTCATGATCTGGATCCGTGGTCACTACCTGCCCTAAGTAAATGTATTCCCTTACCACTTCCAGTGCCTCGCTACCTATCGTAAACTGCTGTTCTCTTGCGAGACTGTTAAACATTACTTTAGTTTTCTGCAGATTAATTTTCAGAGCCACCCTTCTGCTTTGCCCCTCCAGGTCAATGAGCATGCATTGCAATTGGTCTCCTATATCATCAGCGAATCGCAAGTTGCTAAGGTATTCTCCATCAACTTTTATCCCCAATTCTTCCCACTCCAGGTCTCTGAATACCTCCTGTAAACATGCTGTGAAGAGCATTGGAGAGATCGTATCTCTCTCTCTGACGCCTTTCTTTATTGGGATTTTGTTGCTTTCTTTGTGGAGGACTACGGTGGCTGTGGAGCCGCTATATATATCCCTATAAACCACGTTAAAGGATTGATTGAATGCACGATAGACGTGGTCTACAAGATACCTTTGGCACATGGGGCTGATTATGTGGGTCAAACAGACAGGTGCCTAAATGATTGACTGTGCGAACATCGACACAACTGCATTCTGATACAAGCACTCAGAGACCTTGCCATATATTGCGCTTCATGCCATATCTTCCACAGGATGGGGATCTGATCTTGCTGAAATGTAGTAACTAAAGAAAAACAATTCATGGAAGCCTACAACATCGAGATGACCCCATGTGCCATCTATATCACTCAGCAAAGAGATTAGCTTAATGACTGACAATAGATGGCATTGAATTGAATTGAATGTGCGGTTTTTATTGGCGCAAGGGCCAGGTATGGCCAGAGAGCGCCATGCAAGTGTTAGTGATTTCGCAGTGGAGTTATGAATTCTGTGAAGTTGATGTGACGTGGCTGTAAAGGGGCCTAAAATATAGTCACTGTAAAGTGCGTAAAATGTACGTGTAATAAAATTATGGCGATGACAAATGACGTGTACTATGTGCATTAAGGTGCATTGCAAAATAATGATACGATATAAAAAAATGCATAGGTTTCTAAAATTAACTAGAGCACCATGGCCTCATTAGAGCCCTTGAGACACAAGGGCCTGGAGGCATGTGCTATATAAAACAACTATCACAGCGGCATCCTCTGGAGAGAGGATGCGCTACGAATTTATTGGGCTCATAACATGTAGGACAACCTCATTTAAAAAATTCAGGACTGCTTTGGTGTTGAAAAATGGTTCTTTACCAAGAAACATAGCTGGGTGAAGAGGTATGCAATAACGATATGCAAGAGGAAAATGTTTCTTTCTTTCAGGTTCGGCTTTGCGACACTCCAAGAGGACGTGGAGGACGGTCAGCCTCTCACCACATCGACCACAGGTTGGCGGTTCATTTCCAGTAAGCAGAAAATTGTGTGTACCAAATGTGTGCCCTATTCTGAGGCGGCAGAATAGGACATCTGTTCGCCGCGATTTTGTTGGGGAGGGCCAAAAACCTAGCTGTGGCTTCATAACGTGCAGTTTATTGTTTATTTCTGCGTTCCTCATGCGTTGCCAGTGTTGTCGCAGTTTCTTATGCAAGAAAGGCCTCAGATCTGTGACCGGGACAGCAGCTGCAGAAGTGTTTAGTGATGTGAGTGATGTGGCCATTTTATCAGCCAGTACATTACCCTCGATACCTCTATGGCCAGGTACCCAGCATATTACTACATGTATATGTGATATATAAATACTGCATAAGAGGGAGTAAAGTTCAATGAATACAGGATTTTTAAGCTTTTGTAACGAAATTAACGCTTTTACGAGACTTAGCGAGTCTGTGTATACAATTGCTCTGTCGATCTTTAATTTCTGTATATGTCTTACTGCAGACAGTACTGCATAAGCTTCTGGAGTAAAGATACTTGTATGCGGGTTCAGTAAGTCAGATATAGAAAGAGAGGGACCAACAGCAGCATAAGATACACCAGCATGTGATTTAGACGCATCTGTGTAGAATTCAGAACAGCTGTACTTCGATTGAAGTTCGCGGAAATGCATAGCGATTTCGATGTCAGGTGCGTGTTTTGTGACCTCTACAAAGGATACGTCACAGTCTATCACCTGCCACTCCCAGGGCGGTAATAGCTTAGTTGGAGGCATTAGTCGATGTTCGAGAACCGGGACATCCATTTCCGTGCTAAGTTTTCTTTCATGCAGTGAGAAAGGAAGTCTCATGGAGGGCTTATTATGAAACAGTGTTTGACACGTTATGTCGTTAACAGTCTTGAAACACGGATGTTCTTTATTGGAGCGCACATTGAGAAAATAGGTAAAGCTGATGTACGTTCTCTGAAAATGTAGTGACCACTCGTCTGACTCTGCATATAGACTTTCCACCGGGCTTGTTCTAAATGCGCCAGTGGCCAGGCGGATAGCTAGATGATGAACGGGGTCTAACATTTTTAGCGCACTCGGTGCAGCAGAGTGATATACTACGGCACCATAATCTAACCGTGATCTAACTAGGCTTCTGTAGAGATTCAACAGGCACCTCCTGTCGCTACCCCATGTACTGTGGGATAGAACTTTAAGTAAGTTCATCGTTTTTAGACATTTTTCTTTAAGATATTTTATGTGTGAAATGAAAGTGAGCCTGGAGTCGAGAATGACACCTAGAAATTTGTGCTCTTTCTTGAAGGGAATTTGTTGTCCACCCAGTTCTACACAGGGATCAGGTACCAGGCCTTTCTTTCTTGTGAAGAGAACACAAGAGCTTTTGTGCGGGTTGATTTTAAGTCCATTTTGGTCTGCCCACTTGGACACCTTGTTTAAGCCCTGCTGTACTTGTCTTTCACACGCTGTAAGGTTGCAAGATTTGAAGCCTAGCTGTATATCATCTACGTAGACGGAATAAAAAATGGCGGGTGGCAGTGAAGGACGAAGTGTGTTCATTTTAACGATAAAGAGAGTGCAACTGAGTACTCCTCCCTGGGGTGCACCTGTTTCCTGAATAAAAGGTCGCGACAATACATTGCCGATTTTCACGCGGAAGCTACGATCCGACAAATAGCTTTCAATTATGTTCAGCATATTTCCACGGATTCCCATCTCCGACAGGTCTCGCAAGATCCCGTAACGCCATGCCGTGTCATACGCTTTTTCCATGTCAAGGAATATCGATAGGAAATACTGTCCATGTATAAATGCATCGCGGATATTTCCTTCAATGCGCACCAGATGATCGGTTGTCGACCGCCCTTCTCTGAAGCCACACTGATAAGGATCGAGCATATTGTTGAGCTCAAGGAAATGAATAAGTCTGCGATTTATCATTTTTTCAAAAATCTTACACATACAATTTGTTAGAGCTATCGGACGATAACTTGTTGCCAAGGAAGGGTCTTTTCCCTGCTTTAGAACAGGAACCACAATCGCTTCTTTCCATGTGGATGGGAGGTATCCTGAAGCCCAAATAGTGTTGAATAGTGTAAGAAGTGTAACTTGTGCGTCAGTATGTACGTTTCTGATCATGTCATACATGACTCTGTCAGGTCCCGGTGCAGTGATTTTGCATGTGTTCAAGGCAGCTCTCAACTCGGCAATACCGAAAGGCCGGTTATACGGTTCATTCTGCCTGGATTTTTGTATGATTGGCTTACGCTCAACTATTCCTTTATGTTTAAGAAAGGATTGGGAATAGTGCGTTGAGCTCGACACTCGCTCAAAGTGCTCCCCAAGTGAGTCTGCCTGGTCTTTCAGTGTATCGCCCTGTGTGTTTACCAGAGGTAGTGAATAAGTTTGTCGCCCTCTTATCCTGTTAACCTTGTTCCAGACTTTGGCCTCATCTGTATAGGAATTTATACTCGATAAAAACTTCTCCCAACTTTCTCTTCTAGCCTGTCGGCGGGTTCTCCTGCCTTGGGACTTTATTTTCTTAAAGTTAATAAGATTCTCCGCAGTGGGAGAGGCGCGTAGCAGCCCCCACGCTTTGTTCTGTTTTTTACGAGCGATCCTACAATCGTCGTTCCACCACGGGACACGCCGTTTGCATGCCAGGCCATTTACTTCTGATATGCATTTTGATGCGGCATCTATTATAAAGGCTGTAAAATACTCAACAGCAGCATCAATTCCTAGCGAGGACATATCATCCCATGATATACTAGTTAGGGTTCGGAATTTCTCCCAGTCAGCTGTGTCAATCTTCCACCTAGGAGCCTGTGGTTGATATTCGTTCTCTGTAGGTGTTCTTAGCAGTATGGGAAAGGGGTCACTTCCGTAAGGATTGTTGATAACTTCACATTCGAGTTCGGGCAGTATACACGGGGAAACTAGGCTGAGGTCAATTGAAGAAAATGTTCTGTTTGCGAGAGAATAATATGTGGGTGCCTTCTTATTCAGCAGACACGCACCAGAAGAGAGAAGGAACTGTTCAACAAGACGACCTCGCGCATTTATACGAGAGTCGCCTTACAGGCAGTTGTGCGCATTGAAATCCCCAAGCACAACGTAAGGTTCTGGCAATTCATCTATGAAGGACTGAAACTCATGTTTAGTTAATTTGTAATGTGGGGGTATGTAGAGCGAGCAGACAGTGATAAGTTTGTTGAGGAGAACAGCACGAACCGCCACTGCTTCAAGGGGCGTTAGTAGCTGCAAACGTTGACACGCTATGCCTTTCTGAATAACAATGGCAACACCGCCCGATGATGCGAGAGCATCATCGCGATCGCTCCGAAACGTAACATACTGTCGAAGAAAGTGTGTATTTTGATTTTAAGTGTGTTTCCTGTAAACACAGCACTTTTGGATTGTGTTTATGGATAAGTTCTTGCACATCATCGAGATTCCTAAGAAGACCTCTGACATTCCATTGTATGATTTGTGTATCCATATTTAAAGAAAAATTGGTGCTGTGTTTACGGAAATGGAGGTGATGCCTTAGGTTACAGAGCTCTTTCGAGGCCCTGTAACGGGGGTTCTGCCCTTTCTGGAGCGTTCGAGGGAGCCTCGCCGCTCCTTAGGCGCTTGGTGCGCCTTGAGAATAGGTGTAGTGTCCATTGCCTCTTGTGAGGCGCTGGACACGTGCTCTTGCGAGCGAGAAGTTACCAGGGAGAGTCCCGCCTTGGAGGGCAAGACCCCTGCGCCCACCAGCCCGGAGGCCGATGGGGCTCCGTGGAGGATTTGGCTGCGCCGGCCGTTGCCAGCGCTGGAAGGGACCTGGGAGGTTGAGGCAGCCTCAGCTGCGCCCACCTTCGGGGTCGATGGTCCCTTCTCCTCGGTTGACGGAGCAGCGCTAGCTGCAACCGCCGCGGGGGCAGATGGCGTAACTGCCGACTCACTGACTGTGGGTCGGACAGCCGCTGGAAGCCTTTGTGTCGCTGCCCCCTGGCGCGTCACATCGGCAAAGCTTTTCTTGGGCAGGTATGAAACGCGCCTGCGTGCCTCTTTGAAAGTGATATTTTCTTTTACTTTTATGGTAACTATCTCTTTTTCTTTTTTCCAAGACGGGCAGGACCGCGAGTGCGCGGCATGCTCGCCATCACAGTTGACACAGTGTGGGGTATTCTGGCATGTTTCAGAGGAGTGTTCGTGTTCACTACACTTGGCACAAGTCATCCGGCCTCGACAGTTCTGTGAGCTGTGGCTGAACCTTTGACACTTGAAGCATTTCAGGGGATTTGGCACATATCGCCTAACACGAATCTTGAGGTACCCGGCCTCGATGGTGTCGGGCAGAACACTAGAGCCGAAAGTAAGTATTAGGTGTTTTGTCTGAATTTCTTTCCCTTCCCGCCTAATCTTAATTCGTTTGACACTGACGACGTTCTGATCACTCCAGCCCTCCAGGAGTTCAGTTTCAGATAGCTCTAGCAAATCAGCATCGGAGACGACGCCGCGCGTAGTATTCATGGTACGGTGCGGGGTAACTGTAACAGGAACATCGCCAAATGACACTAGTTTAGGTAGTTTTTCATGCTGTTTCTCATCACGAAGCTCCAGTAGGAGATCGCCGCTTGCCATTTTCGACGCTTTGTAGCCAGGTCCAAAGACTTCAGTCAGGGTTTTAGATACCAGAAAAGGTGAGATCATTCTCACCGTCTTTCCAGATTGATCAGAGTGGACGCCGTGAAAGCGGGGAAAGTTACATGTTCGGTTGCCCGAAAATTGAAAGACTTCGGTGCGCCCTCGTTTAGGGGGGCGATTAGGAAGTGGGGGAAAAGAATTTTCCATGAATAGGCATAATAAATTCAGCAACAGCGCCGACCGCCCACCATGGAGCCCAACGAAGGGGAAGCGGCAGAGCTTGCATGCAAGTCTGCACTACGCCAGTCGTACGCCGCCACTATAACCAAATATGGTGTACCCAAGGTTGGATAGTCACACAGGGTTAACCCTTGCCGCCAAGAAGAAGGAAGTAAATAGAAGAGAGAAGGAGACAGGAAAGGTAGAAAGTAAGGGAAAGACGAAGGCTAGAGGGAGAGAGAGACAGGAAAAGGCAACTACCGATTTCCCCCGGGTGGGTCAGTCCGGGGGTGCCGTCTATGTGAAGCAGAGGCCAAAGGGGTGTGTTGCCTCCGCCGGGGGGCCTTAAAGGTCCAAACACCCAGCATCGGCTCAACCCCCAGGATCCCCCTTTCCCCAGACACGGCTAAGCCGCGCACGGCTACACGCGGGAGGGTCCAACCCTCGTGTGCTCGGGTACGTGGTGTCGCAACACACCAAACGCCTGCTGACGCAGACGCCCCTGCGGGGGACAATAGATGGCATGGCTCGACTGGGAAGAGCATCCCTGCACATGCGAGTAAGCTATATGAAGGTCTCATTTTCAAAAAAAAATAATAAAACGGTTGTTAATTTGCACTCGGGTGCAGTGCATTGCTTTTCTTAAGTCCTGTCTTTTCGTAACTTTGCGCAACAGTGTTATGTCGAACCAACAAGCCCACTGGGAAATTTTCTTTATTTATATGTAATATGCTCTGAGTGCACATTTGTGTGTTTTGTTTGCAATGCACATGTGAAAGACAGCACAACAAAGATGTAATATTAGAGGCGAGCAAATAGAGATTTTTGGGACCGAATAGAATGGTGCCAGAAGCAAATTGAATCGAATACTTTTCTAAAAGCGAATAGCCATTACCATAATTAATACAAACTTATGTTTACATCGCAGTATTTTTGAAGTTAGAAAGTTTCTATCATATAGTACCTCATTAAGTATTGTATTTGAAGAACACAAATTGAGCATTACGAGCAAACAGGTACTTTATTCGCATGCACAGGGTTCTTCAGAGGATGCAAATGACCACTGTAGAGCCTGTAAAGTGGGGCTACCTGAGTGACCTAGCCTGCTCCACTACGCAAGTTCTCATGTTTTATCGCTATAGTATGCCTGTCGCGGTGAAAATTTACCATACTTTTCTCCAATTTAATATTTATGTGGATGCGGCTGGCATTTTGGAATGCCCGAAAGGTATGAAAAAATATTTACAATTAGAAAAAGTGACCACCAAATCGAATAGGGCACTATTCGGTGCATAACTACAAATTTGCAAATATTCGTATATCCCTATGTAATACCAACAGCTTCAAATAATGGTTTCGACACTTACATAAACACTACATGCTCAGCAGCCAACAGAACATCATATATTGACAAAAGGGTGTTTAACTGGGCTAGTTGGTTCATTCTTCGATGATTGTAGCAGCAGAACTTAAGGAACACGGACACAGAATGGACGACTAGACGAGGATGCAGCTGCACTGTCAACTGATTTCTTAATTGAAATTACCCCTCTTATTTATTTCGTCGACATATCTCTTATCTGTCTGAGGCTGTCTCAAAAAGGTGACTTGCTTTCTTGTCAAGGCGACTGACGGTGTGCTTACACATTGCGCTCCTGTTTTACTTATCTCAAATGCCTCAAGAATCTCCCGAGTTAGCCTATTGTTGTTCCTTTTCCGGACTTGCCCTTCATGAAATTTGGGGGTGCACGTGCTTACTTAGCTATCTTGTCCCTTCTTGTTCATTTCGCAACGTTTGCCGTGCAAGGCCAGATTGCAGCCAAGGGTCCCTGAAAGTGATGATGCGTGCTCTCTTGTTCGATCATTAAGGCATGTTCCTGTTTGCCCTATGTATTGTTTTCCACAGGACAGCGGGATGGCGTACACTACTCCTTTGACGCAATCGCAGTCGAATCGAAATGAACAAGAAGGGACAAGATAACCAAGTACGCATGTGCATCCCCTAATTTCATGAAATGCAAGTCCTGAAAAGGAACGATGTAGGCAAACTTGGGAGATTTTTAAGGAATTTGAGATAAGTAAAACAGGAGCGTAATGTGTAAGCAAACCGTCAGTGGCCTTGACAAGGAAGGAAGTCACCTTTTTGAGACAGCCTCAGATATATAAGAGAAGAAATATGGCGAAGAAAAAATGAGAGGGAATTTCAATAAAGAAATCACTTGACAGTGCACCTGCATCTTTAGTCGTTCTTTCTGTGTGCGTGTTCCTCAAGTTCTGCTGCTACTATCCTCGAAGAATGAAACAACTGGCCCCGTTAAACACCCTTTTGACATTCATTTTCAGCACTCTGAGCGTTCGTACTTGTTTCCTGCATCTGCTTGACTCACGACAAATATGTCTTCACATTGCTTTCTTCACTTGCTGGGCCTGCTTATCCTCATGATGCATCAAGAAGAATGTTTCGGCGGAAGACGTTAGGTTGCTACTCGGGATGTTGTCGCCTTCCCGAGGGCACACAAGAAGAATTATGAAGATACCGCGGGCTGAAATATGGAAACAGATTCGCCTACTCACCGACTTCCTCAAGGTGAGATCCTCTGGCAAAAAATCCTATCGTCTTCACTTGGCCAGCGGTAGTTTTAACACTGAACACATGTGGAATAATTAAGTGGTTCCTGCCAATTATGAAGTCAACAATACAAGGCCAAATAGAGTACGAGAAGATAACCAAGAACCCAGTGGTCACAGTAGGACAAGTGCAGCTCTCACAACCTTCTAAGGAAGTATTGGAACTCGGTCCAAAATTTGCGCTTCCCCCGAGACTAGACGCAGCAGTGAAGCTTGCCATTATCAGGCGAGTAGCAGAAAAAGCGAATGAAGAGGGTGCTAGCAGAGTTGTAGCTGACGGAGTAGATACACTGGCTCGTTCAAAAGAATGCCAAAGCAATGTGCAAAGTTTTGTTAAAACTGTAAAGGAACTGAAAAAAGAAAAGTTCATATTGTGCCTTTCAGACAAAGGGGGATTTGTGGTATTTGATGCCAGCAGCTACAATACAAAAGCATTAGAAGCCATCAACAAGAACTTCTGCAAGGTAGAAAATAAGGACCCAAAGAAAGCGAAAAGAAAGGTCAAGATGCTTCTAGGAGAAACAATTAATGGTGGCCAGCAGTGCAACAAGGTTAAAGCAGAAAAAACCACCACGCTGTCGGTGTTCTTCAGGGGAAAAAGCCATAAAATTGGTACCCCCTTCCACGCCATTTTATCGGAAGCAGACACGTGGCAATTGCTGCTTTCAGCACACCTTCTCACGCAACTTTCTCAAGTTAGGGTAGAAGACCAGTTCATGATTAGGAACTCTGAAGAACTAACCTTCGAGATAAGAATGTACGAAATGAATGATTGGTACGGGTTCTCGATTGACATCGAAGATATGTATTATTCAATACCGGATGTGGATTTGATGAATGTTCTGAGAGAGACCATCATGAAGCAAGGAGCTATTCCATTTCAAAACTCCGTAGGAATGTCTGTGGAGACCTTCTTGGAGCTGTTGAGCGCCTATTTCGCTGCCACGATCACTGTACATGATGGTACCTTGTTTGTCCAAAACAGAGGGGTCTGCATTGGATCAAGAATAGCACCAATCCTGAGTGACTTGTACTTGACAGCATGCGACAAGAAAATTCAAGGATCCATCAAAGAAAGGCGTCTCACACGGATCTATCGAGATGTGGACGACTTCTTGATACTGTGCCAAACAGAGAATGCAATAAAACACGTTGTGGGGCTGATTGGTGCATAACTTTCAATAGATGAAGTGTCAATAGTGATGGCACACTAGGAAGGAACAAAGACAGGACAAGGCGCTACTTGCAACTGTTTATTGAAGTCAAAGGTTGCTGATTATATAGCCATGGGGAGAGGGGGGCGAAAAAAGAGGAACACTGATTAAGTGAATGCGCACGTGCGAGAACACTGAATATATATATATATATATATATATATATATATATATATATATAAATATACCGCTGAAGTGTGGGAAACAGTATATCGGCCAAACTGGCCAATGTAATAATGAATGCCTGCGGGAACATAAGCTTTTATTGAAAAATGGATAAGGTTCAAACTTACCGCTTCATTGCAATGCCTGCGGGAATGAGAAGAAACAAGTATGCGAAGCAAGGCTTCATGATACAACAGTCATGTTTAAAAATAAAGATTCTGTGGTGCATGAATTGTTGGAGGCCAACCAGATTAAGAGGGGACGCCTGTGTCAGCACCCCGTCTCTCAATATTTGCACAAATGAAAGCATGTTCATAGATAAGTTTTAGATTTAGATCAAACGTGATTCCTCTCATATATATCTTCAATGTTCTCGCATGTGTGCATTCACATAATCAGTGTTCCTCTTTTTTCGCCCCCCTCTCCCCATGGCTGTATAATCAGACACCTTTGACTTCAATAAACAGTTGCAAGTAGTGCCTTGTCCTGTCTTCCTTCCTTCCTAGTGTGCCGTCACTATTGGCGCTTCATCTATTGAAAGAGAATGCAACCGATTACCAACAACTTAAGGACACCATACTGGAGTCCTTTCGATCAACGTGCACAGAGCTGAACTTCCCTTATGAGCATCCGAACCACAGTCCCCTGCAGTTCCTCGACATTTTACTAGAATTCCAACCAGGACGTCTACACTGGGGGTACAAGCTCAGAGCATAGAGACAATTTCTTCCCTTCACGTCAAGCTATTACAAGACTGTAAAGAGGGCAATAGCGAGTGCAGCGTTTAGTTCAGCACTAAAGAAATAATGCCAGCATCAAAATGAACAAAGTTTTCAGCGGCAGTTAAGTAGGCTGAAAAATGCAGGGAAAAACATGCTGTGTCAATGCTATGCAGCATAGCTGAAGGCCTCATAGAGAAGATTAAAAGAAAACAAGAAAGCAAAAGCGGACCTGAAGTTGTGGATGCCAAAAACAAGTCTGCAAAAATTACATATGTGCATGGACTGACCCACAATCTCATCGAGATTGGCAAAAGACCTGGTATCCGAGTGGTGTACTCCGCACCAAACAAGGGAAAAAGTATGTGTGCACAAGTGAACCAGGAAAAAAGGAACCACAATGCCAGATCACGCACCAGAGCAGATACTGCGATTGCGTCAAAGGAGTAGTGTACACCATCCCGCTGTCCTGAGGAAAACAATACACAGGGCAAACAGGAACATGCCTTAATGATCGAACAAGAGAGCACGCATCATCACTTTCAGGGACCCTTGGCTGCAATCTGGCCTTGCACGGCAAACGTTGCGAAATGAACAAGAAGGGACAAGATAGCTAAGTAAGCACGTGCACCCCCAAATTTCATGAAGGGCAAGTCCGGAAAAGGAACAACAATAGGCTAACTCGGGAGATTCTTGAGGCATTAGAGATAAGTAAAACAGGAGCGCAATGTGTAAGCACCCCGTCAGTCGCCTTGACAAGAAAGCAAGTCACCTTTTTGAGACAGCCTCAGACAGATAAGAGATATGGCGACGAAATAAATAAGAGGGGTAATTTTAATTAAGAAATCAGTCGACAGTGCAGCTGCATCCTCGTCTAGTCGTCCATTCTGTGTCCGTGTTATTTAAGTTCTGCTGCTACAATCCTCGAATCATATATTGACCATACCAGTTGTGTTGTCATCTCCATGCTTTGTTACATGTATATGGCTTTTTATCAAAATATGCAAATTGTCAAGAATCAAAAGGAAGTATCTAATTTTCACACATTATATGCTTATCATGCCGTGCCGCTGGAGTTTTCACTAACAGTGTGTACTCAGATACTTACAAGAAACAAGCAGCTGAATTTCTTGCACATGCAAGGCACTCACATCTTTCAGTATAAGACTGTATACTTTGCTTAATCTAGAAATACGCCTCAGGATTTCTGCTGTTCACACCAATGTCCACATGACAAAAATGAAGAGTCTCCGAAATTGGCGTTCATGAGAACAGTGCATATAAGTGCGGCCACATTTCACAACAGCGCGCATGTACTCATGTAACTTTTAAGCTGTTCCTTATATTGCCCTAATTTATTATGAACAACTTCACAGCACGGAAATACCTCCTGAAAAACACACAAGATACGTGGACGAGGCAGAAAGGGCCGGAACCAAAACTTGCCCGCAACGCTTATGCACGGTTCACTTCAGAACATATGCATATTGTATGAAACGAACACTTATACGCCTAGCACCACTGCGACACAATGCACGTACACATCACAGTACACTTACGCTTCGTAGAAGTAAGAAACCTAGCGCTCGAACGTTCTGTACGTGTTCGCGGTCCCCAATGCACATCGCAGCCCGCAAAACAGCTCACAAGAAGCAAGACAAAAACAGCATATTACGAATGATTGCGATGACACGAGAGTGTAGCTCATCGCTACACATCGTGTAATCACTTCTGAACACTGCACAAACTTACAATCTTTGTATCGATGAAGCGCGCACACACAACACCTACGAACACCATATGCTGAGGAGGGCGATCGCAATCTTTTCATTTTGGCGCTTACCGAACTAGTGTCATGCTTAGAATTCAGGTGTATGCGATGGCCTTCGCGTTTGTAATGCACATGCAAAAATCGGCAAAACACACGAAATCGGCGGCTTCATTCCTTCCGACCCTCGCGTAAACACAACACACATCCGTCTGTTTCCTTTGGGGATCGCACGGACTGAAGAGGTCAGGAAGAGTACAACTGCTTGTTGCGTTAGACAACTAGCTTTGTAGGTGCTGAATAGCTCTTGCAATGATCACAATAAACCACACAAAAAACAAACTGCCGCTGCAGCCTAGCGGTCTAGGCCTCGCGCTCAGCTTCGCTTCGAACCAGCGCCATGTTTATGCGGTCGCTGCACTGAGGCGAAAGTTCACGACCGCTTATCGTGACGTCACGTCGCCATTACTGGCGAACCGCTCGCTTGCGGTGCGGCGTGCGGCCATGGGCGGTTTTAGCGTAAATCGGCCCTAAACCGTTGGCCGCGAAGGCGTTCATTGCAAAGCGGCACGTACCCAGCGCATTTATGGCGCAGCTCGCTAAACCATTGGACGAAAGGCGTTCCTTGAAAAGTGGTACATACCCAGCGCATTTATGGCGCAGCTCGCTAAACCGTTGGCCGCATAGGCGTTCACTGCAAAGTGGCACATACCCAGCGCATTTATGGTGCAGCTCGCTAAAGCGTTGGCGGGAAAGGCGTTCATTGAAATGCGGTACATACTCAGCGCATATATGGTGCAGCTCTCTAAAGAGTCGGGGGAAAGGCGTTCATTGAAAAGCGGCACATATCCAGCGCATTTATAGTGTAACTCGCTAAACCGTTGGTCTCAAAGGCGTTCATTGCAAAGCGGCACATACCCAGCGCATTTATGGTGCAGCTTGCTAAAGTGTTGGCGGGAAAGACGTTCATTGAAAAGCGGCACATACCCAGCGCATTTTTGGCGCAGCTCGCTAAACCGTCGGCCGCATAGGCGTTCAGTGCAAAGCGGCACATACGCAGCAAGTTTATGGTGCAGCTCGCTAAAGCGTCGGCGGGAAAGGCGTTCGTTGAAAAGCGATACATACGCAGTGCATTTATGCGCAGCTCGCTAAAGCGTTGACGGGAAAGGCAAGCATTGTAAAGCAGCACATACCTAGCGAATTTATGGCGCAGCTCGCTAACGCGTTGGTGGGAAATGGGTTCATATTGTTACGTGTAGCTGTAGCCCAGTGCGTGTCCTCGTTTCACCCTGTAAATAAACATCATTCGTAACAATACATTTATTCAGAGGAACCTAAGGGAACGTCACAATAGCGACACTGTATGAAGCAGGTCCACGTCATCTTGCTCCTCTTCAGTGCCGCCACACTTTGGTGGCTGTTTCGTAGCATTACCCCCGGCAGTAGAAGCACCATCCCGGTGCTTAATCCACACATCCGCGGTGGAAGGTGTATGGTATGGCTTTAGTCTCGCCACGTAAACGATGCCACTTGCAGCCGACGACGACGCTGAGAGGTCGGCGGGGACGACTTCATACGTGACATCGGTCACTTGTCGCACCACACGGTATGGGCCAGTGTAGCGCGACATCAGCTTTTCAGAAAGGCCCACACGTCGAATGGGTGACCAAAGAAGCACCAGAGAACCCGGAGTAAAGTGCACGTCGCGATGGTGGCAATCATAGAGGCGGCTCTGATGCTCCTGCGAGGCCTCGAGACGGGTGCGGGCGAGCGGGCGCGCATGGTCGGCGTGTGCGATCGCGTCGCGGGCGTATTCAGTGGCTGAACGTGTGGCCGAGGGCAACAAAGTGTCTAAGGGAAACGCCGGTTCTCGGCGATATAGGAGATATAATGGTGAATAGCCGGCGGTGTCGTGTCGCGATGAATTATACGCGAACGTCACATATGGTAAGTGAAGATCCCAGTCGTGGTGGTCGGTCGCAACGTACTTCGAAAGCATGTCGGTGATGGTCCGGTTGAGGCACTCCGTGAGGCCGTTGGTCTGTGGGTGGTAGGACGTGCTGAACTTGTGCTTTGTCGAGCAGGAGCGGAGGATGTCCTCGACGACTGCCGACAGAAAGATGCGGCCACGGTCAGTGAGTAATTGGCGCGGAGCACCGTGCACTAAAATGATGTCATGGAGCAGAAAGTCAGCAACGTCAGTAGCACAACTTGTCGGAAGGGCTCTGGTGATTGCGTACCGCGTAGCATAATCAGTAGCGACGGCGACCCATTTATTTCCGGAGCCCGAGAGAGGAAACGGTCCAAGCAAGTCTAGACCAACACGGAAAAAGGGTTCCAGTGGTATGTCGATGGGCTGGAGACATCCAGCTGGAGGTGTGGAGGGCTTCTCCCGGCGCTGACAGGGCTCACAAGCGCAACGTAGCGCCGCACGGAGCGGGCGAGACCCGGCCAAAAGAATCGACGTCGTACACGGTCGTATGTGCGCGAGACGCCCAAGTGTCCAGCCAAGGGAGCGTCGTGAAGTTGTTGGTGGACAGTCGAACGCAGGTGGGATGGAATTACGAGCAGAAGGTCAGGGCCGTGTGGATCGAGATTGCGGCGGTATAATGTCCCCTCCTTAAGCAGAAACATCCGGAGAGAGGCGTCGCCAAGCGTTGACTCCAGATGGTCGATGAGGGCTCGTAATGAGGGATTGCGGCGTTGCTCGTTGCCGATTTCAAGCAACTGGGACACAGAGAAAACGCAAGCGATGGCGTCTGCATCAGCCGGTTCATCGACGGGGTAGCGGGACAAACAATCGGCATCCTGGTGCAAGCGTCCCGTCTTATATACCACGGAGAAGGTATATTCTTGCAGGCGTAACGCCCAGCGAGCGAGTCGTCCCTTGGGGTCCTTGAGCGAGGATAGCCAGCAGAGCGCGTGGTGATCAGTGATGACACAGAAAGGGCGTCCGTAGAAGTATGGACAAAACTTCGCAACAGCCCACACAAGAGCGAGGCACTCGCGCTCTGTGATTGAATAATTGCGCTCGGCGGGTGATAGAAGTCGGCTGGAATAGGCTATAACACGATCATGTCCACGCTGGCGTTGTGCTAACACTGTTCCTATGCCGTGACCACTGGCATCAGTTGGAACTTCCGTTGAGGCGGACGGGTCAAAGTGGGCCAAAATTGGAGGCGTGGTAAGGAGAGTAGTGAGCTGCAAAAAAGATGCGGCATGGTCAGGTCCCCAAGAAAATGGGGCGTCTTTCTTCAAGAGGTCGGTAAGGGGACGTGCGATGGTTGCAAAATCCTTCACAAAGCGTCGGAAATAAGATTACAGCCCTACAAAACTACGAACGTCCTTGGTAGACTTCGGAACAGGAAAGTTCGTAACGGCGCGAATTTTGTCCGGATCAGGTCGCACGCCTCTGGCGTCCATGAGGTGTCCAAGGACGGTGATTTGGCGGCGAGCGAAGTGACATTTTGACGAGTTCAACTGGAGACCGGCGCTGCGGAACACGTCAAGAATCGCTGACAGACGGTCTAGATGCGTGTCAAATGTTGGCGAATAAATAATGACGTCGTCCAGAAAGCACAAACAGGTGGACCACTTGAACCCCTGAATCAAGGAGTCCATCATTCGTTCGAAGGTGGCGGGCGCGTTACAGAGACCGAAAGGCGTCACCTTGAACTGATAAAGGCCGTCAGGGGTAATAAATGCAGTCTTCTCTCGGTCCATGTCATGGACGGATATCTGCCAGTAAGTCGATAGAAGAAAAATAGGCGGCACCGTACTGGCAGTCTAGAGCGTCATCAATACGTGGCAAAGGGTACACGTCCTTTTTTGTGATTTCGTTCAGCTGCCGATTATGTACACAAAAACGCCAAGTGTCATCCTTCTTTTTGGCAAGTACGACGGGAGAAGCCCAGGACCACAGGAAGGCTCGATAATGTCCTTTACAAGCATCTTTTTGACTTCCTGTTGCATAACAGCTCGTTCGGACGCAGAAACACGATATGGACGTCGGTGAATATGGTTGGCATCGCCAGTGTTTGTGCGATGGGTCACTACAGACGTTTGACCTAAGGACACGGAGTAAGACATTTAGGAGGTGAAACTCCCGTCAGTGCGAGTGAGCGCGGGCGACCAGATAAAGTCGCAATTGTTGTATGCGCCGACGTGGCCATATACAGTGGCGGCGCAATGCGGCGCGTCGTAGAAGCCGCAGCGAAAAAAAAAATGCAGCGTCCGGGCAGGCGGCTCCGGCGCGCTCTCAACCACGGCCGGACTCGAGCGGCAGCGGCGCGCGTTCTTGTTACGGCCTGCGCAATGGGGGTAGTTGCCGCCTGCGGCCGCAGCTTTGACGGGGCGCTGCAGCCCTGCCCCTCCGCCGGCGCGGAATGTATGCGCGCGTTCGCTGCAGCATCAATTTTGAAAGGTTTTCGGGCTTTTGGGGCTTGTTACTATTGCGCAGCATCAGGCAGCAGTGTGCAGAAATGCTTCATGCTTGACTTTTTCTTTGTAGTATCAGGAAATCAGCCCATACCCAGCTGCTGTGCTGATAAGCTGCGAAATAGCAGCACTATCACCCCGCGACGCAGTTCTGGCTGATACAACTTAATTCTTCTGTTTCAGTAACTGGGGGACTTAAATGTAATGTCTATCACCACTTAGAAAATGCTTTTTTGTGCGTTCCGCCATACGTGGGATGTAATGCAGAGCGGAACTGGATTCTGCAGCAGTTACCGTTACGTCAGGCTCTAGCTGCCCTCAGGTACTGCGGATGTGAGCGTCACGTGCACCGCCATACGGCAACGATACCGGTAAACGGTAACACTCTGCTCAAACTTTGTAATAAAGGAAGGGAAGCGTTAACGCTCCCCTTACTAAAGAACACAGAATAAAATGTTTAACAGATATTTTATTTAAACTAATTTATCAGAGCAGTGCACATCAATGATATCTGAGACTATGAGCAAGCTTCCTTAAAATAATATAAATGGCAAAACATCACTAATACATAACTGCTTTTACAATGTAAACACTAAGATATGGATTCACGCCTTTGCCATGAAAATAAGTTCGAATGATGAAACGCGCCTTTCTGTTACAAATGACAACTTGATTATGAAATCTCAAGCACACACGCAGCGGTAACTCTAACTCACGGAACATTAGAGCCTGAAACGTTTCCTTGAAGGCTTGTGTACATAGGTACATGACTTATCATTTTTATCAGTGACCGTTTTCGTGTAATTAATGAGGAGTATTCTTACGAATTTCTCAGCAATTAAGCAGGCCGACCTTCTAGCATGGCTATTATCCACCCCTTCTGGACATCTGAGTAGGCACAACCTTTCAAGCTGCGGTTCGAGTATTGTTTGAAACACCTCAAGAACATTTGTCCGCGGGAACTGCTCCACAGCCTTTTCAAAGAAAATCACTATTTTATCCAAAAGGGCTAAGAGTTCTGGCTTTGGATAATAGAGCCCACTTCTGTCTAGGCCCTGCAGAAGCTTTAAAACTGGATCACTCCGATTACTAGTCGTGACAAGCAGAGTGCAGGCATCGCATCCAAATTCAGCGATTAGCTTTGCAATATAACCGCCTACATATGCGAGGCCCGAGCATGTTACGGAGGGCGCCGGAGCAGCCGAATCCTCTGTCACGTTTGTGAGGTCTTCTAACAGAGCTGGCGACAGTGTTGCAGCCAGTTCCTGAGCGTCAACTTCAAGTACCTTGACGTCTTTTGGACGTAAGACTTTTTCTTTCACGATATGATCCAGTGCAGCCGTAACAGCTCTTGCGTCCAGCATATCGTTTCCACCACACATCGACCTTAGCCTGCCGAAAAGTGCTTCAATGGGGTCACTGTTCAATTTTTTTGTGAGCACGTAGTTCACACCTCTCCTTATCAGGTAGCGCACTGTCTCCACAGTTGACTTTGACGTGAATAGTAGGGCTTGGAATGTTTCACTCGTGAAGGCATCCTTTCCCGTGGCAAGTGAAACGTTCTGGATGTTCTTTATGTAGCTGCGAAATTCGCCTTCAAGCCACAGCAAACGAACGTCATCTTCTTCAGAAATCGGCACCTTTTGTCCACTTCCGTTGTAAGTTGTATCGTGAATGTCAAACCATTTCTTCATTGCTGTCATGAAGTGAATTGAAAAGCTTGCCTCCTTGAAAACGAAGAGAGCACGGTCACTGTGCGAGTTTTCTTGAAGGTGCTCCAGCGCTGCGATCACTGGGGGCGAGAATACCTGCACAGCTCGCAGCACGTTCATCTTCTCCAGATTTGACGGATACACATGCTTCCTCGTTAAATTCCTTGCCAATTTCACCGTCATGTCTTTTTGGTACTCATATAGTTTTTGCACCAACATACCACTGATGACACCTGCGCCGTCCATCAGTTCACGCTCTAGAAATTGGCTTCGGATATTCTTGAGTACGTGGCATGGGTCGAAACTTAAGAAGATTATTCGGTCCTTATCATGGGGGTGTTCCACTACCGTCGAGAGGCACCCGTTACCCAAGTGCTTGAACATTGTCGTGTTGGCAGAGTAATTATCCGTAACAATGCGTACAATAATGAAGCCACATGACTCCACAGCTGCTATGACCTCTTTCGTCCATGCTAGCAAGTCCCTTCCACTCAGCTGCCTGGTAAAATAGTAAGCGCACGGTATTTTGTACTGGCTAGTGATACCGTGGAGCACAAAGCACAAGACTCTGTTTGCTAGAGTGGCCTTTGAGCAGGATGGCACATTGGCGTTCGGTCTGTCTTTGAAGCCAAATACTGTGTCAGCTTTTCTGTCATAAAGACATTCAGACTTTATAGCAGCCTCATCTATTATTAGCGAAGCCATGTGCTGCTTGCTGCTAAGCATCGAAGATTCATGAATCAGCCTCTCTTGCATCGCGGAGCTCATCCCCGATGACGTTGGAGTTGGGCCCATGTATCTCTGGATCGTGCACTTGGCTGGCACTGTTAGAAGACCGGATGTTCGGGCGTGGTCATAGCCTTTTGGCGATAGAAATCTCCATATCACGCACTCTCGAATGATTTCCTCTGGGTAGCATGGTCGTTGCAGTCCATAGCTTTCAATCTGATGAAGGAGGAATACTGCCTTCTTGTTTCCTTCCTGCGAATCCGCAACAATCTTCTTGACCGAAGCATGACTTTTGCTGTTACGGTAGTACTCGACCACTTTCTTTTCGGCTGTGAGATCTTGCAGGACCTTCGTATACCTAGAACGGTGATACGTAACCTGCGAGCGAAGTCTTCCGATCACTGCAAGGTATCGACTGGCGCGCTGAGTGGCATTGTTTGTCGTTTGCGCGCTGATATCAAGCATCGTGCGCTTTTCAGGGACATCGTTGGCTGTGCTGGGAACATCATGCTCACATTCTGCTGCGTCTGCTTTCCGTTTGACTGGTATCCGAGGGGGAACACGGTCTCGATCTGTGCGATATTTCCGAGCTTTCTTAGAGCAAGGTGCCAGATAGGAGGGGTACGCTTCAAAAACGGTCGGAACAGCCCCTGGGAGGAGTTTTTTGATGCGACATCCGGGAGCATAATCACTGTCACGAAAGTGCTTGCTGCATACTACAGTCGATGCAGACTTGTCATTGATGACGAGA
This sequence comes from Dermacentor variabilis, assembly GCF_050947875.1. NCBI lineage: Eukaryota > Metazoa > Arthropoda > Arachnida > Ixodida > Ixodidae > Dermacentor > Dermacentor variabilis. The sequence goes on from NC_134570.1 coordinate 229,155,285, forward strand.
TTTCTTCTCGAAATGTTCTTCAGCCATTTAGCGCACAGTTCTGCATCACTAGGAAACTGAAGGAAAGAAACACCGGGACTCTTCCCGGACCGAGATTTGCAAAATGGAACACAACAGTACACCATGGTGCGATGTACGATTCACGGTATGCAGGACAAAGAGCACTCACATACAGGCAAGGGCACCATGACGTCCGCGGAGCCGCAGGTTTCTTTTCTCCGACGATTCGCTGGCTGGTAAGAGAAAGGTCAAAGTGCACGAAGTCCGTGACGAATAAATTATCGACGCCGGAGTGCCCCAAAACTCGCAAATTCAAAAAAAAGAGAGCACGCTGCTGCCTGTAGTCCAGCCGTGATTCAACGTGCTACCGGCGCTACGGGGCAGCGCGCAGGAAAGAGAGGGGTCGTGACTTTAGGAGGGGTAGGGCCGCCGCGCCCCCACGCGGCGAGCGGCGGCGCGAGGCGCTGAGAAATTTTTCCCTTGCTCGCCGGGCGAATGCTCAGGCCGTAACAAGAACGCGCGCCGCTGCCGCTCGAGTCCGGCCGTGTCTCAACGACGGTAATTTCTTTCCAGGCCGCCAGGCGCCGCCAGCACGATGACGGCTCCGCGGGCTTGTGACATTTTCTGGTCGCCGCAAACAGCGGAGTTTCCACTCCTAAATGTTTCTTGCTCCATGCCTAAGGGTCCATTGTCTTAAGTCAAAAGTGTCGCGATAGCCTTCAAGAACGCGGCACAGAGCTTCAGCTTGAGCAGGTGTAAGGTCAGAGGAAACCATCTTCTCAATGTCGACGTCAGTACCGTGCGATGACGACACGGTATGGGCTGAGCTGTGACGATCTTCCACAGTGAATGGCTTGATCTCATCATCCTGCAAAGTGCTAATTATAGCCAATGAAATCCCCTGAGGCAGAACTTCCGTGGTTAGCGCGAAATTGACAAGGGGAAGGCAGGTGCGGTTGCCAGTAATTGTCAGCACAGTGTGCGGCACGGTAACACCACGTGTAAGTGTAACTGCCGGAATTGGTGCGACCACATAATTACCGTCAGGTACAGCTGGTGAGGACAACAAGTCGACGTGTGTCACAGAGTGGGGCTGTAGGCGAATAAATTCCCTGCAGCTCAAACGGCTTGGAGGCGGGTCCACAGGGTCGGCAAGAAGAGCCAAGTCAAGGCGAAGTGAGTCGGCCGAACAGTCAACGAGGGCAGAATGATTGGCAAGGAAATCCAGACCGAGAATGAGTTCGTGAGGGCAATGCTCGACGACGGTGAAGAGAACAATGGTGTGTCTCTCAGCAATGGTGAGTCGGGCAGAGCACATGCCGACAATAGCGACAGTCCCTCCGTCGGCGACTTGTACAACTCGCTTCGGGGCGGGCGTCAGAACTTTCTCGAGCCGACGGCGAAGAGCAGCACTCATAATGGACACATGCGCCCCGGTGTCAATCAACGCGCACACAGGAACATTGTCGACGAGAACGTCCAAAAGATTCTTGTTCGTGGATAATGTGAAGCGAGAATTTCGTGTCAATGTCGTCATTGCAGCTTCACCTCCAGAAGCTGCACTATCTAGTTTTCCGGTCTGGGGTGGGGCGAGTAGGTTGGAGAAGGAGCACGGCATGATGGGGGCGAACGAGATTGACGACGGAGGGAGAAGGTGAGCGGGAGTAGCGGGGTCGTGCCAGAGGTGTCGCAGGGTCAGATGATGGAGCGGGCATAGAAGGGGCGAAGGAAAAGGATGCGCTAGAGGGGCGAGGGTGGTAATCAGAAGAACAGAGCGTCGGAGAGGTCCAGCGGCTGCGGCAATGGCGAGCGACATGTCCAACGCGTCCAGCAGTAAAAACAGATCGGCTTGTCGTCCACGGTTCGCCATTCGGAGGGGTTGCACTGTCCATAAGAGCAAAAAGAGCGGGGTGGGGACGTGCGTGGAGAGAGAGGTTCTGAGCGTACGGAACGAATGGATTGCAGGCCGACGTTGGACAACTCTTGACGGACGACGGCCTGTATCAAGGAGATTGTCACCGGAGAATGATCAGGTGATGGGAACGAAGGGGCCGCCGGTTGTGTTGCTTTGACCTCACGACGAATGATGCGGGTCAAGTTGTCACATCGCGACGCCTGGTGGAAGAGGTGGTCACAGGATGACGTAGCAGCTGTGTTGGGAAGTCGCGTGATGTGCTGGTATACCCGGCGGCTTTTATCCTGCTCGAGACGGCGGCATTCCTTGAGGATTGTATCGATGCTGGTGACGTTCGTAAACACCAGTAAATTGAAGGCGTCGTCAGCAATGCCTTTGAGGACGTGATTAACCTTCTCGTCCTCAGACATAGTCGGGTCAGCCTTGGCACAAAGGGCCAAGACGTCGAGAATGTACGACACGTAGGACTCGGTCGACGTCTGTACACGCGTGGTAAGGGCTTTTTTGGCATTGACTTGGCGACCGAGCGGATTGCCAAAAAGGTCGCGGATCTTCTCTTTGAAGAGATCCCAGCTCGGGATCTTCGTGAGTCTGGAACCATGCAACTGGAGCTCCTTCGAGGTAGAAAAGAACGTTCGCAAGCATAATAGTTGGATCCCACCTGTGATTGGTGCTGACACGTTCGTATAAGCGGAGCCAGTCATCAACATCAGGACTGCCGACTCCGTTGAAAACACCAGGATCCCGAGGCGGGGAAACGGAGACGTAGGTCGGGGCTACAGGCGGAGACGGTTGGGTAGATGAAGTGCCGCCAGCAGGAACCCAAGTTGCACTGTCGCCGTTGCAACCGCTGCGAAGCTCCATGACGGGTACGGGGAACGTCCACCTCCACCAAATTAATGTTACGTGTAGCTGTAGCCCAATGCTATATACATTTACTCAGAGGAAGCTAACGGAGGGCCACAATGGCGACGCTATATCAAGCGGGTCCACGTCGTCTTCCTCCTCTTCAGTGCAGCCGCACTGTGGTGGCTGTTTCGTAGGAATATCATAGCGACACATGCCAAGCGCATTTATGCCCCGGCTAGCTAGAGCGTTGGCGGCAAAGGCGTTCATATCAAAGCGAATCATACGAAGTGCATTTATGGCACAGCTCGCTAAAGCGTTGGCGGGAACAGCGTCCATTGTAAAGAGGCACATACCCAGTGCATTTAATGCGCTGCTCGTTGAAGCGTTGGCTGGAAAGGCGTTCACTTAAAAGTGGTACATACCCAGCGCATTTATGGTGCAGCTCGCCAAAGCGTCGGCGAGAAACCCTTTCATTGAAAAGTGGCACATAACCTGAGCGTTTTTGCGTAGACTGGAATAAGTCGGACTGCAATCCTTGAGGACCCTCTGTGACGTGGGCTGGATTCCGCTCAGCATCGAATAAGTTTAAGGCTTCTTTTTCGCCATTGTAGGGTGGCAAATTCTCAGTAGCACATCCCTAGTTTCCCAAGTTACCCGTGGAATAGCGGCGCACACCTACTGGCACATACCCAGTGACCCAAGTCGACGTCAAGGAAGAAGAACAATAAACTTTATTAAAGAATAGTCCGGCAGTTCTTGCTGTGGTGGCCTTAGGTGGCGGCTCGAAATCCTTGGACTCGGGCGGCATCTTCGGCTTTTCGGACGGCCCTGAGCTGGTCTGCCAGCTCAGCGGCCTTCCAACGGCGGTGACGCCTACGGAGCAGGTCCCCGGCGGCTCCCGCTTCCGGGGCGGCGTCGGGAAGAAGCGATCTCGAGCCTTCCCGTACTCTGGCAACGGCCGCGATTATGGACGTGTCGCGAACGGAGCTGGTTTGATTAGCGTTGTTGCCGGCACATTCTCAGAGCATGTGTCGCAGCGTTGCTCTCTGACCGCAAGATTTACGCGCGTCTGTTGGATATAAACGCGGATAGCAGTGGTGTAAGATAGCGTGGCTAGGGTATGTGTGTGTCTGGAGCAAGCGTAAAGTTACGTTCTCGTTCCTGTTCAGTTTATCGTGCGGTGGCGGGAATGTGCGTCTTTCGAGTCTGTAGTGTTGGGTGAGGTCTCTGAACGTGGTTAGGTGATCGCCCCACGCCCAGTGTGTTTATTGTAGCTGTATTTCTGTTGTAGTGTCCCGATCCGGCAGATCCGATGCCCCGCTCTCGAAGGCGGAGGTGGCGGCCACATAATCAGCGGCGGCTCGGCGTGTGAGACCTCGAGCCGTGGCGTGGGCCGCCTCGTTCCCCGCGAGCGGAACATCGGTGTGTGCCGGGGTCCAGAGGAGGAAGACCGTAGAATTTTGGGGTTGCGAGGGCGATGACGAGTCGCCGTCGTCAGAAATTTGGAGTATGCGGGCCGCTTCCCGCGAGACACGACCGCGCGCGAAGCCGCGGATTGCCGCCTGCGAGTCGCTGATCACTATTGCAGCATTCGGCACCTCGACGAGTGCTAGGGCTATCGCGGCTTCTTTGGCCGCCTCCGTGTGTCCCGTGGTGACCGTGCGGTCTACAACCGCGATCGCGTGTGCGCTTCTCCCTCCTCCATATCGCGCCGCGTGTACGTGCACCGCCTCGTTGCTGTTGCCACACGTCCTCTGAAGGCCACTTGCTCGTTTGTTGCGTCTCCCGGCGTGGTGCGTCGGGTGCATGTTCTTGGGAAGTGGTGGGATGATCAGGCGGTCGCGAATGGAGGCATGAACCGCCGTCTTTTCTCCATGCTGAGTGTGGTACGTGATGCTGAGCGACTCGAGGATGCATCGACGTGTCTTTGAGCTCGATAATCGTTCGTATTGTGCAGCGTCGTACGCCTCGATTAACTCGTTAAGTGAATTGGGAACTCCGAGCTCTAGAAACTTGTCGGTGCTCGCATTGAGTGGAACGCCGACCGCCCTCTTGAAAGCCTTTCGGATCATGCATTCGACTTGTACACGTACACGGCGCCTATGTACACTTTCTTACACATTCATCAGTTGTGCAAGTTGATCCGATGGTTGGTTGCGAGCCCTGTACGCTCAACACAGCAGCCTGATGCCCTAGGAATTCGACCACGGACGACCCAGTGACCAAGGGATGGGGAAATCTGTTAGATACAAACATAGATAGATGGACAGCCCTTGGAAAGTCCGTAAAGCAGCCCAAGAATGGTACCGCATTAAATGGGGACTTTACATTTTCCTTAAGTAATCAAACTAGGGCTGTCAAATTAATGCAAATAGAATTGTTAAAGAGAAGTGATCAGTATAAAGCGGTGAAGTGTTTTTCCTTAATGTCTCCTGCGGCTGCCTTTATCTAACCGGTACGACAGTGAAAAGTTGAGAAACAAAGCTTGTAGACGCAAAGCTTGAGACAGCGGCACCGACAGCACCGCAAGACATTACAGTGGGGAGGATTCATAAGAAAACTTAGTGATTTAGTTTTGCAGGTATACAGAGTAGAGAGAATTAAACACCGTTATGAATGTAGACTCTGGTGAAAATATCAATGCTTACGATGAAATAAGAAATCGCACTTCAAAGTAAAAGACTGCAATTTGAATTGTGGGTTTTACGTGCGAAAACCACTTTCTGATTGTGAGGCACGCCGTAGTGGGCGACTCCGGAAATTCGGACCAGCTGGGGTTCTATTAGCGTGCACCTAAAACTAACTACAGGGGCGTTTTCGCATTTAGCCCCCATCGAAATGGGGCCCCCATGGCCGGGATTCGATCCCGCGACCTTGTGCTTAGCAGCCCAACACCATAGCCGCTAAGCAACTGCGGCGGGTAGACCGCAATTTCGAAAAGAAGGAAAACAAGCGACAGACACAATGTTATACATGGATAGACGTAAGAGAAAATGTCAAGATCTGGAGGAATTGACACCAACTATAAAATAAACGTTTTTCACTTTGAAAAAAAAAAGATCCGAAAGACAAAAAAAATAAAATAAAAGGCACACAGAAGGTCATCGAAAATATATACAATGCCGTGAAATCTCACGCTGGTGCCTTCAGAACGAAAGGGGAATTAGGAGTGTCACTATTTGATGTTTGTTTTTAGCACCGAATAAAGGCACGGTTCATTAGAAGCGTCATAAAAATGTGTCATTAAACATTAAAATGCGTCGCTATCGGTTGTAATCTTTCCATCCCACTCCTACTAGCTGCCGTTGGATCCCTAAAAAGAAAGTTTTAAATTTGGGCTTCCTTATTCAAATGCGCATAAAACGCAAGCTCCGTCTTTCTACTAACTATTGTATAGGGGCTGTGTACCGATCTAACGGCACATGAAATACAGCTCGTCGGCGACTTTTGCGCTTCTACGAAAGAGACGCTGACCATAAATATCAGCGAAAGAGAAAATGCCTTGTGAAATGAGGATGCACACCTAAATTAGAAGCTGACATCACTCGCAAAGAAGGCTGTGTAGTTTTTTAAAAAAGATGCAGCGAGGACAGACAGCGCCGTCTCGTCTGGGTGTGCAGCTGTCGTACTTATAGGAAATAAAAAAAATTCAACAATTTGTGCTCACTGCAAGAAGTTATTCACTAAAATTACATCAAGGTGGAATACTTTAATTCAATAACTGCCTGAATGGAAGTTTGGCGAAGATTGGTGATAACTCAAATAAAAGACTGCTTAGTCAGTGCTATTTCGGCAGCCTGCACAAGCATTGGCACGACTTACAAGCTTCTGAAAAAAAAACTTCATTGGTGTGGCTAGAAGCCATAATAATTGATAACCGCTTCCATTAGCTATAATGATAATAACCTAATCTACAGATCATGCTCGGGGAAATCTTAGTTTTCTGCGCAATATCATTCTAGTTATATTAGCAACTCGAGCTGAAATATCGCATGAAGCAACGATGCATTACATTACTGAAATCCAAGTGCACAACAGAGAAAAGGAAGGGTAAAAACAAAATACTATTGGGACCGTAGACGAATAGAAGCAAAAGAAGAAAGGAAGTTTCAATGGCACAGAAGAGTAAGTGATCGAATCGGTGTCTATCCTTTCGCACTTTCGAGAGAAGTGCGATTTGTGAGCCTACTTTATAAATGTTAGTTGTGACATTGGAGACACACACATATTATTCCCAGAAGCACAACTGGCGAGTCAGCTAAATACATTATCTGCATAACGATAAAAAAATGAGACAGCCATTGATTGAACAGGAAAGGTTACAGAGGCAGAAACTCCCTCCTGCTCACGTGCGCCTTATTTGACGGACAACCGCTGCTACTACGACCGTTCGTAGGCGTTCATTCAGCTTGCCACTATTTTTCTTGAAAGCACGCCGAACAGGACGCTGAATAAGTATCAGCCTCTTGCATACACAAGTAGCCAATCTACTTGTGTAGACTTGTGTCTACTTGTGTAGACAGTCTGCTTGTGTGTATTCCTATTCTGAAAATTGAGTGGAAACACTGGCTACATTGTCCACCTGTATGGAGTGAAGGCATACTTTAAACACACGCAAGAGGAAAACTAACAATAAAAAGTATTTTCTGTTGCTCTCGCTTGCCTTTCCAGCTGGTCTAGTGCATTCTCGGTACGCATCCTTAACAACGGCCTTCAATGCTTGCAGAGAGCGAATTTCGTGCGTGTCAAGGGCGGGGGAAAAGGCAAGCGAAATGTCTCACTGTGTCAGGGCCTCTCTTACGTTCGTGTGTTTGTTTCATCTCTGTCACAATGGCTGTGACGCTGAAATGTTAACCTTTCACAATATGCACACAATGCTAATGAGAGGGTTGTGGCTGCGGGTCATGCGTACTGAAAGTCGCCTGCTCTGAATTCTGAATGCTGTCGCAGGAAACGGTCAAGAATTCCGCAAGATCGTAACGATAGGTGTCACCACTTTTTGCGCAAACGCCATGGACTGCTGGCAGAAATTGATTTGTCTACATGCTTGCGAAAGAAATAACTGAGACCATCATAAATGAAAAAAAAAAACCGTTTGGGGAGTTTGCAAATTTGTGCAAGGCTGGGTCACAGCGGAGCTAGTTCCGGTTTTGCTTAATGTTGCTAGGTTTTGCTCAGTCTTGCGAGGTTATACGTGGCTCGCGTAGGTTCACACTGAGTGTTGCTAGCGTTTGCTTTGTTTTGCGAGCTTATGCATGGCTTGTACAGGTTCACACTAAGCGGTACTAAGTTTTGCGATGTTATGCATGGTTTGGCTAGGCTAATACCAAGCGTTTCTATATTTTGCTAAGTCTTTCGAGGTTACGCACGGCTTAACTATGCTCACAGTAAGTGTCGCTAAGATTTGCTAAGTTTCGCAAAATCTTTGCGAGGTCATGCACGGCCAGGCCGGTATAAGCCACATATGCCCCAGTAAGTCACACTCATAAAAGCCACACTACGTGCACCGCACTTTATTATGTACGGTACTTCAGTACCAGTCGTCATCATCGTCGCGATGGCCGTCATCCTCGACTTCCTACCGCCGTCGTGGTCGTCGTCGTGGTCGATGGCGTCGGAGAAGGCTTCGTGAAGCACTTGCAAGGCAGAGCTCTCCTGTTCAGGGGTCCGTACCGAGCCCACCGTGGAGAGACTCACGCCGAACCAGAGCCGGACGCGACAGCTGTGCCCCAACTCTGTGCCGAAGAATTCGCGCTGGAAGCGATCGCTCCCAGGGATTTGCGGGCAGTGGCGTAGTAACGGCCGTAGGGGGGGGGGGGATCACATATGCCTGAAGACGCCCTCTTTCCGCTCGCTTGACTGGGCGGTAATGGTAAAGAATGCTCCGGTAACTAGCAGCCTCAGCTCATGTACTCGATGTAGCAGATGTGTAGTGCGCAGAATTGACGGTTACAGCTTTACCAACACCCTACGTAATAATAACGCGAATGCGCGTAATAAAAAAATAATTGGTTATATGGTTGCTGTGTCGTCAGTATGTATACAGAGTTCCATTTAGCAGTTTTGTATCGTTGGTATTATTTTATCAGTTTCATGCTGTTGAATAAGAACACTGCATGTCTCCTAGTCCTAGCTAACCGTCTCCTTACTATTTTGTTGGTGTGTGACTTCAAGTCCGAAATATAGTGTGTTGTTTTAGCTGCACGGAATTTTATAAAAAGGTGAATTTTGTGAGGTTATTTTCCGATATTCAATCAGGTTGGGTGTCTTTATGACCACTAGCAACTCGTATCGTGCTAAATATTGTTACGTAGGAAGACGCAGACGAAAACCTATGTACAAGTATATTTACAAGAAAATACGCTGCGCTTCGCGAAGAGGCAACAGCCCGCGCTAGCTTCTAATCGTCGTCGTCGTCTTCTTACTGCTCGGCTCTTCTTCATTGGAAATACTATCCCGTAGCACTACCCCCGGCGGCGAAAGCGCCGTCCCGGAGCGACTAAAGGCCGGAGTCTGAAGCAGTGTAGTAGGTCTTGAGCCTACTGACGTGCACGACATCACTAGATGCCTGAGTAGATGACGAGGTTGAGCTCACAGGAGCAATTTCGTACGTCACAGCCGTCACCTGGCGCAGCACGCGGTAGGGCCGTGTGTATCGCGAAAGGAGCTTTTCTGAAAGTCCGACATGACGAGAGGGCGACCACAGGAGCACGAGTGCCCCAGGCGAAAACTGTACGTCACGGTGGCGGGCGTTGTACTGACGCTGCTGCGTGGTTTGCGAGTCCGTCAGTCGAGCACGGGCAAGGTGGCGTGCATGGTCGGCGAGGGCGATGGCGTGGCGCGCATACTCGGTTGTTGAGATCGCAGCAGGAGGAAGCAACGTGTCAAGGGGCAAGGTCGGTTCGCGACCGTAGAGTAGATAAAATGGAGAAAATCCGGCGGTGTCGTGCGGGGAAGAATTATAAGCAAATGTGACGTAAGGAAGGGCAACGTCCCAGTCGTGGTGGTCCTTCGAAACGTACTTGGACAGCATGTCGGTAAGAGTACGGTTTAACCGCTCTGTCAGGCCATTGGTTTAAGGATGGTATGAGGTAGTCAGCTTGTGTTGAATATAGCAGGAACGCACAATGTCGGCGATAACTTTCGAGAGGAAGTTACGACCGCGGTCACTAAGCAGCTGTCGGGGGGCGCCATGCACTAAGATAATGTCACGCAAGAGAAAGTCCGCGACGTCAGTGGCGCAACTGGTAGGGAGAGCCCGCGTGATAGCGTATCGGGTGGCGTAATCAGTTGCGACGGCTACCCATTTGTTCCCAGAGGATGACGTGGGAAAGGGACCGAGGATCGTCTAATCCAACGCGAAAGAACGGTTCCACAGGGACGGTGATCGGCTGGAGATGACCGGAAGGTAGCACCTGAGGTGTTTTCCGACGCTGGTAGGGATCACAGGCAGCAACATAGCGTCGGATGGAGCGAGCGAGACCACGCCAATAGAAGCGGCGGCGGACGCGGTCGTACGTGCGGGTTACCCCAAGATGTCCTGCAGTGGATGCGTCATGCATCTCAAAGAGCACAGTCTGTCGTAGATGTTTTGGCTCGACAAGAAGATCAGGGTCATCAGGGAGGAAGTTCCTTCGGTACAGAATGCCGCCCTGGAGGACGTATCGGCGAACGGATGCATCGGTAGGTGTAGAGCGCAGACGCTCGATAAGTACTCGCAGCGATAGGTCTCGGTACTGCTCATTGGCGATGTTAGCGAAGGCAGACACAGAGAAAATGCCGTCGGCGGTACTACTGTCGGCGTCGTCAGGCTCGTCCACCGGGTAGCGACACAGGCAGTCAGCGTCCTTGTGTAGTCGGCCAGACTTGTAGGTGACAGAGAACGAATATTCTTGGAGGCGTAAGGCCCAGCGACCAAGCCTTCCTGTAGGGTCTTTCAATGAATATAACCAGCAAAGCGCGTGATGGTCTGTGACAACGGAAAAGGGTCGGCCATATTAGTATGGGCGGAACTTCGCAACCGCCCAAACTAGGGCCAGATACTCACGCTCAGTGATGGAATAGTTGCGCTCCGCGGGCGAGAGGAGCCTGCTGGCGTAAGCGATAACACGCTCGTGGCCACGCTGGCGTTGTGCCAGTACTGCGCCAATTCCGCGACCGCTGGCATCAGTACGGACTTCGGTAGGCGCAGAAGGATCGAAATGGGCCAGAACGGGAGGCGTTGTGAGAAGGTAGATTAGAAGCGAGAATGCAGAGGCCTAGTTATCGCCCCACTGGAAAGGGGCGTCTTTATTCAAAAGCTCGGTTAGTGGTCGTGCTATGGCCGCGAAATTTTTCACGAAACGGCGGAAGTACGAGCAAAGGCCAATGAAGCTGCGCACATCCTTGACACACTTTGGAATAGGGAAGTGCGTAACAGCATGAATCTTGCCTGGGTCCGGTTGCACTCCGTGCGCGTCAACGAGATGTCCAAGGACGGTAATCTGGCGACGGCCGAATTGGCACTTCGATGCGTTGAGTTGCAGACCGGCTCGCCGGAAAACGTCCAGAACTGCTGAGAGGCGCTTGAGGTGCGTAGGGAATGTTGGGGAGAATACTATAACGTCATCCAAGTAGCACAGGCACGTGGACCATTTGAAACCGTGAAGAAGGGAGTCCATCATGCGTTCAAAAGTGGCAGGAGCGTTACACAGACCGAACGGCATCACTTTGAATTGATAAAGACCGTCGGGTGTTACTAAGGCAGTCTTCTCGCGGTCGAGATCGTCCAAGGCAATCTGCCAATAGCCGGAGCGAAGGTCAATAGGGCAGAAATAGCGAGCACCGTGGAGGCAGTCAAGGGCGTCATCAATCCGAGGTAGGGGATACACGTCCTTTTTGGTAACCCTGTTAAGGTGCCGATAATCCAAGCAAAAGCGCCATGAGCCATCCTTCTTTTTTACCAGCACAACAGGTGACGCCCATGGACTACATGACGGTTCAATAATGTTTTTGGCAAGCATTTTGCGAACTTCGGTGTGAATAACTTGACGCTCAGCCGGTGATACTCGATACGGGCGGCTATGAATAGGAGGGGCATCGCCGGTATTAATGCGATGTTTGACAGCTGTTGTTTGGGCCAAAGGACGATCGTTAAAATCAAAAATACCTTGGTAGGAAATCAGAACGCGGTAGAGCGCACGAGCGTGTTTGGAAGGCATGTCGGGTGCAATCATTTTCTGCAAGTTGGCGATGGTACAAGTTGCCGACTGCGACGCTAGAGGAGGATCGGCTGAATTGTCGTCTACTGAAATCGATGCTACAGAGTGATCCTCGAATGAGCAAAGTTGGGCCAGAGACATCCCGCGTGGAGGCACTTGTGCCGTCAAGCCAAAATTGACCACTGGCAGGCAGACGCAATTCGCCGTAATAGATAAAACTGTATGAGGTACTGTGATCCCGTGTGTAAGGAGGACGTCTTGCATAGGAGCCGCGATGTAGTGATCGTCGGGGACTGGTGGGGATGACACGAAGTCAACGTAAGTCAGTGCCGAAGGTGGCAAGCGAACGAAGTCGACGTAACTGAGGCGAGTAGAGTGTTGTTCAGCGGGATCCAGAACAGGCAGGTCGAGGCGGAGAGTACTGGCGGAGCAATCGATGAGAGCAGAATGTGCTGAGAGGAAGTCTGAGCCGAGGATGATGTCGTGGGGACAGTGGGCGATGACTGTGAATAGCACGATTGTTGAGCGATCGGCGAAGGAGACGCGGGCGGTACACATACCAATTACGGGGGCTGTTCCGCCATCGGCGACGCGAACAACAGGCGTCGTGGCGGGCGTGATAATTTTCTTGAGCCAGTTACGAAGGTCAGCGCTCATTACGGACAAATGCGCCCCAGTGTCTATGAGTGCAGACACAGAAACACCCTCGACTTGCACGTCAAGAAGGTTCAGATGAGTGGGCAACGTCAGTAGAGGATTTGGCGGCGTAGGGAGCAATGCAGCGTCACCTCGAGGCGCTGCATCGTCTAGTTTTCCGGCTGGGAGCGGCGTCCGAATAGAGTCGGCGAATAGGAGCGACGGGGCTGGGGAGAGCGAGATTGTCGTCGCTGGGGCGAAGGCGAACGAGAATAGGAGCGGTTTGGTGCAGGAGAATCAGCGGCGGCATTATCGGAGCGTGCGGCATAGGGACGAGAAGGGCCATCTGAGGGGCGAGAATAGGCAGTATAAGTAGGCCGGGTCGGGGAACTCGAGCGACTGCGACAGTGCCCAGAAATGTGCCCGATTCGATGGCAGTGGAAACAAATGGGCTTGTCGTCAGCAGTGCGCCATTCAGATGGGTTGCGGAAACGTGGTGGGTAAGAAGATGCGGGACGGGGCGGAATCGAAGAAGCCGGGCGGGTATCAGGACGACGGGCCGAGCAGATGGTGTGAAGACGCATGTTTTCGAACTCTTGGCGGACAACTGCCTGGATCAGTGAGACCGTGACTGCATATGTGTTGGTGGGACTGGAGTCGAAGGCAGCCGGATAGGCGGCCTCGATATCACGCCAGACGATCCTGGTAACATCGGTAGTGTGGTTGGGACGAGGAGTGTCGGCACAAGAAGATGTCGCTGGGGTGCTGGGCAGACGGGCAAAATGCTGGTCATTACGTCGGCTTTTAGCGAGTTCCAGGCGGCGGCACTCATTTGTAACAGCATCCACCGTCGCTACGTTGTTGCAAAGGAGCAAGTTGAAGGCGTCATCGGCAATGCCTTTGAGGATGTGGGCAACCTTGCCGGACTCAGTCATGTGGGTGCCAACTTTGCGGCACAGAGCCAAGACGTCCTGAGTGTACGTGACATAGGGCTCTGTTGACGTCTGCACGCGGCCGGAAAGCGCCTTCTGCGCGGCAAGTTGGTGACCGTAGGGGTTGCCGAACAAGTCTCGAAGCTGTATCTTAAGCGAATCCCAACTGGTGAGCTCATCTTCGTGCGTGCGATACCAAACTCTAGGTGTGCCACCGAGGTAAAAGACTACGTTGGCGAGCATAATAGTAGGGTCCCACCGGTTATGGCGGCTGACGTGTTCATACAGGCTGATCCAGTCATCGACGTCTTCACCATCTTTGTCGGAAAGTACGCCAGGATCACGGGGAGCGGGGAGAGTGATGTAGGTCGTCGAGGTGGCAGCAGGTGTCGGAGCCGGCGGAGTCGGGTTGTCGTCGCCGGGAGCCATGAAGGAAGGCTCGACGTACCGTCCACTGCGAAGCTCCATGACGAGGTACAGGGAACGTCCACCTCCACCAGATATGTTACGTAGGAAGACGCAGACGAAAAGCTATGTACAAGTATATGTACAAGAAAATACGCTGCGCTTCGCCAAGACGCAACAGCCCGCGCTAGCTTCTAATCGTCGTCGTCGTCTTCTTACTGCTCGGCTCTTCTTCATTGGAAATACTATCCCGTAACAATATTGCAGATAGTTAATACGGAGATCTTAAATAACTGCTTCATCAGCAAGTATAGAGGAAACAGAAATTCGGGAATGGAGGACCCAAATTCATATTATTAACTGAAGAAAAACTTCTTCCCTAAAGAAAATTGTCTTGCGTGCTACAGCCTGCAATACTTTGGCACTGCGGGCGGCCTGGTATGGCAGTAAAAAAATAAAAAAATAAAAATGAAATAGTCCATCAGCGATGCGAATATCTCCATCCTTTCTATTGCGAGTACATACCAACAGTAGCGCAATATTCCGCTGGAGAGGGCATCATCACGGTATGCTCTTTTTTTTTTGCATGCTGACGTAATCGACGCGAAGCGTGCTCCGTAGCGTTTCCAATCTCGGGGTGGTACCGCCACTCGGATAATGACGCTTGCCAATAGGAGCAAACAAAAAAGGGCTTTATGGCTCAGAATGGAGAGAAGTCGGCGTTGCCATAGCATTGGCGCCCGCGCAGCGGAGAAGCAGGTGGCGTTTTCTAATAGGGTGGGGGGGACATCAGCGTCACTGACACACTATTTAATTTTCGTTTGGGTTCAAGGCTGTCCGCAGCCAAAATGCGGCACGCCGTAGAACCCATGACGATTTTTTTGGAGTTATTGTTTGGCAACAAATGACTGCCGGGCTTGCATTTCAGATATCTAATATTGCCTCCATAACCACTAATTAAAACTTCATTAAACTAGTTTTGCTACTTGAGTCATATTTTCCACAATGCTGCATCTGCACTGGCTTACAAGCCTTAAGGTCTGACAGCAGATGTGCAAATGCGCTTATCAAAAGTTATCACTGCAGCACCCTGTGTAATTTGGTGCAGAAAATAAAACAGCGTATATACCGCTACTTCGCGGTCTCTGGGAACAAAAGCGAAAGGAGGTGTCTCGGGGGACATGCGCGGTATTCATGGCGGCTGTGCTGGTGCTGAAACGCCATCCCACCCCCTCTCCCCGGAAATTTTCGGTATCCTTGCCTCCCTGACTACACCCGGCTTGGGGTGGGGTGACAAGAGACCTATAGGCCCCGGGTGCCAGATGACCTAGCGACGCCACTGTTTTCGGGCTCGGTGTTTTCTCGGTGAAGCGCCGGCCCGGAACCGATTTCCGGCGGCGCCGAGCTTTCAGTCGGCATCGTTCGTTGTCTTTGGCCAGAAACTCGGGATACTCGGCTCAGCGACGGCGTTCGTTGGCGCGATGGACAGGGTCGGCTCTCCTTCGTCGATCGCAGTCCCGCTGAGCCGCGCGCCGAGGTTGCGGGTAGGTCACAGACTCGACAGTTGTGCTCAAACTCCATGCCCAGAAATTCGATCTTGAATCGGCCGTTCGCACCCCCCATGTCTCGGCGGGCTGGACGCTGGCAGTTTTCGAGCAGTCGCGGGCAGGGATCGCTTTCTCTGCGACGCTGAGCGTTCAGGCGCCGACTATCGCGTCCCCTGGACTGAAACTCGAAATCCTCGACTCGGCGGCGTCTCTTCTAAGCCGCAGCTTCGACGAGTTGTTCCGGATCATCTCGGCGGCAACGCACCACTTCTGGCTTGGCAGTGCGGCGCTCTTCCTGGTAAACCGCTTCTTCTTCGGGCGTCCGGACTTTCTTCGGTCTTCCCGTGGCACCAGCACGTACGCACGGAGTAGAGGCATGGCAGAGGAGGCTACAGGTGTCAGAGCTTGCCTGCGACGCCCCGATTCCGCCCTACGCGCGTGGGGTGGGAGGAAGTTACGTGGCTCGGTGCTCTCGCAGGTGGTTGCTAGGCAACGCGAGGTGGCGCACAGCTGGGCTGAGTTTTCTGTTAACGCTCCACGGCAGAACGAAAGCCTAAACAGCTCCGCTGTTAAAAATTGTAGTTTGGAATAAAGGCACAGCAGCAGCTATGAAACCTCCGTTTTCGACTAAGAATCGAGAACCTATGGTTATGGTTTATGAGATATAAACACAGTTCAGAACGGCAACGTTTTGATGTAAAACTTACGGCATGGTAGAAATTACCTGATTATGGCGTCGCTTTTTATTTTTTATTTGATTTCATTCATTCTATTTACGTCGACTAATATTACCCGTTTATGTAGGATTGCAGGGCTTTTGCCTTCTCCCGAACATGGTCATTCTTCAAGGTGAAATTTAAGCCATTGGGATCAAGTTGTGTGAGACACCGTAATGAAAGGTAAAGAAAATCTTTAAATACCTACTCGGGATATATTTCATAAGATCCAGCCATGGCTGTGTATACCTATTTATTGAGTATGTCCTTTACAGGGGGGGCAAGGGGGGGGGGCAAAGGTCGAAGGGAGTAGTTTTGAATAGACAAGAAAGAATGAACTGGTAGGTAAATTGAAAAATTTACAAAAATGCAGCTGCTGCGCCAAAGTTAGCAAATGACTAAATAAAAATATAAATCTAAAGCAAATGAGAAAACACTTCGCAGAGTAAGAGTGAAGAAACTAAAAAGTATTAGGCAGTAGCGTAATACAAGAAGAGCTATTTATAGAATGGTAGTTATATTTGGTAGAAGACATGGCTATCATTCACTGAAACAATGTCAGTAGGAACGCGGTTCCATTATTGTGATTTCCGAAAAAGTAAATACATTAAATGTGTTTTCGTTTAACAAAATATAGCCCTACCTCGTGACGATGATCAGTGCTGTGTGAAATGTATGAACTTTTTAAACAGTGTATATTTTGAGGAGGTAGCTTATAAAGTTAAGGTAACTTGACTTATGTTACCG
The DNA here is from genome assembly GCF_050947875.1 of Dermacentor variabilis. Taxonomy (NCBI): domain Eukaryota; kingdom Metazoa; phylum Arthropoda; class Arachnida; order Ixodida; family Ixodidae; genus Dermacentor; species Dermacentor variabilis. Next base: position 229,172,232 of record NC_134570.1, read on the forward strand.
ACATGAGCTTATAAGATAACACAGGGTAAGTTAAGGTAACTTAAACACTGCTGGTTTTATGGCACTTATGCTCACTGTCTTCTTGTAGTTGATAAAATCAAAGGAACAGAGTTGTTCTTAATTAGTTTGGGAGATGCGATTAGGTTGTCACAATATGGATACCGAACCGCCGATGGGCATTCTAGTTTTTGACGTATTTATGTTTAGTGCGTTACTCTGTTATCCTGTTATGTTGAGCTTCATGTTGCTACTGTTAAACTCTACGGGAATGTTTAATTTACTGTGTGTTTTGCCTGATCCATGCGTCTGTAATGCGACTAATGTGTTATAGGTGTTCACGGCTTTGTCAGGCTACCGACAGATAGCTTTTACCGGAGGCTCCGCGGTTACCACGTAATTATGTCATAGTGAAATAAAAGTGAAGTGAGTGTTTCATAAATGCCAGCTTTAGTGCAGATGGAGTGCAACGAAGATTTCGGTGAAAGCAACCTAGTGACCTATTAGCATTGGTAATTATGTTCTCGGTGTGAACATACTAAGTAACATTAGATGATACGTGAACGCTAAGGTACTTGTAAAAGGTACGAGATTCAAAAGCACTATTGTATGACATACTAACCACCTGTCTTGACAACGGCTACGTACATTGCTTATTTCGTGGCTGAGCCCTGATGTACGTTGTAAAAGAAGGCGCTGAAATTCTCAGAGGCAAAGGCAAAGGAATACAGTAGCCGCAAGTCGTACATTGATTACTCTAATCGTGCTGCATTTTGCGATAAGGTGAATGAAGAATAGTGAGCGTTCGCTACATGGCCAAGTGCTCGTTTGGGAAGGGAGCGAAGATGCCTACGCCTGGTAGCCTAGACAAGTGCTGAATAATTTGAATGGGATTCAAATAAGGCATAATGTCTCTGCAACATTGCTTTCTCCAGAAAAACGTGACGGCAACGTGATAAAGCAATTTCGTAACTATCTCAATGTGATAAGTCCAGTTCATATTTTCTGAAAGTTTAACACCCAATACTTTGCGTTTGCTTAGAATTTCATTGGGCTCATGGAGCAAGGATAACTCACGATTCAAGCAAGACTGTTTGCCTCTTGCCTCGAATAATACTGTTTTTGATGTTATTAACGTTGCGAGCATTTTTGCGAGATCAAATCAATAAATTACGAAGAACAATGTGAGGTTCTTGCCCTAGGTTATTAATATCATGGCCAGAGGCGAACAGGCTGCTATTATCAGCGTTTAGTACAATAGATGCATCATAGATTCAGCAATATCGCTCGCATATAAAGTAAATGAACGCGGGCCTACAACAATGCCCCACAACACTGCTTAATTAGTTTACACGAAAAGCACTAGTTTTCAATATCGACATACTGCGTTGGCCGGACAAACTATAGTCAATGAAAATACCCAATGTCCGCTTTCCAGCATCGATATTATTAAGTATTAGTTCCTTTCGGCGTAATGGTGCCGTCTCGATCGATATGCTCGGGCGGAATCTGTGTAGACAGTCAGCAAGAATCTTACATTTTGAAACAAAGCCTTTAATGCGAATGAAAATAACTTTCTCTACTCCCTTAGAAAAGGCAAACAGAATGGAAAGAGGCCTATAGTTCCCTAGCTCATAACGGTTAGCACCTTTAACTATAACCGACACTCTTGCTTTCTTCATGCCTGGTGGGAAACAGCCAGATTCTCATGCAAGATTGAACACATACGCAAGATAAGCTGTAATGACATCAATTACATATTTTATACGTTTGATTTGAATACCATCTGCATCAACGCAAATGCTATTCTTTAAGTTGAAGAAAACACAAAACCTTAGCACCGCCAGCCTGTCCAAGAAAAATGGCATGCCTGCGTCGCTTAACGGCTGTATCGCATCATATGACGGCGTTGTTCACCTAATGTCCATCGAAGCACTCAGCTAAAGGGACGTCCGATACCTTTTCATTATCAAATTGCAATGTCATGGAAAGCTTAATTCGCATTTTTTTCGTCTAATTGCCTCATTGATCATTTTCCAGGTCTTTTATGGATTCTTTCTATGCACTGCAGTGA